>NC_081836.1:34036337-35286337 GCF_030867095.1 Alligator mississippiensis | reverse complement strand
AAGATGTAGGATAAGATTTAACATTTTACTTTAGGTAGTAAGTTTTATTTTTCTCTCCCCTCTGCAAATAAGTGCCCTGCTATTTTGATATAGATATTCACTGTTTTATAAGTGATAATTATTATGTTTGTATTATTTTTTTTACTGCTTTTATATTGTGTGCTTACTGTTTTAGGCCTATATATGTAAGTTAGCATAAGTCTTGTCAAATTTCCATCTTGTAATGTCAAGCCTCCATCTTATCCCTATGCCCGGCTGTGTAACCTATGACTCATACCTACCCCTCCTAATGTTACGTCTCAGCTGTGTGTTCTTGGGAACGCTGGCACAGGATGCAGTCTGTCTGGCTCATCCCCCCCCCCCCCCCTTCCCCTTCTCTACATAAATGAAACTGATTAAGATGCAGTGAGAGACACACCTAAGACCCTCCAGATAAGGGTGACAAGAGTGAAACAACTGCCCTAGCTCTCATTTGCATCCGAGATGGAACCCGATAACTATTCATTTACATGAGAGATGGAGAACAGAAAGCCTGAAGCAGAGACTGCAGTGAATTCTGGGACCAGAGAAGCAGGGGAGCACTGCATGATGGGGAATCTGTGCTCCAAATGCTAATCAACCCATGTTCACACACACCCAGCTCAGCATTTATCAGACCAGTTCTAATCTGGATTTACTAAGGACTTTTCCTCCCCCAGACACACACACACCTCTAAGTTTAACAGGCATCTCGGGCCGTACATTCCCCGGTCCCACTATGGGAGGCCTATTTAAACTTGATCGACTAAAGCTCAGTTGCCGGGTTAGGGAATGCTGAGGCAAGAGACCGAGTCAGAGGGGGTATGGGCAACATTTGAACAATGGTTAAGGGTTCATCACAGCGTCCAGCCCATTGGAGCCCTAATCACAGGTGTTGTCATGCTTTTCCCGAGATGACTGGTGGAAGTCCTCTCCACAAAAGGTTATGAGCACCCCAATAATTATCTTAAGTCTGTTAAAAGACTATAGTAAGATCTGGAAAAGTCATGCTAAGCTGAGGCTTGTTCACAACAAGTAAAAATCCAAAATCCTGATGCTGCAAGCTATCTATTGTTTCTGAAGAAACCATGAAATATCCCATCAGTATATCTGCTATCCATAGGAATTTCAAGCTGGCTCCCAAGTATTTGGTTACTCCCTAATCTTATGTGTTTCCTGAGTATTAATCAGTTTCTTGAGATGTTCCAAACCAGATAACCCCTTGTCAATAGAAAAGACAATGATTTACACAATTGAAGATGCTTCGAAGCAGCTGAACTGAGGGTATAAAAATCTGTAAAAAAAGTGTGGGTGCTTCAAGAAAGAAAGAAGAAAAACTCCTGTGCTGACACCATCCCCTGTTGTTCTTGGGATGCTGGAAGAACAGATCATCTCCCTTCAAGGACTGTGCCTGTCAACTTCGTAGCCCGAGTACCTTGGACTGGTGAGATCCCAGTGCTCTCTCTCTCTCTCTTTTCACTCTAGGCATAAATTTCTGAACCTGAACTGTATTAGTTAAGCTTGAGCTAAGTTTCCCCAAATACTTAGTGAAACCAGGGTAGTACTGTATTGTTTGTGTTTGTTTTTCTTTTGCATGTCTATTACTACTAGTACTATTATATATTTCATATGCTTAGCAATAAATAACTTTTATAGTCAAACTGGTAGTAACTGGGTATATGTTTCCTTCTCTGCTTCTCTTTCCTCCCGTGCTCTGCAGCAATGCTTCTTTTACCTAAGCTAAAGATCCCCGTGAAGCCCCAAAATACTGTGGGGTCTGCTCACCAAGAGACCAAAGATTGGGATGTGCTGAGTTTGAAACACATAAGGGGATCAGCTTGTACAGGCTGATTGACCCAGTTTAACTCAGACGTGCCCTTATGAACTGAATGCTGGCCCATGAGGGTGTCAGCTGGACACCCAGCCGATTCAGAGGGATTCTGTTCACCTGTGTGCTTGTTTCTGACTGCAGTTTATTGTTGCTCTGATGAACTGATTCTTGGCATATGAGGGTGTCAGCCTGTCCATGCTGATCAACCTGGCCGGGTGAGGCGTGTCACGTTAATCTGTGTGTGTTTGTATGTATGACTGATTTGGTGACTGGAGGAACCCAGTCCCGTTGAAACTGAGTCCTGCAAGATAGCTCCATTGGGGGTGAGGGCTTGCAGAAAGGAGAGATACAGCTCCGTATAGTAACACAAGCAGCACATTGACAGAATTACCAAGACCCTAGAAACTATCCCTAATAAATGAGCACACCCCAAAGTAATGGGCAAATCTGGTAACACTATGTAACTTGGTTCCTGAATGAATCGGGATGAATGAGGGTGCTTGAGAGACAATGGCAGTAGGTATAAAAATAGCTCCCTCTGAATGACCGAACCATCAACACCAATACCTGGACCAATGACCCAGCCCTTGAAACCACCCTCAGCATTCAAGAAACAGAAGATGAGGCAACCCACCATTGTGCCAAGAACGCACATACTCAGTAAGAACACCTGGAACCCCCTGGAACAGGACTGGCATTGCCTGGACAGGCCCTCCCCATAGGAGATCAGAGGTAATCTGCCCCATAAAAAGGGGTAGAGAAGACTGACTCCTTAGGAACGCCATTTCCATCTGGACCAGACCAGCTCCACGTCACACTACCTATCCACCCCAGAGACCCTATTGGTGACCCCCTCTGGACAACACCGAGCTGAAGGAGAGCCTGACTGGCCATTGAGGACCCACTTACAGCCTGGGATAGGTAGATATCACCTGCATATTTCCTCCTCCAATTTGGACTCTCTCTCTCCTCCCGGACTTCAGCCCCTGCATCAAGCCTCTTTAACTCCTGTTGCCATTGTCTGTATGTGTGTGTCTGTGTGTGTGTGTGCGCAAAGGAAACAATAAAATATTGTGCACCATCTCCCCTGTTCAATAAAACCACTATCATTTGTAACCCCGAGTTGGGTTGTGTTTTACTGAGCCCTGGTCCCTTCCCTATCTTAAATTCCGGTCTCTGTCTCTCCCTCTCAGCCGTGTTGCTTTCTGCAGGCTCACAGCCCTGTTCCTGCCACTTTTTGCCTCCTCTCTGTCCCTTTTCTGCAGGCTTTCAGCCCTGTTACTTTCTGCAGGCTCTCAGCCCTGCTCCCGCCACTTTTTGCCTCCTGCCACCTTTCCCCAATCCCTATATCTCTCTGCCTTCTCTTTCACTCTCTCTTTCTCTGTGTTCCTCAGCATCCCCCCACTGCAGCCCCACTCCCAGTTTTCCTCTCCCCACGTACCTCTTGGCTTTCCTGTAGCCTCCTTGCTCTGGCTCCAGCCTCTGGGCTTCTCCCTGGCATTGCACCTTTGCTCTTTCTGCTTTCAATTAACACCAATTAACCTTAAGTTACCTCAACTTTCTTCCAGTCTGCTGGTTCTAATCCTGGCACTGGCGACTTTCATCTCAGTCTCCACCAGCAGTAACCTAAAATAACTCCAAGCCTCAGCTCCTCAGCCCAGCTCTTTTTCTAGTCTACCAGTTCTAATCCCAGTCCCAGTGACTTTCACCCCCTACACTTTCACTGTTTCTCTCTTACCTTAACTTTCCCCCAGGTATCTCAAGTACACCAAGAACATACATACACACCACAACATCCAAGTTAGGAACTCACCTGTGTGTATGTGTAGATGAGTGGTATGGAAGTGAACTGATATACCTGTATGTCACTGTGTGCATGATATACAAATTAGTGATGTGTATTGGGTGTGCAGGTATTGGTAATTGATTCTGGTCTAATTTCTTTTAGTCTGTATAGTGTGTGTAGGTGCTTCAATTGGTGATAGGTTTGTATTTGCCTAGGCTGGTAATTTTGGATGTGTATATGCCTGAATTGGTATTGTCTGTGTGCAAGCCTGGTGGAGGTGCATGCACCTAGATTGTGTGTATGTACCTAGTGTGTGTGTATGCAAGTAATTGATTTTTTGAGTGTGTGCATGTGCAATTGTACACCACACCCTCCTGTCTAACAGCACAATATTGAGATCCTGGGAGTTGGCCTGACCCCACAGGGCAACAACTATACCACCTCTGCTGGAAGTGTGTTCCAGATTCTGGTGACTCTTACAGAGAAAACTTTTTTTCTTATGTCCAGCCTGAATTTACCTTCTATTAGCTTATGCCCATTGGTCCTCATCCTCCCTCAAGGTGCCTTCCTGAAGAGTTGCTCCCCTAGATCTTGATCCTCACTCCTGACGGACTTGTAAGCAGCTATCAAGTCACCTCTCAGCCTTCTCTCACTCAGACTGAACAGGCCTGGTTCCCACAGTCTCTCCTCATAGGGCCTATCCTCCATGCCCTTAATTATATGGGTGGCCCTTCTTTGTACCCTCTCAAGCTTTTCAACAACCTTCTTGAAGTGCGGTGCCCAGAACTGGACACAGTACTCCAGCTGTGGCCTCACCAATACTGAATAGAGAGGGAGGAGCATCTCTGTGGATCTATTGGCAACACATCAGCTGATGCACGCCAGAGTTCTATTTGCCCTTCTGGCAACCTTACCGCACTGTTGGTTCATGTTCCTGTTCCAATCGATCGTGACCCCCAGGTGTCACTCAGATGTTGTGCCAGCCAGTGGACCACCACCCATTGTGTAGTTATGGTGAAAGTTCATCTTACCCAGATGAAGAACTCTGCACTTCTCCCTGTATTGGGTTATCAGGTAGATTTCAAGCATTAACTGAAAAAGAACAGAGAAAAACCTCCAGTAGGTGCTTACATTCGCATATGAATAAGTACTCAGCACACAAGAATTGGTGGGTCAACTCACATTGGACTATGCCTTCTGGAAGTATGCCGTAGACTCAAACTTCTAATCTACTTTTAGTGTTGTTTCTGTCCAGGAAAAGGACAGAAACTTGAAATTAGCTGAACTCTTTGGAAACAAATTTTACAGAGATTGGAAAAAATATATATACAAACAGCCTTGATCTGGAGCCGTGCACTGTATAGCATGCCTGTTTGCTGCCAGGTGGCTTTCCTGGCTGAGCTATAAACCTCTCAAACACCAAGGTTCTAATTACAGTGAGATGACACTTGTGCTTTCCAAGGCAAAACTGAAGCATTTGGCAGATGATGTTATCAGGGTGATATTTTACTCCATGTTGCCATGTTTGAATGTTGGCAATGATTTGGATTCTGTGTAATTTTTCTGAAAAACTTTTATTAACAATTTGTTGTGAACATCCTAATAAACATGAATTAACTTTTATTTCCTGGTAGCAGAACCAGCAAGTTGATAGCTCACACTATCTTCTTGGGTACTAAATCCAAGACACAAAGGCTAGGGACAGACATTACACATAAACCAGTCTAAGTGATTGAAAAATGGTTTAAACCTGTAACAGAACAGAAGTTCAGTGCACATAGACCAGTTTCAAAATGGTCAAAACTGGCTTATGATCGACTTGGATGAATGTACGTAACTGATTTAGGTTAAACTAGTCTATTGAACTTCTGTTCCAGATCCCCTCCTGATATAAGTTAGGTCTCAGTCCCCCTGCATCCCAGGATTCATTGCAACCCCTGCTAGCCCCTACCTTGCAGGTTGAGTGGGCTACCATCCAGTCTGCTGCAGGCCACCTGGGTGGCCCTGCCCCCAGCTATCAGAGGTTCACAGTACTAACAGCAGCAACACAGGGACTGGCAAAGGGGCGGGGAGGAAGACCCCTGCCCTGGGTCCAGCCCTTCCCTCACAGTGGGGGAAGCCAAGGCAAGGGCTTTCCCCAACTGCAGTGCAGCTTTACTGGGATGCCACACCCCCAGGTGGCCCCACCCTGCCTCAGCCCCCCTGCCTGTCAATTTTGGGGGCTTATTCCCCTTCCATTGTGCAGACCCCAGGTGGGGGTCTGGAGCAGGGATTCATTCCCTGCCCCCTGCCCACCACCCCATGGCTGACAGTTGGGGGCGGCTGGTGGTGAGGTGGGACATCTGCCTGTCTTGGTCATCCAATAAATGAATGTGTATTCTGTTCATTAATGGTCCAATCTATGTGGCTTAGAGAAAGCTGCATAGATTGAATCCATTCTACCTTGGGCCTTATGACTCTGTACTAAGCCAAAGTGGCTAGCAGAGCTATCCACAATGGTTGCTATGGAGTGATAGATCCTGGTTTAGAGAAGACACTTGATATATTTCTATTTATTTCAATCTTTCTTTTTATAGTGATGGTGAACCTCTGGAAATGGTGCAGATGAGCACTTTTAGGTTTGAATGATTTCATGGGGATTTTCTGAACCACTTGCTCTAACAATATGGAGATGGGCATTTCACCAGAACAGTTTCCCTCATAGATTCATGGTGGTGCTGTTTCTCAATTAGGCAAGAAACATGGCAAGAGCAACTTCTTCTCAGCAGCATTCAAGAACTAGTCTGCTGTCATGGTCCAGATAAAATGTAAACCTTGTAAGATTTTTATTGTGAAGCTAAGTAGGCTTGCAATTAGTCTAAAATGTGATAATTGACTAGTTCTAGCAAAAAGTACTCTTAATTTCTAAGGCAAAAAGGGATGCAGAAATGGTTAGCAATTTTATCCCCTCTGGCAGCTACCTCCTTCCATACTTCAAAAATAAAAATAATAATAAAAAAGGGAAAATTAAGATCAGGTATCAGGAGATGTTTGTTAAAACTTAAGTCAATGTAATGAATTATTAATTAATAGAATCTAGGGTAATTTAAAATGAGGGTGCTGGAAAATATGGTGTAGGGAACAACCTTTAACAGGCTGTGGGGGAGATAGGATGGTTTCATATGTGTTTCCATTTCTAATATCTAGGATACTACTCCAGCATGCAGGTCTTTCCGTCGGCCATGTGAACTATGCACATAAGAGACATCCCATTTAAATACAGAAACTCAGTAAAATCAAATCTCTGTTTCTTTGGGATGGTTTAAGGATAAGCAATCTTGCATCTATTCAGGCAGTTGTACCAGATAATCCTTAAGGTCCCTTCTATCCCTATGAGTCTATGACTGATGCTTTATCTTAAAGGAGATGTTGCTCAAAATGAGCTTACCGTTTGCAAGGAAGATTCAATTTTTCTAAAAGGTTTTTTCACTGACCCACCCTCTTATGCATTTGATTTTAGAGCCAGAGATAAATTAGCAAGATACATAGTGCTTATTTGATTTATGCTGCTTTTCTTTTTGTTGCAGCGAGTAAATGGACCACATGTTAAGGTACAGGATAAAACTTAACATTTGAAGTGCTTAGTGCTGCAAGATTTTAAAAATAAACTCCCCTATTTACAGAAAGATATATGGTGCTCTGCAATCTTCATTAATATATTCTTGCATGATATCTCTTCCAGGCAGTAGTGTAACTGGGGGTGGGGTGGGTAAAAGTAGCTGTTACTGCTGTGACAGCTGATCATGCCACAGTAATTGGCACAGTGGAAACTGACACTGCTCCTACACACCCAGACTTCACACACGTACCAAATTAGAAGTCCTACCAGATGCTCTATCTTTGTCTCCTTGCTTCTGGGCTCCAGCTCTTAATGGGCAGCACTGGTTGTCTTAGGAGTACCTTGGAAAGAAAGGGCTGGTTACATGGCTGCACTCCTACCTCGGTGAAATTTCACATGCTAGTGTCCACAAACTGTCATCAGTCAGAGAAAGCCTACAGTTACTATAGACCACTGAATCCTGTGAGATCCAGTTCTAAGTCCTGGATCCTACCAAAACTCCCAGTTGACTTTTGCATTCACTCTTGGGGATTTTGCATCTCTCCAAAAGATGTAACAAAAACGATTGTTCTTAAGCACTTGCTTTTCTCTGTGGAGTATGGGGGTCACTCCATGTATTTAGGAATTAAACAACTCACAGTTCCTTTTCTTCTAGTTTTCAGGAAAAACATCAATTAATGGATATTGCCAAAGGCAGACTTTTTGCTCAACAGCTGTTCTTCCATTACAAAGAAATCAGCAGAATACATTACAGATAAGAAATACATCACTCACTGAAAGTTGGACTCAGATACCTGGGACCAAAGGGAGTTCCATGTAGGATCAACCCTGATAATCATTCTTTAAAGATCTGTTCACTTTAAGATGATTTTCCTATTGTGAAACATAAAATGTAGTTGAAAATGCCCAGTGTAGTACATCAACTTCATTCCCACGATGGATTCCTAATGTATTTTCCCATACTAGTTTATGCTATCAAAGTTATCTCTTCAGGCCATGTTATCTCTTTCTATGAAGAATTCCCCAGTGAACTCAATGGCAAATTCTGCTAAAAAATAGGTAGAATAACATAGTTTCTATGCAACAGATGACTTATTTATTGCACGTAAATGTTTTGCATTTCAATCCCAAGAAATGCATTTTGTAAAGTTCCTAATATAAAAAGATACCCAATCTGCCCCTACTATTCCATGCAGCAAGTTTTAATAAAATGTAAATGTTAATGTTAGTTGCATATGAAAAAGCAAAGCAGCAAATCAAATAATAGCCAGCTAGCTGTATCAGCATTCATAACTGAGCTCTGTTAAATCCAGGCATTCAACTTATTTTACAGGGTTGTGGAAAAGCAAGATATAACAATATAAAGGCCAAGATTTTCTAGCACCTTTAAATGATACCAAAGCTTTTGGCAGAACTTAGTATTATAGGAAGGAGAGATTCTTGGAATTAGATTGGTGCCTTTTGCTGTCATGATAAATCATTTAGATTTGGCCATGTTTTAAGCAATCTGCACTTTGCCCAGGAGTATTTGCTAAAGGGTTGCTTTTATAGTCATACAATGCTCCATCTGAACTGAGAGCAAGCTCTGGTGTCTTGTTTCATTATGCCACGCAATGATGGAAGAGGCAATAGGAAGAGGCATGGTGACAGCAGTTGCTATTCTTTCACATCAAAGAGCCTTCTGACTTAGATGGAGGTACATACAAAGGGTACATGCAAGCATAACACTCAGATTGACCTAACTAGAGTTTTATTCTATTTACAGCTTTCGTATTTTTTCAGTGGCATAGGAAGCTCTGCTGTATAGACGTTCAGAAATACATTCCAGTTGGCGAATCTAGTATCCCTTGGCCTCCAAACTGATACATACACATATTTATGGTCCTCAAGCTACAATCACATAGCTTACTTTAAGCTGTGTGATTATAGATTGGATCTGTAGTGTGATATATTTGCTGGTGCCAGGGGCCATACTGGGAACCTGATCCAAGTAAGTTGGGGTGGAGGAAAGGGAAGGTGGGATCAAGGGGATTAATGAGCCTGCAGTGGGGAGGAGTTGGTGGGTCTGTGCGGGAGGAGGCGGGAGCATCCTTCCGAGGGTGGGAGGGTGTGGGGGAGTTAAATATAGTCCAGTCAAGGTTATGGGGGGAGGTAGGAAGAGTGTAGCCCTGGGGCTGGGGCAAGCAGCAGAGCTTTCCCAGTCTCAGGGTTGCACACTGAAGGTGTGCAGACTTTGAGAAGGCCTTTGACAAAGACTTGTGCTGTCTTAATTCTGTTTCCTTATGCAATATGTTACAACTTTCAACCACCACGCAGAACTTCAGCAGAACCCCTACCCAATAGATATGTCAGCTTTGTGACATTTCCTAACTCTTGAGCGCTCTATTGTATAACCTTAGTAGCCACCTTTAATATGTAGGACTGGTTAGGGAGTGATTCTGTTTTGTTTAAATTACATTTAAGTCAGCTAAATACTTAGCACTGGATAAATGCAACACTGACAATTTAATGCTTTCAAACTAATTGTGTACTTTCCTATATGGAATCCCAACCCCTAAACATACTATCTTGGTTTTCCCTTTCCCTCCATTTCCACTTCCTGTCTCTTCATTTGGTGGTTTGCTTTTGACAAAATAGGAATAAACATCTCAAGTATAGGCTAATACATATTACTCTCTCTCCCCCTCCCCCACATCTTTCTTTTCTTATTTTGATAATTTATGGGCTACTATATATATATATTTATATATATATATCCCATACTATATATATATATAGTATGTATAGTATATATATAAAACCCATCAAGATTTTGGATGTTGGATTTCTGTATTGTAAATAATATTTTCCAAGACTGCTCATTTTGTTGGCAGAAGAAACACTGAAGATAAATTGTGTGGTTGGTTTAACTACTCTTTTAGATGATGAATTTGTGAGATGATTTAGATGATGAATTTGCAAGGTCAGAAAATGTTGGTTTTTTTTCACTGGACATCAGAGGGAAGAGGAAGAAATCATTGAGAGTCATTGAAGAAAAAATGAAAGGAGGTTTGTCTAAACACTAAAATAACTGACTGAGAAGATTAGATTAAAATATGGGGCATCCTAAGGAACAGATGAGGTGGAGAAGTAGCATGGACAAGTTGTAAACATAAGAGGTGGGATATCATGTTGGAAAGAAGAAAGGGATCTTATAAGATGGATGGAAGCTTGCAAATGAGAGAAATTAAGCATATTAACCACAACCACAGACAGTTCCAGAAGTAGTTCAAAACTATCATCTTTACTCGAATAGGAGACAGCCCTGATTATAAGATGACCCCAATAATCAGACTAGTTATAGTTCATTGGGCTGGGCCTCAGCAGAGTCAACAACATTTCAAGCCATTCTGACCCTACAGCTCAGCATTTCTCTGTATGTGTATACTTGAGATTCCCCCACCACAAAGGATTCATGTACTAATTAGTAACCCTGTGCCTGAGTGAAACTGGGTATTCTTGTCACCAGTCCTGAGATCCTCCAAAAACATATATAGAAATGAGGCACTTGGTACAGCTGCACCTCATGAAGGGCGGGGCCATCCTAATCAAATATGACAAGCTGAGAGAAGGCATGACAGAGGGATTCAGGGTGAACTGTTTGGGGTCCCATTAGGTGATGTTTCCTAGACATTTAAAGCTGGTGAAGAAACAGGAATCATTAGAAATGAGAAAGAAGGGCACAGCTTAGCTGTGTGAGTAAAAAGGAAGTTGAACTGCATGCACTGTAGTGGCTTACCATTACTTGAAAAAAGAGTGGGCATTGAGGGAAACTTAGTGGGCATTACCATACATTTTATTCACATGGGCTGCACTGACCTGCCCTCGTGGTAAGTTCCCATTAGTATATGGGCCATGTGTTTTATAGTCATGTTCAGTGTTGGCTGCATTTATTCAGTTTCATAGTTGGTTTCCATTGCTGAGCACATGCTGCTTTTGAGAGCAGTTTCATAATAGACAATGCATTTAATGAGGTTGCTTTGTGTGCAAATGTAAGAGTAGAGGCTTTTCCCCCCAGGCCAATTGGAGATCAAAACCCCTCATCTTGTATTCCGGTAAATACAGTATTCTCCTAAACCTCAGGGGCAGGTATTACATACCCTGTGCATCTATGTATGTTGTACGCTTTGTTTAACTATTTGTGCCTGATCCTAGCGGGAACAAAATGTTGTGGGTCTTCTTTAACATGAGTGGTATTTGTTACATGCATGTAAAGCAATTTATCTAAATATAGGTCTTATTACCTGAAGCTTTACTGGGTGAAGGTAACACTTCCAGCTACATACATTATGGCATACCTGTTGTTAAATCTACTGCTTTACCATGGTAGCTAAAGTGAGATCTTGTGTCCCCAAGTTAACATATATTATCTGTAAAATACCTGATCCAATGATATACTTATGGAATTGAAATTTAGCCTGGTGTTTTGCTTGGGATAATACAAAGCTTTCCATTTCTATCAGTAGAAATTCATGCCCTGTCAACAGAAAATTGACAGTTTAATACAGTGAAATAATTTAGTGAGGAGCAAAGAAAACTAATGCCATTATCCCTGAATGGTTCTGATATTAATATCTCTAGAGCATTCCAAGCGACTGAAAAAGTCCTCTAGCCAACACAGCTGAAGTTGCTCAGAAATAAACCTTAAATCCCCTGTCTTCGTATGGAAAAAAGAAACCCACACAAGAGCTTGAAAAAGGGGAAGAAACCAAATTTTATAACAAAATTAATTATGAAGATTTTGTCTCAAAGACCATTGCCTTCTTCCTGAATCTGAAATTCAACAACTGATTTAGACATAACAAATGCACTGAACTTTGCTTTCCAAATCAAGCTTCAATGCAGCTTTTTCTGATCTCAGATCTTTCTTACTTGCTCTAATAAATATTCCAGACCAAAAATCAATATAATCAAAACCTGAACATTTGTTTGAGTCCCTTTGACTGGCACATTCTTACTGTGTTAAAATAAAAATATGAGTCTCCTGCATAAATATTAGAATATGGAAGGGAAAAGAAAATGAAAGTTGATGCATCTGATTTGTAATGTTCTAATACATTTCTACTCACATTAGATATTATATGTCCATAGAAGGAGGGGAGGTATTCACACATGTTCATAAGATATAAGCCTCTTCATTAACCACTACACTTCTCACAAGAATAGCAGATAAAATAAAGTGGGACAAGGGCAGTGCTGACATTCTTCCAGGGAAGCATATGCTTAAGGGTATGCATCAGGCTTTCAGTAATTCATTATGCTTGTTGCTGAAGACAGATCACTGCCCCTAGCTGTTTTCCTTTCCTGTTACTGTTTTAAGTTATAGTATACTCCAAACCTTTGTTTCAAAAAACAACTGGGGATCCATGAGAAACAACAATGCGCCTACTCACTGCACCATTTACAAAATCTAGTGCTACAGGGCAGCTTTGTGCTAAATGCCTGCAGCATATTTCAGTCTGCACTCCCACTGATGTAGACAGCAGTCGAGGGAACTCAGCACATGCTGGATGAGTCCGTTAAAGAAGAACTGAAGGACATCATGTTCCACACTGTGCAGAACAACCAAGCAAATGATTCATGCTAATATTAAAGCCTATTTTATTTCAACAACATAAACTTAACTCTGCCTCAACGGATAGTTGGGAAACTGACTGTATTTGTGTAAGTAGATGTTGAAATTTAAAGGTTTTGCTCTTAAACTTTGAAGTAATTCCAACAAAAACTGCATCTTTGTTTGTATTAGTAAAGCCTTTAGCGGATTGGGTGGCACCACTGGGCTTAGAGACCACAGAATGTCAAAAGTCCTCTCTCTAAGTGGTCAGGTTGGCTCACAAATAAAAAGGAGTTCTTTCAAATTATTGCATTGATCTTCAAGGTGCAGATATGATGGCATACTTATCAGCATGGTAGAATTGCATCCTTGTACACAGAAGCAGCTATCCATTGAGTATTGGCTACTGGGCTATGGCGAGTTCCCCAATCACATGGCACTGGCTTTCTGTGTTCTAGCAGTAAAGTTACATTAGAAAAAATTAAAATGTGTTAAAAATACTTTTCTAGTATTCTCCAGGTAAGCAATTGCTGCAATTGCCAAAGGATTCTTATGCCAGCATGGAAGGAAGCAGGAATTGTCCACATAGACATGAATAAGAAGGGTAATATCCTTAAGTTAATCTCTGTTACTATGTGGGTTTTCTCCTTTGTTCTTATATTTTCACATAAAAGATTGTTTTCTTGTGGCATCAGTTTTAATTTACTTTCTGTGTAACTTGAAATGCTGTAAAATAATGCATAACCTAAAAGAATCAGTACTGAGTCTGAATACAGCAGAAACCTTTTAATTATGTAGGACATTCCCTGAGAAAATATAGCACTGTCAAGAAGACTAAATAAAATACCAGATGGGATGAAAGGCTATTCTGTCATACAGAAGGTCATCACAATAACTGTGCAATGATTTATGTTCCTATACATTTTCTAACTAGTAAATTTAGACATGCAATATTTTGAAACAGTAGCTAGTCAACAGTTGCTAACTGGTTTTTATCTAGAACAGAAATGCGGGATGGGTGGGGACAGGGGGGAGGGGGATAGGGACTGGTGAATATTAAAGAAGACATAGGATTTAGTCCGTCAGACTGCTGCATTTAATTGGACTCTAGAAGTGGAAGTTTTTGAAGTACTGAAGGGCTGGCCTAACTTTTTTTCACTGAGATCAGTGTTAAAACATTAATTGATTGCAAATGACAGAGTTAAGCCAATCCTGAGCAACTCTAAAAGTATCACTCTCAGGGTCTGATTTAATATCTGCCATAGCAACAAGACCTTGGGCCAGCTCTACATCATTAGGGGCCTATCTAATTTATAGAGGCTGTTTCTGGATTTCGCTGTCCTGGAATAGTATCGGGCACCATATTTCCAGTGGAGCACAGTGGGCCCTCCCATGCTTCTGAATTGCTGAGGGGCCCTGGAAGTCCCACACCTCCCCAGAGATTGACAAATGATCACTGGTCAATCTATGGGAGGGATAGGACTTCCAGGGCCCCTTGGCCAGGGGCATGGCGGTGGGGGGGGGGTGCATCATGTTCTGCCATGAAGATCTCTCTCCCCTTCTCCCCATGCTCCAGGACACCAGGGCTTCCCACCTCTGTTTGCAGCTCCCTCCCCCTGCTCTCCTCCCCACCACCCCATTTCCCTGCTTTTTCACTGTCCCCATACTTTGTCACAGGGACCAGGCTTTTTCATGGGGTTTCCATGCTAAATTTGCAGTTTCCATGAAAATGATGAAATCATGAATTTGGTAGGTCCATATACATCATATGTGTGCGTTTAGTTCTGTGAACCACCTAGAACATTTTGGGGGGTTGTAATTACCAACAACTTAAACATACAGATTTTAGGACACTGAATTGTCCTGGGACATCTGGGTTCAGTTTCCTACTCTGACCGAGAATTCCTGTGACAACTCATTTGGTTTCACTTGGCTTCAGACACTTTCAGCCAAATTTGTCTAATAATATCTCTATTCTCCCATCTGTTGTCTGTCTATTAAGTCTGCAAGCTCTTTAGATAGAGCATGTATTTTGCCTAGCACAACTGGGTCTCTACGTTCCACTAAAAAAATGGAAAGTTTTGTGTGTTTGTTTAAAACATTGCAGTCCTAACCACATTTGTTGAGCTTTGAAAAGGTGCTGGACACCTTGTAAGAACAGCTGTTTTTAAGATATTGGTCATTGCAGCTTCTGGTCCTGGCTGGAATCTAGATGCTTCAATTTTATAATCTCTGCAGGATCCCATGTGGTATTTATAACCTCTGAGAGAATTCAAGTGGCATTAAGAAGTTAGAACAATTTTCAGAAGTGAAACACTTCTGTCAAATCTCACAACTTATCTGCCCCCCCAAAACAAATCCTAAACAAAAAACTACCAATAAACAAGCAAACAAAAACAAAACCCAAACCACACTAAAACCCTTTCAATCTTTTCCCTGTATAGTTTTTGTGGGGTTTTTCCCTCTTTCCATTTGGTACAGCAGCTAAACTTGAAATGCTGGCCAACAGATTCGGTTTAGATATATTTAGGGAGGAAAACAGGCTTCAAAAGCTCGGATAAACACACAAACCTGGTCAAGAAATTAATTGAAGAGATTTCCGTCTAGCCATAATACAGTTTTGAAAAAAAAAACCCAACAGACTGAACAGGTGACAGACACCAATGCAAAAGGAATAGGCATCAAAATATTAACAGATACATCGGGAGTAAAGTAGCAGCAGAATTCACAGGCTAGAAATGCACTTTTAGTATCAATGCAAAAGAACGGTAAGTCATTTATAGCAAAGTACTCAGAGCACTTCACAGCAAGATACCCTGAATTGGCAGATTACCAAAAAAATACATGTAATATTCATTCTGTGCAGTGCCTTAACATAATTCTGTGTAATCGTCAACTTATTTAGACAACTACTGAGAGAATGCATTAAAGTCTGATGGCATTTCCATGTAGCTTTATGCATGCTTGACTTAAACAATATGGTTGTTAAGTTATTGTTTTGTAATGGTATTTGTTGTACTTTAGGCCAAAAGGTCAAGCCTCCCTGCTGCTTAGTGGATTCATGAACTTCTTGGCATTGTATAAGAATTTTGTTACATTAAGAAAAATGCAGTCCTTACTATTGCTGGAGGTCAATGTGTGGTTTGTTTGTTTCTGAGTTCCAAAAAGAGGGGGAAAAACGGACTAAGGAGAATGCAATACTGAAAAAAAATTTTAAATCTACTTGAGCATAAAGAGGTCAACACTTTCAAGACTGAGCTGAACCATGAGAGACTCAACTCCCACTCAATATTATTTGTTCAGACAGACTGCAGAAGGGTTTAATGATCTCCCTCTCCCTTGCACTGAGCCAGCCCATGGGAGAGCAGTTAGCAAACTGAGCCCAGTAGTACTAATATTTCTTATTTATCTGATTTCAAGGGACTTTGGAGTTGAAGGTGTCTCAGCACATCTCCTTCCAGAGAGAGGCACAGGAGAAATAGTGATGGTGAAAGAAAACATTTATTTTGTATTACTAGCAAACGCAAGTCCCAATTTTCAGTTATTCTCTTACTGCACTGCAGGAAGTGGGAGGGACAAAGTACCTTTAAGATACTCCATAGTTCCAATATCCTAGAGCTGTGGACAGGAAATAGTTTTCCCACATCAGGAAAATATTTTAGATCTTGGAAATTTTTCCTGTCAGGAATCGTGCTGAACAATCCCCAGTAGGCAAACTAGATGATTGCAGTTTCCCAAACCCTTTCACTTTGGATGTTTCAGACTGCAGGGTTTCCAGAATTAAATGTGCTCCATAGCATCCCTAGAGATCTGCTTGGAGGGGGCTGTCATGTGACTGTGACTGTGTTGGTTTCAGTCAGTAGCTGCCATGACCTCCAAGTGATCTTCACTTGGAGGTCATGGCAGCTACTGACTGAAACCAACACAGTTCTTGTGAACTTTACTGCTTCCAACCACTGAATAGCAGCAAATTAATGAGCATGTAGGCAGTTGTCAGTGGCAGGCAGCAGCAGAGCTAACAAGAAGCTTCTTAATTTCAGTACAAGGTCCTCAGGTCCTGAGCTACATGGCAGCCAGTCTGGGGGGATTGGGGGGTGGGGGGGTTGAGATAAGTCCAGGAGCTTGCAAGCCTGGGAAACCCTGCATCCTTGCTAGCTTGCCTGACCCACTGAATGTGAGCCTTGAATCCTGGCATCCAAATTCCAAGACTCTTGACTCAAGGGGTGCCAAGGATCCAGGCAAGGCTCTGCTGGAACCCAACTAGGTCACTGAGGATAGCTGAAATCAATTAATTTGTGTAAAACAGTTTCATCAGCAAATTCCAATGAAAAAGTGTTTTATCAGATTTTTTTTCTGCTCAATTGTATTAAGGATATTTTGCTCTTATATGTGTTTTCTGCTGGCCCTCTATGGGCATGTCCAGATGAGCTTGCACATGCCTGTTGTGGCATCTCAAAGTGGTTTGAGATGCCACAAGAGGCATGCTGGGAATGAAAAATTTTCATCTTGGGCTCTAAATTTGATACCAGAAAATTCCAGTATCAAAATAAAACCTGCTGAAAACAGGTGCAGGGCATGCTTCTGGAGAGTGCGCTGAAACAACTGGAGGCTGGGGCAAAAAGTAGCGGGGCAAGCCTGTAGCAGTGACCTGGACCCAGGCGCTGTATCCAGGAAGTAGGGATGTAGGGGGTGTGAGGACTGTAGGGATGGGGGGGACTGCTTGAGAGGAGTGGATCCCTGCCTGCCCCCCACATGGTCCACAGTGCGCCCCCCCCACCATAGCAGCAGCAGTGGCTGCGGGGCTCTCAGGGCCTGCTGCTGGCAGAGCCCCCTTGCAACATGGCATAGCCCCAGCCACCTAAGACCCAGCACGACATGTCACATGGTACAGGCTTGGCCCAGCTTGGTGGTGTTCACCTTTGGGCAGGACCGGGCCACTCTTGCTGTCACTTGGGGCCCCTGGCACTGCACGCAGGGGCTATGAGTGGGGCTGAGCCAGGTCCTGCCTCCATGGAGTTGGCATGGCCAGATGGTGCATGGGCCACTTGGAGGAAGGACCCCCCCCGGCCCAATGTGCGGCTCTTGTGTGCAGTGCTGGGACCCCAGGTGACAGGAACAGTGGCCTCATCCTGCCTGAAGGTGCACATTCCTGAGCTGGGCCAGGCCCGTGCCATGTGGCACAAGCAGTGCTGGGCCTCAGGCAGCTGGGGCTGTGCTTCACTGCTAGAAGGTCTGCTAGCAGCAGGTACTGAGTGCCCCACAGCTGCCACTGCTGCTGTTAGTTTACTGTATGGGGGGTGGATGGGGGACTCATTCCCCCTGAACAGTCCCCCCCACCTCCACATAGTCCCTCACACACAATTCCCCCCACCCCCATAATCTCCCCATCTCCCATATTCCTACTTATCGGGGATGAGGCTTGGGTCCAGGTCACTGCTGCATCCTTGTCCCACTCCTATTTGCCCCAGCACACTGAGGCAGTATGCTAGAGCAATAGGGGAAGGGGGAAGGCATAAAGACACTCTGGCTGGGTGCCAGAGCCGTGACAGTCATGTGGCACAGGTGGTTGGGGCCATCTTGTGCCACGGGGGGGGGGGGGGCTCTGCCAGCAGCAGGTCCTGAGTGCCCTGCAGCCACTGCTGCTGTGGTGGGTGGGGGCTGTGCACCATGTGGGGGCAGGTGGGGAACCCACCCCTCCTAAGCAGTCCTCCCCCAACCACAGAGATCTCCTCACATCCAGAACCCTCCCACCAACCTCACACCCCCAAACCACCCCCACATACCCGGCCACAAACCCCAAACCCCCGCAAACTGTACACACCCCCACACACCCTAAACCAACCCCCCACACCTCTTTCCCCCCACATCCCTACCACAATCTCACACCCTGCATGCCCAACTGGCATGGGCAGCTCTGATTTTTCTATGATAAAAAACCCAAAAGCAAACGCCAAAGTGTATAGATATTTAGAATTCATTTTATTATGAAGATAGGGGCACTGGTAGGCTTCCAAATGCTTTAAAATTGCAAATATTTCAGTAAAACATTGCCCAGCTGATCTCTCTCTATATATAGTGACATTTCATTTTAATCACAGAATAACACAAATTTGGGGTATTTTAATGACAGATTTTTTTTTTTTTTAAATTAGAGAATTTGCAAGTTTTAAACAGGGAACACCAAGATCTCTGCTGGTGAGAAAAATGTCAAGACCCAGGCAGTAGGCCTGTGCAAAGTGGCTAGTATTTGCTTTGGATTCGGCCGATTCGGGGGACAGTGATTTGATTTGATGATTTGAATCACTGTCCCGATTTGATTCAGCTGAATCTGATTTGGAGATTTGGCTGTTGACAAATCTCTGAATCACCCCAGACCAGGCCCATCCCCCACCCCTCTCCCAGCCCAGCAATGGTTGCTCTGCCCGCTCCAGCTCCCAGCATTTTAAAAAAAAAAAGCCTGTACTCAGTGGGTGCTGCTGTGGGGGGGCAATCCCCACTGCTCCCCACTGCCCTTCACTGTGTGGGGTAGTGTTCATGAGCCTCCCAATCCCCCCTGGCTCCCCCAACTCCCCCATGGGTGCCCTGCCTGGGCCAGTTCCGGCCCTTTAAGAAAAGAAAACAATCCCCCCAAAACCCCCTCAACTCACCATTCCTGCTGGTGGAGGGCAATCCCCACTGCCCCCCACTACCCCACACTATGTGGGGCAATCTCCATGAGCACCCAAAGCCCTGAAGCTGCTGCAGTAGCGGTGAGTCCTGGGGCTTGGGTTTTTTTTTTCTTAAAGGGCCAGAATTGACTCAGGCAGGGCACCTATGGGGGGGCCAGGGGAGCAGGGGGGGGGTCAGGGGGCTCATGGCAGAACCCCCATGCAGCATGGGGCAGTGGGGGACAGTGGGGATTTCACCCCCCACCCAGTAGCACCTGGTGAGCACCAGGGCTTTTTTTTAAAGTACAGAGCTGGGGTGGGCGGGGCAGCCATGCGGGGGGCCGGGGGAACAGAGGGGATTAGGGGGGCTGGCATGGGTCCTCCCCATGGTCACCTTCCCCAGCCCACCTTCTCCCCCTAGTACTTACCAGCTCTGAGTCCAGCTGCAGCTCCCTGCTGCAGCCACCAGGGACTGCCCAAATCATCAAAGGTCTCCATATCTTTTCTGAAGATTCAGAGACCTTTGAATCAATTAAGACCTTTAAATTGGTCCCCAATTTGATTCAGATTCGGAGATTTGGCCACCAAATTGGGCTGAATCTCCTCCAAATTGAATCACCACCCGAAGCTTCTCACAGCCCTACAAGGCAGAGGAGTCTGCCCAGTGCCAGCACCAGGGACCCAGCTCTAGGGCAGATGAGCAAACCCCCCTGGGCCACACCCACTGGTCCTCAAAGGCATCCAAGGAGCTGGTGGACACTGCCTACTGGTGGACACTGCCTACTGCATGGACAAGGGATAGGAAAGTGGCCCCACAGTCTCTGGACACCTTCCCAGCCACAGCCTCCTTCTTGGTCAAGCACAGGTCCCGCTTAGCCAGGGCCAGGGCCAGGGCCAGGGCCAGGGCCAGGGCCAGGGCCAGGGCCAGGGCCAGGGCCAGGAGGAGGTTGACCAGGAGGGGCAGTGGTGGAGCTTGGTGGGGCAGTGGATGGGGTGACCAAAAATAAAAAGGTGGGGGTTGTAATTCAACCAGAACCTCAAGAGGAGATTCTGGAGGTGGAGGAGGAGGGGCTGCAGCCTGGCACACTTGAGGGTCATGTGAGCCAGGGTCTCCCTCTGCCCACAGAAGGGGCAGGAGACTGGGGTGTCCATGAAGCTCACCACATACATGCGCATGGTGACAGCTCCATAGAGGATCCACCAGCTGAGGTCCCCAGTAGCTCATGGGATAAGGGTGGAGTACAGACTCAGTCACTGGGGTGCCCCAGCCACGCCCTCACTGAGCAGGTCCTGCCATTTGGTGTCTGGGTGGGACATGAGGGCAGCATGATGTATCATGCAGTGCACGAACATGTAGAGGTGGCAGTGATAGATGGTAGAAAAGTGGATTGGTTTGGTGTCCTCCAGTCAGCTGAGGTGGTGGAGTGGGGAGCTCTGTGAGACCAGGTGAGGCACTGGCCCCAGGACAAACTCCAGTGGGCTGAAGGACATGGGAGGTAGGGGGTGGGGACTGTCACCATGCAGGATCTGGTCAACAAAGGCAAGGGCATCGGGAGGTAGGGCAGATTTCACCTCCTGGCCTAGATGGCAGGTTGCACATCTCGTGGGTAGACCCATGTGCCGGGCCAATGCAGCGGAGTACACCCACTCTTACCTATCATAGTCCAGGAGGTCTCTGATACGGGTGACACCAGCCAGGATCAACCTATGTCACAACTGGGGCACCTTTGCCGTTAACACCTCTAGCTGGGGGTTCCAGAGGAGGGGCTCGATGACCAGGTCAGCACCCTGGGTGAGTGTTGTGGGGGACCTGGAGGTGGAGACCAACCTCCAGGCCTCGAGGGTGTCCTGGTAGAAATCTGGCAGCCCTCGCAGGTCCTGCAGGGAGAAGCCCCATAGGCCAAAGAGCTGCCAGTCATATCGGAGCCCCCAGAAGTGGCAGAGGAAGGCACGCCCCCGGTGGCCCCATGCTACATAGCTACTGACACCATATAACAGTTGCTGCATGACCTTAAGGCAGAAAGCCAGGACCCAGCTGTACAGGCAAACCAGGCACTGGCATCCCTCCTGCAAGGGGAGGTTCAGGACCTCTTCAGTGACCCACTGCTGTCCTTCCTAGAAAAACTCCAGTGCCCATCTCTGGAGTCCTACCAGGACGTCAGGGGGCACAGGCAAGGTGTGTAAGTGGTTCAGCAGCAGCACTCTCCCATGCAGGGAGGAACATCTCAGGAGCTCTGCCCATGCCCAGAGCCACTCCACCACCCTTGCCTCCAGGTAGTGCTAGTTCTCTGGCAGGGAGGGGTCTGTGGGGGACAGGTAGACTCCCAAGTAGAGCAGCAAGCTCATGTTCCAGTGGATCCCATTGAGCGTGGGTGGGAGTGAGCCCCCCTGCCACCTGCCACCCACCACCAGGCCAAAGCTCTTGACCCAGTTCACCTGGGCAGAGGAGGCTGCTGAGTACAATGCCCAGCAGGCCTCCATCTGTGCCAGGTCACCTGAGTCCTGGACTGCAAGAAGTACATCAGCATATGCTGACAGGACCAGGAGCACCACCAGCTCCTGAAGCATCAACCCTGCCACCTGCCTCCGCAGGAGAATGAGGAAGGGCTCCAGGGCCATAGCATACAGGTGGCCTGACAGCAGGAAGCCTTGATGCACCTCTGTGTGAGATGGTCTCTATCAGGGTCCAGTTGAGCTTGACCAAACACTTCGTAAAGGCATACAGCACCTAGAGAGCCCACATAAAGCAGAATACAAATCCAAAGGCCCACAGCGTGCCCATGAGGTACCCATGACCCACTCTGTCAAAGGCTTTCACATAGTCCAGGGATACGAGGGTGAAAGACAGGCCCTCCTGGCATGATAATGTCAGGAGGTCCCAAACTGGGTACAGGTTGTCGAAGATGGAACATCCGGGCACCATGTACATCTGGTAAGGATGGATCACATCCATCAGCACAGACCACAGACACAGCGAGGTGGCCTTCACTGCTACCTTGTAGTCCATGCAGAGGAGGGACATGGGACACCAGTTCCTCAGGTCACGGGGATCTCTCTTCTTTGGCAGAAGGGTCAGCATGGCCCTCCACCATGATGGGGGAATTCCCCACTTCCCTCTGCTTCGGCTTAGACTGCAGCAAAGTCCAGACCAAGGATGTCGCAGAAGGCTTGGTAGAACTCCAGTCAGCCTGTTGATGCCCGGCACCTTGTTGCCAGGCATCAGGCAGACGGTGGCCAAAAACTCATCCAGAGTGAGAGTAGCTTCCAGCCAGTCACCCACACTGACCTGCAGAAGTCCCTTCCACAGGGTCTGATAGGCTTCGGCATCAGTCAGATGCAGGGAGAAGAGCCCTTTGTAGAAGGCCCATGCACACTGGCACATTTCACCTGGATCTGTGAGAGGGGTGCTGTCTCCTGCAAGAAGGCAGGTGGATGTACTTCTTGTCCCCCCACCTCCTCTCCAGGGCAAAGAAGCAGCAGGAGCCATGGTCCATCTCCCAGAGGAGCTGGACATACAAGCAGACAAACGCACCACAGGTGTGGTGGTCATCTAGAGCATGAAGCTCTTCCCACCACTCCTGACATGCTCCACAGAGGGATGGGTTCACTGGATTGGTGGCCAGGTGACTCTCCAGCTCTAGCACTTTCTGCTTGAGTTGCTGCCAGACTGCCTCCCTCTGCTGGGTGTCCCTCCGAGTGTAGCTGCAGCATAAAAGCCAGATGGACACTTTCCCCATGTCCCACCATCACTGAGCCAAAGGGAAAGTTACCCATTGCTTCTGCCAGGCCAGCCAGAACTCCTGGAAGGCCCCCCTGAAGCCCACATCTTCCAGCAGACTGGCATTGAAATGCCAGTAGGCTGACCCTGGACGCCCAGGCCCTAGCATGGCCTGGGCCCAGACAAGGTGGTGATCACTGAATGGGGTGACCAGATGGCAGAGAAGCGGGCCCAGGCAAAGTGCAGCAAAGAGATATAAACCCGGTCCAAGTGGAAGTGGCATGCCTGCTCCTCCTCCACCCTCACACAGGTGAAGGCAGGGGGGGTCGGTAGGGTGACAGGCACACCAGATGTCCACCAGGGAGTAGTCCATTAGGATCTCCCCAAGTATGTCCAGAACAGCCTGGTTTCATTCCCTGCCCTACTGGTCTCATGCATCTAGGGTAACATTAAAATCCCTGCCAAGGACTAGGCATTTGTGAGGGTGCTGATGTAAGTGGCTGCCTGGTGGAAAACATCCAGCAACTCCAGACCCCTCACAGGGGTGTACATGTTCAGAAGGTTCAGGGCAAGCTCCTGCACTTGGACCCAGAGGTGCAGCAGGTGGCCTGGCATCACCTCCTGGAGAACCTCCAACTGGCCTGGGGAGAACAGGGTGGCCACCCCACAAGGGGTGGCCAAGAGGTGACTAAAAAAGACCCTGCCTCTGCACTCCAGATGCTAATTAGGCTCATTGGCCATAGTCATCAGGGTCTCCTGCAAGAATGCCACAGAATACACCCCCTCCTGAAGGAAGGAGAGCACTTGGCATTTCCAGAGACCCTTCTTGCAACCATGGACATTCAGGGTCATGATCTTAAATGATCACATGGCTGGTGGGGTGGAGTAGACAGTTCAGCAGGGGCCTCGTGCATCTCAGTGCCCAATGTGGAGCTTGCCGGCTCATGCAGCAGCTTCCCATAAGTATAGAGGGTGTCTACAAAACTGCGGGCTTACCTATAGATCCGGGTATTGCAGCTTTTGGGCCCCTTGCCTTCCCCTGACAGCGCCCTCACAGTGGCGAGGATGCTGTCAAAATCTCCCCAGTGGTCCAAGGCAAGATGTACCTTGCTGGCGGAGCAGTGGGTGTAGTCACGATCAAGAAATGCAAGTAGCTCACCCCTGGTAACCGTTGTGACCGAGGGGTCTGCAGGCTTTATGGAGCCTGCTGATTTTTGGGCATCCTTCTTCTGGTCCTGGGGTTCAGTGGGCTCCTTAGGTACCATCTGAACCCCCTGGTCCACTAAGACCCCAGACTCTGGCTGGGACTGGGAGAGCTCTGCATCCCCTGGGGATGGGGGTGGGGGCAAGGGTGGGGGAAGGGTTCACTTACAAGATGGCAGGGCAGAGCTGGAACCCTGGTGGGTCTACATGGGGTCTCCGACAAGTTAGGACTGTTGGTCTGGGAACCCAACCTGAACCCTCTCTAGTGTGGGATCACTGGGTGGGCTAGTAGTGGGGTTTGACTGGGAGGGGGGAGGAGGAGACCCATCAGGCACTGGGGTGGTATTAGCACCTGTCTTGGGGTCTCAGGAGAGGTTACTTCCCCCCCTACTAAGAACTCACCCAGAGCCCAGAACCCCCATCTCCCCTAGATCATTGGAGAGGGAAGGCTCCACTAATGGACCTTTCATTGGGTCGGCCTCAGTCTTGGTGCCTATGGCCTTGGTGGATGGGCTCTGGCCAGTGGAGTGAGGGGCCTCTTCCATGGGCTGCTGCTTGGGGCTGTCCAGAAACCCTGAAGCTTCCACCATGGGGATCACTCATTTGATCATTCCTGGGCATGGAGTGTCAAGCACAGCCAGGGAGGGCACTGGAAATTGAACCACTCCTTCCCCCCTGTGTGGTGGTCTTAAGAGTGGGGCAGGATCCCTCTGATGTGGAGGGGCCTTCCTTTTAGCTTTGTGCCCAGAGGAGACTTGCACCCACTCAGCCATAGGGTGGTCCTTAGGTGGACAGGCTCCAGTAGGAGAAGGTGAAGGGGAAGAGAGAGCCCTGATCCCTCTCTCCCCCTGGCTGCTGCTGCCCTCCCTGGGACCCCGCCAAACTTGGTTTGGGGGTAGGGACCCTGAGTTCACAGAAGGGCTGGATTATGTGGCTGGGATGCCAGGGGGGCCTGAGGGTGGAGAGGTATCAATGGCAGGAGCACCCCTCTCACCAGTGGGACCTGCAGATGCCCTCTCCTCCTGACCCATGGATCACTAGTGACACATGTGCCCTGGGGCACAGCACTGGAAGCACCACAGGTCCTCCAGTGTATTGACAACCCTCACCAGGGCCCCCTGAAAAGGACTCACCAAGCACCCCTCAGTCTCCAGCCATGCTCCTGCCACCAGCTGGATCATAAGCTGGTGACAGAAAGAGTGTACTTGGTAGAGGACAGAGTCTCGGCACCCTGGTGAGAGGGACACCACCAGAGAGGTAACTCTCCCCAGGATTTGGAGCTGGGGGAGCACGGTCCAATTAGGGATATAGGGAGGGACAGAGATGAGGACCACCCTCATCTCCAGCTCTTCTAGAGGCTTGAGGGGGATGTACTCGCCTTTCACCATGAGCCCCCTCTCCACCACCTTTTGTGCGGTGGCCTCCAAGGCAAGGAAAAACACCCCCCTGCCATGAAAGTGGGAGGCTGCCACAATTTTTGGGGTCCCTTACTACCCAAGTCAGGGCCTGCACCCAGGTCTCAAAGTGCAGGCTCTCCCACCTGGGCAGTTGGCACTTCACCCCATGCTGGTGGGTGAGTGCTGGAAAGGGGGCCCTGGTGCTCGAGCTGGTAGGGCCGGCAGTGGAGGGTCCAGGTGCCCCAGTTTTGGGTCTCCCTGCAGCTGCCTGTGCATAGCTGCAATTCTCCCTCTGGGTTCCTGCCCCACCATTGTTTCATATGAGGGTGGGGAAGACAATAAAGAAAAACAAAATATCCATTGGGGCTGGTTAATCTAATAGGGGCAGGCTGGGGTTGTGGGGGGGAAAGGGGGCAGGCAGGAAGGGGGCTGAAGCTCACTGAGCTACAGCCCCACAAGAAAAAATCTGGGAGGACTATGCTTTGGGAATATGGGGGTGGGGGAACGAACACACACACACACACACACACACACACACACACACACACACACACACACACACACACACGGGCTGAGGAAACTCGAGCTGGCTTACTTAGCCACACAACAAACACCAGGGTAGTGGAAGTGGACCACAGGACTTACCACACAAGGGTAAAAAACACACAGGGAAGGCTGCTGAGGCAGATGTAAAAGATGGCTGGAGCAGTGGAGGGGCTTTTTTTGTTGAACATCAGTCCAGGAGTCCCTCAGGCCTCCAGCCATACACTCAGCAGCAGAGCAATAGGCAGGAAAAACAAAGCAGGATCAGATACAGCGAGGCAGCTGTGGAGAAGGGCAGGAGCAATTAGGGAGTAATCCAGTGCAGGTGTGGTGTCAGGTGGTGCAAGGTGTGGCAGCAGGGAGTCTTCCTCTCTCCTGAGAGGGGGCAGCAGCAGCGATGGTAGTAGCTATCCAATTCAGCCACTTAGGGTGTGCTTCGGGTGAAAGTAGAGGTGAAGGTGGGGGGTGGCCTGCCAAGGGAGCTGGGGCAGGCAAGGCATCTTTAGGCTCTGATGTTGGGGGAAGGCCCTACAGGTAGTGCAGGCTCCCACCCCAAGCTATCCCCTGACTACGGCTTGGTGGTGGGCTGGGCAGCAGGCCGGAGCAGGGGTGCAGAAGCTGGGGTGCAGTGCAGTCGTGGGCTCCACCCCAAGGGGGCAAGGGTATGCAGCAGAGGAGCCCCCCATGTGGGTGGGGGTAGGAACAGCATTAGCACCAGCCCAAGGCAGGAAGGGGTGTGGATAACTTGCCCCCAAAAGCTTTGAGGCCAAGCTAGCAGTACAGAGGCAGGGAGGGATCTGGCCATCTTCTCCCCAGAAGTTCCTGAGACCAACCTTACAGCATCAGCAAAAGCTTGGGACAGGAAGGGGTGTGGATAACTTCCTCCCAGAGGCTCTTCCCTCAGAAGCTCCTGAGGACAAGTAGCCCTTGAGTTGCCCACCAGGTGCTGGCCCCAGTCTCTAGCTTTCCCTGGCTGAAGATTTGACAGGAGCTGGGCAGGGTCAGTTTGCCCCAAGTGGCACAATTTGCTCCACACCAAAGTGCATATTCAGGCATGTGTATTGAGGCACAAATCTCAATTTTTGCCACTGCTGTTTGAGCAGCTCCAAATGTACGTGCTTGCATGTGTTGATGTGCCCTAAGAGTCCTGGGGGGCCAGAGAACAGACACAGTACTGTGTAGCTCTTGCTCTCAGTCACCTGAAGTAAGCAAGCCCAGTGAAGACACTTATGCTAGTCATATTCTCATGAAGGCCCCTGCAATGCTGCTCTATATTTCTAGGGTGCTGCAGAGGGGCCTTAATATAACTAAGAATCAGTGTATTTGCTTCATACCTATTACACATGGAGTCAGATTCATGTCCACAGGTATTAAAGTGAGCCTCCCTTCAATACCTCACATATGAACAGGTTATACTATATTTACTCAAATCCAAGATGAGGTTCCCCCCTCCAAACAACATGGGGGTGGGGGGAAAGTCTCATCTTATATTTGAGTACTGGCTAAGGGCAGGGGACAACTCACCTCTGGGTTCAGCCTGGGGCTTAGAGCCAAAGCCAGAGCTGAGCCACTGCCTCCCCCAGGCCACGGTGGCTCATGCAGGGGAAGGGAGCTCACTGCCAGGGTGTGCGGGGGAGACCGCACAGTGGGGAGGGAGATGGCACACAAGGAAGACCTGCCTGTGCTTCTCAAGGGGAGACTGTGCAGCTTGCCTCCTGCCCAGTGCCTGCTCCTCCACCACTCCTGCTTAGTTTTTGCTTCAGCTCTGGTCCCTCCAGTCATGACCTAGCCAAGACCAGAGCTCCCAGCATTCCTTCTATCTGGCCAGGCAGGGCTAGGCAGGGCTGGGCTGGGGTTGCTGTTGCTATCTGTTCCAGAGTTGGAACAGAGCAGCAGAAAGTAAGTGTCAGGAAGGGAATGTGGGGAGTGTAGAGGCAGGCACAAGGGGGACAGGCAGCAGGGGATAGCAGGCAGTGGGGAGGCAGGCACAGGCATGGATGGGCAAGGGGTGGGAAGTAGGCAGTGGAGGGCAGAGACAGGCATGAGGGGAAGGGGCAGGCAGCAGGGGGACAGATACAAAATTGGGAGCAGGCATGGTGGGTGGGGAGTGGTAGGGGCCAGGTATAGGTACAGGTACAGGTATGAATGGGAAGAGGACAAGTAGAGAAAAGGGCAGGTAGGGGCCTGGCCCCTCTCTTTCTGCTGCTGCTTTCCCCACTACTGCTGTGATGCACATGAATTTAAAGACAACCTTCCACTAATTAGATCTTATGCATGGAAAATCATAACAAGTTTATAATTTTTCATGCACAGAATCTAATTATTGGCTCATTTTAAATTTGATGTTTTCTTGGATTTGGAAAAATCCAGTAATCGTATATGGGTTACACATTTTTAATGAACTAGTTACCTCCACTGCATTTATAGATCCATAAAATCCAGATCTGGAGAAGACTTATGAGTTTATGAGTTTTGCTTGCCAAAGTAAATACAAAGCAGAAAAGAAATATAGAAAATAGCATAAAGATAGGTAGATAACAGTATTCACAGTATCAGAAGTGAATTCAACAGGGAGTGTCACAATTTATCAAAAAATAAATGTCTTACCACAGTTCTACCATAACAGCTTTCATCCAACTTTTCTCCTATTTTAGATAGGAGATTTTAGTATGAACCTGGAACTATGGAACCCTTTCTTCAGTGCTTTTAGCTGTCTTCAGAAATATTCACTTCAATGTTAAAATAAAGTCTATATATATATATATATATATATATATATATATATATATATAAAACTTTTACATTCTTTTTCAGCAGTTTTTTATGCAGTCCAGAAATTAATTTTCCTCATTTACCCCATCAGTCTTCAACAGGGTATTACAGTGAATGAAATAATACAAAACAGCTGTACACACCTCTGCATTCATAGTTAATTGTTCCATACACTGAACTGATATGGTTTGCATGCAAAAATCGCTGTGAAACCTGCAATCATACTGGTTCAAGTTTGATTGAAGCCCTGTATCAATTTGGTTCATTCACTTGAAAGTTTTCACTTTACATTGGTTGCTCAAACCTTCATTTAAAACTATCTGTTTCTTTAATGTAAAATAAGTAGCACACACACAACTTTTATCAAAGAACATTGATCATATCAAATACACAGTATAGCCAAAAATCTGCAATACTTTGTGGTCAGGTTCTGGCACCCACACTCTTTGAATTTGCCTTTTCTATGCTGGTGCACTAGGTTTTTGATGGCTTGGAGGAAGGCACATACCTTTGCACAAGATCAGAAGGCAAACTCTAAAATCTATCATGGCTAAAGGCCAACACTAGGCCTGTGCAAGTTGGCAGTGATCCAATCTGGCTCTGGATCTAGCTGCTTCAGGTGGCCGTGATCTGACCTGGAGCTCTGGACTGGGTTTCCACCTCGATCTGGCCGAAGTGGCTCCGAAGCTTCAGAGCTGCCTTGGAGATCTGGCTTTAGGGTATAAAGGGGAATCAATGAAATAGCTATAACTTTGTTGTTTTTTGTTCAATTTGGATGAAACCTGCAGAGATGGTAGCATCTGCTGACAGCATAAAACCTTCCAAGTTTCAAGAAGGATGGTGCAGGGGTTTGGGAGGAACTGTACCCCAAATTCTTGAAAGCCAAACTCATGTCATGTCTATGTGTTACAACACAGGAAGGTCAAAACTGCAGGGGTGGTAGCTCATACTGAGGCCATAAAGCTTGCCAAGTTTCAACAAGATAGGTACACAGGTTTGGGGGGAACTGCACCTCAGGCTGTGAACAAGCAAAACTCATGCCATGGGTGACACTGCGTGTGTTCAGGCACAGCAGGGTGACAGCTGCAGGGATGGTGGCCCCTGCTGTGATGCCTGCCAGCTGTAGAGGAGATTGGTGCAGGGGGGTTCTGGGCCTGGCACCCCTAGCTGCTGACAGGCAAAACTTGAGCCAAGACTGTGTCTATCTTGGGGCAGCTGATTGTCTGTATTGATTCTTTCCTCTCCTTAGTCTGGTTTTGTAGGTGCTAATTGATGCTCATTAAGTCATTATGTAGTAGTTAGGTCCTGCGTATTGAGCTGGTCCCTGAGTCCCTGGTCCCTGAGTGAATCATGATTGATTGATTGGTAACTGGTAACACAGCAGCCTAGCAGCCAGGCCTGCAGCAGTGTCTCCCTTCCCCGCCCGGAGACAGAGACAGTCAGTCCCACAAGCACCCATGGCATGAGTTTTGCTTGTCTGCAGCTTAAGGGGTAGTTCCCCCCAAACTCCTGCACCGATCTTCTTGAAACTTGGCACGCTTTGTGGTCTCAGTAAGAGCTACCACCCCTGAAGTTTTAACCCCCCTGTGTTGTAACACATAGATGTGACAGGAATTTTGCTTTCAATAATTTGAGGCATATTGCCCCCAAGCCCCTGCACTGATCTTCTTGAAACTTGGCTGGCTTTGTGGCCTCAGTAGGAGCTATCACCTCTGCAGTTTTCACCTTGCTATGTTGTAACACCTAGACGTGACAGGAGTTTTGCTTTCAAGAATTTGGGGTGCTGTTCCCCTAAACCCCTGCACCGATCTTCTTGAAAATTGGCAGACTTCATCCTCTCTGCAGAGTCTAGCATCCCGGAACATTTCATCCAAATCAGACAAAAACCAACAACGTTATAGATATTTTATTGTTTCCCCATTATACCCTATGGTCAGATCTCCAAGGCGACTCAGAGGTGGTTCCGAAGCTCTTTGAGAAGCTGAACGAGGCAGCGCTTCAACCTGGATGTGCAGCTTCGGACCCCAAAGTGTCCAAAGCTTCTCTGGATCCAAAGCTCCCAAAACCTCGCGCAGCCCTAGCCAACACCAAAGTGAAGCACATACTTCTTAGGGAGTTTTTTGCTGATGATGCTGCGCTTGCCACCCATGAAGAAGGCCAACTACAAATACTCACGAATATCCTCTTCCATGCTTGCAGGATGTTTGCTCTGATCATCAGCATCAAGAAGACTGTGGTCCTAGGACAGGATGTTTGCCAATAAGCACCTATCAGCCTTGACAACACACTTCTCGAGGCAGTGAATAAGTTTTGCTACCTTGGATCCACAGAGAGTGACAGCCTATCACTGGATGAAGAGCTAAACGTGCACATTGGAAAGGTAGCTACCAGTTTCAGTAAGTTCTCCAAATGAGTCTTGAACAATACAAAACTTACAATCAAAATTAAGTTGCTTGTGTACAAAGCTTGTGTCTTCCGTGTCCTTATGTGTAGCAGTGAGACATGGTCAACATATGCATATCAAGAAAAGAAGCTGAACAGCTTCTACCTACATTGTTTATGGAGCATCCTTGAAAGCAAATGGCAAGACAGAATCACCAACACAGAGGGCAAGTTCTGTAACTACTGAAATCTATTCATACTGATCACACTGCATACTGGTTGCCAACTTGTAAAAATTTTCTGAATACTGTATCAATGACCAGCACTGCACTACTCAAACAATGGCACTTACACTGGTTTGGCCATCTCCACAGCATAGAAGATGGGCACATCCCAAAGGACATCCTGTATAGGCAAATTCCAGGTGGGGAGAGAAGAGAAGGACACCCAAAATACACTTCAAAGATGTCTGCAAGCAGGTTATGAAGGCTTTTGGAATGACCCAAACCTTTGGGAGACATTAGCAGGATACATGACAAAGTGGCACTCCATTCTCAATCACAGAGTCCAACCTCATGACAAGAAGTGGTCACTTGAATTACAACAGAAACATGACCAAAGGAAACAGCCTGTCAGTTTCATGGTGTAGCCCCTAACGCCATGTGTACATATGACCACTGTGGCAGTACTTGCAAGTCTAACATTGGTCTCTACAGCCATAAGAGAAAAATGCAGCACTAGTCAGTAGAATAGCTGCAATATCCACTATCACTCACTGATGAATGGATGCCACACTGGTCAAAAATCTGCAACACTTTGTGGTCAGGCACCAACAAATTAGTAAAAAATTATAATTAAGCTTCACTGGAGAGTTGTTACAGTTAGTAAGCCTCCACCTTTTCTGCATGAAACAAGAAAAATGTACTGTTTTACATGTTGTAAGATGATGTTGAGGATTCTGACCTATATGTAGAAACACTATTGTTACTAATAAATTCCATATTTTCTGGTGTGTCATTACATTGCATCACCATACCATGGATAGATTCACAATATAGAGGTCAAAGAATATTTTCCCCATTTCTTTCCCTTGAGGGCTTTTAAATGCTTGCTTTCATTTGTTGCCCATGAATAACACTCTTTGCCCTTCAATGGAGAGGAAATGGAGTTCACTCCTCTCCATTCCAAGCTTCTCACACAGGACTTTCAGATATCCAATATCTTTGTTGAACTGACTGAATGGATGAGAGGGCAGATACTAAAGAGATCATTTCCCTGTTCAGAAAACAAAGCATCACCAAGCTGACAGGAGTCTGTTGAAATAGGATCCGTAGACCCTTTTCTGCATGTGATTTTATATAATCTGAATATGAGTGTGAGCCTCTTCAGTCCAAAAAGGCAGAAACAGATATATTGTAGCACAATAACAAACAACACATTTTAAATTATGTATAGTCACTGTGGATCAAATTCCACGTTCCACTCCAAATTATTTCAGAAAGAGCAGGTGCTGTACATAGACTAACTCATAGGGTTGGTAGATTTTGATGGCCAGAGTGAAGCTGTCTGGTATTCCTTAACAGGGAATCTGAATAAACAGATTTTAAGAAACATCCACAAAAAGACTATTTTACTGATCATACAATATTATCAGGATTTCAACTGTTTTGAATAAAGAAGCAATAGTTTTATTATAATTAAATTTAGTTCATCATTCAGGATCTGATGCAGCCAACATATCACTGCATGTAACAGGGAGCCTGTGGCCCTGTTACTGGAAGAGAACTGAAAGATAGAAACTTACTGGACTGGCAGCAGGATGACCAGGAGGGTGATGTCATTGGCTGGCACTGGCAGCTTCCGCCACACCTGCAGGGTAGAGAAACTTGTAAATTGCTAATTAGGAGGACCTAGATAAAAAAAGCAAGGACTGAACTAACAGACCCCTGGAAGGGGAACTGAGAGCCATGGCGAGAGAGAAAGAGAGCGATGGAGCAGTTTTCTCGTGCAGAGGCATGAGAGAAGTTGGAGGGCAGTGTCCTGCGGGAGATGAGTACTGAGGATCATCTTGGTAAATATTGATTGGAGTTTGTTCAGCATAATCCCAGACAGGTACCCAGAGTGAATTAGAGACTTTGCTGATAACATCACTGTTTGGATGTTTTGGACCATATATATACATGGACTATCCTTAAAGCGTGTCCCACAGATTGTGGAGAGAGAGAGGGAATTGAAAGGCGCCTCTCGAAGGGACCAGTGATTAGTTACATGTTGCTTTTCTGGGGGAGGGTTGTCCTCAATAAGACCCCAGTACCAAGAGAGTTGTGTCCCCTTATGCCCAGGAGCAGTTTCATAGTGGGAGAATAATGAGATCCACAGATGTATCGATGCTAATAGAATGAGAGCATCAGGAGGACTAGTTTCAACCATAATTAAGAACCAGAAGTTTACCACCATGTTACTTGTTAGAATAACGCCCATCAAGTCATGGCAGGAAAGAAAAAAAATCCACAGGTGGGAAGCTCAGAATTGAAGCACCTTTTTTTTTTTGTAATTGATTTAGGGGTACCCACTCACTCTGCACATTCTTGTGGTATTTCAAAGAGGAATTGAAACACAAGCTTCTGCTACTTTTTGATCCAACCGCATCTATCAAGATACACAGATACAGAACCAAAACTGCAAGGGCAGGTTCTGATGCATAAATATAAATCTAAACCTTTATAAAATAAAAAGGTGCACAGCTTCTGAATCACTTATACTTATAATATTGGGCAACAATTTCTTAATATTAAGTATTTAGTAAGATGTTTATTGTTAGACCCTGACTCCATGCGGCACCCAATGACTAGGGAAACAACGATCCAATTGCTCATAGGTCCTGTTACTCATTAGCCAGAGCAAGCAGGGAGCAAACACCAGCACACATTGCTCACAACAGCTTTATTCACAATGGAGACAGTTTCGGGCCAGGTCCCAAAAAAATAACAAACCAGGGACCTGCCCCAAACAATAGCTTTTTCCCACATTTATACACTTTGGTTTATACTCATTAACATTTACTCCACCTCTGTCCCTCGTCCTGTTCCACCCATTTCTCCTCCTATCTCAAGCTCCGCCTCTGTTTACTGTTTGCTTCATTAGCATGGAATTGCCTATGCATTTTATTCATTTACATGCCTTTTTGGTATGAGTGCATGTCTAAGGCCATGAACTCCCTTCTTTTGGTCAATGGGCAGGACTCTGGGGGCTTCTTTACCAATCACCATTCACCCTTTTGCGTATGTTCATCTCAGTTACGTGTTGTCTTCCCCATTCCAATCTGATTTTTCTGTCCCAAGTTGTACCATCTCCACCTTTTTTGGGCCCCTTTATCTTATCTCATTCTTCACTGTAGCTGGTTCACAGTGCACAGACTTTTTTGCTGCTTTTTCCAGAAAAAAATGGTTAACACAATTAAGATACTTAGCATAAGCACTCATAAGCAAAATCTTATATATAAAAGCTATATATCTCACAACAATACTATTATAAGGTTAAAAACCTACTTGCCTAAGCATTTGCAAAGTTACTTTTAATATATATCATTCTGCCTTGTGGTCAGCAGCTTTGTTGAGACACAGATTAAAGCCTTGTTCCAGCTGTAGATCTAATACTCCCCAAAAATCCACATAGTGTTACCCTAACACTTATCATTCCTAGCAGAATGAAAATGGATTGTATCCTAAATTTACGACATTACTGTATATGGGAAATATATTACAGCTCTCATCTTATATGCTTATTGTTTAATAATTGTATACTCTACTTTCAGTACTCAGTATTTCACTTAGGAAGGACAGCACTTTATAGCTATTTAATGAATTGCCTTAGGAATGTGGGAACCCATTGAGTTGACAAGTCTTTAAAAAAAAATGTCATAGTCCAACAAAAAGACAGGATACATAGGATTTATCTGATAAGCTGGGAAGTCCCCAATGACCTCAAACACTGCAGGCAACAGTGAGTATAAAAGCCATTTTCATGAACCTGCACATCACAGATAAATCAGGAGAGAGCTGTTATATCTAAATATTTTTAAAGATCTATATTTTCATTGTATCATATTTCTTCCCCCCATAATTCCCTTGACATATGAATATAAAATTCCCCCGACATACGAATATCAGGACATATTAAGTTAACCCTCTTGAATTAAACATTTTTCAGTTTGTCCCTAACTTTCTCCTACTGCACAGGCATGAATAAGGGTATTTCTCCACCCCATCCCACTATTTCACAGTATTAGCAATTTTTGTGGATGAATCAGGCTTGTAAGCAAACCAACAACCACAATGCACATAACAACATCACTCTAATGCAGAGTCTAGTCTGAAGATAATTCTAGCTATAGGCTATGCGGACAAGTGACAGGAATGAGCTAGATACTCCTTTTAGGATCTGCTAACATTGGTGTCTGCCAGTCTGGTATTCCAATGATATTCTGTAATTAATGTTGAGTGAGCAATAAAGAAAGACCCAAGAGAAGGGCAAAGCTGCTTGTTTTCTTTTCATTATGGATGACTATGCGAGAGAAAACTAGGAATCTTCTGACAGTGAGGCAAAGATCTGGAAACTGTACATCTGTTTTTATCATTTGGATCCCAGCATTCATAAAGATGTGCAGTTTATTATGTTCAGTGCCATTTGTCAAGACATCTTTCCCCATTTGCCCCTGCTGAGATTATGGCTGCAGCAAAGTTAGCAGCTGGCACTAGCACTGACAGCCCAGGGCCAATTTATAGAACTCAGCTGGTAAAATACTGACCACTTCAGACACAAAGGGATGTTACTATCCAATCCATCCGACATACTACCCGTCTGTTGCCTTGTTTCCTTCTTTTGGCAGGAATTGCTAGAGTGTGTGTTATTTGCCAGTGCTCTGAACTCTGGTGAACCAATAACCTCCTCCCCCTACCCACAAGCTCATACGCTTTCTGCCATTCATATCTTCTTTTTGCTTCTGGCAGATGGTCTGCTGCTTTGCTGCCAAGTCCTCTGCTCCAGTTTCACCACATTAGTGCTGAGACTGCCAGCTTAACTACATGTAAAGGTGTAGAAGTCAGCTTGACTGTGAGTGGGTGTGTGCGCAAGGTTTTCTGTTTTTATTTTTATGTGAAAGATTTGATGGATTGCTTCAATTGCAAGACAGGCTGTTACTAGAGTTGGAAAAGGGTCTTGTTGTTTATAGATTCATAGATTCATAGATGTTAGGGTCGGAAGGGACCTCAATAGATCATCGAGTCCGACCCCCTGCATAAGCAGGAAAGAGTGCTGGGTCTAGATGACCCCGGCTAGATACTCGTCTAACCTCCTCTTGAAGACCCCCAGGGTAGGGGAGAGCACCACCTCCCTTGGGAGCCCGTTCCAGACCTTGGCCACTCGAACTGTGAAGAAGTTCCTCCTAATGTCCAATCTAAATCTGCTCTCTGCTAGCTTGTGGCCATTATTTCTTGTAACCCCCGGGGGCGCCTTGGTGAATAAATCCTCACCAATTCCCTTCTGTGCCCCCGTGATGAACTTATAGGCAGCTACAAGGTCGCCTCTCAACCTTCTCTTGCGGAGGCTGAAAAGGTCCAGTTTCTCTAGTCTCTCCTCGTAGGGCTTGGTCTGCAGGCCCTTGACCATACGAGTTGCCCTTCGCTGTACCCTCTCCAGGTTATCCGCATCCTTCTTTAAGTGTGGCGCCCAGAATTGCACGCAGTACTCCAACTGCGGTCTGACCAACTCCCTATAGAGGGGAAGTATCACCTCCCTGGACCTATTTGTCATGCATCTGCTGATGCACGATAAAGTGCCATTGGCTTTTCTGATGGCTTCGTCACACTGCCGGCTCATGTTCATCTTGGAGTCCACTAGGACTCCAAGATCCCTTTCCACCTCTGTGCCACCCAGCAGGTCATTCCCTAGGCTGTAGGTGTGCTGGACATTTTTCCTCCCTAGGTGCAGCACTTTGCATTTCTCCTTGTTGAACTGCATCCTGTTGTTTTCTGCCCACTTGTCCAACCTATCCAGGTCTGCCTGCAGCTGTTCCCTGCCCTCCATCGTGTCCACTTCTCCCCATAGCTTTGTGTCATCTGCAAACTTGGATAGAGTACATTTGACTCCCTCGTCCAAGTCACTGATGAAGACATTAAAGAGTATCGGTCCAAGGACTGAACCCTGCGGGACCCCACTGCCCACACCCTTCCAGGTCGAGACCGACCCATCTACCACGAGTCTTTGGGTGCGACCCTCTAGCCAATTCGCCACCCACCAGACTGTGCAGTCATCCAAGTCACAGTCTCTTAACTTGTTCACCAGTATGGGGTGGGATACCGTATCGAAGGCCTTCCTGAAGTCTAAGTATACGACATCTACCCCTCCTCCTGTGTCCAGGCATTTCGTAACCTGGTCATAGAAAGAGACTAGGTTGGTCAGGCACGATCTGCCCGCCACAAACCCGTGCTGGTTTCCCCTCAGCATAATTTGTCCTGCCGGGCTCTCACAAATGTGAGCCTTGATAATTTTTTCAAATACTTTACCAAGGATGGAGGTGAGACTGACCGGCCTATAGTTGCCCGGGTCCTCCTTCCTCCCCTTTTTGAAAATGGGGACCACGTTAGCCCTTTTCCAGTCCTCTGGGACTTGGCCCGTGTGCCACGAGCATTTGAATATTCGCGCCAGTGGCTCTGCAATGACGTCGGCCAGTGCCTTCAGCACCCTCGGATGGAGCCCATCCGGGCCTGCCGACTTAAAGGCATCCAGTTCTTCCAAGTGACTCTGCACCACCTCAGGATCTACGCATGGAAGTCTGGCGCCTTGCTGCTGCCTCTCTACAACCCCAGTGAGAGACTTGTCGTGCCCCTCGCTTAGGAACACCGAGGCAAAGAACTCGTTGAGGAGTTCAGCCTTGTCCCCCCTGTCCGTCACCAATTGTTTCTGCCCATTTAGCAGCGGTCCTATTCCTCCCTGGGCCTTCCTTTTACTCCCAATATATCTAAAAAACAATTTCTTGTTGTCCTTTACTTGGGTTGCCATCCTCAGCTCCATGGTAGCTTTGGCCCGCCTAACTGCCTCCCTACAAGCACGAGCAGAGGAGGTATATTCATCTTTAGTGATCTCACCCTGTTTCCACTTTTTATGTGCTCCCCTTTTGGCCCTTAGGCTGCCCTGGATTTCTCTGGTCAGCCATGGAAGCCTCCTGTCCCCTTTCCCTCTTTTGCCTCGCTCGGGGATCGTCTTGCTTTGTGCCCAAAGGATCGTTTCCTTTAGGCACAGCCACCCTTCTTGGGCTCCCATCCCTTCAAAACTCCTACTCTGCAGTGCTTCCTTGACTAATCGCCTGAGTGCAATGAAATCAGCTTTCCTAAAGTCTAGCATTTTCACCCTACTAGTTACCTTACCCACTCGCCGTCTTATGTTGAATTCTATTATAAGGTGATCACTGTCTCCCAGATAGCTACCGATCTGGAGGTCCCCTATCATGTCATCTCCCGTTGCCAATACCAGATCCAGTATGGCATTCCCCCTAGTGGGACCATGCACCTCCTGTGTCAGGTGGAGGTCCTGTACACAAGTTAGAAACCTGCGTGAGCGATGGGACCTTGCTGTCTGCGTCTCCCAGCAGATGTCCGGGTAGTTTAGGTCCCCCATGACTACCGCCTCTTTAGCTTTTATGGTCTCTGAGAGTTGCCTCAGGAGCCCCACATCTATTTCTTCCCCTTGGTGTGGGGGTCTGTAGCAGACCCCTACCACCAAATCCCTTTCTCCTTGCCCCCCATGTAGCCTAACCCACAATCCTTCTACTTCCTCAACCTCGGATTCTGTCTTGATGAGGGTTGATGTGTATTGCTCACTGACATAAAGTGCAACCCCCCCCCCTTTCTTCCCCGACCTGTCCTTTCTATACAATCTATAGCCCTCAATATGTACCGCCCAGTCATGGGATGAATCCCACCAGGTCTCTGTTAGCCCCACTAAGTCATAGGTGTTTAGTGCAAGCAGGAGCGCTAGTTCATCCTGCTTGTTCCCCATGCTCCTAGCATTAGTATATAGGCACTTGAGCCCTGCGACTGGTGCCTTTGCTGCCCCCCCGCTCCCAGTCCCATGGGGCCCATTGTTTCTTACCTTCTTGTTCCTTACCTGTTCTGTAGTGCTGGCCTCCCCATGGCTTTCAGGTTCCCAATGTTCTCCTACTTCAGGCTGGGCTGTCCTTGTGGGTGCCACATGGTTTGGTGGTCCACAGCTTCCCCTGCCCTCGTACTCCCCTCCCCCCGACGAGCCTAGTTTAAAGCCCGCCGGAGGAGATCCGCCAACCTAGAAGAAAACACACGCTTACCTTTGGGGGACAGGTGAAGCCCATCCCAGCTGAGCATGTCCCTCATCGTGATGTGCGGGTCATTGTCCAGGAAGCCGAAGCCTGCCTCGAGACACCACTGCTGAAGCCGCCAGTTGGTCTCTCTGATGCAGTTCTCCTGTCGTCTTCCTCGTCCGGTCACTGGTAGGATGGAAGAGAAAACCACCTGGGCACCGAACTCCTTCAGCACACCGCCCAGAGCACAGTAGTCCGCCATCAAGTGATCGGGGGTTTTCCTGGCTGCATCATTAGTACCCACATGGACTAGGACCATGGGGTAATAATCGGTGGGCTTGATCCTGGCCTGGATTACCTCTGTCACATCCCGAATCTTTGCTCCAGGGAGGCAGCATACCTCTCGTGCCGAGGGGTCCTGGCGACAGATGGGTCCTTCCGTACCTCTCAGGATGGAGTCTCCTATGATGAGCACTCGTCGCCTCCTCCTCTGGGTCATCGTGGATCTCTTGATCTGTTTGGAGTGTGAAGAACGTGGTGTTTCTTCTTGCCCAAGGGTGTCCTCCTCCCCTTCCATCTCCTGCAGGGCCGCCAGGGCCTCGTACCTGTTCACTAGTCGGACTGGAGAAGCTGGTACCGGTTCGCTGCGTGCCGCTCCGGTCCTGGCTGCGACCGTCTGCCACTCTGCTGTGGAGGGTATTCCCCGGGGTGCTTCTTCCTTTGGTGCCTGGGCCTGCAGGGAAAGGAAATAACTATCAATTTCATCCTCCACCTCCCTGATCCCCTTCAGCCTGCTAACCTCCTCCCGGAGCTCCCTCACCTGCGCCTCCAGAGCCCTAAGACGGGCACCTGCTGGACAGGTGTGGGGGCCCCCAATCTCTGCTCCCCCCGACCCTGCTGGGGATACCCCACAGGCCAGGAGGTAGGGGGACACCAGCTCCCCCATGGGCTCGGTCTGGGTGGAGGCCTCAGACCTGCCCCTGGTAGCCTTGTCCCCCTGGGCAGAGGCCCTAGCAGCACTCCTCGTAGACACCATTCTACAAGCTGCTGTTTGTAGACCTGCGCGGTGTCTACGCCCTACCCCTACAGGAGTCCCACTCCTGGCCCGCCCTCCGGCGCGAACGCCTGCGCAAACGCCGGCGTGCTCCCACAGAGCGCGCCTGTTTGCGCGCTCTGTTCGTGCCGCGTGGCTCGGAGTGCGTCTCCCTACCGGCTCAGCTATATGGGACCCGGGGGGCTTCCCCTCCGGATCCGGCTCAGCTGCACCGGGTCCCTCCGCCCCACTTACCTTCGGGGGATCAGCAGCTGCTGCCCCCGCTGCCGATTCCTCTGTTGTTGCTGCTGCTGCCGCCGCCGCCTCCGGTCAGTTGGTTGGTAAGCAGGGCACACGTGCGTGCGGGACACACGTGTGCTGCCTCCTCTCCTTCCTGCTGCTGGTTCCCGAGTGTCATCTCTGCATTTAGTTCATCTCGTTCACATTAAGTTAACTTGTAGATAGAGGATCAAGTGGGGGTCCTATACATACTGTAACAAGAGAAATGCAATGATGAAAACTACCTCTATTTTAGATTTTAGTGCAAGTGAACATGCTTTACAAAAGCTGTGAGAGATGGACCTGTTCTTAGCTTAGCAAATTTAGATGTACTAGTCAACTTCCCCTGGCCTTTTCCATACAACAAGGTTGTCTTACATGAGTATTAACAATATACTCCAAGCTCAATTTTTAATTGTTTGCCACCATAGGCCTCTATCCTGTAATCCAGAGTGGAACCTCCTCATCCATGTAGAATCCCACTGATTTCAGTGACACTGTACATATCAATGAGTATAAACATGCAGATCAGATCACAGGATCAAGGTTTTAATTGTAACCAATTGCTTTTTTGGATGGCATACAGCTGCAAAGTCAATGTACTGCATTTGAAAGTTTGTCAAGAACTTTTTTCCCTACTACTCAGTTGGTCTAAAAAAAGATGTCACATCTGATCAAAGAACCTTGCCTGCCTATGTCCTTAGACCAACACGGCTACAACCAAAAACCCAGAGCATATTTACAGAATTTTACAATGCAAGTGTCTTTGGGCAGGAACAATATGGTCTTACCTAGCTATAGGACTGTGTGTATCAAACAAGAAATAAAACAATAAGAAGTCAAATAACTGGGATTATTTAATCTGAAGAAGACTGGGGAAGGAGGAATTTGATAACAGTCTTCAAATACTTTTAGAGTAATTACAAAGAGGATGGAGATAGACTACTGTTTGTGGCTGTAGATGAAAGGACAAGGAGCAATGGTCTTCAATGGTAGCAGGGGGAAATTTAGGTTAAATATTAGGAAAAAGCTCTCTCACTATGAAGGTAGTTAAGCACTAGAACAGGCTACCCAGAGAGCCTGTGGAACCTCTACTACTGCTTTGAAGAGCAGGTTAGAAAAACACTTGGCTGCGGTGGTTTACATCAGGGACGATTCTGCCACGAGCAGAGGGATGGACTTAAATGACCTTTTGATGTCCCTTTTAGTTCTACTTGTCTATGTTTTTCATGTTTAATGCCTCTGCTCATGTGACCTATAATACTCCCTACCTGCTTATTTTAATTGGATCTGTGATGATTACTCTAAATTTCAGTATTAGTCACTTGATCTAACATGGCTCAAATTGACACAGATAATTGCATTAGGTGAAACCTTGGCCACAGTGGCAAAACTTCCACTGGGATTTCAACCACAGCATTCCATCACATATGAAGAAGTCCCCAAGCCTTGTGAGTTCAGTGTCTCACAAGAGCTTTCTATATATGTTGAGACTTAGTGCTGTTTAGTCTTATGACATCACAGGCAGACACAGGGGAAAGGACTTCAAGAAGGAAAAATCAGTCGTATTTGAATAAGCTGTGTTGCTCATTACAGTCCAGAACAGCTCCATAAATAGGCACTGCCAACCATAAATACTTATCTCAGTATAAAGCACCCTCACAACACATTTGGTAACAAGCTGGCACACATTAAAGAACATGTTTATGTCCATTCTATACACCAATGACATTAACACAAAGAGATTTTAGGCCTCTTTTTTCACTGCTTCATCCCAAATTCAGTAAACACTTATGAGCAGACTACATAAAAATGAATATAAAACTCTTACAAATGAGAAAATCTATGTCTGACAATTGCATTTCACAGGTGTAAATGACTACCTTCAAGTAGAAGGCTAGGGAGAAGCAGGCATTTTCTGTTTAATTTAACAGTTCTACTCAAGGGGTAGGTGATGTTAAAAGCTGACAGGATTTGAATACCTCCTTTTGCTATTCTGAGGGGATAAGGTTCATACAAAGCCTGAGACTGCAACTTTTGGGCGGGTTTCACAAGCTCATATATTCAGTAAATAATCCTTTGGAGCTGCTACAGTGTTCAGAAAGTCTTTACAAGTTGGCAACCAGTATACAGTGTGAGTGGTATGAATAGATTTCAGTAGTTACAGAGCTTGCCTCAGCAGATGAAAAATTCTTATTTCACTGGGAGACACTTGTGTGAATAATGGTGTTTTAAGAAATAAATTTCTCAAAATGCTGCTTTTCAATGTGGCTTGACCTACTGTATGTTTTGAAGTCTCAGTGTAGACAACTATGGCACCTATACAAGGAAACCCAAATTGAATTCAATGTAAATACAATCCAGCGAGGCAATATGGCAGACAGCCTGCAGGTCTACATATTAACTTATCTGTCTTACTTTCTGGTGCAATTTAAGTGTGTGCACCATGACAGAGACCTACTCAATTTTTAAGAAGTTATAAGCCAAATCACTCTTCCTGGAAGTGATTTGAGACTCTTCCTGGAAGTGATTTGAGATATAAATTTAGGGTTGCCTCTCCCAGTGTTTGGAATGCTGAAATTATATGATTTGTCTCATAATCAGCTTTAATTTCAGCCAGCTTGGTTAAATCTCTCATTGTGCCCAACATATACCCATTTACCTGATGGATAATGTGGGCCTAGAGATGGCTTATCAGGTAGAGTCTATGGTGGACATAGCATCCTGGCCTATGCCCAGGGCATTTTAACACTGGAAAATGAGAACTGTGTGTATAGGAAAGAGCTGGAGACCCCAGCACTTTGTCCTTGAATTCCCTCAATTATATCACCTGTTCCACATTCCCTTACATAGCTCTAGGTTTATCCTGCAGCTATCAAAGAACAAAGAGCAACGGCAAATAGCAATAGTGTTAGCTCTCGTATTCTAAAAGCGTCCACTAAATTTGTGTTCCAGTATTTAGGTTTCAGCTTGATACTCCTAAACCCTGAAATTTAAAGCTGCTGGGCATTTGCTGAGACTGAAATCAACAAAGTCTCTAACAGTCCAACCCATGTAGGCCTCAAGATTGCCAGTCAAAATTGTGACACCCAAACTGACTGGATATGTTTCCATTTAGGACTTTATTTTTTAGGCTCTTTTCTCCTCTAAGACTGAATGATCATAATATCTCATCACAAGATGAGACAGAAGTGCTTTCCTAATCTTGGACTCTCTTCTGTCATCTCATTGTGACACCAGTAGAATAAATGGGACCTTTTCCTCCACCCATAGCTTTCCATAGAAAGCTCAGTGCACTACAGAAATATTATATCTTGTTTAGGCCACCCATGGCTAATGATAATATTTTAAAGAAAAGCACAGATGAAGGTAGAAGTGAATTGCAAAATAAGAATGAAGAAGGCACCAACCACACAACCATCTTGACTGACTGTTGAGGAAGAGAATAGAATGTGTAACATATTTTGGTGTAATTCGAAAAGGTAAGTGTTAGGATTGGTTTAAATGACCACTGGGTGGCACTGTGGCTGCATACAAATAGACTGAACAAACCTATTCATCTGGCTGTAGGAAAAAAAAGAAACTTAAATAAAAGAACCAAATTCTGTCCTGAGAGCCAAGTTCTGATCTTCCAGTATTTTGGAGGATGTCCAGTTTATAAATGTGGAGACTTGCAGTTTAATATGTTCATGTAAAATGACAAAGTGTTACTTAATAAATGTATTACACAGCTTTTGCTGATATTGTATTTTCTTCCACAAGCACATCTTTCCCCCAAAACTCATTCCTCCAAAATTGGGCTCCATGTATTAAGCATAGAAAATAATTTGAAACAGTTGCTCCTTGTTCTGTCATCTGCCACCACTGAGAACAGTTCAGCTCAATCCTCTTTGGAACTACCATTCAGGTAGTTGAAGGATGCTATTAAATCCACTCTCAGTCTTCTCTTCGTTAGACTATATAAGCCCAGTTCCCTCAGTCTGTCCTCAGAAGTCATGTGCCCCAGCCCCTGAACATTTCTGTTGCCCTCTGCTGGACTCTCTCCAATTTGTTCACATCCTTTATGTAGTGGGGGGCCCAAAACTAGACACGATACTCCAGATGTGGCCTCACCAGTGCTGAATACAGGGGAAGAATCACTTCCCTGGACCTACTGGCAACAACACACCTGCCAGTGCAGTCTAGTATGCTGTTAGCCTTCTTGGCAACAAGGGCTCACTGCTGCCTCATATTCAGTTTCTTGTCCACTGTAACCCCCAGGTCCTTTCCTGCAGAGCTGCTGCCCAGCCAGTCAGCCCCCAGCCTGTATTGGTGCATGGGATTGTTCTGTCTAAGTGCAGGACTTTACACTTGTCCTTGTTGAAGCTCATTAGATTCCTTTTGGCCCAATCCTCCAATTTGTCTAGGTCACTCTGAATTCTAGCCCTACCTTCCAGTATATCTACTACTCCCCCCAGCCTGGTGTCATCTGCAAACTTGCTGAGGGTGCACTCGATGCCATCTTCCAGGCTGTTGATGAAGACATTGAACAAAACTGGCCCCAGGACTGACCCCTGGGGCACTTCACTTTATACTGGCTGCCAACTAGACATTGAGCCATTGATTACTACACTCTGAGCCCAATGATCCAACCAGTTTTCTATCCACCTAACAGTCCATTCATCCAGTCTGTACTTCCTTAGCTTGTCTGCAAGCAAGTTGTGGGAGACTGTATCAAAAACCTTGCTAAAATCAATGATAATGCTGGTCTCTCCATTTTCATGTTTCATTAACCGTGTTAATCTTTCTTCAGGTAATTTTGCTGCCTGTTAGCTACTCCTGATCTCCTTGCTCCTGTTTCATAGCCTAACAGGGAAAGGAGGATGAGTCAGATGAATATTAAGCTTCATCCCTGCTCCATGCAGCCATACGTTTGAAAAAATATTTTATTTCCTTTGTCTTTCAAAAACAAGGTATGTATTATATTCCAGGGAGTGCATACAAGAAAATACTGTGCCACAATTTTAACAATTCTGTATTAAGAAACTAGGAATACTTAAGTCTGTTTTCTCTCCCATCTACCTCCCTCACTCATAATCATTGTTTCAGACATAATTATTTCCACCATTACATTTAGATTTGGAACATCCAACCACAGTTTCAAGTCTTGGAGTTTTGGGTGGGGCATCTAACTATATGACAGGGAGATGTTGGTGCAACCTGATAGCGTGCATTTGGATCATAGTGGTACTGAAAAACTTCTGCATTTCAAGGTAAGATTTTAGGATTAGAACCTACAAACACTTTTTCTCCAAACAAGAGTAGTTTTCATGTGAGGAGCCCCGTTGAAGCCACAAGGACTTCTGATCAGTGGTAGGCATTGTGGGTTTGATCACATGCCCATTGAAGAAAATAGCAAAGCTCCCACTGAGTGCACTGGGCAGAACAGACCTTATGTTCTGCAGTGAGTGTTTGTAGGATCAAGTGTGCCTCAGAACCAAAGGACCAAAAGCCTCACCAGCTTCTGCATTCAATGTTAACTGTAGCCCTTCAACCATACTTTCTCTGGCAAACACCAGGCACCACAGACATTTATAATAATACTACAACATTACTCTGAACACACAGTTCTCCCTTTGGGGTGAGATGACAAATGGAACAATGATCTATGTTAGTCATATTACGTAATGCAGTTGGAAGACAGATATACTTTTGCAGGTAGCATAAGAACCCATATATAGAACAGCCATTCAGCTTAAGACTTTAAAACTCAAATAGCCTTATTTTACCAGAGAGAGGTTGTTTGCACAGGGCCCTACAAACATATTTGAAAGTCTAAAAGAAATGACCTTCTGACACACTTTCCAAGGAAAATATATAGTAATACTCCAGATGTTTTATGCTGCAGTATACACCCAGGATCTCTCCTGGAATATTTTTTTAAATGTATGTACATCTTAAGGTCTAAGATCTAACATTAATAATAACTGAAATGATACATAATTAAACATTTTACACATCAATGTATGATATTGATGGTTTAAATATTTTATGACTAATATGTTCAGTTAGGGTTGGGTTTTTTTAAGCCAAGCTACTAAGCTATTTCTCCCTCACCTCTAGTGCCCAGCATTTGAGAATATCAATAAAGCTTTCATCAGAGTTCAAAGGAGATTCCAAATTGGTTTACCAGAAAAAAGGTTAAAAAAACCCTTCAAAATTGTAGTAAGGGGCACTCAAAGCACCAAAAAGTGATTCCATAACAATGGTGTGACCCACTTGGGAGTGTATTACAAGTCTTTCTCTGCACTCAATTCATAACTCAAAATGTTATGAATCTGTTACAGCACCAGTTATGAAGCCAGACCCCTACATTATGCGTTGTATCAGATCAGTTTGGACTTTAGAAGTCCTATCCAATCCCTAGTTGTCACATTGACAGTACAGAACAAATACAAATCTTTTTACTGGAGTCATTTGAGATATGCACTGGCACTAAGGCTGCATCTCTATATAACTCAGAGATTTGAGCTATCTCTACGTGTCGTCTTTGGTGCTACTACTAGTCAATGACATCAATCCTTTAGTTTATATGTGCTTTTAGTGTTGAAGGCATTACATTTACTCCCTACTGATGAATTATGTCAAGAGGATCATTACTTTGACACCCCAATGGGTGAGGTATTGCAGTTGCAAAAGGGCAGGGTGGGGAGTGATGGAGAAAGGCAGGGAATCTAGCAACAGCAAGTCTTATCTTCAAAAATTTGCCACATGTTTGACATTTCAGCTCTGGTTGTTGAATTTTTCTAAATATTTCCTTTTTTCTTATTTGTTGATGAGTATTGCTGTTCTAGGAGGGCAGGTACAAGTTTAAAAAAGGAGTGGACACTGCAATGTATGTCTATACTTGTTCTGAGGTCCAAAAAGAAGAGCGCTGCAGGCTGGGCATATTCAGGAGAAGATTAAAGGGGAAAAGAACAGTAGGAATATTATGATGGGTATCTACTACAAACCACAGAAAAGGAGGGCGAGGCATTTTTGGGGCAGGAAACAGTATCTAAAACTTTTAAGGTAATACAAATGAGGGATTTAAACCTTCCTGATACTCAGGAACAAAAAAATACAGCCAAACATAAAATGTCCAGCAAGTTTTCAACATGTATACAGGACAATTTGTCCTCCAGGAAGCTGAGGAAACAACTGGGGGTGTGCTTTATTGGCGGTCTGATTCTAACCAGCAAAGATGGACCATCTGCAAATATGAATGTGATTAGAGATTTGGGAAGAAGAAATCTTGATATTGGTTCCCTGTGGGGTCAGGCCAACTCTCAGAAACTCAATATTGCGCTGTTAGAAGGTGTGACACAATTGTACATATACAAACACACAAATCAATTAGGTGCACACACACACACACACACACACACTACCAACTCTGGCACATAAACATCCAAACCAGCCTAGGCACATGCATATCTATCACCAGTTCAAGCAGATACACACTACACACCAAAAATTAGACAACAATCAGTTGGCAATACCCACACACTCCGTACACATACACAGATTACTAATTTTTATATCATGCACACGATGACACACACACCCATATATATATATATATATATATATATATATATAGATGTGCATGTATTCACCAGTTCACACACATACCACCCACCTACATATACACACAGGTGAGTTCCTAACTTGGATGGTACGGTATCTATGTGTGTGTTTGGGGTACTTGAGATACCTGAGGGAAGGTTAAGGTGAGAGAGAAAGTGTAAGGAGTGAAAGTTGCCGGAACCAGGAAGAGAACTGGTAGACTAGAGAGAAGCTAGGCCGAGGAACTGAGGCTTGGGGTTACTTAAGGTCAAGTGGCCCCAGGGTTACTCGAGGTCACTGGTGCAAGGGAAAATGCCCAGTGGCAAGGAGGAGACAGCCAGGAAAGAAACTGAGGCAGAAACCTGGGAGCTTGGGGCTGGAAACTGAGGCAGACAGCTGGGAGTTTGGGGGAAAGGTAAGTGATGGCAAGGAGGAAACAGTAAGAAAACAGACAAAAACCCAACTCGGGGTTCCAAAATAACAGGTTTATTAAACAGACAATACACTACACAGCCCCATGAAGTTATTGGTTCCCACACACACACACAAGCACTCACAATGGCAGCAGGAGAAAGAGACTCAGTGGAAGGGCTGGAGTCCAGATAGGGAAGACAAACAGAGTCCAAGTCCTTGGTTGAAGAGAGGGTGGGGGTGATAGCTACCTATCCAGGCTGGAAAGGGGTCTTTGTCCAGTAGGTGTTGTCCAGTGGGGGGTCGCCGGCAGGGCCTCTGGGTGGATAGGTGGTGTGGCATGGTGCTGGTCCAGATGGAGAGGGTGTCCTAAGGAGTCAGTCTTCACTACCCATTTTTATGGGGCAAACTACCTATGATCTCCTATGGGGAGGGCCTGTCCAGGCAGTGTCAGTCTTGTTCCAGAGGGTTTCAGGTGTTCATACTGAGCATGTGCAGCCTTGGCACAATGGTGGGTTGCCCCATCTTTTGTTTCTTGAATGTAGAGGGTGGTTCCAATGGCTGGGTCTTTGGTCCAGGTATTGGTTTTGATGGTTCAGTCATTCAGAGGAAGCTATTTTTAGACCTACTGCCATTGTCTCTCAAGCACCCTCATTCGTTCCTATTCATTTAGGAACCAAGTTACATAGGTGGGGTAGGTATGAGTCATAGGTTACATAACAGGGCATGGGGACAAGATGGAGACTTGACAAACAAAATGGAAACGTGACATGACTTATGCTAACTTACATATGTAGGCCTAAATCATACAGTATCAGTATACAGTAATATAGAACAATAAAAGTCAATATAAACATAATAATTATACAATATAAAGAAGGAGAAAAAATAAAACAAATACAACTTGCTACCAAAATAAAATGCTGAATCTTATCCTATGTCTTAGCTCACTTATACTTATTTATAGGGAATAGGGAGGGAGAGAAAAAGTCAGAAATAGTTGGGGAAGGGGAGGGAATGTATTTTAAAATTAAAAAAAAAAGAAAAACTGGGGTTTTTGCTACAATATGATAGAATTAATTCTTCTAAGGGAAGGAAGGCACGAGAAGAGCAAAACAAAAACACTGCACTTTGAAAGGGTAGATTTGAAATTACTCAGAGAAGTGATAGACAAATATACCCAGAGGGGCTGCAGGGGCGGGAGTCTAGGGTCTCTCTCCTGGCAGCCACATGGGCCAGGTCTGTGCAGCAGAGAGGCTCCTGGTGGCAGCTCAAGAAATGGAGTCTCTGGTACACAGATCCCTTCCCCTCAAGCTTGCAGGCATAAGTCAGGTCCATGTGGCATAGAATCTTGGTTTCCTCAGCTGCAGCTAGGAGCCTGGGGAAATGGAGTCTTTGCTGCATGGTCCCAACCCTCCCAAGCTTCTGGGCAGGGGTCTTGGTTGGGGGCTGGGTTGGGTCTGCAAAGCAGAGAGACTCCTTTTCCTCCACATCCCCTCCCATAGCTGGTGGTGTTGACAGTAGTCAACTGGCAGGGGAACGGGTCTGGGGAGAGCAGCCCTGATGGGCACATTGGGGTGGCCAGTAGGACTGTACAAAATTTCACTAGCTGTTTCCTTTTGACGCTATTTTGACTTGTTTTGAGCTTGAAACAGCAAAATCGAAATGAAATGAAAGGCTTTGAAGCAGCCTCAAAAGGAAACAAGGGCAGTCAAAACATTTCATAACTTCTGAAATGTTTCAAGTTTCAAAGCTGAAGCTGGGCTTGCTTGCACGGAAACAGAAAGTAAGGAGAGGGAGTGGGAAGAGGGGAGAAGGACCGCTCTGATATTGACTGTGTAGCTGGCCAGTGACAGCAATCCTTCCCTAAGGTTCCTTCCAATCCCAGTGCTCTGGGGGAGGGGTGAAAAAACAGCATAAAAAGCAGCATTGTTTGAATTGGGCTGCTTTCTGCCTTGGGGTCAGTTACTGAGCTGTGACATCCAGCAGCTCTGAAGCATCAGACAACAAAGGCTACCATTCATTTCCTACTTATTAGCCTAGCAAGTGGGATTCATCAATAACTATTGTTTTCTATACCCTTTTATTTTTTTATTTGAATATTATTATTGACTCCATTGAATTTATTCCTCCCTCAAAATCCTCTTTTTATTTTTGTTAGTCTATTTTGATTCTTTCCCCCCACAAATCTGTGCTTTCTCTCACAGAGTGCATTCCATTCACTGTGCAGGGAAGCACAGCATATATTGCATATTATAATATAGAATTTATACAGGAACACATACATACATTTATATATTTTATTTATTACATAAATGCATAAACACATACATACATTACATAAACACACATACATATACAATTATCTACACACATACATATACAATTATCTACATATATTACATAAATCAGATTACATTACAGAAGAACACACAGATTTTCCAGCACACCAAGTCAAAGACATTATGAAACACACTATGAAGTGTGTTGGAAAGGCAGCTGGCAAGCCTTCAGGGAGGAGTAGAAGAGGAGGTAGGGGGACAGCTGTAATTCCCACCCCCGCCCAAACTGAGACACAGCCTCTTTGCTACAACAAGCAGGCATGAGGCTTCCACTAGTTCTACAGGCAGCAAGGAGAGGGAAGCAGTGCCACAGACTGTGCCTGAGTCTGCAACCCCTCCAAAAGCCATAACCCCCCCCCCCACCATGATAACAAGTAGCAGCACCAGCATGTCAGTCTCCTTCACCTCCATTTTACTTCCCATGCTGAGCCTTCCAATGCCAGAGGAAGAGCTGGAGCTGAGTGCCATAGCAAGGGAAATTCTAGGGGAAGAAGGGGAATCATCTCAGTTGGTGCTCCATACCCCTCAAGTTTCCCCTACAGCCAGGTCTCTTTCCCCAGAAGGCACTTTGCAGGAGGTTGAGGTAGAGGGTGCAGAGGCAAGTGGCTCAGCTGAATCCGCTTCTCCTGTTGCTGTGTCTATACTTGGTGAGGAGGGTGAAAGGGTAGTATGGTCTGGAATCATTTTAAGCTGGCAAATGATCCCACATGTGCTATCTGTCTGGCTACCGAGCCCAAATCAGCTAGGGCAAGGGAACAAAACACATGAGCACCATGGGGATGTTGATGCATCTCTGCACACACCACCCCCTTGCCCTTGATATCCTCCTCAGCCTGGAACCAGTGGGAGTGTGCCCAAAAACAAATCCTCCTGTTGCTCAAAAGCCCCTGTCTCCACAAAGTAGAGGCAGGCCACCCTGGAACAGCAGGGGAAAGGTGGCCAGAAACAGGGGCACATTGCAAAGACGAGCAAGATCACCCAGACCATGGGGGAGATGCTTGCTGTGGATAGCCAGCCCTTCTCCCTAGTTGAGTGGCCAGGGTTCACGTGGCTCATGGCACTTGTGGCCCCACCCTACCAAGTGCCGGGATGCACCACCTTCATCAGGACAGTGGTGTCCTGGTGGCATGAGGCACGCATGGAGTACTTGAGGGAGGAACTGCACAAGACATGTATGCAGGTGGCCTTACACTTCACCTCGGACATCTGGAGCAGCTGGAGTGGAGATCATACCTACCTCTCCCTCACAGGGCACTGGTGTGACCAGTCAGGCCATCGGTGGACTCTCCTTCAAACTGAGGTGATGGATGAGTCCCGCACGGCAATAGAGATCGTGGGGACCATGAACCACTTGGTGCAGGGGTGGCTCATTGGGCAGGGTGAGCTCACCCACGGGTTCGTGGTCACTGAAAATGGGGCCAATATGGCCAAGGTGGTCCGTGATGCCAACGTTGTTAGTATCCACTGTGTGGCACACAAGTTCCACCTCATAATCAGGGATGCCTTGGAGGGGGACAGGGCACCATCACTATCACTACCAGCCAGCTCATTTCAAAATGCAGGAAGGTGGTGGACTACTTCCACCAGAGCATCAAGGGGGGCAAGATTCTGAAGGACAAACATGCAGAGCTGAACATCCTGCAGCACAAAATCATGCAGGATGTGAAGACTCAGTGGAACTCCACATACCTGATGCTCAAGAGGCTGGTGGAGCAACAGAAGGCCATCCATGAGATGGCCTTGCTCGGGGAGATTGGGATCAGTGGCCCCCTTAACAGAGCTGAGGATACCATTTCCCAGATCTCAAGCCCTCAAGCCCTTCCTTGAAGCCACTGAGACCCTCAATGCTGGTAATTCCCTCCTTAGCCAGGTGATGCCTTTAATGAGGGAACTTCAGAGCCAAATGGAGAGCTTCCAGGGGATCAAGGTTCCTGGCTGGGGCAAACTGCTGTCAACAGATGTCCAAGCACTGGTAAGGTGGCTGAAGGAGGGCATCAGGAAACAGCTTGATCCCTTGCAGTCTAGTCCTGGCTGCCATATGTGACCCAAGGGTTAAGGGGAGTGTATGCAGCAGCCATAGCCTGGATGAGTGGACAAAGGTGCTGATGAAGACAGTCAGGGAGGCAGAGTGGTGGAAGTAGGGGGACATGAAAGAGAGGGATCCACTGTCCCATGCCAGCACACCATCCACCAGCCAGTCTCCCCCTCCACCACAGGTGCTGCTAATGTGGGCCAAGGGCATGGCTTCCATGGTGGGGTCCAGAGGCACCAGATCCCACCATCAGGCAGGTAGCACTCAGGCCTTGGTGCCTGCCTATCTTGCTGAGGATATGGAGCCGCTGCTGTGCAACCCCTTGGCCTACTGAACAAGCTGCAGCCAGATGTGCCCAGTAATACCTGTCCTGTCCACCGACCAGTTTTCCAAGCAAGAGGGTGTTCAGCAGTGCTGGGGATGTAGTGACACCCCACTGCACCTCCTTGGATCCTGGTTTGGTGGAGCAGCTGGTGTTCCTCAAGGTGAACCTCCCATTGCTGGGGTTCCCCAAGCTCCAGGTGCAGACAGTGAGTGCCATCCTCCTCACTCTGTCCACACCTATTTACTTTTATCATTTTGTAAGAACCATTTAATGCCCCATTCTGAGAGTTGGAGGTGACGCTCACTACATCACCATCCAGCAGGGGAAGAACATGTCCCTGGTGAGCTCCTGTGCCAGGATGAACTTGGATGTATGGGATGGGGTTATGGGGAAGGAGGAGGCCCCAGGTCCTGGGCTTGACCACTAAAACTGCACTTTGCCAGGGTTGGGAGGCCTGGTGGGACTTTCAGCAGTGCAGCAGCCCCAGGAAATGGCAGCACCAAGGATCTGCCTGGTGAAAGGCAGGTAGGAGGCACCATAACCTCCAGTCACCACATGCATGCACACAGCCCTGGCTGGGGAAAGCTTAGACCCATCACCTCTTTGACTGGCTTGAGGCTTGCTGGTTACAGTAGAGTTGTGAGGCTCCAGGTGAGCTCAGCTTAACTGCCTGGGATGCCAGCTTTTGGGTTGAAAAACCCTTTGTCAGGCTGAGGAAGCACCTACAGTTGGTTTGTGTGCTGATCCTGGATGGAAGGAATAATAAAGAAGCCAAAGACTGACATGCAATGCAGGCAAGAAAGCCAGTCAATGAAAATGGAAATGGAGGCATCAGGGGGTGAGGGACAGGCTGGGGTGGGGGAGGGAAGGGGGATGTAGCAGCACAGGTAAAAATGGAGAGGTACCTGGGGAGTCAGATGTCCGGCAACTTGTAGTGTGTCAGAATTCCAACGTCTATATTGAGTCCATGAGTATCCATTTGAGGATCAGGCCTGAGAGCCTGGAGCCAGGTGGTGTTCTGCTGTTGTCTTTGATAAATTTTTGGTGTGCGCTTATTCTGGTGTGCAGCTGTTGCTTGGTGCCCTGATGGAGATATGTATTTTATTGTGAAGATATCTCTGTACTGGAGATATTGTTGGAAGGTTTTGCATGTCTTGTCATGGCATGGCCTAGATCCATTTGGTGTGTTTTGGGCTGTAGGAAGTTGGCTTCTAGCAATGACATTAATGAGGTTCAGTGCTTGTTTGAATTTACAAACCACTTTTCACAGATGAGCCTATGAACTGCACTTCATCAACCTGCTTGGTACAGAAACTCATGGACTCAATATAGATATTGGAATTCTGACACACTACAACCTGCCAGACATCTGACTCCCCAGGTACCTCTCCACTTTTACCTGTGCCGCTACATCTCTCTTCCCCGCCCCACCCCAGCCTGTCCCTCAGCTCCTGACGCCTCCATTTTCATTAACTGGATTTCTTGCCTCTATTTTGGCTTCTTTACTATTCCTTCTATATAGGAAAGTATACACACACACACACACACACACACACACTCACCAACTGCAGGTGCTTCCTCAGCCTGAAACCTTGCTAAGATATATTTTTCTAACTATTCAGTTGCTCTACTAAAAGATACCAGATTGACCCAAAGAACCTTGTCTGCCTGTGCCATATCCTTAGACCAACACCCCTAGCACCCGTCCCCGGTCAACTGACTGGAAGGAGGCAAGGCCCTGGGCACATCTAAGCCCCAGGGCTGGGGATGGCAGGGAGAATTCTCTGGCAGTTGCTAGAGAAGAAGCTCTTGCAGGAAAGGAAAGAAAGTCTCCATGACAGTTTGGCTGCCTGAGATGCTAGTACTACTGTGCTGCTTACTTACCTGTTGTTATTTAAAGTGGTGGACTGAAATGAGACTGTAGGGGAGGAGAAGGCTTCATTGGAGCACACTACCATGTTGTGTAGATGCCCCAGTGCCAGTGAGGGTGCACCTTAACACACACACTAAGTCATACATGTCATGAGTTTTGCTTTTCAGCAGCTTGAGGTGCAGTTGCTCAAAAACCCCTGCACCTATATCCTTGAAACCTGGTAGGCTTTGTGGCCTCAGAAGGGGCTATGCTCCCTGCTGTTTGTCTTTGAATCATGCAACAAATGATAAAGTTATAGGCAATTTCATGATTCCCTATTATGGCCTGTGGGCAAAATGTCAAAACAGCATTGAAACAGCAAAACAGTTTTGATTAAACAAAATGGAACAGTGCTTCGAAACAAAATGAAACATCAAACTGAAACACTGTCCCTTTGAAATGGCGAGACAGAAATCTAAGCAAAACAGTGCTGTTTCACACAGCCCTAGTGGCCAGCTGGTCAGCTGCTCCTGCAGTCTCCCGGGAGGCATGACGGAGTGTCCCCAGGCTGCTGGCCACAGCCTATGCAGGCAGGCTCTGAGCCCTCACCCTCCACCAAACAGAACACATGCATTTGGTTTTGTCCAGACCTAATCTAGAGCACTTGTCTGCCTTGAGTAAAGCACTTCTGCCTTGGGCTTCTTGGACATCTGCACTGATGACAGCTTAGGAGATACTTCCTAACTGTAAAAACAGCAACAGAGTCACAGAAGTGGAGCTTGAAAGGGACCTCGTGAGATTATTGGGTCCATCCCTGCTTCTCTGGGCAGGAAAAACTGCTGGGGTCAAATAATTGCAGCAAGTTGTGTGCCCAGTCTCCTTGGAATAAGTTATCTAGAGAAGTGAAATCATGGAATAAGTTGTCTAAGGAAGTGAAATCTCCTTCACTGGGCATTTTCAAAAAGAGGCTGGATAGGGATTCAACTGGGATGGTTCAAAAATAATAAATCCTGCATTCCAGCCCTATGATTCTTAAATCTACACTCACATTTTTTAAACCTTTAATGTTTAATACATTTTGAAGTGTTATACTCTAAAATAGTAACTAAGGATCCAAGTTTGTTGTCTCTCAGTCTCCATAAGTTCCCCCCCCCTCAGTATAGAAATACAATATTTTCTTTTCTCTTATGCTTTTTTTTTGTTTATCTGTTTGTTTCTGACCCCTGGGTGCAAGCATTGTGAATACAATTTGAAATCTGAAGGCCAAAATATGTTCTTTTCCACTGGACAATAAAGCAATGGAAATTTAGAACAACTCTAAGACTAATTCTGTAAACATTTTGCACTCATTGTTAAACAAAATTGTTTAGGTTTCATCAAGGGAATCGATAGGAGCTGGGCACCAACTCCCTTAGCTGAAGTTCCTGTTTAAATTGTGATCTAGAAAACTTGTGAGTATATGGTCCAATAAAAAGGCTTCAATCAAGACCCGATGGAAACACTTCTACACAATCATTGTTGGGATTAATTAATCATGTATGCATATTTTGAAAGGATTAAGTACACTGAGATCACTTGTCAAAGTAAGTATCATCGGTATTGTGCTGAGTCTGCTGTCAATTGGTGACCATAAATATCTGCTGTAATAAGGAAGGTACAGTCAGCCTATACAACAGGGATAGCTATAGAAGGGCACAGTCACTGAAAAAATCAATTTTAATTAGGAAGACAATTATATTTTTTCCCAAAGGTTGCCAAGGTCTCAAGATTTATCTCTAAGGTGATGGAGAGGTAATCCTTTCCCATTCTGTTTCTGCTGGATAGGGCTGCACTGTGGTAATATTTAAGGTCCAAGAGAAGACCAAAAGGTCCCTTAAGGTCTTATAACCCTAGGTAATAAAAATCAGTGGCACATCATTAGCCTGTCCTCTCCAACAGTAGTTTATGATTATACCCTTTGATATGTCCCACAAAAGGTTTGTTCATCTCACTGAACTGTGTAGCTGCGGTTTGCATACACTGCTATTGACTTTGTTCCCTGTTTATGCTTGGACTTCATGCACATGAATAGCCTTAGCTGTACTATGTCCTCCCCCTTGATAAAAAGAAAAACTAAACAAAAAATCTTAAATATGAATCAGCCACTTTGTCATCTAGAGATTTTTGTCTATCTGTTTTCTCTCTTTCTTTTTTTAATGAGAATTGTTCTCTGTTAAATTGAAAACAATCCAGTTGCACTGTCTACTCTTTCTGGTATACACAGCTAGCTGGCTGTTTTCAAACCTTAGCATTTAAAGTGAGGCAAGGGATACCATTTCAGTGTAATGAGCATGGATATTTTACCTTATTAGTGTCTTAGTGAGTAGGGGGCAGAAGGGGCACTTCATCATCCCCTTTCTCCTCATTCCCACTACCAGCTCTGTTGTTTGACTTCCTTTCCCCTTACAGACACAGGTGTCCTGCCTACATAGAACACTACAGACCCCTAAATTTGCTATCCAGAAATGAAGGCGTATAAGGTAACACCCTCATTTTCACCTGAGAACTCTGCCCCACCAACACACTCAAGTATTATGGAATGAAGTAGCTAATTCTTAAGTCTCAGAACAAAACCTAATCAAAAAGATGCCAAAAAGTCTGTCTCTGGGACCATAACACTTTCCAAAGTGGACTTATTATCATTCTATAGTCAATTAATGGGAAGGAATCACTCTTATTTTCTTATGGTCTAAGCCAAGTATTTTATTATCCTTCTCAGTATTAAAGCTGTTTTCATGGGTGACAATATAGCAAAGTGTGTCCAAGCAGAAAACCCATTAATTAGTTTTCTTGTTTTTTCTGAGACATCACCCTTTTTATTTCATTCAAGTTATTCTATAACTCAGGGCCAAATCATGGAGGCCTTTCACAATTTCTCTCGCCACCTAAAGACACATGTTGTTTGTTGTTGCTACAGCATTATTATGTTTCTTACATAACCCAAATGTTCAATTAAATCACCTGGACATTTTCCCTTGTGTAAGAATAGAGAGACTATGTTGGGACTTGCTCTGTTTACCCAGGCAGGGGATCACAGGGACTAAGACGCTTTCACAGCCATGAATTTGCTGCAGGAGTAATCTGGGGAATGAGTGGCATCTTGGGCCCACCCCCCTCTCCCAACAGACTAACCAACACAGTTGGATCAATGTGAGACCAGCACAATCTGCTGTTGACATATGCCAGAAGTAAAATCAAAACCTCACTTCTTTGTAGCAAAAGGAAACTAAGTGAAGTGGGGAGGAATCATGTCTCAGTAGGATGACTGACTCCCAGTGACTCCCAGTGCCACTCCTGTGAAGGCACCCAAGGCTATGCTTGCAACAGAATCCCGTCCTGAGTACAAATTTCAGGAGTTGCTGGGAGCATTAAAGGCAACTTTAGATACTTTTAAACCTTGGAATGTTGCCACATTAACAGAAACCCTTTTACAGGAGGCGCTAATGTTTTTTGAAGGGGGAATTGCTGGTGACGAGGGATGATTTGGGTTATCCATCTGCAAAATTTAAGAGAATAAATGTATTATTCCTATTCTAAAATCATAGATTACTGTAATATACATCTATTCACATTTCTCCTCTGCCAGGATTCCCAGTCTTTAAGGTCCCACTAATCAATTTCATGGCCATCTTTGTGCTTTTTCTTATGCTGCCTCTTATGCATGAGGAAGGTCCTTCATAGAAGATAAGGCAGTGACTGTGGATTTTATCAAATCCTTCTCCCATCATACTTCCAAAACATTGTCCTTTGCTCCTGAGTAGGGAGCCAATAAACTGTAACTCTTCCTGCCTTTCTTTTTGCTCCATTCACTTCTACTCCCAATCAAGTAAAAAACTAATGAAACCATTAGTGGCCAATTTTTCACCAGGTTCATTTGCTCTTATGGTGCATCACCACCACTTACCTTCTGTTTAGGTCTTCAGCAATGCTCCAAGGAAGAACTGCCATAAGAAGTTATGCAGGTTCACATTTTCTGCGTTCTACTTGTTGAGATGTTAGAACTAGACAAAAACAGATGTTCCCTTTTCTCCAGCACTATTACAGCAGTATTACAGCAGTATTACACTCTCTTATCTATCACTAAGAAACCTACATGACCATCTACAGTTCAGCTTCAGAATTTCTACATTTTTTATCATCCATTTGAAAAGTATTTTGTTAAATAACATCACTGTGATATACCAGTTGATATTAGACTTGTAAAAATTTGCTTCAAGTGTTCATCTCCAATAACTTTTTTTTTCTGGAAGTACATAAAATATTCCTGCTGCTCTCTCAGGCTAGGGACAGACATTACACATAAACCGGTTTAAGTGATCAGAAATTGGTTTAAACCTGTAACAAAACAGATGTGCAGTGCACATAAACCAGTTTGAAAATGACTGAAACTGGCTTGAGATAAGCCTGGTTGAATGCAGTATCAGACTTAAGTGATTTGGGTCAAACTGGTTTATGCCAGGTCTGTCCCAGACCCCTTGCTAATTTAAGATAAACCAGAGTCCCCCAACATCCTGGCATGCTCTCTGGGCTAGGCGGGGCTCTGTGCTCCACAGCAGGGATGGCCCTTCCCCTCCAGTCCCTGGCTGCAGCTCCCACAGAGACTGCAGGCTGCTGCCCTCCCTCCCCCTCACCATTCCCTGCCAAGCAGGAATTCCCCCCTCCCCTCTGCTCCCTCACTGGAGCTCCAGCAGAGACTACAGGCATCCGCCTGGCTTCTCCCTGCCAGACAGGGATTATTTCCCCCGCCCCTCTGCCTTACACCTCTTAGCATTAGCTAGCAGACCACATGCTGGCTACAGTCTGTGCTATGGGAGACGACAAAGGCAGAGAGGCTTTTTGGGGCTAATCAACAGGCAGCTGGTAATGTCCTTCCTTGGAAAAGCTGTTTAAGAAGAGCTTGTACTAATGGAGAGAGGCTTTATTTTCTTAATGGGTTGATAAACACTGAGTTAGGGGTAATAAACGCTCCCCGCTGGGCTGCTCAAGAGGGAGAGAGGGGACATCAGAGCATCCTGCCTGGGTGTGGCCATGCCACCCCTCAGCTCAGCACTGGAATGGAAGAGAGGGCTGCTCTAGTGCCCCCTGGCTTCTAGCCTGCGCCACTGCAGGCATGTGCCTGATTTTTTTCAGTCCAGAGGGGCTGTCTGTGCAGTTACAAACCAGTTCAGCCTAGCCAGGTTAGACTAACCTGCAAACATTGAATCAATTCAGGCTCAGGCTTTTTAAATGTGTCCCTAGCCCCCCAGAGTAGTTATTCTAACCACTGCAATGCATATAATCCAAGGGCCAGAAAATGCTCTGATCCATCACACTGATGTGCACACACAAATACATATGGATTTATCAATGTGCATAGCGTCAGCCGAAGTGATGCTGAGCACCTTTAAATTCAGTTGACTATAATAAGAGCTATAGGTATTCAGTGCCTCACAACCCCATGTACCAAAGGGCTTGAGACTTAAATCTGCAAACACTTCTGTGATGATGAGTAAATGTTAGGATTTAAGGTTTGATAAAGGGATTGCAGATCAGGGCTTAGACAAGAACAAGCAAAATTCCAAAATCAACATGAGTATAAAGTAATAAACAGGTGTTAGATTAATTATATTTAATTATTCAGGCAGCAGCTGCCAGAATTACAGTTTAACCCAGAGAGCAGTACACTACTTTAGGATTGAGAAGATCTGGATTGTATTCCGGAGCCTGCCACTGACCCATCTTTGTAAAAACCATATATGAAATATGTATAGAGTGAACTCAAACCTTAGTGGTGTCTTACAGGTTAATTTAAGTAATACCCCCCCCCTCATTTTAAAGATGATATTTATATTCCTTGTAAATATTGGAAGAGGCCCTTTCACAGTGCTTTATCATTGGAAAGGCTGAAAAGAGGTCTGATTAAAAGTGATTGCATTCAGGGAGATTTTTATTAGGTGATTTCAACAAGCAAAAGTAAGAGTAAAATTCAATTTAATTTCAGGAAGGAAAGTGAGAGGGTAAATTTAATGGGAACATATTGTTCCATGCCTGCTCTTATGCCAGCCTGCAGACCTTGAGCAAAGCAAGCCATCTGAAAACAGCAGGGGAGAGAATGAGCAAGACAGAAGGAGGTAAAGAATGAGAAAGGGGAGGAAAGCACAGGGAAAGAGACAAAAAGACATCAGGGACAGTTTAAGGAGAGAGGTCTTGCTGTATTTTCATGAGCCAAGATATAGCCATTGAAAGCTGTGAAATTAGGAAGTGTAAGACATGTTGAGTTCACTCAGTATGAAATGGAAACAGCAGTAAATTAAAGTAGGGCTTTAACAGGGGGAAATCAGGGATCAAAGGACTGATCAACTGCCACTGAAGTCAGTAGAAAGATTCCAAGCTCAAAAAGTCACCACTATTTATGAGACATTCTGTCACCCTTAGGGTTAATATCCTCCTTAATGTGCACTGCTCAGACCTAGCTAGAGGGATGGAGAGCAGGGGCATAGCTAGGAGTTTCCAGTCTGCTTCCAGTCCTGCCCTATTTGCTGGCTCTCTAGCTACAGTATAGACCAGGTACGAGGGGAAGGAGGGGAGGGGAAATTGCCCTCTGTCCCACCTGGGTTGCTCCTGTTGTCTCCCTGTTGACCTTGGGTCCCCCTCAATCCCCCAGTTCTTGCCTCCACCCCTGGATCGCTGCCCTGACAACCCAATCAGCCTGAGAGCAGTAGAAGCAGTGTCAGAGTTGGGCGGGAAGGGGGGTCCAGCTCCCTGCCTGGTCCCAGGCTCCTTGCAGTCCATAGCACCACCACATACCTGGATCCATCTCCTACTGGGCCCCACAGCTACGTGGCACCTCCTTGTCCCCCTCAACACATCTGTCCTGCCCCTCCTTCAGCTGCAGGGCCCAGTGGGGCTGGTTCTGGGTACACAGGTCCAGTATGGCCTGGAGGGATCCCAGGAGCATGCGGAGAGGGGGAACCCCCCCCCTACTTCTGTCACTTTGGGGTTGATCAGGATGGCAGGGCAGTGATCTGGGGCAGAGGGGCCAATGGGAGTAGAAAGGGCAATTGCAGTGGCAGGGGAGCTTTAATACTCAAGCTTTAAGTGTTCTTGCCATGGTCTAATTGTAATGTGTAAGCTAACCCTTACTGTCTTCAAAGTAGCAAGGTACACTTCTTTAAAAGTTGCTTGAATCTAGACCTATCTAATCACAGCTATATAATACTGGGGGTCTTGCCCAGTAGAATTAAATACAGGAGGCTCAGTTGCATGACTTGGTCCCATAATCAAGACAGGATTGTGTACCAAGTTCTTTTAACATTATTCCTGTTGCACAAAGTTAGCCACACATTATCCCCATTCAAATGGATGAGCTGACTCAGAATTAGGTACTACCTCAATAGATGAAGAAATGAGCAGAATAAAACTTTTACGTACCAAAACAAAAATGATTTTCAGAGATGATGGAAAGATCATAAAAGTTTCTGACTTAGGGGTTATTGTTATTTTTGTTTTCTTTAGATAGTCATGAAAATTTCAAGTTTGTTAATCAAGAAAAAAAAAAAAATCCCTTCTACCTGAGCTACTTGTACAAACAACTATGCTCGACTACCTGATAATCTCATTGCTCACCTTTGCCCTCCCTCCTCATCCCTTTACCACCATCTGTTACATTTGTTGCATCTGCATGTAGGATCTTTGGAACAAGGACTAGGAGATACTATATATTTTGAAAATTGCTTGTACAGGCAACCCTCAACTTACTACACTTTGAGTTACAATGTTTCGCACTTACAACGTTTATAAACTGACACCCTGTTTCAACTTTCTGAGGTCAGTTTCAACTTTACAACACTTGATCTGACGCCAAGCCGTGCCAGTGAACAAGCTTGCTGCGTCACCCATCTCCCTGGAGACCATCTGTCCAAACTTCCTTGGACACTTTCTGTAAGAAAGCAGACAAGACTGCAGAAAAACCTGCAGCCAAGACTCCTGAGAAGCCTCCAGCCAAGAGCCCTTCAGAAACTCCAACCAAAAGTCATTCAAAATGTCCAACAAAGTCTCCTCAAAGAAGTCCTTCCAAATCGATGTGATTGCTGTTTACAACATAAATACATTGATGTAGCTATATTACTCATCTATAATTGATTGAGCACAAAATTCTGGGTTATTTTTGGTGAAAATAGGGTATCAGGCCTTGGTTCAGGAACTAACTCCCCATTTATAACATTGTTTCCTATGGGAAAATCAGTTCCAAATTACAATGTTTCAACTTGTGGTTTCCAGGAACCAATTATGTCATAAGTCTGAGGACTGCCTACATTTTTGGATGATTTATAAAAAGGAAGAAGAAAAAAACTAAGCTGAAGATGATTCCTATTACAAGAAAGGAAAAAAAACTAAAAATGAGTGATAAATAGAAAGACAGTGGTTGGTTTTGCACCTTACTTCCTGCATGGCTATTCTGCTATTGTAAATATGAATGAAATGAAACTATTAGGGCTAAGAAACAGCTCTTCAGTGTTCAAATACTAATTCAGGATAAGATACTGTTATAAAATGAACGTGGGTAGCAGTATGACTTGGAATCTGGGGAAGAGACCCAAATTGTAAGGAGGAGATGATAATATTAACTTTTGTCATGTTTATAAGGTCAGTTAACTTTTATAAAAGAACCACAGTCTAAAAAGTGTATTTACAGTATACATTATTGCCCTTTCAGACTATACTGTGTTTCATTTAACCATTTAGGCTCTAATTTGTAGGTACCAAACACCTTTTGGTTCCTTTGAATATCCTAGCCTTAAACAAGAATTTATTTCAATGTCAATGCAAAAACACCAGCTCTCTATTAAGGTTGTTGGTTGTAGCCATGTTGATCTAAGGGCATAGGCAAACAAGGTTCTTTGGGTAAACATGATATCTTTTATTAGACCAACTAAATAGTTGGAAAAATTGTTATTTATTTGTTTGGTCTAATAAAAGATATCACATTTACCCAAAGCACCTTGCCTGCCTAGTTCTCTATTAACACATGTTTTTCAGTTACTATGGCAGCTGTCCTTTGATGTACAATGATTTATGGATAGGGATGGGATTAACTCTGACCTTGTGAGAACCAGCAGCTTCCCTCTCCCCTTCCCCCCTCACCTGAATAACTTACTAAACCCCTTAAACAAATTAAAGAAATAAGCAAAAGTGACTGGGAACATCACTGGACTATTTAAGTAAACTGCACAGAACTACACTGGATAATTTATTCTTGTGAGCTACATAATGATCACCCAACAAGTTTGGTTAGGAAGGTGGTTTATCAGGCCACCTTGATATACTAGGGTGAAAAATACACAGAACATCTACTGATGATGGATTGCAAGATTTATTAATACAGAAAAGGATTGAGATTTACTTTCAATAGTGGATTAAAGGTGCTTCGATGCATCCAGGACTACTTGCTTTAAAACAACAGGGAGACTGAGTTTCTTTGAGATAAGGACTTAATTTTTATTGAAAACCTACCACCTTCAAACTGCTTGAAAGTTGAAGTACTATAAAACTGTCAAATAACACAATTATTAAAAGCTTTATTTGACAAATCTTCTACTGCTGGGATAACTCGTGTGTTTGCCACCTCTCTCACATGAAATAAAATCATTCACTTATGCAAACTGCTGACAGGAACGGAAACAAATGAGGTTCTAAGCACTGAGACACACACGCTATCCCCTTTCAACAGCTTAATGGAAATCATAGTAATTTATAAATCATAAGGCACTCAGACAGTGGATCTGCTCTACAGCTTGTCATATGATACTTTCAGAAAGATTTGGGGAGGGCTCACAGGAAACTGTATAGCATTTTGGTGCAGCTGGTAATTATTCAAAAGTAGCCGGCAGGTATGAAACATCTGCATGAAACTATTCAAGGGGAAAAGAACAGCTAAATATTATCTAGTAACAAAATGCAGGATTTGATTGTATTCCCCTTATCACCTTATGACTCCCAATTATAGTCTAAATATGTGGTAGTTGCAATAGTAGACCAGAAGCTGGCCTTTTATTGGTGACCAGGGACCTTTTGGCACTACTAGATAGTGATTCATAGATTTTAAGGCCAATGGGGACCATTACAATAATCTATTCTGACCGCCAAATTAACATAGATTTCTGTATGCTCCATCTCTGTGCTGTGAGCATCACCTTGGAGTGTTCTGGCACCAGTAAGTGGTGGACAAGTCTAGGTTATAACAACTCATTGTTTGCTGAAGTTCTTGTGTGTTTTGAGGTTGCTTGCTATAGCTGGAAAGTTATGCCAGGTATCCTAACCCCAACTACTGCATGACATTACTGCTTGAATGAAGATATGCTTTCAAGGAGTTGTTATAGAGAGCATCACTTCTATTGTTCAGCAAAACATTTATGTTAAAGTAAAACAACTTAATATCTTACACCAACTTTTAATAGCAAGTGCAATGTAACCCTATGCAAGGTTAGCATTATTATGCAGCTAGCTTTTCTTAGGAGTGTACTCTCAAAGTATATCCTCCCTAAGCACACTGAGAAGATTTTGCATTATTATTATTTAAAAAGTCACCTCCCTCCAAGAAACTAATTTTTACATTCCTTTGAGTGGCATCTCACCATAAGTAAAAAATACAATTAGTTCTAAAGGAGAGTTATGTGTTCAGCTATGTTTGTAGTAGCATTTATACTATAGCAGCACCTGGAGATCCTGACCAAGCCTGGAACTTCACTGGGCAAGACACTGAACAAACACAGAGTAGGGTGAAGAGGCCCTGCTCTGAAAAGCTTACTATCTAAACAGAGTAGAAGAAAGTAAATGCTAGTATTTTGGGAGGGTGGGCAGAGCTCATGAAAAACTGGGCTAAATTGTGAATGGGACTAATCACAGTTTAGTCAATTAAGGCTTTGTTTAGAAATCATCTGAAAACCATAGTTGCTGATCATGATCAATCACCAAATAGATTGACAGCACTGGATATACTGCAATTTGACATGGCTCAACATCTAGGATTTTCCTTTCATTCTTTGTTAAGCTAAGGTGCAGCTGAGTAGGAGTGACCCCACAAAACCACTGCCTACTGGGATTTTGTTAATTTTTAATAGTATTATTTTCCCTCAATTTCTGTCTCTGTGACCATCCTTAGACTGTGGGTTCTACAAAGCAGACACTTCCCTTTATAGATCTTAGAATCATAGAATCATAGGGCTGGAAGGGACCCCAAAGTATCATCGGGTCCAGCCACCTGCATGAGCAGGAAAGACACCTGGGGTCAGACAACCCCAGCCAGGTGACCGTCCAGTCTTCTCTTGAAGACCTCTAGGGTAGATGATTGCACCACCTCTATGGGGAGCAAGTCTGGACACCCTAGTTATAAAGAAGATCTGGAAAGCATCTGCTATTACAGGAATATAACTGCACCAAAATAATAAAGGCAATAATAAAATAAGGTTTTCTAGAGATCCAGGTAAATCAATGCCATGGAGTTTCTACACAACACTTAACATTTTGTAGTTCCTGTCTGCCCCTACAGCGTTGCTTGCCTATTCATTTTCTTTGTCTAACACTATTCCTCATAGTTTATAACTCTTGCATTTTCTCCTGAATTGCACAGGTTTTCTTTTTCTTGCATCATGCCACACGCCCTTCTGCTCCTGGCCTGCACAGAACTAGTTTGGCTGCCCTTCATTAATCGGTAATGTATGTTTTATTTTTGCTCTGCACTGTCTCTAAATAAAAACTGTTTGAGTCACTTTTCATTTGCTCTAGGTTTAGTAGGTCCTGCTATTTTGATAATATAAATTACACCTCAGTATAGAAGGTATTTTGGGTTTGATTTAGCAGGCAAATACACAGAAGCTTGTAAATGTTACCGATCCATGAAAGCAAGAAAGCCTGTGAGACAGAGTATATAGAATTTGTAGCATGATCAGAAAGGTTAATGCACGATTATGGCCAGCTTAAAACTCACACTTGTCTAAAGAGTTTCATAAAACTGCCTACATTTATGTCATGTTCTTTTATGGCAAATGGTAAGAGAATTGGCTTACTTCAGTTCCATGAGCAGATACCATTTATTTGGAAATTGAAGTTCAGAATTGTAGGTAACAAAAGCAGTTTTCTTGCTTTTAATACAAACAGTTCATATGTGGATGCTGAACTGAACTGCCTTTAGATTTGTGATAGAAGTAGAAGTTCTAATTGTAACCCCAACCTCTAGGTTGTGAGGGGTGGGCAAAATGCAGCCTGTAGGCTGGATCTGGCCCACCAGACCATTCTATCCAGCCTGCTTGGCCCCTCCAAAGGAAAATTATTACAGACCCATGGCTGCCCCTCTGAAAGCCATGGTAGGTGTGGGCTTTTTGAGGTTCTGTATGACTGGGCTAGGCTGGATATGTGCCTCCACCTTGTGGGGCTTCCAGGACTCCAGCCAGAAGCCCCACATGCAGGCACAGACCAAGCCGTGCCTGATAGCATGTGGCTGCTGGCAGCCCCCACCACTCCAGGCAGGAGCTGTGAGAAGCTAAATGCAATCTGGCTGGGTAGGGTCTATGTTGCCAAGTGTGGCTCCCAGCACTCCATCCAGGAGCTATGCGCCATCGGGCTGAACTGGCTCTTTGCCTCCACGTGTGGCTCCCTGCTGGAGTGCTGGGAGCCCCATGTGGACGTATGGAGCAAGCCTGGTCCAATGATGCATGACTCCTTATGACTCCTGGCACTCCAGTGCAGAGCCACGCACCATCGGTCCAGGCTGACTCTATGCCACCAATTGCAGCTCCCAGAACTCAGCTGGAGCAATGCGCTGATGGGGAGGCTCCACCAGGTGTGTGTGATGAGCATCCTAAGGGCCCGCCACCTGCTGCCACCAGCAGCGGGGCTGTGTACCATGTTGAGGAGCGATACTCACCACCATACCACATCCACACCCTCCCCCCTCTACACACACATCCACACCCCATCTCACAAGCCCCAAACCCACCCCCACACACCCAGAGTGAAGATTCTCACCCCAAAGGGTCTTTGTGAGACTGTTTGGAGCTGGGGTTTTAAGTTGCACTGTTGAAAGCGGTAATTTTCTTAATGCATTTTCATGCTTGGTTACAGCTTGTGGCTCTGATGCCTACATGTTTAAATAAATCCAACCTCTTGTTTAACTGAGATACTGCTTAGGACAGTGAATCACCACTAGAATATACCTGCACTCTCTCGCGAGACAAGTTACATAGTAGTTTGTGCAGTAAAGGCTTTGCCTCAGACTATATGGTCCATGAGTCTAGGGCAGTTATGACACATTGGCTCTGTAGCCAATGGCACACAAGGCAACGGTGTTCCTAGCACATTTGACTCACCAGACTGAATGACCAGGTAGCTACATACAGCTGGGAGTAACCTATGATGTAAATCTGCAAACAGACTCAAACTTGCCTCTGCAATCATAAGGTGACATACGAACTACTCTGCTACTACGTCCCACAGTTGTAGTAGTAGTAACAGCAGCAGCAGCATTACTGGTAATAGTAAGTCATTGTTTGCAGCACTTGTAGCCACCAAATGAAATCAAGCCCCTATTGTATGAAGCATACAGTAAGAAACAGTTCATATTTTAAATATTTTGTGACATAAATATGTAAAATCAGACAAATAGATGGGTGGAAAACAGAGGGAAAATTAAAGCAATTTGCCCACGGTAAAACCAGTGACAAGAATAAAACTCATGTCTCCTGAATCCCAATCCAGTACTCTGTCCAGAAGGCCATGCTGTCTTTATATTAACTGAACAGAGTAAGGCAATAAAAATCAATAGTAATCTTCTACATGTAAAGGTGTTGGTATAGCACTTCCCAAATATAAAGCACATTTTTGTCCCCTTTGCAGTTGAAATGTGTTGCTTTAATTATGGTTAATCCCCTGATTCTGCTAGAAAATTAGGAAATGTCTGACTTTCTTTTTAAACAACTATGTTCCTTCTCCCCATGCCTCCTCCCACTACAAAAAGCCAGCATCCTCTAAATATCTCACTCGTTTGCTATTTCCCAGTAGTATCACTTTTCATTGCAAGCCTGAATGCATCTACCCGGCTTGCTATAAGCAAGTTAGCCTTGTCAAAAAAAGATAAAATTCAAAGTGGCAACACTTATTGAATGGGTAATTCAACTGCTGGCACGCCCAGGAGCCCTCAGTTGCTGGGTGATTTTGTTTTGTGCAGTAAGGTCTTTGACTGGCTTGTGTGTCAGAGAGAAAGAGAAGAAAACATACATTAAACAACTCATGTATTTTAATTGACCTTTCCAACCTCAAAGCATCACATGGAAGTAAACAGAAAGGAGAAGAAAGTGGAAGAAAGGGAGAGAGAGAGAAACACCAAATGAAGAATAAAGTAATCTCCACAGAAATACCTACAGCAACAGCTGAAGAGTCCAGCTTTTCATTTATCCCAGGCTCGTGAGCTCCAAAACATCGTAGTATTTTAAGTACTTGCTTTTCTATTCTCTATTGAATTTCACTGAGTTCATCCTGAGGGCTAAGCTTTGGTCCATTTGTTTAGTGGGAAAGTCCAAAGGGAAGTCTTTTTTCCTTTCTTTGAAGGAGCAAGGTGAAATGGTGAGCTGGGATGCCTTGGCTAACAGGTACCAGCAGCTCCTCTTGGTTCCCAGTGCATATGGCCAGACCCTCCTTGTAGCAGATACTATAGCTACAAGTTTGTGCTACTGGCAATGCTCCCAAACAGATTATGGGGCAATACACAGTGCTTCCCTGAGCACTGCTGAGTGCACTGTCATCAGGGTCCAAATGATACAGCCTGCAGAACTATATTGCCTCCCTTCCATATTTGCCTGATCTACACCTAAATTCAGGAAAGCTATGAAAGCAATGGAAGCTATGTGCTTAAACATGAGCTGAATCAGGGTCCAGATAACTGTTAACAGAAATCTTTCCATAGGATTCAGTGTGCCAAAGCACAGTTCCAGTTCAGCAATCCATTTAAGCTTATGTTGAACTTCAGTAGGACACCACGGTTACTTAAATACGATGCTAGAAACCATTACAATACTTCTCTTTCTTTGTACACTTGTCTGGAGGACAAATCACACTTTGGAATGGGGGAGGGGGACAAGGGACTAGCAGCCTGCCTGGTAGACAGCAGCCAAGATGGGTTGTTGTTGCATATCAGACTTGTGCAATTTAAATACTATAGCTACAAGTTTGGGTTAGATAATAGTTCAAATTCTAGTTGAATTCATTTTTCATTTTGCAAGTGTTTCTATTACTGGTACTTATAGAATTAAGTGCTGAATTTTTATGAACGGATACACAGAAATTCTGTTTTGAAAGATAGACATAGCCACCCTTTTCCATTCCTTTAGTATTCTGTAGGACAACTTAATACATTTAGGGCCAACATTTTGCTCTTTTCAATTCATGCTACCTAGTTTAGCCCTTGAATTATTATAGAACCTTGTAAAGGATGCTTAAAAAAATCAGAAACTAGGATACAATTCATATTTTAGCACTCATAAATAGAAAAAAATCAAAATTAAAAACTGGTATAACTCTAAGATGAACTATTATCAGTTTGTCTAGTTTGGACTGACCATGTAGATACTTCCATAGGTGCAAGCTGGTCCAAATTAAGTGACAAGTGTGCACATACCCATATCCTTCTTTTTCCTCACCTCTCCTTTGTCTCCTATTCTTCCTGTAGGATTACGTTTTTTTTCAAAGTAAAAAGCAAGGATGGCACTTAGAGTAGGAGCTGAGCTTCCAGAAAGGAAAGAAGATTTCAGTCTGGTTACTTCCTCCTTCTCTTGGTACCATACCATACCATACCATACCATACCATACCATACCATACCATACCATTTAGTGTGAAAAACTGGGGTCAATCTTACAGAAAAGAATATTCAACTCCTCTGCTTCTGCCTTGAAGTCCAGAGTACTCTACTCTATTCTCCTATGTTGCCTGAGGTCCTAAATATTAAGTGATAACACCACATGCTAAAGCATGGGGAGAATAGTTACTTCATAAGAATTTTGACATGTAAGGAATTATCCCAGATTTTCTACTTTTTGATGGTAGAGATTAGCAGTCATATTAAAATGTTATTTTCTGATTTTTTAGAGTGTATACAATGCTCAGCAAAGCTCTTTGTGTGTGTGTGTGTGTATGTGTATTTTTTATATATATATATATATATATATATATATATATATATATATATATATATATGAATTATCTAGGAAGCATGAAAATAACACTTTTTTTCTACAACCCTATTTTTATTGCTGTTTCACTGTTTCTGTCCCAATGTTGCACGAAATCACCTACTCTGCAAACATCTTAATAATGAAGTAATTCAGGTTCTGTCTACATTAGCTAACACCTGTTCAGTTCCAATGTTAATAGGAACACTGGGAACCCCGGTGGAAAAAAAACTACTGGCTGCTGCCCACATATTAAACACTGTATCATCTAAACCTACTCTCACAGCAGGACTAATTGACACAGTGCTTAAAATACTAATGGTTCATCTACACTAGGCCATTGCTAGCCCCAGTGGAACTGAACTGATGTTAGCAAGGAAAGGATGGTTTTTGTGAAAATATCCATATTAAATAAGGCTTTATTTAGGAAGTTTCAGCCTTTACATCTTGCTTCTCTTGATTTTAAAGGACACTACCAGCCCTATGTTTTAAATGCACTGCATGAGGATTTGGAATGAAGAAAGATCTTGCTTTAGCACTCTTACCCATGGGCAATGAACTGCTGCCTGTGAACAAAGAAAATGAATTTGAAGGGGATACTCAGAGGGTCAGCTATAGCACTGAAGAGAGGGATTTATCTAAAACATTAATCAGTAGGTAATTGCTTACGGAGCATTCCTTTCTTCACCATTAAGGGTTTAACACAATGATTTACCAAGGCACTGAGGGAAAATCTGGATGCAGAAAGAAAAGAAAGTACAGAAATATAGCCTGTAGTATCCCCTGCCAGAGAATGAATCTACCAGTGCCAGATTGTCAATCTGATAATGAAAGATAAAAGTGACAGAGTGCCCAGGAAGTTACTTTACATATTTCTATGAATAATGCCCCCTTTGCCCATTAGATTGATCAACCTCTTGCACATCCATACCAAAAAAAAAAAAAAAAAAAAAAAAAAAGAAAAAAAAAGGTGGCTCATTGGTTCCTTCATCGAAAGCAAATAAGATCAAATCTCAACCTTGGAGAGGTGGCTGTTATGGAATTTTTTATTTTTTTGCTTATGCTTGAGAATAAAAAAGGGGTCTGGGATTTTCAGAGAGTTTTGCTCCCTCACTATAAGCCATACAGATTTAATTGCTTCTTCTCCAAGTGATTTCCCTGTCACTAGCTCAAGAAATAAGTGCAGCTTATTGGATCAGAGGAAAGAGACAGAATTTCCCCAACGTGTAGGAGCTTTTGACCTGGTTTGAGACTATTTTAACCTAAAAGAATAGAGTAGAGGGTACACATCACTGACTCTGTTGGTCACTAGGCAACTGGCCAGCTAGCTTGGTCGACCTTTGTAAGGCAAATAACTTGGAGACACATTAAAGGTTTCTGAACTATGAACTATTATTCCAGGATTTTGTGAAAAAGTCTAAAACCAAAACTCACAGTAAGGAGGTAAACACAGATATCCAATCTTCATGAAAGAAAAAGCGTCTGTCCCTCACTTCATGAAAATCTGGCCCTTGGCTTTTTACCTGTTTGGACTATACTCAAAATAACAAACAGGGAACAGGATTTCAAATTTAACTATAACGAGTTGCACGACACTCCCCTGCCTATCTTCCAAAAAACAGCCTTCTGTCCATAATGCAACAGTGCACAAAAACAGCAAAGCATAATTCAATCATTTTATATCTAAAGGGGGTTGGAAAACACAATGTAATCATACTGATTACTCTGAGTCCAAACCTGATGCTCCCAAAATCCTCATCAACTTGCGTTCAAGTTCTGGTACTTATTATCTGCGCTGGAATTAGGCCCCAAACAGTAGCTAAGACCTTATTCTTAAACCAAGTAACCAACAACAACAACAAATAACTCCTCCATTTTATTTCAACTGAAGTCATGCAAGTCCCTAAGCAGAATTCTAGCATCTGTGTGGAAACACATCACTCCTACTTTACAAAATTTATCTCCAAATTCTTTTCTAAAAGTGTGGATTGGGGACAAGAATCACTAGCTCATCTCCTGTATTTGCAAATTTGCATTCAACATTTATGGATTAACAAGCACAAAATTCTAAAGCAAATGGGGCAGAATTGTTTATAATGAACTAAGCTGTTATAACAGCCTCCTGTATGTAGGGACAAGACAGTGTAGAAATTAATGGATTCAAAAATTGTAAGCATGAACTACTAGGTGTTTCATATCATCTCAATTATCCATGGTCCACTTTCTAACCAGCAGAGTGGTAAAAATTGTGTGTGGGTTGTTTTTTTTTTCAAAGACAATTAGCCCTTCATTCTTAACAGTGGAATTATTCTAAACACTGCTTACTGGATTCAGTATGAAATCACTAAGCAGCTAATTCAAGTATGGACTAAGACTGGAGGCAGAAGAGCCTGGAAAACTGCACTGGTATCATTAATGATAGTAAAGTACTGTGGAATACAGATCAACACAATGCTAATACTTGAGAATAATAAAAATACTGCGCATAAATCAGCATCCTTCAAAGTGACGAACAGCTTAACAGCACAGATCTAAGACAATTTGCTGGAAATAATTAGCTACTAGCCCTGTGTAAAGTGGCAAGTATTCAATTTGGATTCAGATTTGGATGATTCAGAGGGACAATGATTCGATTAGGTGATTCGAGTCACTGTCCCAATCCAATTTGGCCAATTTGATTTTGGAGATTCGGTGCCAATTTGGAGACTTAGCCATAAACTATAATGGGAGATCACTAAAATACCTATAACTTTGTCATTTTTCTGCAGATTCAGATGAAAACAGCAGGGATGGTAGCCCCTTCTGAGGGCATAAAGCCTTCCAAGTTTCAAGGAGTTAGGTGTGGGTGTTTCTGTGAAAGTGCACCATAAAGTTCTGAAAGCAAAACTTGTATCACTTGTGTGTAGTAAGGAGTGTTGGTCATAGCCATGTTGGTCTAAGAAATAGGCAGGCAAGGTTCTTTGGGTCAATCTGATATCTTTTATTAGACCAACTGAACAGTTGGAGAAATATATCTTAGCAGTTTTCGGGTTTAAAAACCCTTCATCAGGTTGAGGAAGCATCTGCAGTTGGTGTGTGTGCTCTTCCTGGGTGGAATGAACAGAAAAGAAGCCAGAGACTGGTATACATGCAAGAAAGTCAGTCAATGAAAATATAAATTGAGGCATCAGGGGGTGAAAGACAGGCTGGGAGGGTGGAGGGGAGGGGGATGTAGCAGGTAAAACTGGAGAGGTACCTTGGGAGTCATATGTCAGGCAGATTATAGTGTGCATAAATCTAATGTCTATACTGAGTCCATGAAGTTTTGTATCTAGGAGGTTGATGAAGTAAAGTTCATAGGCTCATCTGTGAAAAGTGTTTTGTAAATTCAAAGAAGCACCGAATCTCGCTAACCTCATTACCAGAAGCAAACTTCCTACAGCCCAAAACCCAGCAAATGGATCCAGACCATGCCATGACAAGAAATGCAAAACCTGCTAACATATCTCTAGTACTCCAACAATTTCTGCATCCCACAACAGAAACATCACCATTTCTGGATCTTGCAGCTGCACCTCCAGAAACATTATATATCACATCCAGTGCACAAAATGCCCTGATGGAAAATACGTAGGAGAGACCAAACAACAACTGCGTATGAATGCACACCAGAAATGAATGCACACCAGAAATCTATTAAAGACAAGAACACCCAATTACCGTGGTGGCACATTTCTCACAAGAAAACCACTCTCTCTCCAATCTCTTCATCCTGCTACTCAAAGGGAATTTACAAAATATTTTTCACAGACAAGCCTATGAACTTCACTTCATCAACCTTCTAGATACAAAAACTCACGGATTTAATATAGACATTAGATTTATGACACGCTATAACCTGCCTTTCATCTGACCCAAAGGTACCTCTCCACTTTTACCTGCTATATCCCCCTCCCCTCCAGCCTCCCAGCCTGTCTCTTGCCTTGATGCTTCAATTTACATTTTCACTGACTTTCTTGCATGTATACCAGCCTCTGGCTTCTTTACTATTCATTCCATCCAGGAAGAGCACACACCAACTGAAGATGTTTCTCAGCCTGACAAAGGGTTTTTAAACCCGAAAGCTCGCTAAGATATATTTCTCTAACTATTCAGTTGGTCAAATAAAAGATATCAGATTGACCAGAACCTTGTGTGTGTTAAGGCAGAGTGGGATGAATGCAGCAAGGATGGTTGCCTATAACAGGTGGCCTTCCCAGTTAGATCTTGGCCCCGCACCTGTTTCTGGGCCAACTGCCTGCTCCTCTTTCATCTGCCACACCTTGATGGAAAATTGATTCAGATGTTACCCAGGCAGAAGGCTGGCCATGTAGGCCCCTGATGTCTAGGGGTGACATCTGTTCCGCAGCTCCATACCTCTCCTACACTGCGGCCCATGCTTCACAGATTGTGTCCTTCAACCCCTCCGGGGTGGTCCCTCTCTGGGGCCTTTGGATCCCCCTTAGCCCCTGACCCCACCTTCAGGTCAGTCAGAATCCTGAGCCTCTTGCTCTGGGCATTCCTTGTGCTGGGCTCCTGGCCTTTTGACCTCCCTTTGGGTCCTGGCCTGAGCACAGACCAGTTCAGGGTACCTCAGGCCAGATGTAAGCCACCTGCCTGTTCTCACCCTCACAACTCCACTGCAACCAGTAAGCCTCAGGTCTCTCAAAGATCTTACAGGTCTGGGCTTTCCCCAGCCAGGACTGTGCATGTGTGGGGCCGCTGGAGGTTATCAGGCACCCCCTACACACCTTTCACCAGGGGGGTTCACAGTCCTGGTATTTCCTGGGGCTGCCACACCACCAGCAGTCCCATCAGGCCTCCCTACCCTGGCAGGTTATATTTTTAGGTCATGCCCAGGACCTGGGGCCTCCTCCTTCTCCATAGCCCCAGCTCATACCTCCAAGTTCTTCCTGGCATGGGAGCTTAGCAGGAAGATGTTCTTCCCTTGCTGGCTGATGATAAACTAAACTGCCACCTCTAGCTCTGAGAATGCAGCATTAAATGGTTGTGAAAGCAAATAAAAAAAGCAAATAGGTGCAGACTGAGGAGGGTGGCACTCACTCCATCTGCACGTGGAGTTTGGGGAACCCCAGCAATGGGAGGTTCATCTTCAGGAACACCAGCTGCTCCATCAAACCAGGATCCGAGGAGGTGCGGTGGGGTGTCACAACATCACCAGCAATGCTGAACACCCCCTTGCTTGAAACACTGGTCGGTGGACAGTGTAGCAGAATGCCATCTCAGTCTTTCCCCAAACTCTGCTATCAGGCTTATGATCTAACTGACAATTTGATTACCATGGTCACTGCAGAGGGCAGACACCCCCGCCCCATCTGCTTCAGGTAACTCTGAGTTGTAACCTGAGCTGGATACATTCCTGAAGGAGGGGGAAACCTGTTCCCTTTGCCTATGTGACTGGCCTCACACACCTGGGTGAGGGCTTAAACTCTCCATTGTTCTAAGCAATGACACCAGGACTGGAGGAGGAGGAGGGGAGGCTAGAGACCCTGCCAGTCTACCTGGAAAACAATGATGCATTTCAAATTGGTTGGCTGGCAGCCAACTATTGCTGGCCTTCCTTAGATCAGGTAAATGAGGTCATAGGGTCTATATAAGTTAAAAACTGCCCAGGAGGAGGGGCAGCAGCCATGATGAGGACTCTCAGAGAAGCTAAACTATCTGAAATGTGTTCTCTTTCTCTTGAAACGCATGTTCTATGAACTGCTTGCCTCCAGAGAGAATCTCCACCTGCCTCTGGATGATACTTGTGAATAAGCTACTTGAGCTCTAACTGGATATATACTTTGCAGCAATTCAGATGCATGATCAAAGGCTACCATGCCACTGTTTGCTCTAAGGTATTACTCTGATATAGCTCTACCCTATTCCAAACCTACTCCTTGAAACCAATAAAGTTCTCCTCTGTACCTAGCACGGGAGACTTATTGGGAGAGCATCTAGATTATGCCTTAGGGTCCCCTTGGTTCAGCTAAGGAAGACCACTATTTGTGCTTCAGACTGAGGGAAGCACCCCAAGTTCTTGCAGTGGGTTGAGTACTCCTCAAGAACTACAAGCCCTGTGTTTTCCAGGGGGCCAAAATCAGGGCCAAACAGGGCCAAAATCAGTCCAGATACTAGGTAGTGGTGGCGTTACCCCCAGGCTTGCAGGTGTGCTCCAGGAAGGAGGTCAGCCAGATGTAAGGTGTACCCAGGGAGGCACTCAGAGCTTAGAAGGTAATCACCTGCTAAGTGGGTGCAGTGAGGTGGGTGGCTCAGTGCAGAAGCACCCCCTACTGGCCCACCAAAGACAGGACAGGTGTTCCTGGGCAACCGTGGCCAGGTCCTGCCACACTTGGCTGCAGGTTGCCCAATATGCCAAGGGGTCGCAGTACATTAAATGGTTTTTAAAAAAGGAAAAAAGGAAATAGGTGTGGACAGAGTGAGGAGGATGGCATTCATTCTGTCTGCACCTGCAGCTTGAGGAACCACAGCAGCGGCAGGTTCACCTTCAGGAACACCAGCTGCTCCACCAAAACAGGATCCAAGGAGGTGCAGTGGGGTGTCAGTACATCCCCAGTAATACTGAACATCCTCTTGCTTGGAAAACTGGTTGGTGAACAGGACAGGTATTACCGGGCAACTCTGACCAGATCCAGCCACATCTGGCTGCAGCTTGCCCAGGAGGCCAAGGGATCACACAGCAGTGGCTCTACATCCTCAGCAAGATAGGCAGCCACCAAGGTTTGAGTGCTATATGCCTGATGGTGGGGTCTAGTGCCTCTGGATCCCACCATGGAAGCCATGCCCTTGGCCCACATTAGCAGCACCTGTGGTGGAGGAGCAGACTGGCTGGTGGATGGCTTGCTAGCATGGGACAGTGGACTCTTTCGTGTCCCCCCGCCTCCGCCGTTCTGCCTCTTGACCCTCTTCATCAGCACCTCTGTCCATTAATCCAGGCTTTGGCTGCTGCATACACTCCCCTTCACCGTTGGGTCACACATGACAGCCAGAACTGGACTGCAAGGGATCAAGCCATTTCCTGATGTCCTCCTTCAGCTGCCTCACCAGTGCATGTGCCTCTGGTGAAAGTGGCTTGCCCCAGCCAGGAACATTGATCCACTGGAACTTCTACATTTGATTCCCAAGCTCCTTCAGCTGGCTAAGGAGGACATCACCAGTGGTGAGGCTCTTAGTGGCCTCGAGGAAGGGCTTGAGGACCACCAAGATCTGGGAGGTGGTATCTCACTCTGTTTTGTTCAGGGAGTTGCTGATCCCAATCTCCCTGACCAAGGACATCTCATTGATAGTATTCTGTTGCTTCACCAGACTTTCAAGCACCAGGTATGTGGAGTTCCACTGAGTCTCCACATCCTGCACGATTTTGTGTGGTGGGATGCTCAGCTCTGTCTGTTTATCCCGCAGCATCTTGCTCCCCTTGATGCTCTGGTAGAAGTAGCTCACCACCTTCCTACACTTTTAAATGAGCTGGCTGGTAGTGGTAGTGATGGCACTGTCACTGGGAGCTCTGTCCCCCTCCAAGGCTTCCTTTAGGTGGAACTTGTGTGCCACACAACGGATGCCAACAAAGTTGCATCATGGACCACCTTGAACATATTGGACCTATTGTCTGTGACCATGAACCCATGAGTGAGCTCGTCCTGCCCAGCGAGCCACCCCTGCACCATGTGGTTCATAACCACCATGATCTCCCTTGCTGTGTGGGACTCATCCATCACCTCAGCTTGAAGGAGAGCCCACCATTGGCCTTACCGATCGCACCAGTGCCCTGTGAGGGAGAGGTAGTCATGATTTCCACCCCAGCTGCTCCAGGTGTCCAAGTTGAAGTACAAAGCTACCTGTGACCCTGCCTTCTGCAGTTCCTCCCTCAAGTACTCCCTGCATGTGACTTGGACGAAGGAGTGAAGTGTACTCTGTCCAAGTTTGCAGATGACACAAAACTGTGGGGAGAAGTGGACACACCGGAGGGCAGGGAACAGCTGCAAGCAGACCTGGATAGGTTGGACAAGTGGACAGAAAACAACAGAATGCAATTCAACAAGGAGAAATGCAAAGTGCTGCACCTAGGGAGGAAAAATGTCCAGCATACCTACTGCCTAGGAAATGACCTGCTGGGTGGCATGGAAGCGGAAAGTGATCTTGGAGTCCTAGTGGACTCCAAGATGAACATGAGTCGGCAGTGTGACGAAGCCATCAGAAAAGCTAATGGCACTTTATCGTGCATCAGCAGATGCATGACAAATAGATCCAAAGAGGTGATACTTCCCCTCTATCGGGCACTGGTCAGACTGCAGTTGGAGTACTGCGTGCAATTCTGGGCACCACACTTCAAGAGGGATGTGGATAACCTGGAGAGGGTCCAGAGAAGGGTCACTTGTATGGTTAAGGGCTTGCAGAGACTAGAGAACCTGGACCTTTTCAGCCTGCGCAAGAGAAGGTTGAGAGGTGACCTTGTGGCTGCCTATAAGTTCATCACGGGGGCACAGAAGGGAATTGGTGAGGTTTTATTCACCAAGGCGCCCCCGGGGGTTACAAGAAATAATGGCCACAAGCTAGCAGAGAGCAGATTTAGACTGGACATTAGGAGGAACTTCTTCACAGTTAGAGTGGCCAAGGTCTGGGATGGGCTCCCAAGGGAGGTGGTGCTCTCCCCTACCCTGGGGGTCTTCAAGAGGAGGTTGGATATGCATCTAGCTGGGGTCATCTAGAGCCAGCACTCTTTCCTGCCTAGGCAGGGGGTCGGACTCGATGATCTATTGAGGTCCCTTCTGACCCTAACATCTATGAATCTATGCCTCATAGAGGGAGGGCACCACTGTCCTGCTAAAGGTGGTGCATACAGGCACTTGCTAGGATGGTGCCACAAGTGACATGAGCCATTTGAATCCTGGACACTCAAAAAGGAGAAGGGCTGGTCATCCAGAGCAAGCATCTCCCCAGTGTCCTGGGTGACCTTACTTGCCTTGGGAAGATACCCCTCTTTGTCTCTGCCTTTCCCCCACTCATCCAGGATGGCCTGTCTCTGGTTCTTGGGGATGGGGGTTTTGAGTGAGAGGGGGACTGCTTTTTGGGCGTGCTCCCACTGGTGCCAGGCTGAGGAGGAACAAGGACAAGGGGCAGCAGAGCAGCAGCATTGCCATGGTGAAGTGTTTCACCTCTTTGCCCTGGCTGATCTGCCTTCAGCAGTGCTGGCAGGTAGCATACCTGGAATCATCTGCCACCTCAAAATGATCCCACACTACACTACCCACCTGCTTCTGGGTTGAGGGTGGGGATCTGCCTTATTCCCCTCCTCACTAGGCAGAGGCACAACAACAGGAGGAACTAAGCCACCTGCCCCCACAATCGCCTCAGAAGTGCCTTCCAGAAGAGACCTGCCTCTAGGGGAACTTAGAAGGGGTGTGGAGCACAAACTCAGAATCTCCTCCTTCTCCAGAATGTCCTTAGCTATGGCATTCAGCTCCTCTGCTTCCAGATCCAGCTCCTCCTTTGGCACTGGAGGGCTCATGCTGGGAACTGAAATTGGGGTGGAGACTGTCATGCTTGTGCTGGTGGTTATTACTGGTGTTAGTGGAGGTAGTGCAGGTGCAGACACTGCCCCCACCTCCTTACTGCCACTACCAGCAGAAGACTAATTGCTGCCAGGCTGTCTATGTTTGGGGAGGTGCAGGTGGGACTTGCAGCTCTCCTTCTGCCCCCTCTCTCTCCCCTGCCAAAATACCTGGCACTTGCCTTTCTAGCACACTTCATAATGTTTCGTGTGCTGCAAAATGTGTGTGTGTCTGTAATGTATTCTGTGTTTTTGTGCACAGTGATGACACATTGTCAGGGAAAACACAGAAGAAGAGAGACTAGCTACCAAGAGACTAGATAGCAAGCTAGAGCTTTTCAGACACTGCTGGTCCAAGAGAGACACAGCTCACAAAAGGCACAGATCACTTCAGACACAGCTTTATATGTTGTTTCTATGTCCCTTCCCCAGAGCACTGGGCACTGTGATTGGAAGGGAACTCAGGGAAAGATCACAGTCACTGGCTAGCTACAGATGTCAATATCAAAGCTGTCTTCCCCCCCCCCCCCCTTTCCCTTCCCTCTTTTCAGTTTCTGTTTCTTGAAAGCCTGTCTTCTGAATCTCTGAATCTTTTCCAAATCATTTTGGATGCTAGTGATTCAATTCGGACACTTTAATGGTCTCCTGATTCGATTCGGATTTGGAGATTTGGCTGCCGTATTGGGCCGAATCTCCTCTGAATTGAATCAGCCACTGAAGCCTCGCATAGCCCTATTAGCTACACAGTTTTAATGGTTTTAGAATCTAGAAGGACTGTCTCCTAGGCTGTAAAGGTAGTTTACTCTCCCTAACCATTCAGTTCTTAGCTTGCCTGCTAACACTGGTGTCATAAATACCTCCTGTTTTCACATACCATGATGCTTTTCATGAACTGAACCTCTGTCCACTTAAAGATGGACTGACTAGCAAAGCCATGGGTACCTTTAAGCCAATTACACCATATAGACAACTGTAGACAGTTAAAGTATTAATATTTCCCAAATCTAGAAGACAAAGGTTATGGAGTTATTAATATGGTGATATTAAAGTAGCTTGATACAAGCCAGGGGGCTTATAGGTAGGGAGCCTCCAGACCTAGAAAAGTTACCACAAACTGCATATGTTCAGCACTTTCATTTAAAGACCTAAACCTGGATTAACAAGTCTAATGCATTGCAGCCTATTCATCAATTCTGTTTCCACAGGTTCCATTAGGTTTCACTGCACCACCCACATACCAACAAGAGCAGATACACGTGCACTCCTCCTGTGGATTGCACGGAAGACCTGCTTTGAGGTGTTAAAAGAGATTAAGTGGCACAGAACCTTTTTGAGAGCTTTTGGCAAAAGAAGGGTACCTCAACTTCAAAGATTACTGCAGACTAAGTAAAACTGTTAGGTACGTATAGGTGATCCCCACTGGTGCTAATGGGACTACATTTCCCTTGCAATCTCATTTCCACTTATGTTACTTGAGTGGACTTGTGTATCAGGACGTGCGTCACTGTCATGCTAGTGCTGAAAGAACAAATCAGTTCAAAATGCTGTTTTCAAGTTTCCCTCAAAATCTGCTGAGTCTGGGCTGAGCCCCATTTTTGACAGAACTCTTGAAAAAAAAGTTAAAAACAATGTGCACACTGAAAACTTTGATTTAAAAGTTCAGATCACAAGCTACATATGCTCATTATTAACTTGGAGTTACTCATGCAGCCAATTCCAATTCAGTTGCTTTCTTGCAGTGATCAGCTTCCCTTGATTATCTTTTGCTAGATTTGACACTCTTTATATAAAGCAGAACTACAGTTTAAGTTACCCTATGTCCTAATCCTGACCTCTCGTAGCCTGTTGAAAATGAGATATTTTGCTAATATCACAGAAGCCACACTGGTGGATAAATAGTATATGGAAGAGAACCAGGTACTGGGTTTACAGTTGTTCTGTGAGGTAAATCTAGATCCTTTAGCTTTAGGTAAGTATTATAAAAGTGGAGATTTTTTTCAAAAATTGTTGAACTACACTTGACAGCTAACTTTGGAAAGACATGACATAGTGAATAAAAGCATCTGGCCGAGACATGGCCCCCAGTGGCCTTTTTCTCTGCAAGGCTTTAGTCTCTGCGATTTGGAGGAAATGGAGAGGAAGAGAAAAATGGATATAAAATGCTGACACTTCAAAGATGAGATTTCTAACTTATGATATGCTTTAGCTTCTCACTGTTAATATGATCTTCAGCAGTTGGCATTAGATCCACCTGGGACAATGGGTGAAAAAGAATTAACATAGCTTTCCTCTATTCCATTCACAAAAATCTGTTTCCATTTTAAAAGTAATTTTGTAAATTTCTCACACTCCTTGTATTTAATCAATTATGATGTAGAATATTAATCTCTAAATTGCATGAATTTTTAGTATTTGAACACCAGGGTGGTCTTAAACCCTCTGCATCAACTCAGTGCATTTATCTCTGTTAGCAAGTGACACCCTGCTTAAGGAGTGCAGCTAAAAGAGGAGAAAGATCACAGCTGCTGTCCTATTAATATTTAGAGAGAAGATTTAATAAATACCATATCTCACTCTGTTATTATCTGCATTAGTGCTATCAGGTTTTAAGGGAATTCAGGGGGATGGTTTCTTATCCATCAGGTTGTCAGAAGCAGACAAGAGGAAAATCAAATGTTCATTTACTCACATCTGGTGTTCCACAGGGATCCATGTTTAGACCCCTACTGTGTTTATCTGTATAAATGGTTTCTATCTATCATCTAAATCAGAAGAGTTTATGTGCAGAGCAAGCAACATCAGATAAATATCCTTATCCACTAACTCAGTATAAAAGAAACCAAATGTTCCTACCACATTGTAATTCCTACCATTGCTGAGGTTATAAACCTCCATTTCCTCTTTCTTCCAGTTTTATTTTTGCTTGAGGTTCATAACTTGATTTGCAACCAATTACTACATTCCCCCTCTCCTCATGCCTTTTATCTTTACACTGATACACTGCTTCTGTTCCTCCCAGATTGTATCAAGTATCCGGAAAATCAGTTTTAAAAAGTGTGATAAACAGGTAACGCTGAATATAACATGAAAGAAAAGCAGATGCATGGCCTGAAAATGAGATATTCAAACTAAAGAGCTTTGCTTCAGCAAAACCTGCTAAAGAATAGAGGTGCTAGTACATTTTCATAATGTCACTTTGTGGAGTTTCCTGCTAATGCTGCCTTGACTGTTCTCTTACGCCTAGCTACTGTCCCTGCAGAAGTAGCATTTTTCATCCTTCCACCCCCAAGGAAGAAGCCTCTAGTAAATCAGCAGCATTGATGCTGGGGGCGGGTGGAGAAGCTGTAATAGGGAAAGGAAGACATTTTGCCCATGTGAGCAAAGGGATTTTGGAACCCATTTTAGCGTAAAAGATTTTTCATCAGTCACTTCAGTTTGTTGCAGCATCATGCAAATATGAATATCTAAATTGTAAATATTTAAAACCTGAACTCATGCAGTTTCACTTGAACATATGAATTCCTGCCCTAAATAATCATCTGGTACTGCAGCACCCTGCTATTTTCTTCCCCATAGGTGACTGCATTCAAGTACAAGTAAGTGATTCATGCATACATAGTCTGGAAATTGTAAGACATCTGGGCTGCAAACACCAGAACAAAAGAATGGTACAAAACTCAAGCAAACAGATGTCTTAGCTCTTTCTTGAACCAAAACCGGCCATATTTCTGAGCACAAGTCCTAGTTATAGCTTGTGCTGCCATTTCATGGCTGATGTCTGTCTGCTTATGCTGGGAGAGTGCAGGCAGCCTGAGGCTGCATATGTTCTACAGGTACCCTAGGCAGGCCCAACCCTGCACACCCTGGTAATCCCACTGCAGGAGAATTCCCAGGGTGTACATCCACAAGTGCAGAGAGGGGAATCCATACAGGGAGGATTCCCAGGGCATGCATTTCTCCTTCCTCTGTACTTACCCCAGCTGGAAGAGATGCAGGTGATGCAATAAGCTACAAAATGGCAGTCCAAGTGTTACAACTGCCATATGTCTGACACACATAAAGGACCTGCCATAGATGTGCCACACAACTGTCATAGCTGTGCCACACAAAAAAAGACACAATGTAAATGAAAAAAGTTCATAGGACAACCCAGTATTAGAGAAAGAGAGAGAGGAAGGGCATAAACATTGCTTCTATGTATCATAAACAAACCCCCCTGCCAGCTGAGCCTGTTTTAATTACTGCAAGAGACCAACATTCAGGTGATCCTGCAGCACCTACAAGACTTCCAGATAAGGCTGTGTAGAATGGCTATTTATTAAAGCCACCCAACACTTCCCATTACAAGACCTTGTTTACATTATTTATTTCAGCTACAATTTTCTAGGTTAGATATGAATCCCAGGCTGAACTTCCCTTGGACAATATCTGCCTAACTAATTCAGGTTTTTCAGAGTACAAGGCCAGAGAAAATTACTTTATTTTGACCTTTCCTTTCAAACAGCTTTAACAGCTCATGGTTTGTGGTGGAACCTGAGGTTTGAGAAGGGACAGACCTTGTATCCGAAGGCCTACAGGGGTCATGGGGTGGCACAGCAGTGGGACTAAATCCCCGCTTGGATTGCATCTCTCACATACAGAGAGAGCACTCACTGCTTAGATACTGGGAGCTCTGCATGAGCTGGGAGCTCTGAGCTAACCACTATGGGGTTTGTCCCGAGTCCCTGATTTGAAGCATCTTAGGAGCCTGCTGCTTTTGTCTCTTCTCCTCTCTCCTCTGCTACCCCCTGCTGAAGTCAGCAGCAGGGGAAAGGAGAGAAGCATCCAGCAATACACAGCCCCTGTTTTCCCTCCACTCCAGAGGCTCTGCAGTGCCACTGCTCATCCCATTTCCTCCTTTCCCTGCTGCTGAATTAATTAGGGGGAAAGAGGAGGGAGGAGAAGAGCAGCAGACTCTCTGGAGCTACTAAAAGCAGGAACTCCAGGTGGGCTCCATGCGAGTGAGCTCAGAGCTTACAGCACATGCAGAACTCTAGCAGAAGCTGCTAAGAGCTCAGTGGTCCCTTACCCAGGATAGCAGTGAGGGACTGTGGCCACATCCCCTTCAGCTGTGCGGCACGTACAATGAAGGAAGCTCATTGTGAATGGGTCCCGCCCTTGGAGGGAATGTGGTTGCAGCACATCACTGAAATCATGGGGTCTTCCCATGCTTGTGTCAGACTCTTCTTTCACTGTTCCTGTGACAAAATGCTCCAAACTCACCAACTCAGAAGCCTCCATAAATACTGCAGTGCACATATACTCAGCAGAGAGTAGGACCAGCAGCTAGAGAACACACCGCCTGTCCACTTGCTCCCCTTCCATCCTTCTCCTATGTGCATGTAACACGAGATGCTCCAAAACTGCCTAATTTCAGAAGGTACCATTTTTGAGCTTTCCAGATGCTTTTGGAATGTTTCAAAGGGCACGTATGCTTGTATAGTTGGCTTTTTAAAACCTTTTGGAGGTGTATAAATATTTCAATTGTTACAGATGTTCAAACCCTTAGACATCAAAGTGGGCACCAAAAATTAGGGAAAACCCTTGATCTTATTCTCTCTCTGCCTCAGTTCACTATTTGTGAAATGGGGTAACAATTCTACCACCATATATCACAGGGGTACAGTAAAGAAAAATTATAAAATGAGGCAGGGGTCAAATGGAGAAAATAGTGGGTCAAATTATAGGTGCACAATAAATTTTAATTCTGGAATTTCCTAACGTGAGTGCTTGCCTTTAAAGTCTTAATAATGTTAATTATATCTATTAACATTTTTGTATATGATGTTTTATAGAGCACATATAGAAATGCTTTTTAAGGAAGAAAGTATAAGAGAAGTGATATCACTTCAGATGAACTTCCAAACTTAACTATGACTGGAAAATAAGCAACTATGGCAGAAGATGACCTGCCTGAAATGTGGTCATGTTTAATTTAAAATTTCTAAATAAGAAAAAAAAGAAAAGCCATAACACATACTTCCCCCAAAACATGATTTGGAGTTTTATTAAATGTGTTTTAACCCAATTCTCACTTCATTTTTCTCTTTCTTTTTTCTTTACCAGTGGCAAAAAGAATATAGGGAAAGAGCAATAAAAACTCAGTAAAAAGAACAAAAAAGGACAAAAGGGGAACAACTGAAAAAGTTAAACATTTTGGTTTCTGGTCAAAAAAATAAATGTTAAAAATAGAGATTCAATAAACTTCCATGCTGAAAAAAAAAAAATCTTCCCAAAGCATCAACCAGTTCTAATTAGCAGTATTCCATCAAAGCCCAGGGATATGTGAGCCAAATTTCCTTGGATATGAAAAACATAGGTAAAGGAAAACAGTATTCAGGGTTACTACTGTACCTGAATTTTGGGATGGATTGGTGTTTGTAAGGCTGTGTGTGGAGGAGGATAGGGGGTGGCCAGTGTGGCAGAATAGACTAGTCTCTTGCTAATATGGACATATCCTTATTTGTAGAATCCTTCCTTTGCCTTCAACAATATAATTTATTCTCAGATGGAGGCAACTTAGTTACCATTGCTTCTCTGATTCCTGCATGTGTAGGCAATGTTTGGCTGAAAATCTTATTTTCTATTTATTTCAAGTACCCATATATGGCCTTTGGATTAGGCTATTTGACTGTGTTTATTGTCACAGAGCCCTGGGGAGGAATTGCAGGGTTATTATTCAATTTTAAAACAAGAGAACTGAGGCAAAGATAGATCATATGATTTGCCCGGAGTCACAGAGGAATTGTGGGGTAGAGTAAAGGACTGATTACATGATTTTACATGCCCAAAATACAGCCCTAACCTCTATGCCATACTTCCTTCTCTCTTGTTCTTCTCTATTAAGCAAAATGGATGGGTCCAATGGGGCTCATCATTAAGGTGATTTATTAATGACATTCTATAGTAAGTGGAATCAGTAACTGAAAGTAAGTAAGGGTAAATACTTACCCAAAAATGAGGAAAGGCATTTTGGCATGGAAGCATATCCTTATGTGTGAGTGTGCACACAGGAGATGATTGGCTCTACATCATCTGTCTATAAATGATCTCTGGTAGCTATTACTTTTTTTTTTGCCTAGTCTCGTAGTCCACTGGCCATTTCCACATGTAATCTCATAAACAAACAACTGCACAAGCTTACACTATAGATTTATTGAGATAAATTCAGGCTACAGAGTGGTATATAGATCATTTATCTTGCTTTTGTGGTTCACAGTTTACCAAAAATCACTTAATTCAATGTGTTAATCTTGCATGGCCACTGCATTCTGCATTTGCAAAATAGCATCACATGTGACCCATCAGTTCACTGTGGAATGCACATATGGATGACTGTGACAGGGCAGCAAGTATGCCCTGCCACATGAAGCAAAAGAGCCCTAAGTGCAGGGGAACTTATCTGCTTGGTGAGACCGAGCACTCAGAGAGAGGGGTGGAAGGAGCTGGGTGTTAATTAAGAGGATGGATGTACCAGCGGGACAGTGAACCATAAGCCACTCCAGCTGATTGTCCCAGAAGTTAAAAACTGGGATGAGCAAGCAATTGTTCCCCAGAGAGAGGAGCACCATGAGTGGAGGCTTGTGTGACTGCATGGAGGTGCAGTGTTTGCCTGCAACTGTGGGAGACAGTGGAAATCTGGGGAGCTCAGATTGGTTTCCCTGAGGGAAAGTACCTAGTTGGAGAGCTACGCAGAGTCTGTTGGAGATTTGGAGTGGTGAATGTGGGTATTCTGTACCAGGTACCTGAGGACCAGAAGGAAAACTGAGGTTGAGTTCCTGGGAGGGGAAAGGAAGGAATCCTTCCCTGAAGAAAGACTTAGAGCTAATGCTGAGATAAGTCCCCAAGTTACCCATCCCCCAAGGGGCCTGATTGACTCTGGGCTTATGGCCAATTGACTGACTTTGCTGGATATGAAGAACTTAATGGCAAGTCCCAGGCACAGAATCATTATTAATTAGGACCTGTGAGACTGTGGTCCATTGATACATAGCCCCTACAGGGGAAGACTGGTGTGGTGGAGAAGTGTGAGGGTAGAATTTGCATTGAAACATCTGGAGTGGTAAGGGTAGAGTATGGGGATGGAGGAGCCCTGCAAAGAGGAGACAGCCAAATAGGTTGCAGGAATAACAAACTGATCTACCTCCTGAGGTTACATCTTTCTTTGGTTTTTATTTAACCAAAGGAATGGCAGGAGAGTTCCAAATAGGACCATTGGGTCCTGGCAGTGATGGTAACTTTTGAAGAAAAAATAAAAAAAGATCCTTTTATATATGGCAAAGTCTTCCACAGTGACTCACTACTGAACAAGACGTGTGCAATATAGAATCTTTCTCAATAACAAACAAATAATAAGCAGCATTAAAAGGAAATAACTGTTTATATAAAAGTGAAGCATAAATTGGGTAAAGCTTTCACAAGTAATCACAGTAGAAATTTGATAAAAAGAATATAAATGCCTAGAAATATATAGATCCTGAATCAGAAATCCTAAGAATACAGGTCTACTTTGGAGAATGCTGTCTGACAGGCTTATACAGATAAAAATGTTACTTAATAAAATGAGTGAATTTTTCCTAATACAGACTCCCAGACTCCCTGATATAATACACTGCTTTGAAGGAGCTAGAGTACTGTACATTAATTCTACCATTTAACAAAACTTCACAACCCTGAGAATATTGATTTAGCCCAAGGGCAAAAATTAAGTTGAACTGTAACTCTGACAATCTAAAAGAGTAAGTGTAAAGCTCAAAAATAAAGCCCAGAGAGAATGCATACAGCATTACTGACTTCCCTGAATACAGCAAAGCTTTATGAAATTTGTAGCAGATCACAGCAATTGGAAAATGCCCTACCCACCACTGTAATCTTATACCCAGGTCTAACACTTACCCATCTATGCAACAGATTACCTACTGCACATCTAATAATGTGAAACCTACCTCTAGATTATTGTGTGTTAATCAGAGGTTCTTTTCTGGAGGGGGAAAAGGGAGTATGTCAGACAAATAGAAGTATTTTTTTATCATTTCCTAATATTAAATTATACTTATTTTTGTTGCTAAACATACACACTTATACATAGCCATTTCTTTTATTGTAAGAATGCACATCATGCTCTCATTTGCAACTTTGGGATCGTCTGACCTTTCCTGCATTTGCTAGGGTGTAAATGAAATAAAGTATTTACTCAAGTTTAAGTGAAGGTGATCCACAGCTATAACCAATGTGGAAGTATAATTTTCTATGATATTATTTGAAATCATGGTTGCTCCCTTAAAATGCACACATTCACATTTCCTTCCTTTAGCCTGTTAGCTTTTTTCCTTGCTGTAAATGCAAGTACATCACATCTACATTAACTACAGTAAGTCTTTTTATAAGGGTATAAAAGTTCATGCATCTGGGCATACAGCAAATGCTAACTCACATGGCAGTGGGGGGAAAAAAAACCTCATCTCCTCTGAGCAGGTTATTCTATAACTGTGCATTACAGGATGTCTTTCCCTTGCTTTGAAAGCATCTGGTACTATATAATGCTAAAGGCAGGATACTGGACTAGATGGAGCAACTCAACTAATTGGACTAATCTGATATAGCAATGCCTATGTTCCTACTCTTAAACTGAAGAATAAAAGAATGAGATGAGTTATGAGAAAGAATACCAAGTAGGATGTAGGCATATCAAGTAGGACCTAAACTACCCTGACATCTGCTGCGAGACGCAGACAGCAAATTCCCACTGTTTACGCAGGTTCTTATCCTGTGTACAGGACCTCCACCTGACACAGGAGGTACATGGTCCCACTAGGGGGAATGCCTTACTGGACCTGGTATTGGCAACAGGGGATGAGATAGTAGGGGACCTATAGATCAGTGGTCACCTGGGGGACAGTGACCTCCAAATAATAGAATTCATCATAAGGCATAGAGTGGGTAAGGTAACTAGTAGGGTGGAAGTGCTAGACTTTAGGAAGGCTGACTTCAGCAAACTCAGGCATTTAGTCAATGACACACTGCAGAGTAAGAGATTTGGTGAGATGGGAGCCCAGGAAGGGTGGCTGTGCCTTAAGGAAATGATCCTTCGGGCACAGAGGGAGAAAATCCCAATGTGGGGGAAAGGGGCCAAGAGGCTTCCCTGTCTGACCAGAGAAATCCAGAGCAGCCTAAGGGCAAAAAGGGGGGCATATAAGCAGTGGAAAAAGGGGGAGATTATTAAAGAGGAGTATACCTCCTCAGCTCGCAGATGTAGGGAGGCACTAAGAAAGGCCAAAGCTACCATGGAGCTGAGGATGGCATCCCAAGTTAAGGGTAACAAAAATTTGTTTTTCACATATATAGGGAGTAAAAGAAAGGCCCAGGGTGGAATAGGACTGCCACTGAATGGGCAAAGCAATTGGTGACAGACAGGGGGGACAAGGCTGAACTCCTCAATGAGTTCTTTGCCTCAGTGTTCCTAAGCGAAGGGCAAGACAAGTCTCTCACTGGGATTGTAGAGAGACAACAGCAGGGCACCAGACTACCAAGTGTTGACCCTGAGATGTTGCAGAGTCACTTGGAAGAAATGGATGCGTTTAAGTCAGCAGGCCCGGATGAGCTCCATCCGAGGGTACTGAAGGCACTGGCTAATGTCATTGCACAGCCACTGGCAAGAATATTTGAACACTCGTGGAGCACAGGCCAGGTCCTGGAGGACTGGAAAAGGGCCAATGTGGTCCCTATTTTCAAGAAGGGGAGGAAGAAGGATCCAGGCAACTATAGGCCAGTCAGTCTCACCTCCATCCTTGGCAAAGTCTTTGAAAAGATTATTAAGGCTCATATAAGTGAAAGCGCAGCAGGAAAAATTATGCTGAGGGGAAACCAGCACAGGTTTGTAGCAGGTAGATCATGCCTGACTAATCTAGTCTCTTTTTATGACCAGGTTACAAAACACCTGGACGCAGGAGTAGGGGTTGACATCGTCTACTTAGACTTCAGGAAGGCCTTCAATACGGTATCCCACACCATACTGGTGAACAAGTTAAGAGACTGTGACTTGGATGATTACACAGTCCGGTTGGTGGCAAATTGGCTATAGGGTCATACCCAGAGTGTGGTGGTGGATGGGTCGGTATCGACCTGGAAGGACATGGGCAGTGGGGTCCTGCAGGGCTCGGTTCATGGACTGATACTCTTCAATGTCTTCATCAGCGACTTGGATGATGGAGTGAAGTTTACTCTGTCCAAGTTTGCAGATGATACAAAACTGTGGGCAGAAGTGGACACACTGGAGGGCAGGGAACAACTACAGGCAGACCTGGACAGGTTGGACAAATGGGCAGAAAACAATAGAATGCAATTTAACAAGGAAAAATGCAAAGTGCTGCACCTAGGGAGGAAAAATGTCCAGCACACCTACTGCCTATGAAATGACCTGCTTGGTAGCACGGAAGTGGAAAGGGATCTTGGAGTCCTAGTGGACTTCAAGATGAACATGAGTCGTCAGTGTGAGGAAGTTATCAGAAAAGCTAACTGCACTTTATCGTGCATCAGCAGATGCATGACAAACAGAGCCAAGGAGGTGATACTTCCCCTCTATCGGGCGCTGGTCAGACTGCAGTTGGAATACTGCATGCAGTTTTGGGTGCCACACTTCAAGAGGGATGTGGATAACCTGGAGAGGGTCCAGAGAAGGGCCACTCATATGGTTAAGGGCTTGCAGGCCAAGCCTTATGAGGAGAGACTAGGGCACCTGGACCTCTTCAGCCTCCACAAGAGAAGGTTGAGAGGTGACCTTGTGGCTTCCTATAAGTTCATCATGGGGGTACAGAAAGGAATTGGTGAGGCTGTACTCACTCAGGTGCCCCTAGGGGTCACAAGAAATAATGGACATAACCTAGGAGAGAGCAGATTTAGACTGGACATTAGGAGGAACTTCTTCACAGTTAGAGTGGCTAAAATCTGGAATGGGCTCCAAAGGGAGGTGGTGCTCTCTCCTACCCTGGGGGTCTTCAAGAGGAGGTTAGATAGGCATCTGGCTGGGGTCATCTGAACCCAGTACTTGTTCCTGCTATGCAGGGGGTCAGACTCGATGATCTATTGAGGTCCCTTCTGACCCTAACATCTATGAATCTATGAATCTAGTTAACTATATCATTACATCAGTTTGCTTTATTAGCTTAGGATCAAAAAAGAAAAAAGACAGTCCTTGTTATTGTTTCAATTGAACAATTCTGAAATTACCACTTAATATAAAAAACATAGATCACTATAACCCAACAAAGCAGGGGCAGAACCGTTCACACAATTGTCACCAAAAAAAAAAAAAATATTTAAAAAATAATATCAATGAATAATATCTGGTTAATCAACCCCCCTTCATATAACTGCTCTGAAATCTTCACTCTCACTTGCTTAAAGACTTAAATCTGCGTGGTGCCAACTATGCTCAAGTCTCATCATTTTATTTCATTTTAATGTGAATCAACTGTACTCACAACACAAAATGCCATCAGGGACTGTGAGCAGGAGATTGACTCCTACTGCCAGGTCCTTCTCCCCTGGGAGGTGGAGGGTAGACCACGGTTTCCTTCCAGGACAAGGGAGGACTCAGGGACCTTCCATTCTGTCCAGTACAGGGCTTGGACCAAGGTGGCCAAGGGCCCCAAGGCCCACCGCACCAAGGACCCTGCCCTGCTGGAGCTTTGCAACAGGTATGAACCTCTTGCAGCCCCAGAAATCCTGCTGAGTTGCCATCTCCTGCAGGCAACACAGGCTCTACTGTAGCTACCGCCCCCGCTCTCCCCAAGACAAAATGTAAAGTGTTTGTTGTGGTAGACTCCATCCTGATGGGGACTGAGGGGACAATCTACTGCCCTGACCTCTTAACTTGGGAAGTCTGTTGCTTCCCTGGAGCCTGCATCCAAGACATTGTGGAGAAGATCCCTAAACTCCTCCAGCCCACTGACCACTACCCTATGCTCCTTATCCATGTGGGCACCAATGACATGGATCGGAACACTCCCAGCTGGGTCATGAAATGCTACAGGGATTTGGAAGAAGGCCTAAAGGGTCTGGGGGCACAGGTGGTGTTTTCTTCAATTCTCCCAGTCTCAGGTTACGGGCCAAGGAGGGAGAGGAGGATCTAGGTAGTGAACCAAAGACTGCAGCACTGGTGTCATTGGGAAGGCTTTTGCCTCCATGACCACAGTCCGCTCTTTGGTGAGAGAGGCAGCTAGCTGCTGGGAAGGGATGGCTTCCACCTCTCTTCGCTGGGGATGAGGCTCTTCTCAGTCAGACTGGCTGACCTGCTCCACCGGGCTTTAAACTAAGCCCGCTGGGGGACGGGAGGACTACTGCCACTGCTGGCCCACTGAGCAACCCCTTCAAGGCCAGCAGGCCAAGGCACTTAAGGGATCCCACCCCTGCCCCTGCCCTGGAACAATCTGTAGGCAAGGCAAGAGCCCCCAAGGGGACACTTGCCTGCCTGTACACAAATGCCAGGAGCTTGGGAAATAAACAGGAGGAACTTGTCCTCCTGCTAAACACAAAGGAATACAATGTCATAGGGATAACGGAGACCTGGTGGGACTCCACCCATGACTGGACCAAGGGTATAGATGGCTATACCCTGTACAGGAGAGATCGAGGGGACAAAAGGGGCAGCGGTGTAGCTCTCTATGTCAAGGAGAGCTATGTGTCCCTGCAAGCTGATATTGGCAACCAGAGTAGATGACTGGAGACCCTTTGGGTTAAAATCCATGAGGAATACAGTACAGGGGACATGATGGTGGGAGTCTACTACAGACCTCCCACCCAAAGTCAAGGGCTTGACCAGGAATTCACCAGGGAACTGGCTGAGGTCACATGCTCCCGGTCCATGGTTGTCATGGGAGACTTCAACTACCCAGACATCTCATGGGAAGACTGCTCGGCCATATCCGAGTGATTGCAAAGCTTCCTCTCGTGTGGATGACCTCTATCTGATACAAGAAGTCTACAGGCCAACAAGAGGTAAAGCAGTGCTCGACCTGGTACTGGCAACTGGGGATGACCTAATCAGCGACTTAATGATTGAAGGGAAGCTGGGTGACAGCGACCATGAGCTGATCACTTTCATCATCCCCTGTAAAGCTGGCAAGTCAGTCAGCAATACAGAAGTCCTCAACTTCAGGAAAGCTGACTTTGATAAGCTTAGGAGGCTTGTCGGTGCGGCCCTAAGGGACCATGACCCCAAGGGGAGGGGAGTTAAGAAAGAGTGGTTGCTCCTCAAAGGAGCAATCTTAGATGCACAAGCTAAGGCTATTCCATCTTGGAGGAAAGGCAGCAAAAGGGCACAGCAGCCCCCTTGGATCAGCAAGGAACTAGCGGACCTCCTGCATCTAAAAAGAAAGACCTACAAAGGATGGAGGACGGGATCCACCTCCAAGGAGGAATATTCTGCACTGGTCCAGACCTATAGGGAGTGAACCAGGAAAGCCAAGGCTATGACAGAACTCCAACTGGCTACTAGGATCAAGGATAATAAAAAGTCCTTTTTCAGATATGTGGGGAGCCAGAGGAAAAGCAAAGGCAACACTGGACCCCTGCTAAACCAGATGGGACAACTGACAACTGACGCCCAGGAAAAAGCCAACCTACTAAATGGGTACTTTGTGTCGGTCTTTCACCAGTCCCACAAGAGGCCTCTGCCCATCATGGGACAGGGAGGCCTGGGTGAGGGAGATTCTTTGCCCTCCATCAATGCTGACCTCATGAAGGAACACCTTGAGAGGCTAGACACCTTTAACTCAGCCGGCCCTGACAATCTGCACCCCAGGGTACTTAAGGAGCTAGCTAGCATCATACCTCAGCCTCTGGCACAGATCTTTGAGAAGTCCTGCACTCTGGTGAAGTTCCCGAAGACTGGAAGAAGGCCAATGTGGTGCCTATCTTCAAGAAAGGGAGGAAAGTGGATCCAGCAAACTACAGGCCCATCAGCCTGACCTCTATCCCAGGGAAGGTCTTAGAAAAGATGATCAAAGAGGCCATTCTTAATGAACTGACCGATGGCAACATCCTGAGGGATAGCTAGCACAGGTTTGTTGCGGGTAGGTCTTGCTTGACCAATCTTATTTCCTTTTATGACCAGGTGACCTATCACCTGGACAAGGGAGAGGAGATTGTCTTATATCTTCACTTTAAAAAAGCCTTTGATCTGGTATCCTATGATCACCTCTTGGCAAAACTGGCCAATTGCAGCCTCAGGTCCACCATGATCCGGTGGCTGGGGAATTGGCAGAGGGTGGTGGTTGATGGAAGTCAATCGTCGTGGTGTCCTGTGACTAGCGGGGTCCATCAAGCTCTGTCCTTGGACCTGTATTGTTCAACATCTTCATTAATGATGTGGACATTGGAGCCAGAAGCAGGCTGGCCAAGTTCACGGATGATACCAAGCTTTGGGGTAAACCATCCACACCTGAGGACAGGAGGGTGATCCAGGCTGACATGGACAGGCTCAGCAAATGGGTGGACGATAACCTGATGGTTTTGAACACTGAAAAATGCAAGTTTACCCACCTTGGGAGGAAAAACCTGCAGCATCCTTTTAGGCTCAGCAGTGCTATGCTGGCTAGCAGTACGAATGAAAGGGACCTGGGGTTCATGATTGACCACAAGACGAACATGAGCCTTCAATGTGATGCTGCAGCTAGTAAAGCAAGCAAAACGCTGACTTGCATCCATAGATGCTTCTCAAGCAAATCCTAGGACGTCATTCTCCCATTGTACTCTGCCTTGGTGAGTCCACAGCTGGAGTACTGCATCCAATTTTGGGCTCCACAATTCCAAAAGGATGTGGAGAAACTTGAGAGAGTCCAGAGAAGAGCCACGCACATGATCGGAGGTCAGGAAAACAAACCTTACGATGACAGGCTGAGAGCTTTGGGACTCTTTAGCCTGGAAAAGCTCAGGCTCAGGGGTGATCTGATGGCCATCTATAAGTTTATAAGGGGTGACCACCAGGATCTGGGGGAAAGTTTGTTCACTGGAGTGCCCCAAGGGACAACAAGGTCAAATGGTTATAAACTCCTGCAAGACCGTTTCAGGCTGGACATAAGGATGACTTTCTTTACTGTCTGAGCCCCCAAGGTCTGAAATAGCCTGCCACCGGAGGTGGTTCAAGCACCTACTTTGAACACCTTCAAGAGAAAATTGGATGCTTATATTGCTGGGATCCTATGATCCCTGCTGACTTCGTGTCCCTGGGGTAGGGGGATGGACTTGATCTTCTGAGGTCCCTTCCAGCCCTAATGTCTATGAAATCTGTGAAACTCACATCCCATTCAATTCAGTTAGACAACTCCAAATACCTTGCAAAATCTGGAATATGGCATGGAGTCCTAGTTCTCTTGTTGGTTTAACAGTGTTGTCCAACTTCAAAAGTTGCTGAGGACTGAATGCCCCATGAGCCCACTGCAGCTAAATCAAGGCAAGCCATGGCCCTCCCTGGCTACACACCATGTGGATGCCACCAGTACACTGCACAGGTGCCACTACAGTGCTACACTTCCCACCTGCACCCCACCCACCAGTGTACTGCGTGCTCTCAGAGTCAACCTCAGCTCCCCAGGTCATGCTGTATTGCACTGGGCTGCACTGCCCCGCACCCTGGGGTGGGAAAGAAAGCAAAAGGCAGAGGAGATAGGGGAAACTGGAGACCCTGGATGCTTTTGCAAGAGAAATGCAGGGACACAGAAGCTGGGTAGGATACTGGGGGCCAGAAATTAACCTGTTGTGGACTGAATGTGACCTGTAGGCTGCCAGCTGGACAGTCATGAGTTAGAACATAGGCAACCGAATAAGAGGAAGGCAGCACTGCACAAAGACTCAGCACAGAGCCTGTATAAGGAGTTCATTATTAAGGCTAAGTACAGACATTCAGAAAGCTCAAGACAGAATTGACCAAACTCATGTGGGTTTGTATAAGCAGATAGGTTAGCTTGGGAACAAATATAACACACATTCACCCTTTTGTTTAGGGCAGCAGGGTGGGGGCACGCAGGCTGCCTGAATTATCTGAGGTCAACAGTTTGGGGTGCTCTTGCACATTTCCCAGTGTGCTTCTTGTGCTGCCAGAGACTACCGAGTGCAGCTAAGTGGCCAGGCCACACCTGGTTGGCTGCTGGCCACAGGGTTACCCCTCCCCTCCCCTGTCATCATCAGCCACAGGCATGTCAGCTGCAGTCAGGCAGCAGAGGCACCTGTACTCATGTATCTCCTGCAGCCTGCTCATGTTCCCTGGGGCTGCGTCTGCTCATGAGGAGCATGGTGGTCCCTGGGTGGGCTCCTACACACCCACTCAGGGACCCCTATAGCCCCCATGAGAAACCACAGCCCCAGGGAACCTGACCAGCCTTCAAGGCAAGGCCAAGCACCCTTTCCCCTCAACCCCGTCATCAGTCACTGTGCTGACTTAGCTTTGTGAGAGCCTGGGGGTTGGGCTGGGCACTCAGCTATAGCAGCCAAGCATGAGGAAAGTAGTAGTGCACCTTCCTGTAAGAAGGGCTAGTGGGGAGCTGCAAAGGAGTCTGTGATGCTGGCGGATAGCAACCTACCATGAATACATAGAGTTTCTGGTACAGAAGTTTGATTTCCTGATCTAACCTAAATTGAATAAGTTTAAGTGCACGTTGATTCAGGTCTATCTTAATCTGGGTTCTGCCATTTTAAAACTAATCTATGTGCAGCAAACTTTTGTACTGCTATGGGTTTAGACCAGTTTCCAAGCATTTATATCAGTAGAAGTGTGTCTATCTGGCCTAAAAATCAGGTTCTGCCTCCCCCATTTATACTGTATAGATGAATCCCATTGAAATTACTGGGAGTGCTGCTCTAGGGAAATGCAGGTGATGAAATCAAACCTTAAGCTAGAGGAAGAGGCATGGGGAGGGGGTGGGGAGAGAAGAGTAAGGTATAGGTTTCAAAGACACTTACAAGAGTAGGGGGAGGGTTTAGAGAGTCCTCATTGTACCCGATCAGTTTGGGCCAGAAAAGCTGGGAATCTCTTTTTCTGCTGGCCTAAGGATTTAGGAACAAATGGCAATGTTCTGAAATACTCCCAGACAAGGCAGAAAACAGCATCAATGCATCAGGCCACAGCTGAAATAAAGTTGTAAAAAGATATTCTCTATCAAGATGGTCTCATATTAAAAATTAAGTGAAATTTGCAATTTAAATTATATATATCATAAAGTGTTGTGATGAGGTTCTAGGTAGCCCAGAAGGAAAATATTTAAAACAGAACATATAAAAATTTAAAACTGTATTTAAATAAAGGAATACATTAATGACTGTACTCATAAATGACTGTAAATAGTTATGTTTTGGCTATATACTTGATTGAACTTGTGTTTACACACATTATATAAGCAGTAAACCTTACTTACATCTAGAGTTGGCATCTCTGTTTTAGGAGTTCAGATACATTTTATTACTGTTTCTTGACAGTATGAATAAGGATGCTAATTTTTACACTTTACTGCTTACATGATAGGTAGGGAATTAATACAGTTGCCTACTGTCTCAAGTGCAATGTGGCTTTGCACAAATCTTGCCAGCAAATAACACTTGAAGTGGGAAGGGTCCAAGTTCTGCTGTCATTGATACCTATGCAAACCCATTGAGGTCACCCTGTTCAATATATACATTTTCAAGTCAAAGGCAAAAGTGGGAATATGCACCAAGGTTAAAGTCTACATTGATTTTTTTTCTCCTGGGGCTGGGAGGGACGGGGGCTGAGTGTTCAGGTCAGAATACAAGTAATGGCCAGACAGAGGTAAAACTACAGGATTTTACTGAGAATGAAACCAATTCCTCAAAAGACTCTCACCCTTTTTCTAAGCAAAAAAGTGTCTCTCAAAACAAGACAGAAGTTGAAGTGCACCTTTGACCCTTAAACATTAGTATCTTGTGCAAGAAAGAATCTCCAATGGGAGTCAAGTTAGACCAATACCAATTTGTTCTTTTACACTTTTGAACATTTCACTATAACATCCTATATATTTCAGAGTATCATTATTACTAAGTTACAGGCAACCCCTGATTAACGCTGTTTCACTTAGCGTTATTTTGCTATAACGCTCATTTGGAATTGATACTTGATTTTACTTAGCCCTTAGTGAGTTTCATTATAATGCTTGGAGTCGCCATCTTGGGTCATTAAAAACAATTGCGGTAGCCATCTTGGGACATCAAATACTTTTGGTTTGCTTAACGCTCGTTTCGCTTAACACTCGGTTTTTCAGGAACCAATTAAGAGTGCTAAGTGGGGGTTGCCTGTATAGAACTGGGTAACATTTAGTTAAGTGCTCCTGTAGTGATGTTTGATGTGCTATACCTGGAATATTCAAGACCAATGACTAAAATGCCAACTATTCCAAAAAATGCTTAATACTGCTGTGAACTGCTATGTCAAATAAATGAGCTGATGTTACGTACACACACACTAAGTAGGACCAATATAAAGTAACAAGTCTACAGGGAAAGGTATATTCTACTCATTAAACAACAACTTTTACAGTATAACCAGCCATCAGGTGATATGAGTTAAGGTCACCAGATTAATTCTTTATTTATAACTCTTATTTTAATAGTTATCTTAAATAAATATAAAGGTACTGATCTGTCTTACGGCATTGACAGGAAAGGTTTAAGTGCAATGCAATGATAAATTCTGATTTAATGATGCAAATCTGTCTTGAGCAACACACAGTGTAGTTAATGGGAAAGTTTCTATGAATTTTAGTAGCTGGTGAGTGAAGTCATGTGTTCTCTGATGTTTTGGCATCCTGCAGCCAGAACAAATTTTAATACTATTTTAGATTGTGATGAATGGATTAAACCTTTTTTCCAGTTTTACAGAAACCAAAGGTAAAAACAAGGTGAAACAAAAATATGTCTCAGAATCCTTTTTTTAGGGTGGTTTTTTTTTTGTTGGTTGGTTGTGTTGGGTGAAAAAAAATGAGTATTCACTACAGCCAGTAAATCACTTTGTCACCTTAATCTTTTATTGATCTCAATAAAAGTTGTATTCTGTTTCTTAACAAAAATTCACCAAGAAGGACATCATCTCCTGGTGTGTGTATAATGTAGGAAGCAGTAATCATTTAACATTGCTATTTATGGGGCTAGATATGGATTTTTGCGGGGAAAAAAAAATCTTGAAACAGTTTTTTGTAAGGTGATGCATCATACTTTAAAAGATGTGCTTGACTAAAAGAAAGACTGTTTATAGACTACACCAAGAACCTATATCATATAGACTTGTATAAAGGAAGTACAAAAAAACCCCAGTCTGATAAAGGGAAGATAAGGGTGTATAGGGACTTTCAAAAGTAAAGTCTATACTGTTGGTTCAGTTCAGTACATCCCACACATTTCAGTTCGGAAGATCATACTGGAAAACTTCCTCCAAAAAGCAATGACATACTTTCACATAAGGATCAATTTAAAACCATATCATATGGGCCACATAATAAGTATAAAACAGTGATGATCTCAAACACTACGAACTTGCTTTCTGTTCACCCCTGAGAATATTTAAAAAATCATGTTTACTGAAAAGCCCAACCTTCAAAGAGGACCTGAAACATATTTGGGCATTCAAATATCTTGGAGATATTTGCAGGAGATTTTTGCTTTAGTTCTGGAAAACATTTGGAACAATATTGTACCATAGACATGGGATATAGATCTTGTGATTTAGACCTGTAGGCATCTGATCGAGTTAGGTGCAGCCCATATCAAACTGTGACTTAAAAAAAAACAAACTATAGGAGTTAATTCAGAAGTTTGTTAATTTGTTTGGAAAGAAAAAGTTTTACTACTGATTCATTTAATGGTCAAGCAGAAATGATTTTCATGGGCAAAGCTCTTCAGCTACCCCCCACTTCGATCGAGGAAAGGTCAGACTCCTCCTGCAAGTAGGAGAAAGGCACATAACTTCATTGATTTCTGAGGCATCAAGGAAATAAAGTAATACTGTATTTTACTTCTGGACCGTCTGTTACTATTAGAGTATAACCAAAAGCTCAGCTTGAAATAATTTCTCTAACTGGTAAAATTAATGAGCAATTTAATTGGAATAGAAAATTTGCTTGAAATCTTAAAAAATTCTGCTTTGTATTCTAAAGTTCTAAAGCAGATGGAAGGAAAGCTTTTATACAGCTAATGCCTTCAGCCCACATTGGGAAGTTCCATTATTCTTCAGCAAACTCGGAAGAAGTCTCTGACTGTTCTACCTTCCTATGTAGACCAGTATTGCCTTTTAATGAGGATCCCATTAAGAGCTTTAGTGCTCTATAACTCTGTCTGAAACCCTGGAGTTGTATTAAATTAATACGTGCTTGTAATAATTGCTTAACAGAGTCATCTGTTTTCCCAATTTGGCCATATAATAGTGTTAAATGAAGGCCAAGAGTCTATTTTCTGTTCCATTATTTTTATGGCCTATAGGAATGCAGCCACACCTGGCCCAAAGTCCTCAATACTAAGGGTTGTAGTAAAGTATACAAGGGTTATCTTCTTGGCAAGCAGGAGAAGAAAAAGATGCAAAGTCTCTCCTCATAGGCTTCACTGTCCTTTGCAACAGAATTAGAAAGCAGAAATTGTTCACATACAGAAATCTCCTGTGCTTTTTAGACCTACACTTTGGAGCCATCAAAGCTCCAGAACACAAAGCACAGTCTAAAACAAATGCCTCTTCATTCTCCCTGTGGCTCAGAAAACCCTTACAGCCAGACTTACAAATCCCTTGAGTCAAAGAACCATTGCCCACAAAATAATTGTTGGAATGATCTCTGGCTGGAAGCAATCCATCAGTTCTGTACTGTAATATTTCTACTTTCTACCTTGCTCAGCATATGGCACACTGGCTTGGAAAGGCTTTAGTTTCCAATATTCCAAAAGAAAACACAGCAATTGCCTTTCTCAGCACACTTTGTCCCTAAGAGATCACAGCTGCTACATGCAAACAGTAGCACTATTCCCAGGTTATTTCTTTAGTGAGACTGTTAGCTGTTGCTGTAAGAGGTGGACAACATGAAATGTCCTGTAATACCTATGAGCATTTCATTTCATTTGGTGCATCTAACCAAAATAATGACTTACAGTTACATCATTCTTTAATTAGTAATTCTAATTGCAGTTTCATTAAAAGCCATAAATAAGTGAGGAGTATTTTTCTTAGCTTCAAAGCCCTTGTCACCAAAACTGATGAAACTAAGCTTCAGATAAGGTTAAATCTTTGTCACTAGAAAGGCTTTCCTATTAAAACTCTATTAGTATCTGTTATAAGCTTCAAATTAATATAGTATGCAAACATAAAACCCAAGATTAAGAACACATTTAACCATCTCCACTGATACAATATTGACGGTGCGTGCCTGAAAGTATGAAGCGTAATTAACAGGAATGCAATATTTCAAAGAAATAAAGAGAAAATAAACTTTCAGGCTGTGATTTTGACACTGCTTGTCTTGTACTAGCCAGGCCTAACTTAATCTCTTCCCTTCTGCAAACCATAGTGCGTGAGTGTATGAGCACATGCACACGAGACAGATAGACAAGCAGAGAATGAATATAAGCTAAAATACTGTGCAGGAGGCTAAATCATTAAACAATATGTAATATATCTTACTATTTGCCAATTGAAAAAAAAATTAAATGGACTCTGTAACTCCTTTCTACTCCTTGCAACAAATACAGGTGGTTAAAAATGTAGAAAACCTTTTATTTTCTCACAAAAAAAATTGTCTTTTTATAAAACATTTGATCATTCTATAAGCAGATCAAAATTGTGAATACTATTTTCAGTTCAAAATGGTTCAAATTCAAAACAATGTCTAATCAAAGTAACCCTTTCAGTTTTTATGTTGGTCTTCAGGGTCATAAACACATTGCATAGGTTCTTCATATTGTACATCGAGGTCAAACTTCAGTATTTATCATGCACGACCTGTCAGCATCTTTTAGCACAGTTTAGTAGGCAGATTTACTACCAGGATTACCAGGATGAAGACATGCTGATTTATGTTTAAAACAAATAATGACTTATTTATTAAATAATATCTGTAAGGTCCTGACCTATGGGTTAATGTGGGCTTTTTCTATAACATGCTACTATAAGGATAGAAGGTTAATTTTAATATTTTCCTCTTTTCCCATAATTTTTTAAGATGTACTTTTTGGGACATTCATTACCCTATGAGGGACCTAACTCTTCCATAGAGTCTTTGTTATACCAGAACTTACAACAGCTGTATCGTGTCACTGGGTTAGTATAAAATATCTGAAAGTAAAGAGATTTGAACTTGACATAGTCCCATTTTTTAAATTTAATAAAACTGTAAAATATTCATGGACCTTGAGTAGAGACCAATTTTCCATTACAAGTACAGTAGATGAGATTTAAAAAAAAGATGTTAGATGCTAGAACAGCTTTTACACTGGTGGGTTTTTTTAAGAGAGAAAAATACGTGAGAGATCCATTCTAATTTTGCAAAAAAGCCTCAATTACAATTTTCCCCATCTGTTTTTAGTGCAGCCAGCTGAAAAATAAATTTGAAATAGGAATGTCAGAAAATTCTGCATCAGGAATTTAGTATACGTTTTAACTTCATAGGAATACAGTAACAACCCCTTAAGGATTAACTTTAGTTGCTTCAAGGTCAGGTGATGGAGAAGCTGAGTTGGGTAAGATATGAGAAAGTAAAAAGTGTCATGGACTCTAGGGGCAGACGTTCACACCATGGCGTGACTATTGAAAGAAAGATAATAAAATACAGCATCCTTGAGAGAACACAAACCAGGTTTAAAATGTGTGTGTTGTTTTAACTTCTCATAAAGCTCCCTGAAAGAATATTAGAAGAAATCTTATGCTAAAGTCTCTGAAAGGAACTATATGGGATAATAGACTTTTAAAACTGAAGCTTTCTACCTATGTAACAGATGCATTGACTTTGCAGGACTGTTCACCACTGTTTTTCAATGCTGATTTGGATTGGTCACTTGTAGAGAACAGATCTAACACTTGTTGACCTGTGGGGTCAGGCCAGCTCCTCAGATCTCAATATTGCACGTTAGATAGGAGGGTGTGACACAATTGCACATATACAAACACACAAATCAATTAGTTGCATACACACACACACTACCAGCTCAGGCACATACACATCCAAACCAGCCTAGGAATATGCATACCTATCACCAATTCAAGCACATATACTATACACCCAAAAGTTAGACACAGATCACTAATTCATATATCATGTACACAATGATACACACACACTCACCAGTTCACACACATACACCCCACCTACACATACACAGAGGTAAGTTCCTAACTTGGATGGTATAGTGTGTATGTGTGTGCTTGGGGTACCAGGGATACTTGGGGGAAGGTTCAGGTGAGAGAGAGAGAGAGTTAAAGTGTAGGGACTGAAAGTTGCCAGAACCAGGATTAGAACCAGTAGACTACAGAAAAGCTGGCTGAAGAACTGAGGCTTGGGTTTACTTAAGGTAGACTGGGGCTGGAAACTGAGGCAGACAGCTCAGATATTGGGGGGTGGGGCAGATAAGTGGTGGCTAGGAAGAGACAGCAAGGAAAGAAACTGAGGCAGAAACCTGGTTGCTCAGGGGAAAAGGAAAAGGCAGTGGGGATAAGACAGTGGCAAAGAAACAGGGGGGTTGGAGGCAGAGAGGAACTCAGGACAGGTGTTGGAGGTGGCAGAGAGCCAGAAGCAGGAGAGGGAGAAATGAGACAGAAGTTAGAGGGGCGAGGAGCAGAGATTGGAGCAGGGCCAAATCATAGTAAAGCGAAACCCAATTTAGGGGTCCAAATAACAGTTTTATTACACAGACAACACACTACACAGCCCCATGAAGTTATTGGTTCACACACACACACACACACACTCACTCACAATGGCAGCAGGAGAAAGAGACTCAGTGGAAGGGCTGGAGTCTAGGTAGGGAAGAGAAGCAGAGTCCAAGTCCTTGGTTGAATGGAGGGTGGGGGTGATAGCTAGGTATCCAGGCTGGAAAGGGGTCCTTGTCCAGTAGGTGTTGTCCAGAGGGGGGTCTCTGGCAGGGCCTCTGGGTGGGATAGGTGGTGTGGCATGGTGCTGGTCCAGATGGAGAGGGCATTCCAAGGAGTCAGTCTTCACTACCCTTTTTATGGGGCAGACTACCTGTAATCTCCTATGGGGAAGGCCTGTTCAGGCAAGGTCAGTCCTGTTCCAGAGGGCTCCAGGTGATCTAACTGAGCATGTGCAACCTTGGCACAATGGTGGGTTGCCTCATCTTTTGTTTCTTGAATGCTGAGGGTGGTTCCAAGATCTTAGTCCTTGGTCAAGGTATTGGTGTTGATGGTTCGGTCATTCAGAGGGAGCTATTTTTAGACCTACTACCATTGTTTATCAAGCACCCTGATTCATCCCCATTCATTCAGGAACCAAGTTACATAGGTGGGGTAGGTGTGAGTCATGGGTTACACAACCAGGCCTGGGGACAGGATGGAGACTTAGCAAACAAAATGGAAACTTGGCATGACTTATGCTAACTTACATATGCAGGCCTACATCATATAGTACCAGTAAAACAGTAATATAGAACAGTAAAAATAATTATAAACATAATAATTACACAATATAAACAAGGAGAAAAAAACAAAACAAATACAACTTGCTACCAAAATAAAATGCTGAAGCTTATCCTGTGTCTTAGCTCACTTATACTTATCTATAGTGAGTAGAGAGGGAAAGAAAAAGTTGGAAATGGTCGGGGAAGGGGAGGGAATGCATTTTAAAAGAAAAAAAAAAAGAAAAACTGGGGGTTTTGCTACATATTCCCCCTCCCTGCTCCTTGACATCAACTTTACACAAGGTTGATGTTACTATACTGTTTGGACACCATTGTCTAGCTATATAGAAAGGTGGTGTGTCATCTTCAGCTGGTTTGAAGTTAAAACAAAACTTAGACAGTTAAAAGAAATTAAATGAGAAAAATCTTGGGGGGGGTGGAAGAGAAATAAAATAACATAATGTTGCTTTGAACAGTTGCAATGGTATAATTGTCTCTTTGCTTATTCAAATGACTTTGAATGCAGTTTTTACACACATCTTGTTAAACTGATATTCCAAATAGCATTTAAATCCTTAAGAGAAGTACAAAAAACCCCCCAAACAAACCAAAAACAAAACATTTTGACATTTTATCAGGTGGTTCAGAGAAAAGAGGAGAAAGAGAGAGAGGAAAAAAACAAAACAAACAAACAAAAAACTGCCCAAAATACACACAACCTTTAATAAATATCATTTTGCTAATCAAGTGGAATCTAAAACTTTTTGAGAATTGCTGCCCTTGTTTCAAATATCAGAACAACTTTCCAGTCCAACTGGACGGAAGTGTTCTGGTCTGGGATCCACAGACAGTTTCAACTTTTAGAGGGGGTATTACCAATGACTTTTATTATATTTTTATGATATTCATATGTATTTAAACTGTGACAACTTAAAACAAACCAAACAAACAAACACAAAACATATAACAAGACAACACAAACAGACAAGACAATTTTTTTGTAATTTTTGCCATGGCTGTCATGAGGAAGATGCTGCTGGTGGTAATGAGGCCTCATAGTTTATCGGTTTCCTTTGATTACCCTGTGTTATCTGCAAAAAAAACCAAACACACACAAACCTGCCAAGGAAAACTCCTTGCAGTGGCTGATTATTCAAGTTTACAAATGTACAATGCTGACATGTTCAGTGGTAGTGAACACATCATTTTCCAGTCTTGGGGTGTTTTTCTTTTATACTGAAAAAGTGGAGCAGTTACCTACAGGAGGGTGGCCATCCTAAGTTGAGGACTTTTCTGGCCTTTTCCTGCCTCAACATTGGAGTGAGCACTGATCAGCCTGTCCAATGTGTATTTTCCAATGGCTCAGAGCCGTTTCTTCCTGCTAGCCAAGAAGGGTGGCCGGCAGGACAGAAAAGACTGTTCACCCTATTCCTTGAGGGTCAGGTGATTTATTTAACAAGGGGGTTCCCAAAATTAATTGCTCAGTGGAGCCCTCCTGAAAAATTCATTCTTTAAAGTGACAACCTGGCCCAACTGCAACAGGGACATGGGCATCCCTCAGAGGGAGACTTTCTCCCTCAGAATTTTTGCTTAGAAAGCCTTTTCCATGTTCTTACATCTCACCCCCATTACCAATAAGAGTATACTTTTACATTTCTAGCAGTCTCTGCCTTGCAACACAGGCACAAAGCAAGCACACAACACTGTTTTGCACAAACATCTTAACAATCCTTGCAATCTCTTGGCTTTACTTTTGTTACAAGCATTCACAGCCTCTAGCACAGAACTTAGTGTTCTCTGCTACTGTCTTCTTATTGAACCAGCGATATAGGGTGTTGTACTTAACCCCAGCAGACCACAGCATGACCTCAGGCACTCTGAGATCAGGACACAACTTTTCCTTAAAGTAACTGCATCTTTTCCCTGTTCTAGAGCAGTCATTCCTAAAATTGCATTCTTACTCTTTCCTCCTACCTGCTCTAGCATTCAAACTCTGTTAAACTCCTATTCTATCCTCTCTTTCTAAACACTTTCCACATCTCTCTCTATACCAGCTGCCTCACAGCCTGTTTTCCCACTTCCCTCTATCTTTGTGCCTTTCCCTCACTTTATCACAGCTCCTTGCATTTTGAATCTTGCTATGTAAGGAAACAAACCCTGAATGAGTGAACCAGGCATCTTTCCTTGTATAATTTTCTTTAACTCCCTCACATAGGGCTGTAACAATACAGGCACCAGCTGTGGATGGAAATTTCAATCATAATGGTTGTCAACCTGCCCAGACCCAGCACTTTTCAAGATCTGGATCTCCCTTATGTCCTAAATCTGGCACAGAAGAGGGAAGTCAGAGAACCAGGTTGCTACCCTTTCCACTCAGGTCTAAATACTGGACTATACTAGCTCTTCACAGCAAACAAAAACCAGTGTCTTGCACCAAACAGTAGCTTACAGCCAGCAATAAACTCAAAACTCAAAATTTCAGACATCTCAAAGCTCAAGACACAAAATCTCAAAAGCCTCAAGACAAAACAATCTTACAAGCATTTCTGCTGGAGAGGACCTGCCTCCTCCTTTTTCACCCCTGTAGCCCTATGATCACTTATGCCTAGTGTGGGGGCCTTCTGCCTGAACATACTGGTTCCTGGACTTCTGTGCCCTACAACAACCACAACAACAGACACAATGAAAACAGCAAAGAAAGTGCTGTGGGTGCTCAAGCCCCTGTCCTGCAGGAGTTCCCCTTAACAATGCCGACCCTACACTGGATATGCCCACCCAGCTCTGGGGCGAGTTCTATAGTGCTGTGGGTGCTCGAGCCCCTGCCCTGCAGGAGTTCCCTTTAACAATGTTGACCCTACACTGGGTATGCCCACCCCACTCTTTGGTGAGTTCTATAATGCCGACCCTACGCTGGGTATGCCCACCCTGCTCTGGGGCGAGTTCTATAATCACAACAACAGTAACGGTGTAGGCATCCCTACAGTAACAGCAATGCTTCAAATACAACACAAACAGACACCGAATATACAAGCACACTAGCTCACCCAACCCACACGTCTCACTCCCGCTAACACGTGCAATATGCCTTCGTTCTCCACCATAAAATGTTGCCCTGTGGGGTCAGGCCAACTCTCAGGATCTCAGTATTGCACTGTTAGACAGGAGGGTGTGACCTACTGCCGTTGTCTCTCAAGCACCCTCATTCATCCCCATTCATTCAGGAACCAAGTTACATAGGTGGGGTAGGTGTGAGTCATGGGTTACACAACCGGGCCTGGGGACAGGATGGAGACTTGACTAACAAAATGGAAACTTGATATGACTTATGCTAACTTACATATGTAGGCCTACATCATATAGTACCAGTAAAACAGTAATATAGAACAGTAAAAATCAATATAAACATAATAATTATACAATATGAAGAAGGAGAAAAAACAAATACAACTTGCTACCAAAATAAAATGCTGAAGCTTATCCTGTGTCTTAGCTCACTTATACTTATCTATAGGGAACAGAGAGGGAAAGAAAAAGTCAGAAATGGTTGGAGAAGGGGAAGGAATGCATTTTAAAAGGAAAAAAAAAAAGAAAAACTGGGGGTTTTGCTACACACTGAGTAACAATTTGTGGGAAATCACTAAAATGGATTGCTTCTTGTGGACCACAGTACAGCAATCAGATGGCAAACACCTTTCCTTACAACAAGCCTGAGGTGATAAATTCGTTTCATTCAAAAGAGAATCTTAGAGGGCACATCTATATGTCTGCTTTCATGCGCAGTAACCTATTCTATTGTGTATTAGAGTGTCAGGTCAGAAACCATGCCGATACACTAATGCACAGTAAAATTATGCTACCGTGCATTAAGTGTTACTAAAAAAGTTTATGCTTTTGTTATTGCAGATTAGGGCAATCTAATGTCCATTTAGTTAGTACCTCATAGAGGTACTAAATTTAATGTACAGTAGTAAAAGCGCATTAATGAACATGTAGACGCACCCAGAAATGACTATTACCAACAAAATCTGCACAATACAAGTGTAGAAATTAGTTTTTACAGGTCAGAAAACTCAAATAAACACAAGACAGGAACCATTCTTTCAGCCCTTACTCATGCAAAACACCACTAACCAAAAGCCAGTTTTTGTAGGTGTCGAGACTTACAGAATCAGACCTAAAAGATCAAAATTAGGAATCCATTTTTGTTTCAATTCTCCACATTCAAAAGCTATTTAAAAAAAAACAAGTATTGTTTGACAATTCTTTGTGATAACTAGGTACCAGCTACTTTTTGGGGCCAGAACACGGACTTTGCTTCAATTGCATCTCCCTTCTGGCATATGGCCTTCTGACATAAGATACTCACATATTTCAGAGCAAAATTCCTCTGACTAGGCAATTAGCAGAAAACACATATGATGGCTTTTTATAGAAACACAATTAAGAACTAATCACATCTTTATTGTAACTGACAATTAGCAAACTTCAACCCCAAGAGATGTAATAAAACTATGGCCATGATGCAAAACATCATTATCAAAATCTTGAGCTCAAAAGGGATCATTAGATCTCTCCAGCTCAATATGCCAGGTGAAATCCTAGCCCCATTGAAATCAAAGGCAAAAAACCCCTCCAATACAACACTTTAATTAGCTATAGTTAAATTAGAACAAATATGGAGAATATCTTACTAGAATTTATATAGAAATTATATAGATCTTAAGATTCACTAAAACTTCAAGAACTATTGACTCTAAAGCAAAACATCAGAACCTTCTTGATGTGGAATCTCATTATTCCTATCAACTTCTCCAGGAGGAAGGCTACTTTCTCCCCCCTGCCTGGCAGCAGCTGGTGAGTACGGGCTTTTTCTTTTCTTTTTTTTTTTAAAGCCAGGAGCTGGGGCTGGGAGAGTGGGCAAGGGAAGGGGCCTGTCCAATTTGGGGATTTGGCCGATTCGGCACTGGTTGAATCTCCGAATCAGATTCGGCCGAATAAATTCAGGACAGTGATTCAAATCACCAAATCGAATGACTGCCCTCCAAATTGGCTGAATCTGAATCCAAAGCAAATACCAGCCATATATATATATGTCATATTTCTATCCCAGCATGTTTATTATAATTATTATTTCAATGTTAATATCATCAGTGGCCTTTACCACTCTCTTGACCTGTCTATTATACCATTATCAGTTAAATTAAATGTGTTTTCCCAGGATCAGTTCAGAAAAATCAGTACTGCAGCTGGCAGCAAAAGAAGAACATTCTGCTCTGAGCAATTTTTCAGGAAATCTACATTACAAATGCACAATGTTTCCTGGAGGGGCATAAACACAGAACAGTATCACTTCCCAGCCATCTCACAATAATTAATGGCTATATGGCAATGGATTCCTACCAAAGTAAAGTTCAGTAATTTTAGCAATGTTGAGAATGTTAGCTCTGTTTACAATATTGCAATGACTATCACGTGAATGACTTTGCTGACTGACAAACCCGGAAGGGCACTCAGTGATGAGAAGTGTTTCAGGCCGTGTTCATTCAAATTTTGACACTGACTAAACAGTTGGGGCAAGGTCAAAATGCAAGGCCTTGCTCTCTAAAAAGAAACACATTCTCTCCTTTTCACTGCAGCAGAAATTTCTGTGTGTTTAGCAAGCACTGAAGTTCTACTGAATGTTTTTGGTCAGAAAAATAAAGGTTATTTCTGTATTTTTAGTATAACAACGTCTATGAACCTGATTCATGAACCAGGATCTCACAGGGCCAGAAAAAGAATGCAAAGATAGTTCCTTTCTTGAAAAGGTTACAGTTCAAGCATGGGGCAAGAGACAACAAAGGCTACAGATCCACAGGGAGATATGAAACAATGAGACACTATTGGTCAAATTGCTAGCAGTGATCTAAGCATGCCAGCAACGCTAACACTATTAAGTGATTAGCAGGCACCATGACAAAATGCAGTTTTAAGAAGAACGATGATGATGTAGCTTTCCTGAGATCTCCTCTTAAGTGCAAGTATTGTAAACAAGACAACAATTGGAAAGGGTCTACAAACCCCTGGGAGAAGTCTTTCTGCAAAATGCTGCACTCCCACTCAGATACCAAATGGTGCTATACTGCTCTGTTTTTCAGGCAAAATCTGCTATCCAGCTCCCTGGATAGTGGGGGGATTTCCAACAGAGATTTTCTGTAGACATGAACTGGAATGAGGGAAGAGGGTGATGGGGATAAGCCAAAGCTGGAGGTTGGAGGACCTGAGAAAGGAGATAGAGGGGCAGAAGTTGAGGATGAAGGAGACTGACATTTGCAGATGATTAAAAGTGATATCACTGAAAGACAAGGAAGGCAAGGAAGGGAGGGCAGGACTAAGCCTAAGAGAAGGAAACTGCAAGTTAAAGAAAATGCTAAATAACACCACAGGGGCATGGCTGATGTTGAAAGAGACAGGCAATGAATGGAAAAGGGAAAGGCAGCAACAGACAGATCAAAAAATGCTTGGTGAATATCAAAGTTAAGTTAATTGGCTCTTTGATGAGTGAGAGAGTTAAATGTGGGTTGTGGTTTGCTTGAAGGAGAGACCATGAAGAAAAATGCAGCTAAGGCTATAAGTGAGTCATCAATACAGAAGTTGAAGTCACCGAGGATGCATGAGGGAAATATTGAGAGGAAATGAGCATACCAGGAAATGGAATGGATGGATGTGAAACAACAGCAATATGAAAAGTAAAAAAGGTTGTATCTGGGAAAACATGAGGACAGGAAGACACACAGAGAAAGTGATATCTAAGAATTGCAAGCAAAGAAGGTGACTGATGGGGAAGAGTTGTGTGTATGTTGAAAAAAGGCAGTTGCAAATGAAGGGTTCTAAGAGAATTAGGGGCGATAAGTAGTGAGATATGAAGATGTGTTCATCTGAAACCCTTTTAGAGGGGTGTCCAAAGATAGCAAGATCAGGACTTGAAAAACTGGGGTAAGGCATGAGGTTAGGAATAGTGAGCATGAGAGGTGCAAAAGCGATGGCAGGGATGAGTTTGAGTAAGGGACAATTTGAGGCAAACTTCCCCAAAGACAAGAAAGAAGTGCAGAGGAGGGAATGATTGTGGAATTTAAAGGTGTGCCAGTGAGATCTGTGAGGAGACTGGGATGGAGAAGGGAAGAGGAACAGGTAGAGATGATGAGGAACACAGAGGTGGGATGGAAATAAGGATGGAAAAATGGAACCAGTGGAAAAAATGAGGGGGGTGTGAACTCATTGATGTAAAAGAGTGTGGCAAGAATCATGGTAGAATGGCAGTTTGAAAAATTCTGGAAAGGTAGTGGAAAAAAAGGTGGGCAGGGGAGGACAGAGATTGGGATAGGAACGCCTACACATGGCGGTGCGCCCCCTGCAAAAAGGCACCTCCGACACTGTCAGTGGCACCTGCAGGTGGTTGCCACTCGCCACCCCGCTGCTCGCATCACCAGCAAAGTCTGCAGCATCTACAGGTGGTCCCTGATCACGCCTGGCCGCCACTGATGCTGCTGGCAGTGCCTGTAGGTGGTCACCAACCCATGGTCGGCACTCACCACTGCCCTCCCCCCACCACTGACAGTGCCAGTGGCATCTGCAAGAGCTCACCACTCCCTGCCACCGGGCTCCTGCCTCCGCTGGTGCAGCTGTGTCCCCCCAGCCACCGGAGCCATGCACCATTCGTGCCCCTGATGGGAAGCTAGATTGCTTTGTGTCAGGGAGCAACAGAAAGGTTTTCCTCTGTAGTGTTCAGGTGATCTCTTCCATGCCATATATCACTGTTCTTGGTAGAAAGGGTGTTAGGAACAAGATGGGATGGGACCAGGACAGTCATTACTATTGAAATCCACTGGCTAATCTCCTCTGAAGAGCAGCAGTTTTAAAAGAGATTATTGTCCCAAAGCTATGATAGATGTCTCTGCTGCCTCCCTGTGGCCTGGGAAGACACCTTCCCTGTGGTTTTGATAGAGATATAAAATGTGAGGATTCAAGTCTCTCTATTTTAAAATAAATCAGCTAGTTGGCATGACACATTGTTTTGCCCAGCTGTAAGTCTAATATGTTTTGGCACATAAAGGAACATGGATTGGGCTCAGCAGGACCTTCTGAAGAATCTGCCATCCTAAGTGTCCACTGGGAAATGAATGATCTGGTCAGAATAAACTGATTGCACATACATCACTACATAAAAATAGGAGTTGGTCTCTGCAGCATTCAGTGCCCAGTGCTAAAATATTCTGGTCCATGTTGTCCAGACAGATTTGGATGGTTGCCAAAAAGACAAAGAGGCAAATTTTGGAAGGATGCCAAAAGACAAGAGACAATTGACCTAGCACTTTTCTGTTCTTGCCTGGGAATCACAGAGCTACAACATGCCATGAGCACTTACAAACATTGTTTTGTCAACTTCTGGATTGTATAAAAGGATTAATGCAATGGGGTCTCCTCTGCAATTTGCAAAGGGGTTACAATTATCCTGGGAGAAGCAAAGCTTAATGCTATAGGTCTGAGAGTATTCACATGGAAGAAGAGAAAACAGCTATGGTATCCTTAGGCTACCACCCAAAGTGTACTTCCGATTGCTACCCTTCTGTTGGTAAAAGTCACTGTGGCTAGGGACAGACATTACACGAAAGCCAGTTTAAGTGATCAGAAACTGGTTTAAGCCTGTAACAGAACAGATGTTCAGTGCATATAAACCAGTTTGAAAATGGCTAAAATTGGTTTGAGATAAACCTGGTTGAATGCAATATCAGACTTAACTGATTTGGCTCAAACCAGTTTATGCAATGTCTGCCCCAAACCCCTTGCTGGTTTAAGTTAAACCAGAGTACCCCAGCATCCCACTATGCTCTCTGGGCTGGGTGGTGCTCCCTGCTCCACAGCAGGGCTGGCCCCTTTCCTCTGCTCCCTGGCTGCAACTCCAATAGAGACTGCACGCTGCTCTCCCCATTCTCCTCACCACTCCCTGCTAAGCAGGAATTCCCCGCTCCCCTCTGCCTTGCTTAGAGGTGTTTTTGTATTAGCTAGCAGATCACATGCTGGCTACAGTCCATGCTGTGGCAGACAGGACAAACGAAGAATCAACAGGTAGCTTGTAATATCCCACTGTTGTTTTCTTAATGAGGGATAAACACTGAGTTAGGGGTGATAAACACTGTTATCAATTCCCTGCTGGGCTGGTCAGAAGGTGTGGAGGGAGAACCTCTCTCTAACCAGAGCATCCTGCTGGGACCTGGCCACACCTGCCTCAGCTCAACACTGTGCAAGGAAAGGGAGGGCTGCTTTAGCGCCCCCCGGCTTCTAGCCTGAGACACTGCAGGCATGTGCTTGCATGTCTGGGATGTCTGTTTGGTTACAAACTGATTTAACCTAGCCAGGTTAAACTAACCTGAAAAGATTGAATCAATTCAGGCTCAGGCTTTTTGAACGTCTGTCCCTAGCCTGCATCATTTGAAGAACCTCTGATCTATTCGTGCCCATTATAGGAAAACTCCTATTTTTCAGAGCTAAACACCCTGATCGATATTACCAAAAGTAACTATTGATTTTGAGAAACACATGAAGGAGATCAGATTTTTAGTGGACAATCAGCATATTCTTTTGTAAAAATCATGGCCTTGTATCAGAGAAAGATTGGAGGGGTCCCAACTCACTATCCCATTCTGAAAATAAAAACCTTTGTAATCATGGGGCTTGCACTGTCTGGCTCATGCTCTGTACATATTTGCAGCACAACTGCAAAGTGCCTCTCCTCACTATCACTGCCTTTTCAGTTCCATTTATATTGTCTTTGTGCTTCAAGAATCTCAGTGTGGAAGCTGTATTCACATGCACAGTTTCTATGGTGAAAGAGTAGCACGGTCACACATTCCAGCCAACAGCACTTGCATCCTATAAACAGACATATCAGAGATTGTTGGGTTTCTGAAAACCTCTCAATTTTGTTGGCCTTTTATAAAATGCAAATTAAAAAAATTATGAAGCAATAGGCAATAAAAACTGAATTTTTAATATCAAACCATTACTAAAACTTGCATGTAGTTATGAAAGGCTAAATAATTTTGTTCTTTCTCATAGCACAAACATAAGAGAATTTGGTTCTCTGTACTGCTTTTATAACAGCTATCTGTCTTACCCTGGTCTTGTTGATTTTTTTTTAAGGCTTTTAATTAAGTGGATGTTATTTTCTTGGAAGTTATCTTCAACCTATTAAAAGCAGAAGCATTCTCACAGTCATCTGCACCATGTGCCTGAGTTGGGATTGAATTTCTTAGGTAAAAAAACAGGCACAGTGTTATAAAAATAAATAAATAAAAGCACATTCAAGGTTTCCAAGTGCCAAATAACAAAATCACTCTGCATCTCTCTAACCTTACAGTAATGCACTGCTTACAGTCCTCCCAAAATGCAAGTAATTTGCAGGATCCCAAATGATATTTGGTTGATGGATTGCTGGTGATTTCTACATCAGAGCACCTTGGAGCCCTAGTGCTAAGCCCCTGACAGCGTTAGCATAAAAGATTTACATTTATGTTATGAGGGCCACACAAGAATAATAATTTTAAAATACATTGCCTTAGCTGCCGGTGCACCATGGGAAATCTAACAGCAGCAGGCAGCATGCCTGCTCTGTAATTACAAAATGGCAGCACGGGAGAAGCTTTGGAGACAAGGAACTAGAGACTACAGCCATCTGCATGCCTTGGTGAATTGAAATTACAGTAATATATGAAGACATTACCTGAAAAGCCCAGCACCATTTAAATGATTTACTATTACGCCCCAGCAAGCTTTAATTTAAGGATAAAGTCATTCAGCAAGCTAATCTGATATAGGAGGCATTATTTCACACAGTTAAGTTAATTTACACTAGCTGATTGTTGTTGTTGCAGTTGGCATTATTATCTGCACAAACAGCCGATCGGCCCTGACAGAAGCAATATACTGTTTAATACAGCGTCTTAATTCAGCAGGCAAGCTATCTGTGATAAAGGTTTGTTTATAAGCAATAATGGGGAGGAAAGTCATTTTGAGGCTAAGCTGATAACACTGATGAGAACTATTTTTTTTTTAAAGAAAGGAACGAGGAACTATCCACTCATTTGTTCACTTGTATAATAATATTATCCTGACAGACTGTTCTCCATTGGTCTTACTGTTTTTTTCTCATTGCAAGGTTACCTCATGGCATTCTTCCGGCTTCCTGTTTATTTTATTTAACTGGCAAATATCACCATCTTGAGGTATATCTCCAGTTCCATAGTGGAGGTATGGACTATAGTTATCAAGAAAATTCTGTGTCTTCAGAAAACCAAACACTGAAATTTAAACTAATTTAGGAAGACTGTAACAAACAGAAAGCCAGGCAAAACTAAGCCTTGCACAGTTTCTTTAAAGTTATGTTTATTTTTTTCCTTAAATTGTACTTAAACAGCAGCATGAAAACATCATTCCTCTAAGGAAAAACCTTTAAAAATGTGTTTTAAACAAGATTTGTATTTTTCTTCCCCTACTTACTTTTGTGCTTGAAGTCCAAGCACTTCTACAGAAATCTTTTATATAACAATACCGTTAAGTCAGTGTACAGGAGAGGGGATTTAGATCAAATATGGAAGTGAAAAAGGGAAAATATATAAATCAAACATATACTCTAAGTTTCATGTGCTAAGGCCCTCACAATTCAAACTCAAAATTAACTAGCATTAATATTTTTGGTTCTCCTCCAGAGATGGTCTTAAACATAAGTCGCTGTGGCTAACCATATGGTTAGGCAGGAGCTTAAGTATTATGCTATAGTGGCATTAACGTTCTTTGTTGGACTAAGAGCTCTTAAGGGAGAATAACTCATCTGTTACATTCACACGCGCGCACACACACACACGCACAACTGGGTGCATCACCATAGCAACATCACCATAGCAACGTGCTACAGCGATGTAGTATCTCTGGACAAAAGCCATGCCTCTGTAGCTGCATTACCACAGTGACACGCTCCCCTGTTGTGGTACTTCCTTCCTTTTCAAAGTACTAAAAGATGGCACAGTAACAACGGTGCTATAGCAGCACGTGTGGACGCACCCACTGAGAAGTAATTTTCAATGTAGTGGCTGCGCTTTTGTTTTCTTAAGTTTTACTTTTTATTCCTAATAAGAAGGGCAAGAAGGATGAATGATGTTTTCATGCTGCTCGTCATGCAACAGAATCCATTTTTTAAAAGTCTATCCCCCGTACTGCCAACAATGAAAAGCACGGAGCAGAAGGCATAGCATATAATGCTACATTTTGTTAACTATAACATTTCATCTTGAAAAAGCACCTGTGCCAAATAATAGAAAATAAATACTATAAAAATCAGTTTTTATCTGGCTTTTCCAAGGGCTGAGTATTGAAGGATTGCAAGGCTTTTCTGGCCTTTAGCAGCTAGAGTGCCCTGCAGACATGTATTAGTTAATTTATTCTGTAGTCTTACTTTGTTGCACATTTAATAGTGGGCAGTGAGCAGTACAAGACTGGAAATAAAGGAAAAAACATACCCTCTTGAAACTTGAGAGGGATTTTTAGCACAGTGTAGTCACTGAAAATGTACTATAGCTAGGATTCTAGAGTCAATAAAGTCTATATGAAAACAGCAGGACATACACAAGTTTCTCTATATTTGCATAAGAGAGCCTAAAACTAAAAAAAGACAAAAATAATACAATAATCAATCAAATAAAACTATCTGTAAAAATAATGCATAGAGCACAAACCCAGTAAAGGAAAATGCTTGCTAAGTCTTGTTATAATATTCAGGCATTTTACATTAAAGCCTATTTGAGTCAGGATCTTTTACAACACTCATCATAACTAAACACCTGTAAGAACACTAAATTGTGATGCTATTTTAGGCTGCATGACTGCCACATATTTTCCCAATATTTTATAGTTACTGGTACAACAATATCCTTCATAGTTATGTACTACTCTAAAATTCTGGATCTTTAGAAAACCAAACTGAAATTTGAACTAATTTAGGAGGTTTGTAATAAACAGAAGACCAGACAAACCTAAGCCTTACAGTTTCTTTTAGTCTCTAACACATAGCACGTGCATTAGGTTTTTTTTTATGAGCTTCAGTCTTTTGAGGCAAAACACAAATAACTGGTGTGGAAGTGAATATATGACTTGTATCTTGCAACAGAAAGATGTCGTTTGGGGCCAATCAAAGCAACGGACTTAAATGAGTTTCTGATTAAACCTTAGCAAAGGGCATCCACATCTCAGTCCAGTTGGCATGCTGTACTCGTCACTTGACCTCAGAGATCTTCAATTCCTTAACAATGGCGGGAGAACATACTATTAAAATATGAAATCATAACAGAAAATACATGGGGTTACTGAAACAGCATCTTTATTTATTTTTCTTTATACTTTTATATCACACAGAATTTATAGGGTACTTGTACATGTGATGGGGGTTTAGTCCCCTAAACTGAAATGGTGGGGTTTTAATTCTGATGATTAAAAACCCACCATTTTGATTTAGGGGCTTCCATCACTGTTATGGTGTGGTGTCCAATCCTTTTCTATTTTTCATGGAGTCTGCCCACATCTCCTGTGGTCAGAGGCCAAGCTGCTGATGGGCTGAGAGGCCTCTGAACTGTAGGGGTGGGGTCCCAGTCTTTCCCTCTGCAGTGGCAGTGCCCCCAGGGATGCCCAGTCAGGCTGCTGGCAGGCTGTGTACTGCCCCAGCTCAGGCTTGGGAAACAGTTGGATCGGGCTGGGTGCCACCTCCAAGTTGGGGCAGCACCCATCCACTAGCCATCTGCCATGGGGATCACCACTGCCATGGAGGGAAGGATTGGGACCCCCCACAGCTCATGGCCCACTGGAAGTTCACCCTCCAGCTATGGGAGAGGCAGGCTCTATGAAAAAAAAGGGGGATTAGGCCCCTCACCCCCCCCCACCTTTTTTTTCCAGCAAAGCCTGCCCATGCAACCTGCTGCTGGGCCATGCAGCTCCTGAGCTGGGCAGGGAGGGAGGGGCAGGGTGGTCCTTCCCCCTGTGGTGGTGGCACCCCCTGGGGCTGCCTGGGTAGGGTTCTAGTGGATGGGTGCTGCCCCATCTTGAGGCAGCACCTGCCGGATCCAACTCTTTCCCAAGCCCGCCTGCTGGAAGCCTGCTGGGTGCTGCTCTCCAGGTGACCTTGGGAAAGAGTTGGATCCAGTGGGTGCTGCCTCTGAATCCTCTCTCTGAATCCTAGCCCTACCTGGGCTGAGGATGAGCCTGAACTAGCAAACTGAACTGGGTAATGGTTTTCCTGTTCTACTAAACTTTGATATTTGTAAAAAAAAGTTCCTATTGCGTATATAGGTAAAGCCAAAAACCTTTTATTACAAAAAATGAGAAAAAGATAAGTAGCTTGCTGGTCAGTATTTCCACATAAGATGCAGGAGACTGAGTTTCAAGTCCCTATACACCATCCTCCCATGTCCCCAGTGTATTGCATCCTCTGCAGTAGGAGTATCTCTTATTTTGAACCCAAATTCTACTCAGTGGCTAAAATCTTTTCCAATGAAAGTATTGTTGAAACTAGATGTTGCTTCAAAAGGCTGAATTTGCTTAGTGGGGATTGTCCAGTAAAGAAACACTTTTTCATTAGAAAATTCCTGAGCAAATCTACTAACTAGTGGTGAGATGTATAGATGAAAACTTTGCAGGACAAAAGACCTATGACAACTTTCATTGTTTATATGTAAAAACTGAGCAAGATGCTAGGCAGAGTGGTTGTTTTAAGAATGCTTTCTTACAACAGCATCTAATCCAAAGCTCCAACACCCAAAAACAAGTTATTTTTTTCAATAATAAACTAAAACCTTGAGGAAAAGACCTTAAAAGGACTAATTCTTGTAGCTTGTTTTCCCTTACCTGGCTGTCAAAACCAAACATTAACTTACAAATACAGTAAAAGCTGTGTTAACCAGCATTCCACTATCCGGAATACTCTTAACTAGAATATCCTGCTGGCCGGCCAGATGCTAGGGGGTGAAAGCTTGCACATATCAGCCTCTGCTGCCACCCACCACCCTGCACTATCATTGCTCCTTGTGCAGCCACTGCCCCCCCCCCCCCCCCCCCCCGGTTTTAAAAAAGATTGAAAACCCTTGTCTCAGATAACCAACGTTTTTAGATACATGTCACACCCCTTACCCCACTCATGCTGGTTAACACAGATTTTACTGTACTGACTATTTTTAGGAAAAATGTCCGTCTCTTTCGATAGAATAGTAAAACTCCAACCAGTTTGCTGCCAATGAAAACAAACAAACTAATCTGTAATAATACTGATTTGTAGAATATTTATCTGTTCCGTAAGTTCCCTGCTGGGACTGGAACTGACAATGTACCACTGTGTCACCAGCCTTCCCAAAAGTTACTATTGCAGTTGTCAAAGATGACTTATGATCATTGTTGCTTAATTTTTGTTTGTTGAGTTAAAACTGGAAGCTCAACAAGTTGTGACCAAAGGATCATCATAATTTAACATGTTCTTCCATCTGCTTTCCAATACACTGAATCTGGCACTGCATAGCACCGTGCCAGACTTCACTGAACAAGCCTTACTTAAGCATAACTGAGTGCACATTCTGTTTGTGTAAACCTACTGTGTGAACATCAGCCATTCCAGAAAGCTGCTGTCTCATCAGTCACTAGATCGAGTTACAAAAGCAGGCTGCATTTTGTACCACTGGCTTCCAAAGTTTGCATGGCAGCCAAATATCAACACAGTTTTAAAAAGAAACAATTGCATGGCTTGCAGCCCAAGGTACTTTCAATGGTTTTGTTATAGCTGACAATAGAGCCAGTCTTGTAGGAAACTGTGCCTGATGGCCAAGTCTCACAAATGCCATGTTTTGCAAACTGTCTGAACAGCCTGTTGGTACATGATTTTCTTAAGAATGACAATGTTATTTAACATCTTCTGGCAGAAGCTCACAAAATCTGCGCTCATGTCAGCCGCTCAATAATCATAGTGAGTTTTCATTGGAAATTGCTGAAGAACAGCATGAGAGCACATAAAAGTAATATACAGCAAAGAACAGTTTAAGGGGATTTTTCCTCTTTTGTGCTTATAACTATTTTAATGATACACTTTACAACCCTTTCCTTTTTGTGTTCATTTGTTTCATTTTCTTTTCCCGTTCTTTCTTTACAGAACAAAGCAAGTGTTGCAAAACCAGTCACAAATATTACATTTTAAAATAAATTTATTCAGAACTGGATGTTACATTTTCACACAGCCCCATGTTTTGTCTCTTAAACAACGTAAGGAGAAAATTGGGTCTTAAAGAATTCCTCCTGGTGCCTCCTTTACCATAACTGAAGATCAAAAACAGATACTCTGAGCCAGAACAAGCCATATATTATTGTACCTTCACCAACGGGTTACATTTCTTCCCCCTCAGCCTAACGTTTGAGGTTCCAGGCCCTGAAGTACAAGTCTTCTAGGATAAGAGACAGCAAATACCAAGATGCCTAGTTCTCCTGCTTTTGTTTTAAACAGCATAAACATAGTCAGTCACCCAGAAAATAAAAAGTAACACAGCAAATTAATTCAAAATGATTTGGATGGATTAGGCTTATAGCCCAGTAAGTGAATCAGGCAATGTACAGGAGTGCAAGGCAATGAGACTAAGAATGAAAGCATAATCAAAGATTATGGAAAAGGAAAAAAAAATAGAATTTTGGTCACAAAATAGATTCAGGGGAGATGCAGTATGAAAAGCTAAAAACATCAGCTCAGTTTATAAACAATGAGGAAAGAAGAGACAAAGCAAATATAATCTGGGAAATTACTTGAAAAGAACTCAGTTTGTAAATGTGGGGGAACACTAGAACTAAGTGAATAATTCACAAGTGCTTTATTTAAATTACCTAATTTAATTAAATTTCACAATGTACCTTTTAGCAGGTTGTAATTTCTTTGAATATTATGACTATTAAATATTTTTTTCAAATAGTAGTCTCTGTCATGGATCATGGCTTCATTGTGCTTGGCTTTTGTACAGAAAGATAACAGAAACACTTTTCAAATATTTTGTTATCTAATTTGTTTTCTTGAATTCTTAACATTATGGATCAATGGTGACAATTTATATTCAATTTACTCAGCTATGACTAAGTCAGTTGCATTTTATTGTTTTATTAACTACAAATCTGAATGGCCTTATGGAGTACTTTCATACTTAATTTGGTGCTTGTATTTACAAAGGCAGGAATTAATTAATCATTTTCTGGTTCTTATTCTTATCATGTACTTAATATTCTATTTCAAATATTATTAAAGTCTATCTGTATATATAAACTTTTGTAAACTATACACATATATAGCAAATGCAGAAAGGGAACGTGAATATATGGATATTTATATATAGAAAGATTACTATTAAAATTTATAGTTGGAAAGTGCTTTCTATGGTCTGTGGACCATTTTCTGTGGTCCATGAAATAATTTATGTAATTATATACATCCACAATTGTAATTTATTCCAGATGGGGATCTTCATCTAAAGTAAATACGGTTCGTGCTTGTTGGGGAATAAATAATAACAAAACTGACATGCCACTGGTATCTAGCTGGCTTACTAGATAACATTTTAAAAGTTTTACTGAAGGCCACATATTAATGGATGCGGCCAAGCTGACAACAGAATCAGGCCTGCCTGATCCATTAGATGATAATGGGGTGCCTACCTTGTAAAAAATGATTAGCCAGTTGCAGCTGTAAGTTAACAGTAGCCAATATTAAAAATAAACCCATATCAAAACACAACTTCTCATTATTCCTATACACCTACAGATTTCCAGTAAAATCTTGACAACAATGAAAAGAACAAAATAAATCAACTTGATGGGTAGAACACATTATTCCTTTTGAGGGGTGTAGGTTGTAGCTGTGTTGGTCTAAGGACACAGGCAGACAAAGTTCTTTGGGTAAATTTGATATCTTTTATTAGACCAACTCAACGAGTTGGAAAAATTCTTCTTAGAAAGTTTTCAGGTGTAAATACCCTTCAGCAGGCAGAGGAAGCATCTGCAGTTGGTATGTGCAAGGATCACACACCAGCTGCAGTGCTTCCTCAGCCTAACAAAGGGTATTTATACCCAAGAGCTTGCTAAGAAGAATTTGTCCAACTATTTGATTTGATCTAATAAAAGATATCAGATTTACCCAATGAATCTTGTTTACCCTGCTTGACATACATTCAGACCTAAAATGGAAGCTTTTGCTTTTGCTAAAGTAAAGCCCTTTGAATTTGCAGTTCTGTTTTGAATTCACCTTCACAAAATAGTAGGTGTATAATGTTAAAGCAAGGATAAATTTGTAGGCAATGTAGTGGTCTGGGAGACAGGGGACCTAGGTTCTGTTCCTAGCTTTGCCAAAGCACTTCCCTGTGGTTTCTGACAGGTCATTTAATTTCCCCAGCTCCTTTCTTGCCTTGTCTATTAAGATACCATCTCTTCTTAGGTTCTTGTGCACTAAATAGGGTAATTCCACTTGGGGCTTCTGCATATTACTACAAATAAAAGTTCCTTAATTAGGGAAATTACTTACTTAAAGACTCTTGCAGACAATGAATATTTGTCATTATGTCTTGAGAGTTTCCTTTGGTAACTGGGTAATACACTATACTTCTTTTATACATTTCTTCTCATTTTATTTCATGTTCTTTGTTTTATTAACAATTTTTGTCAAATCTAGAGATCCTTTCTATTAAACATACATTTTGCCATTTCATAACTTCTCCTGCAAAAATGTTATGTGCACTTTCTTTAAAAAAATTATATATATAGAACATTTTAAATACGTGGGATTTTGTTCATGTGATATAGAAGTTCTTAGTCACATATACATATTTTAAGTCCTGTCAATATACTAGGTTTACATGCATGATCCTCCACACATCACCCAACAATTTACATTGGGATCATTAGCTGCACTGTCTTCATTAAAAAGAATTCGAAGAAAAAAAAGTTAAGTACAAACAGCTAAAAGGTCTGCACAAAATACACAAACACACACAAAATGAGAAAAACACATTTTAGGAAATTAATTTTCTGCTGGACTAAAATTAGCTGTGCTAATTAACAAGTGGACCCATCCTGTACAAAAAAACTAATGTGATAATTTTATAGAGAAAAATATAAGGAAAATGCTGTCATATGGACTTGAGCCAGCCTAGGTATGACAAAATTTATTTTTACCATTAGGGATGACGAGGAGGTGATTAAGACAAAAGCTACAAAAGACACTAATTACATTCTTACAGATTTACAAAACCTTACTAGCATGAGCTTTCATCCTCCATATTTAGTTCTAGATGAAATATTACATCAAGATTATCTCTCTCCTTAAGTGAGAACAATCTTCAAGAAAAGTCTAGTTTTTGTTTTTACACTCAAAACATGCTCATTTTGAATGGCAAGCTGTTAAACGTACAGCTGTTTAGCTGTGATTTATACATTCGGAATTATACCCACTGTTTTTGCTGAGATGCAGAATGGGAATAAAATGCTGCACCGTCATCAAACCAGGTCCTCTGCTGTAGATGAACAGCCCCCAGTGCAAGGGAAGGGAGTGTGCAAACAGCACAAGGTTAGCTTTTCCCAGGTTGTGCTTTTGGGCACTCAAACCTACACTAGCTAATAATGACCTCAAGGATCACAAGCTACAGAGTAGATCAATGCATTGTGGAGATTGCCTGATCTTGCTTCTTTTGTTTGTAGTTAGAAGATGATGAGGCTCTCAGTTCTACCAGGCAGGGAATTCTTGTACCCTGGGTCCTCCTTTCTGTGCTGCATTTGGTGTTTCATGGACATAGGTGTTAAAGTGTGATTCTATTGCACTCTGCTTGAGTCTTTGAAAAACTGCCAATACCTAAGGTGGGGTGGGGGCGGGGTCCTACCTCCTCCTCTCCGATTTTTTTGAGTCAAGTCTTAAACCGTAGAAGTAGCAGCAACGCAGCTTCTTAGAGACTTGAATATGGTGCATAACAATCACACTGAGGCCCCTGGCAGATGTTACACCTCAGATACAATTAGATTATTAATCACACCTTTGATATTAACCTGGCCACAGGTGCAAGTCAATTTATGGAGTGCTAATACAAATGAGCCACAAAGTTATTCCACATATAATGTGTAACATCTCTGTGTTCATTTGTATCACACCTCAAGTTGAATATGTGACAGGTTGAAGCTAGCCAAACACTCATTTGAATGTCAGGATGTGGCATGGAGCAGCCCCAGGAACTGGGACTCAGTCACTCTCTACCGAGTCAGGCTGTGGGAAGAACTGGATCCTTGATCCTATGTCATCATCCAAACCCCTGGAGGCAGATGTGGGGTGGGGGGGAGGGACATGAGCCTGGCATCAGGGAGCATCTCCCCAGTCTCTGGCTTGCTGCACGCCAGACCATCAACAAGTCATTACACAGCTGGGCTGCATATGTAGATTGTTAAAGGTCCTGGCATGCAGCTATCCTGATCCCACTATTCCCAGGCACCAGGGATTTCAGAAAACAAATGTCCTGGCAGGACTATACTTGGGAATAAGAACAGGCTCCTTAATACTGGGGCCTGAGGGTGCTGAGATCTTTAAAAAGGTGGTTTAAAGACACCCAGGAACCAGGAGTGCCTGCCAGCCTGATTGGATAGAGCAGGGGTGGGCAAAATATGACCCACAGACCAGATTTGGCTTGCCAGATGATTCTATCCCCTGTGGCTGCTCCTTTGAAGGAGAATTGCATCTGGCCCACAGCTGCCTTGGCTTTTGGTGCTGCTTGTCCTTCTCCTGTCCCCATTGTCCCAAGGCAGATGCAGCAGCAGCCACTCCCCTTCTCTGCTCCCCATCCCCAGTATATGCTTCAAGGCAGCGGGTGCTAATCTCCTGGCCAGGTTCTTGCCCAATGAGGCTGTCTGGGCACAGCTCTGACCCTGTGGTTGTTCACAAACCAGACAGCCCAGCCCACAATAAGAGTCAGCCTTCTCTTCTTCCTGGGAGTGGAAGAAAGGGTACAGGGAGAAGAGGGCCAGGAGCTGAAGGTTATCTGGGTGCTGCCAGGCTGGGACCTGGTCAGGCTGCAGGCGTTGCTAATGCAGAGCTGTGTGGCGTTCCTGGGTGCCGCTTTAGGCTGTGCCATATGGATGCAGCTGGAACAGCTGGCATGGCTCCTGCCTAACCTCAGCATGGCTCCTGCTCAACCTCAAGTCCTTAGTATGTGGTGAGGCCAGCCGGTACCATGCTGTGTTCCTGTGCACTGCCTTGGACCATATAGGTGCATCTCTTGCCCACCCCAGCCACATGTTGGGAACTCAAAGTTGGGGGGGTGCAGAGAAAAGGGGGCTGGGAGCCATGGCTTATCTGGGCCTGACTGAGCCAGTGCCATGCTGTGTTCCCTCCTTCTTCTTGCACCCTCTCCCCCACCCCAAGTCCCTGGCATATGGCCGGTCAGGCAGACGCTACTCCAGCTATGCCCACATGGCCCAAGGCAGCACATAGGAATACAGAGTGGCACCAGCCTGGCGCAGCCCAGCCACATGTCAAGGACTTGGAGCAGCGGACAAGGTGAAGGGAGAAGGGGGGAACAAAAGTTAGGTTTCTCTAACCCAGGGGTGGGCAATTATTTGGGGCAGAGGGCCACTTTGGGAGTTTTGGTGAGCTGTTGCTGGGGAGGGACAAGGGATGCTGACCTGGCCGGTGACAGTTCACCAAAACTCTCGAAGTGGCCCTCTGGCCCAAATAATCACCCCTCCTGGGATAGAGGATGTTGCACTGAGCTGCATTTATGTTTTTTTTGATAGCTCCAGTGCATGGGGACCTGGGATCAAGGAAAAATTCTCTGATCTGAGGTACCACTCAATGCACTAGGACCTTTAAAAGCTACACGTGCAGTACAGCAACATGTGCTTTTCTGACATCTGTGGGACCCAGGGATGTTGGGATCAAGAAGCATCCCAAATCCCAGCTTGGTTACATGCATGGTTTTTAAAGGTCCCAATGTGACTGGACCCTGACTTCTTGATCCTTGGGTCCCAGAGTGCTAGAACCTATAAAAACCATGTGTACTGCCCAGCTGGACTGCACATGCAGTTTTTCCCCATCACTGTGCATGGGAACGCTGTCTGATCCCAGGGTCCTGGCACCTTGGAATCAAGGAGAATAACCTCAGCCTTGAGCTCCTGAGGGTGTGGGATTTAACATCGCTGCTGGGAGCCTCTGTGGATTAAAGTGCTGTCTTAGACAATGAACCTCATTTCAGTTTGCCTTTTGGCTTTACCAATAAAGATTCCAACTCAGCAAAAAATTATAGACCCAATTCATAGTATTTCTTAAGCATATGTTTAAGCTCTGTCTTACTTGCTTTACTGATTAGGACTCTTTACCACGTTCTTAGTTTTAATTTGGAGAAATATTGATCAATGAGAATTGGTGTTGCTGTTGCAATTCTTTGCATTCATTTGATTGGCTAGGTGTGTAAATACATGGAGTTCTGCTGGAAAAGTTTTGAGATAGTTTTACAAAATATCTATAAGAAGTTTCTCACTTGCAATTAAATTATTAATAGTTTCACTGCTTTTTTGTTTTCTTAACTTTTTAAAGTTTTTAAAAATGCCACAAAAACTAATAATCTCTATATAAAAATGAAATAAAATTTTAAATCAGACACTGGTACTGCATATTCCTCAAAGCCTACCAAGAAATTAGTCCACTGTCATGCTGAAGGACCCAGTTCTATTCTTCCAAATCTTGTACTACGGTATGATACCACTGCATTGAACTGAGTTACTCCTGATATACACAGTACAGAATAAACCTAATACGTTTTCTTTTTTCAGTATTCCATATACTGTGCCTTGTCACTGATCATGCTACTGCCATATGTTTTGTTCATCTAACACAGGTTCTAAAGTATTTAAGGTACAAACATCCTGTTTAAATCAGTTATATTTCAAACAAGCCTCACTCATATTCTATATCTGCTGACCAAAATCTTGTGATCTTTCTTTGTGTTCTTTATTGGCTGTAGTCTTTCCACAACAAATTTACACCTGTATATCATATTCATTTGTTGTAGTGATATATAACCAGGACTGAAATGAAATAATTCCTTCCTATGTTTAGTATTTATTGATACAAAATTTAACCAGCTCATATATCAACCTCTAATGTTCCAGTGAATAATTTGTATTTAATTATGCATTCCACCTCTCTATTGACCCCTGAAAATATCCCTCATGATGACTACCAATCAAACATGATATAAATCTGAACTCCTTTAAACCTTCATGTCATATTCATCATTTTATTTTTCAAATTATTCAGTTGAAGATCCTTTGGTTCATTTCTGAATACTGCATGCTAGTTATATGTAAACAACAACAATAAATAAAGCCAAAAAGATTGGCTAGCAAACAAGATTGAAAATTGGAAAAAGACATTAGTATGTGGTTATCAAAGATAGTCTATGTACCTAATTCCTGCCCTGCACCTCCCAAAGTTTAAGAAAGTGATATTTGAGTATGGTAGGCAATGTAGAATTATTACATAATGGCCAAAAGTGAGGAAAACTTTGGCATACTCATAGAGTCATACAAAAATTAGGGTTGGAAAGGACCTCAAGAGGTCATCTAATCCAATTCTCTGCTCAAAGCAGGACCATCCCCAACTAGATCATTCCAGCCAAAGTTTTGTCTAGCCAGGTCTTAAAAAGCTCCCGGGACGGAGACTCTAAAAGTTCCTTGGGTAACCTGTTCCAATGTTTTATTACCCTCCTTGTGAGAAAGAGTTTTTTTATATTTAACCTAAACTTCCCTTGCTATAACTTGAGACCATTGCTCCTTGTTGTTATCTGCTTTTATTGAGAACAGTTTGGCTCCACCCTTTTGGAACCACCCTTCAGGTAGTTGAAGGCTGCTATTAAATGCCCCCATCTGCCCCGTCTTCTCTTCTCCAGACTAAATAAGACCAGCTCTCCTCACCTCTCATCAGAAGTTGCATGCCTCAGGCCCCTAACAATTTTCATTGCCCTCCACTGGACTCTCTTAATTTTGTCCACTTCCTTTCTGTAGTGGAGTGCTCAAAACTGAACACAGTACTCCAAATGTGGCCTCACCAGTGCCAAATAGAGAGAAATAATCACTTCTCTTGATCTGCTGGCAATGTTCCTACTGATGCAGCCCAGTATGTCATTGGCCTTCTTCACAACAAGGGTGCACTGTTGGCTCATATTCAGCTTATTGTCCATTGTAAACCCCAATTCCTTTTCTGCAGAGCTGCTGCCCAGCCAGTCACCCCCCAGCCTGTACCGGTGTGTTGGATTATTGCATCCTAAGGACTTTGCATTTGTCATTACTGAACCTCATAAGATTTCTTTTGGTCCAGTACTCCGATTTGTTGAGGTCTCTCTGAATCCTAACCCTACCTTCCAGCATATCTACTACTTCCCCCCACTTGGTGTTATCTGCAAATTTGCTGAGGATGTACTCTATACCATCTTCCAGGTCACTGAGGAAGATATGGAACAAAAGCATCTCCAGGACTGATCCCTGAGGCATTCCCCTTGATACTGGCTGCCAACTAGACATCAACACGTTGATTAATACCCTCTGAGCCCAGTGATCCAGCCAGTTTTCTGTCCACTTTACAGTCCATTCATCCAACAGTACTTCCTTAGCTTACTTGCAAGAATGCTATGGGAGATTGTATCAAAAACCTTTCTAAAGTCAAAGAATACCACATCCACTGGTCATCCCGCATCCACAGAGCCAGTCATCTCATCATAGAAAGCAATCAAGTTGGTCAAGCAAGACTTGCCCTTAGTAAATGCACGCTGACTGTTCTTAATCATCTTCTCCTCCTCCAAGTGCTTATAAATGGATTCTTTGAGGACCTGATCCATGATTTTTTCAAGGATTGAGGTGAAGCTGACTGGTCCATAGTTCCATGGATTCTCCTTCTTCTCTTTCTTAAAGTTGGACACTATGTTTGCCCGTTTCCAATTGTCTGTGACCCCTCCTGATCACCACAAGTTTTCAAAGATAATGGCAAGAGGCTCTGTAATCACATTGGCTAACTCCATCACCCTTGGGTGCATCCCATCCAGTGCTATGGATTTGTACACAGCCAGCTTTTCTAAACAGTCCCCAACCTGTTTTTTTGCCATTGTTGCTTGCTCACCTCTCTCCCCCAAATTGTACTGCCAGGTGCAGTAGTCTGGCAGCCAACTTTGCCTTTGAGGACTGACGTGAAAAAGGCAGTGAGTCCTGTCTTTTTTCAGTTGTTTTTGTATCTTATGTCACTAGGTTGCCTCCCCCATTTAAGAAAGGACCAATACTTTCCCTGGTCCTCTTCTTGTTGCTGACATACTGGTAGAAACCCTTCTTGTTACCTTTCACGTCCTTGCTAGCTGCAACTCCAATTGTGTGTTGGCCTTCCTAATTTCACCCCTTCATGCCTGAGCAATTCAATCTCTACACCAATGACCTGACCCAAACTGAGTTATGGAAATTTATCTATGCTGATGACATGTGCCGTGGATTTCCAGGCCAGGACTTTCTCTGAGCCAGAACACACTCTGAACAGTGACTTTGCAAAGCTGGCTGACTACTGCAAGACAACAGCTTCAGCCAAGCACCAGTAAGATGATTTCCAGTGTCTTCCACCTATGCAATGACAATGCTACCTGGGAGCTTAACATCTACTGAATGGCCAGAGGCTGTGGCATGAAGCACAACCTGTCTACCTGGGTACGGCACTAGACCAGACACTGATCTATCATGAACACTTGAAAAAGATAGCAGTGAAAGTTAAGACATGCAACAACCTACTTAACAAGATGGCTGGGTCACTGTGGGCTGCAAAGGCCTCAACCCTAAGGATGTTAGCTCTTGTTATCTTGTCTTCTGTGATAGAGTACTACAGATCTGTCTGGAATGGGTTGTCACACATCAAACTTGTTGATATTCAGCTACATTTGATGATGTGTATCATCTTGGGAACTCTTTGACTGACCTTTCTACCATGGCTCCCAGTGCTGAGCAACATTGTTCCCCCTCATATCTAACAGGAAGTAATAACCAGCAAGCTATGGGAGAAGATCTATGCTAATCCAAGCTAGCCACTGTACAATGATCTCTTAAATCCACCAGCTGCACATCTACGATTACAGCACCCACTGTGGTCCAAACTGGTGCACCAGGACCTCATGGCAGAGACCCTCTGGTGTGATGAATGGAGGTTTACATCAATACCAAACAAGTTCCTTATCACAGATCTTACAGTCTGCCCTGCCCTCCTGGATTCAATCTGTCATGCTGTTAGTGGGCCTTGCAGAATAGACAGGGAAAGGTCTGTGTGCAGCCAACCTCCACCACTGGGGTATTGGTGACAACCCAGATTGTAGCTGTGGCAAAACGCGCACCATCATATATTGTTTATGACTGCATGCTACTAAGTTCAGCAGTAGATTACAAGAACTGCACATGGCCACTGAAGTTGCTATCACATAGCTTGGCAATTATGCACATGCTGACTGGCTGACTCATTCCTAGTTGTTTGTCCACATTTTCACTTCTTACAGGCTTCCTTTTTGTGTTTTAGCTTACTGAAGAGTTCCCTGCTAAGCCAAGCTGGTCTTCAGCCACACTTGCTACTCTTCCTGCACATTGGGATGGTTTGTTTCTGTGCCCTCAGTAAGGTTCTTTAAAATGCAGCCAACTGTCTTGGACTCCCCTCCCCATCAGACTGGCTTTCCAGGGGATCCTGCCCATGAATTCCTTGTGTGAGTGAGTCTCCTTTTCTGAAGCCCAGGGTCTGTACTCTGCTGATTTCCTTTCATACTTTCCTCAGGATCCTGAACCCAATCATCTCATAGCCACTGCTGCCCAAGTTTCTATCAACTACTACATTCCCCACCAATTCTTTCCTGTTTATGAGCAGCAGGTCAAGAAAAGCATGGTCCCTAGTTGACCTCTCCAGCACTTGCACCAAGAAGTTTCATAGTTTCATAGTTGGTAGGGTCGCAAGGGACCTGAGGAGATCATCTAGTCTGACCCCCTGCCGTGGCAGGAAAGAGTACTGGGGTCAAACAACCCCAGCCAGATGTTCGTCCAGCCTTTTTTTAAAGACCCCAGGGTAGGAGCCAGCATCACTTCTTTTGGAAGTTGGTTCCAGGTCCTAGCTGCCCTGACAGTGAAGTAGCGCCTCCTGATGTCTAGTCTGAAAATACCCTCCGCTAGCTTGTGTCCGTTGTTTCTTGTAACTCCCGGGATTGCTCAGGGGAACAGGGACTCTCCCAATGCCTGCTGGTCCCCCTTGACTAGTTTGTAGACTGCCACTAGATCCCCTCTCAGCCTTCTCTTTTGGAGGCTGAACAGGTTCAGGTCCCGCAACCTCTCCTCATAGGGCCTGCTCTGCTGACCCCTGATCATGCGGGTGGCCCTGCTTTGGACCCTCTCCATATTGGCCACATCCTAACACTCTCCAAAAACTTCTTGGATTACCTGTGCACTGCTTTACTGCAGTCACAGTAAAAGTCAGGGTGGTTGAAGTCCCCCATGAGAACCAGGGCCTGTGATCAAGAAACTCCCACTAACTGTTTGAAGAAAGCCTCATGTACCACTTCCTCCTGGTCTGGTGGTCTGTAGCATACCCCCCCCCCCCATGACCTCACCCTTGTTGCTTTTTCCTCTGACCCTAACCCAGAGACTTTCAACTGACCTATCTCCAGTTTCATACTGGAGTTCTAAGCAATTATACAGGTCTTTTACATAAAGCGCAACTCCTCCTCCTTTTCTCCCCTGCCTGTCTTTCCTGAACAACTTATACTCATCCATTACAGTGTTTCAGTCATGCGAGCTATCCCATCAAGTCTCTGTTATTCCAATCATGTCATAGTTCCGTGACCATGCAAGAACTTTCAGTTCTTTCTGCTTGTTTCCCAGGCTCCATGCATTCATGTATGGACAACTGAGGTAACTAGCCAATTGGCCTACTTTCTCAGGAAGAATGAGAACACTTCCTTTGTTGCCCACTCCTGCTTGCTCTTCCTCCAGGTCTCCTGCTACTCCACTTCCCTCAGGGCTTTGGTCTCCATCCCCCAGCAACCTAGTTTAATGTATACCTAACATAACAATCCATAGTAATACTGGATCAATGTTTGCCATATTAAAAAGCTTAAAGAGTACTTGGATATCCCGTATGATCCCATCAACTGTCAAATATGCCAGATCTTAAGAGAGAACAAACTGTAGGTGAGCATCTCAATACTATATTTATTTGACACTGGGAACTGAAATAATTATTCTATCAGAAGAGTGTGGTAACATATAGTAACACTGGATGAAATGCTATCCCCCAAAGGAATCAATCACAAAACTTCACTTGTCTTGAGTGGGACCCAAATCTCTTTCATACCTACATGTCCCTAAACAAATCCATTCCATTTGCTCACACACTGTAAAAAATGTGCAAGCAGCAGGATTCACATATCAAATATGGAGACTTTCTATTATATAGCCAGATACACAGGGGCATGTTTACACATACACATTTACTGTGTAGTAACTGAAAATTACTGCATAGTACAGGAGAGTGTCTACATGTGCACTCCCATACTGTGCAGTAACTATAGTAGCTTACACTGATGCGGGAATAAATTTGTTACCTGCGTGAGGCAGGTAGCAAATTAATGCCTGATTAGTTACTGTGCAGTAACCAGGGGCCCTCCCTGCTGGGTCTGCTCAGTCACTAGGTGGCCAGCCAGAGCCTAGCTTCAGGGCTCCTGGCTGGTCCCCTTCCCTCCCGCCAGGCTGGGCTGCTATCTGGCAGCCCCCAGCTGCAGGGTATAAAAGCCTATAGCCATTCTGTGCCTTGGGGCACACTGCACAAGAGCTTCAGGGACAGCAAAATCTTTCTGCCCCCTGGACATGACTTAGGCTGCTGCTGCTCATCCTGTCCACTAGTCAGAGATGCTCCTTGCACAGCTGAGTGTTGTAAAGGGCTGCAGCCTGCTGCTTCCTTTGCCCAGGCCACAGAGCTCCCAAGGGCTTCTGCCTGGCTGGCTTTGGCAGGAGGGGAGCAAAAATCTGGGAGGAAAAACCTGCAGCATGCTTATAGGCTTGGCAGTGCTACGCTGGCTAGCACTATGGATAAAAGGGACTTGGGGGTCATGATTGACCACAAGATGAACATAAGTCTTCAATGTGATGCTGCTGCTAGTAAACCAAGCAAAATACTGGCTTGCATCCGTAGATGCTTCTCAAGCAAATCCCAGGATGTCACTCTCCCCCTAAACTCAGCCTTGGTGAGGCCGCAGCTGGAGTACCATGTCCAGTTTTGGGCTCCACAATTCAAAAAGGATGTGGAGAAGCTTGAGAGAGTCCAGAAGAGAGCCACACTCACGATAAGAGGTCAGGAAAACAGACCTTACAATGAGAAGCTGAGAGCTATGGGACTCTTCAGCCTGGAAAAGTGCAGGCTCAGGGGTGATCTGGTGGCCACCTATAAGTTTATCAGGACTGCTCATCAGGTTCTGGAGGAATGTCTGTTCACCAGAGTTCCCCAAGGGCTGACAAGATTGAAAGGTCACAAACTCCTTCATGACCATTTCAGGCTGGACATAAGGCCTTGCTGGACCTGGTCCTGACCACGGCGGATGACCTGGTGAGGGGACTGCAGGTCCTTGACCACCTGGGCAATAGCGATCATCACCTGCTGGATTTCACTATCCAACTCAGGGTGTCTAGGGCTCACACCAAGGCTAAAGCCCTTGACTTCAGAAGGGCCAACTTCAATGAGCTTAGGAGACTAGTGTGGGAGGCACTAAGGGCCCAGAAGGTAGAGGAGATGGGAGCCCATGAGGAATGGTCGTACCTTAAGGGGGCGATCCTCCAGGCCCAAAAGATAACAGTCCCTGAGAGAAGCAAGGGGAGTAAAAGTGTTCCGAAACCCCCTTGGCTCAGCAAGGGCATTCAGCAATGCCTGAGGACTAAAAGGGAGGCGTACAACCAGTGGAAGGGAGGAACTATCACCAAACAGGAATACTCCTCCTTGGCCCGGGAGTGTAGGAGGGCTATTAGGAAGGCCAAGGCAGAGATGGAACTCAGGCTAGTGTCCAGGATTAAGGACAACAAAAAGTCCTTTTTCAAGTACATTGGGAGCAAGAAAAGGGCACCAGGCAATGTAGGGCCCCTGCAAGACACAAACGGTAATCTGGTGGCCACGCCAGACAAGAAAGCTGATATTTTTAACAGTTTCTTTGCCTCTGTTTTCCTGAACAGGGACCAGGATATCCCACCTAACAGAGGTAGGGACAATCTTGGGGATAGCTCTATCAAACCTTCAGTCAGCACAGATGTAGTTAGGGATCTTCTGGAAGGGCTAGACATTTTTAAATCTGCAGGTCCAGATGCCCTCCACCCAAGGGTGTTGAGGGAGCTGGCAGGGGTCATCGCGGAGCCTTTGGCCCAGCTGTATGAGCATTCGTGGTCATCTGGCCAGGTGCCGGGGGATTGGAAACTGGCTAATGTGGTCCATATATTTAAGAAGGGGAGGAAGGAGGACCTAAGTAATTATAGGCCTATAAGCCTCACCTCAGTGCTCAGGAAGCTCTTGGAGAGGATCATCAAGGAGCATATCTGTGGGGAGCCTGCAGGGGAGATCATGCTCAGGGGCAATCAGCATGGCTTCACCAAAGGCAGGTCCTGTCAGACCAACCTGATTGGCTTTTATGACCAAGTAACTAAATCCTTGGACTGTGGACATAGTCTTTCTAGACTTTAACACTATCTCTTACCCCATCCTCATCGATAAATTAAGTGACTGCGGCATTGATGCTTGTACAGTTGGATGGGTAAAAAATTGGCTGATGGGGTGCACCCAGAGGGTAGTGGTGGATGGATTGTACTTAACCTGGCAAGATGTGAGCAGTGGGGTACCCCAGGGCTCGGTCCTCGGACCCGCACTGTTTAACATCTTCATCAGCGACTTGGACAAGGGGGTGGAAAGCACGCTGTCCAAGTTTGCTGATGACACTAAGATGTGGGGTGAGGTAGGCACACTTGAAGGGAGAGAGAGGCTGCAACTAGATTTAGACAGACTACAAAAGTGGGCAGATAAGAATAGGATGAAGTTCAACGTAGACAAATGCAGGGTGCTGCACCTTGGGAGAAGGAATCCACAGCATACATACAGGCTGGGGAGTTCCCTTCTTGAAAGCACAGAAGTGGAAAGGGATCTTGGAGTCATTATTGACTCCAAGATGAACATGAGCCACCAATGCCAGATCGCAGCCAGCAAGGCCAGCCATACCTTGGAGTACTGCATCCAGTACTGGGCACTGCACTTCAAAAGGGATGTGGCCAGCCTGGAGAGGGTTCAGAGGAGGGCCACCGACTTGGTGAGAGGGCAGCAGGACAGGCCCTATAAGGAGAGACTGAAGGACCTGGACCTGTTCAGCCTCAGCAAGAGAAGGCTGAGGGGGGACCTGGTGGCTGCCGACAAGCTCATCAGGGGGGATCAACAGCAAATAGGCAGAGCTCTTTTCTCCCCAGCACCACCTGGGGTGATGAGGAACAATGGTCATAAACTGATGGAGAATAGATTTAGGTTGGAGATCAGAAGGCAATATTTTACAGTTAGGGTGGCCAAAATCTGGAACCAACTTTCCAGGGAGGTGGTCCTTGCCCCTACCTTGAACATATTCAAGAGGAGGTTGGACAATCACCTGTCTGGGGTCTTGTGAACCCAGCATTCATTTCTGCCTGTGGTAGGGGGTCAGGCTAGATGTTCTGTTCAGGTCCCTCCTGACCCTAGCTACTATGATACTATGATACTATGAAGAACTTCCTTACTGTCCAAGCTTCCAGGGTCTGGAATAGCCTGCCATTGGAGGTGGTTCAATCACCTACTTTGAACGCCTTCAAGAGAAGTTTGAATGTTTATCTTGTTGGGATCCTATGACCCCTGCTGACTTCCTGTCCCTGGGGCAGGGGGGCTGGACTTGATGATGTTCCAAAGTCCCTTCCAACCCTAATGTCTATGAAATCTATGAAATCTATGAAAAGCTCTCTGTTCCTGCAGACCCCCAGCACTGCCTCCTGTCTTTGCAGCTGTATGAACATGCTATGGCACACTTGCCTCTGCCATGCAGCTCCCAGTCCCTGGCTGTGCCCTGCTGCTGAGCACTCCTGAGCACTGTCCAGAGCCAACAACATAGGGGGCCTAGTCAGCTGGTGCAGGAGGCACCATCATCATGTCCTCCCCATCCTCCCCAGTGAGGCCTGGCCTTGTCCATGTGCACACACGTAAGCTGAGCACCTGGGGCCCAACTGGACCCAGGAGGAGGTGTGCAAGCTCATGGCTGTCTTGGGAGATTTGGAAGTACAAAGGCAGTTTGTATGGGGTGGGCACTTGACCACCTATGTTTATGAGGCCCTGTTGGGTGGGATGCACAAGACAGGTTACTCTTGGTTGGCGCAAGAGTGCCGCATAAAGGTCAAGGCCTTGCACGCACAGTGGGTGGCTATGACCAACCACAACTGTTGGTCCAGTTGTGCCTGCAAGACCATGCCCTTCACGTGGGAAGTGACCAGAATTTTGGTGCCCCAAGACCCAGGCAACAACCCTGCAGTTTTCACCACTGGGGGCGGCCTGGCAGAGCCCCAGCTCCACCCTGACCCCTCTGGGCATGACACCTCCCTAGGGGAGGAGCTATCAAGTGTTCAGCATCCTGCTTTTCCAGTGCCAACCAGTGTGGGCTGCAAACACCAGGTGTAGCTACTTGTCTATGCTGATGGGGAGTTTGGCATTGAGCCACCAGCCTCCCCAGCCCCAGACTCCCAGACTCCCCAGTCTCTTGCCTCTGCAGGCCAACATCTGGACATAGGGGAGAGCTTAGCAGCCCCGGCTCTGCGACTTCCCACTGAGGCCTGGCCCTGCCACTCACCCCAGCACCACACAACCAAGGAGTCAGGGGTTCCAGGCATGACCCCACTAGGGGCCACTAGCCCTCTTGGGCCTGGACTCAGGTGGCCAGGAGGGGTGACTCCTGGCCTGCTGAAGCACAAGTTGCCTGCACCACAGCAGGAACCCACTGCATTTACCATGGCCCGTGGACGTATGGGGGAACTGTTTGCAGCTGGGGTGCTGGCCACCTGCTACTGGGTTCTGTGCCCTAGGCAGCCCCACCCCTCAGCCCCTCATGCCAGGATTCAAGGAGAAGATTGGATACTTACATATAGTTTTTGGTTTGGGATGTGGGTTTTTTACTGTAGGTGGGTGGGGAGGGTGGTTGGAGGGAGTAGGGGGCTGCATTTGTTGAGGGCAGGGAAGGATGAGGGTGGGTTTTGTATAGGAAATAAAGTTTTTACAGTTTCACCCATGCACATGTCCTGGAGTGATGCTGGGGGTGGGCAAAGGTGTAAGGGGTGTGAGGTGGCAGGGCAGGTGTGCTGGAGCGAGGAGTGCAGGAGGAGGGGGTCAGAGAGAGCCTCCCGCAGCCAGTGCCCTCAGCCCGGCTGGTGGGTGCATGGCTTTCCTGGGCCCTAGGGTGGAGTGGGGGGGGCAGCAGGCAGTCCAGCACCATGGTCAGCAGGAGCATGGGGCGCTGGTCATTGCTGGCAGGAGCTGTGCTGCAGTAATAGGGTTCGGGGCACCACTGGCAGGGGCAGGGGCAGCCATTGTGCAGGGAGGCAGGGTGGGCAGGGCTGAAGCTGCCTCATGCTACCCTTGCAATGAGCGTGCAGCTCCTGGGCAGGGGAGGGCCTGGGTAGGGATCAGAGGGCAAGGGTGAGCTTTTAAGATGCTGGCAGCTGTCTCTGGCCTCAGCATGATTGCCAGGCACTGGCAGCCATGTGATCAGAGGCTGGAGCTCCCCCACAAGTTGTCACAGAGGCACATGGAAGGCTGATCTGACATGGGACTGCATCTAGTCCCAGGCTGACTGCATGTGTAGGTGCTGCCCCTATTCTCACTTACTATGCAGTAAGTTACTGTGCAATAACTTTAACACACAGGAAGTATCTGCTTTTATATTTATATAGAATGCATGCCATCATACTATATTCAGTTAAAAAAAAAAAACCTAAACAAAAAACAAACAAACAAATAACCTTAAAAAAAATAGTCCTTGCATTCAGTGCTTATAATATAGTGAATTGGAAAAATGCTATTTTAGTAATTGGAGAAGGGATACTGATTTTTTTTCTAAACCACCATTTGGCTCTGAGCATGAAATCTACTTTATTTGAATGAAGCCTGAGGAAAAAAATTACAAGTTACACTTAGATCATACTAAGGGAACTAAAAAATGTGAGTGTCCACATGTCATAAAATGTGAGTATCCAGCCCATCAACTCTTGCTAGGTGCCCTTTGAGCATCTCAAAGTTATGTCACTTCAGGCAAGGGTTAACTCTGGGCCATGCTACCTAGTGTGGGGTTAGGGTAACTTCACTCTGTTCCAAAGAGATACAATGAACAATTTGCAGTCTTCCAGCATCCCTGAATGAAATGCACCCAAACCCTTCCCCCACTTAGAATAAGGATTGAGCCCAGGTTACTTGGCTGATATCCGTGGCCCTGCTTGCTAGCCCTCTAGTGGCAGGTCAAAGCTGTGCAGGTAAGAAATAGTTTTAACCCTTAATGCGTGACTGCTCACAGCATGTTCTGACTTTAACATCACTTACTATTCCACAGATCTAGTATGGTCTAAGTATGTGTAATTTCACTCTCAGTAATCATTCTACCTGAAGTGGCCTGGGGGCATGAAATCTATCTTTCAGCCTGAGGCCAGAATGCAGGTTGTAGCATAACACAAGAACACTCTGCAAGCTTGCTCATGGGCTGCAGTACTGGTGGTGATCTGTCTCTGGCACTTGTGTAAGGTTATGAGGCACAGAATTAATTTAAACATAAATCTCTACCCTATTCACTCAATCAGCAAAAGTGCAACCTGCAGAAACAGTGATTTTATCCACAATCCCTGGAGAGCCCCATTCCCTGGTTGAGTTTGAAGAGGGCAACAGAAAATAGTCCTCTGTGAGTTTATGTGCTGACAGCATTTACTTGAGCCTACATTAAAGCCCAATAAATTGAACAGCAGCTTTTACATATGTATATATTTGCACGTGTGTGTCTGCGTATGCATGTGTGGGTATAATACATATATATCCATGCACCCACAACACACACACGCACACTGTGAGATGAACACCTCTGTGTCTACATCCCAAGAAGCCATGATCCTGTAATCAGGATGTGATAGCATGGACTACTGCGACCACAAAGAATCTATTGTGACCATACAGAATCTAATTTGGTTTGTCTGATGATAGTTGTTCACATAAATCAAGTTTTATGAAGAAACCACATGTTTTATCTGATAACATGACCAAAATCACATGCCATAACTCCTCAATTTTTAGAAAGAAGACCTACACTCTTTAAAATAAGCATGATTTATAATCTATTACCTTCATAAACCCAAATTGCTTATGTTTGTTGAATATAACATGCATTTTTAATAGGAGTGTTGCAGCTGATTAAATTTCTAACATACAAAATACGTTATAATTTCTGGTAGTAATAGTTATCAAGAAAAAAACCCAACATTATATTACATTGAAAGTTACCTAAGAAAAAAAGTTTAGATTAGGTTTATCTTCTGAGACAGTTTTATTAGATAGATTAAGGTTTTGATGCATCTCTCCAAAGACCACAGTAATAACCAGTGTCATGACTTCAAATCCTTTGAACTGCAGAGGGGAATCAAATATGGTTGTCTTTTGATCCCATCTTTTATTCTTTAGCATTCTAAAAGCTTGCATAGATCATCTGTCAAAGGAGTGGCATTAAGGAGATCACTGTTGACAAGTGATAGTACAAATTATGTAATGCAGATAACATTTCACTACCCCACCTCTGATGTGCAATTCCCACTTTCAATCATTCCTTAGTCCGTGAAAATATTATACCAAAGATCTAGCTACATAATGGAAGCAAGAGTATATCTGTAGATACCCATCAACTGAACAAAATAAGATATAGGCAGCCCAATTCTGCAATTATATTTTTGTGGGTTGGTCTTTGCATCCATATTAAGACACCTTGATTCCTGAGAGATTCTCTTTAAGAACCAGGAAAGGACCACATACATATAGTTATAAGACAAGAGAAGCCAAAGGCCATTGATTTGAGAGGTGCCAGGGTCTATAGCAGGGGTGGGCAATTACTTTGGGTGGAGGGAAGCTTAACAAGTTTTGGTGAGTTGTCAAGGGCCACAAGGGTAGCCCTGCCCCTTGACAGGTGCTCCGCCCCTGGTCACCATCTTTGGATTGGAAGTCTCCCCTTTTTGCCCCAGAAGTACTACTTTTGGGAGGGTTGGGGGGTTGCCATCTTGAAAGAAAAAAAATACTCCTCCTGCTGGGGAGGAGGCTCTTCTGAGCCAGACTGGCTGACCTGCTCCACTCCGCTTTAAACTAAGCCCATTGGGGGATGGGGGGACTACCGCCACTGCTGGCCCACTGGGCAACCCTTGCAAAGCCAACAGACCAAGGCAATTAAGGGAGCCCACCCCTGCCCCAGCCCTGGAATGAACTGTAGGCAAGGCAAGAGCCCCCAAGGGGACACTTGCATGCCTATACACAAATGCCAGGAGCTTGGGGAACAAACAGGAGGAACTTTTCCTCCTGTTAAATGCAAATAACTATGATGTCATAGGGATAATGGAGACCTGGTGGGACTCCACCCATGACTGGACCATGGGTATAGACAGCTATACCCTGTACAGGGGGGATCGAGTGGACAAAAGGGACAGGGTCATAGCTCGCTATGTCAAGGAAAGCTACACACATCCCTGCAAGCTGACATTTGCACCCATGGTGGAGTTGAGACTCTCTGGGTTAAAATCCATGGAGAACATGGCATCTCTATGATGGGAGTCTACTACAGACCCCTTACCCAGGGTGAAGATCTTGACCAGGATTTTGCCAGGGAATTGGCTGAGGCCGTGCACTCCCGGTGTATGGCTATCATGGGAGACTTTAACTACCCAGACATCTCATGGGAGGAGTGCCCAGCCAAATCCAAGTGGGCACAAAGATTTCTCTCATGCATGGATGACACAGGAAGTGTACGGGCCAATGAGAGGTAAAGCACTGCTCAACCTGATACTAGGAACCGGGGACGACCTAATCAGTGATTTAATGATTGAAGGGAAGCTGGGTAACAGTGACCATGAGCTGATCACCTTCACCATCCGCTGTAAAATTGGCAAGTCAGTCAGTAATACAGAAGTCCTCGACTTTAGGAAAGCTGATTTTGACAAGCTCAGGAGGCTTGTCAATGAGGCCCTAAAGGGCCACAACCCAAAGGGGAGAGGAGTTCAGGATGAGTGGTTGCTCCTCAAGGGAGCAATCCTGGATTCATAGATTCATAGATGTTAGGATCGGAAGGGACCACAATAGATCATCTAGTCCGACCCCCTGCATAAGCAGGAAAGAATGCTGGGTCTAGATGACCCCAGCTAGATGCTCATCTAACCTCCTCTTGAAGACCCCCAGGGTAGGGGAGAGCACCACCTCCCTTGGAAGCCCGTTCCAGACCCTGGCCACTCGAACTGTGAAGAAGTTCTTCCTAATGTCTAATCTAAATCTGCTCTCTGCTAGCTTGTGGCCATTGTTTCTTGTAACCCCCGGGGGTGCCTTGGTGAATAAATACTCACCAATTCCCTTCTGTGCCCCTGTGATGAACTTATAGGCAGCCACAAGGTCGCCTCTCAACCTTCTCTTGCGGAGGCTGAAAAGGTCCAGTTTCTCTAGTCTCTCCTTGTAGGGCTTGGTCTGCAGGCCCTTAACCATATGAGTAGCCCTTCTCTGGACCCTCTCCAGGTTATCCGCATCCCTCTTGAATTGCGGCGCCCAGAATTGCACGCAGTACTCCAACTGCGGTCTGACCAGCGCCTGATAGAGGGGAAGTATCACCTCCTTGGACCTATTTGTCATGCATCTGCTGATGCACGATAAAGTGCCATTGGCTTTTTTGATGGCTTCGTCACACTGCCGACTCATGTTCATCTTGGAGTCCACTAGGACTCCAAGATCCTTTTCCAATTTGGTGCCACCCAGCAGGTCATTCCCTAGGCTGTAGGTGTGCTGGACATTTTTCCTCCCTAGGTGCAGCACTTTGCATTTCTCCTTGTTGAATTGCATTCTGTTGTTTTCTGCCCACTTGTCCAACCTGTCCAGATCTGTTTGCAGCTGTTCCCTGCCCTCTGGCGTGTCTACATCTCCCCATAGCTTTGTGTCATCTGCAAACTTGGACAGAGTACATTTGACTCCCTCGTCCAAGTCACTGATGAAGACATTAAAGAGTATCGGTCCAAGGACCGAACCCTGCGGGACCCCACTGCCCACACCCTTCCAGGTCGAAACCGACCCATCCACCACGACTCTCTGGGTACGACCCTCCAGCCAATTCGCCACCCACTGGACTGTGTAGTCATCCAAGTCACAGCCTCTTAATGTGCAAGGAAAGTCCATCCCATCTCAGAGGAAAGGCAGCAAAAGGGCACAGCACCCCCCTTGGCTCTCCACAGAACTAGCAAACCTCCTGCATCTTAAATGGAAGGCCTACAAAGGATGGAGGACTGGACCACCACCAAGGAGGAATACTCTGCTCTGGTCCAGACCTGCAGAGAGCAAACCAGTAAAGCCAAGGCTCTGATGGAACTCCAGCTAGCTACAAATATCAAGGACAATAAAAAGTCCTTTTTTAGACATGTGGGGAGCCAGAGGAAAAGCAAGGGCAACACTGGACCCCTGCTGAACCACATGGGACAACTGACAACTGATGCCCAGGAAAAAGCAAAATTCCTAAATGGGTACTTTGCATCAGTTTTTTCATCAGTCCCGTGGGATGCCCCTGCCCCCTGCGGGACAGGGACACCCAGGTGAGGGAGATTCCTTACCATCCATCAAAGCTGACCTTGTGAAGGAACACCGTGACAGGCTGGATACCTTCAAGTCAGCTGGCCTTGACGGTTTACACCCAAGGGTACTCAAAGAGCTGGGAGGCATCATAGCTCAGCCCCTGGCAAGGATCTTCAAGAGCTGCTGGAGCTCTGGTGAAGTGCTCAAAGATAGGAAGAAGGCCAATGTGGTACCTATCTTCAAAAAAGGGAGGAAAGTGGATCCAGCAAACTACAGACCCATCAGCCTGACCTCTATTCTGGGGAAAGTCTTGGAAAATATTATCAAAGAGGCCATCCTATATAGGTTAGCTGATGGCAATATCCTGAGGGATAGCCAGCACGGGTTTGTTGTGGGTAGGTCTTGCTTGACCAATCTCATTTTCTTTTATGACCAGGTGACCTATCACCTGGACAAGAGGGAAGAGATTGATGTCATATATCTTGACTTTTAAAAAGCCTTCAATCTGGTATCCCATGATCACCTCTTGGCAAAACTGGCTAACTGTGGTCTCAACCTCACCATGATCCGCTGGCTAGGGAATTGGCTGCACGGCAGGACCAAGATGGCAGTGGTTGACAGAAGTCAATCATCATGGTGCCCTGTGACCAGTGCGGTCCCTCAAAGCTCTGTCCGGGGCCTTTACTTTTTAACATCTTCATTGGTGTCAGAAGCGGGCTGGCCAAGTTAACAGATGACACCAAACTCTGGGGTAAACCATCCACACCTGAAGGCAGGAGGGTGATCCAGGCAGATTCTGACAGGCTCATGACATGGGTGGATGAGAACCTGATGGTGTTTAACACCAAAAAATGCAAGATTCTCCACCTTGGGAGGAAAAACCTGCAGCATGCTTATAGACTCGGCAGCGCTACGCTGGTTAGTACTACAGATGAAAGGGACTTGGGGGTCATGATTGACCACAAGATGAACATGAGCCTTCAATATGATGCTGAGGCTAGTAAAGCAAGCAAAACACTGGCTTGCATCCATAGATGCTTCTCAAGTAAATCCTGGGACCTCATTCTCCCACTGTACTCGGCCTTGGTGAGGACACAGCTGGAGTACTGCATCCAGTTTTGGGCTCCACAATTCAAAAAAGGATGTGGAGAAGCTTGAAAGAGTGCAGAGGAGAGCCATGTGCATGATCAGAGGTCAGGATAACAGACCTTATGAAGAGAGGCTGAGAGCCATGGGACTCTTCAGCCTGGAAAAGCACAGGCTCGGGGCAATCTGGTGGCCACCTATAAATTTATTAGGGGTGTTCACCACAATTTAGGGTAACATCTATTCAGCAGAGCGCCCCAAGGGATGACAAGATTGACTGGTCAGAAACTCCTATGTGACCGCTTCAGGCTGGATATAAGGAAGAACTTCTTTACTGTCTGAGTCCCCAAGGTTTGGAATAGACTGCCGCCGGAGGCGGTTCAAGCACCCACTTTGAACACCCCGATGGAGTGGCAGATGGTTTCCCCCAAGGCAAGGGCTGCTCGCAGCAGTCTGGTACCAGTCTCCCCAGTTCGGCTGCGGAACAGGTACAAAGACCTGGCAACACTACAGGAGGAGAGAGGGGAAGAAACCATTGGAGAGGAGGACACTCCACATTCCTTGTGCTCCAACCAGACTGAAAGTGCTAAGCCAACCCAGAGGAAGAACCATTGGGTGATCGTCATAGGGGACTCAATCCTGAGAGGTACAGAGGGTCCCATCTGTTGCCAGGACCCCTTGCATGAGGTCTACTATCTGCCTGGGGTCAAGGTTGAGAATGTGACAGGGATGATCCCAGCCATTATCCACCCCACTGACTACTACCCCATGGTCCTTATTCATGTGGGTACGAATGATGCAGCCAGGAGAAGCCCCGATCACCTGATGGCAGACTACCAGGCACTGGGGGGCCTGCTGAAGGAGATAGGGGCACAGGTGGTGTTCTCCTCCATCTTACCAGTGAGTGGATGTGGAAGGAGACAAGAGACCTGCATTGGTGAGGTCAGCTTCAGACTTTGGAATTGGTGTCTTGAGGCAGACTTTGGCTTCCTGGACAATGATCTGCTCATCGCGATGAGGGACATGCTTAGATGGGATAGGCTGCACCTTTCCACTAAAGGTAAGCATGTTTTCTCTTCTAGGTTCGTGGATCTTGTCTGGCAGGCTTTAAACTAGGCTCACTGGGGGAAGGGGATGGTATGGGCGGAGGAAGCCTCAGACAAGCAAGCCAAGCATCGCCTGCAGAAGCAGCCCAGCCTAAACCGATGTCAAGCAAAACAGGTAATCAGGTAAGTGACATGGGCCTGGGTACCGCTGGGATTAGGGGGGCAGTCCATTTATCTTCAGGAGGCCTCAAATGCCTCTATACTAATGCTCACAGCATGGGGAACAAGCAGGAGGAACTAGTCCTCCTGCTAGCCAGCACCAACCCAGACATAGTGGGACTCACAGAAACGTGCTGGAACCCAACGCATGACTGGGCAGTGAATATCAAGAGCTACAGGCTCTACAGGAAAGATAGGACAGGCAGGAAGGGTGGGGGTGTGGTGCTCTATGTCAAGGAGCAACACACATCCACAGTGAGTAACACTGGGTCAGAGGAGGAGCAAACAGAAGTGCTCTGGGTTAGAATACAAGGGGGTCAGGGAGAAAGGGACTTAATGGTGGGGGTCTATTACAGACCACCCAACCAAGGAGAAGATCGAGACTAGGAATTCTTAAGTCAGCTCACGGAGATAGTTAGGTCCAAGGATGTGGTCATCATGGGTGACCTAAACTTTCCAGACATCTGCTGGGAGGAGCAAACAGCCAGGTCTGACCGCTCATGCAGGTTCTTAACTGACATACAGGACCTCCATCTAACCCAGGAGGTACACAGCCCCACCAGGGGAGACGCCTTGTTGGATTTGGTCCTGGCCACGGGCCTGGTACGGGGTCTGCGGGCGCTCGACCACCTGGGCGATAGCGATCATCGTCTGCTGGAATTCACCATCCAACACAAGGTGGCAAAAGCCTCCAGCAAGGCAGCAGCCCTCGACTTCAGGAGGGCGGACTTTAATGAGGTGAGAAAATTAGTGGGGGATGCACTGAGGTCCCAGAGCAGTAGGGAGTTGAATGTCCAGGAAGAGTGGTCGTTCCTTAAGGAGATGATCCTTCAAGCTCAAAGGGAAGTAATCCCTACATGAGTCAAAGGGGGCAGGAGAGCACAAAGGCCCCCGTGGCTCACCAAAAGCATCCAGGAATGATCCAAACAAAAAAGGAGGCATACACCCATTGGAAGGGAGGGGCCATCACAAGAGAGGACTATACCTTGGTGGCTCGGGAATGTAGGGGGGCGGTCAGGAAGGCCAAGGCAGAAATGGAGCTGGGAATAGCGACCCAGATCAAGGACAACAAGAAATACTTTTTCAAATACATAGGGAGGCAAAAGAAGGTGCCAGGTAATGTGGGGCCTCTGCAGGGCACACTAGGAAATCTGGTCATCTCACCTGACGGTAAAGCTGACATATTCAACAATTTCTTTGCCTCCATATTTCTGAGGAGGGACCCAGATATCTCCCCAACTGGCTCCCATGAGGGCCCTGTGGGTGGCACACCCAGGCCTAGGGTTAATGAGGACCTTGTCAGGGGACTTCTGGAGGGACTAGATGTATTTAAATCTGCTGGTCCTGATGATCTCCACCCCAGAGTGCTGAAGGAACTAGCAGGGGTCATTGTGGGACCTCTGGTGCAGCTCTACGAGCACTCATGGCACTCAGGCGATGTGCTGGAGGACTGGAAAAGGGCCAATGTGGTCCCCATCTTCAAAAAAGGGAGGAAGGAGGACCCAGGAAACTATAGGCCTGTGAGACTTACCTCGGTCCTGGGGAAGCTTTTCGAAAGAATTATCCTGGCACATGTCCAGGAAGGGCCAGCAGGGGAGGTTATGCTCAGGGGCAACCAGCATGGGTTCATTAGGGGCAGGTCTTGTCAAACCAACCTGGTGGTCATCTATGACCAGGTCACCAAATCCTTGGATGCAGATGTCGCAGTGGATATAGTCTTTCTGGACTTCAGGAAGGCCTTTGACACGGTCTCCCACCCCATTCTCAGTAAGAAACTAGGAGACAGTGGTGTTGATGCCTACATGGTCAGATGGATCACTAACTGGCTGGAGGGCCGCACCCAGAGGGTGGTGGTGGATGGGTCTTGTTCTACCTGGAGGGATGCGGGTAGTGGGGTTCCCCAGGGCTCGGTCCTCGGGCCCGCACTATTCAACATCGTAGAAAACACCCTGTTCAAATTTGCAGATGACACTAAGATGTGGGGGGATGTGGGCACGCTAGTAGGAAGGAACAGGCTGCAAGCCTAGACAGGTTACAGGGGTCGGCTGATGAGAACAGGATGGGGTTCAACACTGACAAGTGCAAGGTACTGCACCTGGGGAGGAGGAACCAGCGGCACACCTACAGGCTGGGGAACTCCCTTCTCACCAGTGTTGAGACAGAAAAGGATCTTGGAGTCATCATTGATGCCACAACGAACATGGGCCAACAAAGTGGGGACGCGGTAAGGAAGGCCAACCATACCTTGTCGTGCATCCACAGATGCATCTCAAGCAGGTCCAAGGAGGTGATCCTCCCCCTCTATGCGGCACTGATCAGGCCACAGCTGGAGTACTGTGTCCAGTTCTGAGCGCCACACTTCAGGAGGGATATGGCCAATATGGAGAGGGTCCAAAGGAGGGCCATCTGCATGATCAGGGATCAGCAGGGCAGGCCCTACTAGGAGAGGCTGAGGGGCCTGAACCTGTTCAGCCTCCAAAAGAGAAGGCTGAGAGGGGATCTAGTGGTAGTCTACAAACTAGTCAAGGGGGACCAGCAGGCATTGGGAGAGTCCCTATTCCCCCAAGCACTCCCGGGAGTTACAAGAAACAACGGACACAAGCTAGCAGAGTATAGTTTCAGGTTAGACATTAGGAAGCACTATTTCACTGTCAGGGCGGCTAGGAACTGGAACTGACTTTCAAAAGAAGTGGTGGTGGCTCCTACCCTGGGGGTCTAAAGAAAAGGCTGGATGAACATATGGCCGGGGTCGTTTGACCGCAGTACTCTTTCCTGCCCGTGGCAGAGGGTCGGACTAGATGATCTCCTCAGGTCCCTTCTGACCCTATGAAACTATGAAACTATGAAACCTTCAAGACACTTTTGGATGTTTAGCTTGCTGGGATCCTATGATCCCTGCTGACTTCCTGCTCCTGGGGTAGGGGGCTGGACTCGTTGATTCTCCGGGTTCCCTACCAGCCTGAATGTCTATGAAATCTATGAAAAAAAATGAAATATTTACTATAACTTACTTTAATTTTATATAAAAAAAATTGTCATCCTGATGTATGGTTTGCATAGTGTATCTAGAGGTGATTGCATCATAGCTCAATATATAGTCTTATTCATATATAGTGTGTGGGGGGGTAAGGGGATTATGTGGGGGGTGGGAGGGTGGGGTTGTGTGTGTGGGGTGTGGGTGTGCTGTGTGGGGGTGGGTATGGAGGAGTGTGGGGTATGTGGTTGGGGTGAGAGTGTGTGTGGGAGCTGTGGGAGGGTATGGACATGTTTGGCAGTATGGTGGGGTATGTGGGAGAGTATCAGTGTGTGTGAGGGGATTGCAGAGGTGTAAGAGTGTGTATGGGGGCTGTGTGGTTGCGGTGGGTGGCTGGGAGTATGTTGGGGGGCTATGGGAGGGTATGGGTATCAGGGGGCTATGGGAGGGTATGGGTGTGGGGGGTTGTGGTGGGGGTCTGGGGTGTGTGGGATGGTATGGGTGTGTGTTTGGAGGGGTGGAACTCGCACTCCAGAGTTTGCAAGTCCCTGGATGTACATGTGGTGGCAGCTAGTGGGGGCCAGCCCTGCTAGCCCCCATAGCATGTAGCTTCTGCCCTCCTACCCCAATCTGCAGCCACAGGTAGGGGCAGCAAGCAAGGGCAGCTCCACTTGTCCCTGTAGCATGTAGTTTCCACCCAAGTTTCTGACTGCACTTGACAGCAGCATGTGGGGCCAACCCCACCTGGCCCAAAAGCACTCCTGCCCAAGTCCCTGGCCATACATGGTGGCAGGGTTTGGGTCCAGTCCCATCCAGGCCCATAGCATGCAGCTCTCCATGCTCCCACCTGAGTTCCCAGCCCCATGTGGTAGCAGCATGCAGGGCCAGTCCCACCTGGCCCCATAGCATGTGGCTGCCACATTTCCCTCCACATGTAGTGACAGCATGTGGGACCAGCCCCACTTGGCCCCACAGTGCACAAATCCTGTGTTCCTGCAGCGTGCAGGGCCAGCCCCCCTCAATGTGATCCTGGATGCCAGTGATCCTGCATGTCAGAGCTGAGCTCTGTGTACAGCCCCTGCTTTCAAGTGGTTCTGGAGCCTGCTGCTATTTGTTTTTCCCCTCCCTTCTACACACAGCCTCCTAGGTGCAAGGAGGGCATGAATGGTCACAACATACAGCACCTGGGTTCTGGAGCTGCAAGAAAGCAGAGGCTGTGTACTGCTGCCAACCACTGCTTTCCTCCTTTCCCCCATTGCTGAATTGGGATGGGGGGAAGAGAAGAGCAAACAGCAGAAAGTTTCAGAGCTGCTTGAAATCAGGTACTCTAAGCAGACCTAGTGCCAACTGGTGGATGAGCTCATAGAGCTCACGGCATGGGTGGAGGTCCCAGCAGGAGCTTTGCTGGCATGTCAGCGAGCTTTGAGAGATGGCTGCACATGCAGCACAAAGACAAAGGATGTGTCTGATGGCATCATACCCCATCTGGATTCACCCTTGAAAGGAGCACAGCAGCAGCTGGATAGATGTTCAATCTAATACTAAACCAAAAAAAATTGTTGTATCATTGCTGGCTTGTTGCTACAGCATCCTTTACTCCACAACAACATAGTAAGATGCTTACACCAATTGTTTGGACTCAGCATCCATCCAGTTGTACTCAGTAGATAAGATGACATGTCTCCCACACCCATGTCTAGTCAGAGATTGTCTTATAAACTGAAATGATATTGGTGATAAAACTCTCTTGTTGAAGCTCATTTGCAGAGACTCCACTGGCATTCAATAGTAACACCAAGATCCATAAAACCCTTGTGCACAACTTTCATAACTGCTTGTAATCCATATATTGAGTGCAGGCTGTAGGTAGCAGGTCATTCTCTTTGTTTCTTTTTTAGGAATAATGAAATTACAATTCATTTGCAGTTGACTGCAAATATTTTGGGAACATTTTCAGAACTGCACACAACTGAGTTATTTTGGCAATCAAACCTCAAGACACTTTTAACATACATAAGTATTATAATGAACACAAGGGTTACAATGTACATACTAGGAAAGAGAAATGGGATTAAAAATATAGCTTTGCCACAAGGCTGTATTTAGACTCTAAAAACAAGATGAAAGAACAAATAAAATTGTATTAATATATTTTCGCCCAAAGCTTGAAAAAACCCTTATGTCAAAAATCTCCTCTCTAAGTTACACTTTGTATTCCCATTGCATATTGTATTAACTGCTTTTTATTAGCAATCTTATTACTGTTGAGCTGCACAAGAATAGAAGCAGTTTGCAAATGAACAGAATTGGTCTGGAAAGACTGAAAACTCTATACAAGTTGTTACAAATTATTTTCTGGCTTGGTACAAATCTGCATATAAATTGAGGGACACCAATCAGGAGGTACCTTAAGGTGTGCCTCAAAAGATAGGATTATGAAGACATTTAGAAGCCTTGAATGTGTACAGTGCCTAGTGCAAATGGAAGTCAATGACTTAATTTATCAAACATACTTATGTATTAGGCCTGTGCAAAGTGGCAAGTATTCGATTCAAATTTGGCCGATTCAGAGGGACAGAGATTCAATTTGGTGATTTGAGCCACTATCCCAATTTGATTCAGCCAAATCAGATTTGAAGATTCAGCACCGATTTGGCAATTCAGCCATAGACTACACAGGCAGCAGTCCTCAAGGATGCTGGACACAGTCCTCAAGGATGCTGCCTCCAGATGGTAAGTCTCTTTTGGTAGGCAGAAGGGGGAGGGAAAGGGTGTGTGTGGGGGGGCAGATCAATGCCCCCACAGCAAGGGAGGAATTGGGGCTGGGACAAGATGCCCAGCTCGGGTGAGGGGATGCAGGACTCAGGGAGGGAGGCTGCTGCTGTAGACTGCCAGTCCAGGAGCTGCTCTTCTAGGGCTCCAGGGGGGATGAAAGGGGGCATGTGCCCCAGATCTGAGCAGGGTGGGCAGGGCTGAGGTGCGCTCCAGACAGGCCATGGAAGGCACTGGCAGCAGGTGCTATGCCCTCCCACCACTTGCCCAGCCACAGCAGGAAGGCACGGGAAAGTGCCACTGCGCTGCCTCAGACAAGCGGCATGCATTGGCAGAAGCCACTCTAGCTTCCCCACACCTCCTGGACAAGCTGCAGCTTTGCCCTGCCATGCCCTGGCTGGGCGAGCAGCAGCAGGGCATGGGAACAGGTGTGTGCACCCAAATTGGGGCGTGGCCAGCGGCAGGGGCTATGGGGAATTTTAGGATGGCTGCAGCCCCCGCCCCGCCCCCCGCCATAGCCCCAGCTCCACTGCACTCTGTGGCACGGGCAGAGCCAGGGCTGTGCTCCAGGCTGTGACTGGGGCTAGCCACCTTGAGCACAGCCCTAACTCCACCCACCCCATGGAGCACGGCCCAGCACCAGGCAGATGGGGCCAGCCTTCTGGAGTGCAGCCCAGTCCAGCCCACCCTGTGCAGATCCAGGGTCACAAGCCTGTACCCATGCCCTCCCAGACTGGCGATGAGAGCCACCAGAGAAGCCACGAGAAGAGCAGCTCCTGGACCAGCATTGCATTGTGGTGCACAGTGGTGGGAGTCCCCCTCCCCAAGTCCTGTGTCCTCCTCCCCTGGCCTGGCTGGGAAGCTTGTCCCACTCCCTCACTGGTCGGGAATTGATATGCCCCCCCCCAATTCCTCTCCCCTCCCCCCTCCGCCCACCACAACAGACTTACCAGCTGGAGGTAGCTGTGTCCACCATCATCAAGGACTGCTGCTTGTATAGTCTATGGCCAAATCTCCAAATTGGCACTGAATCTCTCTGAATCAATTTAGAGGCTTCCGAATCAATTTGGACCTTTTAATGTGTGTCCCAATTCAATTTGGATTCAGAGATTCAGCTGCCAAATCAGGTCAAATCTCCTCTGAATTGAATTAGCTACGGAAACTTCGCACTGCCCTGTTATGTATTTATTTTGGGGGGAATTACTGTGCAGTGTCTATGTGGAAGAAGGAATGCAGCCCATGGCTTACATGTGTAAAGGTAAGGTTTTCTTTTAAAAATAGGTTTACAATAAATATAAGGACAAAAATCCCATGTTCTAATGTCCAAATCCCCCATACCAGTTTCCCAAAATCCTGAGTCAGTTTTCACAGCTGATTTCAGTTTTGTTTAGTGAATAATGAAGAAATCAATCAAATTGCAGAGCAAAATCAAAACACAGGGGAAGACAAAAAGATAAGAAGCATAAATTTATTACATTTTCAGTGCAAGTCACAATTTAGCTGCAGGTTACCTCTTTGAAAAGTAGAAGTCTTGTTTATGAAGTCAGCCTTTTCACCTTCTCATCATTCTTGCTTAAACACACAGCTACACTCCAAAGCATTTTGTTTATTGCATACTCTATTGCATGTGTTCCTATTTTATTGTAGTATTTATACTTAGACATTTCAAAGATGAAATATTTTAAGATAAAACCATAGGAACTTACAAATATTTCTCCAACTGAGTTTCAGTTGCTTTGCAGCTGCAGCAACGATTAATGCCTAGTCTATATTCAATCAACTAGCCCAACTAACTTTTTAAAATCAATGTAGTTGAAAGAACATAAAATATGTTGCAAAAACTCGTAAATAGATGTTGTCAGATTTTTTTACAACAATGAAATTCCACTGAAACACACTGTTTTATGGAATTTAAAACAAACAATAGAGACTTAGAAGTTTCCAAGGGCAGATGGACATGCCTCAGATGTGGAAAATCAAAGCTTGCATCCTTGCTCTGCCTCATTTACTTACATACATGCACAATTTGTTTATATTTTAGTGTTTAACAAACAAATTTCAAAGTCCAAAAGCTGCCATGAAATAGAACTTTAACCCTCTTGCCAGGTTTGCCCTTTAATCAGCTGACAGCTGTTAAGTACTTGCGTTACTTTATGTCAGTACTGTATCCATTAATGATTATTAGGGCTGTGCGAAACTTTGGATGCTGATTTGTTTCGGAGGAGATTCGGCCCAATTCGGTGGCCGAATCTCCAAATCCAAATAAACCAGGAGACCAATTAAAAGGTCTGAATTGGTTTGAAGCTCTCTGAATTGATTCAGAAAGGATTTGGAGAGCTTCAGTGATTTAGGCAGCCCCTGCTGCTGCAGCAGGGAGCTGCACCACACTCCAACCTGGTAAGTAGAGGGTGGGGGACAGGAGGCTGGAGGAGGGGGGACGGGACCATGGGGGGACCCCAGCCAGGCCCCATCCCCTGCCTGCTCCTCCAGAGGCCCTGACTGCCTCCGACCCCCACCCACTGTCCGAGCCCCCACCATCGTTGTCCCACCTGGCCCCAGCTCCCGGCTCTTTAAAAAAAAAGCCCCTACTCACTGGCTACTGCCAAGTGGGGAGGCAATCCCCAATGCCCCCCACTGCCCCACGCTGCATGGGGTGCTCTTCCATGAGCCCCATGACCCCTGTCCACTCTCCCAGCTCCCGCCATGGCTTCCCCACCTGCTCCAGCTCTTTAAAAATATATATATATCCCTGGGCTCACCAGCTGCTGCAGCAGCTCTAGAGGCTCATGACAGAACTCCCCATGTAGTGTGGTGGGGCAGATGGGGGGCAGCAGGAAACACACCCCCACCTAGTAGGAGCTGGTGAGTCAGGGCTTTTTTTTTTTAAAGGGCCGGGAGCTTGGGCAGGAGGGGAAGCCAAGGCGGGGGAGGGGGGGCTGAGAGAGTGGGCAGGGGTTGAGGGCTTGTGGCAGAGCCCCCCTGGGAAGAAGGGGGCAGCAGGAATTCCCACCTACCCACTTTGCCTGGCAACATCTGGTGAGTGGGAGCTTTTTTTTTTTTTTTAAGAACAAGAGCTGGGAGAGTAGAGGTGTGGCAGCCATTGAGAATGAGCTGGGGATGGGGCCGATTCAGCCATGGTTGAATCTCTGAATCAGATTTGGCTGAATTAATTCAGGACAGTGATTCAAATCAGTGTCCCCTGAATGTACCAAATCCAAATCCAAAGTGAATGCTAGCCACTTTCCACAGGCCTTATGATGTTTTGAGATATGCTAGTTTTAGACTGGATCAAGACTGTCCATGTTGTGTTTTCACCAAATTAAGTAACCAGTTTGCTTTTTAAAATGAATGAGTTAAACCAGCACTTTTACTATAGACAAGGCCTTATTTTATGATTTATTCTGAGTAAACATGCATTAGAAACTAATAGTTTCATAGTTTGTAGGGTTGGAAGGGTCCTAAGCAGATCATCAAGTCTGACCCCCTGCCATGGGCAGGAAAGGATGCTGGGGTCAAATGACTCCAGCTAGGTGATTGTCTAGCCTCCTTTTGAAGACCCCCCAAGCTAGGGGTGAGCACCACTTCCCTTGGAAGTTGGTTCCAGCTCCTAGCCACCCTGACTGTGAAGTAGTGCATTCTGATGTGTAGCCTGAATCTACTCTCAGTCAACTTATGGCCATTATTCCTTGTTACTCCCGGATTATGCTCAGGGGAACAGGGACTCTCCCATTGCCTGCTGGTCCCCCTTGGCAAGTTTATAGGCGGCCACCAGATCCCCTCTTAGCCTTCTTTTGTGAAGGCTGAACAAGTTCAGGTCCCATAGCCTCTCCTCATAAGGCCTACCCTGCTGCCCCTTGATCATGCGAGTGGTCCTCCTCTGGACCCTCTCTATGCTATCCACACCCCTCCTGAAGTGTGGCGCCCAGAACTGGACACAGTACTCCAACTGTGGCCTGACCAATGTCATATAGAGGGGGAGGATCACCTCCCTGGATCTGCTCGTGATACATCTATGGATGCATGACAAGGTGTGGTTAGCCTTCCTGACTGTGTCCCCACATTGGTGGCACATGTTCATCTTGGAATCAGTAGTGACTCCAAGATCCTTCTCTGCCTCTGTGCTGACAAGAAGGGAGTTCTCCAGCCTGTAGGTGTGCTGCTGGTTCTTCTTCCCCAGGTACAATACCTTGCACTTGTCCATATTGAAACCCATCCTACTCTCATCCACCCACCTCTGTAACCTGTCCAGATCTAGTTGTAGCCTGTCACTCTCTTCTAGTGTGCTCACTTCTCCCCACATCTTAGTGTCATCTGAGAACTTGAACAAGGTGCCTTTCATCCCCTCATCTAAGTTGCCGATGAAGATGTAGAACAGTGCGGGCCTGAGGACCAAGCCCTGGGGAACCCCACTGCCCACATCCCTCCAGGTTGAAAATGACCCATCCACCACTACTCTCTGGGTGTGGTCCTCCAGCCAGTTTGTGACCCATCTGACTGTGTAGGTGTCAACACCACAGTCACCTAATTTTTTAATGAGGATGGGGTGAGAGACAGTGTTGAAGGCCTTCCTACATTCCAGAAAGACTACATCCACCACAACATCTGCATCCAAGGCTTTTGTGACCTGGTCGTAGAAGGCCACCAGGTTGGTCTGACAGGACTTGCCTCAGATGAACCCATTTTGGTTGCCCCTGAGCATAATCTCCTCTACTGGTCCCTTGCAGATGTGGTCCTGGATAATTTTATCAAAAAGTTTCCCCAGGACTGAGGTAAGACTAACAGGCCTACAGTTTCCTGGGTCCTTTTTCCTCCCTTTTTTAAAAATGGGGACCACATTGGTCCTTTTCCAGTCTTCTGGCACCTCACAAGAGCACCATAAGTGCTCGTAAAGCTGTGCCAGGGGTCCCACAATAACCTCTGCCAATTCCCTCAGCACCCTGGGGTGAAGATCGTCCGGACCTGCTGATTTGAACATGTCTAGTCCCTCCAGAAGTTCCCTGACAAGGCCCTCACTGACCATAGGCCTGGCTGCACCTCCCCAGGGTCCATCTGGATAATAATAATTACAGGACCAGAACTAAAATGGTATCATTTAGCTTTACAATAGCCCATGGGAATCAAACAATTATTATTTAATTAAAAGCAGGTTGTGTGACCTTCCTATAGAGTCATAACTCATAACTGTTCTCAGCTCTGCCACTCACCCCTTGTATGATCTGTGTGAAGTCATGGAATCTATGTTAACTTCTGTACCTGGAAAATGGATTGCATACACTGTTCCTGCTAGGGTTACATACACTGATGAAGAAGTCCCCTAGTGCTTTGAAAAGCAATTCCCAAGATCCATTTTAGTTCTACTACTAGCTACACACAATATAATTTATAACTATATTAATTTATGTAATGCTGAAATGGCCACCCCTCCTTACTGTTCTCCTCTCTTCCCATCTTATCCTCTGTGCTGTTTTACCTGTCTTCAGCATGGATAAAATAGTTCAGTGGAATATAGTTTTTGACAAAATTCACCTTACATCTCTTGGACTGCCTACTTGCTAGAGCTGCCTGTTAGCCCATTTGGGAATTATACTGTTACTACAGCTGTCATTAAGGATTCTGAATCCTCTACAAGTCCACAGTCTATGACCTTACAAAAGTCAATAAACCTCTAAAGGGCCATTAAGCAGTGATATGAGTATTTAATCCCTTGTTTTGTTTTGTTTTGTTTCTTTTTTAATCTTAACACAAAAGTACTGAAGAGCTGAATTCTGATAAAATGGAAAGGTAAACTCTAATTAGAGTGGTGCTGTTCAGGCTTTTATGGTTAAGACTGTGTCAGCACTTTCATTAAACAGCCTTGTCTACTGGGGTTTATAATTTAGCCTTGAAAAGGTTCACTTGGACTTAAACTAGGCAAGTCCAGTCCTTGCATATTGCAAAATGCATTTTTCTTTAAAACCTATCAGTTCAGTTATTTCTGACACTTACACTGAAAGAGTCTGAGATATGCTGCACTACTGTTTTACTTTGCTATTCATATCTGCAAGGAAATAAATGGAAATATCATGGCAGGTCCTCCCCTGATGTAAATCAGTGGAACTAGGCCAAAGTCAATGAAATAACACTGTTGTACTCCTGCTGAGGATGTGACCCAGGGGCATTAAAAGCAAGCCACTACATTAGAAGTATCCAAGGAAAGACGTAAAATTGATCCATCACAACACATACAAACTTCAATCAGTCTTAGATACCTACATGGTATTGCACTATCTTTAATGCATTTATTCTTACATCTTTGGTAATAGGCTGCAGGCTTGCAGCCTGGATCAATTAGCCAGGCTGCAGCTGGCTTAGTCAATTAGCAAATGAGGGGAAGTTGACTGGCTGACCCAGAAAAAAGGGGATAGGAAGAGGAAAGGGGTGGGATGACTTGGAGGTAGAATTATTTGCATGAAGTAGTAGGGATCTTTAAAGAAGAAAGGAAAGGTGAGGGTGAGAACTAACACTTGCTTGTGGGGATTCATTGTGGACTGTTTTGTATTGTCTGTTGCACTCTGTGGTGTGGATAACCCAGGACTTGAAGTTTTTGTTGGTTTGTCTTTAGGGCTGTCAGTTAATTGCTGTTAATGTATATGATTAACATTTGAATTGGTTCTTGCATTATTTTTTTGTAATGTGTTAATTATGCATGTGGCTTTGGAGCCTGTGCCTGGGCTCTGCTCTGCTGCCATTACTGCAGCCTCAGGGCTCCCCAGTATGGCAGCGGTGGCAGCGCAGAAGAGCTTCAGGGCAGCTTGGGTGTGGGCTCCAGGCTGCTGGAGCAGGAACAAGGTGGGGAGCAGGGCGTGCACACATGCACATGAGCAGCCATAGGTGGTGGAAGGTTGGGGCTAATGGGGCTTAGTATGTCTGTCTGTTCCCCCCACCCCAAACTAATTTTGCAGCAGCTAGTGACACCAGCAGCATTATGGTGTTGTCATACTGCAGCGCCTGGTGCTGCTCGGTGTGCAGCCAGGCCAGCACAACTGCCACACCCTGCTGCTGCAGACCTGCACCTAGCATCCCCCATTGCATGCTCATCTGCTGCTACAGCCCCCGCCTCCAAAAAAAAAAATGTCTCCTGCCACTTACGTGAGGAGCTGCAGCATGCCCACACCCAGAAATTCAACCTGCTTGTGTATAGAGCAGCAGTGCCCAGCAGGTAAGTCTGGTTGGGGGGAGGACTCCCCCTCCCCCCATCCCATGCCCCTGGATGACTTGCCTGCAGCTCCATCCCAAAATCCACCCTGGCCCCATGTCCCATTCACCTCAGCCCCTGCGCCACTCCTGTCTCAATTTGTCCCTCTTGCCCTTTCCCCCCACAGACTCACCTGCTGGGCACTGCTGTACATGGAGCTTGGCTGTATTCCTGGCCACGTGTATTCTGTGGCTGCTTATGTGTGTGCATGTCTGTCTGTGCTGTAGTTCCTCTTTAAATTCTAAATTCTGTGCTTTAGTCCCTTTCAGTCCTGCAGCAGGCAAAGCCCTTCTGGTTCCTCTCATTCCTGACCCATGGTACCCCACATCCTGCAAGGGCATGCAAGGACCACCCCCCCCTCCCTGGGCTCCGATCCCCACACACATACCCACAGCCCCCTACACCTTCACAAATCCCCACCCCCGCATGCATCCCCACAGCCATACAAACTACCTGCATGATTTTGAGTTTTTAGCTGTGTTATTTGCAACTATTTTTTTTAATTACAATCAAATTTAAATAATGTGATGGCGCTAGTTTGTTTACCTTTTCTATTGAGCTTGGGGTGCCAAAGAACCTAAGGCATTATTGCTTATGTTGTGAATCCCAGACAAGGACTGTGGCTGCAACCAGAGTATGAGAAATACAGTGAGAGACAGTGTCTTGGAACTGATTTGAGCCTAGTGGTGCCAGGCTAGCCAGGTGATCTGCTACATTTCTATGGCTAGGGACAGACATTATACATAAACTGGTTTAAGTGATCAGAAACTGGTTTAAACCTGTAACAGAAAAGATGTTCAGTGCACATAAACTAGTATGAAAATGTCTGAAACTGATTTGAGATAAACCTGGTTGACATTAGGAAGAACTTCTTCACAGTTAGAGTGGCCAGGGTCTGGAACGGGCTCCCAAGGGAGGTGGCGCTCTCCCCTACCCTGGGGGTCTTCAAGAGGAGGTTAGATAGGCATCTCGCTGGGGTCATCTGAACCCAGCACACTTTCCTGCCTATGCAGGGGGTCGGACTCAATGATCTATTGAGATCACTTCTGACCCTAACAAATATGAATTTAGTATCAGACGTAATAGATTTGGCTCAAACCAGTTTATGCAATGTCTGTCCCAGATCCCTTACTGGGGTTTTAAGTTAAACCAGACTCCCCCAGCACCCTACCATGCTCTCTGGGCTATATGGGTCTCTCTGCTCTACAGCATAGCTAGCCTCTGCCTCTCTGCTCCGTGGCTGCAGGTCTAGCAGAAGCTGCAGGCTGATCCTTGCTAAGCAGGAATTCCCCTTGCTAAGGAATTACTCCTTGCTAAGCAGGAATTCCCTCTCCCTTCTGCCTTGCTGAGAGGTAGGGTAGCCATCATAGAGGACATTCTGGTTTTCTGCTACTCTGTCCTCTATTGATATGAAACTGGACACCTTTTATGTCCTCTATTTTTCAAGAGGACATAAAGGTGTCCAGGTGAAAAGTGAAAAATAGAGGTGAAAGGTGAAAAATAGAGGACATAAAGGTGTCCAGTTTTGTATCAATAGAGGACAGAGGACACCTGGACTGTTCTCTATGATGGCCACCCTACTGAGACGTGTCTGTATATTAGCTAGCAGACTACATGTTGGCTACAATCTGTGCTGTGGCAGATGGGACAAAGGCAAAATCAGCAGGTAGTTGGTAATGTCCCTCTGTTGTTTTCTTAATGGGGTGATAAACATTGAGTTAGGGGTGATAAAAACTGTGTTACCAATTCCCAGCTGGGCTGGTCAGGGGGAGGGGAACCCCTCCCTAACTGGAGCTTAATTGCAGCCTCCTGCTGGGGCCTGGCCACACCCCCTGCAGCTCAGAACTGTGGAAGTCTGCTCTACTGCCCTCCGGCTTCTAGCTTGAGCCACTGCAGACATATGCCTGCATGTCTGGGCTGTCTGTAAAGTTACAAATGGACTTACCCTAGCCAGATTAGACTAACCTGCAAAGATTGAATTAATTCAGGCTCAGGCTTTTTGAATGTCTGTCCCTAGCCTATGAGGTATGGAAGTGCTCTTTGGCTGAGGAAGAGCTGAGGCACAGAGAGCCAAGTTACATGCTCTGGGTCACAAAGGAATTCTGTGATGGAGAGGGTACTCAAATCCAGATCTCTCAAGTCCTAGACTTGTAACCTAACATACTTTTTCTCACCTTCCTTCACCTAAGGACTGACAGCACAGATGGACAGAACTATGCTCCCAATAGAATTCTCTTTCATTCCCCTTTTTCAACCTTTAAAATCATGCTGGACTGCATCTAAGCTAGTGTGGGAGAGGTCTTGAAAGCACAACACTAGGAAATGCATTAAGGACCACCTGCAACTTAAATAGCCAATTCCTCACTCAAACAACTATTTTAAAATAGACACTAGTACAGTCTTTATTACTTTTAAAAGCCCTACTTTAAAAGACAACCACACGTTGTTGATCTCTCCATGGCTATTTAAGACAGACTCTGCAGGGGTGGGGAAATTAACACAAATCCCACACAAACTTGATATTTTTATGAAAAGCAGAAAATTTTAAAGAGAGATTTTTTCAAAAAGATGTTGGAAAAATCATTTTCATTTAAAATCTTCAAAATATATCCTTGGACACATGTTGTTCAACATCTTCATTAATGATGTGGACATTGGAGTCAGAAGCGGACTGGCCAAGTTCGCTGATGACACCAAACTTTGGGGCAAAGCATCCACACCAGAAAACAGGGGGGCGATTCAGGCTGACTTGGACAGGCTCAGGAAATGGGTGGATGAGAACCTGATGGTGTTTAACACTGAAAAATGCAAGGTTCTCCACCTTGGGAGGAAAAACCTGCAGCATGCTTATAGGCTCAGCAGTGCTACACTGGCTAACACTATGGAAGAAAAAGACTTGAGGGTCATCATTCACCACAAGATGAACATGAGCCTGCAATGCAATGCTGCGGCTAGAAAAGCAACCAAAATGCTGGCTTGCATCCATAGATGCTTCTCAAGCAAATCCTGGAATGTCATTCTCTCCTTGTACCCAGCGTTGGTGAGGCCACAGCTGGAGTACTGCGTCCAGTTCTGGGCTCCACAATTCAAAAAGGATGTGGAGAAGCTTGAGAAAGTCTAGAGAAGAGCCACGTGCATGATCAAAGGTCAAGAAAACAGACCTTATGATGACAGGATGAGAACCATGGGGCTCTTTAGCCTGGAAAAGCGCAGGCTCAGGGGTGATCTGACGGCTACCTATAAGTTTATCAGGGGTGTCCACCAGTATCTGGGGGAATGTTTGTTCACCAGAGCGCCCCAAGGGATGATGAGGTCGAATGGTTATAAACTGCTGCAAGACTGTTTCAGGCTGGACGTAAGGAAGACTTTCTTTACTGTCCGAGCCCCCAAGGTCTGGAACAGCCTGCCATCAGAGGTGGTTCAAGCACCTACATTGAACACCTTCAAGAGTAAATTGGATGCTTATGTTGCTGGGATCCTATGACCCCAGCTGACTTTCTGCCCTTTGGGCAGGGGGCTGGACTCAATGATCTTCCGAGGTCCCTTCCAACCCTAATGTCTATGAAATCTATGAAATATGGTTCTGAAGTAAATGTTTTGTCCAGATCTAATTATTGTTTTTTTCTTTCCATGTATATAGATAGATCTTTGATCTGGCACTAGTGGGATTCTAAGCTCTATGTTAAAAAAACAATAATAAATCTGATTCATTAAGGAATCCAAAATTAAATGGAAGTGTGAGGAAGGATGGAGGGAAAGATTTTTTCATGCTGGGATGAAGAACACCCTTATGCTCAAATTATTTGGTAGCTCTTAAATGCAGAATGCTCATCTCAGAATGAGGTGATGCCTTTCCTCCATGGAATGCTAATCTTTTCAAGTTGGAGAACAAAGAAAAATTACTCCATGGCAGTACTCTTCAATTCAGCTCAGCTGCAGTGTCCCAAATAATTTGTACTGCAAACCACTAACATATTAATCCATTCCTAAATGTCCCATGAGGACTGACAGTAAATACAATTCATTGGGTGTTTCAGGTTACTCTAAACAGGGACTGCCAGATTTACTAGCAAAAGTAAGTCTAGCTCTCTTATTCCTTTTTTCTTCTTCCCAACAATACAACTTGTTCTTTCTACTTGTCTTCAGAAAAGATGAGCCATAACATGGTTGCTTTATACTGCAACATGTAAATTCATTTATTCATTACATCCTGCAGTGTATTGAATGAAATTATCAGTGGGCACATTTACATGAGACTATAACATCACAGTAGACCATTCTAATGCAGATTACAGTGGCTCACAAGAACTGTGCTAATGTACAGTAGAATTAATCTACTGTGCCTTGGGATCACATAGAAACAGTTTGGCTGTGTTAATGCGCAGTAGCCCCAATCACAGCACATTAAGTCTAGTAACTGTAATTACATATACTAAACTTAATGTATCATAATTACAATGCATTAATGAACGTGTAGATGTATCCAATGGAAGTTATTCCTCCATTGTTTTTTACAATTGCTACTAGGTTTGTATTGAAGGTAATATTTGAAATTTGATTCTGAACATAAAGTAAACTGAGCTGGGTGTAATATTTCCATGAGTATCCATTAAAAAAAAAAAAAAAAAAGGAGATCAATGACAACTAATCTTTTAAAGAATAAAGTGGGAGTGGGGTGATTAAATCTAAAACTAAGGGTTTAACAGAACATATAATAAAAGTGAAGCAGCACCCTGAAATAACTGGCCTAAAATTATTAGGTCCTTCAAATCTTTTCTGTTTCACCCTTATTCTACTGCTGTCCTCTGCCTGTTCAACTATGTTAAATAAAGAATTGTCAAAGCAGAGAGTCTAGTGTGTTCAACAGCTGATGTTGCTCCCAGAGGTGCTGAACTGGCAAAAGTGAAAAGATATGGAGCAAATATAATTAGCCAGGAAGGGAGGATGGACTAACAGAGGCTTTTAAGAGTCAGTAAATTATCAGAAAAAGAAAAAAAGGAGGGTGATCCAAGCTGAGTTAGAAAGACAAGGAGGACAATAAAGAGTAGAGGGCTATAATTTTAAGTAGGATGAGACAGGATCCTTATTTTACACAGCCTAAATGGCATACCCATCAATACTGTCTTGGGTTAGGGACAGAAGTTACACATAAACTGGTTTAAACCTGTAATAGAACAGATGTTCAGTGCACATAAACATGTTAAAAATGACCAAAACTGGTTTAAGATTAACCTGGTTATATGTAGTATCAGACTGAACTGATTTAGGTCAAACCAGTTTATGGAACTTCTGTCCCAGACCCCTTCCTGGTCAAGTTAAATCACAGTACCCCAGCATCTCAGGATGCTTTTCAGCCCTGTGCTGGGCTGTGTGGTCTGCTCCAGGAGAGCAAGGTTGGCCCCACCTCTCTTCTCCCTAGCTCGAGCACTATTGCTGCTCTAGCTAGATGAGAGGGGGTGGGGAACCCAGCTCCAAATCACAGCCAGGGTTTGCCTGGTGGGGGCAGAGCAGCCCCTCACAGGCTTTTCCCCCACTCACTGCTGGAGCAGAGGAGGGGCATGGCCAGACTGTGGGCCAGGTCAGAAGAATGAGGCAGAGGAATGGGACTGCCCTCTCCCAACCTTGAGTGGGGGAAGATGCCTGGCAGTCATTCCCCCTACCCCACCAGACAGACCCAGCTGGGATGCCATGTGGGCATGGTAGGGTGTTTAGCCCCCATTCCCCCAGCATGCAGGTCCAAGGCAGGGGCATGGCAACACCCTCAGCTCTCAAGTGGGGAAGGGGCAAAAGCCTGGCAGGAAATGCCCCTCCAACCCCCTCAAGCAGGGAGGGAAAGAAAGGCAGAAGCCTGGCAAGGGCTGCCCCCCTGACAGACCCTGGCTGGGGTCCCATGTGGGTCAGGGAAGGGATTTAAACCCCCTCCCTCCCTGCCTCAGCATGTGAGCCCCAGGCCAGGTCATAGTTATGCACCCCACTCTCTGCTCCAGTGAGGAGAAAGGGAGAAAACCATGGCAGGAACTGCCCTCTCCCCTGCCTTGAGTGGGGAGGTGGGGGAGCAGAAATGTAGCAACCCCCCCTCCCTGATCCCAACTGGGGTCCCATGCAGCCATGGAGGGGGTTTAAACTCCTCTACCCCTCGCCCCAGCCTGCTGGCTGTGGGTTGGGATGTGGCCATGCTCCCCTTCCACTTGAACAAGGAGCGAAGGGGTGGGAAAAACCCAGCAGGGGGTGTCCCCCCCCCCCCCAAGAAAACTCCAGCTGAGATCTGGGGACAAGAAGGGGGTTTAAACTCCCCTCTCTCCCAGCCTCAGCATGCAAGACTTTTACTGGGGCATGTCCATAAAAGGGGCTCCCTCCCTCAGAACCAGGTTGGGGTCCCATGAAGCCAGGGAGGTGGGGATTAAACCCTGCTCCCCTCAGCCTGCCAGCCCCAGGTGGGCTGTAGGCATGGACCCCACTCTGTGCTTGACTGAGGAGTGGTAGAAATGAAACCCTGGCAGGAGCTGCCTTCCCTCCTCAAGTATGGAGCAGAAGCCTGGCAGGGGCTGCACCCACAGCAGACCTGGGCTGGGGTCCTGCACAGCCATGAAGGGGGTTTAAACCCCACCTCAGCCTGCCAGCCACAGTCTCGGGCATGGCCACACCCCCCACTCTCTGCTTCAGGGAGGCAAAAGCCTGGCAGGGGCTTCTCCCCCACCAGATAGACCCTAGATGTGGTCCTCTGCAGGTCAAGGATGGGGTTTAAATCCCCCTCTCTCCCCTCAGCATGGTGGCCCAGGCTGGGAGCAAGGAGCTGGGGGGATAAGGCCTCCTCCCTCCCCGCCTGACACCAGCCACAGGTTGGGGTCCCATGTGGACCATAGACAGGGGTTTAAAGCCCCCATCCTCTGGGCCTCAGCCTACTATCCCAGGGCCAGGGCCTGGCCACACCCCCTCCACTTGAGCAGGGAGGGGGAAAAAGCCTTGGAGCTTCTGTCCTTTCCCTTTGACAGTGGCCGGCAGACTGGGAGGTGTGGTCTAGCACCTTCCAGCTCCTGGCCCGAGCCACTGCAGGCACATGGCTGCATTTCCAGAATCAAAAGTGAATGTCTGTTCCCTTACTTCTCAGTTCAAGCTACACATTTTAGACTAACCTGCAAAGATTGAATCAATTTAGCCTCTGGTTTTTTGAAAGTCTGTACTTAGCCTTAGATACAGGCAGTCCCTTCTCCCATTAGCAACTCTTGTGAGACCATGCCTATTCACAATGGTTCCTCATATGCAGATGAACTGTCCTTGTGGGATGTTTCTTTCCATTGGGAAATGGACTCTCTATGTTTTGGCAGGAAGGAAAGACTCCACACTATGGTTCTATACTATGATATCACTATCTGATAAATTTGTCTGAGAAAAGAAAGGCTCACCCCACTCCCCATCACACATTCCCTTAGCAGGAGCAAATGGTAACGACTAATCCAGCATGTCATAGAAAGCCCCTGAAGCAGCCCTGTTGCCATGGAGCAATGGTCTAGGAAAAAAGCAAAGCATCCAAGATACGTGTAAAATCTCAAGATTTTCATAGTTTGAGTGGGCCAAACTTTATCTCACTGTTAGTGAGAAGCAGGAGGGGAAGGACTGAACAGGCCTTTCAGAAGACTTTGCAAACAACACCTAGATTTCCAGCAAGAGTAATCCCTTTCTCTGTGTTTTGTGATAAGTAAAGATAATATGGCTTAGAGCTAGGGTATTTAGTGTAAATGTATGTAACCTCAGTAACCAGCTGTCTTAGTTTCAAACATGGTTTAACTGACACACAAGATGGAACATGGTTCCATCATGATTCAGCCTTTTCTATGCTGGTAAATTAAACTATATGGGAAACCATTTAATTTAACTGTGCTCCCTTTACTTGGAACCATAAGTATCTGAGTGATATGGCAAGCAGTAAAGGCACAGCTTCCCTAAATGTGGATTAAGGGCAACTGCAGCTGCTGAAATTAAGAGGAAGCAGAGAACATTTTTCCTGGTTTTCCTCGATCCTGACTACTTCAAGTGGCCTACCACTATGCCCATAGTGGAGCAGGTGATACACTGAGCCTCCACTGAACTCAACTGGAAACATACAGATGGTAATGGATCAGCAGCTAAATTCACAGCCTGGCTCTTAGGTTTTTTTTAGTTCCTAGGGTATCACAGTTTAAAGATATTTAAGTCACTACTACTGTGTCTTTGTAAAAAGAGACCTATTGTAGTTTTATTATTACCTGAAAACAAAGAAAAATGTACAAGCTAAAATACCATAAAAGTTACAAGTAATGATATAATAGAAGACATTGTTTTAAGCTTGATCCAACTGCAATTAACTTCAGTGTGCACTTGGTAAGGTTAATAGAGAACAGAAAACTGAGTGCCCAGTCTTATAACTAGGTCTTTTGGATGTTCCTTAAAGCTTGGGAAAACAATCTTTTTTTTTTTTTTTTTAAGGAGATAGTCATTTGGCTCCATGCATTAAATAGATAACCAAATGATTAGTGTTCTAGAGAATAATAATTGATGCAAAAAGAGAGACATCCAGGAAGGTATTTCATTTGTCTCCAGTCTGCCTCCTAATACAGTATGTATGCAGTTACCCCAGTAATATATACTACTCTCCTAAAATAGCTGGAGAAGTTGCAGTTAATCTAGTAAACAAATAGTCAATAAATGAATAAAGAGACTTTACAAAGTGTTGTCTTTTCACTAACACAAAGAGACAAAAATCCCTTAATAGTATGAAGCATAATGAAAAGTAAAATGTTTCTTTCCAATCTGCACTGCAGATCCCTGTGTTTTGTGCTCAGAGTATACTGCCTTCCAGAAATACTTATTAACAAGATCGGCCTGACAAAAAGTCTGAGTTCTAACCTACCACTAAAAAGATCTGTTGACAGTTAAACAATACGTAACTGTAACAGATGAGAAAGAAACGATAATGAACCACATTGTTTTTATCCTTGAGATAATAGGAAATGTTTAGTGATTGGAGGTATATCACAAAGTTGTCTTAACATAGAGAAAATTAGGTAAAGACTGTTGGAACTTTTTTCCTTGAAACTTTTTTTTATCTGCTACAGCTCTTTGGTTAAAATAAAATTGATTTTGCCCATTTTTCATTTAAATTTAAAAATTTCTAACTTGGTATGCCATATTGGGTCTCTTCTGTAACTCATATCTTCATATATGAAGATATTTCAACTTCAATCTGTTGGGCAATGAGATAAATTATTCATGATATATAGGTAAATTAAAAGTTACCATACATTCCTTTTACCTCTGAATCTTTGTGCATTTAATTTCTGCAAATATTTGTGTCAGCCTACTTGTGTTCTGATGGACATTTTGTAAATTAATTTAAGGTTACCTGATGAACATTCATTGCTTACAGAAGCAGCAGTTGCAGCAAAGTTCATACCATCAACAGCATGCAACAGCCACCAGCTTTTCACCCCATGAAAAGTCCAGTAAAATAAAATTAATTGAAATGTAGAATGAAGTGACTATCCCTGATTTACAGATGATATAATTCAAAGATAAATGGTGCAGGTTTCACATAATCCTGTACAAGATAAAAGAACGGATGACAACTTAAAGGCACTTGTGTTTGGTTGCTTGCTTGTTTGCTTTTTTTGTTAGTGTTGAATATAAATCAAACTCTTTTGATACTATCTAACTTTTGCACCTTAATAGATACATATCAGATAGGAAGCCCAATGTTACGAGTTGTCTACAAATTGTACTCTGAGACTGAAATTCAGAAAACTACACATTGATTTTCCACCAAACTGAAATTGGTGGAAATTGTGCTTCTAAATCCCTTAGGATTGCTTTAGAAATACTAGCCTCTCTCTTTAACTCCAACTGAAATTGGGGCCTGGTTGTGGCTGGTCCAGACCAAGGATCTTGTGGCAATACCCTCTCCACAGGCTGAAACTAGCCTGCACGATGCCAACAAAATTCTTCTCTCAAAGCTTACTACCTATGTCCTTTCCCTACTCCATCCAGCCAAGAGTCTATATTCCCTGTCAGTACCAGAGCTGGCTTCTGGGTTTCCAACTATATAAACAGCCAACTGGAAGGGCATATCTCTTTTAAATAAATAGAAAACCCTAGAAATTAATTATAACTTTCAAAACAACTGTAAAGAAGTTAAAAAGAATGTTAATGAACAAAGGAGTCTGCCATCAAGAAGCAGCCCCAATTGCCCTTTTGATGTGTTTTTGTTTAAATTAAAAAAAAAAAATTGCAGGCTTTATTCATAACCTGTGAGTACATGGTTTACATTAGTGCTTTCCTTTCCAGGCATTGTCTAAAAATCATATGGGAATGCAATTTCTTATTTCACACCCTAGTTTTCAGTGGTGACTGCAAAAGCACCATTTCAATTTTCAATTGCAAAACACTTTTTCTGCCCAGCTCACATAACTTCAGATTGTGTTAGATACCTTGTATCTTATTTATTACACATGTCTACATATTGTGATAATTGGGTTGTATAATATCCCGTGCAGGCTACTGTGAAAATGATTTTTGCTGAATAGAAATGACTTATTTGAATCCTCAGGGGTTTGTTTTGTCAAAACTCACGTAGTATTTAGCAAAGTAATCATTGTTCAATTGTTGAGCATGAGGAGTGTAAAATTATCATAATAGAAGTGGAAAGAATGAAACGAACAATGGAGCTGACCTCATTTGTTTGATTATTAATGGTGTTTCATCTAATTTACAAGGCCTAACCTTGTGCAATGCAAATGTAGAGCACAAATGTACCTTTTTATCTCACAAACCCTAATTAGATATGCAATATATCATATGATTCTTTTTGTAGCTAAGCAAAGGAAATCATGGGAATTTGCAATGAAGATTTAAAAAAAAAATTTTGATCAGCGACACAAGCTTAGAAAGACTGAGTGGAAATACTGAAAAATGCTTCTATATTAGATTGCAAAATGATGTCCCTTCCCCTCAGCTAATTAACGAAAGTGTAATCTTTCCAGAAATCTTGAGTTCATTTACACAGTTTTCTTCCTTTCAGGAAAGATTTAGAGCTACCAAAAATTCAGTGAAAAAATGGTCTCGCATCACACCAAATATATTGTAAATGACATTCAACAGTATAATGGGAGAAACTTACATTTACATAACTAACAACAATACACCATATATTTTGTAATGTCTTCCTCAGAAAAAAAGGATAAAATCAACTTGCTGCCCACAAGACCATCTACTCCATCCCTGCTTTGCACACCACAAGCCATGAATCAGCCCTCAACAAACTTATGACCTTTTGTACACAAGAGAAAAAATCCTTAAAAATCATAGTGTGTCACAAGAAAACAGCATGAAAGATTAAATGCTATGGTAAAACCCTGGAAATATTTTGAAGAATGGGAAGAGAGAGAGAGAATGAACACAATTGTTGGATTGTGTATTACATCCATCTTGTACTGACTCACCTCTCAGCAATATTCTTCTCACAAGCCAGCAAGAACACTCCTCATGTCCTGAAACTACATGTCACAGGTACGAGGGGGCAGATCTTTTACTGGCGATACATTTTCTGTCACTACATCATTGCTACAGAATCTCTAGTTTTTAAAGCAGGGTTTTCCTGTGTGGGGAGGGGAGGGCCTGGAAAAACCCAGATTGGGTCAGAGCCAGGCTGGCATTAAGACTCAGGTGCCATTGCTGTTTCTCCCTGACTCTCAGCTGCAGCATGGTGCTGTGAAACCTTCCCTCCGCCAGAGCCCATGGTGCCTAGTTGTGGTGCAGCACAGGCAGAGCTCAACCTCTGCCAGAGATGTAGGAGAATGACTACAGCACAGCTCTGGGACAGCTCCATGGGGCAGATCTTAAGGCTTTGCAGGCCATAGGTTGCTGACCCCTCTTCTAAGGTATTTAAACCAGGCTCATTGTTTTCATAGTCTATGCCATACCTTCAGAGGAGGCCCAAAGATAAAACTGGGTGTCTCAGGTCAGATTCCACCTTTGCAATGCTATAATAGACAACAGAATGACAAATCCATCCTCAACACTTACACAACTACTTGGACTTTTAAAAGGCTAAAAAGGCTTACAAGGCTGACTCATGTCTAACACAGGAAGCATTTAAGAGGAGAATGGTCTTCCCCATATTGATTTTGTACTATGTGATCTTCTCAAATTCTTTGTGGTTTGGTTTCTCAGGAAAAGTTTTGCAAAATAAAAATCCACATTTGCTTGATTGTACAAGCATTGTTGGCCCATGCCCATCTCGTCATAGTAACAAAACAGAAATCTGTTGGCTGAACATATCACAGCTGCAAAATTCTGTACAGCCAGAAATGTTGGAAGTCTTCACAGTGCTCCAATTGCTCTTAAATATTGATTCCTATCTCAATTCCCCCAATACTGATAGACTTTAACACCTACTTGTTAAATTTTCAAACAGTTTTTTTTTCCCACAATGCCCCCAATAAAATGTTACAAAATCACTTCTCCATCATCTCTCTCCTTTATCACATTGCCAGCAAAAATTTGGCCATTTTAAGTGGCAAGTTCGGGATACTGCCTGCTGCAGCAGAGGATGCTACTTTATTTGTACTTTATCTATATTCACCTCTTGTCCCATGTCTTTTTACATTTTTCACATCTCAAGGCAGGGATCATCTTTTTGTCCATGGTTCTAGAGTGCCTAATGGTCAAGTCTTGATTCATGAGTGTGGCTCATAGGTGCTCATCGCAATGAAAACAATGCTATATTTAAGAATGCACTGGATAAAGTCTCCAACTAGTCAGAATACATATGGAGAGATACAGAAATTGAGTCCTAACAAATTAAACAATACTATGAAAAAAATATCATTGGTATGGACCTTCATTTTATATTGGTCTCTCACTTGATGACTATTATTCCTCTCATCTACAGATCCTCCTGACCACTGCCAACTTGGATATTTTGACACAAAAGAAGAGAATAAAATTAATAATGTATGCAAGAAACTTGCTGGTATATTACAGAGACACTTAAGAAGTTTTGCCTGCATTTCTGAATCTGCCTATGGAGAGGGGCATTCAAAAGGAAAACAATTAAAATGAACCTTTACATGAAGAGCTTACAAATAGATGAAGTAGGAGAGGACAATTGAGATACCCAGTTTTATTGTTGGGCTTCCTGTGAAAGCATAGCATCAACTATAAAGACAATGAGCCTGGTTTAAATACCTTAAAAGAGGGGTCAGAAACCTATGGCCCACAAAGACTTTAGATTTGCCCCATGAAGCTGTCCCAGAGCCGTGCTGTAGTCAGCCTCCTACAACTTTGGCAGAGGTTGAGCTCTGCCTGTGCCACACCACAACTAGGCACCATGGGCTCTGGTGGAGGGAAGCTTTCACAGCACCATGCTGCAGTTGAGAGTCATGAAGAAACAGCAATGGCACCTGCGTCTTAATGCCAGCCTGGCTCTGACTTAATCTGGGTTATTCCAGGCCCTCCCCTCCCCACACTGGAAAACCTTGCCTTAAAAGCCAGAGATTCTGTAGCAATGATGTAGTGACACAAAATTTATTGCCAGGAAAAAATCTGCTCCCTCATACTAAAAAACCACCCCCCCAAAAAAGGCTACATGAGATGGTGCATCAAGATACCTCATGTGTCACTGGTACCTGCCTTCAGTTGCTCAGACATCCACACTCAGAATGCTGATAGGACTGTCAGTCTTGTTCCTCTTTCTGGATTCCTTCACTGTCTATAAAGACAGCATAGCATGAAAATGGGAAGGAAGGGGCACATATTTCCTTTTTTTTTTTTTTTTTTTCCTGCAACATACCAACACCTGATTGGCATTGATAAACTGAGGCTTTTTTTTGGGAAACTGCCATTCCCCTACTGCTTTAATTAAGGCTGCATGAAATATGTTGCTGCAGCACATTGCCATTATTACTATTTATTATTCAAATTATAGTACTGCACCATTGCTTGCTTAATAGCTTGCCTGAGGAAACCTAGGCCGACTTGCAGAGGACTCAGGAAGATGGCTGAGTGCCTGCAAAAGACTCAGAATCAGAAGAGTAAAACAAAGGTGCTAAGGAAACCACAGGAGGCCTACAGTCTGTTGGTCTACTGTAGAAAGATTCCCCCCCATACCATTTACACGTACCAATATGATACTACAGGTGAACAGATATCAAAGATTTATCTAAGGAACTAATGAAGTAAGAAGGCAGGTCAGGTTGGCCCCTTAGGCTAGGGACAGACATTCAAAAAGCCTGAGCCTGAATTGATTCAATCTTTGCAAGTCAGTCTAACGTACCTATGCTGAATCAGTTTGTACAGACTGTACAGACATCTCTCCTCTAGACTGAAAAAATGCAGGCACATGCCTACAGTGGCACAGGCTAGAAGATGAGAGGTGCTAGAACAGCCCTCCCTTCCCTTCCATAGTGCTGAGCTGGGGGGCAACCGCCAGCAAGATGCTTTGATTAGGGAGGGGTCCCCCCCCCACTGGTCAGCATTGGAGCCAGCCAGGATAGCATTTAGTTACACAGCAATTAGATCTCTCATTAGTCCAAGCTCTTTTTAAACAACTTGTTCCAAAGAGGGAATAGAGGGACATTGCCAGCTGACCTGATGATTAGCTCCAAAAAGCTCAGTCCTGTCTGCCTTGCCTCCCACATCATGGACCATAGCCAGCATTTGGTATGCTAGCTAATGCTGAGAGGTGTCTGTGTAAGGCAGAGGGGAGGGAGGAATCCTTGCTTAGCAGGGAGTGGTGAGTGCTGAGAGGTGTCTGTGTAAGGTGGGGGGGGAGGGGCAGGGAGCAGGGGGAAGCCAGAAGATGCCTGCAGTCTCTGCTGGAGCTGCAGCCAGGGAGCAAAGGGGATGGGCCAGCCCTGCTGTGCAGCAGACAGCCCCGCTCAGTTCACAGAGCATGCCAGGATGCTGGGGGAGTTTCATAGATTTCATAGACATTAGGACTGGAAGGGACCTCAGAAGATCATCAAGTCCAGCCCCCTGCCCCAGGGGCAGGAAATCAGCAGGGATCATAGGATCCCAGCAAGATAAAAACCCAAATGTATTTTGGAGGCATTTAAAGTAGGTGCTTGAACCACCTTTGGCGGCAGTCCATTCCAAATCTTGGGGGCTTGGACAGTAAAGAAGTTCAGCCTAAAATGGTCATGGAGGAGTTATGTCCAGCCTGAAATGGTCATGGAGGAGTTTGTGACCATTCGACCTTGTCATCCCTTGGAGTGCTCTGGTGAACAGATGTTCTCTCAGATCCTGATGAGCACCCTTGATAAATTTATAGGTGGCCACCAGATCACCCCGGAGCCTGTGCCTTTCCAAGCTGAAGAGTCCCATGGCTCTCAGCCTCTCTTCATAAGGTCTGTTTTCCTGACCTCCGATCATGTGCATGGCTCTCCTCTGCAACCTCTCAAGCTTCTCCACATCCCTTTTGAATTGTGGAGCCCATAACTGGACGCAGTACTCTAGCTGTGTCCTCACCAAGGCCGAGTACAATGGGAGAATGATGTCCTGGGATTTGCTCAAGAAGCATCTATGGATGCATGCCAGTGTTTTGCTCACTTTACTAGCTGCAGCATCGCATTGAAGGCTCATGTTCATCTTGTCTTCAATCACGACCCCCAAATCCCTTTCGTCCATAGTGCTAGCCAGTGTAGCACTTCCAAGCCTATAAGCATGCTGCAGGTTTTTCTTCCCAAGGTGGAGAACCTTGCATTTTTTTGGTGTTAAACACCATCAGGTTCTCGTCCACCCATTTCCTGAGCCTGTCTAAGTCAGCCTGGATCACCCTCCTGTTCTTAGATGGTGACGCTTTACCCCAGAGGTTGGTGTCATTGGTGAACTTGGCCAGTCCACTTCGGACACCAATGTCCACATCGTTAATGAAGATGTTGAATAGTACAGGTCCAAGGACAGAGCCTTGAGGGACCCCATTGGTCACAGGGCATAATGAAGATTGACTTCCATCAACCATCACACTCTGGGACCTACCGTGGAGCCAATTCCCCAGCCAGCAGATCGTGGTGAGGCTGAGGCCACAGTTAGCCAGTTTTGCTAAGAGGTGATAATGGGATACCAGATCGAAGGATTTTTTAAAGTCAAGATATACAACATTAATTTCTGCTCCCTTGTCCAGATGACAGGTCACCTGGTCATAAAAGGAAATAAGACTGGTCAAGCAAGACCTACTCACAACAAACCCATGCTGGCTATCCCTCAGGACATTGCCATCAGCCAGTCTGTTAAGAACGGCCTCTTCGATAATCTTTTCTAAGACCTTTCCTGAGATAGAGGTCAGGCTGATGGGCCTATAGTTTGCCGTATCCACTTTTATCCCTTTCTTGAAGATAGGCACTATATTGGCCTTCTTCCAATCTTCGGGCACTTCACCAGAGCACCAGGAGTTCTTGAAGATCCGTGCCAAGGGCTGATCTATGATGCTGGCCAGCTCCTTGAGTATCCTGGGGTGTAAACTCTCAGGACTGGCTGACTTGAAGGTATCCAGCCCCTCAAGGTGTTCCTTCAGGAGGTCAGCATTGATGGAGGGTAAGGAATTTCCCTCACCCGGGCCTCCCCATCCTGTAATGGGAAGTGGTGTCCCCTGGGACTGGTGAAAGGCTGACACAAAGTACCCATTTAGCAAGTTGGCTTTTTCCTGGGTGTCGGTTGTCAGTTGTCCCATCTGGTTTAGCAGGGGTCCAATGTTGCCCCTGCTTTTCCTCTGGGTCCCCACATATCTGAAAAATGACTTGTTATTGTCCTTGTTACTTTGTAGCTATTTGGAGTTCCATCACAGCCTTGGCTATTCTGGTTTGCTCCCTGCAGGTCCAGACCAGTTTAGTTTAACTTAAATCAGGAAAGGGTCTGGGAAAGGGTCTGGGACAGACATTACATAAACCAATTTGACCCAAATCAGTTAGGTCTGATACTACATTCAGTCAGGTTTAACTTAAACCAGTTTCAGCCATTTTGAAACTGGTTTATGTGCACTGAACATTTGTTCTGTCACAGGTTTAAATCAGTTTCTGATCACTTAAACTGGTTTATATGTAAGGTCTGTCCCTAGCTGTATAGACTAACTGGTTCAGAGAGGCCTAAACCGTCCTATGTGACAACTTACTTTGTCAGATGTTATGAAGTAGAAAGCATGAAAAAAAATCCAACAAAAAATGTAATGGGGGACAAAATAAGTAATCAAGGAGGATAAAGGGTTAGCAGTCAAGTGGTAGGGCCTTTTTTGCATTCTCTTTTGCCATCTTGTGCCACCTGTATCTCACTTTTCAGGAAAAAAAATGACCAAAATGTCAAAGAGGTCTAACAGCAAACAGGGAGACGATAGGAATTAACCAAGTACTCTCTGGGAGATTTGTAATAAAGAGCTTAACCTGTTTACAAAAATATGCCTTCTCTCATTAAAATCAGGCAGCTATATCAGCAGATTCAGAGGTAGATAATATTGCCACCTACTTTCTCAATTGAACAATAAGCTATAATTATTGCTAAATCCCACCTATCCAATCTTGTGTTTCATTAAATGAGGTATACACAATTTTGGGGGGAAGAGATGTTTTTGCTTCCTTCCTGATGAATGGTGGCTTAAGAAGGGGCACACACAGTATACCTCTGTTTTGAAACCTTTAAATCTAATTTTTCTGCAGTTAATCCTCCTTAGGTACAAGCACAGGCAGATCTGGGAGCAGGAGGTGCAATGGTGCAGCAGCAACCCCTTTGTTTCCTATTCCACCTAAACTTGAAAATCAACTGCCTGGGAGGGGCAGCAACATTTCTCTTCAGGCTGTGCTGAGCAAGTCCATTGACTTCATAGTTCATTATATTGTACCTGATTCCTGTTTATCTCAGGTGCTAATGACCCTCTCTCCTTTTTAATGGTCTTGATGTCCTATTCAAGTTACCCTTCTTCTGTAGTTTTGGTGTTCAATTGCCATTTCTGGTAATCTATCTACTGTTTCACAGCTCTGCAGTTCATTTTTAGTTCTAGCTAAAAAAAACCTTAACTCAAGTGGTAAAATTAACTCAGGTGAATATTAACTCAAGTGTGGACATGAGTGATAGTGAAGTGCTGGATACACTGTCAAGATGCTTAGGAAGGCTAGATTCTGTTTTATGAATCAGGATAAGAGATGTACATTTAACTATAATAACTACAAGACTCGGCCTGTGTGAGTTGGCAGCGATCCAATCTGACTTTTGGATCCGGCCACTTTAGGTGGCTGTGATTCGATCCAGAGCTCCGGACTGGGTTTCTGCCTCAATCCAGCTGAAGCGGCTCTGAAGCTTTGGAGCTGCCTCGGAGATCTGGCCATAGGGTATAATGGGGGAATCAATGAAATATCTATAACTTTGTTGTTTTTTGTCCAATTTGGATGAAACTTGCAGAGATGATAGCCTCTGCTTTGAGAATAAAACCTGCCAAGTTTAAAGAAGTTTGGTGTAGGGATTTGGGGGAAACTGTACCCCAAATTCGTGAAAGCCAAACATGTCATGGTTGTGTGTTACACCTCAAGGGGGTGAAAACTGCAGAGGTGGTGGCCCCTGATGTGGCCACAAAGCCTGGAAAGTTTCAAGAAGATCGGTGCAGGGGTTTGGGGGGAACTGTAACCCAAATTCTTGAAAGAAAAACTCCTGTCATGTCTATGTGTTACAACACAGGGGGGTCAAAACTGCAGGGTTGGTAGCTCTTACTGAGGCCAAAAAGCATGCCAAGTTTCAAGATCAGCACATGGGTTTGGGGGGAACTGCACCTCAAGCTGTGGACAAGCAAAACTCATGCAATGGGTGACCCTGTGTGTGTTAAGGCGCAGCAGGGTGACAGCTGCAGGGATGGTGGCCCCTTCTGAGGCCATGATGCCTGCCAGCTGTCGAGGAGATCTGTGCAGGGGGGTTCTGGAGCTCTGCACCCCTAGCTCCTGACAGGCAAAACTTGTGCCATGGGCGCTCGTGGGACTGACTGTCTGTCTTGGGGCAGTTGATTGTCTGCATTGATTTTTTCCTCTCCTTAGCCTGGTTTTGTAGGTGCTAATTGATGCTCATTAAGTCATTATGTAGTAGCTAGGTCCTGTGTATTGAGCTGGTCCCTGAGTGAATCATGATTGATTGGTAACTGGTGATACAGTAGCTTAGCAGCCAGGCCTGCAGTAGTGTCTCCCACACCACAAGACAGAAACAGTCAGTCCCACAAGCACCCATGGCACCAGTTTTGCTTGTCCTGCAGCTTGAGGTGCAGTTCCCCCCAAACCCCTGCACTGATCTTCTGGAAACTTGGCAGTCTTTGTGGCCTCAGTAAGACCTACCACCCCTGCAGTTTCCACCCCCCTATGTTGTAAAGCCTAGACATGACATGAGTTTTGCTTTCAAGAATTTGGGGTGCCGTTGCCCCCAAGCCCCTGCACTGATCTTCTTGAAACTTAGCAGAATTCATCCTCTCTGCAGAGTCTACCACCCCTAAAAATTCCATCCAAATCAGAAAAAAAAACAACAAAATTATAGATATTTTATTGTTTCCCCATTATACCCTATGGCCGGATCTCTGAGGCGGCTGAGGCAGGTCTGAAGTGTTTCAGAAGCTCCTAACTGCTTTGGGAAGCCTAACGAAGCCCATGCTTTGATCCAGACATGCTGCTTCAGACCCCAAAGCATTCAAAACTTCCCTGGATCTGAAGCTCTGTCCAAAGCCTTGCACAGGACTAATGACACAATATGTTTTGATCACTTTCGCCTAGTTTATGGTTTTTAAACTGTATATATACTATAGCAAATTAGTGCAAATTTCAACACAGTTATATTAATTTTTGCTTTAATCTTCACATGAATAATATAGTCCTAGGTTCCTAGCATATTAGTAAAGCTTCTAGTTTTGTTCTATGTTTTTATCTGGAGAGCAATATATGCTGTGTTATAAGTGATGTTGCACCTCACCATCTCCATTCTTTTCAAAATCCTAGGGCTGCCCATGGTTAAAAGAGTATATTCTTAATACAAGACAGGGACCAAATTTACAGAGTAAGCTTAGACATTTTTTCTTCTCATGTTTCATTCATTTTAGAGATAGTAGTGCCCTCTCAGTCATGATGGATTGCTCTTCCCTCTCTCTCATGCTGCATGTCTAGTCTGTATTTCAAACTTGACACTTTCTTCAACACCATTTTCCTGTTCTGAAATCTCTTTCTATTCAGACAGCCAAAGTTACATTCTCCCCACACCTTCTCTAGGCTGGCTGATATCCATGTTGCCCCACCCTTCCACCCACTAAGGATGCAGGCTCCTAAGATGATCATATATTTTGTTCACTCAGCATATCAATGCAAATTTTAAACCCTTCCAGTGGCTTCTGTTCATAACATATGGCTTGAGCTTCTCAACTTTATCAAGGTCCTGTATTTCTCTGTTTCCCCCTGGTCCACTCATTTTTGTATTACTATGCATTGGCACAGCCTACTTCATTCCACCAACAATGCCAAGCTTATCTGCCCAATTGTCAGCTTCTTTCACACATGCCGCTGTGCCTAGCCTTTACTCATGGGGTGTCCAGACTGATTTAGAAGCTACTGCTGTATCCTCCTCCAAATCCTGTCTAAAGATTCACCTCCATCATAATGCCTATAAGAAATCAAGCAAGCAACAATGAGTTCGTTGAGGAACAGATGGGGGATAGCTGGCAGTTTACCTATTTTTAACAACTAAACATACCAACTAAATCTGAGTTTGGCACCTTTCAACATATGAAAACCTCCCTCTCAATGTGTGTATAGCTACACCTCTTCACAGTACTTAGCACAAGATGGGTGCTGATTCTGATTGGGGCCTTTGGGTGCTAGTATAGTCTGATGCCCAAACTTTGGTCACTATTTAATTTTCCTTGCTTCCTTTCACAAAAAGATAAAAGCAGAGAAAAATCAGCAAAGGATAGTACCAAATGAGGAGAGCCTTAGTAAAACTTTCAGCTGAGAGGTGATGAGAGAGGCTGAAACCCAGAGAAATGATGTTATAAAGGTATATAAAATAACGAGTGGCATAGGGCACATCTACATGCCACCCTACGTCAACATAGTGACATGCTATGTCACCGTACAGCACACTACAGTAATATAGTGATCATGTGGATCTACATGTGATTGGCAGCTACATCACTGTAGTGGTGCGCTCCTCTGTTGTAGCCCGCCACTACAGCAACATAGAGGCAAAATCTAAGTGTGCACCATGTGCATGTCACAGTAGAGGCAGTTACTGTGCCATGCTTTAGTACTTCCAAAAGGAAGTAGTAAAGCACGTTGCTGTAGCAACATCACCATACGGTGATGTGTAGGCATGCCCATAGAGAAGATAATTTGAATATGAACACTTTCTGTCCTGAAAAACAGAAGAACAAGGGAGTGACAAGAGCAGAACACTGTTATTCATTGAACCCTTATTTTAAGAATCTAAATTGGTCTACTATATTGACTAAGAGAATTAAATAATAAATTGGGGGCATGCATTAAAAATTTAGGTAAAAGGAACTTCCAATTCTCATTGACAGACTGTTTAGAGTGACTTTAAGTGTTATAAAAGGACTACATTTATAATTGCACAGGCATATATAGGCAACAGTTCCACAAACCTGGGCATTTATGACAGGTTTCTATGGTATTCTAGTAAGCTGTTAGAATTTCAATTGCATTTAGGAGCTGAGTTTATGATTATATTTTCAGTTATTTCAAGGTCCTTGCTAAAGTCTTCTTATACCATGCTGTAGTTCAGTCCTATTTATTTGTGCTTATTATCTTAGGCTATTATTTTTGCAGCAAACACAAGCGATTATGCATTTGCAAATGTAGTAGATCAAAATCCCTTGAACATTGTGTTGTTTGCTCTGGGCTTATTACTCCCTGATACTTCTGTTATCAGTAGATTTTGCTTGTTTACCATTGCTATCTCTATTTAGATCATTTATATAGATGAGAAACAGTGTGAAGCTGCACTGCTGACTCCTGGGAGGCATCATTTGTTATCTTCCCCCAAATGAACAGCAGCCTCTTTTACTACTGTTTGCTATTTTAAGCCAACACTTTGCTCACACCTGTGCTCTCACTTTCACTTCACATGGATTTGAGTTTAAAGCAGATTAAGATGTGTTGGCTCTGTCTTCAGCAGAAGAGGGGAAGGGTTTTTCATAGACAGTGGGCCAATGACAGGGAGAGGCATTTGGTGTTTGGAACCAGCAAGTGGAAAGATTATACATGTCTGTGAAGAATAAAGATAAATCTTGATCTGTGAACTTTGCAGGGGTAGTTTCTATTGTACACCTGTGCAGTTCTCTGAGAGGAAAAGGACTGGTAAACAGAACGTGGAATTTTGTAGGAAACCTGGAGTTAAAGGATCACACAGATGCAGACTTCAGGTTTTATTTATTTATTTAGGGTTTGTGATTTAAAACAAAGCCCCAAACCATCAGAATCCACCCACATTTTTTCATTTCATGTAAAGTCTTAAAACCCTATAAAACAAAGCATTATAAATGGGACAATTCTCTGCCCTCGCTCCCCGCCACATTGTCTTTTCAAGACTAGTCCAGAATCTTTTTAAGATGTTGAGAAAACCTGTCTCTGCTCCTGTGAGAGCTCTGCAATTCTGTGCCATTGGTGGTCTGACAAAAATTTCTGTCTGGATTTCCCCTGGGCTGTGTGCCCCTGGCTGTAAGGGGCACACAATGACTTTGACCATCATTGGTTTTCTTTTCTTTTCTTTTTAGATGAACTGAATATGATTCAGTTTGCAGGGACTGCATTTCTAAGACAGGGAATTGCATAATTTTGATTGCTATAATTCTAAAATTAAAGAAGCTTTCTACTATCTGCTATTTCATACTTAACCAAAAATATGCTATACTCTTAATCAAAAGCTAGGTACTAACATGCAATTTATTAATTCAAATTAGGAAAAGAAAGTCAACCCGTCTACTCTTTGATGAATTTGGCCCAGCACAAAGCTTCTTAGTATTACTATCCAATCTTCTCTTGGACAATATTCTGTCCTATTGAAGTTCATCTCTATTTCCAACACTAGGTTTTCCACTTGCACTAAACCTGATTCAGTCTGAATTCGAGATCTGAAACAAAATCCATCTTAATTCATACTCTTGCAACTCTATTGACTTCTCCAGTAGAAAAAGGATGAAGCTAGACTGTTCTCAGTGGTGGCAGATGACAGAACAAGAAGCAATGGTCTCAAGTTGGAGCAAGGGAAGTTTAAGTTAGATATTAGGAAGATTTTTTTCTCTAGGACGGTAATAAAACACTGAAAGAGTTGCCCAGAGAGATGGTGGAAGCTCCATCCTTGGAGGTTTCAAAACTCAGCTAGACAAAGTTTTAGATTGGATGACCTAGTTGGAGATGGTCCTGCTTTGAGCAGGGGGCTGGACCAGATGACCTCCTGAGGCCCCTTCCAACCCTAACTTTCTATGATTCTAATCACCTAATGTAACTAAGGTTTTATCACCCTCTTGGTTCACTAGAGACTGTGCAGGTATGGGGCTTGCTGGCAAGCACACTGCTTTCCAGACTATGACAAGAACAACTGTCAGGCAATCAATGTGGAAAATCCCTTCCATCTTGCCTTCACCATTTTCTAGTCTAGAATTGCATCTGGTATGAATCTACAGAGCTCCAGTGAGAACAAAAGAATGGATGCTGATTTACATCAGATGATGATCTGACTGCCATCTACTTTATGTAGATAGAATAAAATATCAGCCTTTGATAACCTTACATTTATGCATACCAGCACTTTCATTTTCCCACCTGCCATAGATCTTTGATTTTTGTTTGTTTGTTTGTTTGTTTGTTAAAGCTGTAATTACTGCTACCATTTTCAATGCAGCTTGCTTTCCTGGACACACAAAAGCATCATCTGGACTCACCCCTCTTCTACCAGTACTATTTATCTTGCTTCCTGAGAGTCCTATGAAAGTATAGACACTCCCCAAACCAACTGTAGATGTCTGACAGATGCTATCAGTATGAATCCTTTGTATCACACACATTTTCTTTTTTCCTTGGGCTGCTCCTTTGTTCTTTCTTTTGCCCGTCCCCCAGTTTGAATTCATATTAGCCCTTGTTATTGTAATGGGGCAGGGGACTGCTGAGGCATTATTCTATATAACTATTACAGTTCCCCTTCTTTCTGCAACTTGCCTACACTCTTTGCTGAGGCAAAGGCCAGTGTTCTCTCTTTTCAAGATTCTTCAAAAAGTGTTATAACAGTTGCACCTCTGGGCTACTGTACGTAAAACACAGATAAAAAAAAAGGAATTAATGGTTACCAGTCCATATTCAAGAGAAACTACCTCACAGTGTTATACTAATACTATATACATGCAATACCTGCAGCATTTCCTGGTACACCAAACATTTAATTTATAGAAAAACAAATTAAAGAACACTGTAAAGAATAAAATACAAGGTAAAAAAGTAATTACAACTTTTAACGAAGCTTTATTACCAGTAAGTAGTAAGTTGTACTGGTGTTCCTCATGCAAATTTCTCCGGTTTATTTTGCATAGGTACACACAAACACAGCTTCAACGCCACATTTTCGCCTCAACCTTTTGGCAAACAAATACATACATTGCCCCCCTACTATTGTGTTTCCTTAACCTGTGACCATGGTATACATAGTATGCAACTGTCCCGTGCACTTGGGCTCCTCAGAGCAAGGGAAGAATGGCATCATCTCAGTCCTATCCAAACACCCCAGGGCCTTGTCAGTGTAGGATCTTTCAGGTACCAGCATTCCAACCTGAATGATCAGCAGTCTGATTTCCCTAGTTGGAGCTGAAATGGAAATCTAGAGCCTCTTTCCAAAGTGCTACAGGTATCAGAAGGCAAGGATTTCTTAGGGTCATATTGTTTTTGGACCACCTATGTAAGTATCAAGATCACCATAAAAATCCACTCTCAATATCTCATAGATTCATATATTCTAAGGCTGAAAGGGACCTCGGAATATCATCAGGTCCAGCCCCCTGCACCAGGCAGGAAAGATAACTGGGGGTCAGGTGACCCCAGCAAGGTGACTGTCTAGTCTCCTCTTTAAGATTTCCAGGGTAGGCAACTGCACCACCTCTGGAGGGAGCTTATTCCTCAGTCTGGACACCTTAACTGTGAAGACATTTTTCCTAATATTGAGCCTGAAATGGTCTCACAGGAGTTTGTGACCATTACTCCTGGTCCTTCACAAGCACGTCCTGGTGAACAGTTGTTCACCGAGCCCTTGATGTACTCCCCTGATGTAGTGGTAAACTGCTACCAAGTCCCTTTGCAGCCTTCTCTTTTGCAGGCTGAAGAGTCCCAGATCCCTCAGCCGTTCCTTGTATGGCTTGCCATGCAAGCCTCTAATCATACTGGTGGCCATTCTCTCGACTCTCTCAAGTTGTACCACATCTTTGTTAAAGTGCAGTGCCCAGAACTGGATGCAGTGTTCCAGTTGGGGGTCTCACCAATGCCGAGTAGAGAGGAAGGATCTCTTCCTTGGTCTTGCTGGAGATGCATTGATTTATGCATGCCAGAGTATTATTCGCCCTGCTGGCAACAGAGTAGCATTGCCAGCTCATATTCATGCTATGGTCTATTATTACCCCCAGGTCTCTTTCATGTGGTGTTGCCAAGCCTGTAGGTATGCATGGGATTGCTCATCCCCAGGCAGAGCACTTTAACATTTCTCAACATTGAAATTCATCTGGTTTTGAGTTGCCCAACTTGCTAGTCTGGCTAGATTCACCTATATCTGTAACCTATCTTCAAGCGTGACCATGCTTTCCCATAACTTGATGGCATCTGCGAACTTGGCCAGTGAGCTCTTCACCCCGTCATCGAAATCATTGATGAAGGTGTTGAAAAGTACAGGACCAAGCACCAACCCCTGCAGGACATCACTGCCCACTTTTTATGAAGATGACACAGATCCGTTTATTAGTCTCTATAAGTCTTTCACTTAAATGGACACTAACCGTTCACTGATACTGGAAACTAAACCAGGATTCTCCAGAGGTAAAAGTATGAAAGGGTGAAGCTTAGAGTCAACCAACCTTCATGGACTGGGTGCAGAAGGACCAATAAAACACTTATCAGTGGGTTACATAATCACTAAGGGAGATCATGTCTCAGGAGAAGTGATGAGAAGCGACTGTACTTCAAACTTTATTCACAGTGGGAGATGAATACAGTGGTCTTTTACTCCAGTAATTTTTGTGGCATATCACTGCTGACCACTGGCTGTTATTGAAAGTTATATCATTGCCATTGACTTAACCATAACTGTGTTTCAGCACAACTAGAAAAGCTGGATAGATCGACAAATAGCTCCTAGCATTTCTAACACTGGCTCTGGACCTTTGTATACATTAGGCTTTGCTAATTGCATTCCTTCTTCCTTATCATTTATCACAGTTGCATCTAAATACTTGGCAACGCAGAGGATGCCGAAAGCACAAACAATTTTATCTGAGGTAGAATTTTCTCTCGGGGCTAGGTTCTAGCTTTTTGAGCCAGAGACTCACTATAGGGGCAGACAGCAAAACAGTATAACTCTTGTAGGTGATTTTGGATAAGGAAGCAGACAAAATGCCTCTAGAGACATGCTGAAGTTCAGCATTTACTACAGCTTTTAAAAGACCCAACCTGTGTTCCTCCCAATGCTAGCTGTCATGATATGTTGGCTTGCAGTATATTATTCAGGTATTTGATATCTTTATGGGCTTTACGGTTTCCAAGCAAGGCCAGGCCTTGGTGAACAACAAATAAAAACTGGAACTCAAGTTCTATGGAAACATGTTTCTGCCTACTGGTATTTTCTTTAATCAAAGTCTTCTATTTACTACAAGCTATAAGGTAATACTAAATGGAATCACCTTACATGTATATGGACATACATCCCTTTTATGGTGCACAGGCAAGCCAGACACACTTGTCAAGGAGCATGGATAACCATATTTTGGATTCATATTGCTTCACGCACAGGGAAAAAAATGGCTCCATGTGCCCCCATCCAGGGAAATCACACTCAAGGACAGCTACAATTTTGCTGTCTGAGTTTAAAGTAGAGAAATCTGGCACAATAAATTTTCCTATGAAAGAATTTGGAAAACAGTTGCTTGGAAAAAAACAACCCCACAGAAATATTGAAGCTACCAATATTTGTTTTCATAGGAAAAGACATTCTCCTTTCTTCCCTCTATATTTGGATCAGATCCTAAAAGTGCATTTCAAAAATACAGCTTTTTCGTTCCAAAATAAATCCCAGACCTAAATCTCTACTGCCTTATATCTTGTGCAGACATTGATACATTTGGAAATCAGAATGTTAAGAGTTTAATACCCACTTCCCATAGCTTTACTTTACTATACAATGTGTTTGTGTGTGGCAGGAGGAGGAAGAGGTCTGGCTCCTAGTATTTACAGGTCTGTTAAACTATATTTTGATATATACTGTCTCTTATTTCTAAATTACACTGAATGTCTCTTCAACTTAAAAAGGATTTCTTCACCTTCAACTATCACCTAGATCATCTATTTAATAAAATCTAAGGTGCAAATTCTTAACTGTCTCTTACGTCACCAGTATCATTCCAGAACTGTGTTGCCTCCGGTATTAACTCAGATACTAGCCACTGAATCAATATCAAATTACACTTTCTCTTCATTTCACAGGATCAAAGTGTAACTTTTTTGGTATAACTTACTCTCTTTCCTAAGAAGGGTGCATTCCTTCATACCTAAACCTCCTATACCATCTCTAACGCTTTTGTCTCTCGTAGTTCCCCTGCTCCGTCCAAATTTATCCCAGCAGGTGAACTATAACCCAAGCTGCAGAGGAAGGAGAACTGCCTGCCCAGCTGCCATTTCTAGGCTGCTGCTCTTCTCCAGGCTATGTCTGAAAGCAGGATCAGCAGTGGCAGCCTGGCAGACAGGCTAACCCTTCCCTGCCTGTTCCCTTGGGATAGAAAGCACAGGCGGCCACAAGTAAGAGGGGAGGAGGAAGTGTGTGGGGCAGTAAGCATGGATCTGGGGTTCTGGGGAGGAGGGGAGAGGGAGGGCAGTGGGCCTGATCTGAGCAGCAGGGGAGGGGGAGTGGGTTGGGTGTTTACAATAAGGTGTAGCCTAGATTTGAGTAATTCAAGCTAGGTACCATCAATCAGAGATAATCCTGCCCTGGAGTGGCATGACTCTAAGCTGCTTAACAAGTGTTTAAAGCTTGTTTCAGGTGTTAAGAGCTCCAGGAGCTGCCCAAAGTTACCATGGAACAAGGCCTCTACCTGAACCAGAAACTTCTGGAGGTTTCTGGTGATGTGAATGAAAATGCTTTTGCAACTTAAACTTGTTGAACACTTTGAAATTGTTTAAATTTCAATTAAAATTTGAGAATTTCTGCTGTTTTTTCATTCCCATTAACTGACTGCCTCTTCCATACTGATACATGAAACATTCAGATTCATTAAAAAGCAATAACTAGTAGTTGCTCCTCAGACTGCAAATCTGGACAGTTGATGGAACAGCATGTCTTGCATTTGACAGCTTGTCTAACTCTATCCCATATGTATAGTCAGCCAAATAAAAGATACTGACTTAAGACATCCTTCCCTCACCCATAATTCCTAGACCATTGCAGTTAAAACACCACTAACACTACCCCTACCATGTACATGTTTTAGCATACTGTCTCCTTTGGATGAGTGGAACTTTTCAAGGAGGTTCCTGAGACTTGCAAAATCTGACAGATTATATTTTATTTCTGGGGCAGAAAGTTAACACAATGTTTCACTTCTTAACAAAATGTATTTCATTACTGCATGAGAGATTAAATGATCAAAATGTTGTACTGGAGATGAAGTAGTTCAGTGGCAAAACATGCTGCATTCAATTTTCAACAAAAATTCCAATGTCCAGGGAGGTTCATTTTTAAAATTATCCATTAAGTGACACTAGAATTAAGAGTTACAAAATGTAGTGTGCAACACAGCTGCCATCTTTAATGAACAATAAAAGCACTTCCTGAATACATTTCAAGCATAATACTAATCAAGAAAAGATAAAATATGGACTAGTACCACCTACTAATGGGAGTGCTCAGTATAGATACATAACACTTGGTAATCTGTTAAAACAACAATCTTAAAAGCTTTCATAGGATCATAAATTAGTGTAGCAAAACCCCCAGTTTTTTCTTTTGTTCTTGTTGTTGTTGTATTTATTTTAAAATTTATTCCCTCCCCTTCCCCAACTATTTCTGACCTTTTCTCTCCCTCTCTTTTCCCTATAGATAAGTATAAGTAAGCTAAATGTAGGATAAGCTTTAAACATTTTTATTTTGGTAGCAAGTTTTTGGTTTTGGATATCCACTGTTTTATATTGTATAATTATTAGGTTTGTATTGATTCTTACTGTTGTATATTGTATTATTATCATTTTTGTATTGATTTTTATTGTTTCATATGGATATTGTATGGTTTAGGCCTGTGTTTGTAAGTGAACCAAAGTCATGTCAAGTTTCCATTTTATATGTCAAGCCTCCATCTTGTGTCCTCTGCCTGGGCATCCCATGTTGCAACTGTATGGGTCATGTACCCCTCCCATGTAAATTGGTTCCCCGATGAATGAGTGTGATTGGGAATGATTGAAATACAATGGTAGCAGGCCTCTACTGAATAGCTTGTAATGACTGGGCCATCACCTCACATTGATTCATCCAGGAACCACGGACCTCACCCAGGAACAGAGACAAGACCACCATTTGAAAGACAAAGGAACCTGAAAAATCAGCATCTCTCACCATTACAGACACCTGAAACTACACATCCCTGCATGGAGCGCACACACTCAGTATGCCAGGGGCTGACCCTTGCCTGGGCATGCCTTCTGTCACTAGGGTCACACAAGGTCTGCCCCTATAAAAAGGGGCAGTGAAGACAGACCCAGTGGGAATGCAATTTCCATCTGGACCAGCACGTCACACCACCTATGCACCCAGAGGCCCTGCCGACAACCCTCCTCTGGCCAACACCTACTGGATAAGGACCCCATTCCAGCCTGGATAGGTAGATATTACCTGCACATCTCCTCCTACAATTTGGACTCTCTCTCGGTCTCTCTCTCTCTCCTCCTGGACTTCAGTCCCTGCACCAACCCTTTTTAACCCCTGCTGCCATTGTGTGTGTGTGTGGGGGGGGGTGTGTGCAAGGGAATCAATTTGGCATTGTGTCACCATCTACCCTGTTCAATAAAACCACTGTAATTTGCAACCCCGAGTTGGGTCATGTTTTACTGAATCCCAGTCCTTTCCCTATCTTAAATTCCAGCCTCATTTTCTCTCTCTCAGTTCCAGTTCCCACCCTCTCTGCTAGTTTCCCGATCGCCTCCCAATTCCATCTCCCCTCTTCTGCCACCTCTCAGCCTCTCCTTGCTTTCCTGCTGCCCTGCCACCTGCTGCTTTTCCTGTGATTTTCTGCTGTCTTGTCTCTGTTTTCAGGCTTCCCCAGCACCTTCTGTAATTCCCCCCCCAGCTTCCCAGCTCCTATTAGTTGTCCTGTAGTTTGCTTCAGCAGCTGGAGCCTTACTCCAGCTTCCAGCACCTACTGCCTCTCCCTGCAACTTCTGTAGCTGCTCCGGAGCCATCCTCTGGCTCCCCACACCCAGAGCCCCTCTTTTAAGACCCACACTTTCCCTTAGTCCCATTTTCCCCTCTCCCTACGTACCTTTTCAGCTCCCCCATAGCTTTAGCTCCAGTCCCAGCCTCTGTGCCGGCATACTTCCCTGTTCTGCAGGATTTGGGCATTGTCTTTTAATCAATTAAGATCAATTAACCTAAATTTACCCCCAGCCTCAGTTCTTCAGCCCAGGCCTCTGCAGTCTACTGGTTCTAATCCCGGTCCTGGTAACTTTAACTCCTTACACTTCTACTTTCTTACCTTAACCTTTCCCCAGGTATCCCAAGTACACCAAACACATGCATACATACACATCACAACACCCAACTTAGGAACTCACGTGTGTATGTGTAGGTGGGTGGTATGTGTGTAAATTAGTGAATACACATATATATACATATATAGATATCATTGTGTGTGTGTGTGTGGTATATGAATTAGTAATCCACATATGTGTATTGAATGTGCAGGTGTTGGTAACTGGTAACTAATTCTGTCTAAATTTGGTGTGTGTAGCATGTATGGACTTAAACTGGTGATAGGTGTGCATGAACCTAGACTGGTTATTTTGAATGTGTGTGTATCTGAGTTGCGAGTGTGTGTGTGTGTGTCTGTGTGTGTGGTATTGTGTGCATGATATACAAATTAGTGATCTGTGTCTAACTTTTGGGGTGTATAGTGTATGTGCTTGAATTGGTAATAGGTATGTATGTGCCTGAGCTGGTAGTGTGCGTGTGTATGCACCTAATTGATTTATGTGTTTGTATATGTGCAATTGTGCAATTGTGTTATGCCCTCCTGTCTAACAGCACAAATTGAGATCCTGAGAGCTGGCCTGACCTCATGAGGTCATCAACTCCAACCCTTTGTTCAAGGCAGGATTATCCCAGCCAAGTATATGCACACAATAGTAACTTTCTGAAGCTATTTATCAGATTATTATTTTTAACCATGTTTTATTATAGAAATATCTAAAGGCACAAAGTATGGTCCCTTTATGTTAAATACATTTTTCACACAAAACTGTAGGCAGCCACTGTCCTGAAGAGCTTACCAGTTAAATAGACAAGATGCATACAAGGTGAGGGAATGGGATGTCACAAACATAGAAAAGAGCAAAGTATGTATTGATGGGAGATGATGCACAATTATGCTTTTGGAATATCTCACCTTAATGAAAATAATATGGAAGGGTAAGATTCGAAGAGGAAAAGGATACTGCAAAGGAAGAGAGACAAGAAAAAATAAAATTAAGTTGACAAAACTGTGGAAGAGAAGAGGTTTGAGAACAACCAGCCAATCAAGAAAGTCCAGTAAAAAAAAGTGTTAACTGTTTTCAGACTGACTCAGAGATCTACTGGGTGACAAGGTATTTTTTCTTGGGAAATTGCAACCAATACCCTAATTAGGTCTACATCAAAGATTAGAAATATGGAGATCTCCTGCATGCCAGTCTAGATGGTATTGGCAGATCATATAGTAGATCTTAACATTTCTAATCCTTGCTGTCAACTTGAGCAAGAAGTAGACACAGAAGTATGAAGTTAACATATTAGAAATATGTTAACTTCATTAACATGTCTCCTATCCACCATCATACCCCACAACACTTCAAATCCAAAAGACAGGAAGACCGCAAAGTCATCCCATTTCCAAATTGGGCAGTACTACAGACTATATCACCTGTATTACAGGTAAATTGCAGTATCGCCCATTCTATGTTAACTAAATGATTAAGGATGAGGTACACAGAGTGCTGTAAAATCACAAATAAAAAGCAAGAGATTGTTGATTGTTGGTTTTAAGTTTTGCACAATTTTTGGTTGGTGGTTCATTTGTTTTAGATGAAGGTGAAAACTAAAGAAAACATTACATTTTTCAAATATATTTTATCTTGCCTGTGTAATGTGTATATATACTTAATATATCTGACTTACCATAAGTATATCCAAATGCAAGTTTAAGACATAAATAGATCTCTGGCACAACATATGCTGGCAAAAATTCTTATACATGCAATGCAGTCCAATCAACCAATATCAGGGCACTAAACCAGGTAGGTGGAAGGTGAACATGAGGGTTATTTAAAAACAACCAAATCTTCAGTTGCAGCAACCTTACAGAGCTCCACTGGAAGCAATGGAATTACCCCAATTTACAGCAGCTGAAGATATGTGAATCATAAAATTTTAGCAAGCCATAATTAAGAGCACAGAGCTCCTATACTTCTAGCCCTTTGAAAAGTGATGGTCTTCAACAGTTCTTTAACATTTTTGTCCTAGGAAGGCATGGTCTGATGTGTCACGATCATAAAAAACTAACGTTCTTTCATAGCACCTTTGCTCATGTGTTCTGGGCAGGTTAGCTCTGAGTCCAGAGAGATATTCCCTTACGCTATAATTAACCATGCAGAGAAATAAGAAAATATGATCGTGAAGAAAATGCAACTTAAATCGTACTTGTACATTGGCTGCGTAATTAGATCCCTGCTTTCCAGGGGTATTGATAGCTTGAGAATTGATTCAAACAAGCCTAACAAGGGAGTATGAACTGGCATTCTAGGGACAGTGACATGTTCTCCACAATCATTAAGCACTCCAGGGTACCAGTCCTTGTGAACTGCTGAATGCATTCAGGGCAGGACACTCCTAATTCCCCTGTGTCCTCAATGACTCCCTTGAAGTTCATGAACATTGACATGGGTGAAAGTGTATGGTTCTCAGCCCCTCACAGGATATGCTTAGCCTCTTTCAGGATGGTTCCCAAGAATAAATACACTATTACAATCCATTAGAACAGCCTGGCTCCCTCTCAAGTGTGAAAATATTTAGTTTCAATAGGCTTATGACAGTCTCTGTAAAGAGTGGTGCTGTATTGATTCCTGTTTCACTGTGTACAAACTCATTTATAATGTTATGACCCGAACTGTAGAGCACAATTTAAAATGACCTGTACATATTATTCAGTTCCATTTGGATTGCAAGTTAAATACTCACTGATTAAACATGAATGCTTTTCCCTGGGAGTACCAGATATCTTATCAGTAAAGCCTTCTTATCAAACTCAGTATCCTGGAGGCGGACACATTCTCTTGCAGTGCTGGGAGTTTATAATGATAAAATTAACACTGTTGTATTTACCAATGAAGTCAGCAGTAGTGCACTGTATCCTACCATTAATCATTAGAGCCAGTTCTCATAACAGAGCCACTTGCTGGCCCTTAGGCACCTGCATCACTCCCCAAGCAATTCCAGTCCCCAGCAATAACTTATCGCAGAAGCCAGGGATCAAGATTAAAAACCTGGTGAATAATGGGAGACTGTGTGCACCTCTATTCCTCTGGTAGATACAAGCTAGCTAATAACATCCTTAAAGGGGAAGCAAATCATTCCATATTTTTTATTTTATAGACAAGCCAGAAAAGACCTGTATCTATGTCACAGTAAAATTTATTGTATTGTTTAAGTTACTTGTTTCTGTCCTGTGAAAGACATTGGCAGGCATAAAACATTCAGGGGGTCTCCTCTGTACTGCACTATTCCAAGTACATAGCCCACATTCTTTTTATTACAATAACCACAGGGGAAAGATGCAACATCAGAAAATGTTTGGAACCTAATTAGAAACATTTACCAATTTCACAAAAGCACTTGGGCAAGGAGCATGGAATGATGGGTCAGATCCTCAGTTGATAAAATAACCCCTGCAAGTAACCTTCACCCATTTTTCTTTTTTTTTTCTCCCATTTAAATAATGGAATGCAAAAATCCTTGTTATTCTGTTGATAGCCAAACTCAATGGAATTTTCTACAAAGATGTCTCTACACTCAGCATAGCTCCATGCACATAGCTGGAAGCCTGGTAAATGCATATTAGAGGCAGAGGGTTTTTGAAGAAGGAACAGCAATAAGCTATGGAAAGCTTCAAGGGAGACCTTTATTTTCTGCAGTTGTGAAAGCAAACTCCAAGTTATTTCATGCCTCTATGACTGGTTATGTTTTGTGCAGGATAGCACCAACTGTTGGCCCATTTCCCAGCCCCAGTTCAGGTTTTCCCCACTGCTTTTCTATGTTACAGCTTGGAAATGAACAGAGTTAATCTGATTTACTTTTTCTTAAAGTAATTTTCCCCAAAAATTAATCTGGCAACAATTTCATAATTTAAATGAATTTGTTTATGCAAAAATAAAGGAAGCGGTCTTATCCAGCGGGTTGGAAAATAAATATGTTACGTTGTTTTCAAAGTTTCTTCTTCTGTATTACCTCGTAGTTCATTTTCATAAGGATGCATTAAAAGGATACTGATATTATGAATATTAACTTCTCAGATATTTTGCTTGCTGGTTTTTGATAGGCACAAGGATGACTGAATACTACATCTGCTACATGACAATATATACAGACTTTCTTTGGAATTTGCTTCTATTACTTGCTGCTTTTCAGAATCTACTAATATTTTTCCTTGTGCTAAAGGAAATTGCTCAAGGATTATTAAATACTAAGGCCCTAAGACTCTTATTGATCTATCTGGAACTCACTGAACTACAATTTACTGAAGACCAGGGATGAGAAAATTCTGGTTGTTCAGCATTCTGATTGGCTACTGATGATGCAATGGTGCATTATTAAGTGATAATTGTTTTATTAGGATGTTTACAAGAAGACAAATGGTTTGTGAATCAATGCACATAGAGACCACAAGACAAGCTTTTTATTGATCCAGGAGCCATTTGTGTCAAAGTTTGCTTGTCAGAAAAGGAAAAAAAAACCCACTATACTCCTGGGTAGATTCATACAGATAATGGCTTTGCAAGCAATGCATTCTGAGTTAGGGCATAAAATAAGAGTCAGACTTTCAAATATCCTGTTGTTTTGCATATTTTGGAATGAAACACAGATACTCAGCTTGGGTAAGGTAATCAGCATTAACTCATGATTTTTTTCTTTGCTGACACTTTGTCTCCCCATCAGCCTGGTGGATTGCTGGATTCAATAACTTCATGTTGCTTGGTGAATTAAGCTCTTGTTTTCCTAAATTTCAGCTCCCTTCAAATTATTCAATAGTGTATTGTATGTATAGATCCTTTTTTAAAATATACATTATAGGACACTTTAACATTGCTTTGATGAAAGTTCTTCCTGTCTGAAGATGTCGCAAAACTAGTGAAATCAGAGCAACAGGGGCACAATTACACCTTTCCAAACTGATGAGAAGCAAAGACCAAGCAAATGTTATTTCTGCCTAAAACTTCAGTCATCATGGTCGTTGCACGCATACAGTTCCAGTTGATGTCAGTGACTTTAAAGGGTGCAACTAGTGCTAAAATCTACCCCAAGAGATTTGTTTTTTTTTCCCCAGAGGGACATTCTCTCTAAGACAGTGATTCTCAACCAGGGTGCCGTGGCACCCTGAAGTGCTTTGAAATCTTTTCAAGGGTGTCTTAGTGCCATGCATTTTAGCATTGGTAGGTGGGCAAGCATATTTTATAAAATAAACCCAGAAATGTTAAATAGGAATCCAGTGTCAAAACCATTATGATCTTTTGTAGTCTTTCCAAGTTCCTTGCAACAGCAGAATTGCAGTTTTTCTGCAGTCAAAAAAAAGTGAAAACTAAGGGCCTGAATTTTCCGAGGGGTGCCTCAAGTCAACTGAGGGTGCCTTTGGTCTAAAACGTTAGAGAACCACTGCTGTGAGGGCATTAGACCATTTTCTAACTGCTCTTCTTTCTAAATGGCGATTTTTCCAGTGCTTCAGGTCCTGATACTGCCAGGTACTGCATGCCTCCTGTTATAATAGTGCCAACTGAAGGTTCTGCGCCCTTCCAGGATTGCGGTTCCTGGGTCCTCAATTTAACCAAGATACCTCTCGCATGGAACCTTCCACTTATGCAGAGTCCTATGATCTTCAGTTGGAGTTGATATCACAATCCTCTGAAAGAATAAGACATCAAATAATGAATTGTATGTTAATGCGAAAGTAAAGGAGCAAGTATAGGGGTGAGAAGGAGGTGTGGGCTACAAATGTCCAACTCGGGATCCTTAAAATTCTAGTTTATTAGGCGGATTGAAACACTGTAATCATAAACCTTGGGGCTGGTCCACACACACACACACACACATGCACACACACACACACACACACAGTAGCAGGCTACACAGTCAGGTATACCTATCCTACAAGCGCTGGAGTCTGTCATTGAGGCTTCTTTCAGTGTGGTGTTATCTTCCAGAAGGGGGTCGCCGGCTGGTCCTTCTGGCTGGACAGGTCTGGTCGAGTTGGAGATCAAGAGGGCGCCACTGAGGGTCACTTTTCACTGCCTTTTATCTGTCCCTGGCAGACTTTGGTGACTCCCCAGTTTTCTGGTTTGCCCAATCCAGGGGTCATTGACCCTCGTAGGACTTCCCCCCCTCGGTGGCTACTGGACAGCATCTGTCAGCCCCAGGGGTCGTCCGCATGTACGTGCAGGTTTGGGAGTCCGTTGATGAATTTAGAATAGGGCTCTGGGAGTGGTCGATCTGGAGATATTCAGCCCAAAAGTTGGTCTCTGGTGTTGCTTAAGTCAGGCCAGGGCTTCTAGCCCTTGATCAGTGAGGTTTAGAGATTTCCCGGTTGTTACATTGTCTTCTATTGAGTTCAGCTTCCAGGTGTTAATTGCTGCCTGCTTCCATGTTACACATTCAATCACTGATTCACTCACTCTTTCAGAGGCCAGCCTGATACAGGGAAGGGCAGTTTGATTCCTGCCCTTGTTAACAATGTTACAATGTATAACTTACTAAAACACATTTAGTTGCAAGTTGAAAGGTGAGGAGTATAAAATATAAGCTACAAATGTCATGGCACACAAATAGATAAAAATACCAAACTACAAGGGGAGATACAAAATTCACACATACAAATTTTAAAATACAATTCCTTATCTTAAAGTGAAAGAGAGAGGAAGGAAGAAAAGGTAGAAAAAGAGAAACATATCCAAAGAGGGGAGATCAAATGCAGGCAAGAGGAAAAGGGGGCTTTCTGCTACATTAGAGGAAAAGGGGGCTTTCTGCTACAGAGGATGTTAGTCAGTGGGAGTTTTGGAAGGGAAAATAAATAAATAAATACATACATAAATGGAGGCAATCTGTATATGTCACTGTATTAATAAGAGCAATCTCTGAGGCAGGAAAGTTGTTGACACAACTGTGGATGTTTTTAGCACAGAGGAGATACCAGTTGAGGAAAGAGGCCTGAGAAGACAAATGGCATCCAGTACCAAAGAAAGCCCACCATCATGGGGTAACAACTAGGAAAAAATTACCTGGTCCCTCTGAAACATAGTCTAGACTTTGATCCTCTTAACTCTAAGGAAGCTAAAAGATTTTTTTTTTCCTAAGAAGCTTTTCTCTTTCCATTCGTATATTGTTACAATGGCAACAAACATTTCTTATTACTTTTTCTGAAACATTTTAAGGTTAATATACTGTATTTATGTGTTTAATTAAAAACAAGAATATATCTAACTTTTTAGCTAAATACTGTTAAAATTAAAGGTGGTGTCATCCAAAGTTATAACAATTATGTTGTATAAAATGAATCTCCTAGATAAAGGGATCAGAGTTGAAAAACATTTCATATTATACTACAGTATTTAGGAAGAATATAAATTAACTCTATACGTTAGTCACTAAACAGTGAACCTTGAAAGCCCAGCTGATGCCACACAGGAGGCTGGAAATCACCTAGGATCCTTTAGGTGTGGTACAGACATTCAAAACAACACTCTAACCTAATTCACTTTCGTCTAATACCCCATCCTCCCAGGGTTAAGTTAGAGTGGGATCTGTCATTTTTAAGTGCTTTAAGTGCCTCAAATGTCTGTTCTATTATGGCTTCAAAGTGCTTTCTGTGTGCTTAATGCACATTAAGTGTAGTATGTGTACCTATCCTCAATAGGCACTTTTACATGTGCTTTGGGGATGAGGTGGGGGGCAGTGCTTTAATTACAATGGCTCTGAGAGCTGGTCTAACTAAACCGCTGCTGTGTCTGCTATATCAGTATTCCTGCACTTAAAAATGGTGGCAAAGGCACTTGTACTGATGCATGTTTAATGAGCAAGTGCCCTTGTTGCCTCGTTCAAGCACCCTTGTTGCCATTTTAAAGTGCAGGGACACTGATACATGAAATGCAGGAGGTTGCTGGAGCATAGCAACTGAGTCTGCTCTGATGTACTGGAATTTCAACATGTCGGAGCAGCCTCCATACTCGTGTATAGGTGCCCAAAGTCTGGTGTTAGTGTATCATAACAATCAGTCAGATATTCTTTCCCTTCATGAGCTGTATCTTCTATTCATCTAATGAGGTGATCATTCGTCTACATCACTCCACATTACTGCTGCTAATTCATTAACCCAGTCATGTAACTTGGGAAGGGAGAGTGGTGTACTAGCTCCAGGTGCTGAATCAGAGGAGGTGCCAGATTGGCAGCCCCCAGGGAGCTTGTGCTGCTATTGCTCTATGCATGAGGAGGTAAGTGCTCACTCTCCTCAAAGCCCTGCTGCTTGTGCCACCCAAGGAATGATCATTTTAAGTGACACCTCTGCAATATCTAATTTGTGTTCCTCTACAGTTGTAAGGGTCTTTTTACACAGTAACTTGGAGCAGCTCCTGGAGCTGTATCTATACATACAATACACCATTGAATAATATGTCTGCACATTAACACTTAAAATTGGTTTTAAGCACCTGTTATGCAGCTCAAAGTTACGCCACCCCAGGGTAGGATTATCTCTGATCCATGTTACTCAGCTCATTTTACACTAAAGTGTAGTGTTATATGCTAAACTAAACCTTAGTGTAAACACTCTCCCTCTCCCCCACCCACCTCACCAGCTGGCCTGGATCAGGTCAACTGGCGCTCCCCTCCTGCTCTTCCCAGCACTCCAAATTCCCACTCACTGCCCACTCCCCACTCTCTTCTCTTGCTTACTTGTGGCTGTCTGTGCTGGAAGGGTTAACCTGTCTGCCTGGCTACCACTGCTGCTGCTCTCTGGGCCAGAAGGATGGCAGCCAGGCAAACAGTTTAACCCTTTCCTGCCTGCTCCCTCCTAGGACAGACAGTGCAGGCAGCCAAAAGTAAGTAATGCCTCAAGGGGTAGGGCAGGCAGAAGAGAACTCCAAGGGGACAGTGGGAAGCCCAGAATGGGAGTGGGGGGATTCTTACCTTTCTGTCCTCCAGGGCCCCACTGACTTGAGCATGTGACTGCTCCCATCTTGAGCTAGCACTAATATATGGTGCAGCTCACAGTGTAACATGTAGCAAGACCCTAACCTTGATTTGATGATTAATTGTTCAATTTCAGTAATAATTATAATGGTTTAATTAGAATCTGGATTGATTTTGAATTGTAATAAAACCTATAAAAACATACAAGACCAGTTTCTTTTCAAAATCTGCAACAATATCTGGAGTCCCTTCAAGGGTAAAGGTAACCACAAGTGATATATTTGCTAGCTACTTGGCTCTGCTCCCAAATTTATACTTATGTCCGTCATAAAATGTAGAGAATGAGTTTGGTTTCTGAATACCAGAAGATAACCAAATAAATTGTTCCATATATGAATAAGTGCATAGCACTGAGAAAAGAACACACTAATACATCAAATAATGGATTTTACCTACTATTCTTACAATAGCGCTTGTTATATATTAAAGGGACCCCTAGCTGGCAAACATGTTTGTTTCCTTGACAAAATACTGTTATGTCTAATGTTTCCAGTAACATTAGAAGAAATTGCTTGTTTGCATACACTGTACAGAGACTACAGTGAGAAAGTGAATTTATGAACCAGTTCCATTCCACTCCCTTAAGATATATCATTATTTGAGATACTATTTCAAGGAATACATTAGTAGAAAAGAAAATTTAAAAGACTTGTACTTTGTTAAGGAATGATGGCAATTAAATGGTAAATGTTTTAGTTATAATCATCGGCGATGCGTAGTGGGTACACGCTGGTTCATGTGCACCCCCTGAGACCGGCCATGCACCCTCTGGAAGTGCCAGCCACAAAACCAGAAGTGCACTTCTGCTTTCACCACTGGATCAGTGATTGGCTGCTGAGGAGACCTCCTTCCCATTGGTGATCGGCCACTGAGGGACACCCCCCCCCCCACCATCAGTGATCTGGTGCTCCCCTAGATTTGGGAGGCACCAGTCATCCATGGTTATAATACATTTATTCCCCCCATGCAATGTTGGTAAGTGACAACAGGAGTGTGCAGTTTATTCTTTTCCCCAGAATAGCTAGGGTTTAAGTGTTTTAATATCATACTGATCTTCATCTTCAAAAAACTTTCCATTGTAATCAATGGGACTTGAAGGGACACTAGGTTTAAAAACCTAACATTTAAAAGCAGCACATATTTTAAAATCTTGTTTAATTGTTAACTGCCTTTTTCTGTACATATCTAGGTCCAGCCTAGACCTATTATTTACATGTAGACAAGTCTGGCCATGCCTACATGGTAACCACACCATGCAGCTATAATAAATGGAAGGATAACCATATTCACCAAATGCTTTGGGTGAGCTTATTATCCCTGTCACTCAGCAGTGTTGTTGGTTACCATTCCTGAAACAACTGTAGAGCTGGGAGGGACCTCAGAAGGTCATCTAGTTCAGTGGTTTTCCACCTTTTCAGACTCAAGGCACCTCTTGGAAAAATGCCAGCTCTTAGTTGTCACTTGTTTTTTGACTATGGAAAAATATATAGCAATTCTTCAGTTGCAAAAAAACTGAGAAACACCACAGTAGGTCAGAATGTTTTCAACACTATAGATTCCTATTTGGAACCTTTGGGTTTATCTTTGCATCATGTACAGGTGTTTGCATACCTAACAGTGCTATTTAGCACCTCTGCTCCTTGTCCTGTTCCCTACAGCCAGAGAGAATAGTCTACCACCTTCCTGTATATAAACACCCTTCAGGTATTTGAAGACTTATTATAGATGCCCCTCAGTCTTCTCTTCTCCAGACTCATCTCAGTTCTTTCAGCCTGCCTTTCCTCATGTTTCCCACACCTCTAATAATTTGTGTTGTTCTTCACTGGACTCTTTCTAATTTGTCTGCAATTTCTTGAAGTGTGTGGCCCAAAACCAAGTACTCTAGGTGGAGGTGCACTAGTGGCACAGTGCAAAAGAGAAGAGTCACTTCCCTTGCCTTGCAAGCAGTCCTTCTATTGATAAACTGCACTATGCTGATGGCTTTTTTTAAAAAAAGCATATTAAGTTTATTGCCTACAACTGTATATGGTTACACCACTTCTGGTTTAGAATGCAGCCCACCTGGGCAGTACAGCATGCAGTAGGGTGGTACTAAGTAGAGAAATTTACTGTATGGACGTGGTCTTTGTCTGTCTTCTCAAACTTCTGCAACATTTTCTTTCTTGTTTTTATATGTCAGTTGAAGCCAGTAAAATCTTCCTAACTATTTTTCAATAAATTATGAAACATTAAGACCTGCTTCATTTCTGCAGAACAGTTTAAAGTAGTATTGACACTGTTATAAGAGCACTAAAGAACTGAAAATGCCTGTACATGCAAAGTGAAAAACTAAACTAACTGAAAACTTAATATGACACCTGGATTGTACTTTTAAATTCTGAAGGGTTTTCTCTAGCTTAGAGTTGTAAATAGCTATCTATCCCTTCATTACCTACATCTTCTAGAAATACCTAGTTAAAAAAAGAAATGTGTTGAATAGCAAATGGTGCTTTGTAGCTTATCAGAAATCTATTAGAGGAATGTTTTGTTTAATTTTTTTTTTTCAATTTGGAGCTCCATCCATAGCAAATTATTGGTTATTGCTCCACCTAATAAAACAAAAAAGTATAGCGTTCCCTTGATATGTAGGCTAATATCCTAAATTATATTAATGCATTTTTTTCAAAAGCAATGAAAGTATTAGATGCCTCCTCTATTAGAATTTACTCCCTGCTCCATCAATTCCTTTGATCTCTTTTTAGAGATCATTTCCTCATACCAGTGCTAAACCAGGTGCTCTGTAGGCACATTCAGCTGGGCTGATAGGCATCACTGAGTTACAATGCATGTTAGCCTACATCATATTCCTTCACCTGCATGCAGCACAACACAGAGAGGGTTTCATTGCTTTTGCTTTAGGATGCAGCCGTCTGAAGCAGCACAGTGTTACTGGAGGACACCACTGAGGAGCATCATAAGTTTAATGGGTAGATACAGTCACAGTGACATTTCCATAAATTAACCTCCTTCATTTAGCTAGTTAGGTAGTTAAGCTCTTAATAAAATACACATCACAACAGTGTCTGTGTCTCCAACTCAGATTTTTGGGGCTCCATATTTTACTTCGTTGAAGATGGTGTTAAATATAAAGCCTTATCTTCACACCTTTACTTAGTAACAGTGTGTATGGTACCTTACAGAATAGTTTAGGAGCCTTATTACAAAACATATCAGAAATATAGCTCACTGTGATATCAGTAGACTTTAGGAAGTTCACTGATGTCACAGAAGACAGGACTATCTGTTTGAAGGTTAATGACAACACCCTTAAGCAAGTCAGCGTCCAAAAGCTTCAGAATAGCACGTAGTATGCATAAAGTTTGTTAAAACCAGAGGCTGTTTATAGACGTGCTCCGGGAGGCAGGGGTGCTTTAATTAGTGCAGTTCCGAGAGCCATTTTTCAGAACAGCGATGCTAATACACATGACACTGAGTAATTACAATGCCCCAGAAGACTCAATTAATCAAATCTGCTCCAACACACTGTAATTACAGCGCGTTGGAACCTCCCTGCACGTTTATAGGAGCCCAGAGATGACACTCTAAGGTCAGCAGAGAAAGACACACGGCAGAAACTAATTCTTTATGCTGTTTAACAGTAGTCTCCCAGTAAAGGCTAGAAAGGGTTATCCATATTTTAATTGATTTTTTTATTTGTTAAGTCATAGCAGAAGGGCAATTTTTCAGTCTGATGAATTGGCAGAGATCATGTACAGAGGTGAGGGATGGAGAGACATTAAATGAAAGCTACACATTTCTCCCTTCTACCAGCCCAAGTTCCTTGTGTTCTGCATGGCAGGGACCCACTCAAGAGTGAAAAATAGATTCCAGTGTGTGGTCAAGATCTTACTGAATTACTTGGTGAGATGCAAAGGCCTGATGCATGACCTGCTTTGACCTTGGGTGCAGGCTTAGAAAGCCAATCCCTTTGGTTAAGTGAAAGCCTTAGCCGCCTGACTAAACTTGAAGTCCATACAAACTGTTATGCTGATTTCTCCATCCACCTGCACATTGCTTTCTCTGAAGTATAATCCAGGAGAAACATTTTTATCAGATTATCACTTTCCCTCCTTGAGACATGACCAAAATACCTCTGCTCCTTTGCTGATTCTGTCAGAACAACATCAATTGTACCCCAGCTTTTGAAGCATTCTCTCATTGATCTACCCTTCCTTCAAGAATATGTGGAGAAGTTGCTAATAGCATCATATCTCAAAAGACTTCAGTTGACGCCACTTCTGACATTTGTAAACAACTGACACACATTCCTGGGGCTGATATTTTCAAATCTCAGTAATTGTGTGACTTTCTATATTCTCCCCTACAACAGGTCTTTGGTATAGAGCCAGAAATTCTATCCAAAGGTGCAATCACAGTGAAGGCGTTACACTGAAACCACACGCAGGTGCGCTACGACATTCTTTAAAGCCTGCTTTAGTATAAAATATGCAACCAATCAGAATTACACGTGTGAAAAAACTATTTAGAAAGTGAAGCTAGGTTAAAACTTCGTAACAATTTGTTCAATCAACCTATATTTTCTATACACAAATATCTAATGGATTCATATACAAATTATTTTTGCTAAAGAATGATTGTGAGCAGTTTACTGTCAAGCCATACTGCTTGGTTTTCATTGGTCACATACTGCAGATCACATGAACGATGTGTTTTTTTTGATTGAGTACAAGCTTACTATGAGTTCATGAATTAATTATTTTGCACAACTGTAATAATTATGAAGTATATAAGCAATAGTAGTACTTGGTTCATATTCCGGCACACTGCCTATTGGTTTTTTTAACCCTCATCCATTCTCGTGAAACCATAACCGCTGTTATTCTCATGGGGTGACTTGTTATCCCAACCACATGAACAAAATGGAACCAGTGACAACAGTATAACTGTACCAAAAATTATTTACTAAACATACGGATTGTTTGGAAGAGTATTTATGATGATTTGAACCCAAAATATTATTTAACTAGAACTATGAACAAAATTTAAACTTTTTTTAGAGTTTCAAAATGTGAATGAACAATTTGCTAAGTCTGCAGTCCACACTGTTTTCAAACTAACAATTACTTCCAAAATCATTTCCTAACTGTTTTAACTAAATATTGCATTCATCACAAAGCAGAAGTGATGCCCTGTGGTGCACCACTTGTAAGCAAATCGCTTACAATCTTTGCATCATTTCTGGGTTTTGAGGTCATCTGCCCTTGGACAAAAAGCACAACATCCACTCATGCTTGCAGAAGGTTCTACTGGGGTGCATTGTGGCAATTTGTAATTTAGGGCATCCATACCAGACTTGATGGACTTAGACAGATTATGTGTATCCATCATTCTTCATTTTAGATGTCTGTTGATCAGCTGTTCTCCAAGCTCCTGCAAAAGAAGTGCTATCTTCTTAAATGTGATCTTTGCTTCCAGTTTGTGTTTTGGCCTAGCCAAATGATGAGACTGGCAATGGCAGTCACATCCAGCACGTTGAAAAAGTGTCATTGGCCACCTGTTGATCTTCCATATGCAGGTGGTCATACAGACTAAGTTGTCAAGGTTATCTGCCCTATCCTTGTTTTTATTGTAGTCATGGATGAAGTCTAGCTTTCTTTGCTCTGCACCCACTGGGAGGTCATGGTGCATGCTTGACAGCAACAGCACAACTTTGGACTTCTTTGGAACATAGGAAACTAGGATGAGTTCCCCATCAAAAGCAAAAATGGATGAAAAAGTCCCTTCTTCAATTTGCTTGCATTTCATTTGGGATGTTGGCCTTGTTTTTCTGAAATGTACCCACATAGTTCAAGTCCTGCTGTAACAGTCTTTCTGCCAGGTCAGTATTTGTGAAGAAATTGTCACCCACAGTATTCCTTCCCATCTTGTACCAGGGATGAACCAGTTTTTCAATGACCTGGGTACCAAGAGTACCTTGGCGTGGAGATTCTGCTTGCTTGCCCAGGTAGATGTCTCCAGATAGGGGGAATGATGTTGCTGCATCACAGCACTACCAAGTTTTCAAGCCATAGTTGGCAGGCTTGCTGGGCATATACTTTCTGAAGGGATAGCAACCCCTCAACACAATGAGCTGCTCATCAACCATCAGGTGTATTCCTGGAATTTACCTTTTCCTGAACTGCTCCACAAATTGTGTACAAATATCCCTGAAGGCAGAAAGCTTGTTCACAGCTCTCCTTTCCCTATGTGTCAGTTTGTTGTGAAATCTCAGGTAGTTGGTGATTTGATGGAATCGTTTTAAATTCATGGTGACACAGAAGCAAGGACGCCCAGCGCGTTGCTCCCACAACTCCTCTAGTGCCTCGTGACCACTGTGGTATAGATCACTCAGCAGTAGGAGGCCCATGTAGGCTTTCAGCTGTTTTGTCCAGCTTTTTCCATGCCTTTCTATTTTCAGGATGGCTATCATTCCACTCCCTGAATCTTCTTTCTGTTTGTTTTTCTTATGACAACAGTCAGGATAGCTTGTGAGAGAAACAGGTGGAACGTTTCCACTACTGTGTCTTTATTACATTCTCTTGTTGGCCCAGCACTTTTTTGGACTATATCCTTGGCTGATGATGTATTAGCTGTGGAATTTTTTCCTGCACTCTGCCATACCTTCCTCTAAAGGTGTCATCATCTGCAGTGTTTTCTGGGCATGGTGGCAGTGGTTCTTCTCCACGTCCTGCTGTAGCTCTCCTCAGTCTTCCACAGCGGCCCTGGGCTGGTCCTCTTCCCTTTTCCACTGGAAGTGTTGGCATCACTTCTGCTTCTGGCACCAACTTCTCTTCATCTGAGCTGGATAAAGCGTCCATAGACACATGCTCTGAACAATCTCCCAGACTTGGAACAAAGTCAGCCTCCTCACTGCCTTGGGATAAGATTTCATCAGTGGATGTGTTACTGTCATCCCCAGTTACTGGTGCAAAACAGGCTTCAGCACTGAATATGCACTGCTGAACCTGGACTGCAGAAAAAAGAAAAAAGAAAAAAAAATAATTACTGCTGAATGCAAATAAATAACAATCAAAGACAAGCCTGTCCACCTATGCTGTCAGATGCAATTCCACCATGCCCTATGGCAGCCCAGATAGCAACCTCTCCCCCTGGGCACAGAAGGCAGAGACCAGAATCCACCCTTTGCAGGAAAGCCAAATGTGGGTGGGTGCTGTTTGGAAACCACACATACAGGGGTTTATTGAGAGCAGGTAAAAGGGACATGGGGGGTGTCAAGCCCTTACTGTTAAGGGGGCTCTGTATTTCACTATGATGTTGTTCTATTTCTTCTCTGCTGTACCTTTGCTCCTTGTCCACACTTCCAACAAAGGCAGGGCAAACTAGCTTGTATGTTATGAAAGGGACAGGTGAGGTGCAGTTTTGCCATGAGAAAAGAGAGAAGAGGTGGATTTGGGTGTGACAAAGGGTTTTTTTTGTTTGTTTGTTTCTTTGGCAAAGGGCAGCGTGTTTTGATAACCTTGCAGCCTGCAAACAAGGTGGTTAGAAAAAGGGATTACCACATCTTCTGCAAAAGCAGAGTGGAGGATGGCCATCCATTCATAGATTCATAGATGTTAGGGTCGGAAGGGACCTCAATAGATCATCGAGTCCGACCCTCTGCATAGGCAGGAAAGAGTGCTGGGTTTAGATGACCCCAGCGAGATGACTATCTAACCTCCTCTTGAAGACCCCCAGGGTAGGAGAGAGCACCACCTCCCTTGGGAGCCTGTTCCAGACTTTGGCCACTCTAACTGTGAAGAAGTTCTTCCTAATGTCTAGTTTAAATCTGCTTTCTGCTAGCTTGTGGCCATTATTTCTTGTAACCCCCGGGGGCGCCTTGGTGAGTAAAACCTCACCAATTCCCTTCTGTGCCCCCATGATGAACTTATAGGCAGCCACAAGGTCGCCTCTCAACCTTCTCTTGCGGAGGCTGAAGAGGTCCAGGTGCCCCAGTCTCTCCTCATAGGGCTTGGCCTGCAAGCCCTTAACCATACGAGTGGCCCTTCTCTGGACCCTCTCCAGGTTATCCACATCTCTCTTGAAGTGCGGTGCCCAGAATGGCGCACACTATTCCAACTGCAGTCTAACCAGTGCCCGATAGAGGGGAAGTATCACCTCCTTGGCTCTGTTTGTCATGCATCTGCCGATGCATGATAAAGTGCCATTAGCTTTCCTGATGACGTCGTCACACTGACAGCTCATGTTCATCTTGGAGTCCACTAGGACTCCAAGATCCCTTTCCGCTTCCATGCCACCCAGCAGATCATTTCCTAGGCAGTAGGTATGCTGGACATTTTTCCTCCCTAGGTGCAGCACTTTGCATTTCTCCTTGTTGAATTGCATTCTGTTGTTTTCTGCCCATTTGTCCAACCTGCCCAGGTCTGCTTGTAGTTGTTCCCTGCCCTCCGGCGTGTCCACTTCTCCCCACAGTTTTGTGTCATCCGCAAACTTGGACAGACTACACTTCACTCCCTCGTCCAAGTCACTGATGAAGACATTGAAGAGTATCGGTCCAAGGACCGAGCCTTGCAGGACCCCACTGCCCACACCCTTCCAGGTCGATACCAACCCATCCAATATGACTCTCTGGGTATGACCCTCTAGCCAATTCGCCACCCACTGGACCGTGCAGTCATCCAGGTCACAGCCTCTTAACTTGTTCACCATTATGGTGTGGGATATCGGATCGAAGGCCTTCCTGAAGTCTAAGTAAATGATGTCTACGCCTACTCCTGCGTACAGGTGTTTTGTAACCTGGTCATAAAAAGAGACTAGATTAGTCAGGCATGATCTGCCTGCTACAAACCCATGCTGGTTTCCCCTCAGTATAATGTTTCCTGTCGGGCTCTCGCAAATGTGAGCCTTGATAATTTTTTCAAAGACTTTGCCAAGGATGGAGGTGAGACTGACTGGCCTATAGTTGCCTGGGTCCTCCTTCCTCCCCTTCTTGAAAATGGGGACCACATTGGCCCTTTTCCAGTCCTCCAGGACCTGGCCCATGCGCCACGAGTGTTCAAATATTCCTGCCAGTGGCAGTGCAATGACTTCAGCCAGTGCCTTCAGTACCCTCAGATGGAGCTCATCTGGGCCTGCCGACTTAAACACATCCAGTTCCTCCAAGTGACTCTGCACCGTCTCAGGGTCTACGCTTGGTAGTCTGGTGCCCTGCTGCTGCCTCTCTACAATCCCGGTGAGAGACTTGTCTTGCCCCTCACTTAGGAACACTGAGGCAAAGAACTCATTGAGGAGTTCAGCCTTGTTCCCCGTCTGTCACCAATTGCTTATGCCCATCTAGTAGGGGTCCTATTCCACCCTGGGCCTTCCTTTTACTCCCTATATATCTAAAAAACAATTTTTTGTTATCCTTAACTTGGGATGCCATCCTCAGCTCCATGGTAGCTTTGGCCTGTCTAACTGCCTCCCTACAAGCGCGAGCAGAGGAGGTATACTCCTCTTTAGTAGTCTCTGCCCGTTTCCACTTCTTATATACCCCCCTTTTTGCCTGTAGGCTGCTCTGGGTTTCTCTGGTCAGCCAAAGAAGCCTCTTGGCCCCTTTCCCCCTTTTTCCCCGCATCGGGATCATCTCCCTCTGTGCCCGAAGGATCATTTCCTTAAGGCACAGCCACCCTTCCTGGGCTCCCATCTCTTTAAGACTCTTACTCTGCAGTGCGTCCTTGACTAAACGCCTGAGTTCATTGAAATCAGCTTTCCTAAAGTCTAGCACTTTCACCCTACTAGTTACCTTACGCACTCGATGTCTTATGAAGAATTGTATTATTTGGTGATCACTGTCCCCCAGATGACCATCAATCTGTAGGTCCCCTACCATATCATGCTCCGTTGCCAATACCAGGTCTAGTAAGGCATTCCCCCTAGTGGGACCGTGTACCTCCTGCATCAAGTGGAGGTCCTGTACACAGGATAGGAACCTGCGTGAACGGTGGGACTTTGCTGTCTGTGTCTCCCAGCAGATGTCTGGGTAGTTTAGGTCCCCCATGACTACCGCCTCCTTAGTTTTTATGGTCTCCAAGAGCTGCCTCAGGAGCCCTGAATCTAGTTCCTCCCCTTCGTGTGGGGGTCTGTAGCAGACCCCTACCACCAAATCCCTTTCTCCTTGACCTCCATGTAACCCAACCCACAATCTTTCTACTTTCTCCTCCTCCGATACCATTTTGATAAGGGTTGACGTATATTGCTCATTGACATAGAGCGCCACCCCTCCCCCTCTCTTCCCCACTCTATCCTTTCTGTACAGCTTATAACCCTCAATGTGTACTGCCCAGTTGCGGGAACAATCCCACCAAGTTTCTGTCAGCCCTACTAAGTCGTAGGTGTTTTCTGCAAGCAGGAGTGCTAGTTCATCCTGCTTGCTCCCCATGCTCCTAGCATTAGTGTATAGGCACTTGATCCCTGTGATTGGTGCCTTTATTGCCCCCTGGCTCTGATGCCCAAAGGGCCCCTTATTGCTTAGCTGCTTATTGCTTACCTGTGGTGTACTGCTGGCCGCCCCATGGATTGCAGGTTCCCGATGTTCTCCTTCTTCAGGCTGGGCTGTCCTTGTAGGTGCCACATGGTTTGGTGGTCCACAGCTTCCCCCACCCTCATCATCCCCTCCCCCTGACAAGCCTATTTTAAAGCTCACTGGTGGAGATCCGCCAACTTAGAAGAGAACACACGCTTACCTTTTGGGGGACAGATGAAGCCCATCCCAACTGAGCATGTCTCTCGTCTTGATGTGTGGGTCATTGTCAAGGAAGCCAAATCCTGCCTCAAGATACCATTGTCGAAGTATCCATTAGAAACCATGGATACCTAAAGTGGACATGAATGGGGTGTCAGTGAATACATCCACCCAAAGTGGTCAAACAGATCTAGGCCTGTCATTTATACAGAAATTGCACTGGGGTAACAAGTTACCCCAATGTGTTAACATTGGCTAGTTACCCCATATGGAAAAACACATTCACGCCTGGGGTAACGTGTTACCCTGAGCATTTTTTCATCCATAGAGAGCAAACCATTCATGTAAGATGGCTGTTCTTTGAAGATATTGTGCATTGTGGTATCAGTGACAATGTTTTAAAAAGAAAACATTTTTTAGAATTAATTAACTTTAAGATACTGCACAAAATGTGCATCTGGGGTAGGAATTTACTCCTTGGGAATGTATGAAGGTTAAAGTGATTCTAGTGGTTTATTAGGAAAAAAGTGTTTAAGTATAGTTTAAGCATGTAGAGCAGAACATGTAGAGGCAGTCTGTTTTTGATTATGCAAATGAAAAAATGGATTCTCACTCTATAAATGGATCCCAAGTTACTGTAGTGATCCCAAGTGCAGTAAATGACTACTTTGATTCCATCTGGTCTTTGTGATGCATCCTAAATGTGATGAAGGAATGTGACCAGTACACCTTTAAAGTGTGGGGTAAATTGTATAGCAGAGTTGAGAAGAAAACAGTTGTTTTACACCTATGGCTTCCTCCCTATGCTAAATAAGGGACAAAAATGCATACCATAACCAAAATAATTCACCACTTTCCACCATGGTTTTGTTCTCTGTTGCATTATCATCAAGGTATTCAACTGCCTTCTATATTTAAACCCTGCTTTTTTTTGCCAATGTGAATGAAGAATGGCATTTCAAACTTACTTTATGTACAGGGGTGCATGTCTCTGCTGTCTAACTGATATGAAATAGGGTCTTATCTTTAGAGAGAGAACTGAGTTCTCACTGAGAGGAAAAGAGTGCAGCCAGCTTTTACTGGGCTTTCATGAAAGCTGAGTGTGCTCAGCACCTTGACGGAGCAGATACCTCATCAGCTATGTAGCAGAATATTGTGCTACTTGGAAGGGCAGGCACTTGCTTATGAAGAGTATTTGCATTCATAATCTGTCATAACAATAATCCATCCTAATGCACACACAGTATGCAGCACAGCAGGACTAAGGGAGAACAGCCTCTTTTCAGAGGCAGTCCAAAGAAAGCAATTACTTGGGAGTGTTGGGCATTCTTCCTCCCTCTATAGAAAGAAATTAATAAGAAGTCTTTTGTGGTTTGCTGCACACCTTTAATCTGTATTTACCATGCAAACAAAAGGCAAAGCCAAGGTTATACAGAAGATAAAATTGTAAGTGAAGTTTTACATACAGAGAAAATATTTCTGCGCTTTAGTAAATTACTGAACTTTATTCAAACAAATTCCTAGTTTATGAATTGCAAATAGCTTCAGTAATTCTCATATGCTTTTGCAAATGGATAAAGGAACTGATGCTATTGCAACATTTTTATGACTTACTCCTACAATGCCTTTTGTACATAAAAATAGCACTTGAGGAACTCCTATACCTTCATATTCTCATAAAATCCACATAGCTGCATTATTTTTATTTAATAAAAATATATAATCTTATTAGTGAATATCATCATATGAACACAAAAGAAGAAACCAAAGAGTCTCAGTAACATCTTAATGCCATCAAGCACACAGGAGATGAACAGAGAATCAATAGAAACACTTAAAGACTCTTTTGACATCATCTTTTGAAATATTTAAGCACTCTTTCAAGTACACCATATAAGATTGATGTACTCAAACTAAAATGTTTCATCATAGATGCCTAAAGTAATAATTACTACCAAAATAAATAAGGTAATTTTGATATCTGCTGATTTTCAGAAACTCTGAATATCAAGTTATTAACTTTAATCATCTATATTTGAAAATTGTAATCCTATACAACCCTCTCTTTCATCCTCTCATTGAAAATTAAATTCATACACAGACTAGGCCTTGCGTAATATTCCAAAAGAGGGTGTTCTTGACAAAAATGTATTTTCATAGTCACATCATTTTTAATTAAATTTTATTTTCCTCAAATGTTGAAAACCCTAGAGCTGAAATTGTTCTACTTTCATATTGCTGAAAACTAAACATATGGAAGTGTTGTCTGGAAAAAGTTGGAGGATTTTTGTTTGGTTGGTTGTTTTTGTTTTTGTTTTTTAATTTTTCCTAATACACACATTTTTTAACCATACTTTCACTTATCATGCACACCAAAGACACACATGCCTTTTTTGGGGAAGGCAGAATGAGGGGAAAAAAAAGATTTTCCAGAGTCATGGCTGAATGCAGGTTGCATGGTGCAAGGACAGAGTCGACTTTTCAGTGTCGCTCACTCTCAGACCTGGCAGCAGCTGTGATGAGATTCAAACTACATATGCAGAGTTCACAAGGAGAGAAACTAGCCAATCTGAGCAAGAAGCTTTGTCCCTCCTCCATAAAGCCGAAAAGGGAAGTGAAATCAGCACAGCTCCCAGCAGCTATTATAGTGTCTCCGGACACCTATACACATGCCTGATGCCTGCTCTGATGCAATTAATCGAGTCTGCTAGAGCTCGCTAATTAACGTGTTCCAGCAACCTCGGCATTACATGTATTCAGTGTCCCCACACTTCGAAATGATGGCGGGGCGCTTTAACAAATGTTTGTTAAATAAGCTTTAGTTAAAGTGTTCCTGCCATCATTTTGAAGCCCAGGACACTGAATACATGAGATGCTGTGGGCACTTTAATTAGAGTGGTTCCTGATAGCCACTCTAATTAATGCCTACCCCCCTCCCTTCCACCCTAGAGCACATTTAAAGGTGCTCTCCATGCTCCTATTCTAGCACAGAAATCAGCTTTCTTGCTTAAAATATGCACCCCAGTTTTGAATGGCTAACTTTGAGGAAAGGGTCAGTATGATATATGAGTAAATTTGATAATTTTACACTTATACACATACATGCACTTTTGACAAGCTTGGGTTTTCAGAAATACTGTCTATCATTTTGATTACATGCTATAGCAATTTTCTAAAAGCATGCTAGAGGCAAAGATTTTTGTGGGTGATATCTTTTGGGATAGACTTAAGCTTTCAAATGCATGTACTTTATTTGAATGCTTGTCTAAGTCTATCCCAACCATGAAGTTGGTTCAATAAAAGATATTACCCCCAAAATCCTTGCCTATATCTCCTGGCACATGAAAGCTACAGCATCATTCTAACACTAATGAAGTCATGTTGATTTTTAACTGGATCCTAGAACATATCGATTGTGCTCTGTTTTGTAGAGATGCTATTGAACTAGACCCTGCAAAATCCTTTTACACAGACAAGAGTCCTCCCAAAATACAGCTGGTTTGTCTTAAGGCAGTATAGAGATTCTATCCCCCACTGCTTATTCCCTGTTCATGTATTGATCTTTATGTGAATCAAATAGTCATTCTTTTCTTCATATCCACAAGGGGAATCATGGGATCCTGTAAGGTCACTCAAGGCTACCAAGAATTCTTGGGGAAATTTAACTGCCTGATAAACTGAAAATGTTTAGAAAGAGTTCCCCTGGGACTTGGCAGAAAGGACTAGGGGAAACAGAGAATAATTTCCTGTGTGAAGTACCTCAAACTACATCTGTTTAGTACTCCTGGCTCTTGTCTGAACATGGGTTGTGCTTAAACCCTAGACACCCTGATTTTGATTCAAATTTTTAGTTCTGGCCAATCGTTTCTCCCTTGTTTCCTTATTAAAACACATTTTCCTGTGAAGCAAGTGAAGTCAAGGTGTTATTAGGCAGAGTGCCTGCAGTCCTAGAATTCTCTTGTATATACATCTTGCTTGTCTGTGGCCATAACAGATTGAACTACCTAAGAACAAATAGTTGACATATGGTTGGAATTTCAGGATTAATTCTGTATTTCATTACTAGTAATGAGCATGAATGTACCTAAAGGTACACTGAAAAAGCAGGTTAACAAAGTGTTAGTAAACTAAATTTCAGTGACCTGGAAGAACATATGCAACCCAATCACTAGAACATATTTGAAATTTTATTCCTTCCTTCATGATAGAAATCCTCAAAACAGCAGAGTATAACAACCACTTCTGAGACTGCAATTCCATTGCAAGAGAGATGGAGACCTCTGCTAGCACTGATATGACAGAACCTGCTATCACTGCTACTGTTCTCTGGATTTCAATGCCTGCTTCTGCTGCTAGTGAAGATGAAATTTCCATCTCGGCATCACAACAAAGTAACCTGCTGCCACTGAGATCAAAGCCTGATTGCTCATGCACGGAACAATCTATGGTCAGAAGCAGCAGCAAAGAACATTGAATACAAACTATCTCCCCAGAAATTTCAAATCCAGTACAAAAATAGGGGAAGTTTAACACATTTCTCAATCTACAATACGTGAGTATCTGAAACTATAGCCAAGGTAACAGAACAGCTAAACAGATGTTCAATGAGAAATTCTTGCATCACAGAACAATGGCCTCTTAGAGTTATATAAATGCTAAGTCCCAATGCTTAATTTTCAGTGCAGACACTTCTATGTGACAGCACTCTGTTACAATTATGGAATTTACCTTATATCAAATGAATGGCTCAAACTTGCTCCTTCCATCACTTGGGTGTCTATGCAGATATGTTGGCTCCTCAGTGACAGCCTAACTCTCTAGCAAGAGAACAGAAGACAAGGAGGCTGGATGCTGTGCAAAGACCAGAGATAATCACTGTATCTTGCTATGAAGCATATCATGGGCTACAAACACATCCAGAAGGATGAGCATGGTCACCATAATCCATAGATAACAAAAGCATCATTTATATGTATGCTCCATATCCTAACCTGAAACCTGTTTATTAAGAGACGTGGATTACCAGCTGGGGAAATGGCTCTCTCAGCCTCTCTGTAAGATTAGCCAAGAGAGAGAAATGTGATGGCACAGCATTGAGCAGTCTGGCTTGGAGGCAAGCAGCCTGGCTTGGGGTCAAGGACCAGAGGGCTGGGACTCATGACAGGCAGGAAGAGGCTGAGATGGCCAAACCCAAAACTACACAGGTGATAGAGGCAGCCAGAGGCCAGAAGAGTTAGAGGCCAAAATGGGCAGCCAGGGGCCCAGAGCAAAGAGATGGGCCAGGCCTGAGGGTCCAAGCTATGAGAGATGGGCCAAAGGTCAGAAAAGACCAAAACTTGGAAGCTGGGTCAGAGGAAGCAGGCCTAGGCTGGCAAACTACAACACAGAGTGACCAGCAGGTTAATGTTAAGAGGGCTGAAGCCCAAACATGTGGGTGCATGAATCTAGAGTGATATCTGCAAGGCATGGGTGTGACTATGGGGGTGGCTGTAAGTCATGAAGAGCCCATGAGGCATCAGGTGCCCTGGAAGCACAGATGGGCCAGAAGGACTCACTTGGCAAGAGGGGCTAGATTAAGACTAGCAGGATCCAAGAGGGACCTGCTGGAGACAGAACTAAAGAGGGCTCATTGTGGGACTCTGGGGAGCCTCCTTTTCTGTAATCAAATCATTCCAACAAAGGCATGGCAGGTGGGAGAAATGGGAGAATACCCAGATAGAGTGGTGCAGGTACTGCATGGGGGCGTTACGGTCATCCCTGAGGCCATGGTCCCGGTACACTATGGATTTGCCATTTAAGTTTTCTTCCCACAACTCTTAATAATCTATGTTTATTAAGATACACTAAAAGAAGATGAAGCTCATTACAAACTGTACATCCAAGCTGGATTCATTATATTTCAAGGAACTTCTGGCAAACTTTTAGTAGGCTGACTTTTTTTTTTTAATTTGGCAAGGGAGGGGGAGGAAAGGGGAGTATGGAATGTACTGGGTTTTACTTAGCAGATCCTCTCAGCTCACTCATCAGAACACTCTTTGTTACCATGTGGCATGCCTACATCTTGACCCAAACTAGACATCCAGCCAATCAGTTATTACCTCTCAATTGTATCCTGCTATTCTCCCTACAGAAGCAGGTACCCCTGGGCATATTTATTTATTATTCGCTCTTGTACACAAAGGGAGAAGCTGGTTGAGGCTTCCCAAATTATCCAGTACTAAAAATGCCTTAAAGTCACATCTGAAGAAGATATCATGCTGGCACATGACATGACCTACAGTACCATAACAGCAGCAACCCCCATTTGATTATGGAGCAGCATTTTTCCAAACTTTCAACTCCTTACACTTATCTTTTTAGACAACTGAATGAAATGATCCAATTTTTTGGCAGTAGGTCTGACTTTTGCAAGTCTTTGACAAAATATTGTCCCTGAGCACAAAACACTGAATACAAAATTCAACTGGCCTGGAAAAGATGGCATCTGCCTTATTCTTGTTTTCTTGGACTGCTTTGCCTTCCCTACTAACTACATCAAATGTTGCATTCTATCCCCAAACCGCTTACATTTTGTTCTCACCAAATATTAACTAAATTAAGATAAGTTCAGATTTCCCCTTTAGGGACCTCAACAAAGCCCTGCCATGACAGTTCTGCAGACATAGTATAAGCTTGCTATAGTTACTTGCACATAGAAATATTTGAAACTGCTTAATGCTGCTTTGCCAGCATGATGCATATATGGGATGTTTGCCAACTCCTGATCCAACTATCCAGTAAATGAACTGCTGTATGTAACTTAAAAATAAATTAACCTTTTACAAGGATGCTCAGTATGAAATTGTAAATAACCTTATTGGAACTGTGTAAAAATTTCCCTCAAAAGGCAAAACAATACTTAGAGGGTGATAGCTTGTAAAGCAAAACAGAAAATGCCATCGAGTAGTTTGAATTTATCTGGCATTTCTGGCAGGACACACAGAGCCAGACTGAGCCTGATCCTCGCTGAACATTGCACATGGCATGAAACTGCAATCCAGATAAATGAAAACATTCATCAATGTTATCTGCAGGTAGAAGAATTTATCTGAAATCCCCTGGTGTCTTGGTTTCTTCTTCTTCTTCAATTTTCTATTTTTTTGAGGGGGGATGAGGGAAGAAGCTTAATAGCAACATCTGTATATGTGTGAAACAAAGTTTTCTAAATGGTACTCCCATGCTACCAATTTCCTTCTTAATTTCCCAGGACACCAACTGGAGCAATCATAATTGTAGCTTCAGAGTTTTCAGCAACTCATAATGTTTGTATGCCACTTATGGTCTTGGTAACAGTGGCAACATAAAGGACAGTTTTTCTTTGTCTGTTAGCACAAGCTTTCTGTAAAGTTTCCATTCTGGTTAGTAATTTTGCCTCTAACAATTGGCTAAATCTTTATTTAAATTTCAGCTCATTTAATTCTATCTGGATATAGACTGTTTATGCATCTGAAAATTGCCAATGGCTTCCAATAATTCCATTCAATTCTTTAAACAGAAAATGAGAGAGAACTTTTCTTTTCTTATCTAGATCAACATACACAACAAATGCTGAAAGCTCATGGAATCATCAGCTGGGCATAATGTAGATGACATAAGCAGAAACCACAAAAGGAAGAGTCATTTGTTCCTCTCATGTAGAGTATAAATTAGTAGCAGCATCTCCCAAAGCCCACCAGAACCTAAATGTATCTGTTTTTGTTCTGTGTCTGTGCAATAAAAGTTGTTTTTAAAATCTTTCATGCATGCCTAGAATTCTATTTAGGAGCTTTCTTTTTTATTGTTCATGTGCCACAAATTGTATGCCTTTTCTAAAAAAAAATAAAAAATCTGTTACTCAAGCCTTTGTTTTTCAAAGGGTGATAGTGACTCTTTGGATGAACTGGGAATGTTAGGTTGTGTCAATCACATAACATTCTGAAAACAACATGTTGTAAAATGAATTGTGATTGATGCAGCCAGCTGTAAAATTCAAAAAGAAGAATGTGGCTTTGAGTTTAAAGCCACCTTGAGCTTCCCTAAGCAGAGCCTGTCCATGGTAATATTCCCATTCTTTAAGCCTTGGCAGCTTGAAATTTCATAAATAATACTGGTTAGTATTTGCACATGCATATTCCCATTACCTAGACATTAACAATATTTTATCAGTCTAGAACTTCAGAACTGCATATTTTATTTAATCAGAAAGGATATAAATATTTCTTTGTAACTGAGTTATGGTGCCTCCATGAAAAGTTCTCCAAATCTTTGGCTAGCTCTGAATGTGAGGCTAGTTTATGTGCCTAGTCCAAAATTTTCCAAACACTACTGATTTTTGGTGCTCAGTTTTAGAAACCTATTCAGGATGTCTACAGATGTAAAATTCTAAGCAAGTTCCAAAGGAACCAGGAAGAAGGCCCATTATTGGTAGCTGCTGGTTCCCCAAATCTGAAACCTGTACAAATATCACCGTATTTCAGATCTCTAATCCAAGCTCTTTTCCTCATTTTATCTTATATATTTTGGGAGTAAAGATTATTTTCAAGAAGTTTCAACCAATATTATGGTCTGTTTCTGTTGTTTGAGGCCAGGCACAAATAGAGTAAGTAGAATAAGTGCTAGACAGGAATCTCCCAAAACTTTGTCTTTAATCAGATAATGCCTGTTCATAACAAAAACTGTCCACAGGGAACGTTTGACTCTGACATTTTTTTGTGTTTTGAATTTTTGGTAAAATAAAATCTGCTTTTGATATAATTTTCAGAGGATGTGTTATGTTTTGGGGGGGTGAAAAGCTGAATAACTTTTGATGAACTTTAGTGTAATTTATCATAAAAAAACAGGGAAATAGATTACAAAGGTTAAAATCACACCAAAACATTACCAGCTTACTGAAACACATTTGAAGTGACCCAATCTAATACTTTTCAGGGAGAGGGTTGGTTCATGAAGATTTTAGAGCTTTTGTATTTTGTTTCGATTTGGAACAGGAAAAATCTGAAATATTAAAAATGATTTAGCGGGTGGGTGGGAAAATCATTTTTCACTAACTCCAACAGAGAGGCAGTGTTCCTGCCCTGGACATCTTGCAGTCTAAACAGACAAGGGAGATAAAGGAAAAAAACTGAGGGGAAGAGGGGCAAAGTAACTTTGCCTCATATCTTACACAGCATACCCTTGGTCTGTCCAGCAACTGGACCATGCCTCTCACACCCTAACCACTGGAATCATGTTGTCTTCTATTATTTATTCAAAATTCTTTTTAACTTTCTAAAGTTTTCTTTTGAGAGCAACAAAATTATTTAAAACCTTATTTTTTTCTCATGTAGCCAAAAAATTGCAAAGACCAATTAGGTTTGGTAACATTTCCTTCAGTTCTACTATACTTCCACTGTTAGGCATACAACACATCTGTTGCTCTGCAGTTATAGGCTTCAGCATCTAGGAAAAATAGAAATATTTTATGCTCTGCAATCCGTTATTTATCTGAACCAAATTGTTTTTCCTTTATTTATGCATTTGCCTGTTCTTGCTTACCAAATAGCTAATTTTAGGCCTTTGGTAACTGAAGGAAATAGCTGATGAATAGGTCTGCATTTTATACCATAAATGGCTTCTCTGATTCTCTTTCACCTACTTTCCAGACAAAACAAAGGGAAACTGTTACTTGTTTCAGAATGTATGTCCCGTTTTTAATATTTATAGAAAATCAATCACGTCAAATTGATTGATTCTTTCCTAGATGGAAGCAATTTCCATGTAGACTATTCAAGTTTCAATTTTTTAGACAAAGACTCCATTAAATTGTCTATAATTTAAGGAAAAAAATCAAATTATCTATTAGTCATCTTAGAACTAAGGAGGTTGTCTCTATCCAAAAGGATTTTTTGTCTACTGCATCAGATTATTTCTTTCAGCTATTGTGGCTGTCATATTGTTTTGCTAAAAATCAGCCTCTTTTCACACATCCTGATCCTTCACTCAACTGAAAGTCTATTGAGGTCTATAAGAGTTTTGCCTCACTTAGGGCTGCATAATTAGGTTGCTACTATGACACGGATTCTGTGGGTGCATCCACATGTGCTATTAACATGGAACAATAAACTCTGGTGCATATTGTGCCAGAGTTTATTGCTCCCGGCTGCTGCGTTTGAATCTGCACCTAGGACCACAGTCAGGTTGGAGTAGCCCTGGCTGGCAAGGGGCCCAGGCGGGTCAGTCTGCAAGCCTGGAGCTGCTCTGACCTGGCTCAATGTACTGCAGAGGGGCTGACTGGCTAGGGCATGAGGGTGCTCCAGTACAGGGTTAGCCAGCAGACAGCCCCAGCAGCATTTACACATGTGCTGTTGTACACTAAAAAACTCTGCCATAGGACAGTACTTGTATTTACAAGCACTAATCTGTGGTGGAGTTAATTAATTTCCTGTGGCCTAACAGGGCCACACATGTAGATATTGAGACTTTACTGCAGTCTCAGTTTGACATCGGTCATCTTTCTTCTTTGTGCCCCAAACCAAGGCAAACATGGTTTGCCAGGCAGCAGTCTTCAGTAATCAGGTTAAGCAGTCCCAGCTTCAATCAGCTGAGGTCACCTTGTGGCCATTTACATTCAGTCTCCACAGTAAAAGATTCAGAATTCCCATGGAAGACAGGAGAGGATATCACCTCCCCTCTTGTACAATATGCAGATGGAAAAACACTACGCCAGAGTAGTTAGAGCACAGCTGCACAGAATGAGCAAGCAGTCACATGCAGAAGCTCTTTACAATTTGTTCCTTCACATCCTTGAAGAAAGATGACATCAGCTTCTCTGTGTTCAGGGCCTTTACAAGTTCTCAGTAGGACTACAGGATTTGAAACATTGTGAGTAACACATTACAATCACCAAGCATATCCATCTTAATAGTAGCATAGAAAAGCCGAAGTAGACAACTGAAGTTTTAGACAGAGGGTCTGCAGAGCTGTATCCACACACAGGGCTCTGGAAGGGTCTAGAAATTTGGTAACGGGGCAGATGTGTAATGTTAATTGCTGCTTGCCCACTGCCAAATTTCTGGACCCGTGGGGACCCTTGTGGTACAGATAACATGGACCCGCATGCTAGGCTGGCCTGCATCAGGCCCAAATGGGATCTGGCCTATGGACCAACCCCTCATCACTCAGAAGGTTAGGTGATGCTGGATTAGACATTATACATATATATGTATAATATATACATATATATTAGACATGTATATATAGAACATATACAAGTTCCATTATAAATAGAAAAGTTAGGCTACATCCTCTGACATGCATAAACCAATAATGGGGGAGGCCAGGGATGGTATAACAGGGAACAGATCACACTTGACATGTCCTGTTCATATATTTTCCCCATAAAGCATTGACTACTGCTACTGTCAGATACAAGATACTGGACTAGATGGACCCATTGGTCTGACCTTCTTGCAGTTTCACATTCTGCGTTCATATTCCATGAATTAGTGTGCTAGCTGGAAAAGTGTCTAGTAAGATCCTACTACCTCTGTGCTTTCCCCCAATATGATGTGAAAGAACGCCCCCCCCCCATTCTTTCCCACACACATGCTATATTTTCATGGCCCTACTGCACTCAATTGTCATCATGAGGGAAAACAGGTCTCAGATGCTCAAGCATTTAGTGGGTGCCACCCTTAGCTTTGTCACATGCTTTCTGTGTGACCTAGGGAAGTCACATGGGCCATATCTAATTGGTAAATGCACTGTACTCACAAGCATGGCCCTGGTGCACCCCAAGCTGCTCCTAAATTGTAAACCATGTAGCCATGTCTGTCTGGCACTTTGGGTAGGCTAATTAGCACAGCTGAGTGACAGTGCCAATTAGGCACCTGAGGTGCTGGGCAGACAGACACATTTCTTCTAGTTTAGGAAGCAGGTCACCCAGAGCAGCCCAGGTGTGCTGGGTGATTCTGTTTGGAAGAAGAGTAAATTTGGTGTATAGACCATAATCGTTAATTTCTCAGCCCCCTATCTATAAAATTGGAAGAGTAATATTTGCTATCTTTTGTCTAATTACAGTATAAGGTCTTCAGATGGGGGGGGGGGGGTGTCTCTTACATTGTTTGTTTATTATCTAGCACAATGTAGGCATTAGTAAAAAATGTTGGAAACAACAGTAAATAGTGACCTTGCACGGGCCCTCAGTACCAGTGGTTTAACAAAAGTTTAGCTGAAAAGTTGAGAGTTGACTCACAACTAGATAGTAGGTCTGTAGTTTTCCTCAGTGGAGGGAAATGTAGCATACTGTTTCCTCTATTCATTCCCTTCTCGGAACTACACATGGGAAAAGCGATACAATTTGGAACAATAATCTTTACTATTATACCAGCTCTTCTCACATAACAAAGGAAGATTTTTAAAGCATTTTAATTGTACTTTTTCTGCAAAGGTTTTATTTTTTAATTCAGTAGAATGCCTGCAAGATTCTTTTCCTAAGTATCTTGTAATTCTATGTATTTTTCATTTCTTTTTTTATTTGGGTAATGATTCCAGAAATTTATGGGGCCACATCTATCTCATCTTTAATTAACTACTTAAATATATATAATGCTTGTTTTCAAACAAATTAGGTGAAAATACAGCTTTCATGCTACAGGTTGTACAGATACTGCCCAACATCAAAGACTGCAAACTGAAACTTAACAGGACAATTTTGCTCTTCATGCATATGACAGTGAATTCCTATTTCTACAGACATAATAGTTGGGGGTGAAAAATACTATTAGATTGCAGGCAGCAAATGTAGGATATAAATCCCAGTTGAAAATTCGAAACCTCTATAAACAGAGTAACCATACACCTCAGTTTGGCTTGGACAGTACCGGATTTTGTAGGCTGTCCCCGTGTCCTGGTTGGTTGGTGAAACTTGAAGCATCAGTCCTGGATTGGTAGGGATTGGCTGGGGCAGGGCAGGACAGTGGGAGTGTGGTGCTGTGAGTGAAGACTGCTCACAAGTGTACATGTGGACATACATGATGTCCTGGGGGAATGGGGGTGGGGCAGCTCGGACCCCTACCCCAGGGGAAGTGGGGGTCCTTCCCCTTCTCATGACTTCCGACAGAGACTCGTGTTTGCAAGGGGAAGTTCCGGGATCCAGGTTCTGCTCTGGGACTTCAGCACTGGCCAGGCTAAGTCGGGCCAATCAGCAGCATCAGCAAGAAGCTGTCTGGCTACAGCTGCTGTCATGCCAGGTGCTTGCATGCACTGCCTGTACAGGATGAGAGCAGAGGACAGCGGAGCCATGAGCCTGGCTGTGCCAGCTGCAGGGATGTTGTGCACTGGGATCTGCATGGAGCACAGTCTGGGGGAGATTTGGGAGTGTCATGGTATGCCGGGCAGGTGGTTGGGAAGGCACTCCTGCTCCACACCTACCTGGTACACCAAGCCACTCTGCCTCCTCCTGTAGCAGCACCACTGACTTGGGAGAGAGGGGAGGAGGGGTCAGTGGCCCAGATTTCCATATGGTTCCATATGGTTACCTGTGACAGGGGGCCATCACCAGGCCAGTCACAAACATCAGCCTGCTCACCTGTCTAGGGTAGTCCGCCCACCTGACTTTACTGTCATGCCTTTGTTGTAATTAAATAGTTGTTCTTAAGTGGGAGGATGCCCATTGAATGCCCTGATGCCAAGGGCATAATATACAGTTCTGACCTTCCCTTTACTGTGTCCCATGCCTCGCAGATGGCATTCAATTCCACTACTAATCCCCCAGCCCCTTAACTGGGCCACATTTGGCCTCTGGCCTAACTTGGCCTCAGGTGTCCTTAGACGTGCCTGGGCCTCATGCCCCCTCACTGGGGCCTCAAGTCCGGCTACTCTGGCTGGCCTATATACAGTCCTTCAGGGCCCTTAAGGTCCTATGCTACGTGGCTACTATTCTGCCCCCTCTATGGGGCTTCTGGGCCTTATGCCCCTTGGGCCTCAGGAGTCTATGACATACCTGGACTTGCAAGTTGGCCTATGACCCACTCAGGCCTCAGGTATCTGTTGGTGTGACTGGACCCTGCCTCAGGCCCCACTCAATGGGCCTGGGCCCTGGCTCAGGCTCCACCCAATGGGCCTGGGTCCTGTGCTTTTCTTTCAGGGTGTTCTCCCTTAGGTTTCTCCCTCCATGGGGTCACCCACAAGGCAGCAGGGGCTAAGGCTTTCCAGCACCCCATACTCGCCTTTCACTAGGGAGGCACTGGGGTGGCATTTCTTGAGGACTGCCCCACCACAAGCAGCCCCACGACACCGTCCTCCCCAGCAGGGTGTAGTTTTAGGTCATTCTCCAGGACCAGGAACCTTCTCCATCCCCATGGTTCCTACCCTGTCCTCCAGACATTCTGGGAACAGCAGTACTCCAGCCAAGAGATCTTCATCCTTCAGCTTCCCAGTTGCAACTGGCTGGCCCTGCTCCCTGGGTCTAGTCTTATACCCATGCTGGCCAGTCCTCCACCAATCAGGTTGCCTCCTAACTGCTATGTGACCACCTGATTCGTCTTGTTCCTACCTGCAGGTCGGTCTGCAGCTTGCCCATGCCCTTAAATTGGCAGGCACCCAAAGATGCTCTGCCACATAACCCTATCCATAAAAGACTGTATAGTAAGATGAGCTTGCCACCTGGTCTTTGCCATAAGTTCTGTCATAAAGCCCTACCATTGGACAGCATTCTAGAACACACCTCATTCACAGCAGAAACTTGTTGACATATTTAAAGGAATCCTACCTATTTAAATTAATCTCAAAACTCTCTTTCTTTCAGGTTCTGGTAGCACATCCAAGTACATTTCTTTCAGGATAAATGTTTCTTTCAAAATAAACCAAGATCTGGAAAACTGCATTTGAGTTCACAGGACAAACCACCCCACCTGCATAGAAAAAAATACTGGATAGAAATCCAGGATATTTGAGGTTCTGTTAAATTCTGGCCTCAGCTCCCCATCTACAAAAGAGACAGCAGCACAGCACTTCCTTACCTGATACAGGGATGCTACATGTGTAGATTCATAGTTTGTAAGGCCAGAAGGGACCTCAGAAGATCGTCGGGTCCAGGCCCCTCCACCAAGCATGAAAGACAAATGGGGGTCAAGTGACCCCAGCAAATGACTATCTAGTCACCTAAAGTACTTCTAGAAAGATCTCAAGAAGGTATTCTTCGGGTACCTAAATGAATGTTGAAATCAATGGGATTCAGCTGCTTAAATAAGCTTTTGGGATCTGACTATTAGAGAATACCATGATGAGGGCTACATACAAATGAAGTTAGCACATAAACTACAGCTTTGATGAGCTTGTTCACTTGAGCTCATGAGTGGGGCAAACAAACAACTGAAGGTCTCATTTATTTATATTATCTAATTTAATCTATGCAACTAGTCCTCAAAGTGATTGATGATGCCTTTGAATGTAACAATTATTGTATTATCTCAAATGCTTAGTATTTACAGTGTTACAGGTAACACACATATTTGTAGGAAGATAAAAAATTACTTTTCCCCTTATCCCCTTGGAGAGAAAACTAATTTTAAAATACTTCATAACAAAATCATACCTTTCACATTAATTTTAGATATTTCAAAGGTTCATCAAGATACCACCATGTGTCTTTAAATATACACAAAGTAATGGTTAATTTAAAGGGAAAAAGCAAACCTCTAACAAAACAATTCCATTGCTGCTGCTCATCTAAATATTGTTTAACAACTAATGGCATGCCAGGTGCATCTGCTGTTATTGGAGTCTCCAAGCCTCATTGTTTGAGCAGAATATCCAGTACTAGTAATACAATTTTAATCAAACTGTCTATATAGCATATAAAATTATTTTAATTATGCATTACTTATGCTGCTATAAATCCCTTTACATACATGCTACTATTAAATGATGTAGAACTAGTTTCATGATGATATGGCAACAAATATGAACACATATTTCAATTTGTTCCCACTATTACTAGCCTAAAGAATTATCTAGCTACTCATCAGATACTGGATCCTGAAGTCAACACACTTGCATCAGGCATGTCTAATGAAACAATTTGGCTTTCACCAAGCTTTTGCCTTGCATCTCATTGAGCAAATGGTTGGGACACATTTTGTACTGTAACTCAGTGAAATGTACTTTTCTGCTTTCACTTCTTTCTTGCATGATAGCACCATCTGTTTATAAATACATCATCAGAATGACAGTGCTCTGATGATGTACTAATATAATACATCATCAAAGTGCCATCAGTGATGATCTAATGATGTATTAGAATGTTGTTTATCAAAACCCTGTTGCTCTGATGATGTATTGGTGTAATACATCATTGGAATGCCATGCACTGGTGGCAATGCACTGATATAGCTCTTCTGGGGAAAAATGGGCATTGTTAAGGTAGTGTATCAGAATGAGGGAAGTGCTGAGAGATAATGAAAAAGAAGTGAGGATGAATTAAATAAACAGGAAGAGCTTAAATGAAATAAATTAAATAGAATAAAAGGTGAAGCCCCAAAAGGGAGGAGCCTCAGAGGAGAAAAGATGTGCTTGAGAAAACTGAGGGTCTGAAGAAAATGAATTAAAAAGTGATTCATCCACTAGAAAGACAGAGCACTACAATCACATTATAAATGGAACAGGAAAATAGTATTATATGAGAACCTCATGAATTTTAAAAGGATTCTGAAACCTATATGCATAAATTTCAATCCTCAAAGCCCCAAAGCCAAACAGAAAGTGCAGGGTAGATCTAGTTCAATGAGCACCAAAGGGGGCAGGAGTGCTACAAAGTCCCCATGGGTCAGAAAAGGCATCCAGGGATCCCTGAAGGCAAAAAAGGAGGCATACAAACAGTGGAAGCAAGGGGCTGTCACCAAGAAGGATTGCATCTCTGTTGCTTGGGACTGCAAGGAGGCTGTTAGGAAGGCCAAGGCAGAGATGGAGCTAGGGTTAGCAACCAGAATTAAGGATAATAAAGTCCTTTTTCAACTACATAGGAAGTAAGAAGGCACGGGTAATGTGGGGCCCCATGGGATAGGTTTGGCAATCTGGTGATTGCGGCAAATGACGTCAGGGATAACCTAGTTAGGGAACTTTTGGAGGGGCTGGACGTGTTTAAATCAGTAGGTCCAGATGCTCTTCACCCAAGGGTGCTAAAGGAATTGGCAGGGGTCATAGCAGGGCCTCTGGCATGGCTCTCTGAGCACTTGTGGGGCACTGGCCAGGTACCAGAGGATTGGAAAGGGGCCAATGTGGTCCCCATTTACAAGAAGAGGAGAAAGGAGGACGCCGGCAATTATAGGCCAGTCAGTCTTACCTCAGTCCTTAGGAAGACCTTTGAGAAAATTATCAAGGAGCACATCTCCAAGGGCCCAGCAGGGAAGGTAATGCTCAGGGGCAACCAACATGGGTTCATTGAGGGCAGGTCCTGCCTGACTAACCTGGTTTCTTTTTATGATCAGGTCACAAAGTTCCTGGACGAGGGTATTGGAGTGGATGTCATCTTCTTGGACTCTATGAAGGCCTCTGACACGGTTTCCCAACACATTCTCTTAAAAAAAAACTTGGTGACTGTGACACTGATGCCTACACAGTCAGATGGGTGGCAAATTGGCTAGATGGTTGCACCCAGAGAGTGGGGGTGGATGGGTCATCTTCAACCTGGAGGGATGTGGGCAGTGGAGTCCCCCAGGGCTTGGTCCTGGGGCCTGTACTGTTCATCATCTTTATCAGTGATCTGGATGTGGGTGTGAAATGTACACTGTCCAAATTTGCTGATGACACTAAGGTGTTGGGTGAGGTGGGCACGCTGGAGGAGAGAGACAGAATCCAGCAAGATCTAGACAAATTACAGAGGTGGGCAGATAAGTATAGGATGGAATTCAATGCAGACAAGTGCAAGGTATGGTATCTAGGGAGAAGGAGCCTATAGGCTGGGGAACACCCCTATTGTGAACACGGTGGCAGAAAGGGATCTTGGAGTCATTGTTGACTCCAGGATGAACATGAGCTACCAATGCGAGGAAGTGGTCAGTAAAGCTAACTGCACCTTATTGTGCATCTACAGATGCATCACAAGCAGGTCCAGGGAGGTGATCCTTCCCCTCTATGAGGCATTGGTCAGGCCACAGTTGGAGTACTGCATCTAGTTCTGGGCACCGTACTTCAAGAGGGATGTGGCTAGCATTGAAAGGGTCCAGAGGAGGGCCACTCTCATGGTCAAGGGGCAGCAGAGCAGGCCCTATGAAGAGAGACTAAAGGGCGTGAACCTATTCAGCCTCCATAAGAGGAGGCTGAGAAGGGACCTGGTGGTCATTGACAAACTCACCAGGGGGGACCAACAAGAATTGGAGGAAGCTGTGTTCTCCTGTGCACCACCCGGGGTTACTAGGAATAACAGGCACAAATTGTTAGAGAGAAGTTTCAGGCTGGACATCAGAAGACATTACTTTACAGTTAGGGCTGCCAGGTTCTGGAATGGGCTCCCAAGGGAGGTGGTGCTCTTTCCTACCTTGGGGGTCTTCAAGAGGAGGCTGGACAGATATTTGGCTGGGGTGATATGATCCTGGCACCCATTCCTGCCTGGGGCAGGGGGTTAGACCTGATAATCTGTTTAGGTCCCTTTCAACCCTAAGAACTATGATACTATGAGCTACCAGAAGTTGAAGGCATGGTTAGGAAGGGGCATAACCTGCTGAATTTGGGGACCATTGGTAGCAGGAGGTTGAGTGAGAGCAGTGTTGATACTTGCCCAGGAGCTGCTTAGTCCTACTGCCACCATTGCAGCCACTGGCCCTGCAGACCCAGCCTGTGAGAAGCCTCCAGTTTGGATCTAGCCTGAGGGAAGTTTGACACCCCTTCCTTAATTAATTTCTATCGGTAGGCACAAGAAACAACTAAATGGTATGAGTTTATTAAGCAAAACAATAGTGATCTGCAGAGAAAGTCTGACAGGCTTCACAAAGATCAACAGTTATTTCAGGGAATGCTTACCTTAAAAGATTTGATGTTATTTATTTATTTTTCTCATTTGGTCATGCAGTTCTGAGTGCCCTGCACTTCTTAAGAAATGCTGTTCACTTTTTTTAGTGGTATAAAATTAGAGGCTCAGATTCTGCAAGGTCAAATGGGAATCATACATTTTACATACTACCAGTCTTAGAGCTCAAGGAATATATGAGATATGGCTGCATTGAACTGATTGATCAACGCTGTATGGAATCTCAAAGTAGCATTAATACAGCATTTTTTTCCTCAAATTTGCCAACTACTCTGATTTTCTATGTTGGATAATGGTTACAGCCTACAGTTAAAGCTAGATACCTAAACTGATTCCCAAGATTTTAAGAAATGCTGTAAACCTTTTATTCACAAGGAACTTTGTGATCCACATACTCACTTTTTCCCTGCTATGTGTGAATCCACAAGCTATAAAGTTCTGGAATGACAATCCAATCTGTTTATCTGCAGAACAGGCAAAGAATGAAGAGCGATGCAAAATATTTCTGTTCAGTTTCACCAGCATGTTTCAACCCTGATATAGGGGCACAACTCTAGGTGAAATGATACAAACCTGTCTACAGGCTCAGGTCTTAAGAACATAACATAAAAATTGCCACTTACTGGGTCAGACCATGGGTCTACGTTGCCCAGTGTCCTGTGTCACAGTGCCAGAGAGGGGATTATGAAAGGGAGAATGAACTGGGCATGACCAGGTTTTTTTTTCCACTGTTCCTCACTCACTTTCAAACTCCAGAATTTATGGTTTAGAAAGTTATGATTCAGAGCTGTATCCCTAACTCTCATGCTCAGTAGTTACCTTTTCCCTTTTCCTCCAAAAAATTGTCCAATCCCTTTTTGAATCTGGCTAAATTGCCAGCTTCTGCAACATCTGGTGGCAATAGGTTCCACACTGTAATTACATGCTGTGTGAAAAAAGCTACCTTTGTTAGTTTTAAACTTACTACCTACTAGTTTCATTTTGTGACCCCTAGTTCTTTTATTGTGTGAGAGAGCAAATAATAAATTCCTATTTACTTTCTCTTCACCATTTCTCTTTGTCTTGATGTTTCTACCAAGAGTTTTGAGTGTGATGTGGTCAGCTGTTAAATACGAACTGAACAGCAATAGCCTGAGGATTAAATGGCAGTTTTTGACCTCTATTCTCCTTTTCCATTGTGGGACTCAAAAGCTTTTTTTGAAAATGGGAAAGAGACTTTGCCTTCACTTTTATGGATAAGGAGATAGGCCCAGAGACAGCCAAGGTAAAACTGGCAGAGGTAAGTCCCAACACCATCTACCTTATCCATCAACTGTATAGTTTTATCTGGAACATTATCAGGCCCACATTGTACCATAGTGCATTTGCATGGGGGTCAGGGGATCCATTTCAGCTATTTTGGGCATCTGCAGTGATGTTAAATTCTTGGCTTTGAGACCTTTTACTCCCCTCAAACTGAAGGATTCTAAACCCATGTGTAACAGGGTACTAATCCCCAGGCCTTGTTATATGCAGAATAATGTCAACAGATGGGCTTGCTGCCTCCTGGTCTGAGGTCCTGCTCATCTGCCAGAGGACTTGCCAGGGTCCAGCGGAGGCCTCCAGGACCAGCTGGACCCAGCTCCAATTTAGAAGGATACATGGCCATACCCAGCAGCCATGACAGGCAACCAGGAGTGAACCCAGAAGTGCTTGAAGTTCAGGTTCTGACAGTCTCCTGGCTACTGGGGGGTCACATAGAGAAGGGAGCAAAAGACGACTGGACTTTGCAGAAGCCAGTCTGCTTAAAAGTAAGCAAGGAAGGGCCACTCTTCCCCCAAAAGGGGATTGAAAGCACTATCTCCTACTCAGGAGTGGTGCAGACCTGTGCAGAGGCACAGAGATAGGTTTGGCAGCAGGATGAGTGAAGACTGCTGGGCTGTGCAACTTGAGGATTGAAGCCTGCTGGAAAAGGGTATCAGGCTGAACAAATGTCACAGACAGGGTTCCGGCCATCTGAGGAAAGAAAATTGGCTTGTGGAACTTTGCTTGTTAGAACTGAATTCTGGATGCCAGACTCATGTTAAGACTCCGTTTGTGGGATCTGGCCCTAGAGATCCCTATAAAGGATTTTTCCTCAACTAGGAGAAAGAGGAGTAATGATTCATAGGGTCACACAAGTAATTATCTGGAGCAGTAACTGCGAGAAAAGAGGCAAAGCCTGAGAGGGCACAAGGCCAGGTAGTAAGGGCCTGCTCCTAAGTCGACTAATTCTGGGGGCAGGGTGTCACAGAAGATTCTAAATTCACCATATGGGGTGGTGAACACAGGGTGTAGGGAAGGCGAAGCCCCATGAAGTGGACCTATCTGTGGGAAGAGACTGCAGTCCTTGTTATTTAGTTTACTACAATCAGCTTCTCTTTCCTTTTCCATCAAGGCATGCAGGAGAATCTGAGGAAGCAGACTGTGACTTGGACCAAGAGGTGTGGGACAAGACCATCTGGTGATACCATGCCATTATAAGTTCTGTGCCTTTGGAGAGGGTAGTTATTGTGCCCAGTAATAAGATGCAAATGGACAGAGGGAGAGAAAGAGAGAGAGAAAGAATAATGAGAGAGTGTCACAATCCCTACTATGGTCTGGGATGTTCTTAAAGTGTCATGCATGTTTTGAATTTGTTTTACTGATATGGCAGGTGTAGTCTCCATAGTGTCATGCTGGGTTGTAGGCAGCCAAGTCTGGGGTTCACCTTAGGGTCAGGAGAAGTAGCCAGGTCCTGAAGGGAGTGTGCCAAGTCTGACCGTAGGAAAGCCAGATAGCCAAAAGTCAGGAGTTCTGTCCAGGGAACCGAGTCAGAGATCCAGAGGTCAGGTGGTTAGCCAGGTCAGGTATTCAGGAAGTCAAGCCAGAATTGGTTCAGGTATCTAAAGGGTCAGGTCAAACTCAGGGTTCATGGTCAAGGCCACAGCCTGACATAGGAGAGATAGGGTCGACCTGTATTTAGCCATATCATATTATGTTTATATGCATTCTGGTATTCAATGTAACATGTATTTTTTTATATGTTATAATGGGGGCCAGGGCTGCATAAGATGATAATAACTTTCAAGTGAAAAACAATTAATTTCTTTGGCATGTACAAAAGAGTCCCAAAACCTAAATGGCTGAAGAACAGTAATTTCTAAGAATTCGTATTTGACATGAGTTATTTACTTATCTCCCTTATGGAGATACTCTAAGGAACAGGAACCAGGCCCTTTCACATGATGATGAATTTACATTTTAAAACAAGGGGCCCTAAGAATAATTCCCAGCTCTTTGGGAAAGGAATAATACCCGCCTATTCGAACTATTGGGGAAAGAATATCTCCCAGAGTGATTTAACCCTGTACTGAGAGACAGTATTATTAGGATATTGGTTTAGTATTCTTCATGTCTTCTTCTTGTGTTCTTCATACACAAGGAGTACCCAGGGACCAGGACTCCCTCACGGAGATTCAGGACAGACTCAGGAGAAACTTGGCCAAGCCTAGGATCAGGGAGGACCAGGTTAGATAACTTCTGGAGGAGCAGGACGTATTCAAATCAGCAGGTTCAGATGCTCTTCACCCCAGGATGTTGGGGGAATTGGCAGGGGTTATTGTGGGGCCCTTGGCATGGCTTTACGAGCACTTGTGGTGCTCTGGCCACGTGCTGGTTGACTGGAAGAGGGCCAATGTGGTCCCCATCTTTAAAAAAGGGAAGAGGGAGGACCCAGGCAACTATAGGCCTGTTAGTCTTACTTCAATCCTGGGGAAGCTCTTTGAGAAGAATATCAAGGAGCACATCTGTGATGGGCCAGCAGCGGGTAAGATGCTCGGGGCAACCAGCATGGTTTCATTAGGGGCAGTTCATGTGTTCAGGTTCAGGTTCATGTGAACCTGATTCAGGTTCAACCTGATTGGTCAGGTTGCAGACCAATCAGGTTGGTCTGTAACCTGATTGCCTTCTACGATCAGGTCACAAAATCACTGTATGCAGGTGTCTTTCTGGACTTCAGGAAGGCCTTTGACACTGTCTCCCAGCCCATTCTCATTAAAAAGCTAAGTGATTGTGGCACTGATGCCTACACAATCAGATTGATTGCAAATTGGCTGAGGGGTCATACTCAGAGAGTGGTGGTGGACGGGTCATTTTTGACCGCGAGGGAAGTGGGCAGTGGGGTCCCCCAGGGCTCGGTCCTTGGGACTGCACCGTTCAATTTTTTTATTAGCGACTTGGATGATGGGGCGAAGAGCAGCCTGTTTAAATTGGCAGATGACACCAAGATTTGGGGTGAGGTGGGCATGCTAGAACGGAAGGATAGATTACAGCAGGACCTGGACAGGTTAAAGTAGTGGGCAAATGAAAATGAAAGTAGTGGGAAAATGAAAATAGGAAGGGATTCAATACTGACAAGGTGCTGCACTTCGCTAGCAATACTGCAGGGTGCTACACTTGGGTAGTAGGAACCAGCAGTGTACCTATAGGCTGTGGAACTCCCTTCTCAAAAGCACGGTGGCAGAAAGAGATCTTGGAGTCATTATTGACTCCAAGATGAACATGAGCCAACAATGTGAGAACACGGTCAGTAGGGCTAACCGTACCTTGTTCTGTATCTACAGATGCATCACAAGCAGGGCCAAGGATGTGATCCTCCCCCTCTATGCGACACTGGTCAGGCCACAGCTGGAGGACTGTGTTCAGTTCTGGGTGCCGCACTTCAGGATGGATGTGGACAGCGTTGAGAGGGTCCAAAGGAGGGCCACTCTTATGATTCAGGGACAGCAGGGCAGACCTTATGAGGAGAGGCTAAGGGACCTTAACCTGTTCAGCCTTCACAAGAGAAGGCTGAGGGGGGACCTGGTGGCCATCTATAAACTTACTAGAGGGAACCAGCAGGGTTGGGAGAGACCTCATTCCCCTGAATGCCTCCCAGAGTAACAAGGAATAATGGCTGTAAGTTGCTAGAGAGTAGGTTTAGACTAGACATCAGGAGGTGCTACTTCACAGTCAGGGCAGCTAGGATCTGGAACCAACTTCCAAGGAAAGTGGTGATGGCTCCTACCCTGGGGGTATTTAAGAGGAGGCTTGATGTTTACCTGGCTGGGGTCATTTAAGCCCAGTTTTCTTTCCTGCCCACAGCAGGGGGTCAGACTAGAAGATCTACAAGGTCCCTTCTGACCCTACATCTATGAATCTATGTCTGAAAGGATGGAAATATTCTCCTGGTCTTAATTAGGTCAGGAGAGATTTCTGTTCTGGTAAACCTTCACTTTCAAGGGGGTGGGAGTAGTTTTATGCACAGTATGGTCTCCCTAAGAATCCAATCAGGATGGGGTTGTAAATGGCCAGGTGAGAAACTTTACTTTAACTTTTCCTCAAGAGAAGGGTTTGGTCTTCAGTTTTCCTGGGCTTAGGGGAACACTTGGAGTCCCTGACCCAGCAGGCTGAGTAAAGAAGCTGACAGGAGAACTTGGGAGGCCCTGATGGACAGGTCAGAGGCAGGGATTGTTTTCTAATGTGCTGAGACATGTAGGAACTGGATTCTTGGATTAAGATGTGGGGTAAAAACAGGTTATTGTTCTGATTTTTCTTTTGGTTGTTTATTCTTATATCTCTGACTGTCTAAGAATATGGTTACTGATTTATTATGCTGCTTCCTTTTATTAAAAAATCCTTTTGTTATCTTATATACCCACTTATTGTCAGTAATAATTATGATTCCAGAGCATTTGACCATATAGGCAGGCCTCTTTTCTGGAAGAAAGGATTCATTATTTCTCAGCACATGACCAGACAAGGGTGTGATTCTCTTAGCTGGAAAAATCTCTGCTAAGAGCTGGCAGGACCTGGGCAAAATGGGTAAAACTGAGACACCGCAGACTAAGTAAAGTCAGCTTCTGGCACATCTCAGTTTGGTTCTCAGTAGTCAAGCAGCAGAGGGCAGGGAGGTGCTTGGGGCTAGAGGCTACCCCTAAAGGTGTGACAACACCCTGGAAAAGTGTCTCAAAGGTTCACCTGGCCATATTGGGGAGTCAGGATGAGTCACAGAGAGTAATAATTAAATGAAGGTTTCTCATTAAACAGGATGACGTGCTGCAAGATAAAATTTACCAGGGTCCTCAAATGGCTAACACAGAGCACTGCAGAGGTGGTTAATAGGGATGTGCGATATGACCCATATTCAATTTGGATTCAGCCTCAATTAGGGACAGTGATTTGAGTAATTGATTTGGCTTACTGTTCTGATTTGATTCAGCCAAATCTGAAGATTCGATGCTCCTTCGGGGAATAAGTGGTTTGACCATAGACACAGCTTTAAATGTTTTTTCTAGATACCTTGAGGTACCAGGCAGGGCAAAAGTACTTCCGGTCCACTTCCAGGTCTGTTGGTGAATGCACTGGCCCCCCACCCTCCCCGCACCCACCCAGATCGGTAATCAGCTGTGGGGAGACCCCAGGTGCCCCCCCCCAGACCCAGGAGGCACCAGTTGCTGAGCCAGGGGGAATGGGGAGCTAGGGCTCCCCTGCATGCTCCCTGGCACACCTGGAAGTGCACCAGAATGCTTCTGGTCCACTTCTGGGTCTGCTCCTGAGTGCATGGGGACCCCTCCGAGCTCCCATGAGATACTCCATCCACCCCAGCATCTCAGCATTCACGAGCCGCCTGGTACCTTGAAGTATGTAGAAAAAACATTGAAATTTAAAGCTGTGTCTATGTCTGAACCGTCAAATATTTCTGAAACTTTCTGAATTGATTCTGTGGGTTCCGATTTGATTTTGGAGTGATTAAAAGGTCTTCTGATTCAATTCAGGCCAAATTTCTGCCAAATCGAATCAGCGACTGAAGCTTCACATAGACCTAGTGGTTAACTGTGTTAACCTCAAGTTGGGCAGAAGGTAGGGCAGGGTCATACCCTAGAAACTAACTGATTCAGAGAAGCATGAGCTTTCATAGACAACAACCTAAACACCTGAAACAGTGCACACTCTACAGTACGCAGTACTAATGCATACGCAGCAAATCTAACAGAAGAGCTACAGAGCTGGCCATTATGCTTTCTCCAGAACTTGTTTTCAGCCTCACTGGCACAAGGGCTTGCAGCTCTAAACCTTAGGCTGGAGACTTCTTTGTCTCTCAGGCCCATGAATGCCTTTGTGCCTCTCCTGTCCCAGCTATGAAGGAAAACTGTGCAGAGACAGGACATTAAGCTCCCAGTTCATCCACAAATTCCTCCGGAGCGAGCTCAGGTATGTCACCTGATCTCTCAGAGCTTTCTTTTCCTTCTGTAAAACTGGGACATTACTATACTTTTCCTTCCTTCCCTTGTATGTCTTGTCTGCTATATTCAAGAACTACCTTATGGTGTGTTTTTACAGTTTCTAACACAAGAATGCCCTAATTTTAAATGGGACTTCTGTGTCAGGGGTGGGCAATTATTTTGGCTGAAGGTCCACTTAAAGAGTTTTGGTGAGCTTTTGAATGCTGGAGGGATGGGTGCTGACCTGGCCCCAGTCTCCTCTCACAGCTGCTTACACCACCTGCTATGGGGATGGCAGGTGGCCCAGGGAAATGCCAATTTATCTGGGGACACTGAACAGAGTGGGTAGGCAGGTAGGGAGATCCCACCTGCCTGCCCACTCCATCCAGCACCACCAGCAGTGTGTGTGTGGGGTGTGGTATGCTCAGGCATCAGGGCCAAAGTCTAGCAGTGGCAGTGGCTGTGCACACACTTGCTCCTAGGTAGTGGCAGTAGCAGGGGCTGCTGAGAAATGAAATCTGGCTTCAATGCTGCCCCTGCTCAGCCACTGTGCTGCCCTCACTCCACTGCTGCAACATTCAGTCTGACAAACTACAGCTCCCAGAGTGCCCAGAAGTTGCACACTGGGATAGGGTAGACCGAGCTAGGAGTCATTTCCATGCCTCAGGGTGGTGAAACCAGCATCATGCTCCATGGCCTAGGCTGCACCCCATGCCTGGACAGGGTAGGACTGAGGGACCCTCTGTGGGCTGGGTGGAATCACTTGGTGGGCCAGATGTGGCCCACAGGCCATATCTCACCACCCTTACTTGTTGTGTTATTGAGTATAAGCTACAACAATGATGTCATCATCTACTGAGGGCGTTTTGTAGCATAGGTCTTAAAAAATCTCTGATATTCAAAAATATGAGCCCTTTTAAAGTGACTTCTTGTTCATCTCACTCCACTTAGCTGTAAATATTGTTGATATTGCTGGTCAAGATGTGGACTGAAAACAGTTTAAATGGATGAATGGAACTCTTGGTTCAGAAAAGGTTTTAAAAAATTTTTTTTTAAACAAACTCTATCATGTAATCAAAAGGAAAAGAATGAAAAATGCTTCAACAATCTGACAACTGATCCAGCTGTGGTTGGGCACAGGTGAGGAAGCTTATAATAAAGTAGGATTCTTTAGATTTGTTTTTAAAGGGCATTTTTCTTTTAGGTAAGCAAAAGGCTGCTGAGTTTGTTTTGCTGGCATGAAGCTGGCCTCATAAATTTTCAATAGCTATCATGGTAACAAGCTCATTTTATTTCTTTTGACCTCATTGTTATTCATTTTAGAGACTCCTTACTGACTGAACAAAGTATTTTCATTGTTTTTTTTAAAGGAGGGTCTTCAAGAATTGTTTGAGGGAAAAATATCAAGAACCGGTAAATTAACTCTTCTTTCTGAATCTAAGCCTAATTACTTTGATGCCATAAGAATCACCAAAAGACTTGTAGGGTCTTTCTGCAAGAGAAACATTTTCCTTTTATACTCAGGGGCCAAGTTAGCCCGTATTTGAGGACCTGTTCTGACTACAATTGAACAGTTTTGAGTTATTACACATTTCCTATTGAAATATGTTTTTGTTGGTCAGTTGCTAGTATGTACACACAATCTCTCTCGTCATACATACTGTCCTATATAAACATTATGGTTAGGTACATACATTGAACATAAATAGTGTATGTTCTCATAAACTGGTCTAAACCTGTAACAAAACAGAAGTTCAGCACACACAGACTGGTTTCAAAATGGCGTAAGCCGGTCTAAGATAGACCTAGATAGATGCATTAGACTTAATCAGTTTAAGTTAGAATAGTATAATAAACTTCTGTCCTAGAACCTGGAGTGAATCAGCTTAGTTGACTGTTCTCTGGCATCCCAGGTGCCCCTCACAGGGTGGCATGATAGCCTTGGCTGGTTTGGAAGGTTGCTTTGGGCAAGCGAGGGCCATCCCCACACCTGAGCTGTCACAGACAGGGTCGACAAAAAATCTCTGTCTCCTGCCTCCTGGCTCAGGGGGGAGGAGGGGAGAGGAGGCATGGGGTGGGAACAGAGCCCCACAACTATATGGCCTCAACCCTGAGGCAGCACAGTAGAGAGGGGGTCTGTGTGGTGGGTGGTTGCATCCCCTCACTCCTCCCCCCTGCCTGACCTTCCTGACAGCTGCAGTCAGGAGCTGTGGCTCACAGTCGCACAATGTTCCTGATAACTAAGGGCAGGGAGGGGGAAGTAGAGCCCCCCACCACATGGAAAAAGCCCATCCTCCCCCCCCCCCCCCCGGTCCATCCTAGCAAGTTAGGAAGGGCCCACTGCAGATTTCTGGCTCAGGGCGGTGGCTCCCCCCAAACAGCACATGGCTCCTGGTTGCAGCTGTCAGGACAACTGGGTGGAGGCAAGGTAAGGAAATGAAGCCCCCCACAGTGTGGACCCAGATCCAAGTCAGCACAGTGGAGGGAGCCCATGTGGCAGTGGACTCCTTTCCCTTGCCCCACAAGTTCCTAGCCCAGTGGACAGTTGCAGCCAGGAGCCATGGCTCAGAGCTGCATGGCTTACAGGAAGGTTGGGCAGGGGGTAGTGGCTTTCCCCAAATGTGCTGGTCCAGGGCTGGGCCAATGCAGTGTGAAGGGGGCTCCATTCCCTTATCCTTCCTCTCCTGCCCAACCTGACAGCTGCAGCCAGGAATTCACACTGTCTATGACACTAAGAATGGGTGGAGGAGGAGGGCAGGAATTCACACTGTCTATGGCACTAGGAATGGGTGGAGGAGGAGGGCAGGAATTCACACTGTCTATGGCACTAGGAATGGGTGGAGGAGGAGGGGGCGATGCAGGCCCTCCCTAGCTTGGCCCCCATCCCCACCTCCAGTTCCCAGCACCATGGAAAGCTGAGAGACCCCAGCTAGCTGGCTAGGGTCTGGTCCTGGGCGAACCAGACCCTAGCCAGCATAACTGGAAGGGGCCTGCATTTGGCAGGCTCTGTTTCTCCCCCTGCCCCAGCTGCTCCTGACAGCCAGCAGCTGATGGGGAAGGTGAGGCTGGGTTCACGTTGGCCAATCAGGGGTGGCTGGCTGTTCAGCATTTTCCATCATCCTGCTTGAGTGCCCCCAGCCTGCCTTCTAGGGCCCCTCCCTGCCAAGTATAGGCTGCCCCTATAGCCCCTCCCTGCTAAGGACAAATGTGAGTTCTGTTCACTCCTGAACTAATCTAGGGTGCTTAAAAAAAGCCACAAAAGTTAATGTGAGCCTTAGGCTTTTTGAACCTCTGTACCTAGCCTACATATCTTAGGCATGGTCTATAGCTTTTACAACGGAAAAATTTGAATATTTGATGTATATTCGATCCTTCAAGTTATGTATTTGTCCTTGAGAGTATTTGTATTAATAAAGATTTAGTGTTTCAGGCTTACATTTCCAAAACAACTTATTCTGGATACTTTAAAGTAATATCTATACTCTGAAGAATCAAGCCCTTTTATGGAGTTTCAAGTTTAGCCCTATAAATACACTAGTTACCTATACAAACTCACACCTGAATGCCTGCAGAAATTAAATATGAGATGAGCTTGAAGTTGAAAAATATGAAATATAAATATATTTCTACACCAAATATACATTCACTCACCAAAATTTTCACAAATGTTTGCTCATTTCAATTTTCTGTTTACTATTCTTCCCAGATCAAGCAATCCTGCTATTCGTTGGTATCCAGCCAATCTACCACATACAATGAGTGGTATCTGCTAGGAAAATATTAGTGAGAAAATATATTTTTCTTCCCCCACTAAGAAAGTGGAAAAGAAAGGTTGCCACCATTTGTTTCTATCTTTAGTTAAAAACTGACACTTGCACACTTTGGGCCATCACAATTCATATTAATACACTCACTTCAGAGATTGCTGACCCCGAAGAAATCTTTAAATGTCATAGTGGGTAAAACTGTGGAGAACTTTCACGCCTCTATTGTAAAAGCAGAATAAGAACAAGTGCCTGGATGGAATGATTTATATCTGATCTGTTGGAGGCCACTGAGCAGCTCAAAGCTAAACAGGAAGATTAAGAACTAAGCCAGGTGCAATAACAGCCTTGTCAGGACCTCCAGGTTTCTCTCACAAAGAATTTCACCAGGGGCCACCAATGAAATGAAGAGAACAGCCACTTTTCACAGTGGAAGTAGTAGTTTCCTGGCTTAACTTCCTGGCTCCTTGACAGAACATTTGATTAAATAAATGTCTTGAAGACATGGATTCTAACAAGATATACGGTTCTGGGGAGGAGAAAAGCCCGTTATCAACTGTTGGCTATTACATCACATCTCCACTCAATTGGAGAAGATATCTGTTGCCTACAGAAAAATGGTACAGTATTCTGCCTCTCAAATACTGTCTACTGTAATATGAGCATTGAAGTCAGGAAACTCAGTTTGAATACTGGTATGGAGTGTTGGCACTTTAAAGAATATCAAACAGATTCTACATTCAGAAACTGCAACAGTTAAAAAAAAGGCAAAAAGCTTATAGTTCTAGAGTACATTTTACTTCCACTAGAAATTAAACAGACTATAGCCTATTTACTATGGATCTTAAGGAATTTTTTTCTTTATTGATGTAATTAACTAGACTGATAATCTGAGTATTAGATATAATCTGAATATTAGATATAGTAAATGCTTTAAGAAAAAAAATGTTGCCATTTGCATCAATAATGTTGATCTTTAATGACGAAAACCTATATAGAATCTATGTGCAACTATGTAAAATAATTCAGTGTTTTGGTCTCTATAGAAAATCTTCTACAAGTTTAGATGTCTTCCTTACTATTCATCAGACTTGACTAGGTAAGAATCACTACAGGAATAAGTATGAATATTTGGAAAAAACAGCTAATTCTTCAAATTGCAGAAATGATGCTGGCACTGACAGATTTTTTTTTTTCTTCTGTATTTTGGGTGTATACAGATTCAGGGACACCTGAATTTCTGTGAGGGCAGGAAGGGTCTTCAAGAGGTTGGTGGGGACCATGAGGATTTGGCAGAATCAGCAAAGTTCACGGGGTCTGTGGGGTAAGAGGGGGAATACAGGGCTCTCTCCACTATCCCCAGGGCCAGGGGCTTTTTTTATCCACCAGAATCGCCCCACCCCCAGACAAACAACTCCTTCCTATCCTACCCATCCCTCGACCCTGGCACTGGTGAACATCAGTAAAACTGGCCATAGGACCAGCGTGTGGGATGGGAGTTTAATGGGTTCAGAAGAACTAGCTGGGGAGGGGCAGCAGCTTCTCTCAGGGTGCCCCAGGAAGTACAAGCAAGGAGGGGTTTTAGTCCCCCTCTTCCTTCCCTGTCCCATTGGCAAGGACTGCAGCCATCCTGGCATGGCCCCATTTTGGTTAAGAGGTCTGGGAGGGGGTTAATTCTTCCCCCTCCATTGGGGGACCACAGCCAGGGTGGAGCCTCCCTCCTGCCCTCCTGCCAGGGTGCAGGGTGGGGAGGAGGGCTCTGTGCGGCACTGGAGGGGGACTCTTTCTGCTCCTCCTCCTCCCCAATGTCCCCCAGCCACCACAGGGCAGGGAGAGGGGCTCTGTGCAGTGCTGCCCAGCCCAGCCCAGCCCAGCCCAGCCACAGCTGCTGGGGAGGGCCCCACCCCTGAAGCCTGGGCCAGCCCCGCTGAGCCCCCGCTGAGGCAGCTGCATGGTGGGGCCAGCCTAGGCCGGGCCATGGGAGTACGGCCCATCCCAGCGGCTGTGGCTTAATAATGGTGAAGCTCAGCCCTGTCAATGACAGCAGCCTGGCCTGGTGCACACGGGTAGTAGCTGGCTGGATAATGGGCTACCCAGGCCAGCTTGGAGTCTCCACAGGGGCTCATGTGTTCACAGTGAAACCCCATGGAGGGTGGCTGCTGGGTTCTGGGCCCGCCAGTGCCTCCAATCCGGACTGGGTATCCCACTTCCCAGTGTGGCCATCATAGAGGACATTCTGGTTTTCTGCTACTCTGTTCTCTGTCCTCTATTGATATAAAACCTGATGCCTTTATGTCCTCTATTTTATCTTCAAGAGAAAAATAGGACATAAAGGCGTCCAGTTTCGTATCAATAGAGGACAGAGGACAACTGGACTGTCCTCTATGATGGCCGCCCTACTGCTGCCTGGCCAGCTGCTGCCCATGCATGCTAGGCCAGGCTGCTCTCATTGACAGGGCTCAGCTTCCCCTTATTTATTATTTACTGAGATCCACCTAACTGGTGCAAGGTGCACATCTGGGCAAACAAAGTTAGCATGATCTGTCCTCCTCCTAACCTCCCTGAATGTCTGTACCTAGCTTTTCTGAAGAAATTACACACTTTGGATTCAAATCCCACAGTCAGACATAAAACAATCATAAGTGAGGTTCACTACTGGTGAATACATATCGAACTGCCTGGTTAGATTTGCATGTTATTGTAAAATGTAACTGTATGCACCCTGAGAAAGAGATGAGCATCTCTTGATAGTTTTCGAATCCTGATCAGTAAGGCTAGTTCCTGGCCCTATTAAAATCAGTCTGGGTGTTACCACTGACTTCAGTGGAATCAGGACTTGAAGAAGCAATTGTATTTCAGTTAAAGCTAGGACTAGCGTCCAAGATCAAAGATAATAAAAAGTCTTTTTTCAAATATATAGGGAAGATGAAGAAGGCACCGGGAAATGTGGGGCCTCTGCAAGATACACTGGGCAATCTGGTGGTTGAGCCAGAGGAGAAGGCAGTCCTCTTTAACAAATTCTTCACCTCTGTTTTCTTGTGCAGGGACCGGGACTCCCCCACTGTGATTCAAGACGGACTCGAGGGGAATGCCTCCAGACCTAAGGTTGAGGAGGACCAGGTTACAGTGCTTCTGGAGGGGGTGGACGTGTTCAAATCAGCAGGTCCAGATGCTCTCCACCCCAGGGAGGTAGCAGGGGTTATTGCAGGGCATTTGGCATGGCTTTACGAGCGCTCATGGTGCTTGGGCCAGGTGCCAGATGATTGGAAGATAGCCAATGTGGTCCCCATCTTTAAAGAAGGGAGGAGGGAGAACCCGGGCAACTATAGGCCCGTCAGTCTTACACAATCCTGGGGAAACTCTTTGAGAAGATCATCAAGGAGCACATCTGTGATGGGCCGGCATCAGGGATGATGCTCAAGGGCAACCAGCATGGTTTCATTAGGGGCAGGTCATGTCAAACCAACCTGATTGCCCTTTATAATCAGGTCACAAAAGCATTGGATGCAGGTGTCGCCGTGGATGTAGTCTTTCTGGACTTCAACAAGGCCTTTGACACTGTCAACCACCCCATCCTCATTAAAAAACTAGGTGACTGTGGCATTGATGCCTGTACAGTCAGATGGATTGTAAATTGGCTGAAGGGTTGTACTCAGAGGGTGGTGGTGGATGGGTCATATTCGACCTGGGGAGAAGTGGGCAGCGGAGTCCCCCAGGGTTCGGTCCTTGGGCCCACACTGTTCAATTTCTTTATCAGAGATTTGGACGACGGGGTGCAAAGCAACCTGTTTAAATTTGCTGATGATACCAAAATTTGGGGTGAGGTGGGCACGCTAGTAGGGAGGCAAAGACTGCAGCAAGACCTGGATAGGTTGCAGGGGTGGGCTAACAAAAACAGGATGCATTTCAATACTGATAAGTGCAGGGTGCTGCATTTGGCAGTAGTAACCGGCAGCACACTTATAAGATGGGAAACTCCCTTCTTGAGAGCATGGAGGCAGAAAGGGATCTTGGAGTCATCATTGACTCCAAGATGAACATGGGCCGACAATGCGAGGTCACAGTCAGCAGGGCTAACCGGACCTCATCGTGCATCCACACGTGCATCTCAAGTAGGGTCAAGGAGGTGATCCTCCCCCTCTACGTGACACTGGTCAGACCACAGCTGGAGTACTGTGTCTAGTTCTGGGCATCCCACTTCAAGAGGCATGTGGACAACATAGAGAGGGTCCAGAGGAGGGTCACCCACATGATCCGGGGAGAGCAGGGCAGACCCTACAATGAGAGGCTACGGGACCTGAACCTGTTCAGCCTTCACTAGAGAAGGCTGAGGGGGGACCTGGTGACCATCTATAAACTTGCTAGGGGGGACCAGAAGGGTTTGGGGGAGACCTTGTTTCCCCTAGCGCCCCCCGGGATAACAAGGAATAACGGCCACAAGTTGTTGGAGAGTAGGTTTAAATTAGACATCCGTAAGAACTACTTCACAGTTAGGGCGGCTAGGATCTGGAACCAACTTCCAAGGGAAGTGGTGCTGGCTCCTAACCTGGGGGTCTTTAAGAAGCAGCTTGATGCCTACCTTGATGGGGTCATTTGAGCCCAGTTTTCCTCCTGCCCAGGCAGGGGGTCGGACTTGAAGATCTACAAGGTCCCTTCTGACCCTATTTCTATGATTCTATGATTCTATGAAATCAAAGGCAAACGGCAAAGCCAGAGGCAATGCTGGCTTGTTGAACACATTTGCAAACTTTTTATTCCTTTCAAGAAAAACTTGCAGCATATAACTTCACATATGGCCCAAACAGTGATTTACCACCTCATTTCATTTTTAATTTAATGATTGTGTTCATTCATAAAATAGAAATACTACAAGGTGAAACACAGACTGAAATTTAAACACCTCATTAGTGTTACATATTGTTTTGTCAACCAAATATATTGTTTTGTCAATGTAACATAGTGGTTCCTCTGTGATCTCCACCATGTTGCAAGGGATTGTTTTATAGAAAAAATATATGAATCTGTACTATATTAAAACCTTTTCCTTTAAAAAAAATTAATAACTAGCACTTTCTCTGTGTAGTACATTAACAAATAGTATTCTGGTTTGTAAGGTATCTTTATTGGTTTCAGTGAACCATGTATCAGTTGTAGTGAATGATACTGGTGGGCACATAAAATCTATGTTTGATTTAAGGACAATGGAATGAATTCCTTATTGATTCATAAAGGTATGTGCTGTGTAATCTAATGATATGTATGTTCAAGTATTGGTTTATGAATAAAATACACTGATCTTCGTCTTTTTTTGCCAGTTAACTCTAGAGCTATAGAAAGTCCCCCTCGTGTCTACTGCATTAGTTTGTCAAAAAAGGCCTGTCTGGAAATATTTATCATGATTTTGTATCTCCTGCTTTTAAGTTGACTTAAGGTTTACTTTCAGGTTTATGAAATTTTAAGTAAAAAAAAATAAATAAAAAGAAGAGAGAGAAATTTCCAAAGTTGATGGGACAGAAAAGCAGTGTTCTATTTTCAGTAAGAAATGGAAGTCGAGTAGATTCCATTCAAAAAGTAAAAATCTTGTGTAGATCACTGGAAAAAAAAGTATGAAGAGCTGGAAACAACAACAACATTTACACCCAGCTACGTGCAAGTTTGTATATTATATATAATATGTGAAGGGGGAATAACTATAAAGAGAGAGTTATGTATTTTGAAAAGTGTAAAGCCACCTTATCCTGGAGAGGATATAAGTGAGAAAGACTGTAGGTGAAAGGACAGAATTCTTATTTCATGATAAGCCTTAACTAACTTCAGAAGGTCTCATTTTGGAACCCTAATGTACTCTGAAATTAGAGTTGGGGGGTTCTGTGCATGTGCATATTCACACATGTATAACTATATCTCTAAATAGATATAGATTCATCCTGAAGTTTAATGTATTAAGGCATTAACCTTCAGGTGAAAAGGTACTCAGAGAGGTATAGTTCCTGGTGCTGCTGACTGTGTGTGTGTTAATTTGTCTTCAATTTGAGTCTGTGCAACATGATTAACTTTCACTTGCATACTGTTATAATATACTTAATATAATTTTCTCCATGTTTCCATTTTCCACATTCTAGTACCTGTGTGTCCCAGCATAGCATCCTAGAGAAATGACAACATTCTTCCATTTGCAATGTTCTATCCATTTGCAATGTTTCTATCTATCATTAGGAAGAACTTCTTCACAGTTCGAGTGGCCAAGGTCTGGAACGGGCTCCCAAGGGAGGTGGTGCTCTCCCCTACCCTGGGGGTCTTCAAGAGGAGGTTGGATATGCATCTAGCTGGGGTCATCTAGACCCAGCACTCTTTCTTGCCTATGCAGGGGGGCGGAATGGATGATCTATTGAGGTCCCTTCCGACCCTAACATCTATGAATCTATGAATCTTCACACCTGCCTCATAAACCCCTTTTTTCTACAGAATGAGGATGCATGTTCTAATGCCCAGAACTTTATGTCATAAATTCTATTTAAAATAAATTTAATTTAAATACAAATTATCTTGCCTCTTTTTAATGAACATATCTAAGAAATCATTATGTATCAGACTGTGCTTGACTTTCCAGTGACAACTTGCGGCCTTCCTCAGCTCATGTAATGGCTAGGCATAACTGCAAAGCCTATGACCTTGCGCCCGTCTGGTCTCATATAGGCTCTCTCTAGTGACCTTAGAGCATATGCCTGGCTCCGGCTGCAGGGTGTGTCCCCAGGACTTGTGAGTTGGGCTGCGTTCAACCCTGAGGAAGGCCCTGGCACTCGCCTGCCACTACTTGATATTCTTCTCTTCAGTGGTGGGGCTCCCCCTCATGGAATCCCACAGACTAGGTGCTGCCCTTTGCGGACATTCTTGGAGCTCCACCTTCCCTACACCTCAGCCATACACCAGCCCTCAGGACAACTGCTTGATGGATTGCCGGCCTGTCTCCTTGGTGTTCCCTCCTGCTCTCATCCCTCCTTGCCCATCCCTCAATGTCTCTTTACCCCAGGTGATAATGGGATGTGGAATTGTCCCCACCTCAGCATCTGCGCTCTCCTTTTTGAGGTGTCACGGTCCCCAGGGTTGGCTCCGCTCCTCCTCTTGACCCAGAGGGGCACTTGGGGATGCCTTCCCTGGTTCCGACTCTGTGTGCCCTTCAAAATGATAAACTAAAAGAAAAGAAAAGAAAAGAACAGTCAGGGTATGGGCCTCAGCCCAATCCACTCACAGATCTGGCGTCTGCAGTCCTCAGGATCCCTCAATATAACCCTCCTTGACCTGGCTGCCCTGCCGAGCTGGGTGGGTATTCCTTTTAGGGAAGCCAGGACGCTTCCTGTGGGTCCCTGTCTGTCCCCCTGCCGCGCTAACAATCCTGATGTTGTGTAGCCCAGGGAGCAGCTTCACCTCCTGGCTCCAGCGTGGCTGCCCCCCATCCCTATTTCCCTGCTGATGACTTTTAAATCAGCCAGGTGGCGGTTTTTGATGACATGCACCAGCGCCACTCCCAGCTGCAAATAAAATCGGCTGATGAACCACACTGACGGCTCTTCTCAGTGCGGCTCGGCTTTTCCTGTAAAAGGTAAGTGAGCCTTCTCTTCAGGGAGTTTTGTTTCTTTCTTCAGGCATCTCAGCTGTGCCTCAGGTCCTGCCATGAGAGGGTGCTCCGGGACTTCCATTTGTGTCCTCCTGGGACAGACCTCTTGAAGCACAGGAGAAAATAGACAAATCAGATACAATATTATTTTATACTGTGCTCACTAATATTGTTTGGTGGAACTGATACATGGCTCAGCTCACTGAAACAAATAAACAATACCTCACAAACGAAAATACTATTTCTTAATGTACCCTGACAAAGTGCTAGTCATTAAAAAAAGAGATTCTATAAGCATGTCAAAAGTAAGAGGAACACCAGGGAAACCATAGATCCCTTACAGAATGCAGAAGACAATCTAGTTGCCAGATGATTCAGAGAAGGCTGACGTTCTTCATGGCTTTTTCACTTCAATCTTCACATACAGAGGCAGCTACCAGATGATGAGTGCAATTGGCAACAAAGTTAAGGAAGGAGGGAAACAGCTTAGAGTAGTAGAAAAACATGTTGAGGATTACCTAGAGAACCTAGATGCTTTCATAATGGCAGGGCTGGATAGTATACACCCTATGATACTGAAAGAATTGCTGAGGTAATTTCAGAGCCATTAGCCCTCTTTGAGGTCTCATGGAGATTGGGTGAGGTCCCAGAAGATTTAAAAAGGGTCAATATGGTGTTCATCTCTAAGAAATAAATGAAGGAATATTCAGGGAAATAACTACACATGAGTCAGCCTGACCTTAATAACTGGAAAAATCATGGGCAAGTCCTTAAGGAATCTACCGCAAAGGATCTAGAGGAAAAACCATGATCAGGAATGATCAGCATGGATTCATCAAGAGCAAGTCATGCCTGTCCAACTGGATTTCCTTCTGTATTAAGGTGATGAACTCTGTTAGAAGGACAGGGGAGGGAGGAGAAGGAGAGGGGATGAGCAGCAGATGTGGTATACCTTGATTTTAGCAATGCTTTTGACAGTCTCCCATGACATTCTTATTAATGAGACAAGGAACTAAAGACTAGACAAAGTGTTGTAAGGTAGATGCATAACTGGTTGGATTATTATGTTCAGTGAGTAGTCATCAATAGCTCCATGGCTGGTTGGGAAGGAGGGGGCAGTGCCAGGCCCCAAGGTTTCAAACCTCATGGGAGGGGGCAGTTCTGGACCCCAGGAACCAATCTGGCTTACAGACCAGCCCCATGCCACTCATCTGGCCCATGGGGCAAAAAGGCTGAGCACCACCAATTTGTATGATGGGGCTGAGTCTATGCTTGGCAAATCTGGATGAGACCAAGTTGGGCAGAGAAATAGTCTGCAATTAATCAGATTATATTTTACAAGGGCAAGTGCAACTCATGCACTTGGGGTGCACAAATATAGATTGGGGAATGACTATCTAGGCTTCAGTACTGCATACAAGGATCTTGGGGTGACAGTAAACCAAGAGCCAACAGTGTGGTCTTGTCACAAAAAAACCTAGTAGCATAACAGGTTGTATTAACAGGAGTGTTACTTCTGAATCAAGGAAGTGATTTTTCTTTTCTATTCAGTACTGGTGAGTCCTTATGTGGAGTACTGTGTCCAGTTTTGGGCCCCACACTTTAAGAAGGATGTGGACAATTTGGAAAGAGTCCAGTGCAGAGCAAGAAAAATGAAAGAACAAGGGTTATGTAGTCTGGAGAAGAGAATACTGAGTGGGGCCTGAGGGGTGTTGATAATAGTCTTCAAAAACCTGAAGGGTGATTACAGAGGGCCTGAAAATGGGCATCTCTCTGTGGCTGTAGGAGACAGAACTAGGAGCAATGGCCTCAAGCTTTCCAGCAGGAGGTTAGAGATTCATGGAGGAACTGCCAGACTCTGAGGGTGGTCAAGAAATGGAACTTGTGGAATCTTCATCCTTGGAAGTATTCAAAAACAGGTTAAAGGGGTGTAGGTTGTAGTCATGTTGGTTTAAGGACATAGGAAGACAAGGTTCTTTGGGTGAATCTGGTATCTTTTATTAGACCAACTTAAATAGCTGGAGAACAATTTTAAAGAAAGTTTTCAGGTTCAAAAACCCTTTGTCAGGCTAAGGACATTTCAGCAATTGGTGTGTGCTCTTCCTGGGTGGAATGAAAAGTAAAGAAGCCAGAGGCTGGGCTGGTATGCATACAAGGCAGGTAGTCAGTGAAAATGTAGATTGAGGAGTCAATGGGTGAAAGACAGGCTGGGTTGGGGGAGAGAAGGGGGGTGAATAGTAGAGAAGTACCTGAGAAGTTGTCTGTCAGGCAGGTTATAATGTGTCATAAATCCAACGTCTATATTTAGTCCATGATTTTTAGTATCCAGGAGGTTGATGAAGTGGAGTTCGTAGGCTCGTCTCTGGGTAGTGTTTTGTAAGTTTCCTTTGAGGATCAGGACTGAGAGATTGGAGAGAGGGTGGTTTTCTTGTGAGAAATGTGCCCCCACAGGTAATTGGGTATTCCTGTCTTTGATAGATTTCCGGTGTGCATTCATTCTGGTGTCCAGTTGTTGTTTGGTCTCTCCTACGTATTTTCCATCAGGGCATTTGGTGCATTGAATGAGATATATTACATTTCTGGAGGTGTAGCTATAAGAATCAAGAATACTGATGGCTCTGTTGTGGGGTGTAGTGATTGTGGGGGTGGTGTAGATGTGTTGGCAGGTTTTGCATTTCTTGTCATGGCATGGTCTGGATCCTGCCAAAAGCAGGTTAGACACTTAGATGGATGATTTAGTCAAGGACAATCCTGTCTTGAGCAGGGGCTAGACTAAATGACCTCATATGATCCATTCCATCCCTTCTTTCCTAAGAGACTATGATTTCTAGTGAACAAGGCAACAAATGTCTTTTGGAATGAAACTTATAGCATAAGGCCCCAGTATGCTGTACCTTTATAAAAATAGGTACAGAGCCATTGGACTTTACAATCCAGGATCATTCAGAATCCTATAGTCATTTCTAGAGCAGGTCACATCTAGGTATTTTCACCCCATGGGCAATTCTGGAATCACAAAAGAAATTGAGATTTTTTTTAAGAAAGGGAGGAAGGAGGATGCAAGTAACTACAGGCCCGTAAGCCTCACTTCGATCCTTGGGAAGATCTTGGAGAGAATCATCAAGGAGAACATCTGTGGGGGGCCAGCAGGGGAGATCATGTCAGGGGCAACCAGCATGGGTTCATCAAAGGCAGATCTTGCCAGACCAACCTGATGGCCTTTTATGACCAGGTAACTAAATCCTTGGATGATGGTGTTGCCATGGATGTAGTCTTTCTAGACTTTAAGAAGGCCTTTGACACTGTCTCTCACCCCATTCTCATTAATAAATTAAGTGACTGTGGCGTTGATGCCTACACAGTTGGATGGGTAAGACTGTCTGATTGGGCACACCCAGAGAGTAGTGGTGGACAGGTCGTACTCAACTGGGTGTGATGTGAGCAGTGGGGTCCCCCAGGGCTCAGTCCTCAGGCCCGCACTGTTTAACATCTTCATCAGCGACTTGGACAAGGGGGTGGAAAGCATGTTATCCAAGTTTGCTGATGACAATAAGATGTGGGGTGAGGTAGGCACACTTGAAGGGAGAGAGAGGCTGCAACTAGATTTAGACAGACTACAAAAGTGGGCAGATGAGAATAGGATGGGGTTCATCGTAGATAAATGTAGGGTGCTGCACCTTGGGAGAAGGAATCCACAGCATACATAAAGGCTGGGGAGTTCCCTTCTTGAAAGCACAGAGGCAGAAAGGGATCTTGGAGTCATTATGTCCCCCATTATCTTGGGGGGACATGGTGGCTGCCTACAAACTCATCAGGGGAGATCATCAGCAAACAGGCAGAGCCCTATTCTCCCCAGCACCACCTGGGGTGATGAGGAACAATGGTAATAAGCTGATGGAGAATAGGTTTAGGTTAGAGATCAGGAGGCAGTATTTTATGGTTAGGGTGGCCAAAATCTGGAACCAACTTCCCAGGGAAGTGGTCCTCGCCCCTACCTTGGGTAAATTCAAAAAGAGGTTAGATGTTCACCTGTCTGGGGTCTTGTGAACCCAGCATTCATTCCTGCCTGTGGCAGGGGGTCAGGCTAGATGATCTGTTTAGGTCCCTCCTGACCCTAGCTACTATGAAACTATGAAACTATGAAATTCATTCTGTATCAGAACAAAATGAGAAAATCTTAACATTCCCCAAGAAATCAAAACTCTAGTTAAAAATAGTCATCAAAGCATTTCATGTTGATATCAAAATATTTGTAAAATGTAAGGGTGAGAAAACATTTTTGTCACAATTGTGTAGTCCAAATTACAAATGTAATATTTTAATAAATATAAGGTCAAACTGCTTTAAAACAAAAATGGTCAAATGAAATGTTTTGACTTTTTCACACTGAAAATGTATTCAGAATTGACATGTTTCTGGAAAGCATTTTAGCAAAACAGCATTTGATAACAAAAATGTTCTGCCAAAATATTCAACTATCCCTATTCATTTCCTGTTAAAAACAGTTGCAAGAGGGCTAAATAACAAGAAAAAAAGGCTATTGCAATTAAATACAGTAATTAATCTTTCTTTCCCAAAAATATATGGTAAGCAGAATTAATTTTGGGGGCTACTTTTTTTTGAAGAGAGAAATATTATTGTTAAACCAGACACTAAAACAACCCTGAATTTAAAGACTGCAGAAAACAGCTATTAATTTTTCTTTCATATAACTCCAAACAAACAGCCTGTTCTTCAAATTTCAGGATAACTTCCCTTTTAGATCAAATATTCAACTGGATTAAAAACATGGTACCAAATCTAAAGCTTTATATATAAGACAAATCTTTAAATTGCAGGAAAATGTTTAGTATTAATCCTCCATTAAATAAAAAAGAGCTTTCTAACAAAATCTGCCAAGTAATCGCCATGGGTTGGAGAGCTGGGGAAGAAACAGAGCATAATATGCCTCATAGAAAGTCAGGAGGTATTATATCAGAACACCTCAGCAAACTCTTCTGTCGCACAAAGAAAATGGTATAAATCAGCATTAACTGTTCAGTTGTCCTTATGTTAAACAAAGCAGATTTCAAGTGCTCTGTGAACTATGCCACCCTGATCAAATGGCGCCATGACAATTTACCCCAGCTGAGGATCTAGCTCATTATTTCTCACAGAAGGTAATCTATCATCATGCAGTTTATTTTCCTAAAGAATTGTGAGCTGCATTGTGTTGTCAGCTGAGAATCAAGTTAGTCTCATAAGAGCTTTACCAAAAAAAGGCTGGGGGTGCTGTATGAAGCAAAATGAGTAAGACTATGGAAAAGCATTACAAGGAAAAGCTTTGCCAAAGAAACACTGGTTTGGCCAACACTAATGTACAATGGCAAGGTCAGCATGTTAACTTTGACATTCTGGGTCCATTTATGTAATCAATATTATCACAATGGTCCCTGGCTGCATCTAACAAAAATAAAAAAAAAAACCCAACAATATTGTGTGGCAGATTGCTTTTATTTCTTGTTTCACAAGTTAGAATCCTTGTTAGCCAATCAGAATATTAGTTCCTATTTTTCTACCTTTTATGAAAAGCAATATGCAATTAGCTTATAAATCAGTAAATGAGAGATCAACACTTTTTTTTAAACACACAAACCAATTTAAGCCAATACTCTTGTCATATAGTATGAAAAAATCATTTTTGGTACATAAAAATCAACATAAATAAAAAAAAAATCAACACTGGCTTGTAAATTAATCTATATATTTAGGTACAAACCAGTAACACTCACTGAAAATATACTTAACAAAACCAATACAGTTGCCTGACACTACAGTACATTACACCTGCAAATCAATGCACCATCCATACTATATAATCTAATAATGCTTACTACATCAAACAATGAAGATTTTTGCAAGGCCATATACTTCACCATTAACATGATCTATTACAAACAAAAAACGATCCTATTAGACCAATATACTGCATTAGACATAAAACAATATGCAGAACACAGAAGAGGTGTTTAAAGACTGGTCTCATAGAGAGAACAATTCAACTTTGCTGAAGGTTAACATGAGACCTATGCCTCACTCAAGTCCATTGAAGCCTGAACCCTATTTAGAGCAACAGAAACACTGATGGACAATCTTCTGATGTGAACAACACTGTATTCAGAAGTCTCAAGTAATCCCACGTGTCACAAATTCAAGTGAACAGAAGTAAAAAAGACACAGCAAGAGCTCTTCATAACGCAAGGTATCAAAGCCAAAGCTTTCATATGTAGTAGAGGCAACTCATCACCACTTTCATCCTGCCTATATCTTCTTATATTTTCTAGATTTAAATAGCAGTTTCATAATAATATCATAGAATCATAGAATCATAGAAGTAGGGTTGGAAGGGACTTTGCAGATCTTCAGGTCTGACCCCCTGCCTGGGCAGGAAGAAAACTGGGCTCAAATGACCCCATCCAGATAGGCATTAAGCCGCTTCTTAAAGACCCCCAGGGTAGGAGCCAGCACCACTTCCCTTGGAAGTTGGTTCCAGATCCTAGCCGCCCTAACTGTGAAGTAGTTCTTATGGATGTCTAATCTAAACCTACTCTCCAACAACTTGTTGCCGTTATTGCTTGTTATCCCGGGGGACGCTGGGGGAAACAAGGTCTCCCCCAAACCCTTCTGGCCCCCCTAGTGATTTTATAGACGGTCACCAGGTCCCCCCTCAGCCTTCTCTTGTGAAGGCTGAACAGGTTCAGGTTCTGTAACCTCTAGTTGAAGGGTCTGCCCTGCAGTCCCCGGATCATGCGGGTGGCCCTCCTCTGGACCCTCTCAATGTTGTCCACATCCCTCTTGAAGTGGGATGCCCAGAACTGGACACAGTACTCCAGCTGCGGCCTGACCAGTGTTGCGTAGAGGGGGAGGATCACCTCCTTGGCCCTACTTGAGATGCACCTGTGGATGCAGGATAAGGTCCGGTTAGCCCTTCCGACCGTGACCTCGCATTGTCGGCCCATGTTCATCTTGGAGTCAATGATGACTCCAAGATCCCTTTCTGCCTCCGTGTTCTCAAGAGGGGAGTTTCTCATCTTATAAGTGTGCTGCTGGTTACTACTGCCAAGTGCAGCACTCTGCACTTGTCAGTATTGAAACGCATCCTGTTTTTGTTTATTCATAAATATATTATATAAATATGAATACATGATATATAAATGCATATATAAATACCAATATAAGCACATATAAATGTATAAATACTCAGTTTATAGATCATATATAAGATTGATGACCAGATCCATAATATATTTTTGCAAAATCACTTAGCTGACCATTGAGCTCAACTGAGGGTGAAGTTACACTTAGACCGTATTAAATATGCTAGACTCCAAGATCCCTTTCCACTTCCGTGCTACCCAGCAGGTCATTCCCTAGGCTGTAGGTGTGCTGGACATTCTTCCTCCCTAGGTGCAGCACTTTGCATTTCTCCTTGTTGAACTGCATCCTGTTGTTTTCTGCCCACTTGTCCAACTTGTCCAGGTCTGCTTGCAGCTGTTCCCTGCCCTCCGGCGTGTCCACATCTCCCCATAGCTTTGTGTCATCTGAAAACTTGGACAGAGTACATTTCACTCCCTCGTCCAAGTCACCGATGAAAACATTAAAGAGTATCGGTCCAAGGACCAAGCCCTGCGGGACCCCACTGCCCATACCCTTCCAGGTCAAAACCGACCCATCCACCACGACTCTCTGGGTGCGACCCTCCAGGCAATTCGCCACCCACCGGACTGTGTAGTCATCCAAGTCACAGCCTCTTAACTTGTTCACCAGTATGGGGTGGGATACCGTATCGAAGGCCTTCCTGAAGTCTAAGTATACGGCATCCACCCCTCCTCCTGTGTCCAGGCTTTTCATAACCTGGTCATAAAAAGAAACTAGATTGGTCAGGCACGATCTGCCTGCCACGAACCCGTGCTGATTTCCCCTTAGCATAATTTGTCCTGCCGGGCTCTCACAAATGTGAGCCTTGATAATTTTTTCAAAGACTTTGCCAAGGATGGAGGTGAGACTGACAGGTGTATAGTTGCCCGGGTCCTCCTTCCTCCCCTTTTTGAAAATGGGGACCACGTTGGCCCTTTTCCAGTCCTCCGGGACATGGCCTATGCGCCACGAGCTTTCAAATATTCCCACCAGTGGCTCTGCAATGATGTCAGCCAGTGCCTTCAGCACCCTTGGATGGAGCTCATCCTGGCCTGCCGACTTAAAGGCATCCAGTTCTTCCAAATGACTCTGCACCATCTCAGGATCTACGCATGGAAGTCTGGCGCCTTGCTGCTGCCTCTCTACAACCCCAGTGAGAGACTTGTCGTGCCCCTCACTTAGGAACACTGAGGCAAAGAACTCATTGAGTAGTTCAGCCTTGTCCCCCCTGTCTGTCACCAATTGTTTCTGCCCATTTATCAGGGGTCCTATTCCTCCCTGGGCCTTCCTTTTACTCCCTATATATCTAAAAAACAATTTCTTGTTATCCTTTACTTGGGATGCCATCCTCAGCTCCATGGTAGCTTTGGCCCGTCTAACTGCCTCCCTACAAGCACGAGCAGAGGAGGTATATTCATCTTTAGTGATCTCACCCTGTTTCCACTTTTTATGTGCTCCCCTTTTGTCCCTTAGGCTGCTCTGGATTTCTCTGGTCAGCCAGGGAAGCCTCCTGGCCCCTTTCCCTTTTTTGCCTCACTCGGGGATCGTCTTGCATTGTGCCTGAAGGATCGTTTCCTTAAGGCACAGACACCCTTCTTGGGCTTCCATGTCTTCAAATCTCCTACTCTGCAGTGTGTCCTTGACTAATCACCTGAGTTCATTGAAATCAGCTTTCCTAAAGTCTAGCACTTTCATCCTACTAGTTACCTTATCCACTCGCCGTCTTATGGTGAATTCTATTATTAGGTGAGATGTGCTCCAGGAGTGGGGGGCAGGGAAAGCACTTTAATTAGATCAGTTCCAAGAGCTATGTATGAGTGTCCCAGCACTGAAAAATTGCAGTGCGGGTGCTTTAACTAAATCTGGTCAAACAAGCTTTAGTTAAAGTGCCCCCACTGCCATCTTTCAGCACAGGGATGCTGATAGAAGTGACGCTGCAGTTTTCTGGAGCACGGTAATTACCACACTCAAACAGACTCGACTGAGTCTGCTCTGATGCACTGTAATTACAGACATGCAGCAACGCTGCTCTGACACGTTGTGATTACAATGCGTCAGAGCATCCTTGCTACATGTCTGTAGTCACCCTTAGAGATTACCTGGTTTAGAGAAGCATAAGTTTTGATAGGTGACAGCCCTTCTGACTTCAGTAGGCTGTCACCTATAAAAGCTTATGACTCTGAACCTGGTAATCTCTAAGGTGCCACCATACCCTACTTTCTACCTGCTTTCAGTTTCCTATGGCTAACTACCCCTGTTTATTTTTATAAGTCTTTGTGTGTCTATCGTTTCTGGCTCTCCCCATGTTTCCAGGATTATATTGAGGATGTTGCTACTATAGCAGCAGAAACTATATTAGAATCTATATTCAACTAATATTAATTCCCTCTTTATTGCTAAGTGTTGTACTTAGTTTGGTCATCTTTTCCTTATTTTTTGATAGGCTAGGCAAGCCCATGCACTTACTGAACTCTACATATGAGACTTCCTTTCTTTCAATAGGAGGCTATCATATAAAAGTTGAGTATGTGACTCTTAATCAACAGTTATCAGTATCTTCTATGCAGCTGGCTGTTTATTTACCAAGTAATTGTGTGAATTTCTGTTGGTTAGGAGTCTTTTAATGTAAGCTATTTTTTACTCACTGCATTGCCTTTACTGGCATTGACAGTGACAATCTTCATCAACATTCATCTACTATGTCATCTAAAACAAGGTGATAAATTCTACCTTTGCACCCAAGGGTGTTGAGAGTACAACCAATTTTCTTTGAGTGCTTTCTTGCACCAGTCTCTACATCACTGGACTGCAAAATCTAATTGTACCATCTTCTGCTCTCCAAAACAAGCTCATTTTTCTCCAGTGAAACCATCAGAGATGCTGTCAATCAACATGAAATATGTCACATAGAATAAGACAAAAAAGCTGCATTTTTAGGCTATTTACAGGAACCAAATCAACAAAATGTTTTAAAATATTAAATTCATGTTCATTCTCTCTCATCAACACAGCTAAATTTTTAATCTGTTCTGTATCTTTCTGCCCAGCTCTGAATAATTGAAACCTGCAGATCTCTCTAATTGAAAAAGATGATAAAATAATCCAAAGGTAGAATTTTTTTTTTTTTTAAGATATTTGCTCCAAAAGGTTATGTCTTAAGAGCATAGGCACAGCATAATCTGTCACTTCCATATACATTGCTTATGGTTATAATACTATCTAATAATCATTTTTTTATTTTATTATTCCTGTCCCATATCTATAAAACCTAAAAACAATTGGTCTGGTCAAAACAGGGTGATTTTGACTCAAACTCATCATCTACAAGTATTCATTATAAACAAAATCTGTCAAATCTTTTCACTAATAAGGGTGTAGATCTTATTACAGCCTCAGGACAGTAGTAACTTATCCTGTGACACATTATGTGAATTTTATGTGCCTATCCTATAAAAGTGCACAGTTTCCATAGCAATTTTGATACTTATATGATACATGATGTGACAGCAGGTACCGTTTTTCTTTCTTCCATGATAAATAGTCCGCCCCCCCTACACACACACATTAGGATGCAGTTGGAAGTCCGGATTTAATTTTAATGTCACTAACTACTAATATCAATAATTTGGCTGAGTTTAAGGTGACCATAATTTCCTTCATTATTATCATTGCAACTCTTCATTATTTGGGTCACAATTTTAAAAGCACAAAGTACTCAGGAAAGATAAATGTGGAGAACTGCATCAGAATCAGTGAAGATGAACCCTAAATGTACAACTCAACTTGATTAACTTTCTAATGTTGGGATTGTTTGGTTAAATTTTAAAAAAGTTTGCAGGGTAGGGGAACAGGGATAGCTCTGCATTTTTATATTTCCTGAACAGAGGGGTGGTATGTACCCATATAAAAAACTAATAAAAAAGAGGGCCTGCATGATGGCCTGTTTGCACATATAAGGGACTGTTTCAATTTTTAGAGTAATTAACACGTGAGGTTTTTACCCAAAATGCCTTCCTTCCCTTTTCAGAGTTCCCAAAGGTCACATACAGAAGTGTGCTTGGGTGAGATTTACCCATGGCATGTTTTTCGTACAACATTTAGAAATTTCACGTTGCTTTTGTTCAGAAGTTCTTGAGGTAGATTCTATATGAGACAGGGAGAAAGAGAAATTTAATAGTTTTAATTGAAACAGGAGACTGGGTCCTGTTTCTAAGTGAGCTGCTGGCTTACAAGGTGCTCTTAAACAAATATTTGTGCTTCTGTTTCCCCATTTAGAAAATGGGCATCATTCTACTGACCTCTTTTGTAAAGCGCTTTAAGATGGAACCACAGGCCTTCCTGCAGGGCCCTAGGCTCCTTGCCCAGAGTCCGTGAATATCAAACATAAATCAATAAAAACTTAACAGAAAAGGTTCCACTTATCTGTGTTTGTTGTGTGCTGTCTCTGCCACTTGCTCTCCAGGTGGTGGGTCCGGTGTGCCCCAGTAGCCAAGGTCCGGGCACAGTTGGGATGCAGGGCTGTTGTCAGGTGAAGGGAAAACCTGCCTGCCTGCTTCTGCCCCCAGCTATCCTGTGCAGCTGCTGCCAGCTGCTCCTAGCTCCCGGTGCCTGCAGGGGCAGGCCCTTCTGCCTTGTCTGAGTGGCCAGGCTCGCAACTGCACACAGCTGGGGACATTCGCTCAGCTAGGGCTGGTAAGTGCTACTGCACTTGCTGCACAGGCTTTCTGGCTGGTATGTGTGGCCATGGTGTGGCTGCTTCTGTCTCGGTGGGGGTGGGGAACCATGCTGTGCCAGAGGTGGCTCAGGCAAGCTTCTTCCCTCAGTGACAGGGCCAAACACCCTTACAGTCACCTGCAAATATAACAAATGACACCTTTGAGTCATTTAACAAGGAAGTCTCATCAGTGTTGTATATGGGTCTAAAGATGAGCTTAGATCAGGGGCGGGCAATTATTTTAGGTGGAGGGCCACTTACTGAGTTTTGGCAAGCCATCAAGGGCCGTATGACAGGCAGCCAAGGGCAGATAAATATTAATTGTCTAAATTTTTTAGGGGCCATGCAAGCCGGATAGAATGGCCTGGTGGGCCACATCTGGCCTGTGGGCCGCATTTTGCCCACCCCTGGCTTAGATCCTCAAGTCAGAGCTATGTAAACAATAAATGTATTAACCCTTAAAATGCAGGTGCTGACAGCACGTTCTCATTTAAAAACTGCTTAACATTCAGCATATTTAATACGGACTCCAAGATGAACATGAGTCGGCAGTGTGACGAAGCCATCAAAAAAGCCAATGGCACTTTATCGTGCATCAGCAGATGCATGACGAAGAGGTCCAAGGAGGTGATACTTCCCCTCTATCGGGCTCTGGTCAGACCGCAGTTGGAGTACTGCGTGCAATTCTGGGTGCCGCAATTCAAGAGGGATGCGGATAACCTGGAGAGGGTCCAGAGAAGGGCCACTCGTGTGGTTAAGGGCCTGCAGACCAAGCCCTTTGAGGAGAGACTAGAGAAACTGGATCTTTTCAGCCTCCGCAAGAGAAGGTTGAGATGCGACCTTGTGGCTGCCTATAAGTTCATCACGGGGGCACAGAAGGGAATTGGTGAGTATTTATTCACCAAGGTGCCCCCGGGGGTTACAAGAAATAATGGCCACAAGCTAGCAGAGAGCAGATTTAGATTGGACATTAGGAAGAACTTCTTCACAGTTCGAGTGGCCAAGGTCTGGAACGGGCTCCCAAGGGAGATGGTGCTCTCCCCTACCCTGGGGGTCTTCAAGAGGAGGTTAGATGAGCATCTAGCTGGGGTCATCTAGACCCAGCACTCTTTCCTGCTTATGCAGGGGGTCGGACTCGATGATCTATTGAGGCCCCTTCCGACCCTAATGTCTATGAATCTATAAACGCTTTAAAAAGCTACCCTGTCCTGCCTTCTTCCCATTTTAAAAGTGACTTTCTAACAATAAACCTTAACAATTTTAGCAACAATCTCCTCCAGCACAGGCCAAAGCTTACAGTAAGCAAATGGATAACTATTATCAATACATCAGTGAACCTAATTCTTAAGGCAGAGTTAATTCAAGCATTAAGATGTTCCATATGGAGGATGTGTCACCTTTCAGATGCTTGAATAGAATATTTCATAGATTTCATAGATTTCATAGACATTAGGGCTGGAAGGGACCTCGGAAGATCATTGAGTCCAGCCCCCCGCCCAAAGGGCAGGAAGTCAGCTGGGGTCATAGGATCCCAGCAAGATAAGCATCCAGTTTCATCTTGAAGGTGTTCAATGAAGGCGCTTGAACAACCTCCGGTGGCAGGCTGTTCCAGACCTTGGGGGCTCGGACAGTAAAGAAATTCTTCCTTATGTCCAGCCTGAAACGATCTTGTAGTATTTTGTGACAATTCAACCTCGTCATCCCTTGGGGCGCTCTGGTGAACAAACGTTCCCCCAGATACTGGTGGTCACCCCTGATAAACTTGTAGGTGGCCATCAGATCACCCCTGAGCCTCCGCTTTTCCAGGCTAAAGAGCCCCAGGGCTCTCAGCCTGTCATCGTAGGGTCTGCTTCCCTGACCTCTGATCATGCGCATGGCTCTTCTCTGGACTCTCTCAAGCTTCTCCACATCCTTTTTGAATTGTGGAGCCCAAAACTGGACGCAGTACTCCAGCTGCGGCCTCACTAAGGCCGAGTACAGGGGGAGAATGACGTCCCGGGATTTGCTTGAGAAGCATCTATGGATGCAAGCCAGCGTTTTGGTCGCTTTACTAGCTGCAGCATCGCATTGCAGGCTCATGTTCATCTTGTGGTCAATGATGACCCCCAAGTCTCTTTCTTCCATAGTGCTAGCCAACATAGCACTGCCGAGCCTATAAGGATGCTGCGGGTTTTTTTTCCCAAGGTGGAGAACCTTGCATTTATCGTCATTGAACACCATCAGATTCTCGTCCGCCCACTTGCTGAGCCTGTCCAGGTCAGCCTGGATCACACGCATGTCTTCTGGTGTGGATGCTTTGCCCCAAAGTTTGGTGTCATCTGCGAACTTGGCCAGTCCACTTCTGACTCCAGTGTCCACATCATTAATGAAGATGTTGAACAGTATGGGTCCAAGGACAGAGCCCTGGGGGACCCTACTGGTCACAGGACACCACGATGAGTGACTTCCATCAATTACTACCCTCTGGGTCCAACCCCGGAGCCAATTTTCCAGCCAGTGGATCGTGGAGGACCCAAGGCGACAATTGGCTATTTTCTCCAAGAGACGATCATGGGACACCAGATCGAAGGCTTTTTTGAAGTCAAGATATATGACATCAATCTCATCTCCCTTGTCCAGGTGATAGGTCACCTGGTCGTAGAAGGAAATGAGATTGGTCAAGCAAGACCTACCCGCAACAAACCCGTGCTGGCTATCCCTTAAGATGTTGGCGTCGGCCAGTCCATTAAGGATGGCCTCCTTAATAAACTTTTCTAAGATCTTCCCTGGGATAGAAGTCAGGCTGATGGGCCTATAGTTAGCCGGATCCACTTTCCTCCCTTTCTTGAAGATAGGCACCACATTGGCCTTCTTCCAGTCTTCGGGCACTACACCAGAGTGCAAGGAGTTCTCAAAGATCCGTGCTAGAGGCTGGGCTATGATGCTCGCCAGCTCCTTGAGTACCCTGGGGTGTAGATTGTCAGGGCCAGCTGACTTGAAGGTATCCAGCTTCTCAAGATGTTCCTTCACAAAGTCAGCATTAATGGGGGGCAGGGGATCTCCCTCACCTCGACTTCCCGGCCCTTTAGCAGGCATGGGCGTCCCATGGGTCTGATGAAAGACTGACGCAAAGTACCTATTTAATAGGTAGGCTTTTTCCTGGGCGTCAGTTGTCAGTTGCCCCATCTGGTTCAGCAGGGGTCCAATGTTGCCCCTGCTTTTCCCCCGGCTCCCCACATATCTGAAAAAGGACTTTTTATTGTCCTTGATGCTCAAAGCTAGCTGGAGTTCAGTTGCAGCCTTGGCTTTCCTGGTCAGCTCCCTACAGGACTGGACCAGTGCAGAATAATCCTCCTTGGAGGTGACTCCCATCTTCCATCCTTTGTAGGCCTTTCTTTTTAGCCTCAGGAGGTCTGCTAGGTCCCTGGAGAGCCAGGGGTGCTGCTGTGCCCTCTTGCTGCCTTTCCTCTGAGATGGAATAGACTTAGTTTGTGCATTGAGGATGGCTCCCTTGAGGAGCAACCACTCTTCTTGAACTCCCCTCTCCCTGTGGTCACAGTCCCTTAGGGCCTCACTGACAAGCCTTCTGAGCTTGTCAAAGTTGGCTTTCCTGAAGTCAAGGACTTCCGTGTTGCTGACTGACTTGCCAGATTTTTGGCGGATGGTGAAGGTGATCAGCTCGTGGTCGCTGTCACCCAGCTTCCCATCGATCACTAGGTCGCCGACTAGGTCATCCCCAGTAGCCAGCACCAGGTCGAGCAGCGCTTTGCCTCTCGTTGGCCCATAGACTTCTTGAGTCAGGTAGAGGTCATCCACGCACGAGAGGAAGCTCTGCGACCGCTCAGATTTTGCTGAGCAATCCTCCCACGAGATGTCTGGGTAATTGAAGTCACCCATGACAACCATGATCCTGGAGCAAGCTGCCTCAGCCAGTTCCTGGGCAAACTCCTGGTCAAGCTCAGGACTTTGGGTGGGAGGTCTGTAGTAGACTCCCACCATTGTGTCCCCTGTGCCGTGTTCCCCACGGATTTTAACCCAGAGGGTCTCCAGCCATCCACCCTGGTCACCAATATCGGCTTGCAGGGACGCGTAGCTTTCCTTAACATAGAGAGCTACACCCCTGCCCCTTTTCTCTACACGATCCCTCCTGTACAGGGTATAGCCATCTATACCCGTGGTCCAGTCATGGGTGGAGTCCCACCAGGTCTCTGTTATCCCTATGACATCGTAATTGTTTGCACTGAGCAGGAGGATGAGCTCCTCCTGCTTATTCCCCAAGCTCCTGGCATTAGTGTACAGGCAGGCAAGTGCCCCCTGGGGGGCTCCTTCCTTGCCCACAGATTTTACCAGGGCTGGGGCCGGGGTGGGCTCCCTTGAGTGCCGTGATCCGCTGGCTTTGCAAGGATTGCTCAGCAGGCCAGCAGTGGCGTAGTCCCCCCATCCCCCAACGGGCTTAGTTTAAAGCCCGGCAGAGCAGGTCAGCCAGTCTGGCTGAGAAGAGCCTCCTCCCTAGGGGAGAGAGGTGGAGACCATCTCTTCCCAGCAGCTCGCTGCCTCTCTCACCAAAGAGCGGGCTGTGGTCATGAAAGCCAAAGCCTTCCTGACGACACCAGTGCTGCAGTCTTTGGTTGACCACATAGATCCTCCTGTCCCTTCTCAGCCCATAGCCTGAGACTGGGAGGATCGACGAGAACACCACCTGTGCCCCCAGACCCTTAAGCCCCGCTCCCAAATCCCTGTAGCGCCTCATGACCTGGCTGGGAGTGCTCCGAGCCGTGTCATTGGTGCCCAAATGAATAAGGAGCATGGGATAGTGGTCTGTGGGTTTGAGGAGCTTGGGGAACCTCTCCGCAATGTCCCGGATGCGGGCCCCTGGGAAGCAGCAGACTTATAAGGTAATTTTCAATGAAAAAAAATCCCACTAATTTCAAATGTGAATCAAGTTAGTGCAATACTAAGGACTGTTGAACAATTCCATTTTGCATCAGCTACCTCTGGGACTAAGCAAAAATCTTTGACTGCGATGGTGCCCACACATACTAACCACAAATGAAAGGAAACTCATTTGACTGGGTTTCCACATACAGTTCCTGCCCAGAAAAGATTACAGATTTAAATAGAGAGGTTGGCAAAAGAACAGGACATAATGCATGAGCAGAACGAACAACTGAATGGTTTGTGAACATCCTTTTTTCAAGATTTGGGGGGGGAAGAAGAATCACAATGGTCAGCTATGTTAAAGGATGAGATCCCATCATGTTCAAGACCAACACTGTTAAATGCTTTAAAATCCACATGTTCGCTTGGGATGCCTGACATTTGAAATGTCTTTGGTGTGCAAGATAGGACCGGTGTCCCAACTGTGTGGTTGTCTTACTCATATGTACCATTGTACACCTCCCAGTGGAAGAATAACACAGTTACATTGACAGATTCTGCTACTCTTCTCACTTGACCTGGGGATCAAACTACAGGCAGGATCACATCTCAAACGATCTCAATCACTCATTGCTACCCCAATCTGGAACACCGTGCCAAAATTTAAAATAGTATTCAAGAAAGAGGTAAGCACTCCTTGTGGATATGAACCTAATCGTCATGAGCCAAACTGATTAAACTGTGCCTGTGTGGACTGAATAATGAAAAGGCTTTGCTCCCTGCTGGTTTTCATTAAACCTGCAGACTCAAGACAACATGCTATAGTCACTGAACATAACCTATGCCAGCAAGTGTCTGAAAAAAACCAACCAGAAAAACAAGCCATCTTGCTAAAATCTGACTTTTGCCAACTTTTTTGGGTGAGGGTGGGAGGCGAGGGGAGGGGAGAAAGGGAGTGGCACTTCAGGGGAATAGGAGGTGGTAATTTGAGTCCAACACAAGAATTCAGAATTCAGTCAAACTATTTGGAAAAGAAGCTGAAGTACAGATGTGAACTTTTGGTGAAAGAGAAAGGAGGGATAGCAAAGTGGGAGAAATGGGGAAATAATTTAGCAGTAATGTTGAGTACAAGGTAATTATGTGGAAGAGAAATGAGCAGTGTTGCGGTGGAACACAGTTTAGGAGAAAAGAGGATCGGGTTGTGGGAAACGTGAGCGGGGGGCAGTAAAGGCCCCTCCACTGTCTTTCTCCATTGTGTGCACCGGGATTTGAGAAGCCCCGTCTCTCTGGGCAGATCTGCACAGCTTTCCCTCCCCTTGTGTGCTTGCTAGTATCTGCTGTCTATGATTAGGGACCTACCCAAATTGAGGAGGCAGGAGGCTGACTTCATGGACAGATCATGGGGCCAGCTGCCATTTTCATTGGCTTACTAAGGTGGGGGCCCCCGTGCCACTGACTGGCCAAGGGACCCAGTGGCCCCACCCTTCACCTTAAAAAGTCCCTTTTTAAAAACAAACAAAAAACAACAACAAAAACTTGCTGAGTTAACACTCTTCTAAGGGCATTAGATTCCCCAAGCCAACCTGAATTAACAATATAAATATATATTTGCTATTGAATTATCAATCACATTGGTCAGCTAGAAGATTTCTTGGGTCATATGAAAAGAACAACAAATTGATAGTTCTCATGTTTAATGAAACTTTAGCTCTATAAATTTGAATCCTGATCACATTCTATTTTTTTTATTAGATATGGGAAAGCAAACTTACAGAAATCCTTTTACTGAAATGTCATTTTCAAGATTTCATGTTTTATAAATGTCATATTTTCAATTTATCTATATTCTCTATTAAATGTTCAGCAGTCAATTTTCAATGTATTTAGAGAAATGTAATGAGTTTAATAAACTTAAAGGGATGGTATGTTTGTTCACTCTGTAAAGATTGTTTATTTCAGGAAATAAAACATTTTGAAATGGGCAATGTGACTTTTAGAGTTATGACTATCTCATTCAATTAGTTTCTGTAATTATTGTCATTCTATGCAGCATATGCAGTGCTGAAGGAGAAAATACATTTTCAGGAATTACAGTGTAGGTGTACAACTCTGTTATTGTTAATGAGCCATAAACCTTAGTCTCCTGCTCTAAAAAATTCACTCCAGTGTAATGTCATTTGGCAAAATAAGTTGACAGAACAGAAATAATGTTCTGCTGCTTTAATCTGTTCTGTTTCTGAGAGCTTGTCACTCCGACAACACATTATGTAGAAACTACACATTATTCTCTCCTTTTTTATTTTTTTTTGGGGGGGGGAGGGGACACATTAATTTGTTCAACAATGTGGATAATCAGGCTACAATGACAATGAGTATTATGATGGGTGACTTCCATTGGACCAATTGCATGGTTGGGATAGACTTAGACAACCATCATGGCTACAACATCACTGCAACACTACCAAATAAATCATGATAATTGTTACTGTTATTACCAGGTCTGGCAATGCACTATCTCCACCCAAGTCTTCCTCTATTTTCTCTCAGGAAAACATCTCTTTCAGTAATCTGTTTCCACACTCTGCCTTCCATCTTTTTGTATTCTTTCCCTTTGCATCTTGCTAAATATGCATCTTCAGCATTTCACATAGCATCCTATTCTTCTGCATTCTTCTCATGTTTCTAAACCACATTAGCCTGCCTTGCTACTCTGGTGTTCCAACTCTTCTGATTTTACATGTTTCTTACACAATCATTCCTTATTTGATCTTTTCTCAACCTCCCACACTAATCTTAAACAAATCTCATTTCTTCAATGTGCAAGAGGCCCAAATCTCTCTTTGTCAAAACCCAAGTCCATGAAGTATAAAAATGCAATTGTGATTAAATAAAGTCCTCAACATCTCTAACTTAGTTTCCCTAGAGACATTTCAATCCTGCACTTCTATAGAAATTCCTTCAAATCCTCTTTTCAGTTCTTCTCCAAACCTTCCATCACTCATGATCACTGAGCCAAAATACTGAAATCCATTAACTACATTCACCTCTCCTCTTAACATAACTAACCAATTTATATGATGCCTTTTCCTTGCTACTATCATTGTTTCACTTTCATCCCACTAAAAAGTTCTGAGCACCCTGTGCAGACATTGTACCCTTATTTCCCTGATGGCTGTGTTCATACCCACCATGTCACTTCCCTTACATTAGCTGTGAGAATGACCTTCACATTTTTCAAAGGTTTTGCCTAATCCCTGTCTGTTATTTTATAAACAGCGGTGAACCCACTTTTTCCACTGTAATGGTAACATACAATTAAATGACTCTCATTTCGTGAAACCATTATTTCTAAATCCATTCCTCTGGCAATAGTTCAGTAATCACTCACACAGTCACTTTTCATTTCAATTTACATTTACATATGGTCCTGAAATTTCTTCATATTGTGATGTCTATACCAGCCTTCATTTTGAAGTCAACCATGTCCTCATTTTATAAGTGTTCTTCAAATTCATATTATCCATTGTGTGATCCAGACACTTGCATTGTTTTTGCATCATTGTCGTAACCATCATTAATTTGTTGGAGATGTGATTCTGTCACCAATTCTTTAGTTCTTACATTTACCATTACAGGCACACCGTTTTTCTGATGTTTCCATTCCTGACCGCAATAAATATTCACATGTCCTGTCAGAGCAACTCTTCTTTGCCCTTTTACTTACTTTCACTAACACAAAACACATCAAGGTTTATTTCTTCCTCAATTTCAACCAGTTCATAATATTTTTCTGTGATTTAAAATGTTTAAAATAGTGAGTGAAAAGTTTTTATAACATAGTTCAGTTAAGCAAAGATCTTCTTCAGGCTTAGCATGCTTCCATTTCCCTTAAGCAATTCAAAGTTCCCTATTGGCTTGTAAGGCCTGCTGTAGGGCCACAAAATTATGGAGTTACATTAGGGTTAATTTTAGTCCTCCTTCATTACCTCACGGCAGTCTTGGAGAAACCAACGTGAAATCCCTTTTTCTGCCACAAAAATGAAGCCCAACATACTTGCTATGGAAAGGGAACAATTTAACATCTAACTATAAAAAGTGCCGATTTCTCTAGGCATTAGTATTCAAATAAATACACATGCATGTATATGAAGAGCTTTGGATAGGAGAGGAGCATGAAGCAGACTCACCTCTTTCATAAGTCTGGCTTCCTTAAGCTTGCAGGAATATCATATGAGCTGAACCGTGAAGCAAAATTCTAAGGCACCACCTAGACCAACTATTTAAGAATCTGATTCAAATCCCACTGTCAACAGAAGTCTCCTGATAACAATGGACTTGAGACCTTAATGGCTTCTTCCTGATTAGAGATTCTACAACTTCTCATGTCTAATTTTTAAGTCCTTAATTGGTGTCCATTATATTCATATTACTGAGACTCTATCCATTGAAAAATCAGACCCCTTTAGGAGATGCCAAGTTGGGCCATGCAAATAATAAGATGTGCAAAAACTTTTGCAAATCCTGGCCCCTGGGTCATGCTCAAGACCTTGCAATCCTGACCTTTGGGAATAAAATATTAACACTTCTGCCAGATTCAGACTGAACAGAGAAGGACTATAAATACTGCAGAAACCAGCCTCACAAATACACTGCTTGTATAGCACCTACCAACATGTACCCATTTTCTGGAAAATCTTGAAAAATGGTCAGAATTTGGCTTTGGTACTGCTATTTAAAGTAATGTTAAAACCTCCTTTTCTGTATTCTGCCTGTGTAATAGAGAAATAATGATGTATAATGTTCTCTGTGCAGAAAACATTTTTAAATTCCTACCTGTTTCAAAACAGGAAGAATGACTATGCAGTAATGAATCTGGTTTTGCTGTACTGTCAATGGGTGTTGCCCTGTTATGCAAAGATTGTTATAAAATAGTCATAATTCCAAAAAATGACAAGAGTCAGGTTGCTATCATGTCATCCTTAGTAGAAAATCTTTGATGAGTTTCTTTGCTTTGAGCTTTTAAAGATATTATTGTTGGCAATTTGAAACTACTATGTCTGAACAACAGCCATAAAGTGTCTTTTGATATCTGTATGCATGTTAGGTTTCTCACTGGGATTCCTAATGCCTATGTGAGGAGTATTTGGGACTAAAATACAACCTTTACATGATATTTTACCGTCCAGGTATTGAAATAGTGTGAAATGCCATTTAATGTGATCCAGTGCCCACATTTAAGTTCTGCCGAAAGGCTTGCTGCTTCTTTACAGTGAATTGATTTGAATACCAAATGCCTATTCCTGTTTCCATTTCCCTAAACTTTGTCAGTTTGTCTCCTTAAATTGTGAGCAAACTCGAGTAAGGGGCATCCTTCCCAAGTGGCTGGAAAGGACCCTACACATAAGGAAGTGCTACTTCAAGATGTACATTTTGTGCATGCACTCTAGGAGCAGTGCTATGGAGCCATTCAAGGTATAAAGTGAAAATCAGGATTTTCAAATGCATCTTTTCAAAAAGTGACTGTTTTTTCATTCACAGTTTAAGTCATCTTTAAAGGGGAACAATTTAAGCAATTTCTCATAATCGGACCATTTCGAGTCACTCATACTGAGGTACCTCCTAGTAATCACTTGTTAACTTTTACAAAACCTTAAATATGCTGTGCACATGGAAATATTTATTTGTGATGTTCATTTAATTGGCTCAATACATTTTCTGTCCTGGCATTTTGCCAAGATTAAATACTGTGTTTTCTCACATACAACAGACATCCTCCTCTCCTAAACCAGCTCCTGGAAATTGCTGTGCACATTATATGAGAGAAATAAGGTATGAAAATTTCTACAAGTTATGGGAAAAATGAAAGTAAAACTTGTACAGGATATGAAGCAGGACAATGAGCAGGCTTCGTTCCCTAGCAGCTACTATTCAGGCCTGTGCTACACATTACATACATTACAAAATTAATGGGTTAACTGTGCAATAAATTTGGACCAGCCACACATGCAAAGTAATTATCATGCCATAAAAATGTCCATCCAACTACAAAAAGAGCCAACCCTCTACAAAGTTAGTGCTTGAAAATGTGTAACAACTCTGTGGCTGTATCTAGTTTTAATTTGAACAGAAAGCAGGATCTTCAGTTACTACAAGAAAAGATCTCTCCCCCCCATTTTGCCTTTCAGCAACAAGGTGTGTTGCATACAAGAAAATCTGGTATTAGCCCACTCACTTCCAAGACTAGCACAAATCAAACATATTGTAATTTTCCAAGAATTTCAAAAGATGTTTTACCTGACTGTATTTTTAGTGGTAGCTCAGTGTTTCAAATTTACTGGGTGGGAAAAGAAAAATTAGTAATACATCACAGTTGCCTTTTCATAGCACACTGAAGACATAGTTGGCCAAAATGGCTAGACACTTGATCATAAGAAGCATCAGAACTATAGTGTCCTAAGGAATGATAGGAATATAGTATATCATATTGACATCACACATAGCATTCCACTAGCACATACTGAATCATCACCTAGCTCCAAAATTATTTTAGATTATATTTTTCCACATCAATATCATTGTTCTATCTGGGAGTATTTTGATTCCCACTTCTGCTGTCTTACACAGGGTCTAATTTAGCTAAGCTAGCCAAGCTTTCTTTAAAATTTCGGTTGAAGATTTATTTTCTCAGAGGTCTCCTTGCAATGGCTTTTGCTTTTACCCACGTTGACAGTTAGAACAGTAGTTACACAGAGCATTTATTTTAAGTTTAAAAAAATGTTAATAAAAGGAGTAATGAAGAAACCAATATTTTATTGAAGATAGCATTTCAGAAGTACATACCCTCTATCTTGAAGTCCCTTCATATTTTCCTACTGCCAGCTATCACAGATAACAAATGAGACATTTAGAGGATGATTGAACACCCCATGAATGTTAACAATGGAGGAGCATGCAGTTGTTTAGCACAGCTGGCATTGTAATTGTGATACATTGTGAAGCTTCTGAGTACTCATTGGCTTTAACACTTCTACTTGTACATATGTAGTGCAGTGGGTAAGCATTAGCATGCTGGGCTGCTACATGGAACTCAGAGGTAAGAAACACTGGATGCCTCAAATCTGAAAGTTTTATTATTATTATTATTATTATTTCAGCTTTTCTTTAAGGTGAATTGCAGATAAGCCATGGGGCTTCATTGCAAGTCTTGGATAACAAGATCCCAAGTATCCCAAGATACTAGCTATTTCTATTACTGTATAAATCCTAGGAGCCCTGCCTAAGGACCAGGATCCCATTGTGATAGGAGCTGTACAGAGGAAGAACAAATTCAGTGTTTCCAATATTTTTCTCACTCTCCTTACCCTGTCACCCTGAAACAGAGGGCAACAAGTGATAGTCCATTTTGAGTTTATGAAGGGAAAAACAAACATACAAACTATAAATGAATTCAATGCAAGTTTGCCCAGCCTTGCAAATGCTTGTGGCTGCTATCTTGAAAGTGTTGCCAATGGAGATTCTAACCAGAGATTGTTGGTTCCCTTTCTCTCTCTTTCATTCAGGCATGCTCACTGTGTCTGCTTCTTCCTTCACATACATGCATCATGGTAAAAAAATAGGACTGTGCAAGGGACATCTCTACCCAGTGGCTATTGCATGGTCCAGTGGGAAGGGGAAAATGGGAGGAGGCTTTGAGATCCTTGTGGCCTAAGTGGACTAAGTTCTGACCTGGAGTTCTTGTAAGGAGCACTTTGGAGGGCTCAGGGTAAGCACTTATTAGGATACCTAGATGCTCTTATCACCCCAAGAGAAGTATAGTGGGCATAGCAGTAGGCATGCAGACTGCTCTCTGATTAGTTCCAAATATCATTATGTTTTATTTTATTGAATGCCTGTTAGTCCCAGGGTTAACTATCATAATTTTGTTAAATTATGTTGATAGTGTGGCACACTGTGCCTGAGAAGAAGAAAAGGAGTCTGGAAGGGGAGAGAAAGCAGGAGTCCTAGGCAGAATGAGGGAGGGTGTGGGGTGGACAAAGGAACAGCTGAGCTGATGATAGGGTGCTTGGAGGTTGTTTAGCACCCTGTTGGTAAAACCTGTGGGGACACAATAAAGGCTCTTGCTTGAAACAGAGCTGTCTGTTGTCATGTGGCACTCTGATGATGCTGCCTGCCTCCACCCCCTTGAAAAAGAGCCAGTCTCAAAGAAACATGCCCCTCTAGAAGCCACATTAGGGCTTGCTGAAGGGGGTCCTATAGAAAGTGGTCTGTTCAAAGCTTTTAGGGAATTCCTGAGATAGCATTTCCCCTGAAAAGAAGGGACCTGTGACAATTCTTGCTTACCTACATCCATTGGCCCCCTGAAACACACAAGAAAGACTGCACAGAGGGACAGCAGATATCATTATGAGGCTAGGTCCAGTTATTCAAAAAGCCTGAGGTGGAATTGATCAAACCTTCATGGATTTCTCTAAACTGCGCAGATTGGATTGGGAGTGAACAGGACACATGTTCATCCTTTGTTACAGGTTTAGACTGGTTTCCAATCACTTATACCAGTTTATGTGTAATGTCTATACATACACTCAGTCATAGGATGGTGTGGCAACTGCTGAGTCTACTGGGACTGCAATAGACTCTACTGGCAAGTATGCTTCTCCCAACCCTTTCCATACTTCACTCGCACACACAGTCTAGACAAATATGAGCAGGGGTAGATTGCAATTTTTTTCAGCAAGCAGCATCTAAATTTGCAGCAAAAAGAATCAACAGCTTGATATGATGCAACTATGTTAACACTTAGGAAAACCATACCAATTCCATCCCAATTTTTGCATCAACTTATGACTTAATGGGCACATCTACACATGAGCTTTACTGCAGAGTAGACTCATTGACTCCATAGTAAAGCGTCACTGTTTACACATGCACCAGCATTAGGACACAGTAAATAAACTTTGTGCAGTAAATTAACTATGGTGGAGCAATTTACTGTGCTGAAATGCACATGTGGACACTGACCACGGGCATAAATTGCACCCAGACAGCTCAGCTAGCCAGCGGTCTGCTCCACCCAGGCTCAGATTCCTGCTGCCCCAAGCGTGCATGTAGGCACTGCACTCGGGAGTAGTTTCCTCCAGCTCAAATGGCACCAGAGTTTATTGCATAATATTAATTGCATGTGTAGATGTACCCAGTGAAGAGTTAATATAAAAAAATCCACAATGAGTCATTTTCTCCTTTAACTGCTCTTGATCATATAAATAAAAATCTGAACCTTTAAAATGTGAATTAAATGAAGCAAAATTTTGCCTCCCATCTCTGACTCATGGCAAATCTTGTTACATGGCCATTTTTGTTACTTACTGGGGTTGAATTGTTAGCCACCCATTTTGGCAGCAGACAAATTGTATCCTGAAGGCAGTTAATTAATAGAAGCTAATGGATCATATGCTATATGCTTAAGTACTGGGTGCCTATCAATAGATTTAGCTTTAGTGAGAACAATTTATTTATAAGAAAAACATTCTTTGCAGTAAGGTTATACGCACCCCCACTATTTTATCCTTTAGTTTCCTATCTTGTCAGTTCAGGTCTCTGTCAAATTTTGTACTAAGTTCATACCGCACATCCATATAGAATATCCATTCATTTTGCTGAATAACAGTAGCTCACCAAATATATGCTATTTTTCAGCTGATGCTGCATCCCATATGGAAATATTCCCACAGAGGAATTGTACAATATCTGAGAACTTACAAAAATCAGCCCTATTAAGCATTAGTGAGAGTGTGAATGCACTTGAGTCCTGCTTCAGATACAACTGGCTTTTGAGAGAGTTAAGAGTAAGCTTAGGTATAATTTTAGAACACAGACTATTGCTGCTTTAGATTTTTGTGCATACCCAGGGAGTTCCAGGCAGCAACATGCCAATACACAGAATTATCAGCACATCAAAGGCATTATATTTATCAAGCCCTGCCACAGCACATTTAATAGCAGTATGATGGATGTTGTTGTAGCAAGCAAGGAACACTTTGATGTACATGGCCTTCTTTGATTAATGAGGGCTCTTGCTGAGAAGCTGCATATGGAGTAAATTACTCTTTTCAAAAATGGCTGATTTGCACTATTGTACTAATTATGTCACAGGCTTGGAGTCCGTTCTAAATTCAGTCACCATAAATAAATAAATAAAAACACACACATCCAATCCCATGTTTTCTAACTGAAAGGGCCAAATCATAATTATGGCAAAAGCAGTTTGTTTCACCCCCCAAAGAGAGAACTGATAAACACTTCTCCCTCCATTGAGCAGTTCGACAGCCTAGTCTCTCATCTGTGCCTGTGAAATGAATTCAAACTTCCTTTACTAGATTCTGCTGTATTTTTCATAAATGGCTTGGGAATTATGGATACATTTTAATTCTCCATTAAAAAAACCCAAAACCTAGCAGGATATCCACAATACACAAAGCACACTTCTTAAAAGCATTTTCTAGATTAATTCTATCAGCTAGTGAAACACTGCAAAATTTAAGTTATTCCATTAGCCTCAATTCTCTGAGTGTTACTATGATGGGATATGATGCCTTAAGCAATTTATCCACTTAGTCTTAGAAATGGAAGAAAGATTTTCTTTTGGAGCATTAAGGCTATGTTACTTTTTTAAACAAAGTTTTGAACAGTAAATATTTTATCATATTAATTATGTTTGTAGTTTCCAGATTGTTATTACGGCTGGCAGCATCAATATCTCTGCTCATTCTAACAGACTGTAGACCAATCTGTACTTTTTAATATGGGACAAGCAAGCAAGACACAAAACAGAAGTAAGTATGGAGGAAAAAGAGTCCACTGAGAGGGAATAATTCCTCAAGTTCAAAATCACTTAGGAGGGTCAGCCTTAATATGATCTCAGGTTCATAATTTGATGCTGCTTTGATTTTTATAGCATTTTGTTTTCTAAGGTTGTAGGACTACTTGTTTGTTCCACAAAAAACCCCCTGAAAGCAGTGATCTGTGTTAACCTCTGGCCTACGTAGTAATATATCACACAGTATCTGGCATGTCACAGAACAGGGTGAAATTTAACAAGCTTGATCTTAAGAGTTTACAGGCAAAACATACAGGTGAGCAAGTGTCAGTGCTGTAGATAAACCAAAGGGGTAGGAAGGGCAGGTATTTGGGCTTGTAATGTGGACACACTTATCGCCTAAATATTCTAGTATGACTCATTTTTTGGACACACAACTTGGATACTTTACAAGGACTTGATTTGCAGGTGCTCTGCACTAACCTAAATTGGGGCCCTACAGATCCATGCATTGAAAATCACTTTAGATAATGTAGGTCAAAACCATAATTTGCATTTAATGTAGCCATACATTAAATACAAACAAGGAGATCTAGTAAATCCCCATTCTTCCTCACAGCTTGTCAGCGATAAACCAAGGTAAAAGAATAAAATAGACAAGACAGATTATTATACCAAGTCAAATTTTTCAGAATGTTTTTTGGTTGAACAGGAATTGTGAAGAGTCCCAGCATTTACAAAATGCTGCTGATTTTTTTGTGAAAATGACTCAGGCCTATGTGCTGGCAAAGTAATAGCCACAATGGTACCTTTCCAAAGCACTAGAGGGCAGCCAGGTCTGAGTTCCAAAGCTTAGCTCCAAAAATATATATCTCTTGCCATGGAAAGAACTGAGTTGCATTTCTTTCCAAAGCAAGTGCAGGTTTCTCTATGAATACCTACCAATGCAGGTAGGGGGAAGGAAGCAGCATGCAGGGAAGACGTGCAGAATTTGACAGGTCTCCCTTGATGTGCTTCCAATGTTAAGGAAATGTACATTTGCAGTGAAATATGGTGCTGTCAATGGCTGACCAAAAAGGAGTTCCATGAACTTGTACACGATCTCTTGCAAAATGTCACAGAATTAGAAGCAAAATAACTCTTGGATCATTTAGAAATAGGACAAATAGGCAGAGTCACATGGCTTGCCAGTTTTTTACAGAGAGGCCCAGAGGATTGAATATAACTGTCAAATTTGATTTCCAGTTGGAGAGATCCTCTGATATAGACATTAACTATAATCATATAAATCCCAGTGCATTCTATTAACAAAAGAAGGCAGCATAAATATTAACTATTACATGTGATCATCTCTTTTTTCTCTTGAAAGTGAAAAACTATTTCTCAGCATTCCTTCTTGCTGTGAATCTCTCTGTTCAATATTAGAATGATATTTATGATCTCAACCATTAACAATTAATACGTACGGGGCAAATTCTTAGTGATTTTACATGAGCAGCATGTAGGTCTCTAGTGTTTGGAGATAAACTTGTGAGCAGTATAGATACCTCAGGCTCTTACTTCTTGCCTAGTATGATTCACTGAAGAATTTGTATGCATTAAAATTCACACTAATACACAAATGAAGAATGGGCCAATCTCAAAAGATTTCTCAGATTTGGTTTGGAGACTTATCTAAAATGTTTACAGACCTGGTCTAAATTAATAAATTAAGTTATAGATAATATAGTAACAATTAGTCTCATAGTATTCCACTTCCAGTCACAGTCAAGCTGAGAAGTACAGTCTCTTAATCTTACAAAAAGAAAGCATAACAAAGATGTTAGCCAAACTATATAGCTCAAGTTCTAAGTGAAAGTTCAGGCTGGGCTTTATTTGGGCATAAACGGTTCATCCAGCCCAATGTTTTCTTCAGGTTTTCCAGACCACATCTTACAGAGTTTTCTCCCAGGCTGGTGATGAAGAACGGGGTATAGCAATTTACATTTTTTCCCCTCAGAAATGTTACCAAAAATATTTTCTCTGGTATTCTACCAAAGCAAAAATTCAACTTTCCATCTAATTCTAACTCCCAAGCCAAGAATGACTGCTCATGAAGTTTTCAAATTGCCTAAGGTAATAAAACTACAACATTTCAGTCACTGTATTATACCCTAAGAATTTCTGATACTAAGTAATTTCCTATACTAAGTAATACAAAAGTAAATAGATTATCCAATGCAGTATTGGAAATGTTATAAAAGCGTATGCTCAGACTACCATTATATTGTCTCAGAAAAAGCTCTGTTTTATCTTATTCTTCTATTGAAATTGCAATTTTAAGTAGAAGAAAACAGAATCAATCCATAAAGAAAACAAATTATGTTAAATGAACATTAATGGCTTGTGTTGACTGCATAAACTCAAGCCAATGTAGAATTTAATAGACTAAGAATCTTATCCTGATCTCTCATTAATTTTGATTTTCTGATTTATACCAGAATGACTCATCTGACTTTAGGTAGTTAAAAAAACTGATCAATCCTGTGTTGACAACGTATGACTGGAGAATAGCAAATGTAATAGTTGTAGACATGAGGGGAAGTGACCTGGATAACTACATTTTGGTATTCTGAGCTCAATAACATGTTGAGGTTTAAAACGAGTTTTAAAGGAAAGAATGATTAAAATATGGAAGTAAATGAAAAATAAGGTAAAATATAAGATGGGTTTTAAAAAGGCAGAACACGGCAGGCTAACTTGATACATTTCCTTGACAAGCTAACTGATTTTAGATAAAGGAAATGTGAAAGATCTAATCTTACTGGAATTCAGCATAGCATTTGATATAGTGACACATGGGAAGATTTACTTACACTGAATAAGAGGGTGATTAGTATGAGATTTAATAATATCTTTTATTGGATGAACTTCCAATTGGGAGAGCTGTTGGACAAGCTTTGCAGTAAAATGCCCTTCCCAAGGCCTGAGAAAGAAATGACTATAGCATAACCTAAATACCAGCAAAAACAATTAGAATACCATCATGTATAACGAAGTTACTAATTAAAAAGGGAAGTAGGTAGTAAACTTGTAGAGCAAAATTGTTGTGACTAACCTAGCTTACACTAGACTTGTTTCTTTTTCAGACGGGAGGAAAGGCATTTTGTGCCTGAATGCTTTTCTCTCTCACCTATAAAGTTGCCAATAAACATACAGGTGCCTAGAAGAGCTATCAGAATGATCAGGGAAATGGAGGATTAATCAAGTCTGCTGGAGCGTGGTAATTACTGCACTCCGCAGCCTCCTACGTCTCATTTATCAGTGTCCCTGTACTTCGAAATGGCGGCAGGCGCACTTGAACAGAAGTTCGTCAAATGAGCTTGAGTTCAAGTTCCCCCTCCCACCATTTTGAAGCGCAGGGATGCAGATGCATGAGATACTGCAGCGCTTCAGAGTGGCTCTTGGAGCCACTCTAAAGTGCTGCCTGCCGACTCTCCCTTCCACCTCAGAGCACATGTAAAAGTGCCTGGAGAGCCTAAGCCTGCTAGGTCTGGCAAAATGAAAGCTGAAAAGGGCATTGCTTTATATAGATACATCAAGGAGGTAACACCATTTCAGCTAAAGCACAAAGTTGGAACAAAAACAAATCAGTATAAAATAGCCAAAAATAATAGTAAGATGGAAATTAGAAGCAGATTCCTAACCAACAGACAAGTGAGGCTCTGAAGCAATCAGAGTAGTGAGAGAATAGTAGCCAACTAATTCGAAGATTGAGCTAGATAAGTCTTCACAAGATTGTTCAATGTTGTGTAGCCTGTAATGACAGGTGGCTGGCCTTTTGCCTGGAAGATACTTCCCAATCTTACTGGATTTACCATGGTATAACTCTGATGACAATTGGGTAACATATTCTGCTGTTCTTCTACCATGCTCTTCTATGCTGATCTCATACAGAACACATAACACACTGTAAGCATCAATACTTAGTACGCAAAGCGGGCCCTATTCAAGTCGGATTTGAATTTGGCCTGAATCAGAGACAGTGATTCAATTCGTTGATTCGGACCGCTGTCCCTGATTCAGGTGAATTCAAATCTAAAGATTCAGTGCTGATTCAGACATAGAGATAGCTTTAAATGTTTTTTCTACATACCTCGAAGTACCAGTGCAGCTCATGAATGCTGTGATGTGGGGATGGATGGAGCGTTCCACAGGAACGTGTGGGGGCACGGGCTTGGGCAGACCTGGAAGTGGGGGGCACAGACTCCCCAGTGGACCTGGAAGTGGACCAGAAGTGGTTCTGGTCCACTTCCAGGTCTGCTGCCGAGCATGCTGGATAGCTCCCCGTGCTTCTGTGGGACACTTCATGTGTCCCAGCATTGCAGCATTCATGATCCGTCTGCTCCCTAGAGATATGTAGAAAAAAACATTTAAAGCTGTCTCTGTGTCTGAATTGTTGAATCTTTCTGAATCTCTCCGAATCGATTTGGAAGGTACTGATTTGATGCAGAGAGATTAAAGGATCTCCTGATTCAATTCAGAGATTCAGCCACCGAATTGGGCTGAATGTCCGCCGAATCAAATCAGGAACCAAAGCTTCACACAGCTCTAATACTTAGGTATGATGAAGTTAGTAGAGAAAATTGCAACTATAATTAGGAATATAATTAATTTTGGGGACAGGGAGTCTTCATGTCATGGTTGGGGAATATGTATTTACATAGCTTCTGATGAATATTGAATATGACATATGTGACAGATGTTAATATTAGAGACAGCAAAAGAGAGTGATTACAAATCATACATGCTTTTCATGGACATCTGGTGTGGTTGCAAAATACAGAGATGTTAAATTAATCAGGTACTTCACTCCCTATATGGATACCAAACAAGAGGTAGGAAAGCAAGTGTTGCCTCCAAAGCTTAGTTAGCACATGAAAGCAAAACTAAGAGAAAAAGGAAGCATGGAACAGATTCAGAAAGGAGACATTAATGGAGATACAAAAAATGTTAAAAGTCATTAGCCAGAATACATAATATGGAGCATTAAAACAACAGTGGGTGATCTGTACTACTTCATTACAAATCTTGCTTATAACAGCCCTCCCTCCCAGCTTGTAAAAATTCCCCAAAAGGGTACCAGCCATTCTATTATTATGATGCAGCAAAATGCCTGACCCTATTGTAGTAAACACCCTCTTTAATGATTTTTTATGCAGTCCCATGGGGGTTTATTATAGTGAGGTTGCATCTTTCCACCTGCACTGTCTTCACAATCAGTTGTGCTGTTGCTCCTACAATTGTAGAAAAAAAAAATCAGTATAGCAGGTAGGCAGCTGGCACAATATCTATTGAAACTAAATTCTTCAGGGCTGGGGCTAATTCTCATTGTGCATATGTCCATCACAGCTGGCACAAGGGATCCCATTCCCAGTTCGCAGATTCTCGGTACAATCATAAATTAATAATATTAATGGTAGTAAGCATTATGTCCAGCAGGTCACCAGTCCATTAGTAGGAAAATGACTATACAGGACTCCTGAGGTAGTTTTAATTGATCACAGTTTCATAACATTTTCACATTTGTGTTTACATCTTGGGATCCAGTCCTTCAGTTGGTTTTTACCCAGCTTAGCAGCTATTGCTAGGAGTCCTAGGAATTATTGCTATACTTAGGGTAGGCTGAAGCAGGCAATTATTTGTTAATTTAATTTCTGATTTTATTATGAATAGGAAAGGAAATTTGATAGATGAATTAACAAAAGTTTGAAATCCCTCCAAATTAACCTTTCTAAAAATATTCCCCTCTGCTATCATTGTCTTATGTCAGGAGAGTCCCAGCAGTGTCATACTTGTTCCATATAGTTTGATTTCTTATCAGGAGAGGTACAAGGGGGCTCCTCCTGGAACTTCTGAGACTCAACCCAGCTAAGACCTGGGCATCATTCCAGTACTGGAAAGGAGTTAATAAGGCCATTTACAGTTTTCAAACTACTTGAACTTGCATTGACCATTGCAAGCCTCAAGCAAAGCTGTCATGAGGTTTTTGTAGGGGAAACCTTAAGGGCTTTGGTTAAGGCTTGCTGTCAGAAAGCCGCTTGAAACAAATTCAAATCACCAGGCTCCTTTACTGAAGGTCAAACACAACATTTGCAGCTGGAATTGCCAACACAATAGCAAGGGGAAAAAATCTTTTGAATGGAATGAGCTTATGATTATCAAAGGTTTTCCCAGCTAGATGGGTTTGGGGGAGGAGAAACATAAGGGACCAAAAACAGAGCAAGAGCCCACTCATAGACCAACTGTTGGGGCCTTAAGACTCAAAAGTCTTTCAGTATAAATCTTTCAATTTGCAACAGCTTTTATCCCAAATGTTTAAATTCACTTTCAAATCCAGTTCTTACTGAGCTAGAAGATAAAGGGAAGGCAGGGGACCTCCTTCTTCACACCCCAGGCCATACAGGGCAGGTCCTTTCTGAGCTGTAAGGAGTGAGACTAGAAGTCCTGGCCCTGTGGAATAAATATGGTGGGCCATAACAGTCTGCCTTCAGTCTGGCATATTTGAAACTGTCAGTATATAAGTGTTAGAATATGTTTTAAAATATGTTATGCTATGGTTAGGTTTATGCTAAGCTGTTATTTTAAATGTATTTCCATTTTGTAGGAAAAGACGCAATAAGGGTGTGTGTGTATGTGTCTTGTGAGTGTATGATTAATAGTTGGATAATTGCAACAGGTATTAGACAGACTGGCATGAAATACTAGGAGTAAACAGAGATAACCATTAGGATAAAGTACAGGTGGCAGTTTGAGAATGTGGAAATGATACAAATAAGGACTGAAAAACAGACTGGAATGTAAAAATAACACGTAACCAGTAACAGAGTCCAAAAGATAAGCACATGTGAAGAATTGAGTGGTGACTGGTAAAGAAGTCTCTGGGCATCGACTGAAGTCTGCCTCATGGAAGATAAAAATGCAGTGAAGGCCGAGCTTAGACAGACGCCTTAACCAGCAACACCAGCCTACCTGCACGTCAGGAGAATTAAAACCAGCACCCCTCTTGATTGAACATCACCTTGAAGAAACCTGTGACTGGCCACTGCAGTGTGACTCCAACTGCCGCAGATAGGCAACTTTGTGCTGATGGTGTGAATGGTGTGTAGTATGTATGGTGTAAATGAGTAAGAGTGATTTTTACATAAGCTGCTAAGTTTGCCTCAGTTATCCACATACTATGCAATAAACCTTGGCTTGCCGAACCTGTGTATTGGTCACGTGTCCACCATAAGCAGGATAGGACCCATGCTGCTGCTTTGCAGACCAGCTACAAAGTACAATACAGCTTCTCCCATCTTTTTTCTCCTACCCTATTCTGAGCTATCCTGTAATTATACAGCTAATATTCCCTTTCTTGATGGCTTTCTAGCTGGGTAGGGCTTTGCACTAGAGTAAATGCTCATTAACAGGGCTGTGTGAAGCTTTGCTCACTGATTTGATTCAGCAGAGATTCAGCCCGATTTAGCGGCTGAATCTGAATCGAGTCAGGAGACCCTTTAATCTCTCTGAATCTAATTGGAACCCTCCGAATCAATTCAGAGAGATGTGGAGAGATTCAATAATTTGGACATATACACAGCTTTAAAAGTCTTTTCTACATACCTCAAGATACCAGGCGGCTCATGAATGCTGAGATGCTGGGGCAGATGGAGCATCCCATGGGAGCATGGTGGGGTCCCCCGCGTCCTCTGTGGTGGACCCAGAAGTGGACCAGAAGCATTTCCAGAGGATGCGGGGGACTCTTCCCCTGCCCCCCGGCTCGGCAACTGGTGCCTCCTGGGTCTGGGGGGGCACCTGGGGTCCCCCCATGGCTGATCATTGAGCCAGGAGGGTGCGGGAGGAAGGTCCCCCATGTGCTCGGCAGTGGACCTGGAAGTGGACTGGAAGTGCCCCTGAGCCCCCCTGTGCTCCTGTGGGATGCTCCATCCACCCCACCATCTCCTCAGTGTTCACGAGCTGTGCCTGGTGCCTTGAGGTACGTAGAAAAAACATTTAAAGCTGTGCCTATGGCCGAATTGCTGATTCTCTGAATCAGCATCAAATCTTCAGATTTGGATTCGGCCGAATCGAATCAGGACAGTGATCCAAATCAACAAATTGAATCACTGAACCCCGATTTGGGCTGAATCCAAATCTGAATCAAAAATGGCCCATTCTGCACACACCTACTCATTAGTGGCTGCTGTACTGAAGAACAGGTACACAGACACTCAGCACTAGAGAGTACCTGGTTTAAAGAAAAACCATTCCTGCCTGTACTGCTTTTGTATGCAAGCACTAGTGATATAGAAGTCACTCATCCTGGGTCCTAGGGAAATATTTTCTATTCCTGTACTCTAGCAAAGGGAGAACCGCAGAAGTGCTCAGAGCTAAGGTAAAGTTCAACCACCTCAAGGAAACTTACCTGAATAGTCTTCTGCCCGTTAGGATGAGAGCTAGCAAAACCAGGAAGCTCTCTGCCTGCATCCTTAAGTGAAAGGGGCACCATGCATTGAAAATGTATTGCAGTCATTTACTTCAATACTTCACTTAAAAAAAATAAGTATCCTTTGGGCTCAACTCTAGTCAAAGACTATGTTTCAAGGGGATGGGTTGGTCCTCTTCTTGTGTGTCCCCTGGTTCTCCCTCCCACGCTTTTCCCATCCATAACTGATAAAATTGTGAAGAAAAAAACATTAAGCCAGGTATATCAGAGTTCACTTAGTCAGGAGATCAGTCCAGGATGAATCCATAAGAAGAGTCCACATGGAATTTCCAGCACCATGGTAGAGACCAGTGAAATTTTTTGCCCCATTTTATATTAAAAATATAATTCACATTCATGGTGACCTCAGGTTCAGATGTTACCAACAGCAATGTCCAAAGAGCAGAAGAAAGTGTAATGTTTATTTGTGTTGGAGGGTGCTGACTCAGCAAGCCACTAATACACCTCCCAGCGCAAGTGAGCAAGAATAATAAGATTTGTTCCTGTGACCAAAATCAATCTATTAGCCAATATGAGCTTGAGACCTTGGGGCCTCTCTCATATTTTTTCTGTAAATTGTATTGTGTCCTCCTGAAAAGCAGAATGCACCTGGTATGTAACCACACCAGCATTTCTATAATCTATCGGTGTGAGATAAGAGAGAGAAAAGACTGAATCAAACTGAAGATATTAAAATAAAACCTGTCAGTAGCTCACAGGAGGAAAAGTAGCCCCACGTCACTCCTACCTTTTTCTTCCTTAGTTGTCCCACCAAAAAAAAAATATCAGTTGTGTCTTTCAAACTATGGCCCCACACAGTGGGGGCTATTAGTTAACCAGGTGGGACTTAAGGTCCATGATCTCTGGAAGATACAAATAGACAGGAGGAAAAGTAAAGGCATACAAGTGAGCAGAACCAAGAGTAAAAAGAAAAAGACATCCTGACATAAGACTATGAGGTTGCGGGGAGGAAGGTTGGGGGGAGGGGGGGTTGGGCCTTAAAGTTGTATTATAAAGTGACCAGAAAATTGTGACAGAGATTGTGTGAACACGCGTGTGGATGTATGACAGGCTCCTCGTGCTGTAAGAAATTCTAAGGTAATGAATTAAAACACTGCAGAATGAAAGCTAAGTACAATCTTTGCTTGCTTCTAACTACTACATGCTCCAGCAGATAAACCAATGCACAGACATTAATGTTAAAATACCAGCAGTTCCACACACCAGGAGTTCTTCAAACTATATAGTCTTTATATTACTGCAGATGGAAAAGAACTAGAAGGCAGAGCTCTAATGAGCTGTTAGCTTGAAAAGGCTAAAAATTGTAGTTTTCCTCTTGAAAAAAGCAAAAATCCTTAAAAGGCATGCATAAAGAAGGGCAAGTTTTGCTTTTATAATTACTATGGTTAGCTGCTCTATTGTCCAGAACACAAATGTTTTGGATTCCTATGTAAGCAATGAATGCCACTCAGAATACATGTGCATGGCTGTGTTGTGAGCCATCCAGTGGGTAAACAGAGTGGTCCTTTATTATTTGAAAATCATGTTGGTAATGCTTATTATTGAAGACACTCTACTTGTTATTGAGGAAACTCTCAGAACCACTAGTGTCAGGAATTCAGTTCACCTTTGTAGTCATTCTAATGAGCAAGTACCCTTTGTAAGAAATGTCCTAACTCCAGGCAGAAAGAAGATTTCAAAGAGATGCCAAAAATATTGTTTTCTGATTGAGTTTCATTCTCTTGTGTTTACCCAGAGCAAAATCTTGCCAAGTCAGAATGGTCTCAAGCACTATTACAGACAGCAGGAGCAGAGAGTCAGCACCTTACAGGAGGTACTTTGTCTCTTATAGGGTCAAGCAGGATTTTCCAGCAATACCGCCCCTGTTTGTCTGGCTCCTGTTCCTAAACACTGCCCTTGCTTTGGAAGAATTGCTCGCCACCTGCTTCCTGCCTGCAATATTAAACACTCAGGGATAAAATCCTTTTTTTTGTCCCAAATGCTCGAACAACCCATCTGCTGTCCCTCCACAGCTGCAAACAAGCATTTTGTTGTTGCTGTTCTTAAACTTTAGTTCGTTTAAAAAAAAAAAAGAAGCATTTAACAAGTGCTAGTGATTGAGAAAATCAAAGCTTTCAGCCAAAGAATAGAGTACCATCAAGCCTGGGGCGGGAGTCCAGAACTTTTACCTCTATTACTGTATCTTAGACCCTGGAAATGCACTTAGAACCCGATCAGGAGGGGAACTGACTACATTGTCAACTTCATTTACTGCAACAGGTTTGAAACTCAGTGAACTGGCCTCTATCCTACACCAAGTCTTCTTCGCAACACTAGCAGCATGAAAGACATTTCTAAGTGCCCTAACTGGACAGCATTGCAGAAATCGTGGCTAGTAAAGAGCTGGCATATTTCCTCTAAGACACCTGATTTCTTCAAGATTATGGGGGACACTGTGGCATTCTGGGATTAGGAGGAGTTATGATGAGACCACATTACAGTAAAATGATTCTTGCTGTGTAAAAACTGATGTAAATGGTATAACTTAATAGTATTTCAAAGCTGTTCTAAATTACGCTGAGTGAAGAATTGGCTCCTGGATGCTTGTAAGACTTGGAACAGGAGATAGATACTTTAATGCCTCCAAATTTAAGGAGTACTGACCACTTGACAAAACATGAGAATTCAGCCCACTGCAGACGAGTCCTGAATTTGATGTGTGGGAACAGTTTAATTCACTACAGATGCAGACAACCACATTTACTTCATTGTAAAACAAGATTTCCCCACCATTTAATATGGTGAGGAAAGCCCTTCTTAGAGCAGGGGCTGCCGTGGCTCAGGCTCCAGCTCCTGCCCAGGGTTGTTGCTGTAGCCACAGCTGCTGCTTGCCTCCCATCCTCCCCCTGCTGTCTCTGCACTCTGTTATCTTCCCCCTGCAGCTCTTCCCCACACTTCCCACCATACAGCTTCTGTTTTCCTGCCTGCTCCTTCCCCCTGCCATCCCCCCTTACCTTTCTTCTAAGTTGGCGTGGTCCATCCGCACTGCAGTCAGCCTGGGACACAGTCTCCACACAGCTCCAGTCCAGCCAGCAATAGAGGCCCACTCAGCTGTTATGGGACCTCGCCTATGGCCTTACTCAGTGCCCCAGGCTAGGTCAAGGATGGACGGCACTTGCCAGCATGGAGCAGAGGCTGGTGAGGGCGGAGGCGATGGAGCAGAGGCTGGGGGGTGGAGGGCAGGCAGGGGGCAGATGTACCAGGAGGCAGACACAAGTAGGGAACAAGCTTCTTGACCTCCCAACTTCCTATGCCTCCCCACTGCCTGTCCCCCTGCAATGGTGGGAGGGATGAATTAAAGACGAACCTCCAACAATTAGGTTTTATGCATGGAAAATGATAAGGTTCTTTGGGTAGATGTGATATCTTTTATTAGATCAACTGAGGAGTTGGAAAAAAGTTCTTTGTAAGTTTACGGACACAAGCACCTGTAAGCTTGCAAAGAACTTTTTCCCAACTACTCAGTTGATCTAATAAAAGATATCACATCTACCCAAAGAAGCTTGCCTACCTATGTCCTTAGACCAATATGGGTCCAACCAAAAACCCTGGAAAATGATAACAAATGTATAATTTTTCCATGTACATAATTTAATTATTGAAGGGTCATCTTAGATTTGGTTAAATATATTAATTATGGTACGATGGTATTTATGGTCATTACACTTTGCATGTCAAGAAAGTACTAAATAATATCAGCACTCTAGAAATCATGCTAATAGTAATTAAACCTGTCGTTCATTGGTAACTTCAAATAGGTCTTGGTCACCGCTTTTTTTTTTTAACTTAAGTCATCAAATATATTCTACTCCTAAGCGTAATGACCTATGCTTTCCTGTGCTAGGAAAAGGAGGGAGGAGAACAAAAGCTATGAATCTTGTCCAGGAGTAAGGTCAGCTGCAGAAGGGTCAGATCCATTCCTTCTTACAAATAATCACCGCTCCAAGATGTACTTTGTAGGGATCTAGGACCACAGCTTTGGCAAACATGATGGGTTCCTGCATGTGACATCTTTGAAAACCCATAGTCTCCTGATTTCCAGGTTTACTTTAGTATAAATGTAACTGGAGTCAGCTCTCATTTCCCCTGGGCACAAAAAAGGGTTTATTCAACATTGTTGGGACACATTGCTGTGATTTCAGAGAAAATATTTGAACTCGGTTGGTTAAACCGAACGTTGATGGCTGTAAGTGCTAAGATTTTTGAATTGCACTAGTCTCTAGGGATTAGTGACATCTTTGTTCCTGCTTGAGATCTGTATTCATAATTTCCCAAAACAGGAAGAAGTCTTTATTTGACTTATAAAATAGCCATTGATTGCCTTGATACAAGGGAGCATTCATATAGTGCACCGTTTGTTTTCCTTTAAAACCAGAACCTAAATATCACATTTGGTTACACTGCCCTTTTGCAAATAAACCCTGAAGGAATATGAGGAGCAGATATTGTAGTTAAGGGCTCTGTATTGCCTGCAGTAACACCAATCTATGCATCTTACTGAACTGTGCCATTTAGCAAAGGGCAGATGGAAGAATAGGCAAAAGAAAAAAAAAAGAAGCATGTTATATTGAAGCTTGCTTAATTTAAAATTGTATTCTGCTTCTTGATGCTTTACTTTAGCCACCTTCAAGCCATAATATGGTCTCAGTAAGCTTAGTTGTTCCACTCGATTTTTAAATCTCATGAATAAAATACAAATCTTGTTCAAAGAATGTTTTATGAAAAAAAAATACTTTGTCTATTAAATTCTGCCTTTGTCATTTTTTTTTTTCACCCCAGCAGTGGCCTAAGGCTTGAGAGTGTGATACCTGTCTCATCAGACTCAACACTGGTCAGAATGCATGCTATGGTTCTTACTACCAAGCTTACACCACAGCCCCCATTGGGACCACTTATTATAGGAAGCATTAGGGCCAGATTCAGAGTAAATGTACCCTATTAAATAGCACCTTATCCTATGTACAGCTCCACCAAAACAAATGAGAGTATTCATAGGTCTGAGGGGACCCATTTATCCATAAATAATGGAGTGAGACTAGAGAATGTAAAGTGCTACCCAACATGCACAAGAGCACTAGAATCCAACCCTAAAATATGTTCTTTATTTAGTAGGAACAGACTTATAATAATAGGATCATTCATTCAGATAAAGATAATTCAGTCTCAGATCCCTAATGCTCCCTTCCATAATAAAAGAAATAAATATTCTAAACTATAAATAGGAAGGTAATTTGAGGTTTTGCATGTGGACACAAATATTTACATACAAAATATTTCTAAACAAGCAAAAAACTAATTCTGCATTATGATCAAACCTTGAAATGGAGCCTAATACAATAAGAATTTTGATAATATAAGTATTTTCTGAACAGTCTAGAAGCAACTGTGGCTGAAAACAAAGGTTTTTTTAGGCAAGCTACAACCATGAAAGTCCTAGCAAAATTATGTATTGCATTTTCCATTGAAGTGCATGGCACGTATATAACCAGTATCATCAGAAAAGACACATAATTAAACTTCCTGAGTACAATTCTCCTTTCACAGCATTTTATACTGGTGAAAATCCAGTGACTTCAATGGGGTTATTTGATATTTACATTTATTTCTAAAGTATTTTGAATTGACCTGCAGCATAAATTGTCTTAGAGCTTGATTCTGATCTTAGGTGCACATTTTTAATGAGTGTGCAACACCATGGCCTAGAATGAAGTTACTCCTGATTTGTGCCAATGTAAATCAGGCAAGAGTCAGACCCTCAGTATTATCTTCAAACTGCTAATTAATCCTACCTAAGTAAACGGAAGCAGAACATTAAAATGGCTTGTCCAAGGCTACAGAAGGTGCTATAGTCATCAATATCCTGGCTCCCAGTACTGTGCTCACTATCTTCTAGACTGAACACATAGGATAATTAAAAGTTGTCTGTTCCACTATTAAGAAGGGAAGCAATGCAGACCCCTAGTGGTATGCTCAGAAAAAGCATTCATCCTTGTTCTGTAAGGTAAGATGATTTCATCTCAGCTCTAGAGGCCAAGTATCCCAAATGTCTGCAGTCCTCCTATTTCCCCAAGAGAAAGAGAAACAATTTTTCAAGGCATTTTTCATGTTGTTTTCTCAGACTAGAGATATGTCAGTGTAGTGAAAATAAAATGATTATAGTACATGTAATCGTATGTTTTTCCCCAACAAAAATCCCTGTCTTCTATTTTAGTATGTCTCACATGTCTCTTAAACTGTCAGTTCTGATAAGTGTACAACCATTCTGAGGACACTGTTACTACCACATCTTCCTCTGTCAGACCCGGGTTCTGCTTTTATTTTATTTTTTTATTTTTTTTTGCATGAGTTACCTTAGGTGCCAGGAGAATTCCCTCACAGAATTTATTGTAGTGATCTTAATTAAATTAATATTCCTGAGTGCAGGGCTACTGGGATCTGAGGCTGGTATGAGGTTCATCGACTTTCACTTAGAGGGTAAAGTTTCCAGTTTTCACTCTCACGAGGCAATATGAAAAATTTATGACAGAAGCAGGAGAACTCTAGCTAGAGGCAATGACATCCCTGTGCAATTAAAACACTTTCAAGTTTCCTTTCTTCCTCTCCCTCCTCCCTCTACTCATTGTAGAAAACAATATACAGAGCAACTTTATTCTGCACTATTATGGTTTTTAAGCGAAAGATCTGTAAGCAGTTGACAAATTATATCCTGATCATAGTTTTTTTTCCCCTTCAGTTTGAAATGTAACATATTGTATAAGACTACAGCCAGATGGTAAGGAGCTGGACTTTTTTAAAGCATTTTTGAGCCAACTAGTTCTGTATCTTTAAAGAAACAGAAGTGGCTTCCCGCCACAAATAGGAAATATATTGGAGGATTTTCTATGCTCCTGGGAGATCGCACCTGCATCATGGAGTCTTGCATTAGAAGAAGGAACTGGGAATCAGGGCTCTTGAGTTTTATTCATGCTTTCATTATTCCTTTGCTAGATGACCCCAGGCACATTATTATTTAGTGCTAGACTGCATCACTTAGCTACAGCCTTCAGCAAGGGATGGTGCAGGTCCTGCAGGTATACTGTCTTGGGAAGGCAAAACACTTCCCAGAGCTCCTGGGGTCTGCTTGGTGGGGAATAGTCTGCAACACCTCTTTTAAGTCAGGCACAACCTTTCATTGTAAACTCATTGTTCCTGCTTTTCCCCACACCTGCTCAAACTAGCTCCTTGTAGAGGAGGCACTCGGTATCACCTTGTGCTTTTTTGTGTGCTGGGCTGCACATTTAGGAAGAAGTTTTTATTTACTATCTCTACTGTGGATATAGTTACACAATGTAATGCAGTGGAGGGATACCACAGCTAGCTCTGAACAAAGCGATAGAGTTGCATCTGCTAATATGGCTATTGGACTCGTTTGGAACCGAGCTTATTGAGAGCAAGCTTAGGGATCTTCACAACCCTGCACTGTGCTGTGCTGTAAAGATGTACCTTGTATAGCTTGGCCTTTAAATGTCTGTGCTTATCCATTGGAAAACGGTTACAATACTGATCTCACAGGAGGCTGCAAAGTTTAGTCAATAAAGATCTGTAAAGGGCTTTAAGAACATTGCATGAAAGAAGGACATGGAACTGACAAGTGTAAATGACTACTGGTAGCAATTATTTGACGTGGCATTTCACAGGTATCCGATCTCTCCGTCTCTATCTTTTATGTCCTGTTTTAGGAAAAGAAACTAAGAAATTTATAGGAAAAAGGGTGTTATCTAAGAAATTCTACTTTATTATTTGTATTACAGCATCACCTTGATTCCTCAGCTAATCAGAGCCCTATTTTGCTGCTCTCTACAATTCATATTAAAAATGTTAGACTGAGGCCCTGCCCTTAGGAACTGAAAGTCTAAAGACACCAGACAAAAACAGAAGTGAAATGATCTGCCCAAAGGTCACGCCTCAGCATCTGCAATGAAAAATAACTTAGTTCATTGTGCCACTAATGTACAGTCTTTAACCATTGAGCCTGTAAATATCGGTCTTAAATTCACAAGAGTGACCAAAAAAAAGCTGTAGTTAAGCACTAATACTTAAAATCCTTCTAAGTAAGGTGAAGTTCAAAATGGCTGTATAGTCACAAACCTTTTGATTTTCCTATACAGCATCACCCATTTATTCCAAGTCTTGGCACACAAGAGCCATGTTACTCAAGGTTTTAATGTAGTTGCTGAGGCATATCTTCATACGTACCCAGTCTTTCTGTACCTTAGTTTCCCTAACTGTAATATAGGGATTATATCTATCTGCTCCAGAGATTAATACATTAATATTTGTAAAGATCTTTGAAAGCATTTGGAGAAACATACTCAATGGCAAAGCAGGTTCTGTTAGTCCCTTCCCCATACCCCATGTTCTAGCTAGCGGACCCAAGCACAATACCGGTGTTCCAAGAACCAGACCACCCACTCACAGCCAAAATGACCTTCAATTGTAACTTTAGCAGCTTGGACTCCCAGAAGCTCTTCCATTCACCCTGCCACCAGCTGCCCAGAATGGAAGCACTGATACCCACCTGCTCTACTTTGAGATGCTTCTAATATTTATAAACTACTGCTGTGTGCTGTATTTTATTCCGGGTGCATTGTATGTGAGAAAATACTGCATGTAGTAGTATTTAATTAAAATGTTATCTACTAATCATTCTGGATACTTGTAAATAATGAGAAAAGAAATTTCCTGGCTTTTGGCATCACATCAGTTAGTACTCAGAGAAATAGATCAAGGACCCTGAGCATCATAGATGGCTCAGAAATGGAACTAAGTCCCTCTGTCATTTCCAGTTATGTACTATCTTACTTGTTCCAACCTGCAGCTACCTAAATATGCCTTTCATGCCTTTCCTATTCATGTTTTTATATTGTTTGCCCCTGCCATTTAAGAATTCACTTCTAGTCTGCAAAGATTTTCAACTTCTATTGTTAATGGCCAAATGGCTTAGGAACTGCACCTAGAGAATGGTGGTGGATGGGTCATTTTCAGCCTGGAAGGAGGTGGGCAGTGGTGTCCCTCAGGGTTCAGTCCTTGGACCGGTGTTATTTAATCTCCTCATCAGCGATTTGGATGAGGGCGTGGAGAGCACCCTCTCCAAGTTCACAGATGACACCAAGTTATGCAGCAAAATTAACACATTGAAGGGCAGGGAGCGGATACAAGCCAGTTTGGATAGGTTGGATCAATGGGCAGAATGAAACAGGATGCAATTCAACAAAGACAAATGCAAGGTACTCCACCTAGGAGGAGGAATCCCCAGCACACCTATAGGTTGGGGGATGACCTCCTCAGCAGCTCAGCAGCTGAAAGGGATCTTGGAGTCATAGTTGACTCCGAGATGAACATAAGCCGGCAGTGTAACAAAGCCATCAACAAAGCCAATTGCACCTTATCATGCATTAGCAGATGCATGACCAACAGATTGAGGGAGGTGATGCTCTCCCTCTATGTAGAATTGGTCAGGCCTCAGTTGGAGTATTGTGTCCAGTTTTGGGTGCCACACTTCAAGAAGGATGAGGAGAATCTGGAGAGGGTCCAGAGGAGGCCACTCAATGAGTGGCCTCCGTGCAAGACCCTACGAGGGGAGGTTGAGGGATCTGGATCTCTTCAGCCTTCAGAAGAGATGTCTGAGGGGAGACCTTGTAGCAGCCTATAAGTTTATCAAAAGAGAACAACAGAGAATTGGAGATGCACTATTTACCAGGGCATCCCTAGGAGTAACTAGGAATAATGGGTACAAAGTAGTGGAGAGTAGATTCAGGTTAGACATTAGGAAGAAATTTTTCACAGTAAGGGTGGCCAGAATCTGGAATGGGCTGCCAAGAGAGGTGGTACTATCATCTAACTTGGAGGTCTTCAAGACGAGGCTAGATAGGCACCTGACTGGGATCATCTGATCTTGATCCTCTTTTCTGCCTGGGGCAGGGGGTCAGACATGATGATCCTTCAGGGTCCCTTCCGACTCTATGAATCTGTGTGTTGGCCTCAAATATCTTTGTAGCAAAACCCCAAATTTTCTTTTTTTATTTATTTAAAAATGCATTCCCTCCCCTTCCCCAACCATTTCTGACTTTTTCTCTCCCTCTTTTTTCCCTATAGATAAGTATAAGTAAGCTTAGATGTAGGATAAGCTTTAACATTTTATTTTAGGTAGTATTATTTTTATCTCCCCTCTTTGCAAATAAATTCCCTGCTATTTTGATATCAATGCCCATTGTTTTATAGGTGATAATTATTATGTTTGTACTGCTTTTATATTGTGTGATTACTGTTTTAGGCCTATATAGGTAAGTTAGCGTAATTCATGTCAAGTTTCCATTTTGTATGTCAAGCCTCCATCTTGTGTCCTCTGCTCAGGCATCCCCTGTGTTGCACCTGTATGATTAATGTACCTCTCCCATGTAAATTGGTTCCCTGAATGAGAGTGATTGGGAATGATTGAAATACAATGTTAACAGGCCTCTACTGAATGGCCTGTAATGACCAGGCCATCACCTCGCATTGATTCATCCAGGAACCATGGACCTCACCCAGGAACAGAGACAAGAACCCAGCATTTGAAAGACAAAAGACTCTGCAGAACCAGCAACTCTACCGTTGTACCCCACATTACAGACACCTGAAACTACACATCGCTACATGGAGCACACATGCTCAGTACGCCAGGGGCTGACCCTTGCCTGGGCATGCCTCCTGTCACTAGGGTCACACAAGGTCTGCCCCTATAAAAAGGGGCAGTGAAGACAGACCAGGTGGGACGCGCTCTCCATGTGGACCAGCACCATGCCACACCACCTATCCACCCAGAGGCCCTGCTGGCAATCCGCCTCTGGACAACACCTACTGGACAAGGACCCCTTTCCAGCCTGGATAGGTAGCTATCACCCCCCACCCCCTCTTCAACCAAGGACTTGGACTCTGCTTCTCTTCCCTATCTGGACTCCAACCCTTTCACTGAGTCTATTTCTCCTGCTGCCATTGTAAGTGCATGTGAGAGAGAGAGAGAGAGAGAGTGTGAGAACCAATAACTTCATGGGGCTGCGTAGTGTGTTGTCTGTTTAATAAAACTGTTATTTGGACCCCTGAGTTGGGTTTTGCATTACTATGGTTTGGCCCTGCTCCAATCTCTGCTCCTCACTGCTCTAACTTCTGTCCATTTCTCCCTCTCCTGCTTCTGGCTCACTGAGACCTCCAACACCTGTCCTGAGCTCCTCTCGGCCTCCAACCCCGTTTCTTTGCCACTGTCTTATCCTCACTGCCTTTTCCTTTTCCCCTGAGCAACCAGGTTTCTGCCTCAGTTTCTTTCCTGGCTGTCTCCTCCTTGCCACCACTTATCTGCCCACCTCACCCCCTCCCCCCACCCCAATATCCGAGCTGTCTGCTTCAGTTTCCAGCCCCAGTCTACCTTAAGTAAACCCAAGCCTCAGTTCCTCAGCCAACTTCTCTGTAGTCCACTGGTTCTAATCCTGGTTCTGGCAACTTTCACTCCCTACACTTTAACTCTCTCTCTCTCACCTGAACCTTCCCCCAAGTATCCCAGGTACCCCAAGCACACACATACAGATTGTACCATCCAAGTTAGGAACTTACCTGTGTGTATGTGTAGGTGGGGTGTGTGTGTGAACTGGTGAATGTGTATATACATATGTCATTGTGTGCATGATATACGCATTAGTGATCTATGTCTAACTTTTGGGGTGTATAGTGAATGCGCTTGAACTGGTGATAGCTTTGCATGTGCCTAGGCTGGTTTGGATGTGTATGTGCTTGAGCTGGTAGTGTGTGTGTGTATGCACTTAATTGATTTGTGTTTTTGTATATGTGCAATTGTGTCACAGCCTCCTGTCTAAGAGCGCAATATTGAGATCCTGAGAGTAGGCCTGACCCCACAGGGCAACATCTTGAAGGCAGAAGATCAGAGCTATGTGGTTCCCATGAGATAGAGCCCCTACAGTCATTCCCCCACACCACTGTTTCACTCCCTTGACTTAGGCTGGCAATAGCAATATCTTTCTAGTCCTGGAGACCTGGGATATCAATAACATGAACATCTTGAGGGATTCAGGATGTGCAGGAGGTAGGAGTGGCAGTACACTTACAGTAGAAGTTAGTGCAGTATAGTAGACTGTACTAGAAGTGCAGTTGTATTTACTCATGTAGGCTAGACCCACAGTCTTCATATTTTTCTGCCAAAATCAGCTCTTCAGGTGGTATAAAAGCAGTGAAGCCCAATTAAATGCCTCTGACTTCTATCTGGGCTCATGGTAGACGTGATATCTTTTATTAGACCAACAAGATTTTTGCAAAAAAAAATTCTTTAATTGCAAACTTTGGGGCACAAATACCCTTCATCAGGCATTGGAGAAAAGATTGTAAAAGTTCTCCTGGATAGAAATGAAAGTTCATATTTCACAGGATTTCCCAGAGGAGTCAATAGATGGAAAATTCCTCTGAGCAGGCAGGTCTTAACTGTTAAAGAGTCTGTCACCTCTCTTGTGAGGTACTGTGATGATGCTAATTAGCTTGAACAAAGGAAGAAACAGTATCTTAGGTGGTCATAGTTGCTTCCACCTTGGGAAAATATGAGGATTTCATTTTTTAAAAATCGGCTACAATTCGAGGATTTCACAGAAGATCAATACAACTACAGCCCAGATACCTGACACACTTAAGATATTGAATTTTAGCTGATATCTGTGCATGTGTCTATTCTGTCTGTATGTGTTTGTGTGTGTGTGTGTGTGTCTGGACCTTGATGTTTTCGCGCTTGTGGTTGTGTGTGTGCGGTTTTCTGTCTGTGTGCACGTATATGTGTCTGATTTTCTGTGTGTGTTTGCAAGTGTGTGTGTGTGTGTGTGTGTGTATGTGCGTGTTTCTTTCGCTGTTTTTCTCCTTTTTTTCCTCTCTCTTTCTTTCCCTCTCTCTCTTCTCTTTCTCCTTTTTCTTGTTGTTCTCTGATTAGTTTTCTCTCTCTCTCTACACAACATGCTTAACAAAAAAAGAATACACAACAACAAAGGTAGTATGGGAAGTTTTATTTATTGTCACCAGGTTTAGAATTTTTAGAAAACCTGGTATTTACTGTGAAGAAAAAGCAACATTTATGTTTATTAACTATATTAATATGCACCACATCCTTCCATGTACCTCCTGCCCCCAGTTTTGTTTCTCTGGCCTGCTGGCATCATGGCACCTTACAAAGTGGACAATGTGTTTTTTTTCGGAACTCTGGCCAAGAATGTTGCCTACCCCTGCCATACAGTGTCTTAAAGACTGATGTGGAGCCAGGTGATCCAGCTGACAAATAGTAGCACACTGCCTCCCAGATCACTCAGCCATTACCCCCTATCTCTTTGTGGAACCCACAATGACCTATTGCAAAACCCCAGGGTTCCACAGAATGTAGTTTGAAAAGACTTGAGTCTAAATCTTTGCCCTATCACAGACTTCCTTTGCAACCCTGCAAAGTCACATTAACTTTTCTAGGCCTTAATTTCACAATTGCAAAGCAGGGATCACAGTGCTTCCTTGCATCACAGTAGTGTTGTGAAAATAAATTAAATAAGATTATGAAGTAAAAAGGAAGGAATTGTGGCCAGAGAACTACCCAGGAAAGAAGACATAGGGGCAGAATCGGAAGCGTATACCCTTACTAGCTTGCCTCCTATTTGGTGAACAATCTAAAGTTAAATATTTACAGTAGCCTAGTTAACAAAAGAAAGAGACTGGGGCACCAGGGGCAATTGATTCTGCATCATATATTTTACCAATTTAGCCTCACGGAAGAAATCTCTATTTCCCATCTGCACTGTGTTTGCTAACATAGTAAAAGACAAATACTAACCAATAGCTGTAATAAGTGAACTGAAGGATGAAGGAATTCATGAAGTTCAGGAGAGTTTCCCAAAGGTCAGCAGCATATATCACCAAAACAAAGCTGGGATAGAGCTGGAGCTTGACTTCAAGTGCAAATACCAACCTGAATGGAAAAAAATCCTGTTCAGAGGAGTACATCGTAATTGGCACTGTGGAAAAAAGAGGGTGCTTATTAAGGCTGAAGAAACAGACAGGATGATGGAGGTCATAAAAGGCATCTTGCACTATAACTGACCTTGAAACCCTCCTTTTCTTTCAGTCTGATTAAGGGAGAAAATATTTAGTTAGTTAGTCGCTTTGTCCTCCACATGGATAAGCACATGAAACACTGAGAGAGAGAGAGAGAGAGAGAGAGAGAGAGAGAGAGAGAGAGAGAGAGTGAGGGAGCAATCAATATATGCTGTCTTCAGTTTTTAACCAGAATGTTACAGTGGATAGGTTTATGAAACCTCCAGTAGGAAAGAGCACAATAGTTCCCACAACAGCAGATGTTGCCAAGTTTTACTGGAATGGATTGTCTGATGACTGGAATGTTACTTCTTATGTGCCAAGAAACAAAAGGAAAATGCATGAGAATTATTATTCCCCACAGAAAGCACCTTGAATAGGGACATAGGAATTACAAGATTGGATGCGAGCCACGGTCTACCAAGAGTGACCCACTGCCAGATACTGATTAGGAAACAATGGTGACACTGAAGAGATGCAGAATAAACTGACAATAGGAATATTTCTTGCTAACCCCACTATTTACTAAAGTTAAGAGTACATAACCCTTCTTATACACTTTTGATTTTTAATATGGTTTAATGCTATTTTAAACTATAGATATTTCTCTTCTCTAGGTAAGTGCCCAACTCTGTTTTTGAATCCTGCTAAATTCTTCTACTTTTTGGTACCTTGTGGCAGTGAGTTCCATAGGGGTTTTGTGTTATCAGACAAAAACATAGTATACATGTTTTCCTTTTCTTTCCTATCTTTCTTTAAAATACATTTTAAATGTATATTTTTAAAATATATTCTAGGAAAGGGCTGCATGATCTTGTCAAACAAAAAATAAAATAAGACAAATATCAAGATTAAAAAAAAGGGCTGGGGGGTAGTAAGCAGATGGTCTTGCTTTACTATGCAGGTGCTGTTCAGCAATTTTTCCCACCAGTGAAGCTGCTGTATTTTGCACAATGTTTTCCCAATTCACTAGACAATCAGGAACAGAACAACATGAATGCTCTGTTCTGTTACAATGTGCTGAGACAGCAGGTTATCGCTGGTGACTCTGAAGCTTGCTGACATCTGACATGAATTCCTGGCATGCTGACTTTTTAAAAATCGATGGGGACAGACCTCAGAGTAACAGAAATAGCTGTGAAGTTTAACACTGCTGAAACTGTTCAAGCTTGATTGGCTGGCGAACATGGAAGGTCAGGGAGAGGAGCAGTAGATCCTCATCAGTAGGAACAGAAGCAGATTATTATAGCAAAAAATCACTCTGAAGTTTCATAGCCTACTGTTTCTGTAAAATAGCCGAGATCAGGAGATGCATAATGTGCAGCAGACCTCTTCTTTATTAATACAACCTTAAGCTAAGGATGAAAAATGTATATTGGCACAAAGAAGGGCTCAATGGAGTGTTATAAAGCCATTGCTTGACCTCCATTTTTGATAATTTTAGAGTACTTCCTGAAAACTTTGTTAAAGGCAACACCTGAGCCAGAGCCAAGGACACTTGAATCTGATTCCTTTTGGTGAAGTATGCACTGTGGAGCTTTGGCATTAAATGTTACCATCTTAACCCCCTATGCAGTCAGTTCTACCTAAAACACAAATTTAACCATTAATAGTTTAACAAGTTAAGATTTGCCACGAAGAAATTAATTATTAGAGTGTTGCCTCAATCTAAATTATGCATAACTACAGAACAGCCTATTACCACAATTCCTTAAATACAATTTACTTTTCTCCTTCACTCATTCTAATTGTGTATAATTCCTAAAGAGATGCATACCAAAAACATGGAAGGAGGTACATTTCATTTAATGTGAATTATGGCTACGAAGGGGTCAAGAGAATTGTTTGGATAATCTTGAAAAAATAGTTTTTGCCAAAATGACATGGTGTCTTTCCTGAGAGACTGCAAATGCAAGTTAATAATGTGGTAATGAAACATGTAAAACTCGTAAGACTTGTGTTGAACAGCTACATATGTAGCTCACATACTTACTGCACCAACAAGTAATTGTAAATGCTATGTAATAATATTTATATAGAACTTCCATTCAGACAATGTAATATCACTTTAAAAACATTAATGACCTATGCCTTACAGTAGTCCTTTAAGGTAGAGAAATAGTATCTTCTAAAGGCACAAGGCAAGCATTTGAATACCTGTAGATTTATTAATATAGTGCCTAGTGCAATGGGATCCTGGTCAATGACTAGGAATCCTGGGCACCATGATAATAAAAATAAATAATAAAAGGATTTAGGCCTCTGGGCCTGTCTCAGCTCACCATGTCTCAGCTCTCCTTATTGCTCATTTTGCTTTGTTTCTAATTGCTCACAGGCTGTCAGGAAATGCTGTTATGTTTGCATGCTGCAGAATTATGCCCTGCTGAATGCACTTCAGATGAGAGTGTTCTAATAAATAAAGAAATTATGAAGTATGCTATTTTCTGCTGTAAAACATCTATGTGCTACATTTGTGCCCAGATGCCAAATGGTACCAAAAATAGAAATTTTTTTTCATATTTGCCGAGATCCATGGAGTTGGAAAATGACTGTAGAAACTATAGCAGCATTCAAGGCAACAAAGGCTTTGTTCATTAGTGTATTTCAACCAGCTTTTTTTTTTTTTTAACTTTTCAGATTAAGCAGTGGAATTTATTTTAAAAAGTAAGAAAATATGATTATTATTAATGCATGCTGAAACTAAATAAATATTTAATTTTTGAATCTACTAATAATCATAAATGGGTACTGTCAAGTGCTTTTATGTAGTTTCTAATGTAGCATTTTACTCTCCACTGAGTGTAAAACATTTGAAAATAACAGATCTTTCCCTACTAATTTTCTCTTAGACTGTTTGATGGACATTGTTTCTGCTATTTGTTTTGCACTACAAACCAACAGGGTAATGAACTTTTGATTGTAATGATAGTCAAAAAGGCTATCAATGGATAAGGACCAAGGCAAATAGGAGCTCCTCACTTCCATTCTATGGTGTAATTGCTTTCCTCTATACCAAAAAACTTGTAAGCAATTTCTGTATTAACAGTACTTTACTTGGTCTTCACTTTTTTCATTTCCCTCACAGGCGAGCAGATTAAAAGGAGCGGATACGTATTCAGACACCAAGCGATATCCCACTTATTTAATTTAGTAATTGCAAGACCACTCAGTGACATGCAGGTTTCAAGGCACACGTATCTTATCAGCCTAATTCACAGTCTAGTCTCAAATTTATCCTACTTGTCTTTGAAAGGTTCTTACTTATAATGTGTTGATCATCCAATTATTTATCCTTTTTAAGGTGAAGCATCTCTCTACATACCGTCCACCTCCACTCGCATTTCATGGCAAGAACTGCCTTCCCTTCCAAATGCTGTGGTTCTGTATGGCAACTATGCTAATTGCTTATCTGTGAGAGTTTTATATTAGGAAGAACTTCATGCTTGACACAACAGAACAGCAGGAAATGAAAAGGATGCTCAGCACTGTGTGGCCAGCCAGCTCTTTGGGAACTGCCAGTGACTGCTTCATAAAACCTGTTAGAGAACTTCTGCAGTAGATGCCTTTACAGTTTAGCTCCACTTATACCCATTTAGGAAGAGGGGAATAAAACAGTAAATCAGAAAGTTTGACATGCTCCCAAGAGACAAGTCCCTCTACCTTTAAGATACACATGTCCATAGTCTTGGTTTTCCACTGCAAACATCTTCCAAAGAGTTAAACTTTGCTGAGCTGGGCCTCAAATAACTACCTCAGGTGCAGCAGTTACACACAGGATCGAATTCCAACCTTCCACTTGTGATTTGTGATTTAGCTATACAGGTAATTCCACAAAAAGGACTGCAGCATTTTTAGTTTTTATGACCACAGTAGGTGCAAGCTGCTACTTGACGTCTCTGGGCATTCTTCGAAGCTCCCCTGAATGACAGTCATTAAGAAACTTCACAAGAAATCAAGAAATCCCCCCAAAAAACCTTCGAGTCTTTGAACAAAAGTGGAAAGGGAGGAATGGTGGTTAAGCATTTGAGTTGTCTCCAACTGAGTCTTCATGTAACATACTTCTAACAGTCCCCTTGACTTAATATTTTGTTTCTCAACATTATGGTGACTCCTGCCTGGTTCAATATAAGTAGGAAGCGGATATCAGACCCTATATACCATTCATTTCCTTTACACTCTGATACTAATGTCAGCTATGCCCATCATATCATGTTATGCTGTCCTATTCTATTCACTGATGTGAACTGAACGTGACCTGAAATGTTACAGAAACACCCACATTGTTTTCTTGTCAAATACTCAAATTCTATTAGCACTTATTCAAATATTTTAAAGGCTATGCAAGGGTCAGGTAGCTGATATGCACAGATATACTAAACTATTGGTGAAGAACAGTGTGCTAAAATTAATTGTAGGGACACATTGATACATAGGATGGTAATTTTCATGGATTTGGGAAAGAAATGTTATTGGATTTAGCCCAATTTATCCGTCTGTGCCAGCTTTTGCACAGAAAGCTGGCAGAAAGGTTAGGTAGAAAGTCCACAAGAAGATAAAGTTGCAGCGATGCAAAGGAGGAATTAAAGCTGATTCCTCTATTTTTGGGAAGCCACAATGAGAACAACAGTAGGACCACCTGTTTTCCCTTGTGTTGAACTCCCCCTGAACTACAAAAGCCTTTGTGGTTGCAAGACGCTGTAATACGCCTCCCTATTCCAGTTTCAGAGATTCTTTTCATATACCGAAAAGCTTACCTAAGCCTAACATTTCCCAGGACCTCTATTTAGATCTTACAAATGGCCTAAAATGTGTCCACAAAAAGCACATCTCTGCCTCATCACCCAATATGAACAGACACATCTCAGACTACACACAAGGTCAGTTGAAAAAGGTCCAAAAGTTTTGGCTAAACAGAAATGTTTGCTGAAACTCTCTGCTGCTCTAAAAAATTGCCAAAGTAATTAGGAAGTTTGAAAGCCTGAAAAAGCCAACAGTTTTCAGTCTTTCAATGAAAAGTCAATAATTCTCCACAGAAAAGGCTATATTATTTAACAAGCAACAGCAGCACCCTAATAGCTCTGTGGGGTTGTGTCCTCAAATATTTTCACCCAGAATCAACTGACTTTATTCAGAGCCAGATTGAAATTCACACTAAGAACTAACCGATTATATTCCTATAATTCTAAAAGGGCACCAAGCCAATTGTCCAGGATAAAAAGTGTATTGTTCAATACTATATTCACAGGATTTAAACATCCCATGTAGCATCCAACTCACTTGATAGAGCAATCGCTACTTGATTCAGCCACTTCTTGTGGCTGAAACCGTGGTGCCAGACACCTCAGCTAATCAAACAAAGAGGCTTGCTTGACAGTACCGCTGCTTCTTGGAACTGCAGCAACAATCTACCACCTCTGGAACGTCCACAAGCACTTCTCATAATGAGATTTCCCCCTTAAAGCAAGAGGAGGGTTTTATGCTGGAGAATGTTTGAAAAATAGTGGCATTCAGACAGAGCATTGGAAAGGAATAGTGACACAAGGAAAGGATGGGTTAAAACAAAATTAGTAATAACATGAAAAAGGTACACAGTGCAGCCAGCCCTTCCTTACATGCTGCTTTGGCAGGATAAAGGACGTGGTACATTATACAGGTTTTCAAGTCTGTAGTATTGACTTTCTCTAAAAAAATGTTAGCAGAAGAAATCATGGTCATCATTCCATATGCAGATATGAACTGACTCAGCGTTAGGGGTCATTCTTCAAGGAATATTCCCGATGTTTTTGTTTCCCTCCGAATCAAAAAAACCCAGATTTCACAGTGGTGACATCTTCCACAAAATGGATTATTTTCTCCACACAGCTCTAGCTGTGTCACCAAAAGACAAATAACATGAATCCATGAAACATGATCATGTGATTTGGAGGCTGAGAGATTTTCAAGGCTTAGAGCTACAATACTGCAAAATAAGGAGTGCTGCCATGCTGTTGCTCGGAGTACATTAGCAATGAAAGGACTGCATAACACACGCGGAGCTACTTATAAACTCAGTGAAGGCCAGGTTGTGAGGTAGTGAGTGAAGATCCATTTGAAGACTAGGGCTTATATTCAAGAGGGGTCCATGGGAGGGGATTGGGGGGACAAAACGGGGGGGGTGGAAGTGGTGTCTGTGGGGGGCTTGCTTACCCACCACAGGACCAGGGACTATTTTTAGACCCCTGACCCCTCCACCCCAGACAAACAGCATCCCCTCCTTCCAACAAACCTACCCCTCCCATCCTGCCCACCCTTCCCTACACTGCACTTTACATCCTGGGCTCCCAACACTGGTGAGTGCTGGTAAAACTGGAACCAGAAGCAGCTTGTGGGTTGGGCCTTTGGCAGACTGAGGGGGCTGGCTGGCCCACAGAAGGCAGGAAGAGGTTGTCTGTCGGGGCTAGGGCAAGGGGTCAGGGGGCTAAAAGTAGGCTGATGCTGGGGGGAGGGAAGGGCCGAAAAAGTGCAGCCCTGGGGCTGAGGCCAACAGCTGGGCTTTCCCAGCCACAGGACTGCTGAGAACTGTACAGACATTGAAGTGGACCTGTCTGGCCAGACCCAATCTAAGTTACGCTAACTCCAAGGTGCGCTTAACTTAGATCGGGTTGTCATTCTAAACCTCAACTTCCGTACAGGTCGCACTTAGATCAACCTAACTCGGTATCCAAGTGTAAGGTCTGCGCCTGGACAAACTAAGTTAGATCTGGTGGCCATTTGTAACATGATCTAACCTCCCCAAACACCAAGCTGCAGGTACGTTTACATAGCTGTTGGGCTGTATTGCAGTGTGCTAGGAGTAAGTCCAAAGACCCTGGGCTGCATTTTGGACCAAACAACTGCCTAGGAAGGGTGCTGTATCTTATACTGGTCAACAGGGCTATCTCAATTCTGCCTAGGACCTCCCAAGTCCTCAGAGAGGTTTAGGATATGGAAGGAAGGGAGAGATGGTTTAAAAACAGTCCTATCCCCTCTCTACTCCCTGACCTTCCCTGAACCTCTGGACAGCACAGACTCTCAACCAGTACTTTTAAATCTATCTGATGTTTAATTTATATCCACACTGGTTTCTGTAAGTCACTTTGCAACATTTAAGGTAGAGATTGGCAACATTTTCTGGCAGTAGGATGAAAAGACCCACCTTGGTAAAAGGAGGGCCAGTGCTAGGAATTGGCTGCTGCCACCACTTCTTCCCAGTGCCCAGTCACATTGCAGAATGGGAAATGCTCCCATTGCTACCCAAGACCGTGCTCTGCAGGCCTGGATCCAGCCCCTGGGCTGTGAGATGCTGACCCCTGTTCTAAGGAGACTGAAGGGACCCTAAAATGGTGGATTTTTAATATGACATTTGCACTGGAAAGGAAATACATGCTAAGGATTCTAAGCCTGGAGAACCAGGTTAAACTGCCTAATTCTTGGTCTTAGACAAACTGTTTACAGATCCATGTATTCATATTGTTACTGTGCTAGCCAGCTGTGACAACTTTGGCATGCTTACAGGATTATAAACACCATCATGGCCCAAGTATATGGCTTTGCAACCTAGGGCCCCATATAATACAGAGCTCTGTGGTGTGGCATGAATGCTAATTAGGTCCTATTAAGGTCCTACAGCTAAATTTTAGCTGAAGTTTCTGTAGAGAAAAAAAAGAGACTCTGAATTTGAACTTATTACCTGAACATTATCTCAGGCATCTTTCCAACTAATTTTCAACTTCAATTTTTAGAGGACCTGTACAATAATTTGACAGAAAGTATTTTAATAATGTAAACAAATTTTGATTAACCAAAAAAATTGCTTGTGCACTGCTTGCACTCTCATCATCCATTACAGAGCTCTCACTGTGGCACATTTTCTGTGTATGCCAGTGGTGTTCAACCCCTGGTCCATGGAGCCACATGTGGCCAATGGAACCACATCATCTGGCCTGCAGGTCTCCCCACAGATCCAGAAATTTGGTAGAGTATAACAGCAGCAGCATTAATTAATGCTCCTCTGCTGCCAGATTCCCAAACCTCTAGGGTACCCCACAGGCTGGGCAGCATGGCCTGTGTGAGCTTGATTGGGTATAAGGCAAAACTGGCTTTCATAGACTGTTTGACTTTAATACCTGTCAAAAATCCAAGCACTGCTTTGAAAATGTCTGAGAACTGAAATATATTTGCCTCACTACACGAGATAAGAAAAGTTACCCAAATTTTTATGTAACGTAGAAGAGGTACAAGTAGTAAAGTTCTCTCTTTGGGGAAATGGGTTGTATCAAAATTCATTCTGTACAAAGCACTACTACAGGTAAAAACAACTAACATACCCTTTGCTCATTTGTTAGAAATGTCGCATTGACTAATTTCCTTCGAAGAACACAGACTTAGCTGGCAGACTCTGTAGGATGCCAACTCTGCTACTGAATTCGAAATACTGATTATATAGTTAGCACAGTTTTCTATTAAGAGTCCCAACCCAGAGGAACAAAGCCAGGGAATTAGAGCTGTGATACTATTAGGTTTTGCTTTGTAATTTTCCATTTATAAGCACTAGGATTTTTATGAGAATGGCCAAATCTGTGAAAGTCAAAATGTTACCATTTAAGTCTAATGCTTTATAGAGTTACCCTGGGGACGGAGGAAAACTTCATTGAAACTACTGGATTTAACCACCAACCTTCATTCAGAATAAATGGACAAAGCAATTCCGCATACTTATGGAACAGGCTTAATTATGCAATATTTATATTACTATATTGCCTAAGTGTCCTAGTCACAGAACAGGAGCCCACTGCGGTCCTGCCCCACAGAACTACTGACCAAATCACAGGCTATCTGCAGGCTGCAGCAGGAATTGAGCCATGTGGTCTGGAAGGGTTCCCTGGGTATCTGAATCTGAACAGAGGGGGCTGGATATTGTTTGCTGGAGCTGTGTGAGAGGGAAAACAAAGCCTCAGAACACCACAGCAGCAGCTGTGGGACCCAAGAAAATTTGAGAGACTGGCTAACTGCTGGATAGAAAGAAACTTGGAACTGTGTTTAGAGGTCTCCTGTTTGATTCCTTCTGCATTCAGGAACACAGGGCTTTGTTCAGAATATATAAATACATGGAATTTCCATTTTCAGTTCCTTCTGTTATAAGCAACAACCTAAAAAAACTCCATATTTTACCTCATTTCAATTCAAAGAGGGAAACAATTTATTTGAGCTAAGTGGAATTGAGAAGGCTATAGAGTGAAAGCAGTTCTCTCACTAAGAGCCCCAGACTCTTTTACTCCACTCCGCCAAGAAAACCTCTAAAAAATGCTCAAGATTCAGTCCAAAACAGAAGACTTTCCCACTTCTATTCCAACTTCTTTTCACTCTGTATTAGAACAGGAATAAATTTCAATATTTCAAAAGTTACTGCAAGACAGAATTCTCTTCCAGTGAGCTATTGTATATGACACAGTTGGCAGCAAAAACAAGATAAAAGATCAGCATTCGTGTGTCCAGCCCCAATAAAATACAACATATGATTAGCTTGTTTTGTCTTTGTGGAGACAAATTGCTGGAGATGACAGAGATATGTGAAGAGTAATCAGCTTAGGATGTTGTCTACCAAAGCTCTGCTGCCTAGTGCATGGTAGCCTTACTTTAGTAGAACATCTAAGATTGAAATGCATTTTATTAGGGAATTATAAACCCATGTTAGAAAGATCATCTGTTCTTAACTTAAATTCACATTCTTTTATGGCACTGTAACTCACTTCTCTTAACTGGGACAATAACTGTTGGATTCAAAGACTGACCAAAACAGTTATGTTTAGGGAATGCTGCATGCCATGTAATGAAGAGGGGAAAAAAGCAAACTAGCAAAGGAGAGACCTCCTGGCTTTCATAAATCATTTTTTGACAGGAGGGTTATTTATCCTGGGAAATAAGCTTAATCAATAATAGTGAGTGAAACAACCTTAATAAAAAAGAGTATCAAGCCTATTTCTGTTACAGCATGATAATTAAGGGGGGGATTGCAGTAGGGAAATAATTATTATCTTGACAAATGAATTCTGGATTGTTTCTAAATCTTTGATTTCAGAAACATAAAGTACAACAGATTGGATGCTGAACTCAGAAGTGATGAGCACTCCCAGGAAAGGTGGCTCAAAACTAAAGAAGAAATTTGCCAACCCAAAGATATCAACATTTTAATTGTATTGTTATATATAAGCCAAGTGTTAGCTTCTCGAAAACCCCTAATTACCCCTAATGGTGGGGTAATTAACATAGCTCTGTCAAACAGAGGACAAATAGGACATCTAGGAGAGATTTTTGCAGCCTCATGAGAGTGTCTTAATCTTCCTTTAGGACTCAAATTCTTGTGTGGTAAAATTCATTATTGTTTGGTTTAGTTAGTTTTCCCTATTTACCTTTCCAGGCCTTTTTAAGTAATTAATAATTTCATCAGACTTCAAAAAGAATTAGTCTACAGATTTGAAACAAACTATGTAACTCCAGCTGTGAAAACAAGATGCACCAAACACTTGCAGGGGGATTACAGGCCACCCAAATCACACATTGCTACCCTTCATACAATTAATTATGTCAAAATGGTATAGAAAAAACCGCAGAAAATTAACAGAATTGAAAAAAAAATCCCAAATCCTACTGCAAGAAGAGCTTAGACTCCAAAATAGAAGAAGTGCCAGAGATTCCAGGAAATTCACTAAAGACAGCTACTGATTTTACATGGAGTTGCTTATATACTATGGTCCTGACTAATGGTAAAAGAACCATCATGCTGGATAGAAACCATAAATAAGTGAAAGCATGTAGGAAATTAAATATGGATAAGTCAGGAAGGAAAACAAGGAAATAAGAAAATGAGTAACATGCTCACTGAGCTGAATTTGACACTGCATATTTAAGTAGGAAGTCTGCAGTCCAGAATCTTGACCTCAGAAAGTACGATTGTCTTTTACATTCACAGAATCATAGAAAGTTAAGGTTGGAAGGGACCTGAGGAGGTCATCTAAATCAACCCCCTGCTCAAAACAGGACCATCCCCAACTAGATCATCTCAGCCAAGGCTTTGTCTGACCAGGTCTTAAAAACCTCCAAGGATGGAGACTCCACAACCTCTCTGAGTAACTTGTTCCAGTGTTTTACTACCCCCCTAGCAAGAAAGTTTTACCTTATATCTAACCTAAACTTCCCTTGCTTCAACTTGAGGCCATTATTGCTCCTTGTTCTGTTATCTGCCACCACTGAGAACAGTCTAGCTCCATCCTTTTTGCAACCAGCCTTCAGGTAGTTGAAGGCTGATATTAAATCACCTCTCAGTCTTGTTTTCTCCAGGCTAAATAACCGCAGTTCCCTCAGCCTCTCCTCAGAAGCCATGTGTCCCAGCCTCCAAACCATTTTCACTGCCTTCTGCTGGACCCCCTCCAATTTGTCCACATCCTTTCTGTACTGGGGGGAAGGGCAAAACTGAACACAGTACTCCAGATGTGGCCTCACTACTGCCGAGTACAGGGAAATCATTACCTCCCTTGATCTGTTGGCAATACTCCTACTAATGCAGCTCAGAATGCCATTAACATTCTTCACAACTAGGGCACATTGTCAGCTAATATTCTGCTTATCGTCTACTGTAACCCCCAAATCCTTTTCTGCAGAACTGCTGCTTAGCCAGTCAGTCCCAAACCTGTACCGGTGCATGGTATTCTTCTGTCTTAAGTGAAGGACTTGTCCTTATTTAACCTCATGAGATTTCTTTTGGTCCAATCCTCTCATTTGTTGAGGTCTCTCTGAGTCCTAGCCTTACCCTCCAGAGTATCTATCTACTGCACCCCCAGCTTGCTGTCAACTGAAAAACTTGCTGAAAGTATACCCTATCCCACCTTCCAGGTCATTGATGAAAATATTGAACAAAATGGGCTCCAAGATCACTGGCAGGGGCACTCCACTTGATACCAGCTGCCAACTAGACATTGAGACATTGATTGCTACCCTCTGAGCCCAATGAACCAGCCAGTTTTCTATCCACTTTACAGTCCATTCATCCAATCTGTACTTCCTTAGCTTGCTTGCAAGAATGTTGTGGGACACTGTATCAAAATCCTTGCTAAAGTCAAGGTATATTATGTCCACTGGCCTCCCCTCAACCACAGAGCTAGTCATCTCATCATAAAAGGCAATCAGGTTAGTTAGGCATGACTTGCCCTTAGTGAATCCATGCTGACTGCTCCTCATCACCTTTTTGCCCTCTAAGTGCTTAGAAATGGATTCCTTGAGGATCTGCTCCATGATTTTTCTAGGAATTGACATGAGGCTGACTGGTCTGTCATTCTGTGGATCTTCCTTCTTCTCTTTCTTAAAGATGGGAACTGCATTTTCCCTTATTCAGTCATTCAGAACCTCTCCTGATTGTCATGAGTTTTCAAAGAAGATGGGCAGCAGCTCTGCAATCATACTGGCCAACTCCCACAGCACCCTCAGGTGCATCCTGTCTGGCCCCATGGACTTGTAGAGATCCAGCTTTTCTAAACAGTCCCTAACCTGTTCTTTTGCCACTGTTGATTGCTCACCTCCTCCCAAACTGTGCTGCCTGGTGCAGTAGTCTGGCAGCTGACCTCGCCTGTGAGGACAGAGGCAAAAAAGGCAAACCAGTACTTTAGCCTTTCTGCATCCTCTGTCACTAGGTTGCTTCCCAGTTGCTTTCCCTGATCTTCTTATTGTTGCTGACACACTTGTAGAAACCCTTCTTGTTACTATTCAGGGCCCTTGCTAGCTACAACTCCAGTTGTGCTTTGGCTTTCCTGAATTCATCTGTGCATGCCCGAGCAGTACTCTTATCCTTCTCCTTAAGGAATATTCCATTCTTAAGGAATACAGGGCATCTTTAATTTGCCTGATTCATACCTTTCTCAGATCTGACTGACAAATCTGACCTCTCATTAAAGTTACCTCTTAAGCAAACATATTTCTTCTTTTGTGAACTATCTTCTGCATTGGGCCTGACTCACCCCCACTTACCTGAGTGCAGCCTCTCCTGCAGGCTCTCTGTAGAAGTATCAGCCTCTAGGAGAGCATATCCTTGTTCATTCCTGAGAGCAACTTCAATTTCTGCAAAAATACTGATAGGTAACTTGCCAATGGAGGCTTGTAGAGAACACATGCATTATGCCCTAGACAAAGATTTTCCCCAACAAGTCCATCCCCATTTTAGAGGGTATTAGTCTCTGATAGGCAACATGATGCCCGTCTACTGCTGCAGCTTCCCTTCCTAGCTTATTGCTAGAACTCCGAGTTAGGGCACAAGAAGCCAAGGTACTCCTGTAACTTCATATATGTCACTGTCTTTACAAACAGGTGTAGGTCAGAAACCACTGTCATATGTAACCATTTTATGATTGACATCTCTGACTGGATCCTTTGAATATCAGGGGGTCTGATATTTCTCAGAAGCAAACATTTTATTCTTGCTCCAAACATTTTTCTAAGCTCCAACTTACACTGACTATTTTCAGTGAACTCACAAACAAGCTATAGACCAAATGTGATTTGGAAAAAAACCCAAAAAACTGTCTGGGAAGTAATTCTTAGTATATCAAATCATTAAAGAGAACTGCTTGGAGATGATTTGTGAAGGAAAAAGGTACTCAGTTCACTGAATACATTACTCAATTCAAATTATTCAAGAGTTCTAAAACCTAGTCCTCTCTTTGGAGTCCCCAAGTAAATAGAAGGAACTCTTGAAAAAGAATATATTTTGGATGCTTTAATATGAGATTTTTAACTTTCTTTTTATTTGACTGAGGGATCAAGATTTTTTTTTTTTTTTTCAAATCAAGATTTATATGGGTTCTTCCAGTGAGGAGTATCATGTGTTATTTCTGCTTCATCCTACTTCCATTACATGGGCAGTATTCCCATTGACTTCAAAGGTGTGGGATCGGAACCCTCAGCCTTGTGCCCTGACTCTCTGTTCACTTGTGATTTACAACACCCAAGTATAATACCTTGAAGTTACTGGCATTACAAAGATGTGAAGCAGAGGGAGGGGAATAGGTAAGCGAGATGAATATCAGACCCTCAGCTTTCAAATTTTATTGCCTTGGGCTTAATCTCACTTCATTTTGCCTCTGGGAACAGCTTCAATGACTTGAACAAGGATACAATCAAGAGATAGAACAAGATTTGGCCCTTTTGAGAATTCTAGATTTAAAGCCTAGAGTTCTTATATAGGCTAATCTCTTTTCTTTAACATGGATTTCAACCAAGATTTACTGTCACCCAAAATTTAATCCCTACAAGTGCCACACTCCTAATACCTGTTAGTTTGCATTTCACTTTTCTCCATAACAGTCCAAATGTAATGTTTGGCCATTGTTATTCTGGTTTCATGTTGGAAGAATTCAGTGTTATTGATAATAGATGCCATAACCCAGAAGTATATTTCTTTGGAGAATGAAACACCTTAAGCCTAGATGTGGTAGCAGTGCAATGTGTTCATTTCTTACTCTACTTCAAAACATTGTGGTTAGCTATTTTCTACTAATTATTCCTAGGATGCATCAACACTGCTGTCTGTTATAGAGGCATATGAGTGAGAGAGATGGACTCTAGTTTAATGTGTGTGTGTGTGTGTGTGTGTGTGTGTGTGTGTGTGTGTGTGTGTGTATTTATAGGAGTCATTACAGATGCAAGAAGAATCTTTCATTTGCAGAAGAAAGACAAGGTAATAGTGATGGACTATTCCTGTTCCTGCCTTGCTTGCAATAAAACATTTATTCAGACTACATATTTAGTGCTGCAGGTGGCATTGTTACTGTTCAAAGAACCTACTCAGCGTATAATGTGTTGAGTGCTTCATCTTCCTGAAAATGAATCTTGAAAACTTCTGAATTATATATCTCCTCCTGCTTTTCAGTGGATCCATAATTTTCTTCAGAAGATGAATTGAGGACAGCAACACTGATGAGAACTAAACTAGAAAGGTTCGTGTTAAGAACATGATCAGTATATCAGATGCTGAAAGTGAAGTGTATGACTCCAAATCATAGACTGACAACATGCCAGGGTGCCAGAGATGATGCAGTCAGGTAATGAAGCCATGAGGCTGGGCAGACCAGCCTGTCAGAGACATCTTATTGCAGAGAAGGCATAACACTGCTCTTCCCATTCACTCAGGTTTCATTCTCAGCAAAGGAAGGAGCAAGATGTAGCTTCAAACATCTATTTTTGAAAGGAATTCTGTACCTTAGGTCACAAACAGCAAACTAATCTCTTTACACGTAATAAGTACAAGTCAATAAACTGAAGAGCTTTATAAAACTACAGTGAGAAATATCCTATAATACTATAACAGACAAACCTAGAACAATTGGCATAACTATTGAAAAAAAGTCCTTGCATTTTAGAAAAGTTTTTCACTTTTCTGGAAGTGATTTTCCCCCTCTGTAACCATTATACTTCCCTTTATGAGCAATCAGATTGATCCTGTATGACTGATATCATCTACTGATAATATATGGATCAGACACCAATTTACTGTATGAATGTTTTATTAATGTCTTCCATTTTCCTGGTGAATAACCCTGCCAAAATCATTTATACATGGATCGTATCAGCTGTCTGTGTGAAGCTGGTAATGGTTATCAGCAGATACTCTGCTTCAGTAGCTGTTTCCTTACCACATTTGTAGAATAATGAAGATCTGTGGAAAAGGTAGAAAAAAGGATTCATACCCTTTAAACTTTACAGTTGTGCCTTGAACTACTTGCATATTCCTCTCTGTGTGTCATAAACATTTCTAGTTCTCTGTTCATAAATAATTTGTCGAGGATGAACACATTGAGGGAGTGAATATTCAGCATGATGTGTGGGGATTTAGCTGTGTGCCTATGTTAAAGTTAATGGGAGTCTTGTGGCTAAATCTCTGTGCATTGCATGGAATCTTTACCCCTTTACAATGCTTTAGGCTTTCAGGAGTGTCAGAGTCTAGTAAATTGATGCGCTGTATTTTCATCTCAGTGCACACAGATTTCTGTGTATGGGATTTATGTGCAGAAATGCACATGCAGCAAGATAAAAAGATATTTTTAGGTGAGTGGTTTTCAACCTTTTTAGACTTGAGGCACCTCTCAATAGATTTAAGGCACCCATCAGAAAATGCCAGCTCTTAGTTTTCACTATTTTTTTTAACTACAGAAAAATAATAGAGGAATTATTCTGTTGTAAAGAACTTATTCTGACCTGGTCTGGTCTTTCCATTTTTAACACTATAGATTCTTGTTTGAAATCTCAAGTTTCATCTTGTGAATCATATTTGCACATAACAATGCACATACAACAGCATGGCACTCTGATTGAAAAGTATCGTCTTGGATCATAAAAGTAACCATATTAATTCATAAAATCCTTAAAATTAAAACCACACCTGTATGCTGAAATCCTTTTTAAAATAGCCTGTGAATATCCCGATTGTAGAAAGCAATAGATTGCTGGCACAGTAGACTAGGGGTTGGCAACCTATGGCCCATGGGCCAGATCCAACTTGTGAAGTGACTGGATCCCACCCATGGCAGCCTAGGGAACCAGCAGCACTCTCCAGTAACTGTAGCAGAAGAAGCATCTTCAGGGTCTTGTGGCTTGCTGTGTTTAGTTTATTCTCTGCAAGACAGCAGAAGAGGCATCCCTAGGGTCCTAGAATCTTTTTCTATATATTCCCTTCACAGCATCTGCTGATCACTGGGGAGGTATTTGGGATGCAGTCTGGGTCAGGGACAGGATCACAAGCAGCAGACCATGGCAGCAAAAAGGTTTCCAGCCTCTATGCTAGTCAAGAACTCCCTGTTTATGTAGGCTGCAAACAGATATCACATTTATTCTGTATACAGTTTTTTTATTCTAGGACAACGGGTCATCATTCAAACATCCACATTTGTTGTCTTGAGAAAAATCTTTTAAAAAGTTTAGGAAAAAATAGTATTTCATGGGATAAGAAGTACTGTTTATCCCAGGACATTTTAAAGTAAGTCTGAAAGTATTTATCCCAGGATTGTATCATTGATTCAATGGCAGAAAGTCAGTAGTGCATTTAGCTGCTCACTAAACATTGATAAGAAGGGCAATGTGTCTACATGCCGATCCTGGGCTATTTCTGTTCGAGCACAAACACAGGCACAACTTTTCTAGGGAAAAATGCAGTCTGCTCCTAGTCCTACAGATATACTACAGATGGCAGCGTTGCCAGGCTCCCTCAATACAACTCACTGTTGTGTTTCAACCCTGACCAAGATAAAAGGGTAAGTTAGCCTGCATGCCGGTTATAGCTTTTGATGAGACTATTAAAAAGGGTGCTGATGATTTCTGTTACAGACAAGTCTAATTAAAAGCTAAATCAAAATATGGTATCTATCACATGCCTTCAAAACAGGAAGAACTTCATAGGCCAGGGCTGATGTAAATTGGTTTAACTGCACTGAAGCTACATTTATTTATACCCACTGAAGATCTGACTATATATCTCATTTGTTTGACAGAAAGTTTCATTTGCTAATGTAAACCTTTTGTAGCTTAATATAAACCCTATGGCATTTGCTAATGTCATAATGGCTATGGCACTAATTCATTTGGCAAAATGCATGTACCACCTATCGCTTTTTCAATTTGGATCACAGTAGAAAGTTAGGCAGTAACAGAATTTTTTGCAATAATTTTCCATTTTTAATAATTTTTTTTTGCACTTCTAGAATGTATTTTTACCCCACAAGACCCTAACCAAGTATCTCAGCTCTGTTTACTGCAGTGGATTATTTGCAGGTCCAATAATTTAACGTTTAAAATTCCTCTCCCCCATCCCCACCCCACACAAACACAAACACAAACTTTCTTCACTGCAGAATTTTGCTAGAGCTTTCCAGTCACACAAAAGCACCAATTTTCCCACCCTTTTCCAAACATCCTCTCTTTTGATGTAGGACTGGAGATCAAACTACCACTCCCAGGACTCTAGATGGCAAATTTAAAACACCCTTAATTGGATGCTGAAAAAACTAAGCATGCCTCACAAGGGCTGAGACACAAGACTTATGGTTGTTTACTGTAACACTAAGACAGTCCCATTAACAAGAATGATGGGAAACTGCATCATGGCATTATTCTTAGCAAAAGACTTGACAAATATGTTTTGTAAATGAAGGAGCTACAACAGAGAAAACATATAACGCACTTTTTTCTTTTTCTTTTTTTTCCCAGTGAAATGGTTGCATGTTTAATGCTTTATACATTATTCAAGGCTCCATTTTCCAGGGTTCATCAATACCTAGTCCACAGCAGCTAGAAGCTTGTAACAACTGACAAATGTAGACAAAACATGCTGCTTAACCCAAGAACAGTGGGTCAGAGAACAAACAGGAAAATTTATTGTCTTCACTATATTACTGTTGGAATGGAGAAGTAAATGAATACCATATGTTATGGCTTATCACTTACAGTATGAGTGTATCATGAACAGCCCAGCATGTCCTACTTAAATAATACTGATGGATAACACGCAGGCAGCTTTTGTTCATTGCTGGGGTTTTGTCTTGTCTACATGTTGTTTATAGTTATTTAGGGTGAGAGAAAGAAACAAAGAAGCAGATAGTCATATTGGGGGCTCAAGCAATCCCCTCTTTTACAAGCTCATAACATGCTCCCAGCTACATGTGTTTGGGCTGTACTTAGCAACAAAACTACTGCAAGAAAATAAATAATGATAATTAAACTTTTCAGGATAACTAGCAGATTCCACCATATATTTTTAGAACAAACATTATATTAAATTTTCAAACCCTACTTGCAAGATGCTTGCAAAAGGTGGGGGGAAAAAAACTCAGAAGAGAAATGGCAACCACAGTTTTATTGCATCTGCCTGCTTGGAGGATTGTATGGAGATCAGCAATAATTTTTATATTCTATACAGTAACTCTGAAGGTGACTTAGAAGCAAGTGTAAAGTGGAGTTCTAGTACAGCATTAGCACAGCCGAAAACCAGTCACCTATTTCTCCATTCTGTCCAATATCTTCTAAACCTATATGTTTTCATGGGGCCTGATTCTTTTCTCACCTCACACTGGCTGAATGATGGTCACTTCAGTAGGACTTCTTTGAATTTGCACTGTTGTCTAGATCAGTCAGACAATGCCTGACCCCCCCACTAGCCCCTTGCACTTTATATGGTCTTTTATATCTGCAGCAACTGAATGCAAAATGAGTGGAGCATTCCAATTTTGTGTCACGTTACACCCACTCTGCATGAGGTAAATCATGGGACATGTTGCAAGGTAGTGCAGAATCAGGCCCTGGGGAAATATCATTATGAGCTAAATCTTTTTATGAAGAATTTGTAGCCAAATAGGACTAGCATGAACAATGTGAGAATTTTTCCCAGGTAAATGAAGGAATATGTGGCTGAGGAGCCAAATTTATCTTGCTGGGTAACTTAATTGGAATCAGTGGCATTGTTGCAGAGACTGAGTTGGCTCACATATTTTAAAACACACTTTGAACAAAAGAAGGATGACTGTTTCTGGGCACACACCTCTACCAAGTTATATGAATTAGGGGTTTCCACTCACAAACTTGCCTTATTTTAAAGAAAGTGGTGCAACTACTATAGGCTAGGGCTAGGTACAGACATTTTAAAAGCCCAAAGCTAATTAATCTATGTTCGAGTCAGAGAAAATTAGGGTTAGAAAGAACCTCAGAAGGTCATCTAGTTCAACATCTTGCTCAAAGCAGGATCTCCCCCAACTAGATCATCCCAGCCAAAGCTTTGTCTTACCAGGTCTTAATAACATCCAAGGATGGAGATTTCACCACCTTTCTGGGTAACCTGTTCCAGTGTTTTATTACCCTTCTAGTGAATATCTTTTTCTAATAGCTAACCTAAACTTCCCTCCCTGCAACTTGATAACGTTGCTCCTTGTTCTATCATCTGCCATCACTGAAAACAGGTTATCTTCATCTTCTTTCAAGCCTCCCTTCAGATAGTTGAAGGCTGCTATTAAGTCCCCTCTCAGTTTTCTCTTGTCTAGACTAAATAAGCCCAGTTCCCTCAGTCTGTCCTCATAAGCGGGGCTCCTGGTAGGGCTGCGTGAAGCTTCGGGTGCTGGTTTGATTTGGAGCAGTTTTGGCCCAATTCAGCAGCTGAATCTCTGAACCTGAATCAAATCAGGAGAGCAATAAAAAGGTCCAACTTGATTCAAAGCTTTCCAAAATTGATTCAGAAAAAGATTCAGAGAACTTCAGAGATTCAGACAGTCCCCGCTTGCCGCTGCAGGGAACTGGACCCAGACTCTGTGCCGGTAAGTAGGGGGTGGAGGGAGGGGCTGGATGAGGGAGGCTCCCCTCCTGCTGCAGTCTTGGGCAGGGGTCGTACCAGCTCCCCGATGCTGCATGCACTCCGAGGGGGGCGGGGGAAGAATCTCACCCTGCTGCTCTCCCCTGGGGCCTCTGCAGCCAGGTGGGTGCAACCCAGTGTAGCAGGGCAGAGTGAGGCCACACAGGAAAACTGCTTACCACTGTGAACTCCATGCTGCCTTGGCAATGCATCCCTTGTGTGTGGGACTGCAGCAAGGTGTACCACCCTGTACCACTGCCCTCGCTGCTGCCACGCATGCAGAGGAAGCATTGTCAGAGCAGTGTGGAGCTCGCAAAGGCAAGCAGATTTACCATGTGGCTGTTCTCTGCCCTGCCACACCAGGTTGCACCCACTGGGCTGCAGAGGCACGAGGGGAGGGCAGCAGGGTGGGAGCCTAAGCCCATAGAGTGCACTCTCCCCCATCCCACACACAGATCTGGGGGGCACATGCCCCCCCACCCCTGTGAGTGCATGCAGCAGCAGGGAGCAGGCCCTACCCCCTGCCCCCCAAACAACTACCCATGGCCCCATTCCACTCCCTGCTGGGGTCCTGCAGCTGTGCATTGCAGCCCCAGGCCCCAAGCCCCATGCACTGCCTGCTGGGCGGCAGCCCCAGTCCTGCCTCAGCCCCCCTCAGCAGCCCCAGCCCAAATTCCCTCCCTCCCTATGGAGGCCTCAATCCCCCTCTCCTACTTACCTGCAGGAGCTGTTCTCCAGGCTGCCTGGCAGCCATGTGCATATACATGCACATGGTGCCCCATCCCTGACCGCCCTCCTCTGCTCCCTCCCAGCCCCTTGCAGGCTGAAAATCTGCTAGCCTGCAGAGGGTTTGTTGCAAAACTGCAAAATCTGTAGGTTTCTCTGCTAAAATGAGAAATCCATGTTTTCCTCTGGTAAGGGGAAAAATCCACATTTTACTCCATTTTTCCATGGGAAAAAGAAAACCACGGCTGGACTCTCTGCAATGTGTCCACACCCGTTCTGTAGTGGGGGGCCCAAAACTGAACACAGTGCTCTAGATGTGGCCTCATCAGTACTGAATAGAGAGGAATAATCACTTCCTTTGACCTACTGGTAACACACTTACCAATGTAGCGCAGCATGCTGTTAGCTTTCTTAGCAACAAGGGCACACTGTTGGTTAATATTCAGGTTATTGTCCGCTGTAACCCCTAGGTACTTTTCTGCAGAGCTGCTGCCCAGCCAGTCCACCATCAGTGTGTACTGATGCACTGGATTATTCTGTCCTAAGTGCAGGTGACTTTGCACTTGTCCTTGTTGAACCTCATGAGATTTACTTTGGCCCAAACCTTCCATTTGTCTCAGTCATACTGACTCCTAGCTTCCAGTGTGTCTACTACTCCCCCCCAAGTTTGCTGAGTGTGCTCTATATCATCTTCCATGTCGTTGATGAAGACATTGAACAAAACTGGCCCCAGGACTGACCCCTGGGTCACTCCACTTGATACTGACTGCCAGCTAGACATTGAGCCATTGATTACTACTTTCTGAGTCTGATGCTCCAGCCAGTTTTTCAATCCAGTTTACTGTCCATTCATCCAGCCCACACTTCCTTAGCTTGCCTGCAAGAATGTTGTGGGAGACCATATCAAAGGCCTCCCTAAAAATCAAGATATACCGCATTCACTGGTCTTCCTGCATCCACAGAGCCAGTCACCTCATCATAGAATTCAATCAGGTTGGTCAGGCATGACTTGCCCTTGGTGAATCCATGATGACTGTTCTTAATCACCTTTTTGTTCTCCAAGTGCTTAGGAATGGATTCCTTGAGAATCTGCCCCATGATTTTCCCAGGGACTGCGGTGAAGTTGACTGGTCTGTAGTTCCGAGGATCCTCCTTTTCCCCTTTCTTAAATATGGGAACTATATTTGCCCTTTTCCAATCATCTGAGACCTCTCCTGATTGCCATGAGTTTTAGAAGATGATGGCCAGTGGATCTACCATCTCATCAGCTAACTCTCTCCGCATCCTCAGTTGCATCCCATCTGGCCCCACGGATCTGTGTATATCCAGCTTTTCTAAATAGGCCCTGACCTGTTCTTTTGCCATTGTTGATTGCTCATCTCCTCCCCAAACTATGCTGCCTGGTGCAGTAGTCTTGGAGCTGACCCTACGTGTGAAGACTGAGGTGAAGAAGGCTTTGAGCTCTTCAGCCTTTTCTGCATCCTCTGTCACAAGGTCACTTCCCCCATTCAGCAAGGGGCCCACACTTTCCCAAGGGGCCCACACATTCTGATTTCTAAGACCCCTACCAATAACAAGAGGTCAAAGTAGGAATTAACGCACAGATTCTCAAAGATATGCAGGCTTCTAACTCTGAAGAGCCCCCAAATATCTGAAGCAAAGACAATTTTCATGAACAAAACCATTGTTGACAGTTTACCATTGATACAAAGGATTTTCAGATAGAAAAGCTTGTAGAAAGGAGGCAGAACTAAAAGACATTTGGGGAGGTACCATTGCTGCTTTCAAGGTAGTGACATGGATCTATGAGAGGGCACACAGGTGAATAATACCCATCAGTATCAATAATAAAGAGGGAAAAAGAACAAACATAACAAAGACAAAAATTGTAGATGACAAGCAAATCGACTAGGACATGGCTTTAAACCAAAAGTGCTATATTACTTCACAAAGGTTTTTCGGTGTAATTTGAAAACTAAATCTTATTGCAGTATCAAAAAAGTGTAAGTCCCAAAAGCCCCTTATTTTTGAATATCCACATAGAATTCAGAAAAGCCACCAAAAAAGAAATTAACTAGCACTACAAAAAACTCCGAAAACTTACGGCATGCCAGAAAAGTCTCAAAACATTCAACTTCTCACTGAAATCTAGGGGTTTTATACCTACCATAATTCCTTCCCCAAACCACTTTAAACAGGAAAGCTAGACTCAGGCTGTTCTGGAGACTGTGCAACACTAAGTAATCCTAATGCAGTCATTCTGCAAGATGACCAGGAGCATGAAATGGCCAGGGTACTGATGGGCCAACATCAATAGTTTTGAGCCTAAACATTTGAACATGTCTAGTGACTTTGAGGTGTCCAACCAGAGATGCTTTATAGTGATCTCAGTTGCAAAAACTGCTCCACATCCACCCTTGGGAAGTGAGGCTCGTTTAAAGCACCCAAATTGGGGCATCCAATGTTTTTGAAAATTAAGCTATAACATTCATGCTGTTCTCTTTTAGTCAACATAGAAGTTTGTTATGACAACTTCATGACACCTATATGCCCTGACATTTCATTCCTCCCTCTTGCGTTATGCTTTTCCAGTCCTTTCTTTGTATTATAAATTATTCTTGGCATGTCCCAATGATGTCTCCCTTCTCCTCTGCTCATTTTTCCAGTCTCCTGAGTGGGTAGCAGTGACACTGGAAATTATTTATGACCATTACTATCATCACCAGTTTGTCTCAGCAATTTGTTGATTTGTTCACATGCACATTTCTTCTCTTGCACAGAAAAATTATGTATCCCAAGATACTTGTGTACATCTGTTACATATGGAGGATTGTGCAAAAGACTATGGTGTGGAGCTGCTAGTCATGAAGGATAAAGTCATCTGTTTCACAAGAGCAAAATGTAATGAGTTATATACAAGTACGATCCTAACAATGCAATCTGCTCAGAATGGGTAGATTCCTAATGTCATGCACGTCCTACTGGGTGCTGCCCAAACTGTTCTTGCACAAACATGGCATATATTGTGGCGATACCTTTCCTAGGAAACTCCATTTTGTCCTGGTATAGTCTAGCAGCTGGAACTGCTAAAGCAATCTGTGAATTTCATCCCAGTGTTCCCCAAACCTGAAAATTATGCCCACAGGATAGTCACCACAGTTAGATATAGCTCCAGATACCTACTTCCCAAACACTAGCTGTTGGCTGACAGGTATGTGGATCTCAAACACCTTCCTACGCTATATAACTCCATTTGGAGGCTTAGGGTGTCAGTTTGCTTCCATCTCTATAGCATCTTTTGCTATTACACACATCATTAGGCTGACAACACAGAGAACTCTGATAACTTATTTGCATTCAGGTAAGTTATCAGAGGGGAAAACTATGATAATATATTTACTCAAAAGATGGTGACATCCAAAGCAGAGCAGGTGGAGGTGCTTATTTCTCCATAGATACTGCCCCAAGGGTATCTGCAATCATAAAGGATGTTTTCACAAGGTTAGAAGCTTAGATCTGTAATCTCTGTCAGCCTTTGGGGCTCAGGGAGATTTCCTGCAGGCTTAGTTACCTAAGCACAAACATGGATCTATCTCCAAGCACAAGAAGCCCTAATTAAGGCTGCCAACAGTAATCAGATGATGAAAACAAGCAATATGTGAACTTTCTCAGGTAGCAGCATAAAATATTTTGAAACCGCTCTGTCTCACAGTCAGCTCAACTCACCTCCAGGAAAGGCTGCAGATGAATCTGTGGTTTGCAACTGGCACCTGAACTTCCAGTCTGGATTAAAAAGCTAAAGTTCTCTTTGTTTGCCAGGATAGCCCTGCCAGTGACAGATGTTTGTACTGCATTGATGTAATTTTCAAACAAGCATACATTTGGCATTAGATCAAAATCATTTTTCTCTGTCTTGCAGAGAGTCAAATCTCAGGGTAACTTGTCTTATCGTGGGGCTAGATGGAACCTAGACAAACAACTTCTAGCAGGAAGGGCAAAAGCCCTTGGTTTTGAAATAAACCAATATCAATATGATTTAATGAACTAGCAAGCTTCACACTGACTCATAAGGCAACTTCCTTTCCATCCCTTCTGACATTCTGGTATTACCTCTGCCCTCTGCAATTTCATTTGCCTCCTGGCCTGAAACATTGGCTGAGAAATAGCCTTGAACTTGAGTTGCTGCAGTTCCCTGGACAAATCATTATGTCTGCCTTGTACGCCTCTGCCCCACACAATTTAGCAATGCCGGTTTGTCTTTTAGGCTCGCTTAGAGATTTCAGGAACAAAAGAAAAGCAAATGGAAACAAACAAACAATCTTAGTAACTTATTAAGATGCCCAGGACAAGTATAAGTGGAAATGGGAAGTGAAAAGAAAAATAATCACCACAGATTTATCAAATAAATACCTTTCCCTCCTATGTAAAGAGTAAACAAATCATTCTTTTGCTGTACAAATTTATTTTTGGATCAACATTTCTGTATCCTTTCAACAGAGACCCTGAAATTAGGCTTGGCACAGGTGCCAATCTAAATTCATCAAGGGCTCAACTATGTCTGTAAATTATAGCCTGCACCTAGGTAGCCCACAGGCCAAATGTAATGAAACTCATCTAATGAAAGGAAGTGACCTGCTAATAGAAAGGTTCTTTTTTTAAAAATTGTACTTGAGATTAAAAGGTAAGCTCAGAACCAAAACCTCTTCTCCACAGAACCTGTTCTCCTGATCTCACCTGCTTTTTACTGTGCCACACTGAAAAAAAAGTCAAGTGATTCACATGACGAAGTGCACTCTCATTAGCAATAAGAAAGAGAAAAGTGGAAGCAAACGAATAGGTACTCACCAGCTGGAGATCAGCAAAGTACCCCAAGCAGTTCCTAGTTCCAGAATAGCTTTTCTAAGCAGCAGTTACCTGGCTTTCCCAAACTTAAAGGCCTTGGCTTAGACAGTACTTGTTGGGAAAATTCCCGTTTTTTCCCCCCTACAGAAACAACATGGCAGGGAGAAAAATTCTGAAATGCATCAGTGTACATGTAAAGCAATTGCATATCATATTATTTGCTACTGTTATATCAACCTTCTGTTTTAACAGATACATTATAGTATTTTTTATTCGTGTTAACCAATATAACTGTCATGGTGCAATATCTAGGTTGGTGCAATTACAAATTCTGGGCTGATTGTAAACTGTAACTCATCAGATTTATTCATTTTTACACACACATACTTTTACTATCCCTGCCTTAGCCTTTTTTATCACACTCCTCTCTCTCCAATTATGTCAGTGACAAAACATGTTAGGCTTCCTTGACTTGAACTGCCTAAACGGCTTGTGAATTAAAGAATATTGTGAACAAAAGGCCAGGCTCAAAATGTTGAGCCTGGCTTTGTAGTTATTGTGGGAGGGTAGAGAACAGAGTCTGTGTGTGATTATTTTCTCTTAAAGCATTCTTAATAGCCTGAAATTTCAAGAAAACATATTTTGTTTCCATTCCGCTTAAAACATGCACAAAAGATATTTGATCTTCCCCAGCTCCCCTATCTGCTCTCAATCTCTCCAAAAGCACTTCAGACCATTTCTCTCACACCTGCTAACAGTTTCTTCACTCCTTTGATGTTCTCTATCCTCCTTCCTTATTTCCTTTTGTCTCTGGTTTCCTTAACTTACTGACATTCCCAGTGACTGACAGATCACTGGGGTTTAGGGGACTGGAAAGAAATGGCAAAGAAATATAATGGATTACATTAGTTGGGACCAGAATGCTGACATTGATGACAAAAACTAGAGGAACATACTTAACAGGAAAAAGAAAAAAATCATGAATGAAAGAACTGTCACATCTAATCTAGTATCCTGTGACCTGTAAGATGTGATTCAGAGGAAGAGGTAAGAGGAAGAGGCCTCAAGGGAAAGCGCCTTCATAAATCCAGGGAGTTACTGTTTGTTTTATTCAGAAGTTAAAATCATTTATATCGTCTATCATTTTAATCCTGTTTTAGTTAACTGTGCGTGTTTAAGATGTTAGTCTCAATGGTATCTTGTAGCAATGAGTTGCATAGGTTAATTTCAAAGTTCATTAAAGATATATCCATTCTTTTATCCATTCTAGATAATTCCTATAATAGAGTAATTGGATGTACTTTGGTTTTTCTCATATAAAAAACAAGAAAAGAAAAAACAAATAGCAACTTGGATTTCAAAGGACCTTTGCAAAGGTACAGTACTATGAAATGTAAGTGTGTTTCTAGACTGGCTAGTGACTCAACTGGTCTTGCCACTTTGTCAACTGGTTCTAGTCACTAGTGTCTTCCTTTTTCTAAACTGGCTACAAACCTATTAATACAAAGCTAAGAGATGAACTAAGTGTGAGCCATTGACCTATATATTACCATGATTATCAAACACATTTGAACAGCAATAATAAATGCCTAAAGATCTGATTCTATGATGACTTAATCCAATTCTTCATTTTGAATGCAAATGCTCATATGCTTAAGGTTAAGCCTAGAGTCATGTCATGACACCTCCCTTGCCACATGTTAAAAGGTCTTGTGAATGACCGTGGCCAATTTTCAAGTAAAAAAATTGCATAGTGTTTGAGATTTCAACTTTTCCAGGCATACTTTTCCTTTTCATTTCTTTAAAATGAAAACTTAAGAATTCTAGTAGAAAGCTAGAATACATTCAAATATAGTATTTTAATAGTACTGTCAGAACCTCATCATCATGCAGCATTCCTTAGACAGGCCCAACATTCAGAGATTTAAGTTACCCATGTTTCTCTCTGTTACAAACTTTAGGCCATATACTGTTTTCGATCTGTGCATAGAATTCAAATTGGTGTCAATAGGAGCTCCACTGCGGATCAATGCTACTATATGGCCCTCTATAAATAGAGGTCTATGGGCTGAATAAATGTGCTCCAGTCTTTTGGAAATTAAAGTCTGTCAATTAACCACCTGCATCTAATTCCTTTGCAAACTAATTGTACCTTTCATGTCGCTTCAGATAGGCTATTATGCAGCAATAGAAATAAATTTAACTTAGTAAAAACACTTGTTGCATGCATTTTATAGCCATTGTCTTAGAAAATGGGGTCCCTCTTGGCTTTATATATAAATTGGTTGGCAGTAAAAGCAGGTGAATTTTAAAGAGATGTAGTATAGGATTTTAGGCATCTGACTCCAATTAACCTTATTGGGCCTGAAATGGCACCTTTCATTTTTCAAATCAGTATGTGGGGAATTTGACATGCTGAGTCCTGATCGTTACATCAGAATAAAGCAAGATAACTCTGTAGAGCTTCTTTCTGACTCTAGACACAGATCAGACTCCGGAGAGCAGCTTCTGAAATTATTCATTACAACCTAGATAGATCACACTAAGAGACACCCTGTAATAGTATGAACTATTATTATGAAAGGGAGTTTTGGTCAGAAAGAGAATATACTCAATTGTGTGCTTGGACAGTGCATGTACATCATAAATAAGTTATTATTTTCATTTAATAAAAAATGCTATTTCTGGCTTGACTTGATTTCTGTATCCTTTATATAAAACATTTCTTTTCCAAAGAAATCTTGCAGGAAAAATAGGGAGGGGGAAGAAAACCAATGCTGTTTATTGGTCTGAGGGCTTTAGTGAGGAGTTTGTACATCAAGGACCAAGCCGATGAATATTTTATTAGAAGAAACAGGAAAGTAAAGTAAAATTGGATCCTAAGCAGAAAACAAAATTGCAAGATAAACTCTTTACACCATAAGCTAAAGTTCTCCACTTGCTTTTGACTAGTGCTGTTTTTATTATTAAAGCTTTTGCTGAGTATCTGCATTTTGATGGTAACATATTTGTCACTATCTCTGTGGAGAAGAATATGTTGAATGGCACAGAAAAACAAACTCATAAATTTCAACTCTAAATATCTGTTTTAATGTATTATTGTACTTTATTGGCAATATTCCACCAGCAAATGTCTTTTTATTATTGTATCCCATCTTTGCAATAAAAAGAGGAATCCTGTTGACTGGTTTCCACTTTGGGAAATATGAAATTATCTTTTCTTGCTGGCTGTGGGCAAAAAAAAAAACCTGAAACAATTTCTAAGCCAAGCTTGAGTTACAAAAGTGTGTTCTAAAAAAGGACATTATATTGGTACATTTAATAAATTCCCACTGCATAGATATAGCAAGATCATTCCCCAACATTAAACAGTCTCAACAAGGAAAATGTACTATCCTAAATCAGACATCTTTCCACCTTATGATGAAGATAAGCATTTAAAAAAAGAAAGACAGATTTCAGTTTATTGCTTTTTTTTGAAAATCTCTCACAGTAAGGGCAGGGAATGATATGATATGTTTGAACATTCCACTATTTTGGTTAAATCCTGTCACTGTTGCTTAACTCCAATTGACCTCATGGAAGCTTTACATGGGTGAGGATGAAAGGATTTGTCTTGTACAGTTCATTCCAAACATTAGTGTGCTATAAAAGCTCCAGCCTGGCTAGATAAGAGGCCAATAAATGAAGAGGAGGGATGAGAAGTGTGCAGAGACCAGTTAAATTAACTAGGATCACATACTAGCTGCCAGAGTCTTGTGGAAGAAGTAGAGCAAGAAATGAAACCATGGATATGGCACCAGATTTTCATGCTACAGTAATGTTTTTGGCAACAGAACTGCATCATTCAGCAAAGATGCAGGTATAATAACTGTTCCTCTCCTCTTCATTCTATTTCTTTTCCTCCTCATTTCCCATTTCTACTATGAGAAAAGATTCTCTCCTTATTCCATGACTACCTTTTCTCAAAGGCTCATGCATTAGATTTTGTCACCCTAGGTAGCATCAGACTTTGCACTTGCCAACTGGCAAACTCACCACAGATAAAAGAAGGGGTGGGATAGTAGATAGCTACCATATTGGTATTCATTACTTCCCAAAGAACATTATGCTGAGAATCATTATTTATTGGATACTACCCTTCATTTCAACTTATACATACTTGGGAGAATCTTCTTCTTCAGAGTTATACTTCTGAGTTCCAGTTATTTTGGAGTTTCATTTTTATAGGTTAATTATCTCATTGACATTTATAACAACCACTTGCTATGCATAGCATATATAGATTCACCAGTGCAACACCAACTCTGATGCCCCCACCTGTCAGTCCTACCTGCTATGCCTTCTGGCCTATTGCTTACCTCCTCTATTTCCCACCTGTCATACTTTTGATGTCAGTTGTTGTTATTATAACTTGGGAGGCTGCCCTCAGTCACCAGAGTAACACTGGGCACATCTAAATGAGACACTACTGTGCAGTCATTATTGTGCATTTATGTAGTACTTGCATAAGCACAGTAACCAGAGTTCCTATGAAGTAGTGCCGGTGAACATCTTTTAGGTGACACTACTATGCAGTAGGGTATAAGCACTGTCCATGCTGTCCATGCTGCACTACTGTGCAGTATTTTTCATTTACTGTGCAGTCAGTGTCTCATGTAGATGCACTCACTGTAGATGCTTTTTTTCTTCCCTTCTGCCCATCTGGTCCATTCTGAACTCACTCCTAGGGCTGTCATCAGAGTCAAAGTACATCTGGCCAGGACGCAGTCTTCACTCTGAGGGTCTCTCTTAGGTGTCAGATGTAAGCAGCCTGGAGGTGGAATGCCGGGGCGCACACTCCCCCTGAGTGGGGTGGATGAGATGGGTTGGTGGTGCATCCTCTGTCCATGGTGGCCTCGAGGACCCCACCAAGGGATGGGGACTTTTTTCACGGACCCTGAAATCAAGCCTCTTTTTGGAGCCCCTCTTGAGGAGGAGGAGGACCCAGGCAGGACCAGGGAGGAAGGAGGGATGGGGAGAAATCCTTTGCTGCTTCAAAGTTCTTCTTTTATATTCTCTTTCCCTCCTGATGACTCCTTATGCATGGCTATTGCTGATTGGTCGCTCTGTGTGGTTGTCATAAATCCACAAGCTCATGACATGTACACATACTAATTTGGTCTTTCCAGGCCTTCTCCTAATTTCATCTGTTCCTCCCAAACCAGGACTCAGGCCCCTCTGCTCTGGGGTCTTATTAGCTGGTGCCACCATATCTCATGTTATGGAACAGTATGGTACATGCCCCCTCTTTCCCAGGCTGTGTTTCTGTTGCCCCGAGGGGTCAGGCCAACGCTCAGGATCTCAATATTGCACTGTTAGATAGGAGGGTGTGGTGTACAATTGCACATGCGCACATAAACATCAATTAAGCATACATACACTTACTAGGTGCATACACCCCTACTAGGCATACACACTCATACTAGCAGCTCAGATATACACACGTTCAAAATAACCAGTCTAGGTTCATGCACACCTATCACCAGTTTAAGTCCATACATGCTACACACGCCAAATTTAGAAAGAATCAGTTACCAACACCTGCACATCCAATACAAATACGTGGATTACTAATTCATATATCACACACACAATGATATCTATATATGTGTATTCACTAATTCACACACATACCACTCACCTACACATACACACAGGTGAGTTCCTAAGTTGGATGTTGTGATATGTATGTATGTATGTGCTTGGTGTACTTGGGATACCTGGGGAAAGTTTAAGGTAAGGAAGTAGAAGTGTAGGGAGTGAAAGGTGCTGGGAGTGAAATTTACCAGGACCGGGATTAGAACCGGTAAACTAGAGGAGCCTGGGCTGAAGAACTGAGGCTTGGGGGTAACTTTAGATTAATTGTTCTTAAATGATTAAAAGACAATGCCCAAATCCTGCAGAACAGGGGAGCGATGTCAGCACAGAGGCAGGGACCAGAGCCAGAGCTACGGGGGAGCTGAAAAGGTAGGTGGGGAGAGAGAAAATGGGACTAAGGGAAAGTGTGGGTGTTAAAGAGGGACTCTGGGTGTGGGGAGCCAGAGGATGGCTCCTGGGCAGCTAGAGAAGCTGCAGGGAGTGGCAGTAGGTGCTGGGAGCTGGAAAAAGGCTCCAGCTGCTGGAGAAAACTGCAGGACAGCCATGAGAAGCTGGGGGGGTGGGGAGGACTACAGAAGGTGTGGGGGAAGCATGAAAACGGAGAGACGGACAGCAGAAAATTACAGGAAAATCAGCAGGAGAGACTGAAAGGCAGCAGGGTAGCAGAAAAGCAGGGAGAGGCAGCAGAAAGTTACAGGGAAAAGGCAGTAGATGGCACAGGAGGCTGAAAGGCAGCAGGGACAGCAGGAAAGCAAGGAGAGGGTGAGAGGTGGCAGAAAAGGGGAGACAGAATTGGGAGGAGATCAGGAAACTAGCGGGGGGGGGCTGGAGCTGAGAGAGAGAGCGAAAACGAGGCTGGAATTTAAGATAGGGAAGGGACTAGGATTCAATAAAATACAACCCAACTCGGGGTTGCAAATGACAGTGGTTTTATTGAACAGGGGAGATGATGACACAATGTCTTATTGGTTCCCTTGCACCCACCCCCACACCCACACAATGGCAGCAGGGGTTAGAGAGGTTTGGTACAGGGGCTGAAGTGCACTGAAGTTCAGGAGGAAAGAGAGAGAGAGAGAGAGAGGGAATCCAAATTATAGGAGGAGGTGTGCAGGTAATATCTACCTAGCTCAGGCTGGAAGTTGATCCTCGATGGCCTGTCGGGGTCTCCTTCAGCTCAGTGTTTTTCATAGATGTTAGGGTTGGAAGGGACCTCAATAGATCATTGAGTCTGACCCCCTGCATAGGCAGGAAAGAGTGCTGGGTCTAGATGACCACAGCTAGATGCCTATCTAACCTCCTCTTGAAGACCCCCAGGGTAGGAGAGAGCACCACCTCCCTTGGAAGCCCGTTCCAGACCTTGGCCACTCTAACTGTGAAGAAGTTCTCCCTAATGTCCAGTCTAAATCTGCTCTCTGCTAGCTTGTGGCCATTATTTCTTGTAACCCCCGGGGTTACGAAAATGATAATAATACAATATCCAACAGTAAGAATCAATACAAACCTAATAATTATACAATATAAAACAGTGGATATCCAAAACCAAAAACTTGCTACCAAAATAAAAATGTTAAAGCTTATCCTAAGTCTGAGCTCACTTATATATAGGGAATAGAGAGGGGGGGGGGGAGTCAGAAATAGTTGGGGGAGGGGAGGGAATGCATATCTATCATTTATATATAATAAAAAAGAAAAACTGGAGGTTTTGCTACATTTGTATCCTTTGGCCTTGTTGTGTTAGACAACCTGTCTGCTTTGAAGGCTGTGTGAAACTATGTGTGAGACCCAGGTTTTCAGAAATCAATTAACCCCTGCTGCCCATCCTGAACCATTCTAATGCATATTATATATAGATAGTAAGATAACATGAGGAGATGGAAGAGGCCAGCTAACAGGGGAGGGAGTTTTCTGTAGTAAAGGCATCCAGAGGATTTGTTGTCTTGTTTGTATTAATGTATGGTTGTGTCTGCTGTTCAGCTGTGAGGCATGGTGTAGTAGGGAAGTGTAGAGGTTGCAGAGGGGTGCTGTACTGCTTGTGTGATATTACCCATATGAGGACTGTTGGCTTAGACATGGTATTTAGAGGTTTGCTTTTTGGAAACTGACTTATAGGTGTGTGTGGGTGTGTGTGTATATATATATACATTATACGTACATACACACATACACCTTTACTACACAAAACTCCCTCCCCTGTTTGCTGACCCCTTCCATCTCCTCATGGTATCTTATTACTATATATGAATCCAGCAACATACAGCCTTCCTGAACAAACTCCTCTCCATTCCATAATCAGGCTCAGACTGCAATCTCCACTCCAAGAACCAGGCTTATATAGCCCTCTCCTGATCACTTGATCTTTCATTCACTCATCAGGGCATGGGGGTTACTCATTAATGCCATCAGCATACCTGAGGCTCTCTGCAGCTTTGTAACTCTTGATTTTGGCCCCCCTCAACTACCTACATCTTTCAGCCTTCTGTACATCAGCTGCCTGTGACTGTATTCAGCTGTATAACGATACCAGCTTAAGCAGCAAAGGGTTAGGGCAGGGGCGGGAAAAGTTCAGCCCACAGGCCACATCAGGCCCACAACAAACTCCGTTTCCTAGCAGCCCCTGTCCACTTCATTCCAGCTAGTTTTCACGGAGACCCCAGGAGCAGTAGGGCTGTGACAGCATGGGACCAGAGTCTCCATTGAGACCAGCTCAAGCTGCGCTGGCAGAGCTCATGGCTGGGTGGGGACCTACTTTGGGGCTGGAATCGTGTAGCGGTGACAGTGTAGGCCAGAGCCAGGGCAGAGCTGCAACCCACTGCCCATATGCCCTAAGCAGGATCATGCCTCTGCTCCAGCTCTGACCCATGCTGTCACTGGGGCTGCTGGGAAATGTAGTTTATTTAACAAATGACTAAAACACAACTCTTCAGATGATTTTTTGCATGCTTATCACTGAAGCAATATTGTGAGTGGTTATTAAAATTCACTATGGAGTCACCCAACTGTATTTACTAAAGGGTTACATGAACATGTTAATGATTTTCAAGTCTAAATCCAATAGGGTTACTGGTTACTGAAAGTTGATTGTGCAGGGGTGAATTGTTTTCTTCTACATAACCTCTGATGGTTTCAGCCCAGTTCCCAGTGAACAAAGGTCAATCACATCATAAAAATCATTGTCACTAATTGGTGGTAGTCCGATGAGGATATTGGCAATACTCCATGGGGAAATTTGCCTTGTTCTGACTCATGCTGACCCTATCCTGTAGATAAATAGAAGGTTTCAGTACCAAGGATTGTGAATATAATAAAATTTATCAGCACCAAATGCAATGACAAATAAAACTATCTGAAAATCTGTATACAAAGGAAAAGCATTGACTACAGGGAAAGAATTAATGCTGATTATCTAGATTTGTTTCTATCTATGCAGCAACTCTTCTTTAGGGATTTCCTTTCCTTCACCATAACTACAATATCTATCTGCATCTCATTTGCTACCGAATGCAAAATTCCATATCCCTTTGCCTGAATAAACATTACATGTAGGACATCATACAAAACCCATTTGCAGTCAATGGGAGACTTTCCATTGGCAGAGAGGGATTTGAATCAGGCCCGGATATAACACAGTGCATGTCAGTTACTTTTCTGACAGCCAGCTCTGAAGAGATTTCCATAACTTGTAATAGATACGATATTCACAAACTCTTGAGCATGACAAACTTTCTATATAAAATGTGACTGAGCTCAATAGGTGAGTTTTCTCAGGCATGTCTAGTTACTAGCATCTAAACTGTCTAGTTGACTAAACAACAGTAAATTATTTTTTTATAAATGACAACTTAATAAAAAGTGTTACCAGATCTAAAAGAATATAAGCTGGAACTCAGTTGAGTTCTAAAATCACAGTGTTCAAATCTTCAGAGTCTGAGAATGGCAGGTAAAGACTGAGCCATTTTTATTTAATTTGTATTTACTGATTCTACTCATTCCAGAATCTGATCCTGTAATTTCTGAGGAATCTGGAAACAACCTTCAATTTTCTGAAGTACAATATTTTACGTGTATTAGCAACGCATGCTTCATTTTTGTATTTTCTATGTAATCTAAAGGCAATGTCATAATGACAAGTATTTTTACAATGTCAGATGAAATCAAAAGATAGTGTCTGGAAGCTACCTTAGTGGTCATTTATTATCTGGCTTGCACAAGCAGCTTCTCTGGGATGCTGGTCATTTGGGATTTGTAATAAGTGGTGTGACAGCAACTGCAAGAGATGTTATGGATATCAAATCATGGTAATGGTAATGACTGTGTTGTCTCGGCCTGTAAATGAAGAGAATTTAAAAATTTTCATTCATTGCAAACCCTGTCACAAAGCAGAGACTGGAACTGAATCACACATTTTCTAATTCTAGGCTTCAGCTAGCAGTTACTTGCTTGGGCACTGAACATGTACACATCATGTTACTTTGGGCTCTCTACCCCTTTTCCATGTGAGGTATCAATGAGGCAACACAACATTTGGACAGTTGCTGTTTAAAGCCCTGATCCTGCAAAGCATAAATATGCAATTAAATAGGCACATGAATCAATTAAAATCCCTCTGTATTAGTATCATCCCTAAAAGCTGAAGGTAGTTATTAATATGACCACTGGACAGTATTTCATTACCCATCTCCTTTCCTTACTGGCATATATTTCTTCTACTCTGCATTCATGTAATATTTTTAGGATGATCAGATTATAAATCTTGACACAGTGTTGCACCCAAGTCTTATAAACAAACTAAGTAGATGTGATGTGGATTTTTTCACTGTCAGGTGGGTAGAAAACTGGCTTATGACTTATGGGACTCACCCAGAGAGTGGTGGTGGAAGGGTTAGTTTCTACCTGGAAAGATGTGGGTAATAGTGTCTCCCAAGACAGGGCTGTGTTCCAAGCGGCTCCACCGCCTCCCGCTGCCAGGCTCAGCTCAATGGGGCTGTGGTGCCTCTAGCTGCCAAGCTGTGTTCATCTGGGTTGTAAACAGTGCTTCAAAATGAAACTAAACGAAATGAAATGAAACAATGAAATGAAACACTGTCCTTTCAAAATGGCGAAACAGAAGTTGAAACAAAATGGCTCTGTTTTGCATAGCCCTAGTGTCCAGTCATTTTTGTTTTAAGAGCTGCAATTTTTTATACCTGTCATTAGCTTCCAAAGCTAACATGTGCATGTCTACTCAATACAGAGGTACTGACTTGACAGATGCTCAAAATATGAGATATATTGAATAAAGGGTGTCAAACATGTGAGTGGCATGGGACCAGTCCAGGGACTAGATAAATAGTGCAGGGTGGCCCCATGGACTAGATTCGGCCCATGAAATGCCCCCATCCCTGTATGCCAGATCCAGTGCCTGGTCTGGCCGTTCTGGGATGTGAGCCATGGGTGGTGTCCACTTCAGCCAATCCGGGACTCACACAGTATACTCCAGCCAATCTGGCACCCACACTTTATGCAGCATCCACCCCGAACTGACTGGAGCAGGTACAAATGTGCAACAGGCACCCGAGACTGGCTGTAGCAAGCACTGCATGGAGTTTGTTTCCTGGTTCAGACAGTGTGGGTGCTGTGTGTGGCACAGTTCTGGACTTACCGGATCAGGTGCCAGAGGTGCTGGATCCAGACCATGAGGGATGTCCCAGACTGGACCTGTGCAGGTGCTGGAGGAGGTGCTGCAGAAAGCGTATCTCAGGAGCTGTCCAACAGACATCTCATGTGGCATTTGGGTCAACTTGAGACCCAAGGCCAGCACCAGAAGCCCTGGCTCTGGGTGCTCTCCTGGCCAATGGCTCCCCCCGCCTCCCACCACCAGGCTCAACTCCATGGGGCTGGCAAAGCACCAGAAGCTGAATGAAGGTGCTCTGCAGGGCACATCTGGCCTGTGAACCATATTGTTGACATCCCTAAAATAAAGCAATTGACACTGGAGTCAACAGGTCAAAGCTGAAAAGGCCAAAATAGTTTAATTTGGTAATTGTTAGATGCTGTAATGGTCAAAGACTTATCAGGAACTAAAAGTTAGTGAATAACTTACAATTAATAACTTCAGTGATTTTTAACCTTTATTCCTGCTTGCCAATTATGAAGAGATTTTAAAAGCCTTTAAGTTACCTTTCTATCAGAGTTTTTTGCAGAATTTTTCAATTAATGATTCTTTGCCAGCAGAATATTTGAATTGTAAGTATTGCAAAAGTATACATAGTTAGTGTAGGCTGGCAAAGCTGCTCGGAGTGCAGCTGGGTGGCAGTAGGTGGGTGAGAGCCAGGTCTCTGCTCCGAGCAGCTCTGCCAACCCCATGGAGCTCAGCCCGATGGTGGGAGGCAGCAGGAGACCCAGTGGCGGAGGCACTCGGAGCACAGCCCTGGCTCCAAATGTAGCCCTGGCCAGTGGCTATCTCCAACCTTCTCCCACCACGCTCAGCTCCATGGGGCTGGTGGCGCTTCCAGCTGCTGGTCTGTGCTCACCAGGGCTGTGCTCAGAGCCAGGGTTATGCTCTGAGTGGCTCTGCCACTGGCCCTCTGCTGCCTCCCACCACCTCCCGCGACCAGGCTCGGCTCCATGGGGCTGCAGAGCCTCCAGCTTCCAGGCTGTGCTTGCCAGGGCTGCACTCTAAGTGGCTCTCCCGCTGGCTCTCCGACTGCCTCCCACCACCAAGCTGAGCTCCATGGGGCTGGCAGAACTGCTTGGGCGCAGCCCTGGCTCCAAGCGCAGCCCTGGTGAGCACAGCCTGATGGCTGGAGGCTCTGCAGCCCCACAGAACTGAGCCTGATGGTGGGAGATGGTGGAGAGCCAGTGGCAGAGCTGCTTGGAGTGCAGCCCTAGCTCTGAGCGCTGTGCTGGGCAGTGGCTTTCCTCTGCCTCCTGCCACCAGGCTGAGCTCCACGGGGCTGGCAGAGCCATTCAGAGTGCAGCCAGGTGGTGGGATGTGAAGGAGAGCCAGGGTTGTGTTCCAAGCAACTCTGCCAGCCCCATGGAGCTCAGCTCGGTGGCGAGAGATAGGGAAGAGCCATTTGTGGAGCCACTCTGAGCACAGCCCTGGCTTTGAGCACAGCTGTGACCAGTGGCTCTCCCCTGCCTCACACCACCAGGCTCAGCTCCATGGGGCTGGCGGAGCATCCAGCCACCAGGCTGTGCTCGCCAGGGCTTCACTCGGAGCTAGGGTTTCACTGAGAGCAGCTCTGTCACTGGCTTTCCCTCCACCTCACACCACTGGGTTTAACTCTGTGTGGATGGTGAAGCCGTTTTGTGTTGTGTCCATGTAGCATTAAGAGTTTGGTGCAGTCTGCAGGCTGATAGCAAGAAGGATTTGAAATGCAATAGCCACATTCCACCTTTTATGTCCTCGAGACAAAACACTAGCATTAGAGAGCAAGGATGTCACATGGGTACAGGTGACAAAAATGTCTCCACATCTGGTTTAAGAACAGCTGGAGTGCAATTTGCAAATGGATAGTCACTCAAAGGAGAAACCCAGGTTTGATCTACTTCTTCCTTTGTTCTTTCTCCATCTCCAAGTGTGCAGGCCATCCTTTAAAAAATATAGCTTGTAGTGGCAAGAAAGAAAAGAGCTAAAAAATGAGCTAAAATGCAGTCTGCTTTTTTCCATGACTGACATGTGCTGACAAACCGATGAATGATTTTTAAAAAAAATGTAACTTGGGGTGTAGTTAGATTCTGTTTGCCTGCATTTTCTCCAATATTTTGTTTTTAACAGACAGATGAATGGGATAACTTGATTTGATTCATTGGTGCTGCTAAAGCACTGACTTCTTTAACAGCAATCATAAATGGTTTCAAGATATGAAACAAGTGTTCCAGCATGGTCCGTTGAGCAGAATGGAGAACAATGCCTTCCCCAATGTCACTGTGCATGATATATTTAATGATTGCTACTGTACATTTTGATCAAGAAGGCTTTTAGTCATGTAGTACATAGTATTCCATCTTGTTTATACACCCTGAATCAGCTGCAGAGACAAAAGAACTCTACTTTTCTGGACGTAGACCTCTGAAACTGTTCTGAAAAACCTTTGGGGTTTTATTTTTACTTCGTTATTTATATTTGTTACTATATATTTCACTCTACATTATACTACATATTATACACTATCCACTGTACTATACATTTCAAGACAAATGATACAAACAATCCATTTTGGAAAAATTAAAGCAGAATTTTTCAATATTATTGAAATGTACTGTGTGTATGTGTGTGTGTATTAAAGAGATAATCCTGCAAAAAGTTTTGATTCCAACAAAATGTTTCTTTATGATGGCAAAATGTTCTCCCAGAATTTTTTCAAACACCCTTGTAACAGTTGCATTTTGTTTCTCCTGAATACATAGATTATAAAAAGAAAACTTAACACATGCTTCAACAGAACATCAGTTGGTGTGTATCAGTAGGGCCCATCCACTTCTAAGGTCCTGTTCTGATCTAAACAAGCTATTCTCTATCATTGCAATTTAAATGAAAGCTGCCAATCCTGAAAAGAAACAGCACTTACTCTATCACAGTTCTTCTTCACATTCTTAATATAATGTTCTTATTATTGTATTCATAGTTATTCTCTGAAATTCCTTAACGGAAAACAAGTGGCCTATTATTAGGGAAAAGTTATGAGGTAATATGCTCAGTTTAGGCTAGCCTGGGTGAAACAGCCATAAAGTTGTCAAATACTTTATTCCAGATTAACACAAAAGTGATAGGCTGTGGCATAAATATTATCTAACTTGTTTGCTAAACCTTCTTAAGACAAGGCATCATATATTCCATTTAATAGTGAGACCATTGTTTTATTATTTCACATAATTTTTCTTTAGACATGATTTGCAATGTTTAGACATTCCTAATGTTTTCTAACAAAAATAAAGAGGAATGTTGTTATACCTGCCATTGAGAAAGCTCCTTAGCTGCTATAAATTATATCCTGTTATTTTTAAGGACTTAAAAATACATCAAGATAAACAGATGCACTGAAATGAAAGGCTAAATCCTATTTTATTATTTTCCAAAGTGGAACTACAGAGCTGTGTAACTTCAGTTTTGGTACCTAAGCACCTGGGGCGTTGGGCTCTGGCTACACAGGTACATAGCAAACCAGGATCTCCCAGGTATAACTATAAGGCGGGTAAATCACAAGATTGTAAGTGGGCAATATGACATGATTACAAGGTCATAGATGCCAGAGGAAAAGGAGGGGCCAGGAGGAAAAGGACAAGCTAGAGGGTGTACGGCTCAGCTAGACAGCTGCTTCCCTAGATGAGAAAGCCTTAGAGTCTACCCTGGGTTCTTGTTTCTAAAGGGGAAGAGACTTCCCAGTGATGTTTATCCATTGTTTACAATGAATATTAAATGAAAAGTGCATAAAGTTTGAAAGGTAGGCTGGATAAGGGTTTGGATAATGCCTCACCTGTAGTCTAGTGGGCAGACCACTACAATGAAACAGAAAAATGCAAATGTAAGTTCCACTGTGTGCAAGGCAGGCCTAGGACCTGAGTCTCTTGATCCCTGGGCAAGTGCTCTAACCACTACACCACTGAACTAAACCATGGGCAGGTCTTCCCATTTCGTTGTACAAGAGGGCCAAAAACTACAGGTATGTAGCTGCATATGTCCTATTCAAGCATGTAAAGTGAAATGCAACTGAGCCCCAAATGTTTAAATGCCATCATATTTTCCTCAGATAATTTATGTTGAGACCCCCCACCCCTACCTAGCATCTTCATGAGACTGAGAGCATCCACAAATAGGGTATATATAGAGGTTACCAAATGGAATGGGTCAACTGGCCCAGGATATGTCCCAGCTCAGCTAATCCACTTCACTGAGTGAAGTGCATGTTACCTGTTGTCCTGCCCATTGATCCTGTGGAACAACAAGCAACAAGTTCCCAGCTTGCAAAGATGTGTCCTGGGGAATCTCCATGGCATGCCTCTGTGGCAGTATCTACATGAGACGCTAAAGCGCAGTAGCTCATTGTTATTGCACTGTAGCATCAGACAAAAACCATGAGGAAATGCTACTCCACAGTAACACTGGTTACTGCACAGTCATTTAGTACTTGGCTATGCGAGTACTAAATCACTGCTCAGTTACAACTGTGCAGTCCACTGCTCATATAGATGCGGCCTGTAAGAAGGGAAAGCCAGCTCCTGAAGTCCTGAGAGTGCCTGCCTGGGACAGTTTGAGATTGTGGGCAGTTCTGGCCTGCCTGTACTCTCCTGTCTTAAAGCAAACAGACATTGGCCACAAAATTGTGGCACAAAACCATAACATCTATGTCACGGCCACTCACAGATTTGGGATATTTGTGGCATGGCAAGAGGTATGTTTTCTTTGTCTTTGTGCCACTATAATTTTTTATAGTGGCACAAAGGCAACTTCTGTTTACACCCTAATGGCATTTTTACACATGCAAGCACTGCAGGGCCAGGTGCTTTGAAAAGTGCCCGGTGCTGTGACACTTTCAGTTGTATAACTGGAAAAATGCACGTCAGCACTGAGAAAATGGTGGTGCCACATTTTTTAACTAAAACACATCAGAGGTGCTTTAGTTTAAAAGTGCACCACCACCGTTTTCTGCACATTGATGGGCATTACGCCACTTATACAACTGCACATGGTGCAATGCATTTTGCCTCAGTTCGTGTGCAGAGCAGACTTGATTAATTGACTCTGCTCCAAAACCACGGATGTCCAGCGCCTCGCAAGACAGAAAAGTATGTGTATAAAAGTCCTAAGTATATAATCTATCCAATGTAGGAAAATATTTTATAAGGTTTCTCAATAATCTATCACTAGGGCACAGTCTAGGCCAGGAACTCTTTGTCATATTTTATATGACAGACTAAAATGCATTCTTTGAGCAGTTTAAGTTTTTAAGCACTTAAGCATCAAAATACAGCTTGTTTTTTTACAATAGACAAGCTCCACAGCATCTATTTACTATTAAATAGTAATAATATTTAATATTTAAGAATATTTACTATAAGGAAAGCCAAGAAACAGTTTTTTTTTTGAGAAATGTTAACAATGTGTACTATCCTATATCTTTCAAACCTGATCCCTGCAACTGCCCTTCAATTTTTTTGAAAGAACTATAGTAGGAATAGTCTTTGTGACAAAGGAGCTGCCACTGAGTTGAGAAAAAAAGTTCCTTATTTGGACCCTTTTCCTTGGTTTAAACCGGTATTAAAGCAAATTTCCTTTGACACTCTTTGGGCTTTTATGCTAACAGAAACCTCAGAACTCTCCACTTCTTCTATATGGGTTTACTCCGCAGTATTTTACCATTCCCTGGGCTTCCCCCATTTCATTGATGTACATTTTCATTACCTACCTACTCCACAGCAATTGCCCCTCCCACAGCTGACAGGGCTTTCACTCTGTTGTGCTCCAGGCTGTTGTCGACCACTGCAGTGCCTTCACTAGCGTGAGTCCCAGTTGGGTGGGCAGCACCCATGATGCCCATGTCTTCTGCAACTCCACCCTGATAGCTCCGGTGAAGTATAGGTGCTTTGCAGCAGGGGTGCCAAACCTCCATCTGGGTGTGGTGATGGTCCCAAGCCTCCTCACTGGGGGTCCCACCTACCTACTCCTCCCCTGGCTCATGGGTTGTTATACCAGCCAACTGGACCCTTGCCAAACACACTTCAACAGGTGCCTGGGCCGGACCCATGAGCTGGTGGAGTGTGTCTTCAGCCACCTGAAGGGACGCTAGCACACATTCACAACCTGCCTCAAGGTCATGGAGGACAACATCCCTTGGGTCATCATCATGGAGGGCAACATCCCCTAGGCCTGTGTGAGCATAAAATCTATGAGGCCTGGGGGAGCTCTTCCACAAGGCCTGGGAGGAAGGCACAGCAGTCAGAGGATGCCTAGCACCAGGAGTGCCAGCTGCAGCAGCAGCAACAGTGACAGGCCCCCTGCACCGAGGTCCCAGGCAAGCCACACACCTGCCAGCAGGGGGTGCAAGAGGCTGCACTCCTCGCTGTAGACCACCTGTATGGCCAGCCCTACTCTCAGCCCCACTGTGCCCACCCCCAGCACCACACTCACTGCAGACAATCTTCAGAAACGCACTTTATACCCCTCCACAAACACTAACTCCATCCCTCCTTCCTCCCCAACAACAGAGCCCCTCTCTCCCCAACAATAGAGTCCTTCTCTCCTTGTTCCTTCACAGCAGGCCCTGCCCCCCCTCCAAACCACAGAAACCCTCCACCACACAACCCAGCTACTGCCAATAAAGCACCCTTTTCCCTGTACAGCCCATGTACAGTGCATGCTGTGTGCGCTCTCCTGGGATGGGCAGCAGTGGGGTAGGAAGGGGCGGTGTCTAGGGGCTGAAGCCCAGAGACAGGTGTCAAGTACCCTGGCTTCTAGCCACAGCACCATGGGTGTGCATGCTATGGTGAGGCCAGCAGACAGAGGGCTCATCCAGTCGTGAGGGCAGCTAATGCTCTGCTAGTGCAGCCAGCTCCCCATCCTTAATTATCCCATGAGTAGCCATTTTGTAGGCTGTCTGCTCCTTCTGTTTTTTGGTGAAAGCAGATATATAGCTTGCTTTTGACTGCTGGTTTCGTACTCAGATTATGTACTGTACCTTAATTGTGCAGCTTCAAAAAGGTAGCCGATATCCTCAGGATCTCTGTAACCTTTATTTTATGCATACTCCAGGGTGGTAACACAGTAATCAATTAAAACTTGCTGATGGCACATAGAGAGTCCTAAATCTCCTATTGACAGTTCATCAGAGAAGTCAGCATTTTTTATGCCATTTTCCATTTAAATGATTCCTTTCTACAAAATAATCTCAAGGTATCTGAACTGTTTGTTCACTGTCCCATCTTCTTGGAAGGAGGTTTGCAATATTTAATTGCTTGAAGGTTTTAACTTCTTTTTATCCTCCAAGTCCTTATTTTAAAGAAAACAGCTTAGAAGTATGTAGACTAATCTCCACACAAGGTGAATATTTAACAAATATAAAAAATGAGGAAGATTCTTACCAAGCATTGTTTCTCTTTCTATATAATGTGTATTCAGGAAACAGAGAAAAAACATGTGTAAGTTACTTTAATGGATTTTATTTCATGTGAGAGGACCTACAGTACCAACTCACATACAGATAAATTGGATGGAATGGGACAACAATCCATTTCTAAAAAAAAACTAATTCATTATATTTAATGCTTTAAAAATTGCTAGAAACTACCTGTGAAACTATTCTATTTCCCATATATACCACAGGAGTTCATTTTGATCAATGCTAAAGAACAGTGAATGTCAAATGGATTTATAATGAAAACACAACATAGAAAATACTCTAAAAATTTCCACAGCAGGGCACATCAACCTAAGAAAAATGTCTCTGAAAAACTTTTCCAAATATAGAATAAAGCAGTTTGTAACACAATACTTTTTTTGATCAGGTAATATCATCATTGCAAAGATGAAAGACTCAGGATTAGAAAACATGACAAATTAGGTATTTGTTGGAATGATTAAGTGTGGTCTGGAAGAAAAAAAAATTGGAGGTGAAGTCTTTTATAAGCTAAGCTTCACTTTCCATGCAACTCTGGTGCTCCGACATTTGTAACAAAGCATAAGAACACAATAAATGTGATATAGTGAGAGAGTTTTCTGGCAAACCTTTCTTATCCTTGAACTCTAAACAAGGACTTTCCCCTCGCTTCTTTGCCCCCCTCTCCCTCGCCCCATGTTACAGATACCTCCTAAGTATTAAAATACAGCAGTTTGATTTGGATTTAAATTGTTATGCAATAATGAATCTGTATTCGTTAGAGTGGCTCTACCTATTTAGATGTGAGAATTATGAACTGTCATCAATCACGAGTGTTCAGTCAGCCTTACATAAAGGTCAGTTAGTTTCAGCAGTAAATGCAAACATTCTGCATCATGCCTCAATTTCATTTTCACCATTGTAGTAACATTGAAAGCAGATGAGCAGGTTAAATTATGCAACAAAGGGCAGAAACCATTACAGAAAACTGAGTTAATGTAGCAGGTGCTTTTGCTTTAAAATGCTTTGGGAATCTGTAAAGCAATGGGGGCCAACTTTTTTGGCAGGCATGCTAAAAGTCCCACATCCTTCCCAAGTACCACTACAATCCCCTTACCTGTCCAGCCCAGTGGTTTGCTTTCTGTTCCCTGTCCAATCTGTTGCTCTGCTCTCTGCTCCTTGCTCCTTCCCTGATCTGCTGTGTACCACATGTGGCACATGTGCTGTGGGTTGGCCACTTCTGTTGTAAAGGAGAAAATAAGAATGGAACTTGAATCTTTGTACATGCATTTTAATCTTTATTGATCACTTGTATTGCAAATCTTGTAATCTTGTTCAGGCATTGACTCCCTACAGTGACCAAAGCAGATATAGTCTTCCTGATTTCTATGTAAAGTTCCTTATTTAATAACAAAAAATGTTTGTAGGTCCTTAGCTGAGTAGAACCTATGCAACCATGGACGAGCAATTCAGAATCTATTGTCATCATTAAAATGGTTAATCAGTGTGGAACAGTTATAACAGACTAAGGAACAAAGTTTGGAGCCAAAGCTTGGAGATATTCTAGAGTGCATATAAAGGACAGAACTAACCCAAGTCAACTTTTGGACCTCAGCTGAACTTTGTAAGGAAGGAAAAACTTAAACAAACATCTTTACACTTCAAAACTAAGAACGTATAGAATTTCAGATTTTTACAGGTCATTTTTCTGGCCTTAGTGGCCTATAACAGAATGACAGAAAGCAATGAAGGGTCTTTTGAGTCATCCTAAATGCATGTGTTTTAATCCTGTGAAGGAAGGTGCAGGGTAATTAGTGCTGAATCAAAAAAGCAGATTTTCCATTGTAATGCCATCCAACAAGAAGAGGGGCAGTATTTTTCTGAACAGTGGGAACTAGCCTCTGAGACAGGTCTTGCAGGGGGAAAAACACAATAACAGCCAAGCTTGGGGACAAAAACTTAAGCTAAAATTTATATTTGGTGGTGTTATGTGAATCACTATAAAGTAAATCCTCAGGAAGGGAGAACATTTGAACTATCTACGGTGTGCATATAGTCTGTTCCAAACAAGACTAGAACTATACCTGCTTACACTGCATTTTTGCCTGACAGTTTCATGGACCTGTTCATCAAGCAGTATAACAAATGACAGAGAAACAAATAACAGGGATCTGGACCCTGCACACAATTTTTCTTTGCCTTTTATTATTGCCTACACTCCCTTTGAGCATCAACAAGCTTTGTTTCTAAAGATAGAAAAATCATTTTCATTTATACTGACTTAGGGAAATGACAGGGGCTAATGTAACCAAGTGTTTTCATGAGAAGTCCTGATAGAGGAAGGAATTGGAATTCTTCAGTTAATCTCAGGAACAATGGTTTTCACCTCCATTGCGATATCCTGTCTGTATATGTCAAAACCACAAACTCCTGTTTTTAAAATAAAGATGCACCTTAAACTTACATGCCAAAAATATCTACACTTAGTTTTTAAAAACTGCCTTGGGAAATGTCAGTTTTGTAGTAGAGTGGAGTGGGATCAAAAGCTTTGAAAATCTGTAGCCAGCATACCATAGGAGGAGGCAGAAAATATTATTTGGGGGGCTGAGCATGCATGCACACATCCCTCTCAGAGGTAGGTCTGTGGAGGGGAAGGGGTGGGAGGAGAAGGAATTGGTGGGGGCGCAGATCAAGGCTCCCACAATGAGGGAGGGAATAGGGCAGAGGCAGGGGCTGGGGTGAATGGGCCCTGGGGCTGGGGCAGGTTGTGGGACAATCGAAGCCCTGGGCAGCTCGTCCCGGAGGGTTGGGGGCTCCCACCACTGTGCCCACCCCTGGGGAGGCATGGGGGACATATGCCTCTCAGATTTGTTTGCAGGGAAAATGCAAGCTGCCTGCTGTGCACTGGGCTCTGTGTGCCACTGCTGCTGCCTTCGGAGTGGCCCGACTTCATGTGCCTGCTGCCCCTGGGCTGCATTGTGTTACCTGCTCACAGCAGGCACATAGTGTCGCATAGCCCCCAAAGCAGCAGCAAGTGCAGCAGGGCCAGAGCCCCAGCCCACAGCGGCAGCCCTTCTCTGCCCCACACAAAAATCCAGGGGGCACGTGCCCCACCATACCTCCCCCAGGGTGCATGCAGTGGTGGGAGCCCCCCGCACCCCTGGATGAGCCACCTGGGCTCCGACCATCCCTCAACTCACCCCAGATCCCCATTCACCCCAGCCTCTGCCCCTGCTTCTGCCCAACTCCCTCCGTCCCAACACTGTGGGGGCCTCGATCTGCCCCCCTCCTTTCCTTCCCCTTCAGACTGAGACTTGCCTGCCACGCTGGGCAGTGATCCACATGCCAGGCTGCAACTGTCAGAGCTCTCCCTTCTCCCTCACTGTAGCCACCAGGAGCCTGCACCCAGGATGCCCCGTGGCCCTACCCGCTGCCCCGTGTTTGTGGGTGCTGAGTCCTGTTAGCCATGGCTTTCCTCCACATATACAGCATATCATTGGAATAATATCACTTTATCTAGCATTCTGAATTAAGTAACATGTTGATACCCTCTGCAATACTTTTTTCCCATGTTCTTTAAGTCCTTGTATGATATTCTAGTTGCTAATATTACTAAGGAGACTATAGATCTAATAGTCAGCTATATAACAGGTACTCCTATTGTAAGAAACTATCCTAACTCTGTAAGCTTCTCTCCAATGTTGACCTCACTTTTCTGTCTGACAATATGATCTCATTAATGTCAGCATTTAAGGGACATTAGCCACATAGGGCATTAGGGATAGGCGACAAGCTTTGGATAAATTTAAAATAAAATCTATGCTGAATTCTTAAACTGAACTCAAATACAAAAATCTTTTGACATTTGATTAAAATATTAGTTAACCTTTTTTGCAAATGATACTTTATCATCTTCACATGTCACATTTCTCAAGACTGCAAATGACAACACAGAAACATGAACAGATTCTATTATGGCAATATACTTAGAAATACAATCCATCTAGAAAAGGAAGACCTAAAAATATCAGCAGCAGCATGTGGAGAGATTTTTAGACTTATTTCTAAACTAAAAGTCGCTTGATAATATTTGTCCTAACATGTGAATAGTCAACAGTTTCTGAACCGAATCAAACTTCCAGACATTTTTTGAGGGGCACACATTGCCATACATGCTCCAAAACCTTCCCTAAAGGAATCTGGACAGAGTTTGCACACAAATATACAACCTACAGATGGCTTAAGAAAAAACACAGCTTCCCAGTTACCTGCAGGAATCCAGAACAAGTGAAATATTTGACTAAGAAGAATAGGTCTTGTCAACATTGTTTGATCAATGTTTGAATGGGAAAATTGGAGCTACAGTTCAGCAAGGTTGAAGTTCTGATTACTACTGAAAAAAAGATATGTGGGGGGGATGTATTTTATTTTATTTATTTATTAGAAAAAAATTAATCTCAAAGTTTCCCTATTGTCGATCCTATACTTATTTTTTTTTCTCTCTGAGTGATGAGGGATATAAGAGCATGCATGAGAAAAAAGCAAAAGGTGATATGTTATAAGCAACAAAACATAATTACTGTCATAGTAAAATCTAACTTCAAAATTCATGAGTTATCTTCCATTATGACCCTTATCCCACCCCTTTCCCTTTACACACATGTTCTCTGATAGTTGGCCCTTTTAATATTACATTTATATTTCTCAAACTGCATTTACTTATGCATAAAGAAACAGCCTTAATGTTTAAAAGGTGTTTTATTTTTCCATTTTAATAAAATCTTCTACTTCTCAGCTCTGTCACGAAACTACTTTTTTTACTATTTAGGAGTGAACAAATTGAGTGTCTGAAAAAAACAGAGTAAACTACATGGAAAACTTTCACTTTTATAGGCGACTGTGATAACTGTTGAAAACTATACAGTGTACATTTAAATGTGTGTGTAGGGGCAGCTTTAATGTTAATATGTTTGAAGGCATATATACATTTTACATCTACTTCAGAAAGAAAATAAAAGGTAGGTTCAGAAAGGACAGATTCTTTGAGGGCTTACTGAAAATCTGTCATGTTGGAGGTCTCATCTTGGTTTTTCATAAGCAAGTGTCCAAAATGCCTGTAAATGCCATAGGAACTTTTTCAATAATGGTAGGCTAAATTTTAAGCAAAATTTCCTAAAAGTTAGATATAGCTGAATGAAAAATAACTTCACCAAAAAAGAGGGGAAAAGCTATGAACAGGTGTTCATTTCTCACAGTGGAGAAATTTCCAGGTGTTCCTTCTGGTACCACCCCCTTCCCTGTTCTCAGATTAGGGTGATTCTGGTCCTGGGAAGGTGGGAGCAGTGGTTTCTCCACTCTTCCCATTCCCAGAGGGAAGTAGAGTGGCAGGCAAAGAGTCCTTGCACCTCCCTGGACCAGAGATGCCCTGGTCTGGAGAATGGGTGAGGAACCCTTCCCCTCTGGTTCACTCTTCTCTCATAGATCAGAAAAGGTGGGAATGAGGCAGCGTGGCAATGTCCTCCACCCATTCCCCAGATTAGGGTGTGCCCCTGGAAACATGGCTCTGCAAGTGCTGCATGGGAGAAGCAGATCAGGTCCCCCCCTCTACAGCACATTCAAAGCCAGCAGCGGCAGCCCTGCCAGTGCCACCTAGGGTGGTGTGGGGAAGGAAACTGATTGGATTTCCCCATCAGTGCATTGTTAAAACTGGTGACCACAGCTGCATAAGGCTGTGGGTGCCAGCTTTGAACTTGCTATGCAGGGGGAAGTTGATCAGTTCCCTGCTCCGACTCCTGCAGCACTTGTAGAGCCCTGCACCGGATGGGGACGGGAATGCAGCAGTGGGACATTGCCCCTCCCCAGCCCATTCCTCAGACAAGGTACAGCCCAGTCTTTGGAATGGGCAGGGAGCAGTGAAGCAATGCCTCGCACTCCTTCACTAGCCTGGGGTAACCTTGGTCGGAAGAAAGCACAGGGGAAGCTGCTGCTCAACTGTTTTGGGTCATAGAGGAGTCAAACAGAATCATACAAGCGACTGTGTTTGTGAGGAAAACTCTCTAACAAGGGGATCTTACATCCTGGAAGATCTTTGTCCCAGAGGCGGCATGTTTCCTCTGTGAGAAACTGAACGAACGTTGTATGTTTCTGATTTCTACTAGGAGAGCAGGGACTCTCCCAGTAGAAGTGTAATATCTGTACATGGCCACTGACTATCTAAAAAAGACAGGGGTTTGCAAGGATTTTTTTTTTTTTTTTTTTTATATATAGACCAGAAAATATCATGCATTGCCCTTAATATCATTCTGTACAACCACAGATTTTATAAACAACTTATGCCCATACATAGGCAGGTTTATTGAATTGCTGTAAGAGAGTTTATTGCTTTCTACAAACACTTAAAAATTATTGGTTAATAACTGTTTTGCAGTTTAAAATTGTGGTTCTTACTGCTTCTCTTCTTTACAATAAATCATTTTAGAGGTTCTCCAAGCTTTTGTTTAATTTCAGAGCCACAAGATTCAGCTCTGTATCCAGATTTTTCCTGTTCACTTTGTTTTACTACTTTTTCCCCAGTGGAGTCCTTTCCTGGTGTCCCCTTGCTTTATGGCAATGATTTCACATAAAGAAGAGGTCATTGCAGTGAAGCATGAGGATGCATTGACAGTCTTGCTGTGAAATGTGATAAACTTTAAATTCAAATCACAAATAAAAGCTTCTTGGAGCCTGGAGGATTCAAAATATGGCAAAATTCTGTTAGCTATGTCTTAGTAACTTGGTGATTGGTCTTGTTAATAGTCTGGGAATTATGAATAACTCTGTCTTTATAAAGATATATGAAAGAAATAAGAAAAACCTTGAGATTCCAAGGTATCAATAAAATATGAACAGTCAAACTGTCTTTATTGCTTTTGATGGAATATCTTCACAGGATTCTACAGGAGCTTAGAAAGTATGAACCAAAGCTATATTCATGGAGCTATACAAAACCAATGAGAGAATCAGTAGATTTGCTTTAGGACAACTCCTTCACAAATTAGTTTAAGCTTTTAAACTTTGTAGCCTTTGGTTAAAAGTCCATCAAAACTATTATGATGACCAACATGTAAGACGTGTAGCCTGATTCAATTCCCACTTCCACCATTAATGTTTCTAATGTCTTCAGTGGAGTAGTCCTGATTTACAATACAGTAGTGTAACAAAAAGAGAGCGAGAGAGAGGGAGAGTGAGCGAGACGATGAAGAACAAGACTGATAATGGCAGACTGAGGCCATTTCAGTAAACATATCAGAATGATTTCATTTCCCTTTGTACTTTGACTCACAAGTACTGACAAACAATTTAGACAATAGATTTTGGCTTCCTGGGAATTGCCCATATTTCCAGGTCACAGTTCATAGTCCAGAGATTCTGTCAAATATTTTATAGGTTATGTTAATGCAATCATCCCAATGATCCTATAAATTAAGACACAAAAACATACATATATAAATCGCCACATTATCATTATCATTGCTGCTGTTCTTCTTACTATTTAGATTTATATCCTGCTTTATCTAGACAAGTGGCTTGCAACAACGGACAAACAACTCAGAAAATATAACAACAAACTCCACAGTAGACACCCTAAAACTTAATATCACTTCACCAAGAAACGTCCACTATGGCTGGATTCAGACGTGCAGGCACATGTGGTTTGTTGTGCTGGAAACCACATGAGTTACATGTCAATCAGTGCGCATTGCTACTAATTTGCAGAGCTAGGGCAAAATTTACTACTGCGATTTTCCAGTAGCAACCCTCCCCCCGCAAAAAAACCCAAAAACAAACCCTGGAAAAAGGTGTCATGAACCATGCCAAAGTGGAGTGAGCCAAGACAAATGCAGACAGGCTGCCTGCTCCCCCAATCTCCGCGTGCTGCGGAGCCCCCATGCTGAGGCACCCTGCACCCCAGCCAGCTGCTCCCCGGCTGGGGCGCAGGATGCCTCTAGTATGGGAAGCATGCAGCCCACTTCCTGCTCCCCTGTCTCTTTATGGCCCAGTGGCTCCACTGTGGATCCCCTGCACTAAGGCACATGGAGCCCCCACGCTGAAGCACACTGCATCCCAGGCAGCTGCAGATCAGCTTGCTAGATGTGCCTTGAGACAGGGGAACAGCAAGCCCAGGGCTGTTTGCTCCCCTGTCTCGAGGCACACTGTGCCCCAGCCAGCTGGGGAATGGCTGGCTGGGGGGCAAGGTGCCACAGTGCGGGGACACCCTGAGCTGCCTGCTCCCTGATCTTCATGTGCTGCTCCCCAGCTGGTGGGGACACAGGGTGCCTCAGTACTGGGGCTGCCTGCCAGCTAACCCCGCACTGAGGCACCCTGTGCCACAGCTGGCTCTCCCTGCCCTAGCACGTGGAGCGGTGGAGCCCCTGTGCTGAGGCACATGGAGACAGAGGAGCAGGCAGCCCTGGGCTACTAACAACCCTGTACTGAGGCACACTGCACCCAGGCAGCTGCGCCATGGGTGTCTGGGGCTCCATGTGCCTCAATGTGAGGGGTCCACAGTGGAGCCCCTGTGCTGAGGCACAAAGAGATGGGGGAGCAGCCAACCCAAGGCTGTCTGTTCCTCTGTCTCAAGGCACACTGCCCCCCTGCCATCTCTACAGTTCCCTGGGCTGCCTGCTCCCTGTCTCCACGTGCCACTCACTGTCTGGCCAGAGCACCGAGTACCTCAGTGTTGAGGCTGGCTAGCCCCTGCTGAGACACCTTGTGCCCAAACCAGGCCTCCCCTGCAGCACATGGAGCAGCAGGACACTGTCCCGCTGCAAAGCACACAGGTAGGGGCATGAGCTGCAGCACAAAGTAGCGGCACAAATTTGTGCCACTACTATTTGTGCTGCTGCAAAGACACACCTCTTCTCCTGTGGACCTGGCCTACTTGTCCACAAACTGGTACTTAACAGCTCTGTATTTTAAATCTGGAGCACGCAGCATTTTGCTAAATATGCCTAGTACTGATACATCAACTGATACCAATAGGAACAGCTCTTCACGCTGGTTTGAGAGTTACCCCACCCTCTTATTCTATACCATCTCTCCTATCTATACTAATCAGCATACTCCATTTTCTGCTTTGAAATATCTCTTATGGAGTTGGCTCTGTACTAAATTCCCTGATCAAATCACACAAACACCACAATGCTTTTTAATGTCAGGAATTTATGTTTTAAAAACATTACCTACAATTCTTTACACAACACTACCTGACATAAACAAGATGTTATCTGTGTAACATGCATTGTATCACATGAAAATCCATTAATGTAATTTTTCAGAGGACAGTTAAAATATACTGCATGAAAGGTAAACCTCTTTGCTGTAACATAAATATGAGGTTTCAAATGCTTCTAAGCAATAATTTACTAGCTTACAAGATCAGCTTGTTAAACAGTAATGTAGTGGTTTTAGATTAAACAGATTTAATTTCAAACCTGCGAGATGATACTCTTAATAAATTCTTCTCTTAAAATCTTGTTCTGAAGACAAACTTGACAAGGTCCTATAACATATTCATTCAGCTAAACTGAAAGAAAGGTAATGTGGACAAGTTACCTGAACAGTGGTACAAGATGTTCATTATAATTTAACAGGGGCCTGACGCTCAGGGGTTTTGAGAACTTTTAACTCACAATGGGAGTTTAGGCACTCAGTACTTGGTATCATTGCCTCGCTCTTGGTGTCATTACTTGGACTAAGTTTTTTTGCCGAATCTTTTCTGATGTCAGATTGGGTTGTCCACAAACAAAAATTGTCACTAAAAACACTCGTTTCCTTCAGTTCTTTATATTCTTTATCTAACAATGGAAACCTTTTCAGTTTTCCCTGAAAATTTTAAATCAATGAAACTCCTGAAAATGTCAAGGAAAAATTTTTTTTTTCTCAGTGGAAAAAATATTTTCTAAATATCTAGTTGTAACAAAATTCTTATCAGCCTAAAGAACCTAATTTAGCAATGCACTTCAGTGCCTATTTAACTTAAAGAACAGATGCTTAAGTTCCATGGCACTCAGTATGTGTTAGTGCTTTGCGGCATAGGGGTGTAAGTGACTGTTTAGCTGAATGGGATCTAAAAGAGAAGTGAACAATTATACAAACATATTTACTGTATCAAGAAGAAACAGTAAGTACATAAAAGAGAACACTTTTCCCCACCTGAACTGGTATATAGGCAGAGTGGAGATGCATGCTTTTCAGCCTAGGCATATGATGTTTATGTAGATTCATAAGCACTAGGCCTCTGTGAAGTGGCACATATTTGATTTGGATTCGGATTCAGCTGATTCAGAGGGATAGCGATTTGATTGGTGATTTGAGTCACTGTCCTGATTCTATTCAGCCGAATCAGATTTGGACTTTGGGCACTGATTCAGAGATTCAGCCATGGACTATAATGAGAAATCATTAAAATACATATAACTTTGTAATTTTTTTGCAGATTTGGATGAAAACAGCAGGGATCGTAGCCCCTTCTAAGGGCATGAAGCCTGCCAAGTTTCCAGGACAAAGGTACAGGGGTTCCTTTGAATGTGCCCCTCAAATTGTTGAAAGCAAAACTTGTATCACTTGTGTGTGTTAAGGGGTCTAAGTTATAGCCATGTTGATCTAAAGACATGAGCAGACAAGGTTCTTTGGGTCAATCTGATATCCTTTATTAGACCAGCTGAATAGTTGAAGAAATATATCTTAGCAAGCTTTTGGGTTTAAAAACCCTTCGTCAGGCTGAGGAAGCATCTGGAGTTGGTGTGTGTTTTCTTTCTGGGTGGAATGAATAGTAAAGAAGCCATAGGCTGGTCTGCATGCAAGAAAGCCAGTCAGTGAAAATGTAAATTGAGGTGTCAGGGGGTGAGGGACGGGTTAGGACGGGGGAGAGGGAGGAAGGGGGATGTAGCAGGTAAAAGTGGAGAGGTACTTGGGGAGTCAGATGTCAGGCTACAGTGTGTCATAAATCCAATGTCTGTATTGAGTCCATGAGTTTCTGTATCTAGGAAGTTGATGAAGCAAAGTTCATAGGCTCGTATATGAAAAGTGTGCCTTCATCAGGTGAGGGGCCCAATTCTTTTTTTCTGTGGAGCCTGCCCGCCTTTCCCATAGCTGGGAGGTGAGCTGACTTATAGCTGCAACACACTGTTGCAAACTAAATTATATCAGGATGTAATTTAGTTTGCAATGATGCAAACTCATTTAACACCCCCAAAACTCTTGCATGTGTACAGCATGATGCCACTAAGCCATACAAAGTGACATTTTCATCATGTGTACATAATAATGGTGTCATGTGTACAGGCGGCCTTAGTGTCTGTTCCTCAGAGTGTGTTCCTGCCCTCTGGGGACAAAGGAAACAACTTAAGAAGAGGTTAACTTTCTTCTTATTTCTCTCATTCTCCCTTGTTCACTTGCATACAGATTGGGCAAATCTGTTCTTAAACTCTTAGTAGCTTAAATGGAATCTGTGAGTTCTTGTCGCTGAAAAGAAGCCAACCTATACAATGACTAATCTCCAATCTGTCATAACAAAGTTGACTCTGTTATGACTCTGTTACAAACCTCATGATTTTTGGGAGGTTTTTTTGCAAGAAACTGAACGAAAATCCTCAGCTCTAATGTAAAAAGAAAAAGATCTGATTTCCAGCTGTCATGAACCCATCCCCTATGGTCTGGGGGGTGGTAATCATGCATGTTTTCTTGAATGTATTTTACTGATATGGCATGTGTAGTCTCTATAGATAGGTAACATCAAACTATATTTAGATTTATTTCCCTTACTTTTATACACATTGTGGTATTTGATATAAAATATATTACTTATATGTTATAATACGGCTAGGATTGCACATAATAATGACTTTCAGGTGATAAACTATGAGTTTCTTTGGCACGCAGGAGGGACTCTAGCCTAAATGGCTGAACAACAGTAATTGCTAAGAATTAGCATCTGACGTGTGCTTAGTTATGAGTAGGCCTTTTCAGATGGTGACATATTTACATTTTAAAAGGAGATACCCTAACATGTATAGCACCTAAGAACTGGAAGAACATTTCTTATTGTGGAGGAAATGAAGTTCAACAACATCTTAGGGATATTAGATTAGTATCCTTTATGTCTGCAAGGATGCACATATTCTCCTGATCTTAATTATATCAGGAAAAAAAACTTTTAGTTTGGTAAACATGGGTCTCTTTCTTTGGTGGTGTGGGGAGGGGGGTAGGAAGTTATATGCATAATGGTTGCTTGAAGACATTAAAAATCCCCCCAAAATGCACTTTATCAGAAGAAACAGCATGTTACTTTGACCTGGCTCCACAGCATCTGTATAGATCAAGAGCTTCAGTGGGGCTTATTGGCACTTTTAGCTAAAGTTGATTCAATCAGTTATTTGAAAAAAGAACTAAACCTCTTCCCCCCACTAAAGTGTCTGATCTATACAGATGCTGGGTGAGCCAGGTCCAACTAATGCAATACCTCTTTTGGGCGTGTATTGGGCTTGGTGCAGGAGTGTGCTGAGTTTAAATCACTGCTTTTTTGCCTTTTTTTTTTTTGTTTTTAATGTCTGCAAATAGCTAATCGGATTCCCTGAAAATCCAATGGGTGCTTCCTGGGTGCGTGGAAGGCTGTTGGACCTCAGCCAGGAGAGAAGTTAAACAAGCTTGTAGGCGAAATTTTAGGGGGCCATAGTGGAAAGGTCAGAGGCAGATGCTGCTTTCTAACTTGTTGTGTTGAATAGGAACTGCAGCCTTGGGTTTACGGTGTAGTGTAAGAACAGGTTGGTGTTCGATATTTCCTTTTGTTCGTTTATTGTTTTATCTCAGTCTGTACCTCAACATATGATTACCTGACTTCTTATGATTGCTCCTGTTTTTATAATACAACATTTTGTTATCTATTGATCTCACAATTGTCAGCATTAACTCACAGCACCTACCCATACAGGCAGGCCTCTTTTCCAGCAGGGGGATCCATCTTTTCTGAGCTTGTGAGTGGACAAGGGTGTGATTCTTCTACCTAGCAGTATCCCCTCTGCTAATAGCTGATTCAGTGAGACAGGGATAGCTGAGGTGTCATAGGTTAGGAAGCATCTCAGTTGGTTTGCAGTGGTCAAGCAGCAGAAGGCAAAGAGGGGTTTGGAGCTGAAGGATGACCTTAAAGGTGTGAGAGTACCCTGGGAGTGCTTCTCAGAAGCATTCCCAAGGTCACAGTGTCTCACACTAGGCATTATAGCTGCAGAAAAATGCCTGAAAATGTGAAGCAAGTGCATCTAAAGATTCAGGAATTAGGAAGCAAAAAAGGAGCTCAAAATTGATTAAAAAGATTGGAAGGAGTGGGGTAATTTCATGAATTTTGAATTCTTGGGATTAATAATACTTCCTAGATGTTCTGGAATATGTTGTTCATCTCTTTGCAAGTCCTGTAATGGCTGAGCTCTGCATTATACCAATAAGCATTGAATTCTGCTCATTTCAGTAGTGAAGGAACAAAATAGGATTTGTGACTGGTGCCTTCCATTCCAGATTAGCATAAGAGACAAAGATAAAGGCTGCTTTTCTACTAGTCTGCTAGAGGTGACTGTCAAAATTCATCATTCTCTGTAGGAACTGTAACTTGAGCAAATGCACTAATTTTTTGAAAATTGAAAACACATTTGGTGATGAAAGCAGTATATAACAAAGAATTCCCACTGTTCTAATTAGTATAAGTAATGTTTGTGGCTTCCTCAGATACTGTATTGCAACATGCCTTTTGAAATCAAGAGGCAATTTGAAAATTGCTGGAATATTCTGACAGTTTAATAGGAATTTATTAGAAGAAGGCTTTGCTGCATCTTCAAGAAAATTCATTGTCAGTCTGGAAGTTACAAGCTTCTGAATTCCAATCTCTGCGCTGCTACTAAGTCATTCCATCCAAAACAATTTTCCCCAGTTTTTTTTGGTACGGCTGTGCAAAATAGAACCATTCCGACTCAACTTCCGTTTCACAATTCAACAGAACAGTGTTTCATTTTGACTTTTGTTTAGTTTCATTTCAAAACCACTGTTCCGTTTCATTTTGTTGAAACTCTTTTGCTGTTTTGATGTTCTGCCCATAGGTTATTATGGGGAAACAGAAAATGTAACAGGGAGGAAGATCAGGGGCTCGCCCACACCCCCGGGAGAGCTGTGGGGGCTGTGCCAGAGTCCTCCTGGGTTTATGGGCCCCTGATCTGCCTGTGAGGTGACAGACTGGCACTGGGCATAGCTCGCACCCAGCTCCAGGAAGGTCAGTGCTGTCACTGACTACAGGCAGCAGCACCTGGCTCCTGTCATGTGGCAGGCAGATCGGGGGCACGCACAACCAGGCACAGCCCCTGCAGCTCTCCTGGGGGTGCTGGTGGGCCCCGATCTGCCTCCTGGATGACAGGAGTTGGGTGCTGCTGCCTGGGGCCAGTGGGGACCTGCCCCTGTCCCGATCCTGTATGCCCTGGATGCAAAGCCACTACCACTACCGCTGCCACCAGTGGTGGTGGCAGAAGTGGGACAGTGAGGACCCCGTGGCAGCAGGACGGGTAGTAAGCAGCAAGATGTGACGCCACCACAAGCAGTGGTACAGAGTTGCCATGGTCACACCACCTGGATCCAAAGGGTCTCCCAAAGCGCAGGGCCTGGGGCGGTACCCCGATTCACGCCCTCCCCCCCAGGGACAGCCCTGGCTTCCACTGGCCCTAGGTGGCAGCACCTGCGTTCTGTCAGCTGGCAGGCAGATTGGGGGCCTGCCGGCACCCCCAGGAAGGCTGCAAGGGCTGTGCTGGAGTCCTCCCAGTGGTGCATGTCCCTGATCTGCCTGCTGGGTGACAGGAGCCGGGTGCTGCCACCTGGGGCCAGCAGCAGCACCAATCTTCCTGGCGCAGTGTGAGGTCTGTTCCCGGCATTAGTCTGTCATCTGGCAGGCAGATTGGGGGCCCACAGCCCCAGGAGGACTCCAGCACAGCCCCCACAGCCCTCCCAGGGGTGCAGGCGAGCCTCGATCTGCCTGCTGGATGACAGGAAGCGGGTGCTGCCGGCTGAAACCAGTGCTGAAGCCAGTAAGCCTGTTTCAAAAGGTTTTGAGTTCCCTTGTTTCGCTTCAAAGCTGTTTTGAAGGCTTTTGTTTCATTTTGATTTCACTGTTTTAGGCTCAAAACAGTTTCAAAACAAAATGCCAGGTGAAATTTTGCACAGCCCTATTTTTTTGGTTTGAGGTCTGAACCAAAAAAATCAGTTCTTCACACAGTCCTGCATGTGGGCATGAAGGAGAGAAGACACAGGGGCCTCTGCCATTCTACCATGCTCCCCAAAACTACAAAATAAACAGGGATGTGTGAAACCACCTAAGATGTGTGCTACAAGTATCTAGATGGGTATGCTATTCTGTTGTAGAAGCACAGCAGTGTAATCCCAAATCTGAATGAACCTTTCTTGGTTATCTGAAGCCAAATTCGTGTATGTAATTGACAACACACAGTTTATGCTACTCATTTCAACAACAACCCATATACCTCCAACAGGAAATGGCAGGATTTAGCTCCACAAAAATTGTAGCCCTTCTGCCAGGTGCTGTTTTGGTAATAAAAAAAGGATATGATTCATTACCCACCTCATTTAACTCAAGCTCCCATCCAGAAACCTGAAAAACTGTATAACATTGTGTGATAGCTCACTGTGATCAATACTCACAAGTAGCCCAAGGTTTTAAAACAAAGAGAACCTTACTGGGGTCAGGGAAGGGGGAAAACAGTACAGCTTTGGAAAACCATATTAGTAAATCAACCCTCTTAGCTGGAACTCCCAATCCAGTGGGTCTCAACAATATGACTTAACCCCAGTCCTCTTGCAGTTGAAAATGGCTAACAAGATAGTTAGCTTTCCCTTCCTCTTCTGTTATACTAGGGTTACCATGTTTCCAGGTCTGAAATAGAGGACACCTGTCATAGGTTCATAGATTCATAGATGTTAGGATCAGAAGGGACCTCAATAGATCATCGAGTCCGACCCCCTGCATAGGCAGGAAAGAGTGCTGGGTTTAGATGACCCCAGCTAGATGCATATCCAACCTCCTCTTGAAGACCCCCAGGGTAGGGGAGAGCACCACCTCCCTTGGGAGCCCGTTCCAGACCTTGGCCACTCGAACTGTGAAGAAGTTCTTCCTAATGTCTAGTCTAAATCTGCTCTCTACTAGCTTGTGGCCATTATTTCTTGTAACCCCCGGGGGTGCCTTGGTGAATAAAACCTCACCAATTCCCTTCTGTGCCCCCGTGATGAACTTATAGGCAGCCACAAGGTCGCCTCTCAACCTTCTCTTGCGCAGGCTGAAGAGGTCCAGGTGCCCCAGTTTCTCCTCATAGGGCTTGGCCTGCGAGCCCTTAACCATACGAGTGGCCCTTCTCTGGACCTTCTCCAGGTTATCCACATCTGTCTTGAAGTGTGGCGCCCAAAACTGAACGCAGTATTCCAACTGCGGTCTGCCCAGCACCCGATAGAGGGGGAGTATCACCTCCTTGGATCTGTTCGTCATGCATCTGCTGATGCACGATAAAGTGCCATTAGCTTTTCTGATGGCTTCGTCACACTGCCGACTCATGTTCATCTTGAAGTCCACTAGGACTCCAAGATCCCTTTCCTCTTCCGTTCCACCAAGCAGGTCATTTCCTAGGCAGTAGGTATGCTGGACATTTTTCCTCCCTAGGTGCAGCACTTTGCATGTCTCCTTGTTGAATTGTATTCTATTGTTTTCTGCCCATTTCTCCAACCTGTCCAGGTCTGCTTGTAGCTGTTCCCTGCCCTCTGGCGTGTCTACTTCTCCCCACATTTTTGTGTCATCCGCAAACTTAGACAGAGTACACTTCACTCCCTCATCCAAGTCACTGATGAAGACATTGAAGAGTATCAGTCCAAGGACCGAGCCCTGTGGGACTCCACTGCCCACACCCTTCCAGGTCAAAACCGACCCATCCACTACGACTCTCTGGGTGTGACCCTCTAGCCAATTTGCCACCCACCGGACTGTGTAATCATTCAAGTCACAGCCTCTTAACTTGTTCACAAGTATGGGGTGGGATACTGTATCGAAGGCCTTCCTGAAGTCTAAGTATACGACATCCACCCCTACTCCTGCGTCCAGGCTTTTTGTAACCTGGTCATAAAAAGAGACTAGATTAGTCAGGCACGATCTGCCTGCTACCAACCCGTGCTGGTTTCCCCTCAGCATAATTTTTCCTGCTGGGCTCTTGCAAATGTGAGCCTTGATAATTTTTTCAAAGACTTTGCCAAGGATGAAGGTGAGACTGACTGGCCTATAGTTGCCCAGGTCCTCCTTCCTCCCTTTCTTGAAAATGGGGATCACATTGGCCCTTTTCCAGTCCTCCGGGACCTGGCCCGTGTGCCATGAGTGTTCAAATATTCCCACCAGTGGCTGTGCAATGACATCAGCCAGTGCCTGCAGTACCCTCAGATGGATCTCATCCTGGCCTGCCGACTTAAAGGCATCCAGTTCCTCCAAGTGACTCTGCACCATCTCAGGGTCTACGCATGGTAGTCTGGCGCCCTGCTGCTGCCTCTCTACAACCCCAGTGAGAGACTTGTCGTGCCCCTCACTTAGGAACACTGAGGCAAAGAACTCATTGAGGAGTTCAGCCTTGTCCCCCCTGTCTGTCACCAATTGCTTCTGCCCATTCAATAGGGGTCCTATTCCACCCTGGGCCTTCCTTTTACTCCCTATATAGCTGAAAAACAATTTCTTGTTATTCTTAACTTCGGATGCTATCCTCAGGTCCATGGTAGCTTTGGCCCGTCTAACTGCCTCCCTACAAGCGCGAGCAGAGGAGGTATACTCCTCTTTGGTAATCTCTCCCTGTTTCCACTTTTTATGTGCTCCCCTTTTAGCCCGTAGGCTGCTCTTGATTTCTCTGGTCAGACAGGGAAGCTTTCTGGCCCCTTTCCCTCTTTTCCCTCGCATCAGGATCATCTCCCTCTGTGCCCGAAGGATCATTTCCTTAAGGCACAGCCACCCTTCCTGGGCTCCCATCTCTTCAAAACTCCTACTCTGCAGTGCGTCCTTGACTAATCGTCTGAGTTCATTGAAATCAGCTTTCCTAAAGTCCAGCACTTTCACCCTACTAGTTACCTTACCCACTCGACGTCTTATGATTAATTCTATTATTTGGTGATCACTGTCCCCCAGGTGACCACTGATCTGTAGGTCCCCTACCATGTCATGGGGGATGGGAGGGAATATGATGGAGGGGGGAGGCAGCAGTGCCCTGCCCCTGCCCATTCTGTTGCCCCTCACTGATAAGGCACATGCCCTCACCAGCCCTGCTGCTGCCCCTCACCCTGGACCCATTGACCCCCACCCTACCAGTGTTCTGCATACCCAACCCATAGTCACCCATCTCCTGTGCCCCTCACTCCTTATCTGCAGCCCCCTTTCCCCCTTCCAGTCCTGGCAGTGCCCCTCACTCCTGACCCACAGCCCCTGCTCCCCCCAGCCTTGCCGGTGCCCCTCATTCCTGACTCACAGCCCACTGGCACTGCCAGTGCCCTGCACACCCAACCCAGTCACCCACCCTGTCCCCCATGGCCCTCACTCCTTATCCACAGCCCCTGTCCCCTTGTCAGCCCTACCAATGCCCCTCAATCCCAACCTGCAGCCCCCTGCCCTGACCCCCAGATGTGCTGGTGCCCCTCACTCCTGACCCACAGATCCCTGCCCCATACCTGCCCTGCTGCTTACTCACTCCTTCTCTTTCTTGCCTGAGCCTGCACTGGAAACACATGAGCCCTGACAACCAATCACCTTGCCCGCTTCTCCCAGCTCGAAGCAGCCAGTCTGGGACAGCAGAAAACCTGGACATTTGCTCATTTTTAAAAGGCCTGCCTGTATGAAGCACAGTGGTCCAAAAAAGAGGACATGTCTGGGAAAACCCGGACGTATGGTAACCCTAGTTTTACCCTAGTCACGGCTTGTGATCTAGGGTGAAGAGCCTGAATTTTAGGCAGGTCCATCTCCCATACCTAAGAAACATGGTCTCTACCACAGATCCAAGATTAAATGCTTACAGCTCTGTTGCTGGGTGGGAAGCACTCACCAGAGTCCACTAATGAGGTCAGCATGCTACAGCTCCAGCTGAACAGCCATAAAAATCCCCCCGTGTAGCCTCAGCCATCTGTGAGGAATCAGTACTGCACTCCCAAAACACTTCTTGCCACAAGAAAGATATACCTGGACAGAGCCCTTCTCTTCTTCCCTACTTCACTGATTTATCAAGGGCTCCTTTATGCTACCATTCCAGACTGCAGATCAGGTTGGGCCTTACATAACCTTGTGCACCCTTGTCAACTCACTATCTCCAAAAGATAAAAGAATATTATTGCCTCCAGATCCAAAGCTGAACAACTGGACTGACATGCAAATGGAGTCATAGTTTCATAGCTGGTAGGGTCAGAAGGGACCTGAGCAGATCATCAAGTCCAACCCCCTGCCGTGGCAGGAAAAAGTACTGGAATCAAACGACTCCAGCAAGGTGTTCATCTAACCTCCTCTTAAAGACCCCCAGGGTAGGAGCCAGCACCACTTCACTTGGAAGTTGGTTCCAGGTCCTAGCCGCCCTGACAGTGAAGTAGTGCCTCCTGATGTCTAGTCTAAATCTACCCTCTGCCAGCTTGTGACCATTATTTCTAGTCACTCCTGGTAGTGCTCGGGGGAACAGGGACTCCCCCAATGCCTGCTGGTCCCCTCTGACTAGTTTGTAACAGGCCACTAGATCCCTCCTCAGAAGGCTGAACAGGTTCACGTTCCTTAGCCTCTCCTTGTAGGGCTTGTCCTGCTGCCCCCTGATCATGCGGGTGGCCCAGGTCAAATGAGACCTGACCCATTCAACCATTTCTTCTTGCTCACCAAGAGAGGTCACTTCTCCCTGGGTCCTCTCTTCATCTGAAATTTTGTTACAGATGTCAAAAGGGATCTCCCTGCCCTCCCAGGGCATTAGGAATTCAGAGAGTACATCTTACTCAAACTGAAAGTTGGCCATCTCTATTGAGAATATATTTTCCAAATAAATTTGGTTGCCCCCACACTTTCTGTTTTTGGGAGATAAATTATGTGCTGAAAAACCTTTTATTTAGGAAGAAGAATAAACTCACCAAAGATAGATATCTTTGTGTTCAACTTTCCTTATTGCCTTCACAGTGCAGGAAGGAATGAGTGTTGTAAACCCTGGACAGCCTTTGATTCTAATCCAGGCTGCAATTCCAATGAACCTTTGGGTTAAGAACCAGGAAATATGGATCTCCAGGGACCCCACCCACTTCCTCCTATAGTTCTTCAAGCACTATACTTTATTGCCTCTCCTGCTTCTTCCTATCATTGGGTGCATCTACACAAGATGCTTTACTTGAGATTAGAGATAATTACTGTGCAGTAAGCATCACCATCTACATGTGCAGATATTTACTGCACAGTAATTTGCACTAATAACGAATAAATTTCCTACCTGTAAATAAAAGTAGCAAATTTACTCTTGATTATTTACTGCACAGTATGGCATGTGTAGAATGCTGACTAGCAACAAATGTGCTCTGGTCAGCCGGGTAGCTAGATAAGCATCTTCCATCCTGGGCCCCATGATAATGATTGCAGAGCAAGGGCTAGGAGCTCCCTGCTGCCAGAACAGGGGGACATTGCTTTTGCCTGGGTTCCAGTGTCAGAACCCACCTCAACAGCAGGCAGCTCCTGGAGGCAGGGAGAAATGTCCCAGCCCCTGCCAGGAGGGAGTGGTCTCCTGGCCCCATGGTCCTTGCCAACCCCTTCGGCTAACACCCAAGGACAGCCTAGAGTTTCCCCTGGCTGCTGCAGTGGTTTGGTGCAGGGCCACAGGGAGCGGGAGCAGTCTGCTGCTAGGAGCACCAAATCTGCTTCCACCTCCCTGCATATGTAGACAAGTGCTCGGGACAGTTTACTCTAGAGTAGTTTACTTTAGTGTAAAATGATCCCACATTATTTGCACATGTAGATGCACTCATTGTATATCTGAAGAGAAAATTAACAGGATAAAGGCACACCTCATTTGAAAATCTGACAGGTTGTGAGCACAGATCTCTCACCTCTTCATCAGTTCTACCCTAATAGGTCCCAACCCTGTGGCATGGCTGAGAAGTGGCAGCTGCAGCTTTCTAAGGTAGGAGTAATAGCTTTTGCTTATACCATTTTTGTCCCACTACCCAATATCACGCTTGTGCTTATTCAAGAGAGTATCAGGCCTTTAAGTGGAACTGTGATTCTGCTTAGCCTGTGAACCTGTTCCCAGCTACTCGTCCCCTCCCCCACCACCGCCTAGTTTTAAAATTCCTACAGCTATGCCTTAATAGTGATCTTGTTTTAATCAGACATTACTTCTGCTGTAATCAACCTCTGTAGAATTGGTAATTATTTATCATTTGGGGCCTTCTCCCCCTCAAGGCCCTGTCTATTTGATTTATGTACCTGGCACCTTTTTTAACAGCTGCCATTGTGTTGTGTATTTATTTGTACCTACAGAAAGGGAAAAAAAGGGACAGTAGGGAAGGCTGTGGTGGGGAGAGCAGTACTCTAACTTTGAAGTGTTTAAACAATAACAGTATTTTCCTCTAAAACAGCCTTGAATATTGAGGAACTGCAACAAATAAAGTCTACAAAACACAAAGCCAAATTCACCCAATGCTTCTGAACTAGAAATACATGCTATCGTCACTAAGGCTTGAAATGGACACTGCCAAATGAAGCAGATCAGCCAGGATGTCTGGGGTGCATCTCTATAAGCAGACAAAGTCGGGTTTTCCCTGCCTACGTAGATAGACCCTAGAGGTCCGAAGGCTGTTTCAGTAAGTGGGAAAAGCCAGGCAGGGTGCACCCAAGGGGGGGCTTAAGGGGGGCAATTCTGTATAGGGATTCCCAGACTGTGTAGGAACAGGCCTCTCAAGACCCAGGAGAATGCTCTTCCCATTGTTCTTTAGCATCAACAGTTAGAACAACAGGCGATGTATTTCACTCAGCTTGGCCAGGATGAAAAGCAACATCTGTTTCCACCCTAAGGCTGTATCTAAACTAGCAAAATAACTTGGGTTTAAAAACAGATCAGTGAGATACTTCAAAGTGAAATGTGAAGTAGATACCTAACTGAGTTGGGCTGCTTTCAAAATCCCAGCCTTAAACTTAATTGATGGCAACAATTGATGGTTTTCATTGACCTTAAGCTCTCCGGAATGATGACATGCTTGGACATTTCAAATCCTGTCTACCTCTGGTTATGTATTCCATTTCTAACATGGTTTTCTATGTTAGACATGGCACAAGTTAAAACACATAAATGTTTTATGTATGGTGAAATGACTTGTCCAATAGTTTTACTACAAGAAAGCTTTTAACTTGAAGTATAAAAGGCATTTTAGTAAATAATGTTGATTTTAGTGAGATAAGGTCATTTATTTCCTATGAGATTATGCCCAGATATGCAATGGAAAGAGAAGAAGGTTCCTTATGTACAGTAGAAACAGGAAGTTCTACCCCTAAAAGTAGAACTTAGTCCATACCAACAGAGATTTGGGATATCTATGAATAGATCTTGCTTCTTCACAGTTTCCCAGACCCATCTAGCTTTCTGCTAGCACTGCATCTACATGACCTATGATGCCAGGCTCTCCTACTTCCTGGACTTACGGAGAGCAAATTCTCTTTCCAAAGGTTCACTGTTAACTTGCCCATCATTCTATGAGTCAATTCCACAGACCACATCTCTTGTCATGTATCAACCAAACCCCACAAAAAAGAGGGATTTTTGTAGAATCAAAGCGATCCAGTGTAAACTAATGCCAACAGCTGACCTCCTCTTCACCTACTCCCCACCTTTCACCCCTTCACCCCCAAACCAAGATCTCTCTGTTTATTTTGTCTAACAAAAGGTATCTTATTAATAGCACGGATTTTCCCTGAATCTTTCTTCTGATGTTAGGAATAGTCTTTAGACCCCTCCGCATATGTTGGTAAAGGCACAATGGGATCTAGTGAGTGATCCACACAATCATGCCTCCTGCGATCAGCTTACAGGGCTCTCAGCAGTGGGGGCACAGGCTATGCATGCACATTAAAATGGGATAGAAACCAGCTATAAAGTTATTACACATTTTACAGCAATACCTTTATAGCTGGTTGGATCTTCTTAAGGTGTCATAGTAAATTTGCACATGTAGCCAGTCTGAATTAATTGCACAATTAGCCAAGGAATCGTGTTATATATGTAACATGTAGAGGGTGCCATATTTTTGTCAGCCATTTTTTATTACATCATCTTAATTAATCTTGGGTTAGAGTCTCAAAAGGCTGCAGTTTTAAATGCTTATCATTCAACTTCCTCTTCCTGTTTCTGTTTTTAATGGCCCAATTCAAGAAGCACTTGAAAAAAAGTATTTTAACTTAAAGATTTTGCATATATCCACCCATACTCAGAATGGTACTTAAGTACACAAGGTAAAATCTTTGTCCATTGATGTCAAAGCAAAACTCCTTGCAACTCCAATGGGTGACATTCTTATCTCCATTTTAACAGAATGTATGCATATGTTTTAGTGCAAAAGCCAAATAAAAATATAGGGGAGAGAAAGGATTTCTAACTAAATACTAAATGCCTAAATGACAATGTTTCAAACACTGCCATAGCAGGAAAGGGGTATGAAGACTATGACTATGACTTCAGACAGGGAAGACTCATACACTTCAGTTTGACTGATATAGTTATAATCCTAATTAAATAAAAGGGAAAGTGGGAAATATTTAAATCAACCAGAAAGAAGTCTTATTTTTTAAGTGTCACATGCCACTTTATTAGAAATGATGCTGACATTTAATATTCATATCAAATCAATTGGTAAGACCTACTATTTAGATGGCTTAGGGTACTAATTAACTCTGGTCTAATTACAAAGGTACAATCATAGTTATGGCATTTTATTTCCTTCTGTAGCAGGAGCATGTTTCTGAAAATGATATGAGAGCTCAGCTTTTTTGCTGCAATGACAGAAGAATAAAAACACTTACACAGAAATCTCTACTCAGAATATTGCCTTTTGTAATCAATGTAATAAAGCAGAGCCATCAGGAATGTTAAAGGTGAAATCTTACCAAAGGTTTAACAGATTTGTGCTCTCCTTCCACCATGCTGGTCCTCTAAGTCTCTTTATCACATTAATGCTGGTGGCTCTCAGTATTTTGGAGTTTGTATCCTGCAGCTCCAGGTACTAAACAAAATTAACAGAATGCATTGCATCTAATGCCATGTGGGCTTGAGGGGCCAATATATCAAATGACCCTCTTTGGAAGGTCTATCCCTAATATCCTTTACAGACAAAAATCTTCCTTGCTATCTTTTCTTTCTGGGAAAAACTGCTGTGTGCAATTCATGAAGAGTGAGTTGTTCCTTCAGATCAACAGAAATAAGTACAGATTACAGCTCCTGAGAACAGTTGAGTAGAATGATCTTTATGAGGAGGTGGAAACTTTAGATTAGGTTTGGTTGGTATTTGAGGTTCTGATTCAACCTGCTAAAGATTCTAAGAGGGAGTTTGCCCAAGTTTCTGCTCTCCCAGCATATACAACCTTCCCACATCATTTCTTACTTGGTTGTCTCCAAAGAGGTTGTGAAGTTTAATCTGAGACTTGCGCCAAAAGACTCCTCAGTGTCTCACCATGTCGGGAAGGTTTGGAGGAACTACTGTATAGACTAGATTGCTCCACATTGTCTATATTCTAGTCTTCTTGGAAATAAATACTCTGGTATTATGTGATTTTTTATAATTTGACTAACATTTATCCATTTGAGCTTTTTTTTTATCTCTTAGCATTTTTATAAATTGCTTTGTTGATGCATGCATTGAAGAATGAAAGGGGCAAAGATAGGATTCAAATGGTAGTGAGTGATACAGTGGGGAACAGTGAATGATGAGAGGTAATATGGCAATGGCTGGACACTTTTGGTCTTGATTCAGCAAAACAAGTAAGCATATGTCTAAGTCTCATTTACTTAATTAGCTATGAACTTGTGTGGACTTCAGCGCCACTTAAGTATTTCTGGAATTTCTACACTTACTGCATTTAAGTGCAACTGCAGCATACACAGATATCCTCAAGCCAACTTTAAACTAGGGGCTCCTATATATATACAGGGAGGCTGCTCCAATGTGTTGTAATTACAGCACATCAGAGCAGACTCCATTAATCGAGTCTGCTCAAGCATGGTAATTACCACGCTCCAGCAGACTCCAGCGTCATGTGTATCAGCATCCCTGTCATTGGTAGGTGTTGCAGTTAGGGGGCTTTGGCCCACTTTTGTTTGTTGCCTTTCCCCCCAGTGACATCAGGGTGAGATCTGGATTCAGTGCCACCTAGATGGTTCAGGCACTGCTCCTACTCACCTGCCATGTCTTTGATGTTCATTGTTGTTCTCTGGAGAGGCAGTTCCCCGTAGGTGATCCAAGAGGAACTCAACCCTGGGCTTTCTTTGTGGGGCTTCAACCTCCCCTTTACTCCACCCTCACCACATCCATGGCCAGGGATGAACTCTGCTCTTCCACAGGTCTTGCACTGGGCTGATCCCACCTCATCCACTCTGCCCATCTCCAAAGGCCAGGTTTTCATCACTGTCCCCCCTCCCAGGTTGTCCTTAGCCTTTGGACTGAGGCCCAGGCAACTAAATATGCCCCGGTCTGGGGTTAACTGAAATTTATGATCAGAACTAAACTTAAGAAGTCAGCGTCTGCTGACAGGCTCCTAGAATCTTGTCTCCCGGGTGCCCACAGTCTTGCGGAGGACTCCGCTGTCCTTTCTGCCTAGTGGGCATTCGGATGGATCAGTTGTCCAATGCCAGGCATCTGTTGGCCCTCTCGGGCAGGTTCCCTGGAGGTCCATGTCCCTTCCCCCTTTTTATTCGTCTGACTGATAGCTGCACTGCCAGGGCCCCACTAGCTGGTGGTGCTTGCCACTTCCACACGGGGCTCTGTAGCTTCCTGCACCTCTCTCTTTCCCATGCTGCTGAAGGGTGCCAGCAGTCCCTCATTGCCACTCCCTGCCGCAGCACCTGTGTTCCCTGTTGTGGCTGTGGTTCTGCTCCCGAGTGTCCCAGGGAACTGCTTCCCCCTGATGCAGGCACAGGCAAGTCTGGAACTGCCTAGCCTGTGCTGGCATTTCTTCCCAGCTGCCACTCATCTTGGCTCCTGTGGTGAGTATTGGGGTACATCGGGTGGGGGTTTGGGACATGTTGGGGGGGGGCTTTTGCCTCCCCTCTCACAGCCCCTGTGCTGAAAAATGGTTGTGGGACACTTTGAATTAAAACTCATTCAATGAGCTTTAGTTCAAAGTGCCCCGCTGCCATTTTTCAGCGTGGGGATGCTGATACACATGGCAGAAGAATAAAAACACTAAGACAAAAACCTCTACTTGCTCAGAGCCATGCTAATTAAAGCATCCCCCCCCCCACCTCTTGGAGCATGCTATAAATGCTCTCTGTGGTCACGTACTGGTACCTTGACTAATACTTGCCAATGGGGCCTCAGAATGGGCTGAAACATTAGCTCAAGAGATTAGGTAAATAGTGATTAGCATATTCTGACTTCACACTGCTGTGACAAACTCCTGCCAGCATCCTATCCTAGCTAATCTATAGCTAACACAGGTATGTCTTTCTGAATTGCAGTCACTGTTGTGTAGACAAACCCTTGGAATTAAGGATATTCTCAGGGTATATGATAGGCCTATATAGGAGCTTGGATAACTGGAAGAGGAAAAAAAAAAACTTAAATATACTTTTGGAGATCCAATTGAACTCCAAGCTTTGCTGAGGTTTGGTAGCTGTTATGAAAGAAGTGACTAAAACAAAATCACTTCAAATCTTTCAAGTTACCACTTCATCATTTTATTTAAGAAATCTATAGGCTCATCACTTTCTGAAAAAAACAGCATTTAAGTTGACTCCATTTAGGGAACTAAAAGGACACAAAATCACTAGTCCTTTTAGAAAATATAGGCCCCAATTTGCAGAGCAACAGAGGAGGTAAAACTAAAATAATTTTTTACAGCTGAGGTATGGTATAACTAGAAAGTCCCTCTAAATCACAGGATGTGTTTGGAGGCTCAAGGACAGTTTTGAGCATTAAATGCATTTGTACATCTTTCACTGACTTGAGGAAACAGATTATATTGCATGGAATTGGAAGCTAGAAAATCTAGTCCCAAATCTGGTTCTTTTTATGAATTTAGCAGAGGAGCTCACCGGCAGTGGCGAATTAAATACCCTAATATGTGACTATTTTAATATCTCACAAGAATATGGGAATGATTTGGTAGAAATTGTTGGAATTCTATTTTATTTTCTTCCATATAACTTTTTCTACTACCTTCACTACTATAGTATCTGAACACCTTCCATTAACCTTTGTCATGTATACAAGGTATTGTGAGTATATTTGTCTAAAATAGGAGAGTTGCCATAAATATATGGTGTGATAGTATCTTAATTATGACCTTATTATTTAACCCTTCCCCTGATAATTAGTTATACAGTGGGAGAAAAAAGGATTTGTTTATGGTTTAGTAGAAAAAACATTTTCCAATCAGGCTATCAGCATTTTTAGACACATGCTGCTAATAACTTATTTTAATTGCATTGAGAAGATTCCAATGGATGTGTTTTGTAATACAACATTTTTAAATTTAAGATAAAAATCAAAGGTAAATTTTATATTAGATATATATATGATACTGAACCATAATAGTAAAATTACTATTTCACAACCAATATTTTTATTCATTTCACATATTTCCCCCCCGCCCCAAACATCAATGTCTCCCTTTGACATATTTCTGCTCTTAACAGCAACAATAGCAAGATAGAGAGAGAGAAAATCACAAGTTACATTTGTCAGCCTAAGATGGTTGAGCACTAAATAAACAAAAAGGCTTAGAGAAGTACTAAGGAAATTATGCAGTTTCCATTATACATTGGGAGCTGCAGGGTCCCAGTGCACAACTTATTTTGTTGTGTGAGGTTTATATACCCACTTTGAAAATCTTGGTCCTAAGAAAGAATTACATCAAGGCAGAGAAAAGAAATCAGATACAGGTCATAAATATTCAGGGAGCGGTAAGGATTTTTGTGAGTTATTTTTTATTGGACCAACTGCATGGTTGGGATAGACTTAGGGAAGTTTTGGAAGGCTAAGCATTCTTTATCATTAGAATGCAAAGCATTCCTGGACCAACTACCAATATTTTACCCACACAGGTTGAAAGGAACAGACAGATCTGGAAAAAAAAGTCAAAAAGCAGAGAGAGACGGAACAGTTTTATTTGTATTTTGTAATAATCTCCATATTTTGTTCTAGAGATTCTAGTACCCTCTGTCTTTAAGTGATCCATTAATGACATACAGGAAGAGCAACTCTTTTGTTCTGGGTTTGGTGCAATCACAGGGTACCTATACATATGTCCAATGCCTGCTCCGATGCATGCTAATTAGCACACTCCAGGAGCCTTGGCATCACATGTCAGCGCCCCGTGTTTCAAAATGGCAGTGGGGTGCTTTAAAGAAAGCTACTTGAATGAGCTTTAGCTAAAGTGCTCCCACCACCATTTTGAAGTGCAGGATGCTGAATACATGAGACACTGCAGGTGCTTTAATTAGATCAACTCCCAAGAGCCACTCTAATTAAACACCCTCCCAGCTTCGCCCCCCCCCCCAGCACATGTAAAGATGCCCACAATGTCTAAATGAGCTGTAATAGAGGTTCGCTTCTTGGAACATCCATGGGTACCTCTTTGTTAGCTAAATCCATGCCCAATACCACTCCAGGGACATTATAGACATCCTCAGTAGCCGTTCTTTTGCAGGTTATAAATACAGACTTTTTTACTGGTGGCTTTATAGATATTTGAGTATTGAACATAAAATATTCCATTACAAAGGGTAAAGTTAATAAGGAGCTATAATACAGCATAGCAAGGGCAATGATCGGGCAAACTGTGAGAATTATGAGAGGTATGTAAATAGATTGGCAGTATGTATATGCTTCTTCATGTTGAAAGGTTACAGCATATGCATGCACTCCATCTAAAATTTTCTCAACTGCAGCACTGATTGGAAAATAGACTGTTTTGTATTGTATGCATTTCAGGAAAGATTAATTAAATCCACATCTGTTACAAATAAGCCATAGCTATACCACAAAGATCCAGAGAGTTGTGATTCATTTTGATACTGTTCAAACTGAACATTTTATAAATGCTTGGCTGGTGGAGCAGGACCTTCTTTCTGTCATGGGAATATCTCCTGACATGCTCATCCTCTGTGAGATAAAAGCTTCATAGTTGCACAGTGATTTTACAGTAGATGCCTCCTTCAACATGCATTCAGGTGTAGTTAAGGAAGGGATGGGGGAAAAGAGTGATAAAGGAGCTCACAGCTACCCTTCCATCACCCAGGCTCTGGGTTGATCCAAATGATGATGACTCCAATATAAAACAATGGTTGACAGAGTTCTAAACTAGATTTAATGCAAAACTTTCTATGAAAGTTAATCCAGGCTTTTGACCAGTTCTTCCCAGTATGAATTAGGCTCATTGTAGACTGTACCACACTTCGGTAACTTTGTAGCATGATATCCTGTGGACATATTCTCTCCTGTTTCTTTCCCTTCTTCTAGCATTCTCATCTTACAACCAGAGCAGCACAGAATTGCATATGCTGGCTACACATTGTTCCTGCCCACAAAACTGCTCCTTACATGCCTGGTGGTACTTTAATGGGTCCCATATGCTACTGGAGCAGTTTATATAGGACAGGACATAGGACAGCATCTCTTCCCTGAGCTACTGAACTGAATTCTGCCTGAATACAGAAAAGCAGCAGAAGTGCTGAAAGAGAATACAAACAGGGAGCAATTCTGATGATGCAAATGGGCAAATCTTCTCTACAGTTGGCGGACTTACACCCACAGTTAATCTGGTCGTGATAAGCATTCTGAGGAGAAGAGGTTAAACAGCAATCCCTGCACTATTATTTAATCAAAAGGAAACCTGAGCAAGTGCATTTTGTGAGTGTTAGGTGAAGTGAATTTATTAATTTATAGCACAACTAACTGAGTAGTCACATTATCCTAAAGGCAGGCTGACGACTTGCAAAGAGTCGGAAGTAAATAAATCATAAATGACTATGATAAATGATCAGTGCAGGATATGTCAGAGTGCAGGCCTGATTAGCCTGAACAGTACATCATGCTGAAATGTGCTGAACTACCCATGGGAGGTTTAGGAGCCTCCTAATATAGAACAGCTTATTGTTAGTGTCAGGCAGAGCTGGGCGAACAATTTGCACTGAATTAATGTAGAAAGAGAGTTTAGCCCATTTCCCATTGGTGAATTACCAAACATGTAGTGTTTTTTTTCCTTAAAATTTGCTAGTCGGTATTTTCCCTCTTTACCTTTTTGATTCCTACAGATTTCAGCAGTTATTACTAGGCCATCCACTAACAGTATATCACAAATGCCACTCATTCAAGAAACAGCATTTATTTTATCCTCAAAGTTACTTACATGCCAATGTTTTGCCAACTTACTCTTGCTGTTGAAAATAACTTAAATCAGATATAAAGGATTATACAACTGAGTTACATTATAGAAAGAGCTGTTTACACTAATAAAATTAATTCCACAGCATTTTAAGTTACCCATATGAATGTTTTAAGGTATTTTTGCCTTATTTTTTAGTCATTTTGCATCTTTCTCATATAGTTTGTACTTTTGACAGGTTATAGAGATTCAGGATTGACATTTCTAGAATTTTTCCACTTTTTTAAGACAGAGATTAACAAGCAATACTGTCCACAGGGTCTACAGATATCATAATTATACACTGTCACAGGCACCTAGGGGGGTCTGCACCTTTAAGAGCAGAAAGAGCTTAGCAAGGATCATGGTAGGCTACACAAAGCCCAACAGCTGAAGGTTGCCTGAGTAACAGGCTAACAAGATAATTAGCTGACACCTGCAGGCGATCAGCTGACCAGAAGGAGTCAGAGCCCAGGGCACATTTAAGCACAGGGCTGAGGCTGGCATGATCATCATGTCTTTGGCAACTGCCAGGAGAAGGAGCTCCTGCACAAGAGAGTGGCCTAATGCATCTGGCTGCCAGCTTTGCTACCTCCAAACACAGTAAGACTCTAGTGGCTCACAAGGTACCCAGAGATAAAAGGGGCTCATAGTCTAAGGGTGGGAATTGGCCCTCTTAAGGAGGCAGGGTACTGCCTTTATTGTTAATGTTATGTTGTAGCCCAGGGGCTTAGGTTTGTGTTATTGTTTGAACTGGTGGACTGGAAAGAGGCTAGTAGGGGAGGAGGAGGCCTCATTGGGGGCACACAATTGGGTAGAGTCCCAGTGCCAGGGAGGGCACAGAAAAGGGGCTGCACAGAGCCGATCACCAGAGAGGGTGCATGCACCAAGGGGGCTGTGGAAAGCCCAGCACTAGGTGAGCATGAGCTGCAAGGGGCCAGCCAGATGGGTGTGAGCTGCAAGGGGCCAGAGAGCCCAGCACCAGATGGGTGTGAGCTGCAAGGGCCAGGGGCCCAGTAATAAGAGTAGTTTGTGGGCTAGTGCCTCAAAGGCAGGCCCAACACTGTGGGTCCAGGCTAGAAGGCCTAGCTCTATCAAAGAGGGGGAGTCCGGTCAGGCCAAGGCCCCAACAGAGCATAACAGCAATGTACCACCCATGAAGCATGGGGCATGGTAAAGGGATGTCTGGAGCCATGCAATTGGCTCATAAACCCTGAGGTGTCTTGTGCAGCACCATACTGACGAGAGGCCTGACAAAGGGTCTACAGATGAAAGAGCTTGAGTAAGGTTCAGTGAACCAAGACTAAGCAAAGGCTCATGGGCAGCCTCCTGAATTATTTTTCCATCAAAGATATGGCAGGAGAGATAAGAGGGCACCCTCGGGACAGAGATTGCACGATCCCAGAGCCACCAGGGGCATCATGGCCACTCCTGAGGATCCCACACACACACACACACACACACACACACACACACACACTGAATACAAATGGCATGCCATAAAATTCATTCATGCATATAAATAATGAAAATGTAGAAGAATGCCCATTTCATTTGGTCAGGCGCAGGACAATTTCATATTTAAATCCATTTATGTCCCCTAAATTTCACAATATCATTTGAAGGATGTATGGTTGTTATTTTTAGACATATGACCAAAAATACAGAATAGGTTTGTAAAGACTCATCTTTAATCAGCCTATTTCAGAAGCCAGACAAAGAAATAATAACAGATCTATAGATCTGTCAAGGTGTCTTCTTGATTAATAATGCTTTAGACTACATTGTCTTTACAGTATATCAAACTTATTATTGTCATTGGGTTGTAAATTTCTGCCTTCACTTTGATATTATTGGCAAAATGAGAAAGTTAGGGCTATAAAATTAATTAAAATCTTAATTACGCTGATTCCGCCTTCATTCTGTTATTAGATAAAGCAGTAAGTTACCATAATAACTTTAAAAAAGGGGGGTGGGGAGAGAGGGGACTAGTTACATAGCAATGGGTTACAAAAATATAAAGGATTTGATTTTTATGTCAGAAACCTAGGCACATAAAGCTTTTATTTTGCAGAAACAGATACTGTGAAAGCTTTGCTGATTTGATAAGACATGGTTCAAAGTAATGAGCCAGTTTATTTTAGATGAGATGCAGTCCATGTACATTAAAAATACACAGAACAAAATTTATTTGAATAAGTAAATGCTGAAAGACGTGTTTTGAGACATCCTAGGCCCAGGAAAGATGTTCAGAGCATTGGCTTTCCCACCAGGAATCAGCTTGTCAGTCAACCTATGGAGCTCCATGTAGGCATTAACCAATATCCTATGACCCTTTGTCCTAAGCTCAGCAACAACCAGTATGCTGCTGCCATCAGCATGTATACCCCAATGCTTGATGCTGACAATGATGTCAAAGAAAAGTTCTACTTCAGCCGTGACCATATTCAGACTAATACTCCTTGGTGACTTCAATGCCAGAGTCAGATGCCACCTGCAACTCTAGAATGGCGTTATTGGGAAGGAAGGCAACTCCAACAGCATCCATTTTCTGAGCAAATGCACAGAGCATGGTTTTGTCATCTTAAACACCATCTTCAGACAGTGTGACAAATACAAGACCACCAGGATAAATACAAGACCCCCTAGCTTTAGGCACTGGCATCTGCTTGACTATGTTGTTGTTAGAGCCTGTGATCAAATGGATGTCTGTATCACAAAAGCCATGTAGGAACTTATGACTGCTGGACAGGTCACCATTTTTTCAGATCCATTGCGAACATCCAGCTTGCTCCAAAACACAGAAAACAGCCAAAAGCAATATAAAAGACTCTGGACACCAAATATCTTCAAGACCCAAAGATCCGTAAAGATTTTCAGTAGTGTCTCCATGGAAAGCTCTCTTCCTTGTCCACAAACTGATGAATTCTGAAAGGGGTTTAAAACTGACATTCATATGGTTTGTTCCGAATCCATTGGCTATACCACTCATCAACACCAAGACTGGTTTGATGAGAGTGACACCAAGATCCAAGCCCCCCTTGACCAAAAGAGAATGGCTCATTCTGCCTGGCAAGATGACGGCTCATCTCAGCAGAAGGAGATGGACCAGTTCCTCAAAGCCAAAGCTCAAAGAAAGATCTGGGAAATCAAAAATCAGCAGTGACAAGATAAAGCCAAGGACAGCCAACTCTGTGCTGAGAAACATGATGTGTGTAGCTTTTTCCAGGCAATGAAAACCATCTATGGTCCAACTGCCCTTGGTCCTACTTTCCTGAAATTGCAGGATGACTTGACACCCCTCAAAGACAATGAATCTATCCAAGCTAGATGGAAAGAGCACTTTGAGGCAGTCTGGACCATGAATCAATTAAAGTGGGTACCACCACCAAGTTCATCCCCACAACACCCTGAAAGGGGATACCTTTCAAGCTTTCCTATCCTAGAAGTCTGGGATCCCATGAGGAAAACCAAGAACAGCAAGGCTGTTGGATTGGATGGCATACCTTCTGAAATCTACAAGGCTGGCAGTGAAACTGGAACTGGTACCGAGACTCCATAAATTCTGTCTACAAATTCGGAACAATGAAGAAAACCCTGGGAACCTGATGAATGCCAACATCATGATTATCTTCAAGAAAGAAGATATGCCTGTGCCTGGGAACTCTAAAGGTGTCACCCGGCTTTCCAAAGCAGGGAAAACCTTTGCCTGTATCTTCCTGAACCATCTTTTACCTCTTGCTGAGGAAGTCCTGCTGGGCTCAGTGTGGTTTCAGACCATCCCGTGAGGAAACTGATATGAACTTTGTTGCACACCAGGTCCAGAAAAAGTTTTGGGAACAGTATCAGGTCTTGCATATGGCCTTCATTGACCTCGCTAAGACATTTGGTTCCATCAGTTGTGCAAGCTTGTGGAAAGTACTGGCCAGACTTGTATGTCATGATAAGTACATCAGAGTCTGAAGGCTTCTTCAAGACCAGATGATCTGTGACTGTCTTATGTAGTGGATTGGAGACAGATCCATTTGTCTTCTAAATTCCAGGGTCAAGCAAAAATGTGTCATCCCTTCGACTCTGTCATTTTTTCACAGTCATCTTAGTTCTCATTAAGACCTGCCTTCCTTCTGGAACTAACATAGAACACCAAAAGGATGGAGGGCAGGGTTTGAATTATAAGAGAGCTCAGAGGGCTGATCCCTCTTTCGCCCCCCACGACCATAAGAGATAAGAACTGCCCCCCATCCCCACCATGGAGTGTAATTCAAACCCTGATGGAAGGCTCTTAATGTCGGAATGTTTTTAGTTGAAGATCAAAGTATTCAAAACAACCATCCTTGACCTTCAATATACTGATGACTATGACATCCTTGTGCACACTGAGAAAAACCTCCAGACTGGCTGCCTGTGGTTGAGTGATCTCTGATCAAGTGATATTCTAGGCTAACCCATTCTACAGAAAGCAAAACCTAAAATGTCTTTCGCAGCCTAAAGGGAATCCATCTATAGCTGGAAGACATTTTCTTACTGCAGCTGTAAAGTCTGGTATAAGGACAGTGGAGCTAAGGCTTGTGGGGATAAGGAGGTATCCCAAGGCAGACCTTGGTCTGTTCCCTGGGACAAGCAGCAAGACAGTGGAGAAAAAAAAATCAGGGTTCTGGGGGACAGAGTTGTGACCAAATCATCATAACTTATTTCAAGAAAAAAGTACTACATTCCATGACTCAAATAACTCTGTGAACAGTTCACGCAGCACTGAACCTTTTTGGGTTCGCAGGCCACTAATTAATACGAAGCTAAGAGGCTTTAAAAATGCAGATTAATGTCTCATGCTCCAGGGAATAAGCTCATCACCAACTGTGTTGGGAAAGATGTTTTTCTACCTCCAGGGAACAGTATTGCATAATCATGCAAGTACACTATGTTTTCTCATCTCTCTCTGAAGCACTTGGCATAAGCAAGTGCCAGTAACTTTTATTGGAGTAGATGGGCCAGTGTCTTTGCTACAATGGCAGTTGCTTGGTGTACATTGCAAAAATAAGATAAATGTATTGTTGGTATTCAAGTCATGTTCCTATTTTCTTATTCAATTCTATCCATTAGAAGGGTACACTTTCCTTTTCTATATGTGTACCCTGACAATTGTTAAGTGACCATGAAACAACCAGACTGTGTCTGTAATCACACACCCTAATGCCCCCCCAATACAACCAACGAACCCAGTAGCAAAAACATTTCTAGAGTCTCCCTCCAGAGCCTTCCTATTTTTCTTACAGCTATGAAAAAAATAGGAAATAATGTTTCTAGGTTGTACCCATTACTGTGGTCTTATCTTGCTGGGGATCCAGTTATTCCAGATAATTTTGTTGCACCTTAAAGTGAGCATGCAGCCATGTGATGAAAGCTGTAACGAGATTTCAACAAAGGACTGCATCTAAGTGTTGACAAACAGATTCAGCTTGGGTACACTGAACTGTATTTATTTCCATTTGAATTTAGCAAAGGTTGTTCTACACAACTGCAAACAATTTTACACTTTTAAAATATATTAGCTTTGAACTTAAACAGAAAACAGTTTAGTGTTTTTTTTGGTTTTTTTGGTGTCTCAAAATGGATTAACAGTCAGGTGAGTTTACCACTGAAGAAATAAAATTTTTGATAGGAGGTTAATGGCACTGTAAAGTGTTATTTTGCTGTAGAAGACATTTTAGATGCTCCCTTTATAATGAAAGTTTTGCTCCTCTCTCAGTTTATATTTCTTTCCTTCTTACATTTTTCCTATAAGTTCGAGAAAGGTGAATTGCCTTAGAGAACTGTGATGTCATTGGACTAAATTAAACCCTAAAAGATCAAAGCTTTAAAAAGCATGCTGAGATCAAACTGAGATCTTGGGAGAGCTTAGGGGGAAAAAAAAAACCCTCTCAATCTTTATAACTTGTCTGCAAACATCTTGCTTACCAGCTGCTGAAAAAAGTAGGGGAAATGTGCCATGTGAAGTGCAAACCTTAGCAAACCTTTAGTGATGCTGTAGTATCTTTCATAGAAATAATTATTTCCTGAAAGAATTTGAAATTTGTCTCTATCTTGAGCACAAGACCTATTGACTGTGTAGGTTGTATTTTGAGCCTTCGAGAGGTGGATAAGACATGTTAAGAGAACATATATAAGTAGATGAATAAATATGATGCAGCACCGATATAATGGTGGGGATTTATTATTGGCCACCAAATAAGGAAGTAGAGGTAGATGAGGCAGTCTTCAAGCAGGTGACAAATCTAGTGAAAAGCTATGGGATGGTACTGATGGGATACTCCAGTTTTCTGGACATCTGCTGGAAGAACAATGCAGCCAGACATAAATGTCAAGCCAGTTCCTAACTTGTGTGGATGACAACTTTCTATTCCAGAAGGGGCAGGATACAACTAGGGGATAATCTATCTTGTCCTGACCCATACAGAAGAAATTGTGAAGGATGTGAAGGTGATGGGTAACTTGGGAGGAAGCAAATCATGATGCAATCGAATTCTAGATCCTGATTCTCGATCTATGACAGGGAAAGCATGAGGTCAGCAAAACTAGGATGCTAGATTTAAAAAAGCTGGATTTCATCCAACTCAAGGAGTTAATAGGCATGGTGTCATAGGAGGACAGAATGAAGGATGAAGGTGCCCAGGAGCCCAACAAAAATCTCTCAATATGATGGAAGCAGAAGCAGAATGGCAAGAGACTAATGTGGCTACAAAAGGAACTTCTAAAATGTCTCAAAAGTCAAAGGAAATTATATAGGCAATGGAAGAATGGATAGGTCACCAGGAAGCATATTGGGAAATAGCAAGTATCTGCAGGGATAAAATCAGGAAAGCAATGATAAAGAACAAGCTGCATCTGATAAAGGAGTTTAAGGACAACAAGAGGAGTATTTTGGCCAGCAAAGAAGGCCCAAAGAAGCTGTGAATCCTTTGTTAATAAGCCAGGGGGCAATCCTAACTGAAGAAGGAAGGACTACTCAACAGCTACTTTGCCTTAAAAAGTCTTCACAAAAAACTTAAGCTGCAGCAAGACACCTAATAAGTATTATCTGGATAAGGAAGGGAGCAAGCTGAGGGAGGAAATAACAAAACAGACAGTCACAGAGCTTTTTTTGGATCAGAATGAATCAAGTCAGCATGGTGGGATGAACTTCATCTTAGGGTATTGAAGGAAATGGAAGATGAGATTTTGGAGGCCCATTCCAATATTCTTCATGAAGTCATAGGAGCTGGAACAAGTACTATAGGACTGGAAAAAGGTCAGTGTAGAGACCCTCTTTAAAAAAGGAAAAAAACCCAACCCTACAGACTGGTTATCTTCACCTTAATACCTGGGAAGATACTGGAACATATCCTAAGGAAGGCCATTTGCAAACATCTGCAGGAGGAAAGGTTGATTACAAGCAGCCAGCACAGATTTCTGAAAAAAAAATCATGTCAAAGAAACTTGATCTCCTTCTTTGACAAAATAACTGCTTGGCTGGATTAAGGGAATGCTGTGGCTATAGTGTATATGGACTTCAACAAAGCTTTTCACAATGTCCCACATGACTTTCACATAAACAAACTGGAGAAATGTGGGATAGATAAAAACAACTACAAGGTGAATAGGTAACTGGCTCAATAGCCACAAGCAAAATGTAATTTTTAATGGGCCTGTGTCAGAATGGTAGGATGTTTTGAGTGGAGCCTCACAGGGATCTGTCCTGGACTCACTGCTGAAAAACATGCTTATTAATGATTTGGATGCTGACATGGAAAGCTTATTGAGCAAGTTTGCAGACAACAAAAAACCAGGAGGGATTGTGAACACGTTAGAAAATGTAAGTGCAGTTCAGAAGGATCTTGACAGATTGGATAGTTAAGCTACATGTAACAGGATGAAGTTCAATGCAGATAAATGCAAGGTGCTACACCTCAGGTAGAATAATTAAAAACACAAATATAAAATGGGTGACACCTGGCTGGCTGGCAGCACTATGGAAAAGGTCCTGGGAGTCTTAGTATATCACAGACTCAATATGAATCTGTAGTGTGATGCAGTCACTGAAAAAGTGAATGTGGTTTTGGGATGCATCAATAGAAGCAGTAGGCACAAGGCATGAGAGGCACTGGTTAGGCCTCATTTGTACAGTTCTGTTCTCTTCATTTTGGAAAGGAAATGGAGAAGTTAGAGAGGATCCAGAGGTGGGCAACAAAGATGATAAAGGGCTTGGAAAGAAAGTTATATGAGGAGAGGCTGAAGGAGGTAGGCATAGAATAACAGAGACTTGGTGGGATAGCTCGCAGGACTGAAGCACTGTCATGGATGGGTACAAACTGTTTAGGAAGGGGAGGCAGGGGAGAAGAGGAGGAGGAATTGCACCTTATGTTAAAGAGCCATATGATTTCTCAGAGCTCCGGTATGAAACTGGAGATAGGCCTACTGAAAGTGTCTGGGTTAAGGTGAGAGGAGAGATCAACAAGGGTGATGTCATGGTGGGGTCTCTATAGACCACAAAAACAGGAAGAAGTGGTAGATGAGGCTTTCTTCAAATAGCTATTGGACATTTCCTGATCACAGGTGCTGGTGCCCAAGAGGGACTTAAATCACCTTGATATCTGCTAGAAGGAAAATACAGCAGTGCACAGTAGGGCTGTACAAAACAGCACCATTCTGCTTTGACTTCCATTTGACAGAACAGTGTTTTGGTTGAAGTTTTGTTTAATTTTGAAAGCATTGTTCCATTCTATTTCATCAAAACTCTTTGGCTGTTTCGATGCTGTTTCACCATTTCACCCATAGGTTATGATGAGAAATCATAAAATGCGGCAGAAAGGCAGATTTGGGGGCTTGCTGCACCCCTGGGAGGGCTGCAGGGGCTGTGCTGGAGTCCTCCTGGGGTTGTGGGTCCCCAGTCTGCCTGCCAGATGACAAACCGGTGCTGGGCACAGCTTGCACCCTGAGCCAAGAAGATCAGTGCTGCCACTGGCTCCAGGTAGCAGCACCTGCCTCCTGTAATCTGGCAGGCAGATAGGGGGCCTGCACCCTCTTGGGAACTCTGGCACAGCCCCCACAGCCCTCCTGGGGGTCTCAGTGGGCCCCCGATCTGCCTCTCGGATGACAGGAAGCTGTCACCTGGGGACAGCAGCAACCAGAGCTGATCTGAGGAGGGTGCAGGGCCTGGGGAAAATCAGTTCATGTGCATGGGGACTTGCCCCACCCCAATCCCGTGTGCCCTGGATGTGAAGAAGCTGCCGCCCCCACCCAGTGGGGGGGTAGCGAGCAGCCATACCCAAAGAGGGTGGTGGTGGCGGTACAGTCCTCACAGTCACTCTGCCCAGCTGTGTGGGGTCCCCTGAAGTGTGGAACCTGGGGCGGTTGCCCCGATTCGCACCCCCTTGGGATGGCCCTGGCTGCCACTGTCCACAGGCAGCAGAACGAGCCTCCTGTCATCCATCAGGCAGATCAAGGGCCCACTGGAATACCTGAGAGGGTTGTGGGGTCTGTGCCAGAGTCCTCCTGGGGGTGTGGGCCCCCGATCTGTCTGCCACACCTCAGGTGCCCCTCTGGCTCCCTACCCAGGATCTCTTGAGCATATATTTACAACATTTCATAGAATTAGGACATAGAATTAGGACACTGGCTGCCATGGTCCATGACTGAGGTCCCTTCTGACCCTAAAAACGTACTTTACATGTACAAGGTCATCAGTACACACTTTGATAGGCCCAATTTGAATTACACCATGTGAATGGGCATTTAGATGTCAACATATACATTTGGCACTGAAAAAGAAAATGGTCACTTTAGATCATTTAAAAATTATTTGATTTGTTGTAGGTCTCATAGATCTCTTTATGCCAAGACAGGCACATGGTGTATCATTCATATCTAGTCCTGTTACACTGTGCCTCATAAGTCAGATTTATTCAGGGCTTGGGCACCAGAGGGTGTGGGGAGAAGGGCACCCAGAAGAAGGGCTATGAATGAGCTGCCTAGATTTAGGATTAACACTTAAAAAACTGGGCTTCCTAAAAATAATGCATGGATTTTTATCTTTGGGGGGTTTTTTTATCCTGACCATTATGCTCAGCAAATGATGTATTAAATCTTCTGCCTAATCTATTGTGGCTGCCTATGGGATTTCTCATTCAGCTGCCAGCTTTAATATCTGGGTGCTAACGTGATTATATTGCAGCATTGTAACTGTCTATCAGCCTCTCACCTCAGGCATGTAGGAGTCTCCCATCCCATTATTATGACAACCTTGCTTTCATCTGACCAAAGAGAGAGGGAAGGTATATTTTTATTTGGTTTTAATTAAAATTACTTTAGCTGGGTTAAACTAGAGTGGTTTTAAAATGAGCTGTTGTGTTTTACTACATGGGAGATTCAGGTTTGTAAGAACAGAAGTTGCCCATTTGGAGACATGAAACACAATGCAATAAAACTTAAAACAAGCTACTTTTATTGCTACTGCATCTGGAAATCCATGCCTCAAAACAAAAAGGAAATGCATATAGAATCCCAGACATAGAGGCTGGGAAGTACTTTAAAGTCATCTAGTCTATCCCATCAAGGTTGCACCTGGTGCACATTTAATAGAGCTGACTGCACTTTGACAAGTTTCCACTGTCCATGCTAGAAGGGAGCCAACTCACCACTTATTTATTCACAAGGAGTAACGTGGCAGGCAGAGTTGCAGGAACTTTCCTAAGCATATTGAAGGTCTGTGTTATCTGCTGAGGCTCTACGGTATATCTATTAGCATCCAGATACCAGCTTGCCCTGAGTCTCTGGTCACTTAGCTTAGGTTCCTCCTGAAGCCCAGCCCTGTTTCTCTAGTTCCACTCATTGTATTATTGACAGCCAGTATTGAGAGTTCCATATAAAGAACTGCCTACAGGAAGCCATTTATCGCACGCACAAATTTTAACTGGCACTGCAGAATCCACGAACAATATTCTTGAGGATACTTACTGACACATTGGGGTTGGACTAGATGATCTACTGAGATCCCTTCTGACCCTAAAAATCTATGAAATCTATGAAACTGCACACATATACACAGCCATATCTTTGATAGAGCACTTCTGTATCAGCCAAGACCTGCCACACCAACACATAGCTACAACCCATCTACCGGGCAGTGAGTCCTTGAGTACAAAGGTGTCAGGGCATGTCTTATTTTCATCATAACACCAATAATCCCTTTACTAGCATGGCACTAGCCCTGTCACATTCTTGTCACAGCTTTAGAGGGATATTCCTTAATGTCAGTCCCAATACACCAGAGATGCACAAATTTTAATGCCAGAATGAAGTATTAGGTTAAACAGATCAATGGTTCCTACCTTGTTCACTACTGGGGACATAGATGCTACACTCCAAATATTACAATGATCATACCTTTCCTCACCATTATCTAATTCCTGTTTATCAAATCAAATACCATTAATGTTAAAGTATCTTTTCATGGAGAAAAGGTCTCCATCCCCTTTTCAGATATAGATGGTACCCCCAACAACCCTTCCCCAATTGCATTCAGCATTTTGCAATTACCTCACTTCACCCTGGTCAACTAGCATCTACCCCTGGCTTGCTATTCACAGGGTGATTGGAGCAGGGAGCCTAGACCAGGGGTGGCCAAAATAGGGCCTATGGGCTGCATTCAGCCTGCCAGGCCATTCTATCCAGCCTGCAGGGCCCCTAAAAAATTTAGAAAATGTATATTTATCTGCTCCTGGCTGCCTGTTGAAGATGACAGGGGACAGGGGCAGTAGGACCCAGGGGGAGCCAACAGGACTCACCAGCAAGGCCAACCTGGCCCCACCCCACCCCCAATGCCCTCCTACCCCTGTCCTCCCAACCAGAAGTCTCTGCCTGCTGCAGCTTTCACTGCTTCCCTGCATGCTGCTGGCTGCTCCAGGACCATGTGCCCCCTGGCTGCATCACTGGACCGCAGGAGTATGCAGCTGCACAGACATCCCAGGGCCAGGAGTGGGAGGGTGCATGTGTGTGTGCGTGCATCCCTGCCAAGAGGGAGGGGGAGAGAGAGACAGAGAAAGCAATGAGGGAGGGAGAGAATGTGTATGCATGTGTACGCACACGTGCGCGTGTGTGTGTGTGTGTGTGTGTGTGTGTGTGTGCGTGTGTGTGAGAGAGAGAGAGAGAGAGTGCATGTCCCCACCATACCAATGTACCCACATTCTCCCTCGTACTGCCATACACGCAGACCCCCACACTCCCTTGTGCACACTCCACATATCCATACACACACCCATATGCTCCGTACCCCACACCCACACTTCCACACCTATCACCCCCACGGAGACACCCATACCCTACATACAAACCCACCCCAATGCCGCCCAACTTCCCCACAATAAACAAGCATAAGGCTTGTATTTTAAGCTATTGTGCAATCACTTCTATGTACACTACACAAACACATGTAAATGAAGAAAAATATTTTTTGAAATCAAATTAATAAATGTTCTAGATGTTCAATTTTTAGAATATAATTTGGTATTTTTCTGGTTCTGAGATGGCAAAACCCCTTGCTGAAAGGACTATTTCCGGGAGCAAAAGGAGGGACTTCTGGTGCAAAGGTCAGGGGTCAAGAGGACCTCTGGTTACAAGATGGTGTCTAGACAGCAGAGCACCCGTCAAGGGGCATGGTTACCAATACAGCCCATGACAGCTTGTCAAAACTTGGTAAGTGGCCCTCCACCCAAAATAGTTGTCCATCCCTGGCCTAGGCTCTCTACTTTGTGTTTGTGTCTAACACAAAGAACTTAACCGGTTACCTATATATTGAACTCAAAAACTTTTTTTTAACTAAAGCTTGTCAAGAAAAAGGCAAATAGCCCTGATTTAAAGATATTACAAGAGAAACCCATTGGCTTCAGTGGCTGAAGTAATCATTCTCACTGTTGAAACTTATTCAGTTAATTTCCCAGTTCAAAAGCAGATGAAGGAGAATGGCTTGAGCAGCAAAAGGTGCTATTCTCAGTGAGCCAGACACTGTTCTTATAAGCAGCATTCCCTGCTGAATGGTCTTGTTCTTTTACGTATTTAGGTTATCTATCTAACTAAGCTCCTGTTGCTTTGAAGCTACTTCTTATAATCACTTCTCTTTGCTCCTACTTTACTGCCATCAACTCACTTAAGTGTCTGTTTTCTTTTACATATAGTTAAGACAAACCACTGTTTTATGTAATATTTAGGTGCCAAAACCTTGTCTAGTATCTCTCCCAACTATACAGTTGGTTAAAGAAAAGATATCACCAAAACAAACAAACAAATCCAAAGTAGCTTCTCATATATTTCCCAGACCTTCATGGCTACAACAACATTACAAGTGTACAGGTTAGATGAAAAAGTAGTTCACTTTTACATGTCCGAAAACAATGGCCTTCCTCCAGATTTTCTTCTCAGGGGTTCATTATTTTTAACATCTGGGTCAACATGCTGGTTGATGGTGGAACACTGGCCATATCTACATAAGACACTGACTGTGCAGTAGCCCATGACTACTATGCACTACTATGCAGTAGTGTTATGTGGCAGGAAGCATGATGCAACGCTACTGAACAGTAGTCTCAGGTACTGTGCATTCAGCATCACAAAAAAGCTGTTCTGTGATGCTAGTGTGTAGTAACTCTGGTTACTGCACAGTCATTTAGGACTTGTTTATACACAGTCAGCATTTCATGTAGACACAGCCAGTAGGCTGAAGGGGTCTATTGCAGAAAGGGGAGGCAATTATTGGGCTTTTGTATTTTTTTTTTTTTTTTTTATAAAAAGAGGTTATGGTGGGTAGTTGTACTGATGTGTCAGATGCTGATTTTGGCACAGTATCTGAGGACTAGTCTTGTTTGTAACAAGAGGTGCTTTAAGATCAGTTTTCTAGCAAGTCTTTCCATTCTTGATAGAGTATATACTACTACTGTGTTTGTTTTTAATCTGCACAGGTACTGCCTTAACTTTCCCTTTTGCAATCATTTGCTTACAGCAAGGTGCCCATGATTCCACCTGTCATACATTTTTCAAATTATACTTTGATATAAAGATCATATATAAAGATCAAAACAAGAAAAAAACAACCCCTCATTTGTTCATACGGTGAGAAAGAAGCAGCAGTAAGACTCAGAAGCGGATAAGAAATGTGGTCTGATGCCTCGATGAGAATGGCTACAGTTACAAGGTTTTCAGTTTATGAATACTAAATAGCCTTTCAAAACAATTGCAAGAATATTATTGAAAACATAAAGACAATGAAACTTTGTAAGGACAGGATAAACTACCTTTTTAACTAACCAAAAGGGTAAAATGAAAACCAGATTTCAAAGTAAATAAATAATGCAAAATCTATTCAGGAGATATCAATTCAAATTATTAAATGAATTCACATTGACTATGCTCCTGACCTTTTGTATTCACTTTCTCTGAATGTTCTACCGAATTAGGTTACTGTCAGGAATAATCATGCTTTTTAAGTGAATACTGGAGAAAATTAAATTTCAAATACTTAAGTATTCCCAGTGGAAACTGAATTCTAAGCATTATACTGATCTGGTCAGGAAACAGAAATTCTGCATGAGCTAAATGCATAATCAAAATACTTCTAATTTTGGATATCTAGTAGTCAAACTCATCTTAAACTTAGCATAAATAATATTAGCAAGAACCTATTATAATTTGATAACAAATAAGTCAAGTTAAAATAATTTCTGTCCTGAAGTTTTTTAAAATTTTACTTTAAAAAGAAAGTTTTAAACTAAGGCTCTCATAATGGTCACTATATGTGACAGAATAAGAGGGGAAAAAAAAAAAAACTTGAGAGCAGCTCAGCATTTCTGAGGCTTAAGCAGCTATGATTTCTTCATCCAAACTGTAATAGTTTTATTACAATGAATCCACAAATGAGGCCAACAAAACAATAAATTGAAGTATCAATCATGCATAAATGCATCTGCAAAGCAGGATAAGAAATTATTTGAAATACAAAGTATAGTACATGGATCATATAAAGATAAGAAATGTTAGCTTAGTGCTACCTGAGGGCACCAAGCTCCAGCAGAAGACAGGAAGCACTGTCTTCTAAAATACTGAGCACACTAGTTTGAACAAGTTTCTACCTTGAAGATCCATCCCAAATTACATGCCAACAATCATGGTTTATCATCCCATGGTTTATCATCCCATATGCTGATTTATCATGGAGCACAAACAAGCGAGGAGGATCAACTGATTCTGATTTTGAAGACAGTTGGATTTGCTTTCCCTCTGAAAGTTTCATCTCATGTCAGTGCTGTCTTGCCATTTGAAAGTTTGATAGCACCAACATGCCTTATTTTCTTTTTTGCATGCAACCTGCACGTAAACTGGTTAAACTTTGCATTCAGAAAAGAAAAGAGCAGCACAATACTCAGCTGAGTGGATGGGGAGATAAAACTGAAACCTCTGTTTTCCTCAGAGCCCAACTGCAGGTGAAAACCATTGTGTTCTTCTGTTAAGCTAGGGCAGGAAAAGCCTGCAATCCATGTTCCCCCACAAGTTTCTACTGGTTCTTTCTCCCCAGAGGGTTCTTTCAGATGTCACCATGACAACTAAATATTTTTGTATTTTAAGAAATTGTTTTGTATTTTTAAAAATGAGACAGTCTTCAGCATACATTTAACTTCAAGCATGTGAGCAATCCTGTGGACTAGGAGCCAGCTTTATGCATCTGCCTTTTGGAATGATTCAGATGCTTCAGGTTAAACATTTGCCTAAGTACTTCTCTGGATCAGGACCTCTGTCTTCTCTTTATTAAAGTAGGACATTTTAAATCCTAGCAATAAAAAAGCAAAATGCATAAAGCTGGTTAGTGACATGATAAAGTTCACTTCTATACATGAGGCAATAACTTCCGTAACTCCTTCAGGTTTTTATTTGTAAATATTTGGGCACTGCAGACTACCATAATCCATATAGTTTTCTGAAATGTTGTATATTGATTGTTTGCCAGTTTAGACCTATACAAAAAAAGAATGCAGTCTCAGTAATTTTTTTTTCCACTTTTGTTTGATTTTCCATTCCATTCCCATCAAATTTAGGTACTATTAATTAAAGCGCATTAACACATATTTAGATGCAACCTAGCACTAACTTCAGTGTCAGATCTGCCCAGCCACTAAGGTCACATAGCAGGGCTGCAGGGACTTGGTGCTAAAGTTAGTGCCAAGTCTCTGCACATGTAGATACTTGCCAAAAATCACTTAATACACATTAGCTTAATATACATTAAATTTAGTTGTGCTTAAACACACATGTACAGGTGCCCTGAATGCCCACGAACAAAATAATTACAACTGAAATATGCCTACAAAAGAAATATAATTATGTAGGTCTATATTCTCCTTCCTCTGAAAAAATACTTACCCAAACCAAATGTCCAGACTTTGGGAAATATACCCATTATTAAGAGCTTATTTTATAATGCAATTCATTATTTAAAATGTAATATTTCCATGTATTCCCAATTCCCTGCCTTCTCTTAGACAGTGGTATTAAACCAAAAAAATAAAAATAACAGCAAATATTCCTCTTCAGAACTGAATCATCAACATGAAGAAAAAAAAAAATTCTCTTTCCAGTCTTGTATGCACCTGAATGCATTTTTTTTCCCCTAAATAAGAACATAAGAAAGTCAGACCAACCTGGCACAGTAAGGGCCCAAGGGACCATACTGGGTCAGACCAATGGTCCATACAACCTAGTATTCTGTGTCCAACAGTGGCAGGAGTTGATGCTATACTCCTTATAAGGTTGAGAGGAGACCTTGTGGCTGCCTATAAGTTCGTCACGGGGGCACAGAAGGGAATTGGTGAGGTTTTATTCACCAAGGCGCCCCCGGGGGTTACAAGAAATAATGGCCACAAGCTAACAGAGAGCAGATTTAGATTGGACATTAGGAAGAACTTCTTCACAGTTCGAGTGGCCAAGGTCTGGAACGGGCTCCCAAGGGAGGTGGTGCTCTCCCCTACCCTGGGGGTCTTCAAGAGGAGGTTGGATATGCATCTAGCTGGGGTCATCTAGACCCAGCACTCTTTCCTGCCTATGCAGGGGGTTGGACTCGATGATCTATTGAGGTCCCTTCCGACCCTAATATTTATGAATCTATACAGGGAAAGCACTGAACATCCTTGCTTGCCCTAGCTCTTGTTAAGCTCTAGCAGAAACCCCTTTTTCCCAGAAGATTGCTCATTCCCCAGAACCTAAGCAAGCTGCTTGTAGACCCCCAATTCAGCAATGTGTGCAAGTTTGTGCTTGAGTCTGACTGGCCTCAGTAACAGTCTATTTGAAGTCATGTGGGCTTCCCATACCCCTGTAGTTTTGCCCATCATGTTCTGTATTTGCAGAGAACTGAAATAACAGTCTATGTCCTTGAAAAGAAAAAGAAAACTCAGAGAGACAAATGGAAAGGTCAAATTTGATGGATGAAATACAATATAAAATTATGCTAACTAGATATGCTAATCCCAATGAGAAATAGGCTCCTATTGTAAAGTTTTCCCAGCAGAAATCTGAGACTCTAAAGGTTTGCTATCTCATGACAATTTAATAAATGTAAAGGAAAATTAATTTCTCTCTTACTACAGGCTAGGGAAATTTTAGTACAAAGCACTCTTGACCAAGACAAGGAATCCCTCTCAATTACTGCCTGTTGTGAGATACTCAAGTAGAAGTTTACCTTGAAAGGCTGGTGGAAGAAGCAGAATTATTATCTGATGACCAAACATTACCTTGAAATCAGGCACACCTGTGCATAATTATCATGAAGCAATAATCCCTTCTAAAACAGCTGCTTTTTGAGGCTTAGGTTTCTACTTCAAAGGGACTGTTTTGTGTGGGGGAGGTGAGGGGGGTAGTGTCACGGGATGGGGGTCCTTAAGGGTGGCTGTGATCTCCCAAGGCCCCTTACCATGCCAAGTTGACCCAATGGGCACCCTCGATTCTCACCCACCACGTCTTTGATGGAAAATATATAATAGGGAAGCTGCCTTTATGTCCCCTTGGACACAGTTTGCTGTACTCTCTGACCCTGTGGGCTCCTGGACCCCTTGTGGGTCCCATTTTGCAATAGGTGTTTCGGGGCACGCTAGCCTTATGGACTATGCGTGGCTCCAACCACCCCTTTACCAAGCCTCAAGCCTTGTAGATGGAACTGACATTGTTTGGTCTGGGCCTTGTTATAATTTGGTCCCCATGTTCTCCCTGGGCTCTCCGCAGCCCTGTCTCGCTCGGCACCTTCACTGGCTGTTGGGCTCTCTGCAGCCCTGTCTCGCTCGGTGCCTCACTGGAGCTTTCTGCAGCCCCCCCAAATGCTGGGCCCTCTCTGGTGCTGGGATTCCTACACTGCCAGGGGTCCCCTATGAGGCCTCCTCCATCCCCTAACAGCTTCACCTAAACCACCGGTCTTATGAGACAATAAACAAAACACAAGCCCCTGGGCTGTAACATACATTCAAGCCACTCAGCTATAACCTCATCCAAACCCTACTGGGGAATGCTCCATCCCTTAACAGTATCGGAGGGTGCTCCTGCAGACAAGCCTCTCCCCCCCCTTGCTTGCTCTCGGAGAGCTCCTTCCCCTTGGCTGCTGGCAGGGAACTGCCTTCCTGGCCTCAGCCCTGGGTTTTATATGTGAGCCAGGCCCTGCCCCCTCCAGTCAGCTGACTGCTGGCAGGTGTGGGCCACTAGCTCACTCTGGTTGCCCTGGTAACCAGCAGCTTGGGCCTCCAACTCACTGCTAGGGCTCTTCCCCTAGCATTTTCAGTTCTTTAAAGGAGCAGGGCACCCTAGTGCCCTGAGACAGGCAGGTACAGATGTGACACTTTTTCCAGTTTAGGTGCTTGGAAACCAGTCTACACCTGTGACAGAGCAGAAGTTTGGATCATGAAGATTGGTTGAAAAATGGTGATCCATGTTTAAGATAGACCTGGACTGATGTGGTATCAGACTTAATTGATCTAGGTTAGACCAGTAAATCAAACTTCAGTACCAAGTCTGCTCACAAATCAAAGCAGATCATTGTCTGCTGGTATCCCAGGTATCTTTGTGGGTCCCTGCTAGCCACCCTCTTAGGTTGCTATACAAGCTGCTGATGCCTATCACTGATGCTGACTGGTGATGGGAGTGGGGAAGAGTGGCCCAGCCATGCCTGGTTCCATGGCATTATGCTGGCTCACTAGAACCATGAGGGTCCCAGGGTGGGTGTGTGGGAGATCACTGAAAGACCCTCATGGCCTGTGAGGGAGTATACTGACTGAGAGCAGACCAGGCTGGAGATGTCTGTCAATGACTTGGCAATCTCCAGCAGCCTGGGGAGGCCATGGGTCACACTGGGAGGTGGTTTCAAGTGCCCTCAACCTGCTGGCCTCAGCCAGTTCAGGCAGCCTGTGTGCCCTGCCACCACTAAAGAACAAACTTCTATTCTCTTTGCTCCCAACCTAAACTAGGGCACTTACAGAAACCTGCATAGGTCTGAGTAATTCCACCTTGGGCTTTTTGAATGTTTATCTAACCTGTGTGTGTGTTTGCACGTGTGCACGTATTTGCAGACACAAATCATACTTATATGTCATCAAAGGAAAAAAATCTGGTGGTTAAGGTACAGGACCAGACACCAAGCAATATAGATTCTTTTCTCATCTCTGCCCCAACTTCTCCTGTGACCATACGCAGCTAATTTTATCATTTCTTGAGGAAATGATAAAATGAGCTGCCCAGGAAAAAGCGAACTTGCTAAATAGGTACTTTGCATCAGTTTTTCACCAATCCCATGGGACAGTCCTGCCCACTGTGGGTCAAGGAGGCCCAGGTGAGGGAGATTCCTTGCCCTCCATTGAAGCTGACCTCGTGGAAGAACACCTTGATAGGCTGGATACCTTCAAGTCAGCCAGCCCTGATGGGTTACACCCAAGGGTACTCAGGGAGCTGGCAAGCATCATAGCTCAGCCCCTGGCACGGATCTTTGAGAGCTCTTGGTGCTCTGGTGAAGTGCCCGAAGATTGGAAGAAGCCCAATGTCATACCTATCTTCAAGAAAGGGAGGAAGGTAGATCCAGAAAACTATAGGCCCGTCAGCCTGAACTCTATACTGGGGAAGGTCTTGGAAAAGATTATCAAAGAGGCCATCCTTAACAGACTAGCTGAAGGCAATATCCTGAGGGATACCCAGCATGGGTTTGTTGCGGGGAGGTATTGCTTGACCAATCTCATTTCCTTTTATGACCAGGTGACTTATCACCTGGACAAGGGGGAAGAGATTAATGTCATATATATTGACTTTAAAAACGCCTTCAATCTGGTATCCCATGATTACCTCTTGGCTAAACTGGCTAGCTGTGGCCTCGACCTCACCATGATCTGCTGGCTGGGGAACTGGCTCCATGGTAGGACCCAGAGGGTGGTGGTCAACGGGAGCCAATCGTCTTGGTGCAAGGTCACCAGTGGGGTCCTTCAAGGCTCCGTCCGAGGACCTATACTATTTAACATCTTTATCAAAGATGTGGACATTGGTGTCAGAAGCAGACTGGACAAGTTTGCTGATGACACCAAACTCTGAGGTAAAGCATCCACACCTGAGGACAGGAGGGTGATCCAGGCAGATCTTACAGGCTCATGAAATGGGCGGATGAGAAGTTGATGGTGTTCAACACCGAAAAATGCAAGGTTCTCCACCTGGGGAGGAAAAATCTGCATCATGCTTATAGGCTCAGCAGTGCTACGCTGGTTAGCGCTACAGATGAAAGGGACTTGGGGGTCATGATTGACCACGAAATGAACATGAGCCTTCAGTGTGATGCTGCAGCTAGTAAAGCAAGCAAAATGCTGGCTTGCATCCATAGATGCTTCTCAAGCAAATCCTGGGACATCATTCTCTCATTGTACTCGGCCTTGGTAAGGCCACAGCTGGAGTACTGCATCCAGTTTTGGGCTCCACAATTCAAAAAAGGATGTGGAGAAGCTTGAGAGGGTGCAGAGGAGAGCCACGTGCATGATCAGAGGTCAGGAAAACAGACCTTATGATGAAAGGCTGAGAGCCATGGGACTCTTCAGCCTGGAAAAGCACCGGCTCAAGGGTGATCTGGTGACCACCTATAAGTTTATCAGGGGTCCTCATCAGGATCTGGGGGAATATCTGGGGGAAACTTCTTCACTGTCCAAGCCCCCAAGATTTTGAATAGACTGCCAAGCACCCACTTTGAACACTTTCAAGACACATTTGGATGCTTATCTTGCTGGGATCCTATGATCCCTGCTGGCTTCCTGCCCCTGGGGCAGGGGGCTGGACTTGACGATCATCTGGGGTCCCTTCCAGCCCAAATGTCTATGAAATCAATTAAATTAAGGATCATGGTACTTCCTGTCAGATGTGGGAGGTGTCATTTATTAATGTTGTAAGCCACTTTGACATTCTCCAGTAGAAGGTGCTATGTGGCATCTGTTCTAGAACTCAAGGGGAAAAAGGACTCTATGTCTATTGTTTTCAATGGAAGAAAGAGCAAGCCTATAAAAACAAAAGTTAAATAGGTGTCACTTGTGACTGTGCCACAAACCTCAATCATAGTGTGGCAGGGCACTGGATGTGCCTGCCACTTTAAGGGAGCCAACCAGAGTTTGGAAGCCCTGGCAGGTATGACTGGTCCCCATTAAGGAGTCAGCAAACAAAAAGGCTGGCAGGTGGGGTGAATCAGGAGGCCTCACTTGACTAAGCCTGGTCTGAGTCAAGGCATAAGCCCATGCTGAATGGTTGTAAGATGGGTGACACAACAGAGGAGAAGAGACAGCCACACTCATTTTGGAAAAGAGCACATCTCTGGAAGGCCTTTGGTACTACTGGGGTAGGACTTACAGGGGAGGCAGAGGTTCCTAGGGACCCAAAGTGGAGTCCCCAACCTATCCAGCAAGCTGCAAGACTGATCAGAGGGAAAGAAGACCAGTGGTCTTGGGAAGAGTCAGGCCATACAAGATGACCAAGTGGACCTGGAGGGCTAGAGCCAGGGGTACAGGAGACGAAGTGTCCTGCCAGAGTGTACCTGAGGGGTAGAGAGGATAAGATCATGGTGGAGTTCCATGCCCAGTAGAGAGTGAGTGACATGAAGAGGCTCAGAGAGGAGGGATCAGGAGAAAACAGGGAAGGTGGCCTTGTGTGCTGGTATCAGAGACCTCTACGGGCCTAGTGGCAGCCAGGGCCCAGCAAAGGCCAAAGGGAATGAGTCCCACCATGAACGGTGGCCAATGTCATGAAGAGCCTGGTGCCTTGACTGGCTGGAAATTGGGGCCAGTCCTGGATAGGTGAAAGTCCCTGGATTGGGACTGCCAGTGAAAGGTAGGAGGCCAGGGTCATCAGAGCCTGCATGATGGTGACATGCAAAGTCACCTGAGGAGTGGGGATATGGAACAAGGACCTGAGAGAGGATTTGGACCAGGAAGACCATGAAATGGAGTCAGGGCTTGAGAACACCAGTACAGCTGGTGAAGGGAGAAGGGCAGGGGAAGTCTAGGAGCAAGTATAGTGAGATCAGGGTGGCCTGATGGAGTGGACCTGGGCCAGATCGAAAACTGCACCCAGCTGGAGTTGGTTTGTGTGGTAGGACTGCTTGTGGTTGGGCAGCCCCCAGGAAATGCCACACCTGTGCCTCCCCAGTGAAAGCCTCAGCTCCCACTTCCTTCTGGGTTACCCCATGTTGGGGAAAGCCAAGGGAGTATACTGTGACAGAAAATTGAGGGCTTGGAGAAAGATCGTTTGGGCCAGGAGGGTCCAGATGCCTCAGGATGGAGTGAAGAGAGGCCTGAGCAAAGTAGAGCCAGGCTTACAGAGTGGCTTGAACATACCAGAGCCAGGTCTGGGGCAACGGATATCGGCCTGAGTAGACAGAGCCAGGCCACCATGAAGTGAAGAGGGCCTGAGTAAGCAGAGTCAGGTCACTGTGAAGTGGATATGGGCCTGAGTAGGCAGAGCCAGGCCACTATGAGTGAAGAGGGCCTGAGTAAGCAGACCCAAGCCAGTGAGAAGTGAATCAGGTCTGCATATAACTCAGAATGGAGCAGAGGGGCCTGAGTGGGGCTAGGACCCATGAGCGGAGATGTGTGAAAGACCAAAATGAACGGTGGCCAATGTCATGGAGAGCCTGGTGCCTTGACTGGCTGGAGAGTGGGGCCAGGCCTGGATAAGTGAAAGTCCCTGGATTGGGGCTGCCAGTGAAAGGTAGGGCCAGGGTCATCAGAGCCTGCATAATGGTGACATGCAAAGTCACCTGAGAAGTGGGTGAAAGACCGGAAATGAGTGAAAGATCAAGGAATGCAGCCTAGTGGAAAAGACCTGAGTGATGAGGAGGCCTGGTAGGGACTAGAATCAGCTGAGACAGTGGAGTATACCATATGTGACAAACCTGATGTGACAGGAGAGTAAATACAAGGAACAGCTAAGTGTGGACCAACTGGGGCATGAGCTGGAGTGTGGCCCAGCTCAGGGAGCATACTGGATGTGACATAAACCAGACATGACTATAAGAATGCCATCTGCAAAGCATGGGACACAGTGTAAGGAAGGCAGGAGCTGTGTGTGGTAGCCTATAAGGCCAGGGCCATGAGAGCAGCCTGCATCACTAAATCAGAGTAGCCTCCCAGGGTGTGTCCAGACATGTGTGGATGTTTGGTTCCCTCAGGACAACTAGCAGTGGCACACTTTGTGTCACAGCTACTTGTCTCTGGGGAATGCCTGTGCCATGCGTGCTTTGATGCATGGCAAATTACTCTGGGGGCAGTAGGGTAGGTGGAGGCCAGGACTGTGATGGCCCCAGAAGCCTTACCTGGGATCCTGGAGGCATCCAGGGCTGCAGCCATGGTGATCCTGCTGGGTGGAGCCTGGTTGGCAGCTACAGTGTGGCTTTGAGTAACCCAGGTACGCTTTTCAGTAGTGTGCACTGCCTGAGTGTGTGCTGCTTGTTTTTTTTTCCTCACCATTTTTTTTGACCTACGGATATAAAAACCCATGGAAAAAAAAAAAAACTGGAGCAGCACATGCACGGGAAGCACACCCTTGCAATGTGTAGAACACTGGACTGTGGGGTATACAGCTACGTGTTTGCAGTGCCACATACTGCATGATCGTGCTTGTCTGGATGCGCCGTCACAGTCTAAATATTCACTAAGATATCAAGGCATGGCATATAACTGTGGGGTGGATGGGCTTGAAACAAGGTGGTGGAAAAAAAAAATTGGGGGGTGCCCTGGCACCACCGTGTTACACATAGACTGCCCCATGGGAAGATTAGGATTGGGCCAGAGAGAACTTCATCTAGTTACAATAAATCCTTGTTCTGTGGCAAACAATTGACATCAGTCCTGTACCTAGCAAGGCCCCATATCTAGTGCATCAGCATGCCAGGGAGTACCTGTTTTGACCCATCCACTTCTGTCCCATGTGGTGTGGGGAATTAAGCTTCTCTGTGATGCTACCCATAGTACGCATAAATAGTATAAATTAAGCAGGTGCCTTGCAAACCTCCGAATTCTTCTGTTCCTATGCACAAAACAAGCTACAATTGTGTCCATGTAATGTTATCAATTATATATGGTAATTACATTCTGTATTTATATGGAGATTTGGACTAGATGACCCTCCAGGTCTCTTCCAGACCTAAGATTCTTTAAATAAATTAATCTGATTATGCATGTGATACTTCAAAGCGTGTATAATGAAAATAAATCATAGTGAGTTTTTGTTTTCCATCCTAATGAAAGTGCATTTTTCCAGTCATTTAAGCTAAGTATAGATGTTCAAAAAGCCCAAGGCAGAAGTGCTCTAAAGTACTGCTTTACTCAAAGTGTTCTAGGTTAGGTAGGGAGTGAACGGGGGGCTTGGAGTCTGCTTGCACTGGCTAAGGCCAGAAGGCTGGAGGTGCTTCTGCACACCTCCCAGGAGGCTGCTGAAGAATGCTGAGCCCAGATGAGTTCAGCCAAGCATCCAGACACCATTCCCCCCTGCCAGCTGGTACCTGTCAGCACTGGTGTTTGGAGGGTGAGGGGAAAAACTGAGCCCCCCACCACATAGCTTCCTCCAGCTTACTGTCTCCTGGGGTGGGCTGGGCCAGGTCAACGCAGCAGGGTGTCCCAACTCAGCCCCTGCCTACTGACAGTTACAGCTTGGAGAAGCGTACAGCTTTTCACTGTGTCAGGAACTAGGGGCAGGCAGGAGAATGGAGCCCCTTGCTATGCAGCACCCCCCAGCTTGCTGACTTGGGTCCTGGGTGGGTCTGGGCCAGGCCTGCATGGCAGGGGGGGCTCTATTCTCTCCCTGCCTGTCCCCAGTTTCCAGTTCAGTGAAAAGCCATGCATGGCTGAGCTGTAGCAGTCAGGGTGTCCAGACTGTGGAATAAGCTCCCTCCAGAGGTGCTGCAATCACCTACCCTGGAAATCTTTAAGAGGAGACTGGACAGTCACCTTGCTGGGGTCACCTGACCCCACTTGTCTTTCCTGCATAGTGCAGGGGGCTTTACCCAATGATCTTCCATGGTCCCTTCCTGCCTTACAATCTATAAATCTGTGAAACTTGTAAGGAATATTTTTGGTGTACATCACCGTTCTTTTCTGTTTAGTTTATTATCAAATAGTGGTGACATTATTTGTCAAGATTGAACTTCCTGACAGATAAGTTTCCAAACAATATCTTTCTCATAGTATCCATGAAAGTGAGAAGAGCCGATCCAAAATATATAAGAAATGGCTGTCTCAAATCTTTCCTGTATTTCTAAGGACTAATAGACTGACATTCATGAAAGTCTGTTTAAAATGAGAAGACTATTCTATTTCATTGCGAACTTGTGCTTTCCAAAAGTCTTTTCATCCTCTTGTCCTTGACATTTCATTACATTCCATATCCATTTTGACAATCTAAACAGAACTTGATCTGGACATTGTATTTTTTAACTTAATGATCTTTATATCACCTGACACTCTCTTTTCCATTCTTCTTGAAACATGTTTTCAACATCTGGTAGAGCCAGTTGTAGCTGCCAGAACTTTTTAAATTCAATAATAAAAGCAGGTGCCAAGGAAGTAAATCGGCAACTGTTACTTTTCAATTTCTGCTCTTGATTTCTGCATTCCTTAATTGTTTTGAAATGAATGTCAGCTCAACTAGAAGGATTAGAAGGGTTTTGGCTGTCTCACCTTCAGATATGAGAAGTAACTTTCCATTAAAATCTAAATTGAATAAAGTTTGATTTGGATAGTGCTTGAGTAAAGTAACTTCATACAGCTAGTTCTAAGGCAAAGTTGTTTTTTTTTGTGGGGGGAGTTCTGGGGTTTTTTGCAGCATAAGAGGGACAGGAGTCCCCTAACTTTTGTGCTAATTCAGAAAACCAGCTATATCCAGCATAGTCAATAAGTTTATTGACTGTAAAAGGGTTTTAAGTTAAGCCAAGTGTATAAGTGCTTTGCTTTTCAGGAACAGATGTAAGTACCCACTTAAGTTTTTATAGTCAAACACATTTAATGGTTTTGAATGGGACTATCTCCTTAGTACAATTGGGAACTGATTTTTGTGTAATCAGGAGATCTTACTTTTTATTGCTCTGCGTGTGTGTATATATATCTATATATGTACACACACACACACACAAAATACACAGTCAGTCTGTGAAAGAATTTATTTGTGAATACAACCAATAATCCAAGGCTTTCATCTGGTGACAGTGCAGTTGTGGAAAAATCTCTCTCATCCTTTCTGATGTGACAGTTCAGTTTGGTTTAACAGTTAGAGCAAAGAATCTTTAACTTGTGTCATGTTTGCCATTGACTCTCTCTGTGACTTTGGACAACAACATTAGATTCCTGTGGGATATAGTTATTGTTGGCAAAGCACTATGGTAATCGGAATAAAGAATTCAATTCAAGTGCCAAGTATCATTGTATATCACTAGGTATTTCAGTGAAAATGTCCTGCTTCCTTAGCAATTAGAACAGGAAAACTTGGAGCAAAAAAATATATTGCCAGTAACTGGAAAAAGAGAGATTCGCTCACAGCTGCACTTGGTTGGTTCTGCCTAATTTAGAGGGCCAGTCTCACAAATGTTTTTTGGAGGGAAAAGTTCCCATCAAAGGGCAATCCTACACTGGGGATAGCAGAAAGTTACTAGGAAAGCTGTTCCTGAAGAAACGCTTGGATTGGGGTGTTCTCAGCAATATATAGCATTCATTAATGCATTACATACTATTAAGGACCCCAAACAAACATTTTTTGGCTGTGAACCTTGGTGGAGATGCTCTTCACATTCAGTCCCAGTCCGTTTTTCTCTCCTTCCCTTACTTTAGTGACTCCATTCTGTCCTTGCTGCTTCTCTGTCAAAGCCTTGTAGACTACAAAGGTTCTTGGATTTGTTGGCTGTGTTGCCACAGGGTCAGCTCCCTAATGAATAGCAGGCAACTTGCAGTGCATGGCAGCAAAACTGGTGCTGCTGTTACAGGTTTGGCTCATTGTCAGGTTCCTTCTAATCAAAGTGAAATTGCACAACCCTGCTTTTTAACTATATTTGCAGTTAGCAATGACCTTTCTGTTTGTCACCAGGATGACTTGCACAGCTACAGAAAGGGGCTGGCTTATATAAGGGAGAATGCCAAGTAATAAGAGTGTAGAGAACAAAATAATTATGCATTATGAAGGCCAGTAAGTGAAAAGTTTGCAGCTGCTCTTTATGTCCTGGCAGGCAGTAATTGAGGCCTATAGGTGGAATCTGTTGGGTACAAAGGGCCCAGGTATGCTAATCTCACTGCAGTGTGCATCTACATTGCTTGTTAACTCTACCAGATTCCTCAGTGACTTTTGCTAATCTCCTAAACCTGCATTTGAAACAATCTGAATTTCAGTCTGAATTTCTAAATTCCCAAACTTGCCCTGGATGTCCAGATTGTCACCATGATCGAAATTGCATAGTAGGAAAAAGTTTCCTGGTATACCAACTTCCTCTCTTTACCAGTCTTATTCTATATCATTAAAGAATAAAAGTCTGTAACTTTTATGCATATATTAAATATGTAGCCTATATTTTATTAGGTTTGTAGGTTCATAAAGAATTTATGAGGTTCTTTAGAGATATATAGAGTTTTATTAAAATTAGGAAAAAAGATATCTTGTTTAATGCAACAAATGAGGCGTGTTTCACTTGAATATTTGAATAATCCAAAACAATGAGTACACAATTTTCTTTGCCTCCAGCCTCATATGATTATCCAAAATGATTCATAGATTCATAGAAGTAGGGTAGGAAGGGACCTTGTAGATTATCAAGTCCGAACCCCTGCCCTGGGCAGGAGAGAAAACCGGGCTCAAATAACCCCAGCCAGGTAGACATCAAGCCTCCTGTTAAAGACCCCCAGGGTAGGAGCCATCACCACTTCCCTTGGAAGTTGGTTCCAGATCCTAGCCACCCTGACTGTGAAGTAGTGCCTTTGGATGTTTAGTCTAAACCTAGACTCTAACAATTTGTGGCTGTTACTCCTTGTTATCCCGGGGGGTGCTAGGGGGAACAGGGTCTCTCCCAAACCCTGCTCGTCCCTCCTGGTGAGTTTATAGATGGCCACCAGGTCCCCCCTCAGCCTTCTCTTGCTAAGGCTGAACAGGTTAAGGTCCTGTAGCCTTTCTTCATAGGGTCTGCCCTGCTGTCCCCGGATCATGTGGATGACCCTCCTCTGGACCCTCTCAATGCTGTCCACATCCCTCCTGAAGTGTGGCACCCAGAACTGAACACAGTACTCCAACTGTGGCCTGACCAGTGTCGCATAGAGGGGGAGGATCACCTCCTTGGCCTTGCTTGTGCATCTGTGGATGCACGACAAGGTACGGTTAGCCTTACTGACCGTGACCTTACGTTGTCAGCCCATGCTCATCTTGGAGTCAATAATAATCTCTTTCTGCCACCATGCTCTCGAGAAGGGTGTTTCCCAGCTTATAAGTGTGCTGCCGGTTCCCACTGGCCAAGTGCAGCACCCTGCACTTCACAATGGTCAGACTTCTGGTTCAATTCAGAGAGCAACTCTCAATTCAATGCAATGAAGGCCATGCCTATGTTATCATCAGCTTCCATTGTTTCCATCTAAATGTAGGAGTCAGCTGTAAAAAGTTCATGCTACCGTGCTTTCAAATGTGAGGGACAACTTGCACCAGTGCTGAAAACATATTAACTGCAAGTTTAGACAAGGACAGCATTATGTTAGAAAATAGAACAGGAAATCTGGTCATAGCACCAGACAGCAAAGCTAACCTATTTAACAATTTCTTTACCTCCATTTTTATGGGCAGGGACCAAGTCACCCTCTCCACCAGGACCCCTGTAGGTCCCAGGGGAGGTGCACCCAGGCCTAGGGTCAGGCAGGACCTAGTTAGGGAACTTCTGGAGGGACTGGACATATTTAAATCAGCAGGTCCTGACGATCTCCACCCTAGAGTGCTGAGGGAATTAGCAGAGGTCATTGCGGGACCCCTGGCATGGCTTTATGAGCATTCATGGTGCTCTGGTGAGGTGACAGAGGATTGGAAATGAGCCAATGTGGTTCCCATTTTCAAAAAAGGGAGGAAGGAGGACCCAGGAAACTATAGGCCAGTCAGTCTTACCTCAGTCCTGGGTAAGCTTTTTGAGAGAATTATTCTGGTGCATGTCCGCAAGGGGCCAGCAGCAGAGATTATGCTTAGGGGCAACCAACATGGGTTCATTAGAGGCAGGTCCTGTCAGACCAGCCTGGTGGCTTTCTATGACCAGGTCACAAAATCCTTAGTTCCAGGTGTAGCAGTGGATGTAGTGTTTCTGGACTTTAGGAAGGCCTTCGACATGGTCTCTCACCCCATTCTTATTAAAAAACTAGAGGACCGTGGTGTCGACACCTACACAGTCAAGTGGGTCACTAGCTGGCTGGAGGGCCACACTCAGAGTGTGGTGATGGACGGGTCTTATTCGACCTGGAGGGATGTGGGCAGTGGGGTCCCCCAGGGCTCGGTCCTCGGGCCCACACTGTTCAACATCTTCATCAACGACTTGTACGAGGGTGTAAAAAGCACCCTGTTCAAATTCGCAGATGACACTATGATGTGGGAAGAAGTGGGCACACTAGAAAGGAGGAATAGGCTGCAATCAGACCTAGACAGGTTACAGGGGTGGGCGGATAAGAACAGGATGAGTTTCAACACTGACAAGTGCAAGGTGCTGCACCTGGGGAGGAAGAACCAGCAGCATACCTACAGGCTGGGGAACTCCCTTCTTGTCAGTGCAGAGGCAGAAAAGGATCCTGGTGTCATTATTGATGCCAAAATGAACATGGGCCGACAGTGTGGGGAAGCAGTCAGGAAAGCCAGCCGTACCTTTTCATGCATCCACAGATGCATCTCAAAGAGGTCCAAGGAGGTGATCCTCCCCCTCTCTGCAACACTAGTCAGGCTGCAGTTGGAGTACTGCGTCCAGTTCTGGGCGCTGCACTTCAGGAGGGATGTGAACAACATGGAGAGGGTCCAGAGGAGGGCCACCAGCATGATCAGCAGGCAGCAGGGCAGGCCTTACGAGGAAAGGCTAAGGGACCTGAACCTGTTCAGCCTTAGCAAGAGAAGGCTGAGGGGGGATCTAGTGGCCGTTTACAAACTAGTCAAGGGGGACCAGCAGGCATTGGGAGCGTCCCTGTTTCTCTGAGCACTACCAAGAGTGACAAGAAATAATGGTCACAAGCTGGCAGAGGGTAGATTCAGGCTAAATATCAGGAGGTGCTACTTCACTGTCAGGGCGGCTAGGATCTGGAACCAAGTTCCAAGAGAAGTGGTGCTGGCTCCTACCCTGGGGGTCTTTAAGAGGAGGCTGGACAAATACCTCACTGGGGTCGTTTGACCCCAGTACTCTTTCCTGCCATGGCAGGGGGTTGGACTTGATCTGCTCAGGTCCCTTCTGACCCTACCAACTATGAAACTATGAAATTATAATGTGATTTAGGAAGTTCCTGGGTAGATTTACAATGTCCATACAGAGCAGCCATACAATATGTTGCAGAGCCTTATATGGATCACCAGTTTAGAAGCTTTTGGGCAAAAGAAAAAAAATATAATACCAATATTTACCAAGGTTCTTATCTGAAAAACAATTGTCCCTGAAGAACTAACCATTGGGAAAGTGTGTGGCAAGAATACTAAGCTTTCATCCAGGCTGCAAGTGTGAGAGAACACCAGGCAAGTGCATTATATGACAGGTTTACAGGGTGCCTATCATTTATCCCATAATTCAGGATGGAATCTCTTTACCTGAGCTGCTGTGTTGTTGATTAATCATTTAACCAGTATAATTATCATTTAATAAAATAATCTTCTCTATTTACATCCCTAGTTTTAGCATGCTTTTCTCAGTCCCTTTTCTCTACCTCTCCTTCCTGTACCCTCAAGGAAAACAGAGGCCACCAGAGAAAGACCTGTCTGTGAAGATTTCAAGTCTTGCCTTCAGCATGAAAACTCTACTAGCAAAACCCCAGGTCCTTATGAACTTTATCTCCACTGGTAACTGAGGGCACCTATACATGTTCCCTGCGCCTGTTGGAGCTGACTCAATTAATCGAGTGTCCAATGCACTCCAGCAGCCTCAGCGTCACATGTATTCAGCCTCTCTGTGCTTCAGAATGGGGGTGAGGGTGCTTTAACTAAAGCTTGTCAAATGAGCTTAAGTTAAAGCATCCCTGCTACTATTTTGAAACATGGGATGCTGAATACATGAGAGACTGAGGGCACTTTAATTAGAGTGGTTCCTGAGAGCTGCTCTAAATAAAGTGGACCCCTCACCTTCTGCACACACACTCTGGAGTATGTGTAAAGATACTCTGAGGGTGCCGGTAAGTTGGTTAAGTGTCACATAGTCTGACACCTAACACTTGGCTGAACCATGTCTTGGGCATGCTTTCATCAAAACAGATACACCACACAAATAAAAATCCTTTGGATGGACAGAAAGTAACCAAAATACAGGTATAAAGTTATACTTTGCCAATGAGCAATTTGAACCACACTTTCTAACCATGGCCACAAACAAGAAATATTAAACAAAGTACAGCAGATGGTGTTTACTGCCTTATGCATTGTTAAGCATCACATCCAAGGGCATATCTGCAGGCCTGGCATTAGTAGGTTCTTAAAGCAGCTAGCTACACATTTTTCTATCAATTCCACCAGTAATTATTCCTGAACTATATGTTTAAATCTAAAGATTTCAAGTTTTTCATTCAGACAGGACTCACTCTCTCATATGCTATTAAAGCATGCTGAAAACCCAGTCCACAGTAAGTCTAAGTCACATTTTCTTTTCTCATACTGGATTTTCCCCACCCTTCACGATAACAGGCAAGTGTACCATTCTGATCCTGCAAGCTTCCTACTAAATAAAAACAAAGACTTTGAACAGATAGCTTCCACATGAACATTTGGTTTGGCAATAAAAACCTACAGCCAGGACACAGAGTACAGAGTCAGACATTCTAAACCAGATCCTAAGATCTTTCTTAGCCCATCAAAGTGTTGTAAGGGAACTGAAAATAGAAAAGAAAACATCATCATGCCATGATATACATCTATGGTGTGCCCACACCTTGAATATGGTGGAGAGTTCTGGTCTCCACATGTCAAAAAAGATGCAGTGGAATTAGAAAAGGACAGAGAAAGGCAACAAAGATAAGCATGATTGTGGAGCAGCTGCTGTACCAGGGGAAACAAAAGAAGGTAGGACTCTTCAGTTTGGAACAAAGAAAATTGAGGTGGGATATGACAGAGGTATCCAAACTCATTAAAAATTTGGATAAAGTGAAAAAAGAACGGAGTCACCGAGTCCCAGAATACTATAACCACGTGGCATCTAGTGAAATTAACAAGAGAAAGTACTTTTCTATGCAGAGCATAGTTAATTTGTGGAACTCGTTGCCACAGGCTGTAGAGGAAACAATACAATTGGCTTTAAAAAAAGGATGAGACAAATTAATAGATTAGATCTATATCTATATCTATAGATCTATCTAGATTCATAGAGCTATATATATCTAGATCTAACGATTTACTCATATAGGTTTAGATATAGATATAGATATAGAATGTGTCCACAACCACAAAACCCTCTAACAACTCTCCTACCACAACTGAGATAACAAACAATAATAAAACATTAGATTGGACACTTCCCAGGGGGGACAACCACACATTGGACTACTTCATTGACTGTTTCAGGAAGAAAGCTAACAGTTAAATTCTTAAGAAAAGCCAGGACCACAACAACTTCTCTCCCTCAGAGAGAAAAGCCACACAGCCCATAAGAACCAACAATGAAATAGTAATCAAACAGGTGGACAAAGGTGGAGCTATAGGGCATGTGTAGATGAAATGAGAGGCATGTGTGCATGACACTTTAAAGCAGGTTGAATGCTTTTGCACCACTTTAATGGTGTTGGTGTTTGCACGCATCGGTGGCATATTGCACATTAATTCCAGCTGCTGGAGTACATTTGGCAGCATAATGCACCTTAAATGACTTAGGGACGCAGCAAACTAAAACACCTCTGAGGAGTTTCTTCCACCTAAGAAAACAAAGCGGTGAACCTAATCTTCCCCCTCCCTCCTCCCAGCCCGGAGCCAACCTGCCTGCATGAGCTGCATGGGGACCCAGTTCTTCCCTCCATGGCTGTAGTATTCCGCAGGATGCCTATGGGTGGGTGCCTCCTGCCCCCCTTTCCCTTCCCCCTGCAGCCCAGGGTCTGCTCTGCCTGCTGGCAGCTCACCCTCCCCTCCCCACAACCCAAGAGGCAGTTAAGACACAGGTGTACATGACACAGGGTTTTACTTTGCCCTAAATTGAAGTGATGTTTTTAAAAACCCACTGTTTCAATTTAGGGCTCCCGTTTCATCTAGACATGCCCATAGTTATCCTCAACCATCCAGAGACATCAGTGAAGCCAAAAGAAAACTCTCTGACACCTGGGGGGGACACCACACCAGAATTCATTCTGAAACTGGAAAAATATAATCAAATCCTTTGCAAGGTAGTTTCAGGAAAAATCTACTTCCACTTATCCCCCACACTCGCTCAGGAAATGTCTATATGCTTCACAAACAAGATGATCTTGGCAGACACACTATATCCACATGAAGAATTATTTGGATTCATAGAAACTATCCTGAAACCATTTATCACTCAAAGAGCAAGTTTTCTACAAGACACCACAGACTTCCTCAACAGAATCCAGAACATCAATCACCTCTCTGAGAGGCCATACTTGAAACCATAGATGCCACCAGTCTGTACACTAACATCCCACACTATGCAGGAACAGTTGTCAGCTTGAAATACCTACAAGAACACAGTACACTTAGATTTGCAACAATATGTTGCACAAATCACCCACTTCATCCTCAGTAAAATTCTTGAAGACTGCACCATCCAAACTTTACCATACCTGCATTACAGAGATGATGCACTGACTTACTCACTTTTACCACAGATTTAACAGCTCTCACCCCTTGATTAACTTTCTATATACTACAATCTACATGTGGGATGCCACCCTAGAAACCTCCATACACAAAAAACCATGGACCACGAAACCTACATGCACGAAACCAGCAATCATTCCAAGCAAACTAAAAAAACCCTGTAATTTGTGATCAGGCCCTTGGATACCACTGTATCTGCCCAGAGGAGAACACTTGTGATATTCACCTGGCCAGCCTAAAATCTTCCTTCCTACAACAAGGACACTCCAGTCCCCTGTGATCACACACACTTGGGCATCATCTATCACTCCACACTGGAACTGGTCAGAAAAATTATCACACAATTACAGCCTATACTCAACAAAGATCAGACCTTGCAAGAAATATTCTCAGACCCTCTGCTCCTGGCTTTCAAACACCCCCCTAACCTTGCTCAACTCAACATCAGAACCAAACACCCCACTGCCAAACAGACATCAAGTGGAATACAGCCTTGCCTTAGGAAATGCTTAACCTGATAGCACATCTCTGCTTCTACACCCCTAAAACAAAACTATCAGAATCCATGGTTATTACACACAGCTTTCTCAAAATGTGATATTATATTTACCTGAATCCAATATGAAGTTATTTTTTTTCCCCCCATTCAACACTGGAGGGGAGGGAAACCATCATCCTAGATTTGAGTACAAGAGCAGGGGGAGGGAGGTGAGAGTAGTGCCTTCAGCTTTGACTCTGATCCTGAGCCCAGGGTCAGAGTTAGAGCAGCAACCACCTCCTCCCTGCAGCCTCCCCACTGCTGCCAACACTTACCTTTCCATCACAGCTCTAGCTCCAGATGTGGCCCCACCCTGGCCCAGGCAGGTACCACAGAGCATGAAGCACATGCTGCCTCTAGCCCTGGGCCCCGAGCCATGCAGCAGTGGTTATGGAACCAGTTCTGGCCAGGGCTATGATGGGAAGGTGAATGGCAGTGACAGGGGTAGAGGGAGGTGGCAGAGGGCAAAGGACGGGAAGCAGTACTGGGGGCAGGCAGCAGGGAAGGCAAAGTAGGGCAGGAAAGCACCATGGGGCTGGTATGGGGGGGGGTCACAGTAGGAGGGGGGGCAAGTGGTGGTGCAAAGAGACGGGTACCAAGTGAATGTGGGTACAATGGGGAAGGCAGGTGGTGGGGCAAAGTGCAGGGGAGGTCCAGGCAGTGAAGGGGGACAGGTGGCAGAGAGGCAGGAGTCAGGGGGTACAGGCATTGTGGGGGGCACAGCAGGCAGGCACTGTGGGAGGCAAGCAGCTGAGAGGTACAAGTGGTGGAGGAGACAGGTGGCAAAGTGCTGGGGTCATACCACTCAACTCCCCTGCACCTGTCCTCCTGTTGGTGTTTTCCCTGCTGAAGCGGTAGTGAAGAGACAAATTTAAGACAATCCACCAAAATTAGGTTCTATATGCAACTCTTCTTCTGAGCACCTGTCAGCAGCAACAAGGGCCAGGTTCAATTTTGCAGTACTAAATATTAAGGCTGTGCGAAGCTTTGGTCTCTGATTTGATTCAGAGGAGATTCAGCCCAATTCGGCGGCTGAATCTCGAAATCTGAATTAAATCAGGATACCCATTAATCTCTCCGAGTCAAATTGTAAGCCCTCAATTCAATTCAGAGAGATTCAGAGAGACTCAATGATTTGGCCATAGACACAGCTTTATATGTTTTTTCTACATACCTCAAGGTACCTGGTGCAGCTTATGAACATTGAGATGGTGGGGCGGATGGAGTGTCCCATGGGGGGGGGGGTCCCCTGTGTGCTCCATGGTGGACCTGGAAGTGAACCAGAAGTATTTCTGGTCCACTTCCGCATCCACTGTGGAGCACGTGGGGGACCCCTCCCCACTCCCTGGCTTAGCAACTTGTACCTCCTGGGTCTGGGGGGGCACCCAGGGTCCCCCCACACCTGGTTGCTGAGCCGGGGGGATGTGGGGGGTCCCCTGCAGTGGATCCCCTGCACTCCTGTGGGGTGCTCCATCCACCCCACCATCTCAGCGGTCACAAGCCGCGCCTGGTACCTTGAGGTACGTAGAAAAAACATATAAAGTTGTGTCTGTGACAACATTGCTGATTCTCCAAATCAGAATCAAATCTTCAGATTCATATTTGGCTGAATTGAATCAGGACAGTGATCCAAATCAGCAAATCAACTCACTGTGCCCTGAATCGGGCCAAATCCAAATCAAATACTGCCCGCTTTGCACACCCCTACTAAATATGTTTTACCTTGGCTTGAGCCCCCACCCAGTCTACCTGGGAAACACTAAATGAATTACTAGGGTGTCCAATAATATCAACAACACTTTTTTCACAGGTAGTATAGACACACATTCCAAATTTATTGCAAAGAATAAAGAAAAACCAAAAGTAAACACTAACTATAATTTTACAACACTATACAAAAAACTGCAAAACAAACTCTATAGGTGGCATGCTCTTGGGGAGGCTTTACCCATACCCAGGCAGTCTGGGACTTTGGACTCCTCAAAGGGTAGTTTTGGGGGCCTGCCCCTATACCTGCCCTTCAGCAAAGGTCTGGAGGGGGGAAGGGGCATACCAGAGAGTCCTATGAGCTGCTCATAGGACCACTGTACCACAGGGAGCTGCTAGAGAGCATAGGTATTGCACAGACCCCCTCGTTGCTCCCTGCAAAATTGTAGTGCTGATCTTCAGATCCACATGATGGCTTTGATGGATTAATTGTCCTGTGGGGCCAGGCCAACTCTTAGGATCTCAATATTGTGCTGTTAGATGGGAGGGTGTGACACAATTGCACATATACAAACATACAAATCAATTAGGTGCATACACACTACCAACTCAGGCACATACACATTCAAACCAGCCTAGGCACATGCATACCTATCACCAATTCCAGCACATACACACTATACACACCAAAAAATAGACAACAATCAGTTGTCAATACCCGCACACTCAGTACACATACATGGATCACTAATTTGTATATTACGCACACAATTACATATATATATATTCACCAGTTCACACACAAACCACCTACCTACACTTACACACAGGTGAGTTCCTAACATGAATGGAACAGTATGTACATGTGTGTTTGGGGTACTTGGGATACCTGGGGGAAGGTTAAGGTGAGAGAGAAAGTGTAAGGAGTGAAAGTTGCCAGAACCAGGATTAGACCTGGTAGACTAGAGAGAAGCTGGCTGAGGAACTGAGGCTTGGGGTTAATTAAAGTCAAGTGGCCCCTGTGTTACTCAAGGTCACTGGAGCAAAGGGAAAAAGCCTGGTGGCAAGGAGGAGACAGCCATGAAAGAAAGAGAGGCAGAAAGCTGGGAGCTTGGGGCTAGAAATTGAGGCTGACAGCTGGGAGATCAGGGGGCAGATAAGTGGTGGCAAGGAGGAAACAGTCAGGAAACAGACAAAACCCAACTCAGGGTTTCAGAACAACAGGTTTATTAAACAGACAACACACTACACAGCTCTATGAAGTTATTAGTTCCCCCACACACAATCACAATGGCAGCAGGAGAAAGACTCAGTGGAAGGTCTGGAGTCCAGGTGGGGAAGAGAAGCAGAGTCCAAGTCCTTGGTTGAAGGGAGGGTAGAGGTGATAGCTACCTATCCAGGCTGGAAAGGGGTCTTTGTCCAGTAGGTGTTGTCCAGAGGGGCATTGCCAGCATGGCCTCTGGGTGGATAGGTAGTGTGGCATGGTGCTGGTCCAGATGGAGAGGGCATCCCAAGGAGTCAGTCTTCACCACCCCTTTTTATGGGGCAGACTACCTCTGATCTCCTATGGGGAGGGCCTGTCCAGGCAAGGTCAGTCCTGTTCCAGGGAGTTCCAGGTGTTCCTACTGAGCACGTGCAGCCTTGGCACAATGGTGGGTTGCTTCATCATTTGTTTCTTGAATGCTGAGGGTGGTTCCAGTGGCTGGGTCATTGGTCCAGGTATTGGTTTTGATGGTTTGGTCATACAGAGGGAGCTAGTTTTAGACCTACTGCCATGGTCTCTCAAGTACCCTCATTCATCCCCATTCATTCAGGTACCAAGTTACATAGGTGTGGTAGGTATGAGTCATAGGTTACACAACAGGGCATGGGGACAAGATGGAGACTTGACAAAATGGAAACTTGACATGACTTATGCTAACTTATATATGTAGGCCTAAATTATACAGTATCAGTAAAACAGTAATATAGAACAATAAAAATCAATATAAACATAATAATTATACAATATAAAGAAGGAGAAAAAACAAAACAAATACAACTTGCTACCAAAATAAAATGCTGGAGCTTATCCTATGTCTTAGCTCACTTATACTTACCTATAGGGAATAGAGAGGGGAAAAAAAAGTCAGAAATGGTTGGGGAAGGGGAGGGAATGCATTTTTAAATTAAAAAACAAAACAAAACTGGGGGTTTTGCTACAGTTTAACTGCAGCTTTTGTCAGGATATCACCCCCCAAAGTTTTCAATGCTGATCCCAGCTCTGCTGAGGCATGAAGCTGCAAGAGAACTCAAAGAAAAGCCAGCCAAACAACAAAAGATGCTGAACTGCAACCAGTACCAACCACACTGTTTGGTCAGGACACAAGGATATGCCAGGCCTAAAATTGGGCACAGACATGCAGCAAACATACAATGGGGCTCAGCAATACAGTTATGCTGAGACAACAGCTGTAAAACAATAAAAGGGGGACTCAAACCGCTCCTGCACCAGGGCCTGAACATACAACAAAAGAGCACCAGGCCTCTTTGGCTGCAGCCTGGACATATACTCTCACTTACATGGCTACGCTGATATCTAACAGCTATGATACAACTAAAGGGGGGCCAGGCCTATCTTGGCTTGGACCTGAACTACAACTAGCACCCAACCACACTGCTTGGTTGGGGCATAAACTATGAAAGGAACAAAAGGCTTAGGGACAGAAGTTACACATAAACTGGTTTAAGTCATTAGAAACTGGTTTAAACCTGTAACAGAACAGAAGTTCAGAGTATATAAACCAGTTTTAAAATGGCTGAAAGTGATTTAAGGTAAGTTTGGTTAACTGTAGTATCAGACTTCACTGATTTAGGTCAAACCGGTTTATGAAACTTCTGTCCCAGACCCCTTCCTATTTTAAGTTAAATCAAAGTCTCCAAACATGATTTCTAGCCCTGGCCTCAGCTGGGAGGTGCTGTCTGCTCCAGCAAAAAAGGATTGGGGGGAAGTGGGAGGCAGGGACTGCCCCTCCCCGGGCAAATTTTATCTGGGGTATGGGGCCAGGGAGAGGAGTTAAACTTCCCCTTCTCCAGATTAAACCCCACTTCCCTTGCGTATGGAGCTGCCTTGCCTTGCTAAAATTACTGAAAGTTACTGCTGGCTGCAACTGTGGACTACTAATCCCAGAGGCACCAGGAAAAAGGAAGGGGAAGTGATGAGCAACCCTGGAGAGTCCTGCTTACGTGATTCTGGACTGCAAATCCCAGAGAACTCAAGGGCAGCAGGAAGAGTAAATGGACACATAGCCCATGCTAGCTACGTGTCAGAGAGCCCCCCCGGCTTCTGGCCTGAGCCACTGCAGGCACATGGCTGCATTTCCTGAATCAAAAGTGAATGTGTGTCAAGGTTGTTTCTCAGTTTAATCGTTGCAGTTTAGACAAACCTGCAAAGAATGAATTGATTCAGCCTCAGGCTTTTTGACTGTCTGTACTTAACTAAGAAGGCCAAGGTCTATTTTATTGGGCCTGGAGTGAGCACCCAAAAGCCGGCCAGGCCTGGACAAATGACAAGAAGTGCCAGGGCTTCACTCTGGCCAAAATCTGCCAGCCAACAAATGGTTGGTATGGCTGTGCAAAGCTTTGGGTTCTGATTTGATTTGGAGGAGATTCGACCCAATTTGGTGGCCACATCTCCAAGTTTGAACCAAATCAGGGGACCAATAAAAAGGTCTGAATTGATTCAAAGCTCTCTGAATCTTCCGAAAAGATTTGGAGAGCTTCAGAGATTCGGGCAGTCCCTGCCTGCTGCAGCAGAGACCTGCAGCCAGATTCTGAGCTGGTAAGTAGGTGCAGGGGAGAAGGGCTGGACAAGGAGGGAGGGAACCATGAGGGGACCCCTGCCAGGCCCCATCCCCTGTCTGCTCTCCCAGCCTCCCAACCTCCACCCACTCCCCCAGCCCCACCACAGCTGCCCTGCCTCCCCCAGCTCCCAGTGCTTTAAAAAAAAAAGCCTCAACTTACTGGGTGCTGCCTGGTTAGGAGGCGATCCCCATTGCCTCCCACTGCATGGGGGGGCTCTTCCACTAGCTCCCTGACCCTCCCCTCACTCCCCCAACCCCCTCATGGCTGCCCCACCTGGCCCAGCTCTGGCCATTTAAAAAAAAAGAAAAGAAAAAACCCAGGACTCCCCACTCCTGCAGTGGCCTCAGAGTTTTGGGGGATTTGTGGCAGAGCTCTGCACATCGTGTGGGGCAGCGGGAGCTACCAATTGGCCAGGCCTCAGAAGCTCCTGAGAGCAAGTAGCCCTGAGCTACTTGCCAGGGCAGCTTTTTGTACTGATAGGGACAGGACAGGGCAGTTTTTTATGCTGCTGGGGGCAGCATAGGTTCTGGCCCTGGGATGTAGCTCCCCCTGGTTGCAGAACCAGGAGGATCCAGGCAGGGTTATTTTGCACCAAGTGGCACAATTTGCTCCACAATGAAGTTTATATCTGAGCATGTGCATTGAGGCAAATAACCCCAGCTCAAATTTGCACCACTTGTATTTGAGCTGCCGCAAGCACATCTGCTTGCATGTGTGAACGTGCTCAATGAGGGGTAGGAGGTGGTCCTCTCCAGTCCTAGAGGAGGCACAATATACAACAATTATGTCACACAGAAAACATGATCATGCTTTTCTTTTGCTGTTTGTCTGTTATCCCTGGGAGTTTCTCTTCTCCCTCTTATAAATGTTTTTTATTATGCTGTGCTTGTTTTTTACTGCTCAGACCTGACGAAGAATATTTTGCATTTGAAAACTTCTCTAACTCCATCCCAACTATATAGTTGCTCCAATAAAAGATATCACCCTAAGAAATCTTTGCCTCCCCTCAGAATGAAAGTATATGTAACAAGAGAATTACATCTCCCAGGCTTCCTTTTGCAAAATACACTTCTGTATATATCAAAAATTTCAGTCAAATTTTCCAGGTTTTGACTACTTTAAGCTTCCTGAGTTTTCTTCCTTCACCTTTCACTTTAGAATGAGAGGGTTCAAAAGACCCAGGCAGAAGTTAGAATTAATGGAGTGGGAGACTATGAAAGACCATATAATCTTGTCAGTCTGACTCATGCGGTTCTCAGCAGTCCAGTATACCACACCATTATTGCTTGCAGGATACAGCATGTTCAGAGATACAAAGGAGATGTCTTCACATACCCTACATTCCACCTCAATTTCTTAGGTATTGGATGACAATTTGCACAGCACAGCAAAATATAACAGCAGATCTTTCTAACCTGCCCGGCACTAAAAGACTCCTGATGACTGATTTTTTTTTGCATTCACGAACACTGATTACATTTTGTTATTTTACCACTTGTGAGCAAGCATAACATACAATATGAGACATATAATTACCAGTGTTGCACAAAACATCACAAGTATTTTTTCATACCCTCTCATACCCATACTGTCACTGGGGTCATGCTGGTGTGTCTTACCCAAAAGTTCAATGTAAACTCAGTTGAAACCACGCTGAATCCACACAAAAGAGCAAATGCTGTTTGGAATATTTAGACAAATTGGACTGGAGTTTGAGACTTTTTAAAGAGCTCTGAAACGAGGTGAATTTTTCACTCAGCATTTATTTAAAAGGGAAAAAAAAACATATTGATTTCATGTCTTCCTTTTTGCTGAAGACTTCAAAATACCCAGAGAAACTAATAACTTGCTTTAGACTATAGGTGCATTCATGAACAATTCAATCAAAAGTGCTGTTAGTCCAGAAGAAAGTTTGACAGATCTGTGGATTTGGCATTCATTATTACTTTATTAATATTTGATTATTTTCATATTGGAAAATGATCATTATTGCAAGAGCACATGTTTGGAACAGTGCAGATACTTTCCATTTCTGTCACATTAAAGCTGTTCCTCAGATCAACAAAAGCCATGACATTTTTACTTAAGGCAGAATTTGCATGCTTTATGTGCCCCTATCTCCTAGCATAAGGATATTGCTAAAGTTAGAGCAGCAGTAGAGCAAAGAAAACAGGTTCATCTTTTGTGTATTAATACATTCAGTTTATGCAACAATCATAGTAAGTACATACACATGTTCAGAGGACCCGATCTATGATCATACCGCTTGCTTTAAGCTTGTGATCATAGATCAGGTCCTGTTTATCCAGATATTTGCCAGTGATTTCTATGAGTCACCATGAGTAAGACCTGCCAAGTTTCAAGAAGATTGGTGCAGGGGTTTGGGGGAAACTGCACCCCAAATTCTTGAAAGCAAAAGTCATCTCACATGTATATGTTATACCACAGCAGGGTGAAAACTGCAGGGGTGGTCACCCTTGCTGAGGCCATGAAGTCTGCCAAGTTTCAAGGAGATAGGTGCAGGGGGAGTCTGGCTTCTGGGGCCCTGCACCAGGCTGCTAACAGGAAAAACTTGTGACATAGATGACCTTGTGTATGTTAAGGCACAGAGGGGTGAAAACTGCAGGCCTGCTAGCCCCTGCTAAGGCCACAAAATCTGCCAGCTGTTAAGGAGATAGGTGTAGGGGGCTTCTGGGGTCCCTCACCCCTAGCTGCTGACAGGCAGAACTCATGACATGCTTGCTTGTGCAACTGACTGTCTGTGTCTTGGGGCAGTTGATTGTCTGTATTGATTATTTCCTCTCCTTAGTTTGTGGTTTTGTAGGTGTTAATCCTTGCTCATTAATTCATTACATTAGCTAGCTACTGTGTATTGATCTGTTTCCTGAGTGAATCATGATTGATTGGTAACACAGTAGCTTGGCAGCCAGGCCTGCAGTATTTCCCCTCCTCACCCCTCGGTGCCCCAGGACAGACATTGTTGCACAAGCACGCATGTCACAAGTTTTGCCTGTCAGCAGCTAGAGGTGCAGGGCCCCAGAACCCAGAACCCCTGCACCTATCTCATTAAAAGCTGGCAGGCTTCGTGGCCTCAGCAGGGGCTACCATCCCTGCAGCTTTCACCCTGCTGCACTTTAACACACACAGTATCACCCATGTCATGAGTTTTGCTTGTCCACAGCTTGAGGAGCCATTCCCCCCAAACCCCTGCACTGATCTTCTTGAAACTTGGCAGACTTTGTGGCCTCTGAAGGGGCTATCACACCTGCAGTTTTGACCTCACTGTGGCTTAACACATACACATGACATGAGTTTTGCTTTCAAGAATTTGGGGTACAGTTTCCCCCCAACTCCTGCACCTATCTCCTTGAAACCTATCAGGCTTTGTGGCCTCACCAGGGGCTAGCATTTCTGCAGTTTTCACCCCACTGTGGCATAACACACAAACGTGACATGCATTTTGCTTTCAGGAATTTGAGGTGCAGTTTCCCCCTACATCTATCACCTTGAAGCTTGGTGTGAATTATGCTCTCAGCAGGGGCTACCATATCTGCAAGTTTCATCCAAATCAGCCATCAGACAACAAAGTTATAGCTATTTCATTGATTCCCTGTTATACTCTATGACCGAATCGGCTCTGAATCTTTTCCAAAGCAATTTGGAAGCTCCAAATCTATTCAGAAAGCCTAAAGCTTCCAGTGATTCAATTCATATTTGTAGATTCATCCTATGAATCATCTCCAAATCTGAATCACGATCTGAAGCTTTGCACAGCCCTACTTCTTCCTATGCTGGCTCTGCCCCTTTAGCCCCCACCTTCCCCCCAGCTTTGTTGATGTTTCTGGGTAGGAGTGCAGAGTAGGCAGGGGAGGGAGTTCCCCCTTATGGAATTCCAGCCCCACTGGAATTGGGAGGCAGGTAAATTGTAGTCCCCTCCAAGGTGAGGGGCTTCAATCAACTGCCCCTTCCCCCTCCAGCTGGGGACTTGGACTGGGGTGAGTCAAGGTTCCTGCTGGGACCAAAGCCAGAGGGTCCCAGCTAGATGGTCTCTCTACTTGGCTCAGGGTCAAACTGATTGCCATCTTTAGTGTTAGGGATAAATTTTAGTCCATGGTCAGGTTGGTATGCACTGTGGGGGGTTTTGCCTTCCTCTGTAGCAGGGGGTTTGGCTTTCAACCCAGGATCTCTTGAGAATATATTGTCCTTCTTCCATGGAATGCTGTCATTGGATGCCATGGTCCCCTGCTTCACCTGTGGCAGGTGAGGGTGTTCACAGATATCATAGCAATTATGTGCTGGAAGGGACCTCAAAAGATCATTGAGTCCAACCCTCTGCTCTGGGCAAGAATACTGCTTAGATCAAAGGGTCCAGTCTCCTCCTGAAGACTTCCAAGGTTGGGGACTACATCACCTCCCTGGGAAGTCTATTCTAGATTCTGGTCACCGTTACCATGAAGAAGTTCTTACTTACATCCAATCTGAAACCATTTTCTAATAGTTTATGGCTATTGCTCCTTGTCCTCCCCTGAGTGTTATGTCTGTGTTGTGTCAGGGTTGACAGTAGACTTATGTAGAGTATGATTATGGTTTGTATGGGACAGTTGGATAGGGATGATTGTGCCTCAGGCAAGGGGGTTTGACTAGATGACCTCTGGAGGTCGCTTCCAGCCCTACTTCTCTATGATCATCTGATTCTCCAAGCAGAGTCAAATCAGATAATGAATTATCTAAAAGGACTTAGAATGTTTTTGGGTTAGGTGAAAAGTAATTTCAAATGGCATGGGCATTATTAGTATTTATCTGCTCATACTGATTTATTTTACAGATAAATGCACCATGCATTTTGAAATCCCAAGCTCTGCCTATTTTAGAACTAGAACCATCAGTATGGATGATGATGATGATTATTCTAGTGGAATGAAAACAGCAGTCTGATAGATCTGAGGCAGGGGAGGGGAGGGCAAAAAAAGGAGATGAACATTTCATTTGTGCTACAATGATAGTAGGACAGCTAATTTTCCAGTGCTGTGGCACTTTGCTGATTTAAACTAATGGGATTGCGTGACTGCCACAACAGTGTGATGATGCCACATGGTAAAGAGAATATGTTTTAGCAAAGAGGCATGAGACTTATGAGATCTTTGTTCTATTAAAGTATCTGCCACTTACCAGCTATATGAATTTGTCAAGTCTGTTCACTTTGTGCCTTTTTTCCTAGTCCATTCCCTAATCCAGTCTTTTTACCTAGTACATTTATATAGATTGTAAGCTCTCTCCTATCAAGGACTGTTTCTCACTATGTGCTTGCACAGTGCATGGCACCCATCTTGATCTTGATGGGTACCTGTAGATGCTACCTTAATACAAGTTGCTAATGCTGCTGCTTCTCTTTCCTTCCTTCTTTTGCCTTCTTAGGTTTTCATAGATTTCATAGACATTAGGGCTAGAAGGGACGTCGGAAGTTCATCAAATCCAGCCCCCCGCCCCAGGGGCAGGAAGTCAGTAGGGATCATAGGATCCCAGCAAGATAAACAGTAGTTTTAGGCTTTTACTTATGGTTTTCTTTGCAACATGACTTCATTATTTTTACTTATATATGAGCTCTTATAGTAGGCCATTTCAGGCTTATACTAAATAGTTTTGAAAAAAAAACAACAACTGTTTTATTATTATCTTAAATATAATTTTTTACTGACTCAGAAACAACTTTTGGCCAGTTATTTGCTTGTCTGTTTTGCCAGCAGCCATTTTGCCTTCACTGTGGGTCTCATGGTGCTTTGGGAATTAACAAGATGGTGCTGAAACACTTTAAGTTTTGTTTGAAATAGGTGGCTCTTTGGTTCTAAAGTCCTTTTTGCTGGCTAGAAGTTTTTAGCACAAAGAAACTGTTAAATGTGCAATAAATACCTTTGTTGCAATTATGTTATAAAAAGAGACAAGCAAATGCAGTGTAATTATATTAAAAAAAACAGGACTTAGGAAAACCTACTTACATAAAATAATTCACTCTGCCTGCCTCTTCTAACTTATACAAAATGTAGGGCCCACTTACTATTCTTGGTTTTCAGTTGGAAAAATCTTAGTTGTTTTATTTCCTTGCAGTCATTTGTTTACTTCCAATTTACAGCAAAGGCCAGGGGCTTTAATCCCCAAATGATGATTGGGTTATGACATGCTTACCTAAAACACAAACAAGAAGTGCAGCATGTGTTACAAAGGTACCAGTTTTCACAAGACGTGCATTCTAATATTGTGGGCCCAAGGGTATGAGATGAACCTTAGATGAACACCTGTATTGTGAGATGTTTAATTGCACTGGACTGAAATTCTGTAAACCTTTCTGACTGTGCCAGTCACCAGGAATAACACATCAAACATCGTAGCAAAAAACCTAATCCCTAATTTACATAACTTGCTAAATGTGTATTACAATGCTTTATTAGAAATACTTGTACTTATTTCTCAAAGCATTTCATGGGGGGTGCTTAAGGGGAAGAAAAAAAATTAAGAAAGTAAATAGTATTCATTAAAAAGAAATCAAATTGGCAACAAATTAATGCAGTGCCTGAAACTATAAACAGAGAAATTTATATCAGCATCTGATACAGCAGCAGGGTTCAGATGGAAAAATAAAAAGACATGATTGAAAACAAAAAGTTTCTCTGTAAAGCATTCTCCTCCTAGTTTACTGAGAATAAAGCAGGGGGCTAGGACAGGTCAAGACTAGCCCTTTTGGACTGACACTTTCAAAATTGTCTTCAGGATCAGGACATGGACAGGCATCCACAGATTCACACTGAGTATGTCTACACATGCATTTCCTATGGCACCAGTTTACTTGTGAGTAAATAACTCACAGTAAATGGTGACAGGCAGGCATCTACCTGTGCAGGGAAGTAAGTTCAGATCTGCCACTGCTCCCATTTGTGGGGGGCCATGCAATGGGTCACTGCCACCACCAGGGGGACCTCTGGGCTCCAGCTGGAGCTGCCAGCAGCTGCAGCCCTCTTCAAAAGGCAGACCTGCTCACTTCTCTCTGGCCAGTCCTCCCTGGCCAGAAACAGCATGCCCAGCATAGGGACAACATGCAGCAGCACTCTTCTCACTGCCTGTCTCCTTGTGCTATGGCTGCTCCAGCCGGTGCCCCTGGCAGCAATGACCAGCACCGTGGGCTCCTACTGGCCACTACACTGGGTGGGGTGGCCCACTGTGCTAACTAACACCTGGCCCATGGTTGTGTTACCCCACCCAGCTACCACATGCCATCCCAGGGCTGCCACCACGCACCTGCCACCTCCATTCCATCCACCCAGCTAGACCCCAGCAGAGATGCTACTGACAGGCTCCAGGATACCACTGGTAGGGTCACTGTCACCCTCCTGGGCTTCCAGCCCCATCACCTCTGGGCTCACCGGGCCAACCAGGACTAGTGGCAGCATGTTATCCAGTACATCTGAGACAATGAGCAGTGAGTGGAGGCCTTCCAGATGACCTGGGCCACCTTCCAGGCCTTCTGGAGCAGCTCTGGCCACACTTGGAGTGGCAGGATAGTGGCATGTGACCAGCTTTCTTCACAGACACCCATCTGGCCCTTGCCCTGCTCAAGCTGGCCATGACTATCAGCCTAAGGTACATCAACCACCTATTTGGTGTGGGCAAGGCCACCTCCAGGGAGGCCATCTTGGAGGTATGTGGTGCCTTCCAGGACTGTGCTCCATATGCAGAACCCCCTGGAGGTGGTGGCAGTATTCCATGCTCTGGGATTCCCCCAGTCCATCAGGGCCCTGGGGACCCACATCCTCATCACCTGCCTGCCCCATGGAGACTGCCCCTACTACTGCCAGAGAACTTTCGCTCCATGGTGCTCCAGGCCACTGTGAACCACCAAGGTGCCTTCACACATGAGCCCCAGGTGGGCAGGCAGCACCCATGACACCCATGTATTCCAGAATACTGGCCCGCTGGGCCAGATGGAGAGTGTGGCCTCTCCCTCATGTGCAACTGCAGGCCCTGTAGAGCCATGAGACAGAAGCCGTTTGTAAGAATTTGCAACATTTCAGAGATAAGGTGCTCTGTACCAGGGCCTGTGTGCTGCCCAGATAGGGGTAGGGTGTGCAAAGGTAGTCAGGGATCAGGGTAAGTTGTCTGGGCAGGCCTGGGCCAAGGCAGATGCGGGCCCAGGCAAGTGCTAGCCGAGCCTCCTGTTCCTGCTCACTCTCCTGTGGCTGGTAAGCTGCTGGGTGCTGGCTACAGGCAGCCTGCCTCTCCCCCACCCCCATCCTGTTCCCAGGCTGGGACAGGCCAGCGTCCTGGTAGTACCTGCTGCCATGGCTCCAGACCTTGCTTTTCCCATTCTGCTCCTGCAGGCCTGCAGGGGGCATCTTTGGGGGGTGCCCCAGGTCCAGCTTCCCACCATGCTGCCACCACACCCAGAGTGTGTCCCTGCTATGTGTACCTTAGGCAGTGTGAGAGGAGCTGTTTGCACAGACTGAGTGGTACCCAACACACTATGCCCTGCTGCTGCTGATCCTCATGGTTCCTCAGGTGCACCTGCACACGTGTTATGGGATCCTGAGCTACAACAGCATGGGGGGGGGAAGGACTGGGCTGCCCCATAACCTCTACCACCACCTGGAGGGCTAAATGTGGCTGTGCTCTATTTCTCTGCCCCCAGTAGTCAAGGAGGACATTGCTGCTAGCTTCAATGCGTTCCCCAGCATGTGAGACACCCATGCTTACCTAGCTGTAGGTGCACAGGCTGCTCAATAGTTTTGCACTGTCTGTCACCTCCCTGTGCACTGTTGGGGGTGGAACCCAGGGCCAGGGGAGTGTGGGAGGGCCAGGAAGTAGAGGGGCAGGGTGGGGAAGCCAGTGCAGGCCTTACCACATGGGTGGGGCTGGTGTGGCTGCTGGCTCTGCACAGTCATGGCGTTTGGCCATAACATGCAGCTCCAGTCAGTGTCCTCAAACATCAGGGCACAGTGGGTCAGTGCCTGGATGGCCTCCCCTCCCACCCCTGATTGGAGCTGGTGCTGCTTGCAGCCAGTGGTGTCATGGCCAGCCACACCTCATGGTGGGGGCTGGGGACATGGTACTGGCCCGGGCTCCCCAAGCTGCTGGTGGAGGGTGCAATTGGTGAGCTTGGCAGGATAGGCTGCTGGAAGCCTGAGGGGCCCTGCCCTGGTGATGTGTCACTGGGGATGCTAGGCTGGGGTGGGGGCTTGGTCAGGCCACCCATGCTGCTATAGACAGCATGGCTACAGCCTGGTTCCCAAGGTGCAAGGATGTCCATCAGTTGCTGCATAAAACACATGGACTTGTGGGTACTTGTAATAGTAAGGGATTTGCTTAATGCTCATAGCAAGAGTTTTGTAAGCTGACTCCATAGTATGCCAGTATTATAGCACGTAGCTTCTTGCTCTGCGAGTGTGACTGAACCATGAACCTAGACAGTAGAATGTTGTAATACAGTGGAATGTGGTAAACACCAGGTGTGCTGAATCACAACTCATCCCCAAATTCTTATCTTGAGATAACCAAATCCTTAGTTCAAGATAACATTATTTACTCCAGATTATATAAACTGTACATTCTTAAATTACGGGGAGTTCTTCAACTCTGACAAGAATCCTGACTTGCGCAGAGCCCGGCACAGGTTATCACATCCCCAGGATCAGGACACTCCAGGGCCAGGTAAACTATGCGGGGTGACGGCTGCTGCCTAGAGCCAATATGAAGTGATCATCCTCTCTGCTCTGTCCTATTGCCTGCCTCTGCACGAGTATCCTTAAATAAAGCTTTGCAAGGGTGAGAACAACCGTAAGCGCGGGGAATCTTCTGAACCCAGTAGTTCATTCTAAGACAGTACTCCTCAACCAACGATTACAGTTAATGATGGCAACCTCCTCTGCCCACAATGCCTTGACCTTTATTTGGCACTACTATGCTGACCAGTCATGCCCATGCTCCTTCATCTGGCTTGAAAGCCCCTCATAGACATCAGCATTGGAGTGCCCACCCCACTCAAACTGGTGCTATACTCTGCCTTACTCCATAGCACCACGAGTTTGCTAGTCTCCTTCTGTGACCAACTGGGGCTCTGGGTTGTGTGCATGGGAGTGGGAATGGCTGCAAAGAAGGAGGACACCATTTTGGGTCCTGCACCAGCTCTGTCGGCTCCTGCATGCTGTCCCTGTTCTGCCAGGATGGACAGCTGCCTGCAGCACCCAGCAGAGGGGTCTGGCATGGGACTGCGTGACAGGGAGCCTTCCTGGGGCTAGATCTTGAGTTAGCCCATCCACCTGCCTAGGGCAGTGCACCCTGATTCACCTGCCATGAATTGAAAGTTTCTCTGATATATTAAGCGGGAGACTGTCCATTTACTACCCTGATGACAGGGGGCACTATTCACAGCTCTGTACCTACCCTACAGCATGGCCCATGCCTCACAGATTGTATCCAGATTATTATTACTCCCCAGCTTTAAGCCATGACAGACTCAGTACACTGCTGGGCCTCTTTCACACACACACTGCCCTCTCATAGGGGCCTCTTGCACTGCTTTCTTGAGCAAACCCACTCAGCCATCAGGCTTCACTACTTTCACTCTGGGCCAGCACATGTAGCGACTTTTTTTTGCTTGAGCTTCCCTACTCTACATGGCCTTGTCCTTGTGCCAAACATTGGGCTGACTCTGCCCCTGGCCCCTCACCAGGCAACAAAATTCTTGTCTCACTCATGTGGCTGGCCCATATACGCCCCTTCAAGCCACCCCTCACAGCCCTACTCAGTATGCCTATGGTGTAGCCCTTTGAAATGACCACAGCAGCCTTATTCTGCACCTCACACACACACACAGTCCTCTGAGTGCCTCTTTGCACCCTACTCTGTGCAGACCTACCCATCTTTCACCAGGAGGGTAACTGGTCTGATATTTCTTGGGGCTGTCCCACCACAGACAGTCCTGCCAGACCCTCCCTCCCCCAACAGGGTGCAATTTTATGTCATACCCAAGACCAGGAGCCTCCAGCCATCCCCAGAGCTCCTGCCTTTACCTCCAAGTTCCAGTAGCTCAGCCAACTGATGTTACTCCCTCAGTTACTAGCAGCAAACTGCTGCCTAAGCCTGTGTGTGCTGGGTCCTAAAATGGCCACCCTAATCAAGCACCTGCCATCTGCTTGCCTCCAGCCCTTAGAGTGGCAGGCAGCAAAGGTGCACTGCCACAGACTAGCAGCTGTGATCTCAGGGCAGGCTGCTGGTGATTGGCTCTGAGCAGGTGGAACTGGCCCCAGCAGCCAGTTCCTGCAGCTGTGCCTGGGGGCTGACAGGCCAGGACAACATAGGTCTGGCCATGGGTGACTGGTGCTGCCTTAGTCAGAGTGGGCATGTGCCCCGCACAGTGAACAGTCAGTGACCAGGGAGGAGTCCCCCCCATAGCTGATTGTGAGGCTGCCAATCACTGTAGTCACTTCCGGAAGTGGCTGCGGCCAATTCGGCACTTCCAGTCCCTGGCTGGCATTTGCAGGGGAAGCACTGGCACTCCCACTTGCCCCCCTTGCCCATTGTCTAAGTGGTGAGTTTAACTGGTTAGGGGGTGCACCAGTACTCTCAGGGGGTGCACATGTACCCCCTTGCACCTCCTCCATGTCACCACTGGGCCTGGCAGGTGAGTTGCAAAACAGGGCCAGGCACCAGCACCAGGGTGCAGGCAGGCTGGGGCAACTGGCCTGCAACCTTCCCTGGGGGACACAGATGCCTGGAGTGGCCTCAGGCCCCTCCTTGTATCCCTCAGGGCTCAAAATGCCTGCAGACTGCTAAAGCCTGAGGTAGGAGCTGCCATAGGGGCAGCCCAGCCCTGGGGCAGGAGAGACTTCCAGCCCAGAGCCCTTGCTCCTGGGTCACATTTACGTGTGTGTAATTATGCAGTAACTAATCATATGTAAATTTGCTGCCTGTACTTTCAGGTACCAAATTTAATCACAATTACACATTTTTACTGTGCAGTAAACTACACTACTGTGCAGTTTCATAGTAGGTAGGGTTGGAAGTGACCTGAGCACATCATCAAGTCTGATCCCCTGCCATAGGCAGGAAAGAATGCTGAGGTCAAACGACCCCAGCTAGGTGATTGTCTAGCCTCCTTTTGAAGACCCCCAGGTTAGGAGCCAGCACCACTTCCTTTGGAAGCTGGTTCCAGATCCTAGCCACCCTAACTGTGAAGAAGTGCCTCCTGATATCTAGCCTGAATCTACTCTTGGTCAATTTATGGCCGTTATTCCTCAATACTCTTGGTAGTGCTTGGGGGAACAGGGAGTTTCCAATAGCCTGCTGGTCCCCCTTGGCCAGTTTGTAAATGGTCACTAGATCCCCTCTCAGCCTTCTCTTGTGGAGGCTGAACAAGTTCAGGTCCCATAGCCTCTGCTCATAGGCCCTGCCTTGCTGCCCCCTGATCATGCAAGTGGCCCTCCTCTGGACCCTCTCAATGTTGTCCACATCCCTCCTGAAGTGCGGTGCCCAGAACTGGAGGCAATCCTCCAACTGCAGCCTGGCCAGTGTCACATAGAGGGGGAGGATCACCTCCTTGGACCTGCTCGTGATGCATCTGTGGATGCACGACAAGGTGTGGTTGGCCTTCCTGACCGCGTCCCCACACTGTCGTCCCACGTTCATTTTGGAATCAATAATGACACCAAGATCCTTTTCTGCCTCTGTGCTGACAAGAAGGGAGTTCCCCAGCCTGTAGGTGTGCTGCTGGTTCTTCCTCCCCAGGTGCAGTACCTTACACTTGTCAGTATTGAATCCCATCCTGCTCTCATCCACCCACCCCTGTAACCTGCCTAGATCTAGTTGCAACCTGTCCCTCTCCTCCAGCATGCCCACTTTTCCCCACAATTTAGTGTCATCTGCGAATTTGAACAAGGTGCTTTTCATCCCCTCGTCCAATTCATTGATGAAGATGTTGAACAGTGCGGGCCCAAGGACTGAGCCCTGGGGGACCCCACTGCCCACATCCCTTCAGGTTGAAAAAGACCCGTCCACCACCACTCTATGGGTGTGGCCCTCCAGCCAATTTGCAACTCATCTGACTGTGTAGGCATCGACGCCACAGTCACCTAATTTCTTAATGAGAATGGGGTGAGAGACAGTGTCAAAGGCCTTCCTAAAGTCCAGAAAGACTAGGTCCACTGTGACACCTGCAGGACTTCCCTGTACTAATAATCCCTGATTCAGGTACAATATCTCTGCTTGAATTTGAGTATATCTTTTAGAAAAAATTTCTAGTCTTGATTCACAAATGTCTGGTGATAGAGAATTTACCACACACTTAGGTGGGTTGTTCCAATGGTTACTTAATCTAGCCCTTTAATATAGCTAGTAACTCTTCTGGGAATGCTTTCCAGTTATTTAACATCCTTCTGGAAGTCTAGACACTGAACCAGACTTGTACATGGACCAGTGTCAAGTACAAAAGGAATATAACCTCTTTACTCCTAGGTAACAGTTCCCCTGTATACATCCAGAGAATAGTCTTATTGACCACAGTTGTACACCAGGAGCTCACATCCAAAAAATTATCTGCCATAATTTTGTTGTTTTTTTTTTTAAGTTGTTGCTTCCCAGGAGAGAGTTCCCATCCCATACTATGGCCATTCTTTGGAATAGGACCTTCCATTTGATCATATGCAAGTGAATATTGAATGCCCCCAGCCAGCTTACCAAATGAACCAGAGACTTGCTTTTATCATTATTTACTGTTCTCCCAATTTTTGTGTCTTTTTCAGGGGTTACCAATAATTATTTTGGTTTTTTTTTCCTCAAGTCACTGATAAAAATAATAAGTAAGTAATGGTCAAGAAAAGATGTCTGCTAGGCCCTACTAAAAAAAAAGTTCCACCGTGATTCCCTATTTATAGTGACATTAGGGACCTATTGTTTTGCCAGTTTATAATACAACTCCTGTGTGAGGTGTGATCCAGCATCCATTTCTCTTTCTGGCTGCTGCTCTGATCTTGCAGTGATGTATTCCTTCTTGTACCTCAGCCTTCTGACCAGATCATTCAGCCCTGTTTCCTCTGAGAAACAGAAAATCCAATGATAAAATCCACCATAATCCACATAATATGGCCAATAATTGTATCATAATCCACATAATATGTTCCAACCCCCAGACCTTCTTCTGTTTCCAATCGCTTTAATTTTGGACTTGATGACAATTCATCACTGCTGGAAAGAAGCTGTCAACTGGCATTCAAGATAAGAATAATGTTGCCCAATAGCTAGTTCAGGGTATGATTCAAACACCATATATAGCTTGGAAATTGAACACAGGGAGGGTGGTCCTTAATATATGTGATCTTCCCTGGAAAATTCATCTGATGTGTCATTAAGCAACATCCATGACTTACGTGTTGTCTTCTGTGGGCTAGTAGGCACTAAATTAGTTTCTCTGCCTGCATTATTCAACAGCACCTTGTAAGCCCTGGTCTGATCAATACCTTCAGTCATCCTTGTCACTGGCAACTTTCTGCTAAAAAAATATTTTTTTAGGTTCTTCTAATGAGGAAGTAACTAGTTCTACTCAAAGTTCTAAACCCCAGATCTAAAAGTGCTAAAACCTAAGTTTCCTAGAAATGGTGATATGGTGAATTATTAAATTATTCAGAATTGTCTTGTAAATAACTGAGCTACCTTTTCCACCTGTTCCCTTCATCTCTAGCAAGCCTCTCCTCTTATGCCACAATAAAAAGGAAAGTTCAGAAAGCCAAAAGGGCTTATAAGGGACGTATTCTCACAATTTCACAATCCACATTTTGATTTGAAAAATGAATTCCTTGTGTGCTGTATTTTCAATGGTGTTTTTCCCCCCAGATACTGTACTCCAAGATACAGCACTAAATTACAGTGATTCATTATTCCTATTAAAACAAACAATAACCTCAAATTGCTCAGCAAACCAAACAATTGCAAACAGTAAATTTAAACAGTAAAACAGGGAGCACACTGGGTAAATGTTATTTCCCTGAACAAGGAAAGCTTTCGGCAAAGTGCTTAACTTGAATACAACAAAAGGCAATTTAATTTAGCAATACAGCTGGATGAAAAATGGAGACCTCAGGTTTAATAAGAAGGGGAAAAAAGACAAGCATATATCATCCAAAAGGATAATTATGAGAAACTATTTTGTATGATCCTGCTAAATCAAAGCTTTTAATGCTTTCTTACTCCTGTCAAAGGAGGGAGATTTAGTGCCTTAAAAATGGGGATTTTGCAGACTTCACTGCCAAGAAAAAATGATTTGTCTCTTGATAAATTACTATTGGGCTTTCTACTTGAAAAAAAATACACTTACATTGAAATAAATGCCAAGGAATGGCTAGAGAATTTATATTATTCACTCGTATCTGTCACCGGATTGGTTGAAAAGCGACAGTGCTATTAAAAATGTCTTCTAGCTTCTAGACATAATGCCACAAAGGGGCCATGAAAGCCTTTCGTGAATGGGAAGGATACGTGTACAAAAATAATAGTAAGCAAATCTCACTTTCCCCTTCCCCTCCCCCCCCTTCATTCCTGGCATACAAGACTGAGAATAGCGCTTGGTGTTTAGAGGCTGCAAATTCCACTGAAAACTCCATCTCTTACAGGAAGAAATTGTCCATTCATTTTCCTAAGTATTTTCAAGGGTTCTTAAATAAATCCTAACATTTTTTCATCTTCTACTAAAGGAGGGGAAAACAGGCTCACTAAAAATGTATCTAGAGTGTTATTAGCTTGAGAAAGAAGCTGCACTGAGAGCTCTTTTACCCCCCTGGGAGCCTGGACAAAAAGAGTTGCCCCTGAGGTTCCGATTACTGATACTGGACTGGGAAAACTCCCTTTATTCTTTTTATGTCCAGCCTGAAAAAAAAAAGAGACCTATATACAATCTTTAACAGACAGGAGGACACTTAGACTTCTGCACCAGGTACAAGCAGATAAAAGTAACATTCAGAATGAAATTGCTGTGCCCGATGAGAGTTAGTCCAGCATAATGTCTGCGGGATACACTAAAAAAAGTAGTAATCTACAATCAGGCCTTCAGATCTGTTCTGAGGAAAACACTTATGAGACTCATGTCACCAAACTGAAAACTGCCTTTACCTAGCAAACAGGGGTGTAGGTTGTAGCCGTGTTGGTCTAAGGACATAGGCAGACAAAGTTCTTAGGGTGCATCTGATATCTTTTATTAGACCAACTTAAATAGTTTAAGTTGGTCTAAAAAAAGATATCAGATGCACCCTGAGAACCTTGTCTGCCTATTTACCTAGCAAAGACACTCCAACAGAGCCATAGGTTGTATCTTGGAATAAGCCACCCAAATACATTGCAGGAACCATTACAATGGAAGAAGAAAAATACAAAACATTAACTGAACACCTTTGGTTGTCACTTACCACTCCACATTTGACCCAATAAGAAGGATCATCAAAAGTAGAAATTAAGATCAAATCTGTAATTGTAGTGTACCCTCAAAAAGGACTAGACCTTGAGATAAATATTCCTAGCCTCCTCCTCTCTTTTCCACTCTTGGCTTTCAGGCAGTCCCCTCACCTCGCCCAATTCATCATCAGAAGTAAACTCCCCGCTGATCAACAGGCGCCTAATAGGATGCAGCCTTGCCTTTAAAATAAATGCAAGACCTGTCAATTCATCTCTACTGCCACAATAAATAACACTCCCCACAACTAAACCATTACAATCCACAGATCATGGACATACCTATTCTAGCACACCAAATGCTCACAAACTAGTATATTTACTTGAATACAAGACAATCCCCCAATATTTAGATTCCACATATGGAAAATGTATAAATATATTATAATTTTCCAAGTACAGAATTTAATTATTGGAGGTTTGCCTTTAATTTGTCCTCCTTTCAGTGCTAGAGCATGGAAAATAAATCTTGGGGGGTTAGGTATTCCCCTTTTCTTCTCTCCCTGCAACTTCTTCCACCTTCCCCCTGTAGTACTCCCCTTCCTTCCTCCTTACTGTCAAACCTGCTCTCCCTGAGCACAAGGAAGTAAGGGGCAGATTTGAAAATGCAGATCTTGAAATAAACAAACATTTAGTAAATTGCATATTAGCGAATTACTATAGGTACCCACAGACTTAGTTAATCCAGAATTGATTAATTTTGCCTTTTTTGAAACTGATGCAAGCTTTAGCACAGGTACTTCATAAACACACCTTAAGCAGTACTTTAGTACCTACTTATATGTCATACAAACTATTCATGATTTTTTTTTCAATGTTGTGTCTCAGGCCAAATTAGTCAAATCAGTTCCAAATTCCATCCACTGAGCAGAGCTTACCACCAGCAAGTATCCTACCTCCCAGACTCTTCAGTTTGGGGCTTCAGATACTCCCAATTCCATGGCAGGCATCCAATGTGCAAGCCCCAAGCCTGGAGATTTTGGGGTTCAGATGCCCCTGAGTGTTACTTGCCCCTTGCCAAAACAGCAAGCTAGGGAGAAATCTCCCGTCTCCATAAAACAGTACATAGCTTAGATCCTTCTATTTGGAGGCTATAGTAGACATTTTCAGGGGCAGGCTGCCTTCCTGCAGTACAATGGACAAGTCTCCACCCTCAACTACATAAAATTATTCAAAGAAAAAGAAGAAGGGTATCTCCCTTTCCAGTTTCAGCAAAAAAAACCCCAAACACCTGGATCAATGCCATGGTACCCACCCTGCCAGGTTTGTTTGTTTTAACATTTTTAAGGAAACATCCTCCACCACCATCTGGGGCTTCAGATGTTTCCAAAACCTTTGGTGGGCATCCTACTTGCAGGCCCAAACTCGGAGGCTTGGGGTTCGGATGCCCCAAGGTTTTGCTTGCTCTTAGCTGTAAAGTCCCAGGGGCAAGCCAGGGAAGAGTTTCCCATTTCCATAAAGTGGAATTAAAGCCAAGACCTTCCCATTCCAGCAAATAAGCGGGAGGTTTACTATACATTACCTTGGCAGGTACTAGCCCTGTGCCAGGAGAGTGTTCTTCCCCAGTGCAGCTAGGAAGACTGCGTCTGTGGTTTTGGTGTTTCCCTTGCCAGGTAAGCATAGACTACGCTTGATATGAGCCTTCAAATTATACATATTACTCCAAAGCGTAAAGGCTCATGATTTATGATATAGTTAATTGGCCTGGACCCCACAAGAGTCAACAGCATTTCAATCCATGGTGACCCCACAGCTCAGCACTGTTCACTATGTGTGTGTACTCCAGATATCCCCCAGAAAGGAGCTATGTCCTAATTAGACTCCCACTTATGACAGGAACTGGGTGTTCTTGTCACAAGTCCTGGGATCCTTGAAAAATGTATATGCAGATGAGGTGCAGGACAACCTGGTCTGGCTCTACTTCATGGAGGGTAGACCCATACTAATCATGTGACAGGTTGCAAAAGGAGGTGACAGAAGGATTCTGGACTAAATGTTTCAGGCCCATTTGATGATGTTTGCCAGATATTTAAGGCTTGTAAAGAAACAGGAATTGTTGGAATTTGGAAAGACAGGTGCAGCTCATCTGTGGAAGTGAAGAAGAAGTTGAAATATGTGCTATATGGTGGCTCACCATGACTTTAAAAAGAATCAGTACTGAAGGTTACTGAGCACCATGGGCACTACCATAAATGTTATTCAGATTGGCTGCACTAACCTGTCCTTGTGATAGATTCCTATTAGTATATATGTCTAATATGGGTAGGGTGACCATATAGGACCATAGGAAATCTGGGACACAGTGCCAGCCTCCCTTCCCCCACTCTCCCAAGTCAGCAGCACCAATGCGACTGAGGCAGAGGTGAAGCTTCATGGTGCACCAGGCAGGCAGGCAGGCAGAAGCAGTCCCTGCTTGCCCACCTGCCTGGTGCACCATGCCATTTTGCCTCCCTGCGAGTCTATTTCCCTCCAGCCCAGTGCATGCATCCTCTCACCTGGTACAGGGCCCTCTGGCACCCTCTAGGCTCTTGGCTGCAGTGCCTGGAAGGGGACTCAGACTCATATGCAGGGGGTGCCTGGCTCCATGCAGACCTGGGTACATAGCATCCTAATGGCCACCACAGCCAGGCGCATGGCTCTGGTGCTCCCTGTGCCTATCCTGTGTGAGCAGTGGATCCAAGCACCTGGTTCAGCAGTGGCTGTATCCAGGTGGCCTCTTGCTGCTGTTGTTACAGCCACTAGCCTGGCAGGGGCCACATTCCCAAGCAAAGTCTGGAGCCCAAAGCCAAGCTGTCAAACATGGGTCCCTGCCAGCAACTGGGTGGGCAGAGACTGGGAGAAGGATGCCTGCTCCCCTCAAGGCTGGGGTTTGAGCCACCCCACCATGTCCTACTCCCACTTCCCCCCAGAAACCACACACACACGCGTATGCATACACACGTATGAGTAGCCTGCACTCAGAGCAGTGCTCTCCCCCCGCCCCCCCCCCCCCGCTTTACCAGTCCCTGCCAATCTGGGACTTCTGTTTCTATTTTAACCAACCATCCAGGATGCTGGGACACCTACAAAATCCAGGACTGCCTTCGCCAAACCAGGATATAGGTGTCTTACAGTCAAGTTCACTGTTGGCTGCATTTAATCAACTTCATTGTTAGTTTCCATTACTGAGCACATGATGCTTCTGGCAGCAGTTTAATGATAGAGCATTTGATGCAGTTTTCTTATATGCAAATATAAAACAAGGGGCTTTTCCCCCCATGCTGATTAAGGGAAAAAAAAAACCTTCTCCAGACATGCTTGTTCACAGAAAAAAGATAAAGGATAGAGACACTAGAGAAACTAGAACACAAGTTGGAGAACATTTTTCACAGAAAAAAAGCATTCCCTGTCTGACCTCTCAGTTCTTGTGCTAACACCCTCAAAAGATGAGCCTGGTAATAAAAAAATCCTTAGCCTATAGGACACTAAGAACTGGGGACATACCATAGATAATGTTTTCATGGTCCATTACAATCTATCTGATACTTGCTAGTCTCTGCACTACGCAGGTGACAATACCTCTCTCTTGTCTGTTGGCTACCTGATAATTGCTCTTATATCCTGTTTTTATTTACTTATGGAGTTTTACACAAGCTTTTGTTCTATCTGTTTCTTTCCCAGAGACCAGAGGAAACCTAGCATGCTACCCAACATGTTGTCTAAAGCCATCCCGACCACTCAGTTGTTAAAGATAAAAGATATGTAAAAAATATCACCCACAAAAAATATTTCCCTTGAAGATGCAAGGCAATGCAAACAGGTATATTACATAAAGCTGCAGAACTCTCCTGGCCCCTTGCTCATCCAGACACACAGCTGCCAGGAAGCCCCTGGCTGGGAAGTGCTTCCCTGTCCTGCAGGGGGCTGCTGAGAACTGCTTGGGGCAGCTGCAGGTGGTTCTCCTGCTGGGCAGGGGCCCCAGGGCTCACCAGCAGCTGTCCTGGTTGGCATGGAACCAGCTGCTCCAGAGAATGAGTGGGGGCTGAGAATCCAGCCCTCATTTCATCTGTCTCTCGGAGAAGCCAGCTCCATGCAGAGCATCCTACTTGCAGGCCCAAGCCTGGAGGCTTGGGGTTCGGATGCCCCAAGGTTTTGCTTGCCCTCAGCTGTAAAGCCCCAGGGGCAAGCCAGGGAAGAGTCTCCCATTTCCATGAAGTGGAATTAAAGCCAAGACCTTCCCATTCAAGACCTTCCCATTCAGCTCCAGGCAGAGCTGGCTGCTCTGGGGAGTGAGTGGTACCTGGGAATCCAGCTCTCACTCTGTGCTCCATGCCACATAGCACAGAGTTGCTCCAGGGGACAGGTGAGGGCTGAATTCCCAGCACCTTCTCTCAGCATGGAGCTGCTCTGAGATACAGGCGAGGGCTGGATTCCAAACGCCCGCTCACTTGCCATAATAGCCAGCTCCACTGAGGGAGCCAGGACAGGGGGCAGAGATATAAGCAGTCCTGGGGGGCTGGGGAGCTGAGAGGCACCAGGATAGGGACAGAGAGCATCCTGTCCCCTGTAGCAGGGACCAGGAGCAAATTTGTTCCCGGTCAGTGTCTACACCTGTGTTCCTGTGTAGTATGTACTGCACAGTTAGTTTACTACCTATATTTACAGGTAGTAGCTAACTGCACAGTAGACTCATTTACTGCACAGTGAACACACCCAGTTACATGTAAATCCAGGAACTGAAGCATCGTTTTTCAGGATGCGGTACCTCGTGTGGTTATGTATGCATCTACAAAGTAGCTGTCAAATCAGAAGGGTGGACCTTTGCCTACAGTTTATAATCTTGCACATGACCATATCAGGCACAATGCAGTGGAGAATTGTGCCCACTTCTAGAAACTTTTTTTCCCTGCTAGGTAATTTCAGTGGATGGTTTCTATTTGCTTCAGTGGCTGTCTCACTTGTATGTGTTGTAGGAGACAGCAAATTTTCTGGGCGATACACTCCAGTTCAAAAAAATGCACTACCTGTTAATGCCTAGTGAATGGCAGATAGCATCCAAACCTTTCTAGTCAGTACAGAACATTACTATTATTCATAAAATATATGAACCATCGCAATTCTGATGTTTCATTCTTTTGACAAGGATTGTGCTAACAAGAACAGAAGATGGCACAATGCTTGTGACAAGCATATCTTAGAGAATATAGAATCGTATAAACTTTATCCATTTATCTTAAGTAAATTATCTTCTGATCCTTCTAAAGAGACACTGCATAAATGCATGACAGAAGCTAGTTTAGGTAATAACAATACAAACTTTCATATAACATTTTTGTGTGGCCCTATTATCATATTATTTGATATAAAAGGAGTAAGGGACTTGTTTATCAATAAAAAGGAAGCTAGCAAATTACTTAAATTTTCAATTTTTTTCCAAGTTTTGTTTTAAAATAAAGTCCTTTAATTATTCTAGTTAGCAATGAAACCAAAGAAGTCTTTCTCATCTCCTAGAGGCATAGCCCAATGACTATGGGTTTGCAAAAAAAATTTTAATACCTACATAGGAAAAAGATTTCTAGACAGTGGCTGCTTTAATTCAGCAGAAAAGTCATCATGAGATTCAGTGTTTGGAATCTGAATCTAGACAAATTTAGACAAGAAATATGGCACACGTTTTTTAACAGGGAGGGGGCTGGAATGACTGACTTATAAAGCTGGTGGATTCTCCAAAATTTCAGGTTTTTAATAAACATATATTAAAAAAAATGTGGGTTTCCTTTAGAAATTACTAGGTGTGGTCACTGGTCCTCTAAGGCCCACGACAGGTGTCATACACCTTGTTAGCACTTGACTAACAAGTTAATTGTGTGATAAATTGTAACTTACCACATGTTCCGACAATTTATAGTAGTTTCATAGTTTCATAGTAGTTAGGGTCAGGAGGGACCTGAACAGATCATCTAGCCTGACCCCCTGCCACAGGTAGGAAGATTCAATTCTGATTCAGAGAATCAGCAATTCAGACACAAACACAGTTTTAAAAGATTTTTTCTACATACCCTGACATAGCAGACACAGCTTGTGAACTCTACGATGCTGGGGTGGATGGAGCATACCACGGGAGTGCAGGGAGGCCCTCCATGTGCTCATCAGTGAACCTGGAAGTGGACCAGAAGTACTTCTGAGCCACTTCCAAGTCTGCCGGTGAGCACACTGGGGAGCCCCCTACGCTCCTGTGGGATGCTCCATGCGCCCCAGCATTGTAGCATTCACGAGCCTCTACTACCTAGAGGTATGTCAAAAAAACATTTAAAGCTGTGTCTATGTCTGAATTGCCAAATCTTTCCATAGTTTCATAGTACCTGGGGTCAGGAGGGACCTGAACAGATCATCTAGCCTGACCCCCTGTCACAGGCAGGAATGAATGCTGGGTTCACAAGATCCCAGACAGGTGATCATCCAACCTCCTCTTGAATTTGCCCAAGCTAGGAGTGAGGACCACTTTCCTGGGAAGTTGGTTCCAGATTTTGGCCACCCTAACTGTAAAATATTGCCTTCTGATCTCTAACCTAAACCTATTCTCCATCAGCTTATTACCATTGTTCCTTGTCACCCCAGGTGGTGCTGGGGAGAAAAGGGCTCGGCCTATTTGCTGTTGATTTCCCCTGATGAGCTTGTCGGCAACCACCAGGTCTCCCCTCAGCCTCCTCTTGCTGAAGCTGAACAGGTTCAGGTCCTTCAGTCTCTCCTCGTAGGGCCTGTCCTGCTGCCCTCTCACCAAGCAGGTGGCCCTCCCCTGAACCCTTTCCAGGCTGGCCACATCCCTTTTGAAGTGTGGTGCCTAGTACTGGACGCAGTACTCCAACTGCGGCCTGACCAAAGTTGCATAGAGGGGGAGTATCACCTCTCTGGACCGGCTTGAGATGCACCTTTGGATGCATGAGAAGGTATGGCTGGCCTTGCTGGCTGCTGTCTGGCATTGGCGGCTCATGTTCATCTTGGAGTCAATAATGACTCCAAGATCCCTTTCCCCCTCTGTGCTTCCAAGAAGGGAACTCCCCAGCCTGTATGTATGCTGTGGATTCCTTCTCCCAAGGTGCAGCACCCTGCATTTGTCTATGTTGAACCCTATCCTATTCTCGCCTGCCCACTTTTGTAGTCTGTCTAAATCTAGTTGCAGCCTCTCTCTCCCTTCAAGTGTTTCCACCTCGCCCCACATCTTAGTATCATCAGCAAACTTGAACAGCGTGCTTTCCACCCCCTCGTCCGAGTCGCTGATGAAGATGTTAAACAGTGCGGTCCCAACGACCAAGCCCTGGGGGACCCCACTGCTCACATCTTGCCAGGCTGAGTACAACCGGTCCACCACTACTCTCTGGGTGTGCCCCATCAGCCAATTTTTTACCCATCCAACTATGCAGGCATCAATGCCGCAGTCGCTTAATTTATTGATGAGGATGGGGTGGGAGACAGTGTCAAAAAGCCTTTTTAAAGTCTAGAAAGACTCTGTCCACAGCGACACCATCATCCAAGGATTTAGTTACTTGGTCATAAAAGGCAATCAGGTTGGTCAGGCAGGACCTGCCTTTGATGAACCCATGCTGATTGCCCCTGAGCATGATCTCTCCTGCAGGCCCCCCACAGATATGCTCCTTGATGATTCTCTCCAAGATCTTCCCAAGCACCAAGGTGAGGCTTACAAGCCTATAATTACTTGGGTCCTCCTTCCTCCCCTTCTTGAAAATAGGGACCACATTAGCCAGTTTCCGATCCCCTGGCACCTGGCCAGATGACCATGAATGCTCATACAGCCGGGCCAATGGCTCCGCAATGACCCTTGCCAGCTCCCTCAACACCCTTGGGTGAAGGGCATCTGGACCCGCAGATTTAAAAATGTCTAGCCCTTCCTGAAGATCCCTAACTACATCTGCATTGACTGAAGGCTTGATAGAGCTATCCCCAAGATTGTCCCTACCTGTGGTAAGTGGGATATCCTGGTTCCTGTTCAGGAAAACAGAGGCAAAGAAACTGTTAAAAATATCAGCTTTCTTGTCTGGCGTGGCCACCAGATTACTGTTTGTGTCTTGCAGAGCCCCTACATTGCCTGGTGCCCTCTTCTTGCTCCCAATGTACTTGAAAAAGGACTTTTTGTTGTCCTTAATCCTGGACGCTAGCCTGAGTTCCATCTCTGCCTTGGCCTTCCTAATAGCCCTCCTACACTCCCGGGCCAAGGAGGAGTACTCCTCCTTGGTGATAGCTTCTCCCTTCTATTAGTTGTATGCCCCCGCTTTTAGTCCTCAGGCATTCCTGTATGCCCTTGCTGAGCCAAGGGGGTTTCTGAGCACTCTTACCCACCTTGCTTCTCTCAGGGACTGTTATTCTTTGGGCCTGGAGGATCGCCTCCTTAAGGTACGACCATCCCTCATGGACTCCCATCTCCTCTACCTTCTGGGCCCTTAGTGCCTCCCCCACTAGTCTCCTAAGCTCATTGAAGTTGGCCCTTCTGATGTCAAGGGCTTTAGCCTTGGTGTAAGTCCTAGACGTCCTGCGTTGGATAATGGAATCCAGCAGGTGATGATCCCTATTGCCCAGGTGGTCAAGGACCTGCAGTCCCCTCACCAGGTCAACCCCTGTAGCCAGGACCAGGTCCAGCAAGGCGTTACCCCTAGTGGGGCTGTGCACTTCCTGGATAAGGTGAAGGTCCTGTAATACAGCCAGGAACCTACGTGAGCGATCAGACCCGGCTGTCTGCTCCTCCCAGCAAATGTCTGGGTAGTTTAGGTCACCCATGACAATGACATCCCTTGACCTAACTGCTGACTAGGTCAAAGCTGGCTGGAGAAGTTCTGGTCTAGCTCTTCCCCCTGCTTGGGTGGTCTGTAGTAGACACCCACCGTAAGGTCCCTTTTGCCATGCCCCCCTTGTAGTTTGACCCATAGTGTCTCTACCCAACCCTCCTCTAACCCAAAGTTAATCCTGTTTATCATGCCATAAAAATGCAAACCAGCTACAAAAGTGTTTCACGTTTAATGAGGAACATCTTTGTGGCAGGTTTACATCACACTTTCATTTGAACATGTGGTATTGGCATCAAGATGCACAGCATGGCTTTAAATATCCTTGTGCATTGAGCCAATGGACTAATCCATACATGGAGACATTTAAAGTCACACTGTGCACCTTCATGCTAAGTTAGCAGGTCTCTGGCACAGGAACCTTGGAGCTCCCCAATCCCCAGCTGCCCACAGACAGATCCCAAAAGTCACACACCCTGCCATGCATGTCTGTGATAAAATTGTAAGATCCCAATCAGGCAAATAAACTATCTGCAAGGGGCTTGAGGGAAACAGAGAACAGTGGTGGCCAGTCTTTTTGGCTAATACACCAGAAGTTCACAAGTTATGTCCTGAGCCTCTCTTGAGTGCAGCTCTGATTCCTGTCCCCCTACCCACCCCCGACCAAGTGTACTTGATAGAGTTTTTACCTTGGACCACTGAAATACAGTCAGGGAGTTTCAGCCTCCAGCTGTCTGGAGCATAGTAGCAGTAGGATGCTGCTGTGAAAGAGGTGGCACTGCTAGAAATCAGGTTAACTCTTCCCTTCTTCCAAAACTGGTGAAGTTTTACATGATGAGTGAAGATCCAAAGCCCTGAATTGAGTGATCACTACAGCACCAGGAAATGATTAACTTGGGTCTTGCTGGTGGCTCCTGATAGCTCTTGCAGCTGTGTCCTGCCCGCACCCCTCTTTGTCCCCTGCCCTCACCACACTCTCCTCCATGCAGCCAGAGGCTGAAGACCCCTGTCTCCATTCCAATGTTTCCCTTTACTGAGTATGCCATACATATATCAATGCACATATTAGCTGCAAATGCCACTTTTGGCCTGCATGCCATGAGTTGAACACCCCTAAACTAGATCATAATAATTCTTTCTGTTCTTAAAATCTATGAACTGTTTTGGCTAGAGACCGAAACTTGAGTCTGCTTCTCTGTCAGTCTTTTTGTTGCTCTGTGGGGTCAGGCCAACTCTCAGGATCTCAATATTGCGCTGTTAGACAGGAGAGTATGACACAATTGCACATCTACAACACACACAAATCAGTTAGTTGCATACACATGCACACTACCAGCTCAGGCACATACACATCCAAACCAGCCTAGGCACATGCATACATATCACCAATTCAAGCACGTACATTATACACCCCAAAAGTTAGACATACACACACACACACACACACACACACACACTCACTCACCAGTTCAGACACATACAACCCATCATAGCCCAGCCTCTAGCACGGATCCTTGAAAACTCTTGGCACTCTGGTGTAGTGCCCGAAGACTGGAAGAAGGCCACCGTGGTGCCTATTTTCAAGAAAGGGAGGAAAGTGGATCCGGCTAACTATAGGCCCATCAGCCTGACTTCTATCCCGGGGAAGATCTTAGAAAAGTTTATTAAGGAGGCCATCCTTAATGGACTGGCCGACGCCAACATCTTAAGGGATAGCCAGCACGGGTTTGTTGCGGGTAGGTCTTGCTTGACCAATCTCATTTCCTTCTACGACCAGGTGACCTATCACCTGGACAAGGGAGATGAGATTGATGTCATATATCTTGACTTCAAAAAAGCCTTCGATCTGGTGTCCCATGATCGTCTCTTGGAGAAACTGGCCAATTGTCGCCTTGGGTCCCCCACGATCCACTGGCTGGAAAATTGGCTCCGGGGTCGGACCCAGAGGGTAGTAATTGATGGAAGTCACTCATCGTGGTATCCTGTGACCAGTGGGGTCCCCCAGGGCTCTGTCCTTGGACCCATACTGTTCAACATCTTCATTAATAATGTGGACACTGGAGTCAGAAGCGGACTGGCCAAGTTCGCCGATGACACCAAACTTTGGGGCAAAGCATCCACACCAGAAGACAGGCGGATGATCCAGGCTGACCTGGACAGGCTCAGCAAGTGGGTGGATGAGAATCTGATGGTGTTCAACGCCGATAAATGCAAGGTTCTCCACCTTGGGAAAAAAAACCCGCAGCATCCTTATAGGCTCGGCAGTGCTATGTTGGTTAGCACTATGGAAGAAAGAGACTTGGGGGTCATCATTGACCACAAGATGAACATGAGCCTGCAATGCGATGCTGTGGCTAGTAAAGTGACCAAAACGCTGGCTTGCATCCATAGATGCTTCTCAAGCAAATCCCAGGACGTCATTCTCCCCCTGTACTCGGCCTTAGTGAGGCCGGAGCTGGAGTACTGCATCCAGTTTTGGGCTCCACAATTCAAAAAGGATGTGGAGAAGCTTGAGAGAGTCCAGAGAAGAGCCACGCGCATGATCAGAGGTCAGGGAAGCAGACCCTATGATGACAGGCTGAGAGCCCTGGGGCTCTTTAGCCTGGAAAAGCGCAGGCTCAGGGGTGATCTGATGGCCACCTACAAGTTTATCAGGGGTGACCACCAGTATCTAGGGGAACGTTTGTTCACCAGAGCGCCCCAAGGGATGACGAGGACGAATGGTCACAAACTACTACAAGATCGTTTCAGGCTGGACATAAGGAAGAATTTCCAGGCGGGGGGCTGGACTCGATGATCTTCCGAGGTCCCTTCCAGCCCTAATGTCTATGAAATCTATGAACCCACCTACACATACACACAGGTAAGTTCCTAACTTGGATGGTACAGTGTGTATGTGTGTGCTTGGGGTGCCTGGGATACTTGGGGGAAGGTTCAGGTGATGTTGAGCCCCAGCTCAAGTCTGGGATCGTGCCCGGTATGCAAAGGCCAATAATGATACCAGGGGTGAAAGTACAAAGAAAGTTTATTGCTAGCAATAAAAGGTGCAAGCAGAATATTTTCACATAACAAGCACACCAGATTACTATTTCTAAGCATCTTTTATACAGTAGTTTTTGAGTCTTCATAAGCATCCGTGTTTGCTGATTGGTTATAAAGAAGTGACGCAAGGAGTTCTTTACTGAGCATGTCTCTATACCTGTGTTTTAGCCATGTATCTCATTTACATACATGTATGTTTCTTTAGCATACTTTTTCCCCACCTAGGGGCGTGATTTTTAGTATTTTAATGAGCTCTTTACCCCAGTACTTTGCTTCTTGCTTTTGTTTTCAAGCCCCCTTTATCTAAGACTGTCTCCTCCTTATCATTGCAGATGGGCATTCATCACATAACATTCTCTTCTGCTTCGTCTTTGCATAGTGGTTTCAAGGTCACTCCTTACATTCCCCCCTCTGGAGCATTTTTAATTATTATTATGATTGCTCCAATCAATTTGGCTTAACAAAAATCTAGTATCATCAGCTTTCTTTGTCTGTAAAATCATTTGATTTACCTTGGTTCAATTTTAAGGCAATTACCAGTACAATTAACCATTAGGAAACATTCGGAAGCATTAGCTGTTGCCTGAACCCGTACAGAAAACATGTTTCTGCTTTTCTCATTTACAATAGTCCCCCACTTATATATATATCCTGATATGTACTTTCCTTATCTGCATCTTTCAGCATAGTATAATTATGTAAAATCTTCAAAGGGGTTGGTACTGTGATTAAGCATGAAGTAAAAACCAGGTGAGCATTGATCCCTCCCACTAAGCAGAAGTCCGTTCTATTTAAAATTTCCTGGGCCAGATAAATCCAGACATTTTCCTGAGGGTCAAATTTTTGTTGTAATAGGTTTTTCCCTTCTATGAGAAGGAGTAGACAGATCAGGGCGCCCCACAATAAAACCTTGAATAATTTCATGATAAGGCCTGTAAAACTTGATCAAAGATTGACAAATAATTTAAAGTTCCTTTCTTTTGAATAGGAATTTTAAGTCTCTTATTGGCTCCACCTTCCACTGTTCTCTGCCTCCAGTCCCGGAGTCTGCAGGCATTCCTTCTTGTTCTGGTCCAGCCACTGGCTTTAGGCAACTGGAATGTATCCAAGTCTTGATTCCTTCGAGCTTTGCTGCTGTCGGGGTCATCAAAAGCACCCTATATGGGCCCTTCCATCTGGCTTGAAGTGGTTCCTCGTTCCAGTCTTTCACAAGGGCGTAACTCCCAGGTAATAGTCGGTTTTCCGGGGCAGGAGACTGATCCTGTGTCTGCAGCACATCCCGTACCTGCTGATGGATGGAAGACAAAACAGAAACCAAGGACCATACATATTCTCTAATCATTCCCTCTCCTAAAACATGTAACTGTTGTTCAGTACCCATGGGCAGACTCAGAGGGTAAGGCTTACCATACATTATCTCAAATGGGCTTAATCCCAATTTAGAATGTGGTGCGACCCTTACTCGCAACAGGGCCAAGGGTAGGGCCTCTGGCCATTTGAGTCGAGCTTCTTGGCAAATCTTTGCAAGGTGTCTTTTTAAGGTCTGATTCATACGTTCCACCTTTCCACTGGACTGGGGTCTCCAAGGCGTGTGTAAATGCCAGCTGATTCCCAGGAACTCAGAAACCTTCTGAGTAATTTGTGCAATGAAATGTGGGCCATTGTCTGACCCTATTCCTTTTGGAAGTCCGAAGCGAGGTATGATTTCTCATAGGAGCGCCTTGACCACCTCTCGGGCTTGAGCAGTCCGACATGGGAAGCACTCAACCCAATTAGAGAAAGTGTCCACAAAGACAAGGAGATATCTCATCCCTTGTTGCTGGGGCAACTTGGTAAAATCCACCTGCCATTCTTCTCCTGGCCCATTGCCTATTCTCTGATGTCCTGAAGTTTCTTTTCTCCCTCCTTTTGGGTTATTTCTCTGGCAGACCTCACATGTCTCTGATACCTTCTTGGCAGCCTCTTTTAATCCCACTCCAGTTACATAGTGACTGATCCATTTTACCAGGGCCCTGGGTCCGTAGTGGGTGCCATGATGAGTGCTCTTTACTACCGCATGAACCCAGGCAGCTGGGATGATAATGCGGCCATCCTTTGCTACTAACCACCCGTGTTCCCCCTTCTTTGCTTGAAACTCTTTTGTCAATTGTTTGTCTCTTTCCCCATACTGTGGTGTCACAGGCTGGTATAGGTCTGGGAGGAGAGGTAACAGATTACTTACTTCAGGCAGCAAGTCTGTCTGAGATCTTTTAGCTGCTCTCTTTGCTGTAGCGTCAGCAAATCGATTACCTTTTGTGGAGGAGTCGTTCCCTTTCTGATGTGCCTTACAATGCATTACCGCTACCTCCTTCGGTTCCCAGACTGCCTTGAGGAGAGCTTTTATTTGCTTGCTATGCTTAATGCTTGCTCCTTTAGCATCACTCTTTCCACAGCGCTCTGTGAGCATGTAAAACAAGGAAAACATATTTAGAATTAGTATAAATATTGACAGTTTTGTTGGCCGCCAATTGCAAAGCCCGAGTCATAGCAATGAGTTCAGCCTTTTGAGCTGAAACAGATGGGTTTAAAGGTCCTGCTTCTATCACATTCTGTGTAGTCACGATAGCGTATCTGGATTTTCGAATTTCATTCTCCATACTCGAGCTGCCATCCATATAGAATTCCAGTTCAGCATTTTCAAGAGGTCGGTCTCTCAGGTTTGGTCTTGAGGAGTAAATAGCTTCCAATGTTTGCAGGCAATCATGTACAAGATCTGGTGTGTCAGCCATAGGTGGCAACAGTGTTGCTGGATTTACAGTGCGAGAAATGGCCAATTTTATTTCAGACTTATCTAGGAGGATGGCCTGATATCGAACCATTCGTCCCGGGGTTAACCAGTTCCCTCCTTTCTGCTCCAGGACTGTAAGCACTGCGTGAGGCACATATACAGTCATTTCATGGCCTAGGGTTAACTTTTCAGCTTCTTGTATTAGCAGACAGGTGGGAGCAACAGCCCGGAGACAAGCAGGCCATCCGGATGACACAAGGTCTAATTGCTTGGAAAAATATGCCACCGGTCATTGCCAGCTACCCAATTTCTGTGTTAAAACCCCCACGGCTACCCCCCTTCAGTCATGCACAAAAAGGGAAAAAGGCTTACTCATGTCCGGTAGTCCTAAGGCGGGTGCTTCAATAAGAGCCTGCTTTAACTGGCTCACACTCTTCAGTCCATTCAAGCACCTTTTCATCACCTTGTGTAGCTCCATACAGAGGTTTTGCAATAACCCCAAAATTTGGAATCCAATTCCTGCAAAAACCTATTGTACCTAAGAAGCCCCGTAGTTGTTTCTTCGTTTTTGGGAGTGCTAGCCGGCATATAGCTTCTTTCCTTTCAGGCAACAGGGTTCTCTGACCAGGCTGTAGTTCAAATCCCAAATATGTTACCTTCTGGGACATTGATTGCATCTTACTTCTGGACACTCGGTATTCTTCCTGTCCCAGAAAATTAAGGAGGCAAATTGTTCCCTCCAGGCAGCTTGCTTCAGTGGTGGATGTTAAAAGCAAGTCATCCACATATTGCAAAAGAGCACAGGACAGTGGCAGTTTTAGCCTACGTAAATCCTTGCTTAATGCAGTGCTGAATAGGGTTGGGCTGTTTTTAAACCCTTGGGGTAAAACAGTCCAGCAAAACTGAGTCTTAATGCTAGTATCTGGGTCTTCCCATTCAAATGCAAATATTTCCTGAGATTGCCTATCTACTGGTATACAGAAGAAAGCATCTTTTCAATAAATAACCATAAACCAGTCATGAGCTGGGTTCAAGGCAGACAGCAGGGTGTATGGGTTGGGGACAACTGGGTGTATACTCACGACCACTTTATTTACAGCTCTCAGGTCTTGAACAAAACAATATTCGTCACTCTTAGGTTTCTTCACAGGCAAGATGGGTGTGTTAAAAGCTGATGTGCATTCACAGAGAAGGCCATACTCCAGGAACCGTTCAACTAACGGCTTCAGTCCTTTCCTGGCTTCCATCCGCATTGGATATTGTTTCATGCATGGAGGCTGGGCCCCTGGCAAAAGTTGAATCTTTACAGGGTCAGCATTTTTAGCCTTCCCGGGTCGGTGATCTGCCCACACCCATGGAACAACAGCATCAAGCAGGGTTTGAGGAATATCCGGTGCACTTTCCTCTCGGAGAAGGCTGAGAAGGCAGGCCTGCAGGTGCCACCCCTTTTCAGGAGGCACCATCAGGAACATTTGCCCATCCTGGAACAACAACGTAGCTTGCAGTTTACAGAGGAGGTCTCTCCCTAAAAGTGGAACGGGGCAGTCTGGGATATACAAGAATTGATGGGTGACTTGGGCCTGCCCAAGATTACTGGTCATTGGCTGTAGGAAGGGCCGTGTTACTGCCTTCCCTGTGACCCCTACCACCGGCACAGTCTTTTTACTTAAAGGTTTCAGTTTTTGAGTTAAGACGGAATGAGTACCACCTGTATCGACGAGAAATTCTACCAATTCATCTCTGTCCCCTAGTTGCATTTTAACCAGAGGCTCGTCAGGGGACACCGGGATCTAGATTATCTTTTCCTCCCAGGCCTCCGGTCCCCTTCAATCTGAATCCCTTCCAAAAGCAAACAGTCCACTGCTCTCCTCTCTTCTTTTCACCTTCACCTACTTTCCGATAGGGGCATTCCCGCTTCCAGTGTCCCTTTTGTTTGCAATAGGCACACTGATCTTTCTCTAATAGACCCCGCCTCTGAGGCTGTCTCCGGGATCCCTCATTTCTGGGTTTTCCCGTGATTGCAGCTGCCACTAGGGCTGCCTGCATTTTCATCTTTCTCTCCTCTTTCTTGCCCTGTTTCTTTTCCTGAACACTTTCTCGGTTAGTAAATACTTGGTAAGCAATGTCTACTAGTTGGGAAATAGGCATACCTGTTGCTCCATCTGTCTTCTGCAATTTCTTCCTAATGTCCGGTGCACTCTGACCTATGAAGATCATATTTACCATGCGAGCGTTCAATGCATCCTCTGGGTCCTCACGAGTGTATTGTCTGAAAGTAGTGTAAATTCTTTCCAAGAAAACACTCGGGGTCTCATTTGTCTCTTGTCAAACCTCATACACCTTATTGAGATTCTGTGGTTTTTTTCACAGCATCTCTCAATCCTTGGAGGATATATTCTCGATAGGCGCGGATGGAGGTCATATCTTGGTCTGGGTTCCAATCTGGCTCCTGGGTGGGGACATGATTGTCCCTATTTCCTTGCAGGTGCCCTGCGGTAATTTCCTTTTCCACGTACTCACGGGCTTTGTTTACTACCATTCTCCTTTCCTCTGGTGTCAACAGGACATCTAAAAGAGACTGACCATCTGCCCAGGTTGGATTATGGGTTTTGAAAATCGTTTCAAACAGGTTTCGTACCTTTTCAGGATCCTCTCTCAAGCTGGGGGTATTGTTCCACCAGTTATACAAATCTGAGGTAGTGAAAGGAATGTGCACAAAGGTTCAACGGTAGGTTGGCTCACCGTCATCTTTGAGGGGCCTGGGTACCACTTGTTCTCTTAGGGGAAATACCCCATTTCCCTTCCCACGGCCAGGATCAGATTCCCTGTGATGTTTTCCCTTAACCCCGGAGTCTGCTCCTAACTGTACTCTCCCACCCACCTCCCGGGGTTATATCAGGAGAAGTCGGGGATTCTGGAGATTGCCAAGCACCTGACGGCCATGGTTGGTGCTGTTCCCGATCCCTGGGTCGGGGGTGTTCTCAACCTCCACCTCGGGGGTGGGGGGAGGAAGAAGCAGGAAGAGCGGATGCCAACGAGGAATCAGACGAATGAGGAGGGGGGAGAGGAGGAGGATAAGGTGGAAGTGGCAAAGGGAGTGGAGCCTCCGGCTCCGGACATTCCAGGACAGGATTTGCAGTTGGTTGAGCCACTGCCATCTCACAGATCCCAACCCCCTCCCCCAATCCACATTCCTTCAAAACCTTTCTATCTCTACAGAGAGACATAAACGCTTGCGCATACAACAATTCCTCCCATTTACCATTCTGCCGGCAGAACAAAATCAGTTGTAAGATGGTATTATAATTAACACTTCCCTCTGGAGGCCAATGTTCTTGATCATCTAGCTTATAGCGTGGCCACGCAGTTTCACAGAAGAATTTAGCTTTCTTCTTAGTCATAGGATCCCCACCAAACTCTGCCCAATGTCCCAATACACAAGAGAGGGGGGTACATTTCCTAACCTTACTGTTAATAGTACCCATCTCAGGGCTGCCTTCCCAGTTCTGACTGTCCGACTTACCTGGGATCCGGGGATCTGTTCTTAGTCCTTGTCCTCACAGGGGAAAAATCACTGGTCTTGGACTCGGGCCAGACAGAATACTTACAGAGATAATCCCAGGCAGGCGTACTGACGGTAGGCCTTATGCCCTTCCTACCCTCTCACCCAGGTGCCTGTTACTGGTACTTTCACTCTATGGCGTTGCACCGTTAGGCTACTGCTGCCTCAGCGATCCAGCTCCCCCTGAAGCAAAAGTCTCACCGGGAAAAGAGATCCCAGGGTGCGCCTGACATTCGCTTCAGAGGAGCCAGAAGCAGGAGAGGGAGAAATGAGACAGAAGTTAGAGGGGCGAGGAGCAGAGATTGGAGCAGGGCTGAATGATAGTAAAGCAAAACCCAACTTAGGGGTCCAAATAACAGTTTTATTAAACAGACAACACTCTACACAGCCCCATTAAGTTATTGGTTTTCTCTCTCTCTCTCTCACACACACACACACACACACACAGACACACACACACACACAGAGGCAGCAGGAGAAAGAGACTCAGTGGAAGGGTTGGAGTCCAGGTAGGGAAGAGAAGCAGAGTCCAAGTCTTCAGTTGAAGAGGGGGTGAGGGGTGATAGCTACCTATCCAGGCTGGAAAGGGGTTCTTGTCCAGTAGGTGTTGTCCAGAGGGGGGTCGCTGGCAGGGTCTTTGAGTGGATAGGTGGTGTGGCATGGTGCTGGTCCAGATGGAGAGGGCCTCCCACTGGGTCTGTTCTCACTGCCCCTTTTTATCAGGGCATTCCTTGTGTGACCCTAGTGACAGGAGGCATGCCAAGGCAAGGGTCAGCCACTGGCATACTGAGCATATGTGCTTCATGCAGGGATGTGCAGTTTTGGGTGTCTGTAATGGTAGAGTTGCTGGTTCTGCAGGGTCTTTTTTATTTCAAATGCTGGGTTCTTGTCTCTGTTCCTGGGTGAGGTCCGTGGTTCCTGGATGAATCAATGTGAGGTGATGGCCCAGTCGTTACAGACCATTCAGTAGAGGCCTGCTATCATTGTATTTCAATCATTCCCAATCACTCTCATTTATCCAGGAACCGATTTACATGGGAGGGGTACATGAATCATACAGGTGCAATACAGGGGATGTCCGGGCAGAGGACATAAGATGGAGGCTTGACATAAACTTGACATGACTTATGCTAACTTACATATATAGGCCTAAAACAGTAATCACACAATATAAAAACAGTACAAACATAATAATTATCACTTATAAAACAGTAGGTATTGATATCAAAATAGCAGGGAACTTATTTGCAAAGCGGGGAGAGAAAAATAAAACTTACTACCTAAAATAAAATGTTAAAGCTTATCCTACATCTTAGCTTACTTATACTTATCTATAGGGAATAGAGAGGGAAAGAAAAAGTCAGAAATGGTTGGGGAAAGGGAGGGAATGCATTTTAAAATTAAAAAAAAAACTGGGGGTTTTGCTACATTTTGTCTAAGACAGAGAAGACTTGCTGACTGTATAGCTCTCTGCATTACATCTACTTGTACCAGCTGTGGACTGTCAGCAAACTAAAGGCATTTTGTCATGCTACCCTTCCATATTTTGTTCACACATTTGGGACAGGGAGAGTTTACACATCCCTTTTCAAGTACAGTTGGGTGTAAATAAGCATTCAAACAACCCAACTCGGATTAGTCAGCTTGCTTTGAACCACCTAAACCTGAGTCAGGTCCTGGCACATGCAGGCATTCATGCAGGGAGCTAGAGTTAAGACAGTCATGGGGAGGGACTGACAGGATTGGGTGGGCAGGCAGGTCCGTGGATGGTGGCTGGTGTTTCTGGATGGCTTGTTGGGATGATTAAAACATCACAGCACCACAGTGTGATGAGTGGCTGGGCTTTCCCAGCCCCAAGACTATGCTGTGAATGCATGCAAGGATTTGTTAGGTGGGGTTAACCCACTTCAGATTGGGTTAATTCAGGCCTATCTAAAGCTAGCTCATCTCTGAAGTGCCATTTTAGGGTGATTTAAGTCCTATAAATGTCTTCATAAGCAGTCACTCTGACCTAACCTTCACTAGATTGTTCTAAATATAATGCTTGTACATACCCTGAGAAAATAGGGGAGCTCTTATGTTCTTGGTTACTCCTGGAATCCCATAGAAGGCCTGCCTAGAGCCAAGGACCCTAAGTCTTGCTTAGGACCTCTGAGAATTAATCTTTCTTCCAAATTTAGGTGCATCTGATATAAAATATTTACCTGATCTTTAAAATCAAATGGTATACAGTGTATTACCAGCTACATTAGAGACTACTGCACCATCAAAGCAGGTGAGGTACATTGATGTATGTAGGCTATTTAAGTAAGTCAGTTGTGAACTGTTTTCATTGAAGGCAAGATAAAAAATTGCTAAGATCCTTTTTGAGGAGTTAAAATCATGAGGCATGTGTTAAGTTTAAGAGATAAGCTCTTTGACTGAGCCTATGGGCAAGATCCTCACCTGGTGAAAATCACTGTACATCCATTGACTTCGGAGGACCAGTTCCAGTTTATATTAAGAGAGAGCCTGACCCTATTTATTCTCTACATTTTTTCTTGCCATGACTTAAAAAGTGATGTCATGCATATTCATAAGAAATATTTTTTTTCTTTAAGAAAAATGCAAATAATTTATTCTAACCTGTACATAAACAAGTGGCTTCAACAATATCAGGCTACAGAAAGAATTTGATGGGAGACACTGATCAAAGATCTGGTATAGCATGTACTGTACATTATCTGAGCTACCTATTTATCCTATATTTAAAAGTTATAGCACTGTCAATTGTTGAACCTGTTTACACAACGTACAAAGAAGAGAATATATGCATAAAGTAGCCACAGTGAATTTCCTCATTTCTATGCCCATTAGCTGAGAGTATACAGCCAATTCTCAACCTTGTATTTCAGGCTATAAATTTGCTCCTTCTGTTCCTTGGGCAAATTAAAAGCTATATATCTTTTGTCAAAGTCTTCTGACACAGAGCTCCTACCTTTCTGAGCCTAGGGCTAACTGTGTGTCTAGGAAAATGATATACAATAGGCAGTGACAGCCATCGAGAGTCTAGTATTTAGACACCAGTCAACATATCTTTATATATAAAAATCATTCTGCTTCATTACACGAACAAAATTTATGAGTTCAAGGGTTGTGAAATAGGAAAATCTTTTGAAAGGAAGAGTTAGCCTTCTGAATTTGGCATACTGATAGTCTTTAAATGTCAATATTACACACATCTGCTAATACCTGTATTACACTAATACAGATAATTTGATTGGAATGTGCACAGTTTTGTTCCCTATTAATATTTATTGTGGTTTGGTTTCTGATGGATATATGGGCACCATTTTTTTGCTTCAGTTAAATGTGTAAGTGTACATACACTGTAATTAGGTCACAGAAAATTATGTTCTGAAGGATGCAAGCTTTGTCCTATGTCAAGCAATGGCTTCTCTTGTTAAACTGGAGTTTTATGGCCTAGAAACAGTGCAAAATTGCAATGTATAAGATGCCCCATATGTGTTGTTGTGTTGAGGAAGATTTCCTAGGAAATGCGTTTCTTTACATTTTCATAGGCTGCGAGTAGCAAGGAAGCAACGAATGATTCTAACTAGCAGGCTTAGAAGAAGTATTTCTGAACAATTGAGTTTTTCTCCATTTATTTGCTCAAAATCTACGCCTTGCCCAAGGCTGCAGCTGTTTGACAGTATATGCTTCTTGTTGCCCTTGCACTGCAAGTAGCCCTTGTTTTATACTTTTATCTGAAGAGCTACTTGCCCTCTTTAGACCTTTTTGGTTTATAGCTGCCATTCTCACTCTGTCATATTGCTTACACTGTGATCAGAGGTATTTATCTTTTTCCTTTCCTAAGTGATATTGTTGTCATATAATTTACTTTCTCTGTTGCTCTGACTAGAAAGGCTGCAAGGCCCGTCCTTGTTGTGTTTATGGAATGCATGATCCCACTCTGAGTAGTGCTTGTAGGTTGATCTGCTGTTTCCATTTATTATCCATTTTGAAATAAATACACTGTAGCATTGCTGCCTAAAAACATGGCCTGCTCCCATTTTTGAATGCATGGCTTCTATTCCTCAGTAGTCTGGTTTTCTTTTTAACCATCTTTTTTCCTGTCTCAGCAGTTTTGAGAGGCTTTTATGGGTTATTCAACTTTTGCTTCTGCTGATGGCGATAGTCAAGTTGGAGGATGTGAGGCAGCGTTAAGCTTGCCAACATTGTCTCATTTAAAATAGTATTTTAAGAGGCAAGGTTATTACCATGAAAGAACTCATTTACAAAATTAAAAATGGGTTATTCATACAATAAAAGGTGACAGCCCTGAAATGGTTTTCAGACTGTCATATAACAGGACAAGGTCACTGTTAAAAAGTGCATGTTCAGATTCCCTGAACCAAGGAAGTGCATGTCCATGCTTATCCTTTTTTGAACCACTTCTAGCCTCTTGGTTTGCATTTCTAGCCAAGGCAATTTGAGATCCCAGGTTTTGATTTAATTAGCGAGGCAGCATGATATAAATAGGGGACCAGACGTCAAGAACTTCAGCCTTTACATTGTGAAATTGGATTGGATTATATTTCCTAGGCTCTTAGAAACCAGAGAACACTCTAAAGCTAAGCATTACTATTACTTTCCAAATAATGGCAACTTATTCAATAAATTAAATAGCATATTTCAGTGTCTTAAGCTTGAGATAACGGAAATACTGAGCCAGATTAACAGTGGTATCACTTGTCATTATAACATAGAAATCATTATAGATATAGACTTAGATATAGATATCTAGTCTAGCTATAGATATAGACTTGCACAACCTGGTATGTTTATGATACATAGACCCATCTCCCTCTTCTAAGGGGTAGTTAGGTAAATGGGTACGCCCTTTGTGCGTACAAATTTATGTACACAATATGCTCTATTACACACTGCAGTGGCTAAATGAAAGACGTGTCTTTGATCATCTATGAGTCTGTAAGTATGAACGTGAATGTAGTTCTACCTGCTTTGTAAAAGAAGGTGTTCTTCTAACCCTATGAAGGGGTATGACTATGTATAATACTGGTGACATTTTTATATATAAAGAAAGCCACATTTTAGAATTGTAGCTTTATTTTTATCACTCAGTTATCTTACATTATAAATAAACCTTCACTTTCCATGATTTGTTAGTGCAAACTTTCTGTTTCAAATGCCCAGATCAGCTTCTGTTTTTTTTACTCATTTTGAATAGTACCTCATATCTTTAGAGGTCTCATTTATCTCAATAAGAACCCTTGGGTATTAAAGTAGTGCTAAGTGCAAAAGAGATCATGAGATTTGGGCCCTAAAAAGCAGAAATTACTCTCCTTTTCACAAGAAGTTTGAAATGGAAAACACTACAACTCTGGAATACCTGCTTTCATTATTATTTTAAATTATATCTATATAGCCTCTTAAAAGAAGAAATTATAGGCTCCATGGCTAACACATTTCACAGCTAGAAGTAGATTTAAAACTGTTTTTTACTAACAAATTGACACTCTTACCTAATACACTCATTCCTTAAAAGCGGAACCAGAGAGGGAAAGTAAAAAAATTGATTTACTATAATCCATTGCTTACAGAATTTGTGATAGATCTTTTTAATCACTCAAAGGAGAAAAAAATATTTTATCCCATTCCATATTAAACTACAGATTAGAGGTCAAAAGGGTGAGGATCAGAGACTACAATAAATGCAAAGAAGGTTAAAAACAGATACTCTCCTGTACTCCTGAAGATCTCTTCTATTTGTAAATTATTGTGCTCCTTTTTTGCTAAGGTTACAGCCTAGAGCCTGCACAAGAAAATACTGAATTTCAGTGTAGATTTATCACCTTTAACATTCTTGAGGGAGACAGACTTCAGGTACACTAGTAGTAGTAATATCTGTGAGAAATCATTTTAACTTCTCCATACTATGGACAGTCTATTTTTTTTTTTTCAGAATAAGTAGGAGGAGGAGAGGGGTAAAATTCAGTGGAAGTTGAGCACTTTCCCAAAGAGCTATGATAAGATGATTGAATAGTCACAAGAGGAATACAAAACTCTAAAACTCTTGGTTCAGAGGTCATACCTTTTATTTGACCAACTAGAAAATAGAAAAAAAATCTTTCTTTGCAAAGAAAAATAATTTTTTCTTGCTGTTTTGTAGTTCGTCGAATAAAATATATCACCTCTGAACCAAGAGTTTTAGAGTTCCTCTTTGTTTCAAACCAACATGGCTATAAAACAGATCCCTGAGTGGTCACAAGTTGCTTTCGCGCTCTCCCTCAGATTGTTGCTCTTATTTATTATGATAGTGACATAGAAATTCCCAGTCCAACTGAAGGTTCATGGTAGTAGACACTACACAAACCTGATGACTGCCAACCTGGTGTTGAGAGAGAAGATTGAACTAGCGAAACTGAGAACTGAAAGCATGAACCTCTAAAGCTCAAGGTAAAGGGAAACATTTGCATTTACTGATAATGTTTCCATTCTGAATCCAACAAGAAAATGGATTGCCTCCTTAACTTTTCAATGTGACACCCCTTCTAAAAAAAACCCCACAAAACTTTATTTTAGTGTTTTCATCTCTCTGTCTCTGGGAGCGAATTGATTATGCTTTTTAAAAAAAATCTCTTCCTACCTCATTGGTGCCCACAAGGTGGGGAGAGGATTTTGAGAACAGAAGCTTCAGTTGGGTCTTCTAGGTTCAAAGAGTAATTCCTAGCCAAACTATGCAACAATGCATCTTATTCCCCAGTCTATAGCATTATTCATGCAATAAACAAGATGTAATGCAACAGAGACCCTCAAGGACATACAAGCTAGAAAGGATTAACTAAATTCTACAGCTAAGAATGACTTATTTAAACGCATAGTAAGAAATAGCATTTCCCTCAAAGAAAGAGGAAGTTTAAGACAAAAAGTATTATCAGTTTTAGAGATTGAGTGATTTGCCTGAGGTAATAGAGGATGTCTTCAGCAGAGACAAATACTGAAGTTAGATCTCCTCAGTCCCATTGCAATGCTTTAACACCACTACTATCGCCTCTCCCTATGGTACAAAAAATATTTAATAACTTTTATTTTTTCTGCACATATTCAGACAATCTCATTATAAGAGTGTTTTTCTAATGGTAACATAAAGGATGCTATTTTAATGTAAGTTTTATCTTCGAGAATATCATTCATCCTTAAATAAATGGAATAAACCATCTTACCAAATTAAGGCAATAAAAAGTCAATATATCAACAAATTAAAATACTTTCTCTAAATCTAGTAATATTCTCCATGTGGCAATGGCTTAAAATCAACTGAGAGAAAAGCATCTGACTCTCCCATTCTCCTTTTCCTTCATTTTACTCCCTCTTCCCTAATAGGGTTGGACTTAAAACAGGGAAATTTGGAATTCAAACCATTAACATGTTTAGTAATAACACTGCTGTACTTAGGAGATGTTCTAAATTAATAACCCAGGGTTATATAGTTCAGGGCTGTCCAACTGGTGACCTACAAAGGGTTAAACCTTGGCTCTTGGATTTCCTCCTGGGTATCACTGCCCCAGCCACTCTGGCTGCTGCTGCTAGAGCCACCAGGCTCCCGCTCGCTCTTCTGACTTGCATTTCCCATCACTGCCCCTGAGCCGGGATGGCAAGTTCCAGGGAGCCTGGGGCTCTGGGATCCACATGGTCTTGTGTGGCAGCAGGAGCTCAAGGTGGCTTGCACAATGGCAGAGGGAACATGAGGCAGGGGGAGCACTTGGGAGACTGCATGGCAGTAAGAAAGCCCAGGTATGGAGATGGGTGAGCCCATGTAATATGTATCCCATGTGGATGCAGGCCTTATGGCATGTGGCCCCCAGCTACTCAGAATGTGGACAGTTGTGACATAGCTGATAGAGAAGAATTAAAACAAACCACAGTGCAGGGTAAAAAGACTAAGGAGCTATATTAGCCAGTGGCAGAAAATCCATAAAAAATTATATTCTTGCTACCAAGTACAGAAGTGAAAGGAGCTCAGATTATTTGTTGTTAATAGTCACATATGGCAATGGTACCATTGTAAGTTATTACTATCACTAATGCGTCTAATTGCATGTTCCCATGGATAACAACAAATCACTTTAGCTGAAGAATTTAAAGCATTTCTGTGAATGCAAGCTGGTCAGGATTTGGGGGAATTGTTTTTGTACAATATCAAACTTTTCACAGAAACACACTAGTTTCAACAAAACTTTGATTAAGGAAATATTCCCAGGCTCAAGATGGAATTTATGATAAAAGTGTGTGTGTGCACATGTGTGTGTGTGCGCACGTATGTGTGTGTGTGTGTGTGTGTGTGTGTGTGTGTGTGTGTGAGAGAGAGAGAGAGAGAGAGTACGCGCGTGAGAGAGAAACTGTTTTGTTTTTTTCAAACTGTATTATAAAAATATTAAAAACAAAAGGTAAAAGTGAAAAAAAATGTGTAGCCTTCCCAAGGGCTATTAAACACTTAACTCTGTATTGTCAGAGATTGAATCCCCCTTCCGTGCATTACCTTTCATGGGGTTACACATTCAGGACCAGCTGTCTATCTTGTACCTTGCCCCTCAGTGGCCCAGCATTACACAGCCTGGTCCACATCTTGTTGCAAGGTGAAATGTGAAGATAAAAACATGACACATGCCCAGATCAAGAAACAGAAGAGTTGGAGGGCATCATCAAAGCCAGCTTATGAGAGCTCATTTCTGCAGCTCTTCAGAGTCTCCATCATGGCCTAGTCCAGAAGGAAACTAGCCAGATAAATCATGCTTCACTTGGTTGCTCAGTATGAGATATAAAAGATATCCACAGTCTCAGAGAAATCTAAGTCCAGCACACCAAAGAAGGCTCTGAGGGTAGCAAAGAAAGGCCATAGCAAGGGGCAGTCCATGAAGGCATCGAAGAGAGTCTTCTCTACCTCCTTCTTGCAGAAAGGGCAGGCACTGGCACTCTTGGCACCACTAAATGGTAGACAGGGTGCCCATGGCCAGAGTTGGGCATGGGTCAGGGACAACAGGATACCTAGCCCATCACTCTCACTGTTGTCCATGGTCAGAGAAACAGGTAGTCATAGGAGGGATGTGTTTAGTAAGGTGCTATCAGGGAAGACTCATTATGTGTGGAGGTAGTCCTCCAGGCAGCAAGCACATCCATGGGGAGGGCAGCTCTAATTTCATACAAGAGGCATGAAGCAAAGTGCAGGCCCGTCCAGTCAGCCAGGACTTTTGCAGAGAGTCAAGTGGACCAGGCAGAGTTGAAGTGGTAGATAAGTTTGATGGTATGCAGCAGGACAAAAGAACTGATGAAGCTTCTGGAGGCTTGGCTCAGTGACCCTTGCTGCAAAGCCAGGTTATGGACCAGGCGCTCCTGTCACAGCTCTGGAAATTGCAGACACCTGTCCTGGGGTCTCAGTTGGAAAAAAGGCCCATCAGACTCAGGGAAGGCTCCAGGAAAAGGGCAGGCAGGCATCCCAGCTCAGGCAATCAGGATCCAAGAGGAAAAGTTCCTGATTAAGGTTGAGGTCCCCACCCAACATACGAAAGTGAGCAACAGCCAGCACTAGGAAAAGGGGTCACCCTCAAAGAGCGAACACTGAATGGCTTGCAGGTGAAAAACAGCTTCCCTACTTGCCAGTTCAATCAGACCCTTACCCACATTGTTGATGAGCAAGTAGAGGATAGCCCACTGCATCCAGTGGTGCCTATTCCAGAAGTTTTTGGGAAGTTTCTGGAGCCTTTTGAGCAGGATCATTGGCAAGTCCAGGATGATACACCTGAGAGAGAGACCAACATACAGAGACTCCATTGCTCAGTGATTCAGGTGGTCATCTGAATCAAGGAGATCAGAGACTTGAACCGGGTCTCCCACATCCCAAGATGATACCCTAGCCACTAGGTTTCTGGTTACATTAGGGGCTTCTATGTATCTTTAAAAAATTAAAAGGTCTCAGTTTCATTCCAACAAGGAAAGAAAACAATTTTTCAGACTTCAAAATGGAAACTCTGTAAAGCTGCAGAAATCAGCTCAGCCAACCACCTCCAACTCTTCTGCTTCTTGGTCCAGGCATATATCACATTTAAATATGGACAATTCACCTTGCAACAACTTATGGACCAGTTTGTGTCATACTGGGCTACTGAGGAGGCCCACTGCAAAATGAAAGATAGACAGTGAGTCCTACATGTGTAACCCCAGGAGGAGCATGGGGAAGGGGATCTCAATCTCCAGTGTCATGGTGTTTCCTGTTGCTGACAAATATTTCATACTTGGCCCCAGGGACAGCTACATACCTTTGCACTTTCACTACTTGTTTTTAGTATTTGTATAGCAAGTTTTAAACAGTCAAAAAAATTAGTGAAGTAAAATACTTGTTTTTCAGCCATCCCTGTAGGAAATTCACAAGTGACAATTCTGTCATACAAAATTTTTTTCAACCCTAAAACTTGAGTAAATGTTGAAAACCAATTTATACTGAGATTGGAGGGAACACTGTAATTTCATATATAACCATTGTGATAACCTGAAGCCAGAAAAAATCCCACCACTTAAACTACATTTAACGCTGTGCTTTAGGGTTCATTCACATTCAGATTCAAGCAAGGAGGTATGAACAACAAAGCAAAGATACGAGACCAGTATGCGTGCATTTGTTCTGGATTCAAACCATCATCATACGCATAATAAATATCACCACATATCTCTGACCCTTGACTTAAAACAATCTCAGGCCATCACAAACATCTTGCTAGTGTGATAGCATGACACTCCTTTTAGTTCATGAATTGTCACAAAAGCATAATGCAATTGCAAGGAACTCCCCTTAGAGTGAACTGGTTATATCTATGTAAGGGTAATAATAGATAATAATACTTAGCGTTTACAAAGAGATTTATATTTTTAAGCTCTACAAGAACAATAACTAGAGAGCCATCTCACTGAATGGAGCTTAAATATTTTACACCTGTGAAAGTGCTATTTTCACTAAAAGCAGAGACTGACTTAAAGAAAAACATCAAGTAGGTGAGATGGGAATTCTACTGGTTCTGCAACCAACCATTCAGACAAAGATGTCAATGTGGTTAAGTCTCATCTGCAGGGATCCAAGAAATCCATTTGCCACAGAACAATGCAGACTTTATGTTTTTACAGAGAATCTTTACAATTACTTGGGAAAAAAAAATACTTAAAATTAAATGCTGGCTCCCCAGTGGAAATCAGTGATTCTTATGGCTGCTTTGGCAGCCCACCTGGGGGAGAAACCACCAGCAATCAGGGAGGCAGCTAAGATGATGGCACCCCCGTCCTCCTTCCACCACCGATTGACAGATGGCTGCCCATCATGTGGCCCCACCCTTCTTTGCCAATCATCAGTAAGGAGTGGGGCCACATGAATGGCAGCCCTTTTGGCCAATCAGCAGCAAGGGGCACAGCTGCCTGAAAGGGCGGCCGTCTTACACCATCAGCATTGTGGGGGGGGGGGGGGGGGGGGAGGCTCATGATAGAAAAACAAAGGTTTTTATGGGGTTTTAATCATAATTTTTGGGTTTTTTTACCAGGGAAAACTAAGATCCCTGATCATTAGTGTAACCTCCACCCCAAGGTTGTGAGGGTTAATCAGAGAGGGGTGGGGCCACTCAAAGCCCAGGAACCCCAAACCCAGAGAGCTAGGTTGACCTACAGGCCCCATGCTGCTTCAAGGACTAGCAGGAGGGGAAGTGGGAAAGAAGATCTGCAAGGTGGGAGCCGTTGTGCCTGGAGCCCTGTAAAAGGCTCAGGGGAGACGTCTTGCTCCCCTATATACTCCAAGCACCACTGAAAGATGCCCCAGGGAGATTGTGGAGGAGCCGGCCTGAGTGTAGCTCAACTTGCCCACTGAGGAGACCCCAGAAGAGAGAGAATCTGACTGCTGAGATGGAGCAGGGCCTGAGTAGCACTGAAAAGACTGCAGAAGTTAATGCAACAATTGTGATTGTGGAACAGTAAAAATCCTTGTGCCATCTAGGACAGCTGGGGCTGTGCACAAGGAGAAGTGTCTCATCCCAAAGGGTCCTTGTAAGACTTGGAGTTGAGGGTTCAAGTTATACTGCTGAAAGGGATAATTTTATTTTCATGTTTCCGTGTTGGGTTATAACTTGCTGTTTGGATATTTATGTGTGTAAATAAAACAAACTTGTGTGTACCCTCCCATTAAACTGAGGTACTCCTGGGAAAACTGAGTCGGCACTTCACAACCCCTCAAGAGAGGAGGTTAAATTAGCATTTGAATTCACATTTAATATCCACTCACACTTCTTATCGTAGAAGTATATTCTGTTTGGATAAAGATTTTAATGGCCACTTAATCAGAACTACAGCTGAACTGAAGGAAAAAAATGCTTTGTTAATGTATCACCAATATGTTCTCCTGTACAATTCAAAGAGATTCTTCTGCCAGTAAATGAAATACCAAACAGATACTTAATCAGAAAGTTTGGGGGGATATAATTTCCAAATTTAAGTTAGGGACATATAACATGCTGTCATCAGAATCCTAATGGATGCCATCTCTAGCTTCTGTACATAATGTAGGTGAGGACAATAGTGCAATCTGAGGAACAGAATAACTGTTTCTGAAAAGTATGTAAGTTTGAAAGTATGAAACAGATGAAACACTAGAATGAAGGAAACAGCTCTGCTGCAGAACCTTAGTAGCACTAATAGTATGACCTTTCTGCTGTAATACTGCTTATTTTGAAGTGAGAAAGGAGACTGGACAGTTCCAGATATTCCTGAGTTTTTTGGAATATTGTTGTATTCTACATTACCATAATGTATATCCTCTTTGTTTGGTGAGGTAAAGTGGAGGATGTTATATGAAACTTACGTGGCACCAATTTTAATCAGATTAGCAATTTCTCTTTAAAACATTTGTATGTAGCAAATTATTGGGAATAGATGCAGGACAGTGGGGTGACAGTTTTGGAACTCTCAATTTTTTTAAATTGTATGCAGAAATCAAGCATAAATAACAATTTGCATCTCTTCTGAAGGTACTGGGTGCATCTACATGTGCAGTTATGGCACCTGAATAAACTGTGGAGATTATTGCTCCAGAGTTAATTGCTCCTGGGCACGCCATTTGAATGTGTGCCCAAGAGCAATTCACTCTGGAGCAATACACTACACAGTTTATTCAGGTGCAGCCTGTGGAGCTGGGTCAGAGCAGTCCCGACTGGCAGAGGGTGCGGGGGGCCAGCTTGCCAGCCTGGGATTGCTCCCCCTGGGCTCAATATGTTGTGGAGGGGATGGCTGGGATACAAGTGTGCTTCAGCATGGGGCTAGCTGTCAGGCAGCCCCCACACTGACGCACCCTCGTGCCCCAGCCAGGCACTATCTACATGTGTGTTGCTGTGGAGTTTTTTCCTTGGCAGCTGGATAGTAACTGTAAATACAAAGGGGGAAAAAAAGTAGATACAAGTATTATCCTGCTGCAGAGTACATTAGTTTACTTCAGTTTAATAAAGTGAGCATGTTGATGCAGAGACATTTACTGCACAGCTGAGTCAACTGTGCAGTAAACCTCTCATGTAGATACATCCACTGTCTCTTTTTGCACCTTCTGGATTGTTAAGAAGAGGTATGGTTTGCATTTTGCCACTTCTTTCAGGTAAGCTGGCTAGCCTGCTCCTACCATAATGTGTTTTACTCCAAAAGAGAGCTCAAGACTTGTGAAAAGGATCCTGAGGGTGCTGAAGGAAACATGATCTATAGGTTCCATTTACCTTTTATTTGTCTACATGGATGTAATGATCGCTGTCAGAATGGCAGAAGGCGTCAAGGAGAGTTCTACAGGGGTTTGTTCTGGGTCCAGTGTTGATAACATTTTTACTAATGACTTGAGTGCTGGAACAGAGAACTTCCTGATGAAGTTTGCAGATGACATAAAGTTAGGAGAGGTTCTGAGCACTTTGGACGATCAGAGTGGAATGCAAAAGGATATGGATAAACTGGAGATCTGGCCTACAGACACCAAAACTAAATTCCACAAATGTAGGGAAAAAACCAAAATGCACAAATACAGAATTGAGATAACTGGCTAGGCAGAAGTGATGAAATATCTGTAGTTTTTGTTGTATTGCAGACTCATCATGCATCAGTAATGTGACATGGCTGGAAAAAAGCAAGTGTATTTTGGGCTGTATTAACAGCTGTACTATATGTAAGACACAGGGGGTGTTAGTACCATACTACTCCACACTGCTTAGGCCTCAGCTGGAGTACTGTGTACAGTTCTTGATTTTAGGAAGGATGAAGAGAAACCGGAGAGTATTCAGAGGCAAGTAACAATGATGATAAAGGGGTTAGAATATAAGTGGTATGAGGAAAGGCAGAGAAATGTAGGTAAGTTTAGCTTGGGGAAAAGGAAAGCAGAGGCATAACAAGCAGGTTTTGCACCCTGGACAAACCCTGCAAGGCAGCTTGCAGGGGAGGGGCAGGGAGCACAGTTCAGAGAATGGGGGGAACTGGGGTGTGGGCACAGGAGTCTTTCCCATGCCAGGAACTCTAAAACAGTCACCACTTGTGCTGCTACCACTGCCACCACCACGTTCTCTGCCCACCACGGCTCTTGCTGTGAAAGCAGCAGTGTGCCCATGTACCTGCTTGCTGCTGAAAAAGCAACACTGTGGGGCTGCTCTTGCTGATGATGGGCCTACTCTACAGGGGTAAGGATGTTTTTTGACACCTCTCTTCAGTTGGCACTTGCCCACCCCTAGTTACACTACTGAAGGAAAGTCAAGAGAGAACTTGATGGCAGTTTTCAGATATTTGAAAGGCTGACATAGGGAAAAGAGAGAATAACTGTTCTCCTTTGCCACGAGGGGTAGGACATAAAGAAATAGGTTTAAACTGAGGGATAAGAAATTAAATCTCAGAAAAGACATCCGTACTTTTAAAACAGTATGACAATGAAGCAAGCTGCCTAGAGAAGCTGCAAAATCTTCAGTTGAGTTTTCCAAGAAAAGACTGGCTAGGCATCTATCTTGGATGCAATAAGGTGTTCTGCATTCATGCAGAGGGGTGACTGCATTCATGCAGGGGTGACTAGATAACCCTGGAGGTCCCTTCCAACACTATGGTTCTAATGAAGACCTACTTCCTCTTCCCCGCTTAATTCAAGAGAAGACCCCTGGTTTTCTTCAGGGGAGCTGGATGGCAATCTTTCCTCACATATGTCTCAGGCTTAAGGCAATGTAATAAGGCCTTTCTTTTCATTTCCCAGAAGTTCAGTAAAGATAAGAAGATTCTTCTTCTCCTGGCACTGGTGAATATGGGATAAGGCAATTAGCTCAATGGGCATTTTTTCATCTGTGTCTGGGAGGAAGGAAGTGTCAGGCAGGGCTGTGTGCAGAAATGAGACTTTGATAAAGGTCACTAAGTACAATTTATTTTGGCAGTTACTCTGTCAAGTGTGTGAATGCCTGAAATATGATTAAACCACTCAGCAAAAGAGAAGAGAGTATTATTGTTTTTTTAAGTTTTCTAAAATGGGTAAAAGTAGAGGAGGAGCTTTCAATATCGTTAACAAAGAAGTGTAGAGATCCAACTGGGCATGGGGAGGGATAAAGCAGTAGATGTGGAAGGGGAAGGTACTGTAGCTGGATGTGCCATAGACAGTCTGCTGGGAAGCCATGCAGTGATTAGAAGAATCTAAATGATTAAGAAGTCCACAACCACAATACAGGCTGAGCAGTAAGTACAGGGAGGGAGTTAAGAAAAAGAAGAAGTAAAACTTAACAAAGGCCTGCTGGCATGAGAAAGGAGGAATCAAACTTGAGTCCAATTTGGGGGGACAGGAAGATTGACGGTGTTAGGCCATGTGTAGATGAAATGAGGCATGTGTGCATGACACTTTAAAGTGGGCTAAATGCTTTTGCACTGCTTTAATGGTATTGGTGTTTGCATACCTCAGCAGCATATTGTGCCTTAATTCCAGCCACTGTAGGAAATTGGCAGTATAATGTGCCTTAAATGACTTGGGGCACAGAAAACTAAAACTCCTTCAACATCCACGGAGCAAAGCACCGGGCTCTGTGCAGCTCCATGACTCTGTAGGAAGCCCTGCAGGCAGCCTGGCAGCAGCCTGGGAAAGCAGGCTCCGCCCAAGAAAAGTAGGGAGCCTGATCTCCCCACTCTGCCTCCCCCCCCCGAGGCTGGCTGGCCTGCCTGCCTGAGCTGCACAGGGGCCTGGTGTTTCTCTCTGCAGGTGTGGTGTCCCCAGGACTGCCTGAGCCAGGTGCCTGAGGGCAGGTGCCACCTGCGGTGGGGGAGGCACTGCTGCTGCGGAAGGAAGCACCGGGGCCCCCCGCCCCCCCAGCCCAGGGACTACCCAGCCCACCAGCAGCTTGCCCTCCCCTCCCTGCCAGAGAGGCAGGTAAGTCAGTGGGGTGTGTGCACGATATGGGGGTTTAATCAGCCATAAATTGAAGCAGTGTTTTTTAAAACCCACCACTTCAATTTAGGGCCCCCATTTTCTCTACTCATGTCCTTAGTTACTACAACAGTAAAAGAAGCCAGGGTTTCGGTGGAGAGAAAACAAAATGTATTTTAGCCATGTTTAAGGGGCCAGTGAGGTAGCCAAAGAAATATTGGTGGTGTATAGACTATTTAATCTGTTACATGGTCAGTCTCCTTAAGTGTCAAACCAACCAAGATGCAGATACCTTAATTAACTTGTCTAAATGATTGGCAGCCTTGTTTGCTATGTATTTCAGTTTGGCACATGGAGGCTTCTCAATAAACATTGAAGCAAACTGACCAATCTCATCTGCTGTATCTTTATTTCATACCGAATTACAGTTTTCTTTTGCAGGAATCTCTCCTTTGAGATATCCCTCACAGGAGTTGTGTTATCCAGTATCAGATTTAAACTTTCTTTGATCCAACCACTGCTCAAAAGTTACATAGACTGTGCCTGCCAACTTTGCTGTTGTGTGATTGCATATAAGCCAGTGCTGGGAAATGACTGAACATCAGGAAGAAAAGAAAATATTATATAAAATTGCAGGCAGAAAAGGTTTGCCAATTATTTTTCTTCTTGTGACTTCTTGGATACACATATTCCTTTTGGCACTTCCCCTTCTTTTGTGCCTATAAACTAAGTTTAATGGCTGAATTTTCTTTAAGATAATCAGAGGCTGTATAATTTATGCATTTGAATAGCATTGTAGCCAGATGTAATTTTGCTTGAAGTTGTAGCATTACAGTTAGTAATGACTCTGCTGACTGTGTTTTGTAGAATTTGCAATTTATTTAACAGTTGACTGAGCACTGACCCCATATAATATCACCATAATCAAAGTGTGGTAAAATAAAATAAAATAAAATAAAATAAAATCTATGCCTTCTGGGAAAGGCAAAATGGACAGGAGGATGGAAACTGTAATCTTTGAAGATGTCAGGTAAGTATTATGGTCTTTAAAGTTTATAGCACAGACCAACTCTCCAATCAAAGATTTAGCTGAATTAATGTTTGAAATACTATCTCTGTAATAGTTGTGGCTTGAGGCATTTGATTTGTCAATCTTTGTCTTTATTCAACCTGAGTCCCTTCCTTTGATTTGTAAGACAGCTGATTATTCTCTGATCAGACATATGTGGAAATATCTATAGGACATTCTGTCTTTCCAAAGAGTATGGGAATGTAAGTAAAAAAAAATTAAGTTCCATTCCCTTTGAGCTACCTTTGCCATCTTCCGCTGTCACTTCCCTATGCAAATGAAAAAACAATAGAAAATAGGGGAGCCAAGTCTGTATAATGTACATTATGGGGTATCAGAATAAATATTTCCCTATGTTGATACTTCCTAGGTCAGTGATTCTCACCATTTTTGAAAGACTCAAGGCACGCTCAAAAAATGCAAGCTCTTAGGTTGTACTTATTTTTGACCATACAAAAATAAAGAGCAATCCTTCTGTTGTAAAAACTCAGAAAGACCAGGTCAGAATATTTTCAATACTCTGGATTCTTATGCAAATATTCTAGGTTTATCTTGTGCATCATGTTTTTGTACCTAACAGTTCTAACATTGCTTGACACCCTGCAGCATCCTTGACAGCATCTTGAGGCACCCCAGGGTGCCACAGCACCCTGATTGAGAATCTTTACTGTAGATAGATAGCATCCCAAAATGATATTTTATAGCCTCAAAAATAGACATATTCATTCATTTAAAGTTTGTTAGTCCCTAGATTCGTAAGTACTTAGAGGCAAGTCAACTTCCTTAGCTTCATTTAAACAGAAATTTGAGGAATACAATTAATCCACATATTTCCCTGCCACTGAATGATGTTTAATATACAGTATCATTCATTAACACAGTCTTTCTGAACCGCTGCAGATGATTTATGGTGATAGAGAAATACAGTGTCATCAGCATAAAACAGTGATTTATGGTGATAGAGAAATACACTGTCATCAGCATAAAAATATAACATGAAGTTACTTGAAGAACTAGAGTTAACATGAGGAGAAGCAGATACATCTGCTGATTTACTGAAATAAAAGCCTGGATGGGGTTCCTAGGTTTGTTCACAAATAGATGATCATCTTATTCTACCTATTAGAGACACCACAATCCATCAAAAACTGAGTAAATAATGCAGCAAAGATGGAAGTCTCTTAAACTCCTCTATATTGGTAGTGAGTAAATGTATTATTTTACCAATTTGGATCAGAACCATTTTCTATGCACAGAACATTGTATACTTTAATTTATGTACCATATGTAATATAGTAAGCCTTAAAAAAGATTTCCAATCAAAATGCTTAGAAAACAGAAATAATTTCTCAGCTGGTTTTCATTTAGGCCACTTATCTCATGGGAAAAATTGTGTTTTCTAGGGCTGTGTGAGGCTTCAGTCCCTGATTCAATTCAGCGGAGATTCAGCCTGATTCGGTGGCTGAATCTCCAAATCTGAATTGAATCAGAGGACCCTTTAATCTCTCTGAATTGAATTGGAACCCTCCAAATCGACTCGGAGAGATTCAGAAAGATTCAATGATTTGGACATAGACACAGCTTTAAATGTTTTTTTCTGCTTACCTCTAGGTAGCAGGCTGCTCATGAATGCTGCAATGCTGGGGCACATGGAGTGTCCCACAGAAGCACAGGGGGCTCCTCAGTGCGCTTAGCAGCAGACCTGGAAGTGGACCAAAAGCACTTCTGGTCCACTTCTGGGTCTCCTGGGGAGTGCACGGGGGGGGGGGGGGACCTCCGCATGCCCCGCCAGCACAGCGACTGGTGCCTTCTAGGTCTGCGGGGGGGTACCTGAGGTCCCCCTGCAGCCAATCCCTGAGCCGGGGGAGTGCAGGGGAGGGCCCCCAGCACACTCCCTGGCAGACCCAGAAGTGGATCAGAAGTACTTCTGATCCACTTCCAGGTTCACTGCCTAGCATGTGGAGGGCCCCGCCACACTCCTGTGGGATGCTCCATGGGCCCCAGCATTGTGGCGTTCACAAGCCATGCTGGTACCATGAGGTATGTAGAAAAAACATTTAAAGCTGTGTCTATGTCTGAATCGCTGATTCTCCAAATCAGCATTGAATCTTCAGATTCAGATTCAGCTGGACCAAATAAGGGACAGTGGTCCAAATCAATGAATCAAATCACTGTCCCTGCTTCAGGCCAAATCCAAATTGAATAGGGCTGTTTTGCACACCCTTAGTGTTTTCCTCTAATTTAAACATAAAAACAAGACTTAAGATGACAATTTTCCATTCCAAAGAGGTAAAAGATTCTGAAAAGTGGGGCAATGTCGATCAGTGTCATAGTGAGTTGTAAACAACATATGCATCCAACCTAGCTTGGTCTTACATGTCTTTAGAACCCAGGCCTGGAAGGCAAAACAAGTAATTTTCTACAACTAAGGAATATCCCATTCACAAATTCTTGTCGGATTCGTTCTTTCCTTCCTTCTTTTAATTCAGTGTAAATACAGTAGATGAGCTCTGGTAGTATTATAAGTTGACACACTATTTCAGTTTATAGATATAATGAAATAATAGAAATATCTACATGTAGTTCACCACTACATTTTATTCTTACTAGCCTCTTGGCAACCCCCCCCCCCAAAACAAAACAAAACAAAACAAAACAAAAAAAACAACCGAAAACAAAACCCAACCTGTACTGCATTTATAGCTGAGGAATTACAACAGTCTAGATGAGAAGACTGGTGAAATTCAGATGTTTGCATTAAAAATGTGTCTCAAATATGTCTGAACAAAATATTGTAAGAAAGGCCTGTAATTCTTGTGATCTCATGGGCTAAATCAACTTCATCAATATTTGGGGTGCAAATATAGAAAATGCTAGATTTCCTAGATAAATGTACATCTTGAAGTGATAAGGATAAATCAGCTAGCAAGAATTCATTCTCCATCATCTTATTAAGGTACAACACACTGGAGGAGTTGTCATCTTCAGATGAGATGCATAGTGATGACTCATGGTCATGTATTGAATTGGCAAATGTGGAATACTTTGTGTTTAGACAAGAAGCATACACAATTTACTAAACAAATTACCCTTGTTCCTAGACCTTCACACAGTCCTCTTCTACTTCAGTGGTAGAGTTTGGAGAACTCCTAGGCCCTTGACACACATTACATATAAGATGTGATTAATGAGTTAATCACGCCTTTAGTAGTTACTCTCCCACATGTTAATGCTATTAATGGCATGATAAAGCAAGGAATAAGCCACAACATTATTATAGAAAATTGTGTAATAACTTTATGGCTAGTTCCTATTGCACCATTAACTGAACATGTGGCCAGGCTGATTGAGGTTCTCAGCATCCAGAACACATGGGAACCCTTGACCCCCATTCACTCATGAGGCTAAGAGTGCCAATCAGCTGATTGCTGCTCCCAGCCTCATCACAGTCAAGGGCTCTGATATTCCCCTGAGCCCAGGAGATGCAATTAGATGACACTCCCAGCGACAGGGGCACCTCAACCTTTTCCTGCTGCAATTCTCCTAAACCATCTCCCCAGTGCTGTCATATGTTACAGCATATGACAGCATGTATATCTTTGGCTCTGATAGGCCTTCTCAGCTGGGAGCAGCAGCAGATTAGGCGTCCCAGGCCTCAGGGCACAGATGGACTCAAGGGCTCCATAGTATCCCTGCAGCTGACAGTCCAAATCAGCTGACAGCTTCCAGTAGTGGGGATGCATGGGCACTCCTGTGGTTGGGATCCTCATCAGCTGATCAGGGCTCCCAGGTGCAGTAGCTTGCTACTTACCCATACAGGGAGAGCCCAGGAGCCCTCCTGCACCAGCAATTTGATGTGATGGGATGCGATGCTCAATCCCACAATCATGTCTTCTGCCATGCATGTGTGGCATGGCAGGAAGCATGCTTGTGTGGATCTTGGATCAGATCACACTGCACCTTTAATTGCATGTTTGCCAGGGCCCCTAAAGAACAGCTATATAATCCTTACACTGCAGAAATTACACAATATCTCTCACAACATGCCTGAGAGGCACAGTAGGTTAGTTTTACCATCACCATTTCATAGAGGGAGAAATTCAGGAATGGACATTAACATGAAGCACTGGGTTAGATTCCTGGTCCACATTCTTATTCATGCCCACTTATGTTAGTGGAGATGTACCAACACATATCAGCTGAAGAACTGGTCCATAAAGGGGTATTATAGAGTATTCAGATGTTATGTGCCTGCAGGGTGTATAAGCTGTCTTTACTCAAAACTTACAGTAGAAGCCCAGTCCTGTTTCAAGTGAAATACAGGTTTTTGAAATTTGAATTCAGTTGAATCAGAATTTAAATAATCCCCTTTTCCATGCTGTGATGCCACCTTCCTCAGTTCTTCTTTCATACAGCTGAAATTCAGCTGAGGTTCTCTCTCATTTAGTAAGACGGAAAAGACAGTCACTATCCTCTCACACCTTTTTTTAGCTCCACAGATTCAGAGGCTGTGTTCTACAAGGTATCTTCCTTAACTCCTAAATGTGGCATTCTCATCTGCACAGTGATATCTGTGCTGGTTTTCTGCAGAGGTGTGTTCAAGCGGTATTTGGTGCCAGAATTTCACCACTGTGATGACAACTATGCCCTTTGATTCCTGAGAGTGCTCTATCTATTACTGTTTGACTGCTCTGTGCATACCACAACACTGTACAGATCAATAGTGCTCCAAGCTTCAGCTTTAGTCAAAATAAAGAATATCTTTTATTCCTAAATCACAGTAAAATAAATTCATTTCCATGCCACTCTCCTTTAAAAAGCCAATATGCCACTGAAATTGTTTTTAGTCCCCCACAAAACTATCTGTTCTACAAATTTGATTTATGGGACTATTTTATTTTTGGTGTGGGGAAAGTAATCTACCTCAATACTCATTTTATATTTATTTTCGTTGCAGTTATGGGCTCGGGTGTTCTGATAATCTATGTACAGTACTTACCTATTTGATGACATTGTTCAGGATTATTTGCCGTTCCTTCCCATTAATCTTCAAACTTGAGTATCTTGATTCCAATACTACCAAAAGACTCGTTTGGAGAAATAATGGAAAAGAATGGTTCCAATGCCAGCTCACACAGCTCTCCTCCATAAATCTGTTTACAACTTTAAAAGCTTCCATTTATGGCTACAGTATTTTTTGACCTTCATGCCATTTCTAAGGCTCTCTCAACAATCATTAGCAAGCTGACTGGTCCATGATTTTCTCCTGTACAGTCCTCCTATACTGGCCAGTTCACAGGGAATAATGCAATTCTAAACATTTCCTCCTACTCTTTTACTATGGAATTATCATGATTAACTTGAGAGCTAACAAAGAATATGTAAACACCACAGATTAAAAGCCAAATCATGATTGTTGCTGCAAAGTGTGCAAATAGGGGAAAAATGAGGATCCTTTTTCTCTCTCCAGTGGCCTCTGTGCAGAGATTGGCCATTTGGTTTGCTTGTGTTAATGCCCTCAGAGGTATTTGCATCTTCAATAAGACCACTAATGAATTTGACCCAAGCAGTGTCTAGAAAAGCATTCACCATTAATATTTATTTAAATACTTGAATGAATTAGCTTTGACTGCATCATGTTCAGAGAATTTACTAACAGGAATGCTAATGGGCCCCAGGAATTTAAAATGAATAATGAAGATCGTGTTTCTCACCAAGAATACATGATGATACAATTTGTCCCAATCCAGTCAGGGAACTGAGACATACCATATTTCAGGTGCAATCATAATTAACCAATACCATTCAGATGTCAAATACCTACAGTAATGGTTGAACTATTCTGAAAAATAAATTAGTGTACAAAGTATTTGTCCAGGGATAAAAACATATTATGTGGGGGGAGACCTATTTTTTGTTTGTTTCTTTCTTGATGTATGAATTAAGCTACAGCTATTTTTATGAGGAAAGCAGATGGCCCTAAATTGGTGGCTGAATCTTTTTTTGCCTTTGCTGATTTGGTGAAGCTTGTGATTGCCATCCTTTAAAAAAAACAAAAACTTTGCATAGGAAACATTTTGAGCAAAACAATTCAGTGGCTGTTCCTCAAAGTGTTCAGACATTTGCAAATGACTGAAGTTCCCCAAACTTACTGCAAATATTCAAGCCTCCTAGGTCTACAAAACTAAGCCGCAAGTATCATGGGAATAGCCTTTCTTTTGAGGTTTCAGGCACTTTTGCTTTAGTCTCAGCTGAGAGAACACAAAGCTAAACTAGAGGCAAAGGGACAGAAAGCCATTTGAACTGTTAGGAAGCTCAGTTAGAGTTTTGGATGAAGGCCCACATTAACTCCTATTTTATCCCAAGTATTTCCCCAACTGTTTTTATCAACCAACTTTGGCCAAAGCTCTTTTTTTTTTTTTAAGTGATGGAATGCCACTTGTAAGCCTTGTCAGGTGCCCAGGTCAGGAGTCACTTTGGCAGTGGACTAGAGTGGCTGAAATAATGGTTCCCATGTGGGACTCTTGCCATACATCAGTGCTTTTCTCAGACTGGGAGGGAGGGAGTGAGTGGGGGAATCTGCAAAGGGGAATTCATCTTATTCCTGCTGTACTACAGTTCCAGTTCCAGTTGCCTATTATCACCTGACCCTGACTTTGGTGCCCTGCCTGCCACCTGGGCCCATGGCACTGCCAACTAGGACAGGGTACTGAGGGCCCACATTTGCACCTGTTTTTTACACTTTGCCTGTAGAGCTCAATAAACTCTTTTAGTGCCTTCCTATGAATGCAAGGGAGAGGGGGGACTGTTTCAACACCACTGCTTTGCCAGCAGGAAGGAGGCTCCACTTCTTCCAGTAGCTGAGTACAGTCCTGAGAGATAGAGCAAGCAGGTATGAATGAGGCAGATTTATGTTTCCATAGAATGGAGATGGACTGCTAACTGCCTAAGGCCAGGGGCCAGGGGGCCTGGCCTTGGCTGTGGTCCAGAATTCAAGAGGATGGGGAAAAGGCAGGGTGGGACTGGTCTGTCCAGTACTGAAAAACAGAAATCTCTTGAGCACTTAGCAGCCTGGGACCCTGCATTGTGAACAGTCAGAGTGGAACAATTAACCCTTCCCCCATGTCCTTCCATTCCTGCCCTGCTCCTTCCTCCCTCCCCCAAATCCCTTCTGGCCTTCTCAACCACAATGGCCTGAGAGAGGACTGAGACCATAGAGATGGCCTGCAGCAGCTGCAATCCCCCCCCCCACACACACACTCCCTCTTCCTTTCCCTCCTTTCCCCTAGGGGCTCTCTGTTTCCCCCAGTGCCTGGGTTCACATAAAGGCTACATGAAGCAGGGGAAAACCATACTTTTTCAGAGTTCACAGCCCCCATTGATTGGAGCCTGAGTCATCAGGAGAAGTAGGGGGTGGTCTGGCTGTGGGTTGTTTGAGCCATGCTTCTGTAGTGGCCACTATGCTGCTAGTGGGGGAGGCAGGGGGTGCTCTGCATGGCTGGGTGGGGACAGGAAAAAGGTTTTAGAGGAGTGGCTCAGGAACACCTGTGGCAGCAGTGTGGGGAACAGTGTCCCAGGTCCAGCGTGTTCGGCCATGGTCCATGGCGTCAAGAACTAGGTGGGGGGAGGCTCCCATGAAATGGAGGACACAGACTTGGACTCCAGGTCCTGGGTCCCAATTTCTATGGCCTTAGAGCTTCCCCCCCACCCCAGAAAAGCTCCTGTGTTTTATACTTCCTGCTCTCTGCCATACTCAAGAAGATGTCAAGGGTGCTTAGGTCCAAATACAGGCACATCTTGGCTCCTATGTGCTGTCATAATTCTGAAACCAGCACCAATGGGGAAGACTCCTTGTGGGCCAGGTCCAGCAGCTGACCTCTTGCCCTCTTACCCTTGGGGCCTGCTCCTGGGTACCTAGTTATGCCATCCTGGGACTTCCTTGTATCTCCTTCTCAGTGGGGTCCCTACCAAAAACTCCTCCCAACCCCCATAGTGCCAGAGATGTTCAGGGTCTTGACCCCTGTGCTTGGTGAGGAAGCAGGACAACTCCTCATAGAAGGTCATGGTCTACCTGCAGACCCCAGACTTTTTCTTGGCATTTTGCACACACCTAAACTGCATCTTCATCCACATAGTCTTGCTGTAGCACTGGTCCCAGTCCCTTTTGTGGCCTGTGCCTGCATCTGTTGGGTGATGTGCTTGATGATATCCCTGTTCTGGTACTGAAAACTCTGGTTTTCAGAGTTAGTGCTGGATCTCCTCATCCCAGAATGCAAGGGGGTGGGTGGTTCTCCTCTTCATCTTCCCATAGTCTCACTTGTGTGACCATGGTTGGTAAGTGGAGGAGGATGGGATGTGGTCTTCCATGGTCCATGACAGTGCCCGTGAGGTCTTGGTGTTTGTGGGTGGGTGAAGGTCTGCCTGTGAGTGGGTGGATGGAAGGATGGAAGGAAGGCTGGAGAAGTGGATGGAAGGCTGGAAGGGTGGATGGATGAAGGGAGTAAAGGATGCATTAAGGTGTTGATCCTGGTGTATGGCTATCCCTCTTACTGCATCTGGGTGCAGCTCCTGCTCCAGAGTGACTGGGTATCACTGGTCAGGCCACTCCTCACAACCTCAACCTTTCCAGGGGCTTCCATCATACACAACCATGATTCTGGCAATGCCCTCTGCCCAGACCTGGAAATTCTCAGTGTTCTTTACCTGTAACATGTAGACAGCTTACCCAAGTTCACCTGCTCGTTATGTTTTCAGGAGCATCTACCTACTTGCCTTGGGCTTGGATGCTCAGTGCCCCTCTTCCCCCCAACTAATACTCTGGGATCCTGTAGCTGCAAGCCAAAAAAGCCTTGCAGCACCCCAGGTGCACATAGCTTGAATACCTGCTGGCAGTGGCCAAACTGTGGAAGTCAAAGAGTTGCTTCCATGGGGGCCCAGTCCTGATGTTCTGCCTTCTGCCACCTTGACCCACCAGACACAAGCAGCCCACACCAGCTCCTGCTCAGGGGCAGTGGGGAGACCATGCCAGGCCTGGGAGGCAGTGCTTTGCAGGTCAGGGTGTGTGGGGCTGTTCCCAAGCATGGGAGCATGAGGGTTATTTGCTGAGAGTGTGGGAGCCAAGATCAGGGTCCATGGAGTTGTGACCAAGCATGGGGGTTCTCCCGGATTCAGTGTCAGGTCCGTATGTACATAATGGGGTGCTTCATGATGGGGTACAGAGGCATAGCCCAGAGACTCTGGTGCCCAGGTCCTGGGACTCAAGCAGGGGGCACAGACATCTCCCATCCCTACCTCTGCTGCCTGCCTGTGGCTGACAGATGGCCGGAGGCAGGAGGTAGGGCTTGAGAGAGGGGCTGTGCTGGCTCGGCTATGAAAGAACTCAGGATTGGGGCCCACTGGGTGCTCAGCTGGAACAGCCAAGAGCGGGCCAAGTTCTAGTATGCCTCCTTGTAAGGGAGGGATAGTGGGGGTCTGTAAGAAGACTGGGGTGCTGGAGAACAGCGACCTAACATGAATCAATAGGGGAACTGGTACAGAAGTTCTATTCACTGTTCTAGATAGATTTGATTTGAATGCACATCAAACCAGGTCTATCTTAGATCTGGTTCTACCATTCTTAGACCAGTGTATCTGCACCTAACTTCTGTACTGTTATGGGTTTATATCAATTTCTGATTACTTAGACTGGCTTGAATGTAATGTCTGTACCTAGCTTCAAGTGAATAGCACTGTACATACAATGCAGCTAATTGAGTGGTCAGAGACACAGGGAATGTTTTGTTGTTTTTTTTTTCTGGTTGAGTTATGTATAATAGAGACCAGCAAAATATAGAAGGGGCTTCAAAGAATTTAAATGGAGAAAAGAGGAAGAACAAAAAGAGTCACAACAGAAATGAAGAACAACCACAAATAGCAAGGAAAGGCGGTACAAATGGAAAACTTCAGAGCTGTGTAAAAGAGGGAGAAAAAATAACTACATAAAGGATGATTTAAAAAAAATATCTATATTCATTTTAGCTGGAATTTAATAGGAGAGAGGAGTCCTAAGGCTTTGGAACAGTTTAATTTTCATAGCTGGTCTGGCTGACATTTTCTTTTGAACATCAGATTAAATAACACAACACAGCTAACAGCATTTTTGCTCTAAATGCTCTGGGGGTAAAGACCAGATAAGCTTCGGTGTTTAAAGACTCTTTCCCTATGCAAATAGGAACTAGTAAATACTATCAACACATACATATTTCTGGAAAAATGAAAACACACAAGTTGCTGGCTCCTTAATTTTCCCCCTCCCCACTCCCAGCTTCTCTCTTGGCTGCCAACACCCAACATCTGTTAGACCTGGAATTTATCATGCAAAAAGACATTTACAGCATTTCTTTGAAAGAGAAAAAGATAAGAAATATAATAAATTATTATTTTTATTACTTGTCTTTTAGCACTAATTAGGTGCCCCGATAGAGATTAGGACTGCACAGTACTAAGCTCCTTACTGATCTTGTCATAGGTCCCATGATAGTTGGTGTTTAATAATTAAATTCCCAGATCCTGGAGGTAGCTGATGACATGACAATCTCAGCTCTGCCTCTTTTTTTCATAAGTTTTCAGGCCCTATAGTTGTGGAATAAGCTTGAAAAAATGACTCGTGCATCTTGAAGGCTGAAAACACAAAAGACATTAAAGCACCCAAAAAGTGTATGCATTTAATTCACTTGCTTTTTAAAACCAATAGTACAATTGTGGGGGCTAGCAACACAATTGTACTCATGAATACAGCAAGAAAGAAATCCTGACTTTATTTATTTGGTTCAGTTAGATTTTAAGCTTTTAAAGGACAGGAGGGAAACTATAGAAACAGGAAGTGAAATGACATTCCACTGACACATAGGATGTCTCTAGCTCTCTAATACATCTATGAACTGTACTTATGGTTAGTTTATTGATCTAAAAATAAGAGCATCTTTTTCTTCCAAACTTAAAAAAAAAACCTTTCAAAAGAACTCTGAAATCATGATTTTTTAAAATCATCTTTTACCCTCCCCTTCCTCCCTTCCCCAGTTACTTAAACTGTCTTTTCTTTATCTGTTTTCCACAGTTTTCCATAGCTAGGAGTCCTTAACATAATTCTGCTGCACCATCGCATAATACAAAATTGTAGTAATTCACTGCAGAGTGCTAGAGCAGTTTGGTTGACAGCAACTGGATTCTTCAGTTTTAGTCAAATTTACAATAGTGACATCTGGTGGCTTTCCTCCAGGCATTTTGTGCATGCTTACTTTGAGTGTGATACAGAATTTAGGGCTGCTTATACACATGCTTGGAGGTGGTGGGAGGGAGGGGGCTTTTTTAATTAGAGTAGTTCCTGGGCAGCAACTCTAATTAAAATGCCTCACTGTCATGTATTTTAAGCCCCTGAACATTTAAAAATGGCCACAGGATGCTTTACGTAAACCTCATTCAAAGAGGTTCAGTTAAAGCGCCATGCAGTCATTTTAAAAGTGCGGGGGTTTAATACAAGTGACACTGGTGAAGTTGCAGCATTCTAATTAGAACACAGAGCAGACTCAATTAATCGAGTATGGTCTGACACATTCTAATTAGAATGCCATCAAGCACATCTATAGGCAGTCTAAGTGATGTAAATATTTTGTCCATGCATTTCAATATATTGACAGCCTCATATGGTGACTTCTGCAAAACAGCAGGAAATCCAAGCCTACTTCAGGAGGAGCTCTTTTCTGTTTGTCCAGTCACTTGTGGACATAGAGGTACCTAAGCTTGTGAGTGATTTTGCATTTGTTCAGGTACAGGTTTCTTATTTCTTTTAAGATGCTACATATATGGATGAATTATTCAGGAAAATGAACCAAAATCTCATGGCAGTTCTCCTTCTAATACTTATACAAAACTCAATTAAAATTAATACCAATTATCTGTGAATAGTTTCTGAGAACCTTATTAAAAATATATGAGCATATCACAACTGACACTTTAAAAAAAATGGGAACGTGTCAGTGTTAATATCCATTCTGTGTATGTCTTTCCAAGTCATAAATGTGACAAGAATGTCATGCACTGCATAAAAGCAATTTGTTGTGGTCATTTTAAAACTTGTTTTTCATTATTATTAACTACTAGGAAATCAGATATGAACAAGAAATATCCTCTGATAGAGCCCTGAGTTTCTTTAAATGCCACTTAGTGTCTCAGAATTTTAAGTGTGAATTCCTGTTAATAAATATTTGCTGCTGCTCACTGAATGTTGGAGTTGATTTTCTTTGCTATGTGGGTTTGTGAGACATGCACCTCTATAATATGTATAATATATATGTACACGCACGCATTTTAAAAGCATCTAGATAACAAAGGCAGCTAGATAACACATTTTGCTCAATCCCTATTACAATGGAGTTTATGAGAATAACGTCTTTAAGACTATACTCAGAATAAAATAAAGCAGGGAGATAGCAGTATGCCCGATTCACAGAAGCAAGACACTTAATCATGCATTCACTTACAAGACCATGTTAAATTTCATCCATATTTAGAAATATGTGCTTGTTATAATTATGTTCTTTACTGAAACAGGGCTGAGCTTAAAATTGAGGACAGGATCACAAGCACTACTTTTGGAGACATTTTCACTGTGAGGGTTGACAAACATCTTTAGAACATTTTTAGAGAACTGAGTCAGCTGGGGCAGAAAAGAATAAAATGGAAATAATAGGGTAAGTGTACATGTTCACCATACCAAATTTACAATTAAGCAGTTTACTTTAAGTTGTGTGATTGTAGATCAAATCCAACTTGCACACACATTTACCACTGCCAGGAGATGTACTGGGAGGGGGGGAAGTGTGGGTGGGATCAGGAGACCTAGCAGGTCTGACATTGAGGGAGTAGCAGAATCAGAAGTGGCTGTCTAAAAGTGGTCAGAGAGTAGGAAGAGCACAGCCCTAGGCCTGGGGCAACCAGCTGGGTTTTCCCAGCTCCAGGGTTGCACTCCAAACATGACAGATAGTCATTTGATAGAGCTAACCCCTTCCTTATCTAGCTTAGTTCACCTACTCAGATGAACTAAGTTAGATTAGGCCAGCCATTTTTTGCCCAATCTAACTTCCCCGAATGTCTGTACAGATTGGCAGTTACAGTGACCTAACCCTAGTTAGATCAATCTAGGTGTAACAGCTGAAATACCCATAGATGAATTGTAGAGAAAACAGACTTTGATACAGTTACAGTAGAACAATCAATTACTTTTAGTAATTAGATTGAGCTGAAGTGATTTAATATAGATTTCATTCTTTGAGTCTTTCACTAATAATCTAAATCACAGTTATATCATCCCTCATTTACCAAAGGTTTTAATTATGTGGATTATTTCTAGTGTTCCATATCTTCTTTTTGAAAACAACAAGGCTGGATGTTAATATTGGAAACTTCTTTTTAAACAGCCTTTTCTGCCATTTCTTATGCATTTGATTTTCTTTGTCACAGATATCAGCCCAGACAGATGGCAAATCTAAGAGAAAAGCAAATAACTTGTCTGAATTTCAAATGCATTGATGAAATACAGGAATCCTTTCCTGCAGTGAGAACTAGGGAGAGCACCATACCTAAGAGTAACCCTTTTGACTTCCTTAGGATTCCAGGAAGGCCTTAGGGATCTGATCAATGCAATGCTCAATGCAAAATCCAACTCAGGTCTGTGGTGCAGGTAGTCCAGAGAGCTGGTGAGATAACCAGAGCTTCTCTTATTTAACTCAAGAGAACTGTGGTTGACTCTCATTCTGTAGAGTCAACCAGAATGAAAACCTTAGAAGTAAGTTAAAATCCAATTAAAAATGGAGTGTGAGGAATTATTTTAGGAGTACTGAACATTTTAAACTCATAATTATACATTTAAAGTTATTTTAGTGGCCTAGAACATGGCAGCCTTAATGGATTCTAGAACTGGTCTACATGGACATTTGTCACCTACCTGAGAGGATAGTTCATGGTACTGCTGCTTCCTAGCGGAACAACATATGGATAAATGATTTATGATTTACAATATGCCTTGACTGCTCTGTTTAAGAAATGGTTTAAAAAAAAAAAGCAAAGTAAAAGTAGCATCTTAGAAGTCAACAGCCCTATATCAGAGTCCCATACACTTGATATAGGAAGATACCTTCCCATTTTTTAGTACTTTTAGAAAATGATGCATTCCCATTACAAAGCTGTTGAGCTCTGCTCATTCAAAACTACCAAGGAAAGTTATTTAGGGGCCTAAGTTAGCACAAGCACTAGGAGGAAGGACAGGAGAATGGGAACCTTAGCCCCCAGCTCTAAGCCCATTCTCCAATTTTACTTCTAGAACGTGAACAAGAATTGCTCAGAACCCAGCTGCTCCAGGATGCTGTGCAGAACATATTATGAAGAACTTAATATGTAATTATGCATATTTTGAATAGTTATGTCTACACTGCAGTTGGATGTTGTGATAACAGTATGGTTAGGAATACCCAAGCTAATTATCACTACACTGCATTGGGTAACAAGACCAAGGAAACAAGAAAGAAGGCTTGGTAGAGATTCAGCTTATAAATTCAATTATCACACAGGGCTAGTAGCCTACATCTGTATGAACCAGCCAGCATTTCAGATCCCCTTCAGAGCCTTTCATTACACAGAATAAATAGGAAAGTGGGAAAAAAAAACAAAAAACAGCTGCACTGGAGATACCATTTCAAAACTGTTAGTGTTAGCATATATTACTGTAGCAGAAAGCCCCCTTTGTACATTTCCCTTCTGAACATTGATATAACAGAAGCCCCTTCTTGCCTGCAAATTCCCTGCCCCCCATTTTGTGCATTTCTTTTCCTTTTAAGTATTGGCAGAGAACTAGCACACTCATTGCATGGGTGCAGCAAAGGTCAGAACAAGCCAGAAAGCTAAAGTGGCTTTCTGTAGAAGAAACCTAGAAACTACATCTACATATTAGTTAATCTCAGTGTCAATAAAAAAAACCAAAAGAACTAAAATTTCCATTGCAAAGACTGTAAACATATCCTGTGCTAACCTAACTCACTTACTGTCCCTAGTAGCCTTGGATCCTCACTATCTCACAGTGCATTTTTATATTTCATCTATCTAATCTTTATCATGACATTTTGTATTTTATATTTTATACTTTTAAACCCTTGAGGAATGTACTCCCTGTAGAATGAAGTTATACCCTGGACCATTGTTAAAACTCCATTGAAATTGTAATTGTAAAGTGATAAAATCTGTTCTATTGGGTAGTCCCTTGAGTGAATGCGAGTGAATAGTGATCAGTAAACAATTAAATGACAATAGCCTAGACAAAGGAACTTGCCATTACAAAACTCTACTCTACCAGCCATTTTAACCTAATCAAGCCAAAGAACTGATTCCTGAAACTGAGCACCTATTCCTGTAGCGCTTATCAATACCATTGTTAATTAATCAAAATCACAAACTGACTCCTGAAACTTCAGGTACCAGCAGGCAGAGACCTCTGTGACTTACAGCTGTCATGTACTACTCAAAACCCACATAGGACAACGACCTCCAGATTGGGTAGCAAAGATGATGCTAGGGGAATCACATAAGTCTGCCAGAAAGGGGTAAAAGGCAGTGAAGTGTGACCCTCTGTGGCATCTTCTCATCCAGCACCTGACCTACCGAGACAAAAGAACAAGTAGGCAATCCCCTCCTGGAGAAGACATTGCCTTGACCGAAGCTGACCATCAACAGCAGACTCCAGGGCCTCGGATAGGTAGATATGCTGACACCAGTGCTCTCACAGTCACTACAGCAGCTACTATACACTGTGCTACATGGGTTTGAATGAGTGAGTGCATGTGTGTATGTGTGTGTGTATGTGCTAAGATGACCAGTACCACGCATAACTCAAAGTTTGCATTTATGATTTTATTGGTAACTTCACATCCCATGCAATAAACTAGAGTTGGTCCTTTGTAGCCAACATTATTACTAACTAAATTTCATTTCCAGTGCTGTCTAACTAGTCTTATGTATGGTAGGTAGAGTCCTAACAGCCTCCAGTGGGTGCCCCTTATACTGGCCTTGTAGTGGTTCCAACATATTGAATGCAATAGACAGGGTTGGATTTAGCCCTAGGATCTATATACCTCACTTGATCCTTACACTGAATATCCTGCACCTTTTTTCAATCCTTTGTGCTGTAGTTAAACAGCTGCAAACCATCTGACTCATCCCTCAGATAGAGTCAGGGAAGGAGATCTGTAGTTCAGGTCTCAGTTTGGTGGGATACCAAGCAAGCCTACTATAGTCTGGTTAAACTCCTTCATCAATGAAAGGACAAAGATGACCCAGTATTTCCAATGTGAAAAACTAAACAATTTTACTGCCAACTTTATGAGGCACCTTCTCTCTACATCATAAAGGAACAGTAAAGGGCATAAACTTGGTTGTGTTTACTTTGCCATTCCCTTCTCCCCTTTAATCAGCTTTCCATGGATGAATAGAGTTTGGTTAGTAATTCATGGAGTATTGATCACTGTATATTAAATCAAGCAGAATCCACCATTTGACCTTCAGTTTCTCCCTTCAAAGTGATAGGCGGAGCTCAATTTTGCAAGGAGCAGAACAGTTTAGGTGATGAAATAATGACTTCTCTTTATGTCAAGAAGCAGAAAACTTCAGTGAAGTTGACAACCATGAAAAAAATTGAGGACAACTTAAAATTTAGTTGTTTTCATTGAAAGGCTGTTTGGTCTTGATGAAATGTGTTAGCCCCTGTTAGACATTACTGTATTTACTTGATTCCAAGACGACTTATAATTGCACACAAAGAAATCACACTAAATACACTGTCCATCATTAAATTGGTGCCAAAAGCAGCATGTGCTTAGCAATGGAAAGCAATTATGAAGTTGACTAAATGCAGCCAACACTGAGCATGACTATAAAACACATGGTCTACGTTGGGCAAATATGCTGATGGGAACTGTTTTTTTCTCATTTGGCAGGCATTCTACATGCAAGCCTCAGGCCTGGAAGCTTTGGAGTTTGAATGCTTTTTTATTTTTATTTTTTTTTTACTTTTGTGTTTTGGGCCAGATCATTTCTAAATTCTATTGACTGAGCAGAGTTCATTTGTTCAAGTCTGTGTGGCGCTACCACCACCAAGTATACTACCTCCCAAAATATTCAGCCTGGGGCTTCAGATACTCCCAAATCCATGGCAGGCATCCTACATGTAAGCCCCAAGCCTAAGACATCATCCTCCTGCTTTACTCAGCCTTAGCGAGGCCACAGTTACAGTACTGCATCCAGTTTTGCACCCCGCCCACCCTCCCCCACTTCAGGAAAGACCTAGATAAGCTTTAGAGAGTCTGAAGAAGAGCCACCCACATCAAAATCCAAGAGAGCAAGCCTTACAAGGAGAGGCTGAAGGGAGTCTTCAGCCTGGAGAAGAGAAGGCTCAGGGTGAACTTGGTGGCAGCCTGTAAGTATATAAGGGATGTGCACCAGGATCTGGGAGAACACTTCTTCACTAGGGCTCCCCACAGGATAACAAGGTCTAACAGCCACAAATTTCTGGAAGGCCGATTTAAACTGGGCATAAGGAAACACTTCTTTACAATCCAAGTGTCCAGGATCTGGAACAGACTCCTCCCAGAGGTGGTGCAAGCACCTACTCTGGACTCATTCAAAAAATGTTTGGATGTTTATCTTGCTGAGTTCATTTGACCCCATCAGACTTCCTGCCTATGGCAGGCGGGCTGGACTCAATGATCTTGCAAGGTTCCTTCCAGCCCTTAATGTCTATGAAATCTATGAACTGTAGAGACCTTGGAGTTCAGATCCTCCCTAGTCTCGCTTGCACCTAGCAAAAAGGCTAAAGGAGAAAGCTAAAGGGAAAACCTGAGAACCATCCCCCTGAGAACAATAAGAAATCACCATAAATTGTGCAGCCAAGATCTTACATTTGGAGGCATTTGTAGATTCTCACAGGGATCAGCCTGCCTGCAGTGCAAGGGACAGGCCTTCACCCTCTAACTACACCAAGTCATTCAAGGCTGAAAAGAAGAACATCTCCCTTGGCAGCTAAATAAAATCACCTGGACTGAAAACCACCTCATGGCAACTTTTTTTTTTCTTTCATTTTTAAGGAAAATTTTTGTGTTCCAAGCCAAATCAGCCAAATCAATTCCAAATCCGTGAGTCATTTGAGAACTATATACGGCCCTATGCCCGGGAAATATCCTGCAACCCCAACAAGGGCTTCAGATATTTCCAAATCATTTAGCAGACATCCTATATGCAGGCCCAAGCCCAAAGGCTTGGAGTTCGGATGCCCCTGGGTCTCGCTTGCCCTCAGCCATATGGCCACAGGAGCAAGCTAGGGAGGACTCTCCCAGTTCCATAAATTGGTCATTAAGTCAAGATCTTCCCAATGGAAATGAAAGTGGGACATTAACTATACATTACCTCCGCCTGGTTACTACCCCACACCAGAAAAATGATTATGCCCTGTCCCTTGGAAAACTGCCTTAGTGGTCACAGTATTTCATCTGCCAGGTAAATCTGGAGTTAAAATCCCTCCTAATCTTGCTTGCTTCTAAACAAAAAGGCCAATATATGCTAATGCCCACTCTTTGAAAGCCATTGTGAGCCACAATATTGCTCTTTCTGCCACAGGAAGTGCTTCTTTTGCCCAGTTCAGAACTGTTGAGGCCTCATTGGAATACTTTGTTCAGTTTTGGTCACAGCATTTCAAGGAAAACATGACATATTGAAGAGAATCTAGAAAAGAGAAACAAAAATTATTAGAGGTCTAGAAAACATGGCAAACTACTGTGCGACAACCTCTCTGTGATGCTTATTTGCATACTTGCATTGGTATGCAAAGTTGGATTACAGGGACTCTCCCTTATCTGCATATCCCCCACTGGTAGGCATGAGGGAGGGAGGGAGATACTCTTTTCATGCTTGTTTTGACTGTGATAACATGTTTTAACTGCTTCTGCTTTGAATGTAAGAGGCCAGGGAAATCAGGTGTGTGCGCACTGGCCCTGCCTTCTAAAACAGTAAAGTTCATAAAGGACTGATGCTATAAAAGATAGTTGAGTAAATGTAGCTATAGAGTCAGTCCTCACCATGACTTTGGCAGTCTAAGGTGAAGGGAGAGACCACCCCCCACCCAGCTTGCTCTTTAGCTTAGGCATCACAAGAAAAGAAGCAGAGGTTTCAGAAAGATGTTTTCTAGCAGGACAGTATAGCTTTCAAATCCGTGGCCCTAGGCTGCTGACTCTGGGAGGTAGGATAATTGCTGGGAATATCTGAAGCCCCAGGCTGATGAGTCTGGTAGACAGGATACTTGCTGGTTGTCCTCAGTATTCAAGTATTCAGACTTGAATGACTGAGCTCTGCTCAGTCAAAATTTGGAACTTAATTCAGAACTGATTTGGCCCTGGAAACAAAGTTTTATTTAAAAAAAAGATAGTATTTCACCATTTAACCATAAAAAAATTAGTACTGGACTCTTGGGATAAGATAAAGTATAGGGAGAAGCCTGTCCCTTGCACTCCAGGCAGGCTGACCCCCATCAGTCCTCTCAAATGCAGGGATCTTGACTGCATAATTTTGTGGCAATAGGGGACTGCTTTTGTGCCTTTCCCCTAGCTTTAAAGTTGGGGGGAAGCAGAGATCAAAGAGCTATCTGATCCACCAGATTTATTTTTCCTGTTGTAGCAGTGGGAGGGAGACAAATTCAAGGGAAAACTCCAATAATTATATTCTCTAAATGAAACACTATAACAATTTATGTATGTTCCATTAAGAGAATCTAATTATTGGGAAGTCATTTTATAATCACAGTCATCTTCTATTTGAATAAATACAGTAATTTTAGATGACTCCTGGAGGTCTTAACCCCTAGATTATTCACAAGTTAACCTGAAACTAGCACACTTGAGGCAGTTTAAAGTTACACCACTCCAGGGCAGGGTTATCTCTAATCTGTGTTACACAGCTCCTGTTCCATTAATATGTGGCCACTCCCCACAGATCAACCACCCAAGTTTCAGTGCAAACCGTGTGCGGAGCACATGCCAGCTGGGTCACAAGGCAAAGAGAAGTCCAGGAGTGGGGATTAAAGGTGCTACTTGGGGGAACAAGATAGGGGCCCAGATTTGATTCCCATGAGCTAGGGCTTCCTTCCCAGGGCAGGGTCAGTATCTCCTCCAAAAGTGCCTTCCCTCACTGCCCACACTTCCCAGACACCACGGAAAGTATGACCAGCTTATCTTGGCCTGCCATAGCTCTGACTTGTTAGTGAACTCTACTTAAAACTATGAATGTAATTGCCTTTTTTGTTCAATGGTCAAAACAGAAACCTTAAAAAAAAATCATTTTTGGTCACAAAAACATGTCATCTGACCCAAATCTAAAAAAAAAAAAAAAAAAAAAAAAAAAAAAAAAAAAGTTTCATTCATTCCATCTTTTTTGTTTCATATTTTTATTTAAGCTTGGAACATTCAGTCTCATAAGATTTTTTTAAAATATTTGATTCAGAAATATAAATATTAAGCATTTTGGCTGTACCAAATGTTTTCTTTTGTTTAAAACACAGCCAGAAGTCAAAACAGCTGTGTCACAAATTTACAAATAGTTTTGATTAACTGAAAATTGCAGTTATTAGCAAATACATTCATCTCACTTAAAAAATGTTCCCAGTACAAATGGTGGTACTTTGTGATTTTTTTAGGTACTGTTTCATACCTACGGAATTAGTTGTTTAGTGTTGTAGAGGGTATGGCACTAATTCAAGAGTTAAAAAGCATATGTCCACTGTGATACTGAGGTATCCTGCTCCTTATTTAGGCTACCTAAATGCTACATGTCCTACATTTGTTTTGCAAATATACATAAAACAGGATTTTTCTGTCTCCTTTAGGTGCAACAAAGCTGCAGTTTCACTTCTGTTTTACAATGGAATAAGGAGAACACAGTGGGAATGCATTAAGGCTTAGAAAATAACTGCAATTATAGGTCAGAATTAGAAACCTACTGAATGCAGGTTGCCCTGGAGCCTGCTGTACCTGAATTTGGCACAGATTTTGACTGATGTCACCTCACATTAATATCAGTGCTACTTAACCCTGAAAGAGTGCCAGAGTTAGAAATGGAGCTGACACAACTAGGTTTTAATGGTCTCCAGCAACAATGTTTACTGCTCCAAGGTAAAAGGTGAAGAAAATATGTTGTCCTTCCATATACCATTTTAGCAGATCTAGGTAAAAAGCCTTTTGACACATGGCCTCTTACAAAGAAATTGAATAAAAGTGTAATCTGCTGGAGATATGTTACCACACACTGCTACTTGCAAAGGATATTGTCATTTCTTTTCCTCCCTGATTCATGCGCTTGAATCAATGATATTTCTCTCACTGCAGCAAATTGTTTATCAGAGCTGTAAAGCTTCAGAAGGTAGTGGCATTGGCTTGGCAATATAGCCCCTGTTCATGAGCTCAAATGTATCTATGGGATTTGGAAGAAAATGGATTAAATGTGCATGTGCGTGTACGCGCACACACACATCATGTACGTGCCCCCCACCCTTTATTTTTCTTTACATCCTCAGCATTTTGCTACTGGAGTCAGTAGAAGTAAACACCTCTTAAATAAAAGAAACAAAAGCAGCTGAGAAAAGACAAGACATGGAGAACTGCTCCTGGACATTCAAAAATCCAGGTGAGCTCAGAGTATATAATTACCCCTGTGACACCAACTAAAGTGCTTACACCACGTGCTCCATGGCATTTGCGTACATGATACCTGCTGACCTCATTGCTCATGGCAAAAGGGTATGAGAGGGACCACATTTGAGAAAAGGAGCATGAATTACACTCCCTAAAAAGTTCCCTTTAAGGATGTGTATAGATATCAGAAAGATAGACAACAGAGAGAGAAATGAAGAAAGGCAGGAAGGGTAAAAGAAGGAGCTGTGAAATCAAATTCACACCAAAGAAACCAAGCAGTCACAAATGATTCAACATTTTATACCCTGGCTTTCTCCTTTCGCCATTAACTTTAACACAGCAAGCTCCAAGCTAGTTAGGCTGGTAAGCTGGGAAAACTTTTAAATGTACAAAGAAGCAAGCTTGCCTCAGTACACAGCGGTTTTCCTGAGATCACCCAACCTCCAGCTATTCCTATTTTTAGCTGTAAAATAATTTGTGCGCCAGCCATCTCTTAGGTCTCCTTTCCTCTTCAAGACAGTTTTCTAATTACAGATACATGCCAGGAGACAATATTTGAATTTGGTTAATTTATAAATTACCTTGAAGCAGGTTTCTCCCTGGTGGATTTAAAACATTATCTAAAATTTCATGTTTTATCCACAGCTGTCAAGTGTGCAGTTTCCCTGCCTTGAAATATCTATAATGTGAAGTGCTAACCCTGAAGAGAAGTGGGGGTAGAGGGAGAAGAAATCAAAACCGCCATTCCTAAAGAGGGAAAAGTTTGGTGCCACTATGTCTTGCACCATCAAAACCATTCATGATAAATTACTGTCCTAAAAATTGTTAGTATGATGTATATAGATATCGTTTGATCAGAATGGCAGGATCCAACTGGAATCAGGACCCCCCATGCTAGATGCCATACAAATGCTCAGTGAACTATGGTCTTTTCCATAGGAGCTTAAAAATTAAACAGACAAAACAGACAACGGGTAGGAAAGAGGAAGTTCTGTTATGCCTGCTTTATGTAGAGGCTTGATACATGCAGAGTGTGACTTGACTGCCTGAAAAACTCCCCTTTCTCTTCCACACAGATAATACAGAACTGAACCCAGTCTAGCACCTTACCAGAAAGCCCTCACCCTTCCTCACCCTGAAAGTATCAAGCCCTAGGCTGTCAGGGGCCACGCATACAACATTTCCCTCCCCATCACCTTCAAAACAACCTCTATTTCTTGCCTTCTTTTTTATTTTTCTCAAACCAAGGGTTTGAAACCTTTTGAAGACAACAAAGGAGAGAACAGCCCCTGCACACTTTGTTATTCATGTCCTTCCTTCCTTTATGGAAGGCAGAATGATAACACAGTGGCAATTACTGGTAGCTGCCTTGCACCACGTTTCCGCAGGCTGCTCTGAGTGCAAGCTGTGTAACGAACGCTCTAAGAATGCATGGTCGATTCGTCATTCTTCTGCTGTTACTTTTGTTAATCCCACTGACAATAACTTATGCCAGAAGAGATAGACCTGCTAAAAACCCCAAGAGCAATCAATACAAAAATTACATTAGAACAGTGTTAAGGCTCTGACTTAGTTCCCAAACGCAGTGGCATTACATCAACACATAAGGGTGACACGAGCGATTTACTGAGTGACCATGAATAACACAAGCTGTCTTGTAACTACTGAAGATGAGAGAGTTTGGGGTTTAATAAAACCTTGAAAAAAATGGCTATTTCATTTAGGGGTGCATGGAACACTTCCTGTTTAATTTTAAATATTTTTTTCAATAGAAATTTCAAAATGAATTATTTTTCTCATTAGCAATAAATGCTACCCAATAAAAATGCTGTATGAAAATATTTTTTTCTCTAGATCTACAAGAGATCGCTTGTTTGTTTGTAATTTAGCAGTCATGATTTGTGCACATGGTTGAACTTCAAAATTGTAGAGGTCAATTCTAAATCTAGAAGCCATAATATTTGGCTGATATATGCAATATAACTGAGCATAGCTAGACGTGTATGTTGCAAGGTAGTAACTCAGGGACAGAAGTACTGCATTTAAGGATCATCTGAAAAATAACACCTACCACAATCACTGTTTGGCAAAGTACTTCTACAACAGTGGAAATGGATATGAAGGGGTATTTATGACACTGACATATTCAGCATTGTAAGAACATGATTAATGAATATTTAAATACCTCCAAAAAAATCTGAATTTTATCCTAGGTTAGTATTTGTGATGCTTGCTCCCCTCCTTTAGAAGGAGAATTTCACAGCAAAACAAGCACAAATTGATCTTTACTGAAATTAAATCTTGAATTTCACTGGCTGCACAAGAGTCTGACTGTGTGTAAGCCTAAGACTACTCCGCAGTAGCATCACATGGCAGAAACCGTGATGCAATGGAACATCACAAAAAGCCATTCATTGGTGCTACTGCACAGTAATGCAGGTTGCTGCACAGTCATTTAGTACTTGTTTATATGAGTACTAAATGACTGCGCAGTAATGACTGCACAGTCAGCGCCTGGTATAGACACACACAGCCACTGAATCTTGAATTTTGAATCTTTAATCTTGAATTTATGCAAATCTTGAATTTGTATCAAAAACAACTCTGGGTGCATCTACACATGTGCTTTACTGTAGAGTAGACTAATTAGTACTGCAGTAAAGCATCACTGTCTACATGTGTGCCAGTATTAGGGCACAGTAAACTTTTTAACTCTGCTGTAAGATAGTGGGGGATAGTACTATCTTACAGTAGAATTATTAACTACATGGAAATGCATGTATAGATGATGACCAGGGGGATAAATTGTGCCTGGTCAGCCTATTCAGCCAGGGGCCTGCTGTGCCCCAGCTCCAACTGCTGTGTTCTGGGTGCACATGTAAGCACTGGCCCTGGGAGTAGTTTACCCTGACTCTATCTGCTATGGAGTTTATTGCTTCTCATTAATTGCACGTGTAGATATACCCTCTGTGAATAACTATAAGCCTGTAGTAGCTCCTTTAAAATGAGGCCCTCACAAATGCTGATTTCTTAAAGAAAAATAGTTTCATCTTAAAATAAGGGGAATTGAGTTACAGTGGGCAAAACTACATGTGCTATTATCATGCAGCAATAAACTACAGTGCATATTATGCTCCAGCCAACCCCAGCCCATCTGCAGTACATTGAGCTAGGTCAAGGCAGCCCCCACTGGCAGGAGGCCTCAGGGGGGCAGGGGGGTGTCCACCTGCCAGCCTGGGCTGTGCCACCCCAGTTCAATATAATGTGGAAAGGCTGGCTGGGTTATGAGGGTGCTCTAGTGCAAGGCTAGTCAGCAGGCAGCCCCCAAACTGAAGCGCCCTCATGCCCCAGCCATCTGGGTCAGTGTCTATACATGTAGTGCTGCACAGAAAAAAAAAACTCTGCAGCAAGATAATACTTGCGTGGGCAAGTACTACCCTACCATGGACTTAAATAGTTTCCTGTGGCCTAATAGGGCTGCATGTGTAGATGCAAGATATTTATTGCACAGCTAATTATTCTGCTCTGCAGTAAACATCTTGTGTAGACATGCCCAGTATTGTTTTACCTTATCTACACAGCTTCTGGTAAAAGTGACAGAAAGCCAAGGTCTCCTAATTTTCAGTCTCACAAACTAACTATTACTTCATGCCCCCAAACAGCCTTCTAATGAACACAGATAGGCCCATGCAAGTCTAAGTGCCATCTAGCACCAAGTTTCAAAAAACTAAATTGGTGTACTGAACAGTTTTCCATTTCAAATTATTTAAAATCTAAAATAAGGAACTGTTTTCTATCTTATACATTCTGGTGACAATTCAGAATTCCCTGTGCCTATAGACCCCCTTCCCTACTACACCCAGCCCTCTCCACATTTGTTTAGAGTTTAACTTTTATAACATGTTTTCTTCATCTTCTGCAAAAGGGCTTAAAGCATGTGCCAGCAATTATTTCATCTGGAGGGACACTTAATGAGTTTTGGGCACCTGTCAAAGGCCACATCCATCTCTCTCTCTCTCTCTCTCTCTCTCTTCTGTTTTCTTTTCTTTCTCTGGCTCCCTCTCCCCACCCCTCCTCTCCCCTTCCCTCCCCTCCCCTCTCCTCCAAAACCTGGCCAGAACTGTAGTTTACCAGAAGCCCAGAACCTCAGCTGTGGACCCATATGGGGACTTCCATCATAGTGGGTGGGTGGGTGGGTGGGCGGGGAGGCTGTGGTGCCAGCTGTAGAAACAGCTAACAGGTCCTGGCAGGTGGCTGATGTTGCCACCTGCTTGGCATGGCAGAAGCTCCTGCCTGGGTCCACAGTTGACACTGCCAGCAGGTTCCAGGTTGGGGCTCTGGGCAGGAGCTTCCATTGCATTAGGAGGGTGGTGGCATCAGTTTTGGATGCTGCCAGCAGGTTTTGTTTCAGGGCTCCTGAACCTTCCAGTGGCATCAACAGTTGATGCCGTCACCTGCCCACTGAGGCAGAAGCCCTATCTGGGTCCATAGCTGATGCCACCTCATCAAGGGCTGATGCCGCTGGATGGAAACAGTCCTACCTGCCAGCCCACCCAGCACCACGTGGCACCCAGAGCTGCCAGCCACTCATAAACCAGATCCAGTGTGTTGGCAGCTATCTACCAATAGGCTGGATCAAATCTTAGTGGGCTGGATCCAGCCCATGGACTATGTTTTGCCCACCCCTAGCTTAAAGCAAGCAAACACGTCAGATCACACTACCCACTGCTAAGATGCATGCTTTCCATCTGCCAGGCTATGGAAGTTGTGTATGCCAAGCCTCTCATAGGATGCTACATAGGTTTTGAAACAGTGGTAACTTAACTAGCTGATTGGAAAGATATATGTCACTATTATCATAGAACATGTGCCTCCAAAATAGTCAATAAACCATGTGTCTTCTAAGACAAAACATACTCCTTAAAAAAAAAAGACAACAACAATAACAAAAAATGTTTTTCACATTTTTCTTTGATAGTGCTACCAATGCCCTAAAACTAGGTTTAGGTGCACTTTAGGCAGCTTAAAGTTATACCACTCCCAGGCAGTTTTATCTCTGATCTGTGTTACCCACCTTGTGTTTTACTAATGTGTGCCACTACCCACAGATAAGCCACCCAAGTCACAGCCCTTCAGCATTCCAGGATGCAGTTTCCCCTGTCCCACCCTCCTGCTCTGTGTGGACAAACTTTCCACCCCCTGAACTGTACTGCCCAGGGGGCAGATCTGTCAAGAAGCCAACTCCCCCTCCCATCCTGGGCCCATGACCTTCCAACCCCAAGGGGAGCAACCCCATGCAAACAGTGTCCAAAGCACATTGCCAGGTCACAGGGCACAGGGAAGCTAGCCAGGTCACAGGGCACAGGGAAGTCCAGGAGTGGGGACTAATGGGAGAGGGCGGGGAAGGCAGGAGGAAAACAAGGAAGGAAGGCCAGATTGGGTCCTCATGACCTGGGGATTTCTTCCTGGAACTGGGGAAGTAGCTCCCCCAAAAGTACCTTCCCTCACTACTCTCACCTCTCAACCACCCTGGGAAGCATGACCAGCATTCCCCATACCCAAATCCCAATTTATTAAAGCCTGAGATCTTCTTTAATTTACTTCCTCTTTATTTCTTTCTAATTTTTTTAAAAAAATCTTATTTTCTTATTCTGTGGCTGACTTTCTTCCTTTCATCACCCTTCCCCACCCCTATTTCCTTTTCACCTCCCATTTTATCACCCACCCCAAATCCCATTAACTCTTCACCTCCCAGCTTCATGCTCTTGGCCCTCCCTGAAACCCATCTCTCACCTCCCCCCTCCACCCCCACATAGAGCAAAGATTCTGTTCTGAGTCACCAGCCCTGTAGTGGCAACTCACAGATATAGCTCCTAGCCAGGCCTCTACTTGCCAAGCCTTGAATAGGCAGCTGTAAGACAGTCAGAGAAGGTTTTTAGTCTTAAAGTGTGATTGCTCCAAAATCGAGCTAGCACTAACACTGATCAACACTTGAGCAGCTCAAAGTGCAACATGTAACAGAGCCCCTACAGTGCCATCTCTTAGGCTGCAGCTTCTGTCCAAAAGAAGCCATAATACTTCAGTATTGGGACATTAAAAGCTATGGCACAACTTATTTGTTTTAGAGGATGCCTTGTGTTTCTTGCCTTTAGGTCTGTCCTGTGTTTCTTTCCTTTAATTCTGTCCTAGAGTCATACTACCATTCTGAGCAGCTGTTATCATAAAACTGTGCCATTCAGGATACAATCTCAGATAGAATCATGATTTGCTTTTGCCTCCAAGCAAGAAGCAACATGTAACTCAGCCATCCTCAGACCTCTACCTCCAGCCTAGTCTCCTGGCACCCACTCTGTAGTTGTAGTTTCCACTAAAGAATGTGGTAAATGGGGGAGAGGTTTGATAATAGTGGGTCTGCTGTGGTCAAGCCTTTTTCTGTTGCAATTCTCCTAAACCATCTTTCCAGTGCTGTCAAATGTTATATCATACGGGGGCTCTGTGGTTGTTCAAGTGTGAAGAGTATCCTCAGTCCTTCTCCCGTAGCCTCTTCTCCTGTATTCCCTTCTACCCAAATTAATATGCTCTACCCTCTTCTAGCTTCCTCACTACCAGTGATAACCAGGATTTCTGTTGGATTTAGGTATCTGATAGACAGAGGGGAAAAAGCCATTTTGTACAGAGGCAGGTAGAATTGAAGCCACATCCTACAACAATTGTCAACCAGATGTAGCCCGGGTAACTTGGGTATATACTCCCCTTCTCCAATTGAAGGGGATTGTTAGCTGGCAGGTGTGCTGTGGGATGGGAACTGCAGATCGCTCAGTTTCCCTCCATCCCTATAGAACCAGGCCAGGACAGTCAGAGGACTTAACTATATACAAATGTATTTACATTAACTTATCACAAGGGAAAGGATCATGGATTTAAACATATGTACTATAGCTGGTAAAGAAATTGGTAATTTTAGGGGGGCACTCTCAGTGGGACCTCCCCTTTCAGTAGCCCTTGACTAACCGGGGGAGGGGCGGGGGGGCTTCCCTCCCCTGTGGGAACCCTCTTTTCCCTGTAACTCGGCTCCCAGGCCTGAAGGGTGGCCTTCATCCTCTGTGCCAAGCTGCTCTCTCACATGCAGTGGGCTTCAGGGGGGTCGCTGTGCTCTGGAACAGGGATCCTCTATGCAGGGCTTCTGGGGCCTCTGGCTTGGCCCTGTCTGCTGGCTCAATAGCCCAATCACCGTCTGGCTCTCTAGACTCAACCTTTTGGTATGGGTTGGAGGCCTGGGCTGCCTTGTGCAGCACCAGGCTCGGTCCGCTCCTAGACCCTCCGTGCAGCACCTCCTGCACCGAGCTCCCAGCCTCATTCTGGGGGTTGAGGACCTGAGCCACCCAAGTGGTCCAAAGACCCTACTCCATGCACAGTCCTGTGCACTGTGTCTCTGGCCACATGTCAGAGGTTGCAGACCTGAGCCGCCTCATGCAGCTCCCAGGGTCTGGATGCCGTGTGCCATGCTGCACACCGAGAGCTCCTTCAATCAAAACAGCAAGATTTCAAGCCTGGGACTGAACCCAAGCTCCAAAAGGCAAGCCTGCTACACAGAGAATTAGGTTATGCCCCTTGGACTACCCACTGAGCTCCATAACTATACTGGATTTAAGCAATTAGCTATTGTGTAAGGTAAAGCAAGATGCTGTTCTGACCCTATATAGTGCACTGTTGATTTTGTGAAAAAGGAAAAATCCAGAGGTCAGTTTTGAAGCAAAGAATTTGCATCACCAGAATTATTAAAGAAGGAAGAAAAGACCTTAGTAAGTTTGGTAGAACAATGTTATACAATTTCCTGCTAATCACTAGCATAAATAGGTTTCTTTTCAAACCATACCCAATTCTATTCGTTTTCTACATATGACAGCATAATAAATGCTACTTCCTTTTTCAGCCCATTAAAGTAATACTAAATAATTCCTGATGGAACATATTGCCTGCAACTACTCCCATAATTCTTTGCATTTTTAAAGAAATGTCTAGTAAGCACTGAAAGAGTTTAGATTAATTCTGTAAGCCCTTCTCCCCTTAAAATGAATCAGATACATTTTAAAGTGTAATGTTACATATACACTTCCACTACTCCCACATTCATTTCCATTTTGCAGAACTGGTTGAATAGTATTCTCCAAATACATTATCTGTAGGAGGTTTACCATATTTGCCAATTAAGAAGCTATACTTTCCACTAGCAATATTATTTCATTTTTTTCCAAAACAGAGCCCCCCCCACCTTTTTTTTTGTTTGAAAATTGGCAATATGAGAAAGTTAGGACAACTTAGCTGTTTTTTCAGGCTTTGAAAACTTTTTAAATGAACACACATTCTGGTGCCATCAAATCTGCATTTTTTAATGAAAAATTTCAGCAAAAAGTTTTGGTTGAAAAATTTTGTTTGGCTCAACCTTCGACATTCAAAAAATGAGTGGGAAGAACTCCAGTCAAGAAATTGCAACCAGTAACTTTAGCCAGGCTTACTGTATTATACATTAAAGATGTTTGACATTTCACATGTCAATGAACATTTCAATGGACTGAAGCATACGGTGCTGCACCTCAGGAAAGCTTCAAAGAATAAAATATGACCTATTTTTGTTATATACAAATACATTAGCATGATCTAATACTACCTGTGGGAGCAGAGGTTAGCACTTACATATTTGCAGCCTCAAGGTCTAGAAAAAGAGTACGTGGCAGTGCCTGCAGATAAATTTGTCTGAGCTGCTTCTACTTTGTTAATATTTTACCTTTTAGATTAAATTTTGCATGTTTATTTGCACCCTGGGTGTGGATTATTTTTCCCAAGTTTCTTCATAAGCAGCTCTGATGTTTCTTAAAATGAAGAGAATACATTCAAACAATGTTTGCAACCTTTAACAGCACTAATATCCCTCATAGCAGTCATCAGGTTTCAGTTAAAGCTTTGAGTGGTCTCTGCTAGCATCAGCTTTGTAATGGCCTACCAGTACCACCATGGCCTACGATCTGATTCTTCCAGGCACTAAAAAGACAGAAGACAAAGAGCTTTCAATCTAAGAAGAAAAGTGAAAGAAGATGGACAGGGGTAATACATGGAAACAAAATGAGACAATATTCGTAAGTCTGACAGATAGCATTTTTAACATAGCAGCAGCCTAACTGGTGTCTCATGAAAATCCATTTTGATTTACATTGGTATGATCAGTTTATATATCATTTGGTTTTGTTGCCTGAGGTTTTTCCCCTAACGCTAAGGTTCCATTTACACAGCACATGAATGTGTTTGTAACTGAAAGAAAAATCTTATCCAGCACAATCTTCTCATGGTTAAAGCCAGATCCCACCAAAGTCAACAGTCAGGGTCAGAATTCCACACTCTGAGCTTACGCTTGTGCATGTGAATGGGAGTAAGAGCAGAATGGTACTTCTTTCTTTAATACCTATATGCATGTGGAATGTGATTAGTAAAGGTGCTCAGGCAATCATCATCTTGTGCAAGACATCAGAAACTGTCACATGAACAGTTCCATACCATGCAGGTTTTTTGTACTATTGTTGCCTTTTAAAATTAAGAAAATCAACATATCCAGGAAGATCCTCTGTTACATAGGCTCATCTAGGAATCTCTACCATTTACTATGTTTCCATTTTTAGACCAGCATTCAGGAGCCTAATATTTAGGAAAGATTTGAGGATTAATAACTGCAAATAATAGCTGCAAAAAAGACTATAAGCATATTGGGTGAAATTTAAAAAATGCCACTACTGATTTTATATGCTTCATAATTTGGGGGTCCTGTTGGGGTAAACACCACATAATCTGAACTCTATTCCAATCTTGCGGCAATCTGTTGTTTCTGTTGTTATAGATATTTTTTTTAAGATGAAGAGAGCAGCTCCAATGAGGGGAAATATTCATTGTGTTTGGTATTTGGTACTATTTTGGCAACATGTTAAAAGCTTTTTTTTTGGATACACTTGCAGGGCCAGATTATTTGTTTGCTAGAGTACATATTCTATACATTAGAGAGGTAATGCCTATGTGATGGCTGGCTTCCTGGTCAACACACTGGGAACTGAATTAGGGACTAATACATTTATCATTTGGGAGTTTTTGTACTAAAATATAAACGTTCCATATAAATTGGTAGCCGTAAATCAGCCATGAAGACATTATTAAACCACTGTATATCCAGAATCAGAAAAAGATTAATTGAAGTTCTTGTCACAATGGGTCTGATCCTGTGCTATTGATATGAAAGTGAGTTTTGCCTCTAACCTCAGAGGGTTGAGAAGCCCTCTTTCAGTAGATAGACTGGCACAACTCAAGACCAGCATTAAAAAAACCCAACAGTAGCATGTAAAACCTATTAAAATTTAACTAGTTCAAACAGTGCATTTAGCAAATCCTGCAGCAACTGAGGAAAGAGGGGTTTAGCTCTTGGTATTGCGTGACAGACTAAAATGACTCTTAAGAAATCTTGGCACCCATCACTGCTTATGATACTTTTGGGATGTATGACTCAGCAGTTTTGAGCCAGTAGAAGTTTCTTGGCAGTTTTTGTCAGTCTGTCAGCAACTGCAATGGACTTTTATCTAAGAGAGCCGAGCATGTTGAACTACAGCTAACACTTGCTTGAGGTCCCCACTTTCACACTAAATGTAGACTGCACCCTTTCCACTTGTTTAATTTGTGTATCATTCAGTCAAGAAAAGGCAACTATATGCTTTGGCATCACAAAAATGAGATATATATGTCTGTATATATATCTCATTATTATTATTACAGCCAAAACATAACTACAAGGAAGCAGGCCTTTGCATCAGACAATAGCAGTAACCCCAGGGAAATGGAAAAACACTGATTTATTCCATATAATGCAACCCTCTACTCCTTTGGCAACTGGGGGTGGAGTTCACAGTTTTACAGCATAGATTTGAACAGGCAACCCACCTTTTCCTCTATTTCCACAATCCTAAAAAAAAGTACGTCTTACAAGCTGTAACTGGAGTAAATCCATAATGATTCCAAGAGGCAATGAAAGCTGCTGCCCTCAAAACTATTATCCTCTGTGCAGTTTTGGTTTTTTTTTTCACTCCAAAGGCAAAGCTGTAAATTGATAAAGAGAAGAAATGGATGTAAAATCCCCTACAGACATTAACGGCAGGGAAGCTTTTGGAGCTAAATGGCTTTGCTTGCTCTTTTGTATTCTCTCATTACTCCACAGCCTAAAAATGTTTTAAAAAATTGGTATTTTGATTAAATAAAAATTCTTAGTGCATATTTTTTACACTGCTGATTTTAGATGTGAGTGCTGATGCTTCAATCTGTTAGGCCCATAAATGCAAATTGAAGCAATCACACAAACATGGGAGCAGAGTGAAAATAGAGCTGAGAGGTTTTTAATCCAAACAAGCTCAGTCACTTGATTAAAGTTCTTGAGTAATTTGCCCTTTGTGATGATTTGGGGAATCTGTCTGTGTACAGCTTATGAATTCTGCTAGATATTAAGGATTCTTTTTCTGTGTATCTTGTCAGACTGCAAAATACATTTTCAACGTGGAGCTTAACTGTCTTCTCTGTTGTTTTTACACCTATGTTGGACTGAAATTTCAAGCAATTCTGAAACAATTAACGATTATTAAAATATAATAATTGCATGACATTGTGGGCTTTGTCCAGGACAAAATAGTTGTTCTAGTCCAGGGAGGAAGTAACCTTGTGAGGGACTCTGATCATTCAAGTAGGCTGATGGGGACAGTTGGTTGTGTATGGTGATACTGATGGGGTTGAGGATAGGTGTCAGCATTGATTCTTGGAGCTTATGGCAGCTGGGTCTGGGTCCACTTCCAAAGAAGGCAATCTGTACTAATGAGACATGACAGAGAGGTTGGACCCAATATAGTGGCTGGAACCTACCAAAGTGTTGGGTGGGTATTGCAGACTGTTTTCAGTGAGCTGGCAGATGCTAGCATAGAGATAAATCCAAACACCTACTTCCTGGTGTTAGAAGACTCTGCTAGCAGGTGAGTTTGGTTACATCCTACCCCTTGCTTAGCAGAAAGAGAATCCATACAAACAATACTCACCTCAGCATGCTGTTGAATACAGCTCATTGTAAAATCTCTGTACAGTAATATTTGGTTCCTATATAAAGCTGATGATATGTTACTGAAAAAAAACTAATATCAATAGAGTTTGCCTTGTGATTATTTTGGCTAGGGACAGACATTACACATAAACTGGTTTAAGTGATCAGAAACTGGTTTAAACCTGTTACAAAACATAAGTTCAGTACACATAAACCAGTTTCAAAATGGCCAAAACCAGTTTGACATAAATCTGGTTGAATGTAGTATCAGACTTAACTGATTGAGCTCAAACCAGTTTATGCAACTTCTGTACCAGACCTCTTCCTGGTTTAAGTTAAATCAGAGTCCCCCAGCATCCTGGTATGCTCTCTGGGCTGGGCTCTCTGCTCCAGCTCTGTAGGGCTCGCCCCACCCCTCTCTGCTCCCCAGTTAGAACAGGAACAAGCAGGGGCAGGGGTCTGGCCAGACACTAGCCCCAGGAAGGAAGCAGGGAAGAGGTTCACTCCCCTGTCCCACCTGTACAGACATGCATGTCTCCACTGACTGCTCCAGAGGCGGGGGCATAGCCAGCCCTGGAAGTAGCTGAAAGCGAACTGGCCACGGAGGGGATTTAATTCCCCCCTTGCTGTCCCCCTGGCACGGACCCAGACTGGGGCCTGCCTGGCACTCCCCCCTTGCTGCTGCAGTGGTGGAGCTGGGGCGGGGCCAAATGCCAGTACGCGTGGCCCCTTGAGGCAGACGGGGAACGGAGGGGGGTTATTCCCCCCTCTACACCTAATGCCCCCAGGGGACTGCAGCCAGGGTCTGCCCACCCCAGACACCAATGCTTGCTCCCTGCATGGGGAGGACCTGGGGGCTACAGTGGACAATACATTAGATATGAGTCGACAGTGTGCCCTTGTTGCCAAGAAGACTAACAGTATACTGGGCTTCATTATTAGGAGCTTTTCCAGTAGATCAAAGGAAGTCATTATTCCCCTGTATACTGCACTGTTGAGGCTACATCTGGAGTAGTGTGTCCAGCTTTGGGCCCCCCCACTATAAAAAGGATTCAGACAAGTTGGAGACAGTCCAGAAGAGGGCAATAAAAATGGTTAGGGGGCTGGGGCCCATGACTTCTGAGGAGAGGCTGAGGGAATTGGGCTCATTTAGTCTGCAGAAGAGAAGACTGAGGGGGGATTTGATAGCAGCCTTTAACTACCTCTTCTCAATGGTGGCAGATAACAGAACAAAGAGCAATGGTCTCAAGTTGCAGCAAGGGAAATTTAGGTTGGATATTAGGAAAAAATTACTGGCTGGGTTTTGAAGCACTGGAATGGGTCACCTAGAGAGGTGATAGAATCTCCATCCTTGGAGGTTTTTAAGTCCCAGTTTGCCAAAGCCTTGGCTGGAATAAACAAATTGGTCCTGCTTTGAGTTGGACTAGATGACCTCCTCAGGTCCCTTCCAAACCTAATTTTATATGATTCTATGGTCTAACATTTTTGCAATTTTAAGGTCCAAACTAGTGCTTGCAGAACTAAAAATAGCCTAGGCAGGGTCGGGGGCTTTTCCAGCCCCTATGGTTGAGCTTTTCCAGCCCCAGGGGTGTGCTGTGAATGTGTGCAGGCATTCACCTGACTGGATTAACCCTTGCTAGATCAGGTTAACCCTTTATTGATCTAAAATTAGTTCACTTCTGAGGTGGTGGCTTAAGCCCTGTGAATGCTTGCACACCAGGACATCCAGATCAACTTAACCTTGGTCAATCTAAATGTGATATTTGTATGTACCCTTGGAGAAGATAAAATTCTCAAGTATCTCAAACTTAGATGGAAAATTCATTCTCTTCTTGCTAAATATCCCAGCCAATATCAGTAAGTGGCAATGAACTCAAATTGTAAAAGGAGATTGATATGGTAAAGTGAAAGAATCAATAAAATGTAAAAGGCCAATTGCCTTAAATACAATCAAAAGGAATATTTTAAACATATTAGGAATCTATCACTAAATATGCATGGCAAAAGAATAAACACTGAAGTGTTGAAGTACCAAAAATATCTAACTATATTTCTCTTCTGTGTTTCTGATGAACCAGGAGGATGCATCCATCCCATCTGATTCAATATTATTTGATGTTTTTTATCAATTAACTAGATTATTGCACAAAACCTTTATTGATAGAAGATGGTATAGGGTTAACGAGATCTGAACTTCAATGGTTACAGTTCAACAAAACTATGTTTTAACAAAGCCAAATGAAAAGTAATACCCTGGTAACTGTGAATGCAAATGACACCTACAGGACAGAAAACTGTTTTGAAATACAGTAATTCAGAGAAAGATTTAACTTCATGGATCATGGATAAAGCTTTAGAATTTATTTTCTATGAATAGTTCATTTGATGAAAATGCAGTTTTGGGAAGGAGATCAAATTTGACAGTTTCACCTAGAAAAAAATAAAGATTTGGAATATTTTTGTTTAAAATTGTGTGTTAAGGGTGAGCAAATCCCAAACAAAACTAAGGGCATTTATACACATATCTTTTTGTGCTGCAATGTGCTGGAGATCTGACATGTCAGAGCAGATTCGATTAATTGAGTCTGCTTGCACGCAAGCTGATGCACAATTAATTGAGTTTGATGCTTGATTAATCGAGTCTGCTACGCACGTGAGCTGATGCACACTGCGCTGCATTACATGCAGTTGCATAAGCGGCAAAATGTGTGTCAGTGAGTATAACCACACCTTTGTGTTTTAGTTCAAAAGCATGCCACCAACATTATCTCAGTGCTGCTGCATGTTTTGCCATTAATAAAAATGTATGCATTGCAGCGCCACATGCTTTTAAAAGCACTTCTAAAAGCACCTGATGTTGTGATGCAAACATGTATAAAAATGCTCCAAATGTTTCCTTCAATCTGAAATAATTTTATTTCCTTTTTTGCTGTTTCATCAAGAAAATGCTTGCTTCAAGTTGACTCAAAATTATTTTTTCCTCCACCTTTCAGTCCAGTCAGTGAGCCAAAAAGACCAATTATTCACATTATCTAATCCTATATAATCTCTTCAACATGAGCTCTCTGTGCAATGCTGTGGCAAAAAGGCTGATGTGATTCTTGGATGTAGAAAAGGGAATATCACATAGACATAAGGAAATGATCTTGGTTCTATATACAACTTTGGTGAGACTGCGATTAAAATACCATGTCCACATTTCTGGCAGCTAGACTTCAAGGAGCCTATTGAAATACTGGAGAGGGATCAAAAAAGGGTCACAAAAAGTGATCCATGGGCTGAAAAATAAGCTGTAGGATGTGAAGCTAAAAGAGTTGAACCTTCTCAGTGTATTACAGAGGAGACTGAGAGGTGCCAATCACAGTGATTAGATACTAACACATGGAAACATGGTAGTGGAGGGTTTATCATCATGTTCGCAAGAACATAATCAAGTCCAATGCTTGACAGTTTAAATTGGATAAATTGACCTTGGAATAGACCTAATATCCTAAGCAATGATTGCACTTGTATATTGGAACAATTCATAAGGTGAGGCAATGGACTCACTGTTACTTGTGGAGTCCTTAAGGTGAAAGTAAATATTTTTTCTGAATGATGTGCTTCAATACCTTTTCTGGGAGAAACTCTTTGCCTTGTATGAAAGGTGATGTGCTCTGGCAAGATTCTGGCTGTATTGTCATAATGATCCTTCTGACTTGGAGTTTATGAATCTAGAAATTCTGCTGCTCATTTCCTTATGTCCCTGGACTGTGAAAAGAACAGGACTCATGTCATAACACTTGCATCTCCTCAGCATAACAGTAAGAATTTTGTCTTTCAGGGCTTCAGCCAGGCTGAAATATTTCTTTTCTTACCTGAATTTGTCAAAATGTCGTCATTAGGGTTAGGGTTCCTCTGCTTCTGAAGCACTGGGGATTAGCCACAACCAGAGGCCAGACACCAGTTGTCTAAGGAAATACAGAGGGACCTCATACCTGGATGTCTGGGTTTTGTGTCTACCTTACAAGTCCAGAGTGAAACTGATCACCAGATTTTGTGTCGTGATTTTGTGTCGTGGGAAAAGGGTCCGACATTGCCTGCAGCAAGACTCCTGATTGACAAAGCTATAGCAGGACCATATTCATCTGGCTCATCAAATGACTTCCCTCCTATTGTAGGAGGTGGAGTACATTGGTGGCACTTCATTCTTCCCTGCTGTCCACATGTGGTAGTCAAGATTTTAGTCTACTGACAACTGAAATTAAATGAAATGCAAGGAGTCAGACTAGATGATCTAGTGGTCTCTTCTGGTCTTTACCTGTACAATAGGATAAGCCTTTTCAGTTTTGTGAAAAACCTTTCCTTAGTTGGAGCGTTTTTATATTTCTTCATAGATCTCTCTGCCCCATGGATGATATGGAGAAATAAAAGCCATAGAGAAAAAACAATGAGAGTAAAGCAGTTCACCTTTTGTGTAAGTGACATCTCCCTTGCTTTTCAGATCCTTATCCATAAATTACACGATCTGCGGAGACTAATGTGAATATTCTTTATGGGTAATGGCTAGTATTCCATACATTACCTTTGGAGTTTGAGTTACACCACACACTTTACCCCATAACTAGACTCAATAAATCTATTTTCTCACATTCTCTGAAAATTAGGTTGACTGGTTACAGTAGATCCTCTCCTGCTACTTGGAAAGCAATTTGGTGGGCACTGCTTCTTTTCACTGCCCTTAAATGGTCTGTTCATTCACATCTGAGTTCTCTCATATCATCCTTATAGCACCCCACAGAATTAATTGAGTGCAAGATTCACTGTCACACTCAGTGCCCCTTAAAAAGAGGCACTGTTTCCTACCCACTTCAGAGCTCCAGCAACAGTCAGGAGTTATTAGTGTTTGATGATCTTTTGTTTCAAGACTTCAATCTCTTGTACTTTGAAATTGAAATTCCTTAGCCTGCGAGGGACCCAGACTCTGACAGCTGACTTATTGAACTTTCTTAAGCTGCAACAGCAAAGAAAGTAAATCTATCAGCTCTGCCTCTTACAGCAATAGCATTTGTAAGAAAAAAAATGAACAAAGTAGTAGTAGTAGTAGTAATAACTTCTAGTGGAATAACTATTCTTTTGTATTACCTTTATTTTTCCTGTTTATTTAATTAATCATCCTCTAGTAATGCATCACTCTAGTTCCTTAACTAAGCTGATCTGCAAGACACTGGAACATATTTCTCAGGTTCAAGAACTCTAAAACTGTCAGTAAGATCAGAGGACCAAATACATTTTAGCCCCTGGGTTCTACAGTCCCTTCATCTGTACCAGATGTGATTTTCAAAGAAAAGAAAGAAATGTCTGGAATTATTCAGATTCTTCTCATCGCCTCTTGTGGTCAGTTCAAGTAGCCAGTCAGAGTTTTGTTCCAAATGGGGACAATGGAAGATCTTGGCTTGAGATTTTAAAGTTCTGAATCCAATAAATTTTATTACATCTCCTTCTAGTTTCAAATCTCATCTGCTTCTATCCATGATCATGTGAACTGAAAGCAGGAACTAAAGACATCAAACACTAACTTCATGAAGATATATCTAGACACTTTTCAGCCATTGTTCTACAAGTGTAAAAACAGCTACTCTTGAGCAGTCCAAACCATTCATGGTTGAAGATTTCAGTTTACTGGTATTTATAAGCACAAGGGATTGTAATAGCACACAGTGATAGGTTTTACTTATCATGGACCATTTGATTACCCTTAACCCTTTTGATTGCTTCCCCCTTAATTCTAGCTACGTGTATTACAAGCTGTTACTGTATTTACTTAATTCCAAGATGAGGTTTTTCCTTTCACTTAACATGGGGGAGGGAGAGGGCGGGGGGTGAGGCGGGCAGGAGAGAAGCCCCTGGTCTTCAAATCAAGTAAGAGGTAGGTGGTAGGGAGACAGGTGGCTGCTGTGGTTCTGGATCCAGATCTGTATCTGACCCCAACCTGGAATCAGGGCCAGACCCTTAGCTGCTGCCTGCCCTTGCACTGTCTCTGCTCCTACCACCTTTCTGCTCTACATCCTTGGGCCCCTGTGCCCCCACATCCTTCCCACCCCTCAGCCTCTTCTCTCACACCTAACTGCTTACCCTTGTAACAACACCACAGACTCTTTCCCCTCTCCATCCTGGGGCATGTGCTCAATGGCTCAGGCTGCAGCAAGGACAGAACCTGCAGTGGTGAAGAAAGAGTAAGCAGCAGGGGCCAGGAGGAGCAGAGAGGGAGGTAGAGACCATGGGCAGGGGTAGACATGGGGGAAGGATAGAGGGGGTTGGAGTTTGTAGGAAGCAGAAGGGGGGGGGGCAAGTGGTGGGAGAGGCAAGGGGCAGTGGTTAAACTGCTTTAATCCCCCCTGCCACTGCCTGTACCCTCACTGCCTCCCCCTCACAAATGACCTGCCCCCCTGCTTCCCTGAACTGCCTGCCCCCTACCACCTGTCTCCCTGTCACTGCCTTCTCTGCTGCAGACTTTGGAAGTGAAAAATGTAAGATAGCCCTTGAATAATTAGATTCCATACATGGAAAATTTTAACAAATATAAATTATCTATGTATAGAATCTAACTATTGGGAGGCCATCTTAAATTCAGGATGATCTTGAATTCAGGTAAATATGGATGGTATATTACTATAACAGAAAAGCCTGTTTCCATGTCCATCATGAACCAGTAGATCCATCTTTACATATTAGAGTACAAAGTTGTAATAATACTAGTGTAGGAAATAGTTTACCTAGGAAAAGAAAAATTGCACGTGGCATGAGACTCTAGATGGTATTTTTTTTTCCAAAAAGCTTAGTATAAGTCTAACTCTGCTTCAGCTATCATCAATGGTTAAAACTCCCCATAACTTCACTGGAAGCACAGTGGGCCAATACTGACAACTTTTAAAAATATCATCTGAGTTTTTTTTAATATGAAGGTAAAATTGTTTTAAGTAGATCATATGTTGAGGTTAGGAGTGGATATTTTTTTCTAATTAGTCTTCCCCAAATTGATCTTATTTGCCACCTTCTGGCTTCATACAGACTACAATAATTACAATGAATAGAACCAGACAAAAAAAAAAAATCAACAGAAAAGGTTTCTGCCATTTTAAGGGAACCAGAATATTTTTAATAGTGTGTTTGTCCATTCAGGCCAGTGATAGACTTTTTGGACCAGAGGAAGAATAAGATCAAAAACCCAAGCATCTTTATCCAAAAACATGTATTTGACATAATTCAGTTCTACATATACTGTCCAAGAGATTTGTTTATGTCCAGTGCAGCCTGAAAAAAGAAACTGTCAGTGTCTGACCAGTGCTACTCACCGTCAATGCATAGGTACTCAAACACAACAAAACTGGTGTGCACAATTGTCAGATCAACTTCTTATATCATAGCTCATCAAGATGAATGTATCTAGATTGAGAAAACAATATCTTGGAATGGAAAAAATACAGAGAAAAGAGTGAAGTGATGTAGAGTCTGTTGTTAAAGTAGTATTGGACACGTTAGGATGAACTTAAGGAGTAGGAGTAGGCAGGGATTTCACCTGTTTATGTGGCATTGATTACACCAGTATTATAATACTGAATCCAGTTCTCATATATTAAAGAAGATACTGTAGACCATGTGGAACAGCATTACAAACATCACTTGAGAAGTGGAAAAATGTGTTACAGTGTGATAATGTGTTTAGCTTAATTAGAGATCAAGAGGTGACTTGATTACAATCTGTAAGTATATTTGCAAGGTATGAAAGGGTTCTTTTATCTAGTGGAGAAAAGAATTAAATATATCTGGATACTGAAACCAAACAAATTAAAAATTGAAATAAGACAAAAGTCTTTAACAGTAAAGTTGATTACCACACATAGAACGTGTTTACACAAGATATGCTAATAAATGTGCATTAGCCTAATTTAATGCACATTACGGGTATGTGTCTACATGTGTGTGCCCCTAATGTACATTAAAAATGGTGAAATTCAGCTAAATGCACCTAAATTTCAATCTGCAAATGCACAGATTAAAGTGCATTAAAGCATGTGTAGACATGACCCAGCACTAACTTTAGTGCTGGGTCTGCCCAGCCACTAGGAGCACATGGTAGGGCTGCAGGGACTTGCCACCAACTTTAGTGCCAACTCTCTGCATATGTAGACACCTGCCAAAACTTGCCTAATGTGCGTTAGCTTAATGCACATTAAATTTAGTCATGCTTAAATGCATATGGAGACGTGCCCATAAAGACACCATCTTATGCCTAGAAACTACTTTAAGCACCAAAACACAACGTTTAAGAATGCATCAAACAGTTCTCAAGAAACTCATTGCTTGAACATTTTTTATCAAAGTTATTAAATGATTATGTACACATAAAAAGTAAAAAAAATTAACTGTTCCAGCTACTGATTAGTTGTAAATGAGGAAGGAGTGCTTGTTTGCCACATGAAGCCTATTGTAGAAATCTTTACACAGACAGGTTTCTGCATTGTGACTAGGGATGACTACATTTCAGTCTTTACCTGGTGTTTCTGAGGTGTACAGAACACATATAATAAATATAATATATTAAACATAAACCTATCTGAAAGTTGGTTTGAAGCATCTGAATCACCTTCTCAGACAGCTTTTCTCTGAAAGCACTTAAGGTCAAAAAGGAAAATATAACTGACTAACTCTGTCATAAGCAATAAAGGTTTATTTTTCCCAAACAGATGTGATTAAAAGCCAGCAAGACAGCTAATTGTAACCTAATCTTGTCATCTTGAGATGCAAGAATAACTTTAGGTATGAATGGCAAATGCATAAAGTGGGAATAATAACAGGGTATTTTTGGCACCCTCTGGATTTAAAGCAGATTCAGTGGTTTTAAATAAAGTGGCAGACGTATGTTTGCTAAATTGAATAATGTTAGAATAATAAGCACATCTGGCAGCAGTTAGTGCCAAACAATATATGACTGTGGGTTGCCTTTGTGACTTGCAATGCATGGTTAAACATGGGGCATCATCCTGTGATGTCAAGGTGCAGAGTATTGTGCATTTAAAAGTAAGCTGAAAAGTGACTGCACTGGGTAAGATGGGGGAATCTGTTCCAACAACATTATCACTGTGTGGCCACCAGGAACATTGCCTACACATCCTCTATCCAACTTCAGGACTGTCACTGACAAAGTAAGCCCTTTTCAGGCACATCTGAGAGCAACAGTTAGGCATAACCGATGGCTCAGAAGAGACCCCAAATGTCTCTGACCACACCAGAGAGCACACCTGTGGCTGACACCGAGGGTCTCCACCTTGGAACAACCAGACAGCAGCTGTGGGGAGGCTGCCTTGGGCTGCTCCTAGGCCACCTACCCTGCTTAATAGTCAGTCTTTGGTGTGCCCTAGAAGGAACAACCAGGTGAGGCTTATTTTATTTATAGACATGTATGAAATTATTTCGGCTTAATAGAAAGAGAGGGAGTAAAGAGAAGAACGTAGGCCACGCATAGACAAAACGAGGGGTGTGTGTGTGCGACACTTTAAAGTGGGTTAAATTCTTTTGCGCTGCTTTAATGGTGTTGGTCTTTGCATGCCTTGGCTGTGTATTGTGCATTAATTCCATCTGCTGTAGGAAATTTGGCAGTGTAATGCACCTTAAATAACATGGGACGCAGCACACTAAAACCCCGAGGAGGAGTTTTAGTTTGCTGCAGCCCTGCAGGCAGCCTAGCAGAAACCCGGGAAGACAGGTTCCACCCAAGAAAAATGGTGAGCCTGATATTTTCTTTTTTTCCCCTGCTAGAGCCTGCCTACCTGAGCTATGCCAAGGGGGGGGGGGGAGGGGGGGCTGTTCTTCCCTCTCTCTGTGCCTGCAGTGCCTCCCGGGACCACCTGAGCCAGGTGCCTGCTGGTGGCTGCCACCTGCGGGGGGCTGCCACTGCTGCAGAGGAAAGCACCAGCTCCACCCCTCCCGCCCCCCACAGCCCAGGGACTACTCTGCCCACCAGCAGCTTGACCTCCCCTCCCCACCGCCAGAGTGCCTGGTAAGTCAGCAGGGTGTGTGCACAACATGGGGGTTTAATTGACCCTAAATTGAAGTGGTATTTTTAACCCCCCCCTGGCAGCTCCAAACCCCCTGCTCAGGGTCAGGGAGCAGGGGGCTGGGAGACCCTTATCTCCCAGCCTGACCTCCACAGTCACAGGGATCTGTGGAGCCCTGTCTCCTGCCCAGTTTCATGCCCACTGAGGTGGGCAGGGAACAAGCTCCCCAGGCCCCACCCCTGTGTGCCCAGGTGGGAAAAATGTCCCCCTGCCCTGGCAGCAGGGAGCTTCCAGACCCTGCTCCCTGATCGCAGAGCAGAGTCTGGGATCTTGTCCCCAGCCCCTGGTCTTCAATCACAGAGCTGGAGCTGGGTACAGGCTGAGAGCTTCTTCCCAGACCCTGCTCCATTATCAAACTCTCTAGCCCCCACTCCATCATCACAATTTTGATCGTAGAGCAGGGACTGGGAGCTTTCTAAATGGAGACAGGTCCCCACCCAGTCTGGAGATGGCTGAGACCTGTCACTGACCAGGACAGGTCCCAGCCAGCCATAGGCTGTGCAGGGAAGCATGTGCAGCCTAGAGGTGGCTGGGAACTGTCCTGTTTCAGTACCATAGTCCTTGTGTCAGGCCTGTCTTCACCAGTAGTAGAAGCAGGTCTGCAAGGAATTTTGTGCCAATTTTCTTCCTAATCTCTGCATGTGTAGATGCTTGCCCAAAAACCCTGATTCTGGACTAGTTTAGAGCAGAGTAAATTTGGGCCAGAGTAACTGCATGTGTAGATGTGCCAAGTATATACAACAGAAAGATGAAAACCTCAAATCTCTATGTAGTACAGAACTAGAACCTGCTTGCTGTGCAATGGGTTATCCTGCACTGTGTAGAAAGCAGACATATCCCTACTGGAGTCTACAGAAATGTTCCTAATTGTACAGCTGCCAGCATCAGCAGACCATCTACAGGCTGGGACAGAAAAGACTATAATCATGAGAGATCCACAGCACTATCCCTTCCCACATGGTCCAGCAGACCTGTCCATCCTGCTTGTGAAGCCTGCCTTACTTCCACTGCAAAATAAGCTGTGATGTCTTACTGCTGTTACTCCTGCTACTGTTTATATCATAGAAGGACAAAGGGGTAGAGCTGGGTGACATTTTGCAGTTAAATATTTTATTTGCAAAAAAATGAAGTCAGGTCAACCAAAATATGCATGAACCAAAAAGTTTTGATCTGAACAAAGTGTTTTAGTAAACCTGATGTCACAAGAGTAATATTTTTTTTAGTTTTTGTTTTGGACCCTGACCTGAAAAATCAGGTATTTGCATAGCTATACCTAAAATCCACCACTAAAATGAAGTCTACTATGTGGATGCAGTAATATTAGCTAAGATAAGATTTTAGTGCAATAAAACCACATGTCACCAGCAAAACAAGATATACCAGTAAAAGTTAAATTTTACTGGTAAAACTTCATGGATGCTATAGGCTTCAGCTGATACAACTGTGTTTGTCAGGGGTCACACCTCTTCAGCACTTCTAAGCAACAAAGCTATGCCAACAAAAGCCTGTAGAATAGACAGAGACTTCTGCTCTTTTGACATTAGGATTAAACTGGGGCTTTCTTTGCTGAGTCAGGAGGCCATTCATCATTTTTATGATCACAAACACATACCCACACACAGTGTATACAAATCAGTGAGCCAAAAATTATATCAGTGAAGGCAGCAGGCATTCTTATGCTGGAGGTGTCTGCTGCACTCAAACCTCTCAGCAAGCTCTTTGTGTTCTTGATAAAAATGATGAACAGCAGCTGGCCCTTATGCTGTGTTTTTTATTATTATTATTATTCTTGCTCTCTGCTGAAGATGGATTAGTACTGAAAGACTGGAACAATTTTGCAGACCCTCAGGTTTTTCACCATCCACCATGGAACTTCATCTAGACTTCACATCTCTGTTCTCCTCACTGGCCACATCTACAGGAGTAGAGTCCACTCTACGGAGTGGACTGCGCAGTAAACAGCATTACTGTGCAGTACCATCTCTGCAAATTTTTTTCAGTAGCTGCGTGTCACAGCCAGTGCCCACCAATGCTACAGCACAGTAGCATCTCATGTAGACACGTCTATTATTATTTAATCATTGTAATTGTGTAGGCTTCAATTGTGCCTTTAGGCATGGCCCTGAGCAAGCAAGATGCATATAAACCATTTCAGGAGTGAACCAGGAAGACCATCCCCATCCCTCCTGCCTTCCACATACACATACACATTTCGTATGGTTAAGGGCTTGCAGACCAAGCCCTACAAGGAGAGACTAGAGAAACTGGACCTTTTCAGCCTCTGCAAGAGAAGGTTGAGAGGCGACCTTGTGGCTGCCTATAAGTTCATCACGGGGGCACAGAAGGGAATTGGTGAGGCTTTATTCACCAAGACACCCCCGGGGGGTTACAAGAAATAATGGCCACAAGCTAGCAGAGAGCAGATTTAGATTGGACATTAGGAAGAACTTCTTCACGGTTAGAGTGGCCAAGGTCTGGAATGGGCTCCCAAGGGAGGTGGTACTCTCCCCTACCCTGGGGGTCTTCAAGAGGAGGTTATATAAGCATCTAGCTGGGGTCATCTAGACCCAGCACTCTTTCCTGCTCATGCAGGGGGTCGGACTCGATGATCTATTGAGGTCCCTTCCGACCCTAACATCTATGAATCTATGAATCCTTTATTCTTGGTTTAGAGAGACTAGTAATTTGTTCTTGGCTTTAGTACTTATCTCTTTCTTTAGTACTGTTTTCTCCCTCTTTTCTTTTCTCTATCCTCATCTTTTTAATTCATTGTTCATCTTTGTTATATGTACACTCTACCAGAAAACATTAGACATGGAAAACAAACTACCCAGGATCATTGAGTCAACCAAACTGACAATACAAGTTGGTCAATGGAAAGAGGGTTTTATATTGAAAGAGTCTACATGGTTTTCTTTTATGGTTTTCCTATAAAATCATCACCTGGAACTTAACCTTTACTGCTATACAGTCTTCATAAAATGGATCCTTGTTCTCTTCTTACATAGGTGTAAACACCACTGGCTTCAATGGGGCCCTACTGTGATAGATCAGTATAAATGAGAGGATAATTAGGCCAGTCACAGACCTCTCAAAGCTTCCATCCAGTTCATGGGGAGCTTTTGTTGGCACTCACACAACCTTTACATTATAAAGGTACTGACAATAGACACTAGGATCTGTAACAAATGAGCCAGAAAAGTACAACAGCAACCTGGATCCAAACATATTAAACAAAGATAAAAATAAGCACAAATGTATCTTAGAAGTAGAGATGGCTGAGGCAGGTCAGACAGTATTTGTACAGCAGCTTTCAGTGAAGTACTTATATCATCATGGCAAAAAGCAGGCTGGCCCTTTGATGGAGGTATTGCCACTTGTGATTCAATTTGTACCCTTCCAGATTTCAAGGGTTTGTTTTATTTTTCCTAAAAAAAGGAAAAAGATTAAAACTGAGACCAGAAGGCTAAAGGTTCCATTTTAAACTGGCCTTAACCTGGGTCATTTTCATAACCCTCCAGAGTTTATTTCATTGTCCTACAATTCATAAAACAGATAATGGTTAATTGCTTCAAAATGTAGTTAACGAGTGTCGCTACAGCTCCCAAGGCATGGGGTCAGGTCCCACTCTACTCATTCCCAAGGCTACATTTAATGGATTCCACTGAAAAGGAGTACATAGTCACTTAAGCTTGGAACTGGATATTGTTCTGGCCACATTAATGTATTTACTCAAAAACAAGACAAGGTTTTGTTTTTCCTCTCTATCATCAGGGGAGGAAAAGCTTAATCTTAGACTGGAGTACTGGCTTGGGGTAGGTGACAGCTCAGCTCCAGGTTTGACTAATGTGTCCCCCTTCCCCAGCTCCCCCACAATGCACACATTGGTGGGAGCTGCCCGCCCATGCCCCTGGACAAGTCGCCAAGCTTTCATTGCCCCACAACCTGGCCTGGCCAGGGCCCAATTCCCTGTGAATGGGGCCCTGGCCATGCTGGGTCATGGGGCAATCCCCACAGTGCAGCAGAGAGCAGGGCAGGGGTGAATGACTCACCCCTGCCCCTACTCCACTCCCTCCTGCACTGTGGGGGTCTCAATCTGTCTCCCCCAAGCCCAGGCAGCCAAAAGAAACTGACTGGCATTCTGTGTTGGGCCAGCTGCAATCCTGGCACATCCTGCTCCCCTGCTGCAGCAGCCTGTGGCCGAGCTGCCTTAGCATTTAGAGCAGGGGACTGAGCTCCGTTAGTCCCCGCCGCTTCCATCGCCTATGCCCCAGCCCCAATCCCTCCCTTACTGTGGAGACATTGATCTGCCCCCCTCCACCATGCCCCTTCCCTGCTCCTTCTGCCCACCACAAGAGACTTACCAGCTGGAGGCAGTTGTCCAGTGTGGTGAGGACTGCTGGCTGTTTAATCTATGGCTGATCTCTGAAGCAGCACCGAATCTTCGGATCCGATTCAGCTGAATCAAATTGGGACAGTGATTTGAATCACCGAATCAAATCACTGTCCCATGAAATAGGCCGAATCCGAATCCAAAGTGAATACTTGCCACTTTGCACAGGCCTAGAAGCTAGAGTTGAGCCAGTGCCTGTCCTGGGCCATATGGCAGTGGAGGGAGCTTGTAACTCCATTCCACTGCACTTTGGCCACCTGGCCCAGCCCAGACTGTCCCTGTTCCTTCTGCTTAGCTGGGCTGGGTCAGGGCTGGGGCCAGGGACACCAGTGCCACTGACTGCCCTAGAGCCAGGGTGGCCCAGAAGGTAAGTATCTAGGGACTGCTGGGGGAGGGGCAGCAGACATAGAGGGCAAGAGGCAGCAAGGAAGTAGGCACAGGGACAGAGGAATCAAGGGGCATGGGAAGCAGGTACTAGGGCTAGGCAGCAGGAGTCAGGGGACAGGCACAGGTAGGGAGAGGAAGTATCTGGTGAGAGGGGTAGGAGACAAGGGGCAGATACCAGAGGGGCAAGTGGCAGGTGGGCAGGCATGGGGGAAGCAAAGAGCGATGGGGCAGGCAGTGATGGTAAGTGGTGGGGGTCTGGCCCCTTGCCCCCTCCAACTGCTTTTCCTGCCACAGCAGTAGGGAGAGGAGAGGAGAGGAATTAAGATGACTCTTCGATAATTAGATTCTATACATGGAAAAAATATCAATGTTATAATTTTCCATTTATAGAATCTGATTATTGGGCATTCATCTTAAATTTGAAGTTGTCTTGGATTTAGGTAAATATGGCTCTTCTTTGCATGTCAGGAGCTGCATGCAAAAGCAGCATGCCTCATCTATGTTAGCCCTATGAGTATTAGATTCAGGTGGAACCCTGATGTGATAGCTTCACTCTGAGTGTGAATTCCTTCTTCAGTTAGTGCTGAGCAGCACCCTACACAATGTACTGAAAACCATGCTAAACACCATGTTTCCATGATCCCTCCCTGGATCAAAACTGCATCTGTGCAAAAGGGAAAAAGTAAAATTCATGGGCAAGAGAGATCAAAATCTGTAACGTATACATAAACCACATGGGAATGTTGGTTCTCTTAACTACTGGGTTGACTTGGTATTCGTTTAACTCTGCAACCTAAAACTAAACATCAGCTTAAAATAATACAAGTACTATGTGAACAGGGGAAGATCCAGAAGGCATGACTGCACTCCACTTTGGGTTGGAGTGTGGGAGCCTCTGGGGACTTAAGTCCCAAAAGCAAGTGAATATCCTGCCTCCCTTCCCCTTTGTGCTCAAATGCACATCTCCTACCCTTCCTTTCTCTTTCCTATCCCTCCCACACCTGCTGCTGGTTTTTCTTGATGCCTGGGAGGGCTGGGAAAGCTCCAGAATTGCTCCTGCCTGCCCCATCCAGGCTGCACAGGGGCTGCTCTCAGCTACGGACAGCAGCAGCAGCAGCGAGACAGGAAAGTAGTCTTCCCCTCCCTGCCCTGTCTCCCCAGGACCAGATGAGGGGAGAGAGAACCCCCCTGACCATGTTGCCCTGGCAAGGGGTCAGGCCAACTCTTAGGATCTCAATATTGCGCTGTTAGACAGGAGGGTATAACACAATTGCACATATACAAACACACAAATCAATTAAGTACATACACATGCACACTACCAGCTCAGGCACATACACATTCAAACCAGCCTAGGCACGTGCATACCTATTACCAAGTCAAGCACATACACTGTAAACCCCAAAAGTTAGACACAGCTCACTAATTCGTATATCGTGCACACAATGACATATGTATGTATGTGTATACACACACACACACACAATCACACTAGCAACTCAGATACACACACACATTCAAAATAACTAGTCTAGGTTCATGCACACCTATCACCAGTTTAATCCCCTACATGCTACACACACCAAATTTAGACAGAATCAGTTACCAACACCTGCACATCCAATACACATACGTGGATTACTAATTCATCCTTCCATCCATCCATCCACCCATCCTTGGCAAAGTCTTTGAAAAAATTATCAAGGCTCACATTTGTGAGAGCCCGGCAGGACAAATTATGCTGAGGGGAAATCAGCACGGGTTCGTGGCAGGCAGATCGTGCCTGACCAATCTAGTTTCTTTTTATGACCAGGTTACGAAACGCCTGGACACAGGAGGAGGGGTGGATGTCGTATACTTAGACTTCAGGAAGGCCTTCGATATGGTATCCCACCCCATACTGGTGAACAAGTTAAGAGGCTGTGACTTGGATGACTACACAGTCCGGTGGGTGGCGAATTGGCTGGAGGGTTGCACCCAGAGAGTCGTGGTGGATGGGTTGGTTTCGACCTGGAAGGGTGTGGGCAGTGGGGTCCCGCAGGGCTCGGTCCTTGGACCGATACTCTTTAATGTTTTCATCAGTGACTTGGACGAGGTAGTGAAATGTACTCTGTCCAAGTTTGCAGATGACACAAAGCTATGGGGAGAAGTGGACACACCGGAGGGCAGGGAACAGCTGCAAGCAGACCTGGACAAGTTGGACAAGTGGGCAGAAAACAACAGAATGCAGTTTAACAAGGAGAAATGCAAAGTGCTGCACCTAGGGAGGAAAAATGTCCAGCACACCTACAGCCTAGGGAATGACCTGCTGGGTGGCCCAGAAGTGGAAAGGGATCTTGGAGTCCTAGCAGACTCCAAGATGAACATGAGTCGGCAGTGTGACGAAGCCATCAAAAAAGCCAATGGCACTTTATCGTGCATCAGCAGATGCATGACGAATAGGTCCAAGGAGGTGATACTTCCCCTCTATCGGGCGCTGGTCAGACCGCAGTTGGAGTACTGCGTGCAATTCTGGGTGCCGCAATTCAAGAGGGATGCGGATAACCTGGAGAGGGTCCAGAGAAGGGCCACTCGTATGGTTAAGGGCCTGCAGACCAAGCCCTATGAGGAAAGACTAGAGAAACTGGATCTTTTCAGCCTCCGCAAGAGAAGGTTGAGAGGTGACCTTGTGGCTGCCTATAAGTTCATCACGGGGGCACAGAAGGGAATTGGTGAGTATTTATTCACCAAGGTGCCCCCGGGGGTTACAAGAAATAATGGCCACAAGCTAGCAGAGAGCAGATTTAGATTGGACATTAGGAGGAACTTCTTCACAGTTAGAGTGGCCAGGGTCTGGAACAGGCTCCACCCAGGGAGGTGGTGCTCTCCCCTACCCTGGGGGTCTTCAAGAGGTGGTTAGATAGGCATCTAGCTGGGGTCATCTAGACTCAGCACTCTTTCCTGCTTATGCAGGGGGTCGGACTCGATGATCTATTGTGGTCCCTTCCAACCCTAACATCTATGAATCTATGGTATATGAATTCATAGATTCATACACACAATGATATCTATATATGTATGTATGTATATATATGTGTGCGTGTGTGTGTGTGTGTATATTCACTAATTCACACACATACCACCCACCTACACATACACACAGGTGAGTTCCTAAGTTGGTTGTTGTGATGTGTGTGTATGCATGTGCTTGGGATACCTGGGGAAAGGTTTAAGGTAAAAAGTAGAAGTGTAGGGCGTTAAAGTTACTGGAAATGAAAGTCACTGGGACCAGGATTAAAACCAGTAGACTAGAGGAGCCTGGGCTGAAGAACTGAGGCTCAGGGGTAACTTTAGGTTAATTAATCTTAACTGATTAAAAGACAATGCCCAAAGCCTGCAGAACAGGGAAGCATGCCGACACAGAGTCTGGGACTGGAGCCAGAGCTATGGGGGAGCTGAAAAGGTAGATGGGGACAGGGAAAATGGTACTAGGGTAAAGTGTGGGTGTTAAAGAGTGGCTCTGGGTGTGGGGAGCCAGAAAAGTTGCAGGGAGCGGCAGTAGGTGCTGGAAGCTGGAGAAAGCTGCAGGACAGCTAATAGGAGCTGGGAAGCTGTGGGGGGGGAGGGGGAGGGAAGATTACAGAAGGTACGGGGAAGCCTGGAAACAGAGAGATGGGCAGCAGAAAATCACAGGAAAAGCAGCAGGCAGCAGGGACCACAGGAAAGCAAGGAGAGGCTGAGAGGTGGCAGAAAAGGGGAGATGGAATTGGGAGGAGATCGGGAAACTAGCAGAGAGGGTAGGAACTGGAGCTGAGAGAATGAAGCTGGAATTTAAGATAGGGAAAGACTGGGATTCAGTAAAACATGACCCAGCTCGGGGTTGAAAATGACAGTGGTTTTATTGAACAGGGGAGATGGTTACACAATGCCAAATTGGTTCCCTTGCACCCACCCACCCACACGCAATGGCAGCAGGGGTTAGAGAGGCTTGGTGCAGGAGCTGAAGTACACTGAAGTCCAGGAGGAGAGAGAGAGAGAGACTCCAAATTGTAGGAGGTGGTGTGCAGGTAATATCTACCTATTCAGGCTGGAAAGGGGTCCTTGTCCAGTAGATGTTGTCCAGAGGGGGGTCGCTGGCAGGGCCTCTGGGTGGATAGGTGGTGAGGCATGGTGCTGGTCCACATGGAGAGGGCATCCCACTGGGTCTGTCTTCACTGCCCCTTTTTATAGGGGCAGACCTTGTGTGACCCTAATGACAGAAGGCATGCCCAGGCAAGGGTCAGGCCCTGGCGAACTAAGCATGTGTGCTCCCTGCAGGGATGTGCAGTTTCGGGTGTCTGTAGTGGTGAGAGTTGCTGGTTCTGCAGGGTCTTTTGTCTTTCAAATTCTGGTCTTGTCTCTGTTCCTGGGTGAGGTCTGTGGTTCCTGGATGAATCAATGTGATGCGATGGCCCAGTCATTACAGACCATTCAGTAGAGGCCTCTACCATTGTATCCATTGTATTTCAATTATTCCCAATCACACTCATTCATCAGGGAACCAATTTACATGGGAGGGTATAACAGATATCTGCTCTGGGCCGATCTAAACGTGGCCCGCACACCTGTTCCTGGGGCAACTGCCCATCTTCTCTTCTGCCACGCCTTGCTGTTAATTGATGTTAATTACCGGGAGGCTGCCCTTGTACTGCCCCGATGCCTTTGGGCGCTATCTGCGGCTCCATTTCCTCTTATTCCTCTTCCTTTCCTTTTATGTCCTAGCCTTATTATAATCTGGCCGCCCCCTCCTCTGGGGCTTCTCAGTAACACCACCCCTTCCTCTGGGGCTTCTGAACTGCCCCTCTCTGGGGCTGGGGTCCATGCACCCCGAATGCTGTGCCCTCGCTGGCGCTGAGGTTCCCACACTGCTGTGGGTCCCCTTTGAGGCCTCGTCCAACCCCTAGTAGCCTCACCCAAACCACCAGTCACAAACAGCAACACAAATGTAAGCCCCTTGGCTATAACAAATGGAAGCCACCTGGCCATAACAAAAGTCCAGCCTACCAGGAAATACTCCATCACTCAGCCGTGTCAGCCACTGCACCTTCAGTCAGGCTGCTCCTCTCTTCCATGAGAGAGAGAGTTCCTTCCTCCTTGACTGCTGGCAGGGAACTCCCTCTGGCCCCAGCCCCTAGGGTTTATAAGGGAGCCAGGCCCTGCCCCTTCTGGTCAGCTGACCTCCTCTGGTTGCCCTGGCAACCAACAGCTGGGCTCCTTATTCACTGCTAGGGCTCCCTCCCTAGCAGTTTCCCCTCTTTAGGAGCAGGGCACCTCTGTGCTCTGTGACAGAGGGGTACGTGACTCATACAGTTGCAACATGGGATGCCCAGGCAGAGGACACAAGATGAAGGCCTGACATATAAAATGGAAACTTGACATGACTTTGGTTCACTTACAAACACAGGCCTAAACCATACAACATCCATATGAAACAATAAAAATCAATACGGAAATGATAATAATACAATATACAACAGTAAGAATCAATACAAACCTAATAATAATATACTATAAAACAATGGCTATCCAAAACCAAAAACTTGCTATCAAAATAAAAATGTTAAAGCTTATCCTAAGTCTGAACTCACTTATACTTATCTATAGGGAATAGAGAGGGAGAGACAAGGCCAGAAATGGTTGGGGAAGGGGAGGGAATCCATTTTAAAATAAATGCAACCCCCCCCCCCCCCCAAAAAAAAAAAACAACCCAAAAAACTGGGGGTTCTGCTATAGCCATCCTTGATGTCCCTATCCCCATCCTCAGCTGAGTCCATCCCCCATGAAATTTGGCTGAGGTGGGCAGGAACAGTTCTGGAGCTTCCCCTGGCCCTGGGACAACAGGAAAAGCAGCAGCAGCAGGTAGGGGAGTGGGGGAAGTGGATGGGTGAGTTGTGCTTCTGAGTACCAGGAGGAAGGGAGGGAAGTTTTTCACCTACTTTGGGGACATAAAAAAGTTCTGGGATGCTCCTACGGCACAGACTGCCCATATGGGAGGAGGAGGAGGCTGGGAACAGAGTTGTGCAACCACCCCTTTAGTGTGGTATGCTGCTCTGCACACCTACTTGAGGAAATCCAAGATCCACCCCTGAACGAGAACTTACAGAAAATGTTTCACTCCCTTTTGCCCAAGTCGATGTTACTCGCAATCCTTACTTTGTTAACCTTGTGATAATGTCTGACCCCCAAATTCAGTCTAAGCACCCAATTCCAAGTCAGCCTTCCTTGATTTCAGAGCTTCATTCTTTCTTTTAATTCTTTGAGAACTTACCAATCTGAGAGGAGATGCAAACACACAGCTACGGATCCTAGTGCCTCACTTGATCATTTCACTGAATTCAAATATCCCTTTCCTTTAACCTGTTCTTCTTCTTAAACCCAGACATCTGCTCTGTGCAGAAACTGACATCTAAATCAACCAATATTGACATGTCTGAGGTATCTGACTTTTAGATCAAACACATTTCCTGGTACTCAGTTTACCTCAATTATTTCACTTTTGCCTTCACATGTTGGCATTCCACCTGCAAATATACTAACCACTCTGGCAATGACACAATGCAGTCAGTAGCAATGAAATGTTGAGCACTAACCAGCGCCCCCCACCCCCAATCAAAACAGTAGCATTTGCAGAGACCCTACAAGCAGCTTCTAAAGTAACCTTTTCTGTATTCTTACCCTGCAACTGAAAGAAATCAGCCAAGCTTTTAGAGGGCTACAATTCATATCAAGCATGAAAAATGCAGCCTTCATTGGTGGGACATGCCACATTGCTTCATGAGATTTAACAGTTTTCATATAATGTGAAATATTTCTGTATGTATTGAATTCACCTTTGCAAAGAATGACACCATAACTGTTTGGTTTAAAGACACAGAATATAGCTTCCCACTTAGTTTGGTGCCAACCCTGATATTGTGTTGACTTGGGTGAAAAACACATTTGAGCATTTTATTTAATATTTGGCAACTACTATTCATATTGATTCACACCTGTAAAGATGGCAATAGTATTACTAACGGGCAAATGAGATGGCCACTGAAATAAGAATTGTGGTTGGAGCAAGAATCTGAAAGTTAGTATTCTTCTGATCAATTCTGCCTTAACTCCTTTTCTGATTTGGACAAGAGATTATAGCTCAATGGTTCAGTTTATACATGTATGAAATGGGCTCAGTCATACCTGTTAGTATCAATGCCAAGTGTAATTCAATTTGCAGAGTGCTTGGTGATCATCAAGTGACAATGCAAAGAATGACCAAATAGCATCACTACTAGTAGATTTCAAATTAGAAACAGATCATAACTAGGCCAGGCATGACACATCTCTTAACGTATAGTCAGCACAACCCGCATTACACCAATATAGAAATTAGTGAACAGCTTCCTGAAAGCAGCTTCCTGTACCCACCAAATATAAGTAGGCTTTTTCCACAGAAGCATAATGCATAAGGGCAGTTGAATGATCCGAGCTAAAAGCTGGATAAATGACAACAATTATTTCCTTTTGATGCTGAATAATAAAATGTGCCTCAAGCCCAGGAGTTCAAAGTGCACTGCTAATTTAATATTACAAAACCAATTCACTGTTCACTCAGCTGTCTATCATGCAGCAGCATTATCAAATGCTAATACCCTCAAAACAGAGGGCTATGCCTCTGTTCCTTACCTTCTTTCAAGAGGCCAGATTAAACAATGAACAGGTAGTCAGATACATGTCCCAGTTTCTGACAATCTGACACTCAGGTAATGAGAATGGCACTGTACGTGCAGTCATTGGAGCCAGGGGAAAATCCATCTGTCTACACAGCCCAAATACCTGGGCTTGGCATAATGGAGCCCAGGGAGGGGCGGGGGGGGAGGGGATGAAGGAGAAGGATCCTTAGTAACTTGAGCATATTGTTATAGGCTGGGTTAAACCTCATTGAAGGCAGTAACTCTAAAGCCCTATTTCATTCAAATAAAATGTAAGAAAAACTAGGAGCCTCAAACCAGAATGCTGGCATGTCACTACCCGAAACAAAGCTATGCATTAGTCTTCTCAAGAATGAAAATTATATGAGTGGAGGGCTTATCAGGGTATTACTGTGCTTGGAGCCAGGCAAGAAATGGTCTTTTGCCATTTGTCTCCTCTTGTTTTCAGGGAAACAGGATTGTGTATTTCTTGCATATACAGGGCCATAGAAAGATAACTCAATCACTAAACTCTCTGCCTAACTGGACTTGAAAAACTCTGATTTTTTGGCTCCAGCCAATTAAAAAAAAGAGAATAATCAAGAGTTAAATGTTAGAGATGTTCCAGAAAATGCTGTTTAATACGGAAAAAAAGATGCTAGAATATAAATTAATATATTTTCAACAATAATTCCCTGTGCTAAGCAGAACCTGGCAAGCCTATCTCAGTTATATGAAAATGAACAAAAGTTCATCATTAGTTCTATTAATGTATAACAAAAAATGCACAAAGGAGGCAAAGAGACTGAATTAGTTCAAATGAAAAGGTTACTGGTATAAAACCCCCATGCCTTTTTATTGTCAAAAGCTGTTCAGTGACAGAGCCCCTTTGATTACACCAGAAGGTAGAGAAATCTACAGTTAAATGGTCAAAAGTACCCCAGGAAATAGCAAAGATTAAAATAAAGAGGCTAAAATCTAAAACAATACAAATTATAAAAAAGCAAAAATGAAAATATTTTAAAACAAATTTGGAAAAATTAGGTTCACATGTTATCAGAAAGAAATAAATTGAAAATGGAATTTAGAAACCAGAAACTATTAGCTTGGGATAAGTAGAAAAAGACAGAGAAAACATTCATATCAAACAGGTTGAAATGATTGTAAGGATAAAATAAATATCATTAACACATACATACATATGTACATCATACATGGAGTTAACATGAAAGCCTCATTAGGCATCATTCACAATTGACAAATCACTCTGCTTACTTTTAGTATCTCATCCCATCACTGTGTGCCTACCTTTTTGAGTATATAAGACCCCGACCCTGGAATAGCTTTACCCCTTTGGCCTACCCAGCCACATTGGTTTTACTAGGACTTATCATCACAGGCACAGAGCATGCTGGCAGTAGCAACTCCAGTTTGGGGCCCTCAGAAACTCCAGTGACTTTGGTGACTCATGCTATGACTTTGATGGTTTAGGGTTGTAAACTGCACAGGAAAATGATAGCCTCTTCTGTGTGTCCACAATGGGCCTTCAAACTCAATCCGGACTTCAGCTTTGATGTACTACAGCAAGTAACTAGCAATTATTCTTGTGTTTGTTACGCTTTGCTTCTTTTCCCTCCTTCTCCTTTGCCCTTTACCTCACAAGCCCTGAACAGCCTACAGCTAAAACAACAGGCTGTGTCTTCCAGTATAAAAGATCCTTTCCCTATCGTTGGTACTATCTCTGCATGCATTGATCCACTGATGTTTTGACTCATTTGTTCCTCCAGATTTATTCTGGCAAAAGAAGATCACCTGTCAGAAGAGTTATAACCTTGTCTCCTTCTGAAAATGCATTACCACCACAGCCACATTTCACACAGTGAGCACCAAGGTCAGCAGTAGAAAGTGCTCGAAACTAAAAGGTAGCAGCACATCTTCCAATGAAGAAACAACAATAACCCAAGCACATGAGTCTTGCTTGAATGCCTTTACTTTACATTAATATTGTCCTAAGGGATTCAGACTCCATCTCATAAACATAAGAATAACAGAATCAATTCTAACACACACACACGCACACCATTTTTGTATAGTCTCTCCAGTTGCCATGATTAATCCTCAGCGACCATATTCTGTAGGATTCTTTGGTCCTTATAAATCAGTAAGTTCCACCATGTGCTATAAATATGAGTTAAATAAATTCACATTTTTACCAGGCTTGGCACTAACTAGAGCCACAGGAAAATGTAGCTGTATTTACTAAATGGGAATCACATATATATCTATGATTCTCATTGACATTGTTATGCTGAATGAAGCTAAAGGGCTACTACTATCTGGTGAGTTTTTCATCCAAAGGCAATCTCACAGTTAAAACCAAAACCAATGTTTAAACCAAATGCTCTTTAATGGAAGGAGCAATTAAATTCCTGTATACAGGAATTTACAGTAGAGCTGACTGCAAATAATGAAGGAGAGCAGATGTTTAAAGGTGTGTAGAAGTGCAAAAAGTATCTTATGCTTTGATTGTGAACACAACAAAAATACCTATATTGCTGAATTACCACACCAAACAGAGATCTGCCATGCTTGCTCTCTGAACACTACCTCCTAAACCAACGATAAATTAGCTGCTATCATGTAGTGCTATGCACATGCAAATAAGCTCTGCTTTTCATGAAGTAGCGTGTGCCAAGTATGCAGGGCATGTATCAGCACTGGCGGCTGACATAATGGAGAGAGGGACAGTATGCTGGCCTTACTGACTGCCCATTACAGGAAAAAAATCCTGGAAAAATGGCTCTAATCTAGAGATGAAGCAGAGAGACCCAGCTCCTGAGGCCCAAAGCTTACTGGAATAGCAGATTTGGGGATTTTTCTGTATGGGGACTTCATGCTGTTTGTTTCTGTGGTGTTCAGGAAACAGCACATGGTATGTTTTTGTAAATAAACAAGAATACACTAAAGAAATACTTGACTTGTATCATTATTTTTTTTCCTGCTAGAAACAACTCTGAAAGTCCCTCAGTACTGCAGTTAACTACAGTGGCCACAGAAACAGCAATATTAATATGTTGTGGATCTGAAGACAGGGATTAAGTGTAATCTCTAATTTGTAGATGTGCATAAAAAGGTGATTCTATTTCATGGAGATTTTGCCATTTTGAAATGTATTTTCATTTCAGTTCTCAATTATCTGCAAGAGGGAAGCTCCAGGTCCTGGGCAGTCCTGCAGACAGGGTACCCAGGAGCTGGAGGGAGAACAGCCAGAAGCTGTTTCAAAATCTCCTTGGTAGATTTGGTTCTGTTCAGCCTGCTTGGTCTCCATCCCCTGATATCAAATGGCCTTTGCTAATTTAAACAAATTTACAAACCCCACTTGAAAAATGTTTGTTCAGAAGTTTTTTCCAGAGCATGTTAAAGTATCCCCTGAGCAGCATGGACCACACAACTTACACATGATTCTTGGTTGTCTGGCAGCTGTGAGTAGAGGACACTACACCTAGAGCTGCCATAGAATATAGATAAAATATTCACCATCTCATTTCTGTTGTAGCAAGTACAAACATCATTGGGATATATGGAGAAATTCAAAATTTTGGAAAGAATCTATAATTTTTCAAGGTCAGAAGAGCTCTCAAGCATACTCACTGCCAAAATGATTTTTTTTTTAAAGGAAAGAAAAAAATAAAAGAAAGGAGGAGAGGCAGCAAGCTGTATACTTTCCTAGAGGAAAAATATAATTCACACGAGTGGCATAATTGTATATAATATGTAACCACAGGAAATAACTACTTTACCATGTTCATCCATTCAGAAAGGAGAAAATGGAAGTCACTCAAGCTAATCCTTTTTAGACTTGCACAGATTGCCTTCTATTATGGTGGGTCTGGTTTTATACTGCCAACTGTGAACACTGCTAAAGTATCTCCTTGAAAGCTGTTTTTAATTCGGATGCATGGAGCCCATGCACACTATTATAAATGAAAAATGCCCTTTGTGCACATGTTTGTAGTGCTCTCACTGCTGCGTTTCGTCTTTATATGCTGGAAGATATTATGTTTCTGATGTGAGAAGTGCTTATGTTTTCTTGGAAAGGAGCACTATAGGGGTATGTAAAATAATGGATGGTTTAGTAAAAGTGGATTAGGTTCTCCTGTTCATCCAGACAAATATTGCAAGAGCAATGGGGAATCTAAAAGTGATAGGCAACATATTGAAAGAGGAAATAAGTTAAACACAGAAAATATTCATCATGGACTTTTTGGAGTACTCTATAAAACAACAGTCTAGGTAGATAGCTTGAGGGGAATAAATAATGTGATGTAATGTATTTAGTAGGATTTAAAGAAATAAAACAAAGCCTACCCTAGGTTCTCAACACCAATACCTTCATTAATAAGGCAAAGTCCAACCATCGTTAAAGGACTAGATTCTGAAAATGTCAATTGTGCTGACCTACAACGTAAGCTATACGAAAAGCTGTTTCATTAATGATAATGGAACCACAACTAATCCATATGCAGCCCTCTGATCTACCTGTGGCACGTTAGGTGTGTGTATAGTCATTTATCTACCTGGCCTACATTCATGCAGCTTACTTTTAGCCACCTAAATGTAGACCAGAAACAGTGCACGCAGCCATGTGCTGCTCCTAGGACCTACATGGGGAAACCAGTGTAAGTAACTCAGGGGAGGCAGGATTTGGAGGCTAGTGGGTCTGTTGGGGGAGCAGGGGGGTTGCTCAGTATTGGGGAGAGACTGAGGTTAAAAATAGCTCAGGCAGGAGATGGAAATGGTACCATGGCTAAAGTGAGTAGCTGGGCTTCACCAGCCCTGGGGCTGTATTGCAAAATTGCAAATGCTTATAGGTGTTAATGAAATTGGGTTAATTCTTCCTTAGATCAGGCCAAGTTGATGTTGATACAGTTAGTGTGCTTTCTCAGATGAACTAATTTAGTTCAGGTGCACAATTTTTTGGGCAATTTAAGCCTTCGTGTTTGGGCATTTAGATTGATGTAACCCTGATTAGGTTGTCTAAATACAATGCCTGTATGTACCCTTAGGGTGACATGCCTTGTGACTGTGTGACAGGGTTTAGTAAATAGGTTCCACAAGGATTTGTATGGGACTGTAGATAGGCATGATCCTGCTTCAGGTAGCGGGCTGGACTAGATAACTTCCAGAAGTCCCTTCTAGTCATACTTTTCCATGATTTTATGATTCCATGTTAATGAGATCAGGACCTGATCATAAATAAAAAACAGATAAAGAAGTTTTGTCTATGTGTTACAGCTAGACAAGGTTCTTTGGGTAAATCTGGTGTCTTTTGTTAGACCAACTCAAATAGCTGGAAAATTTCTTCTGTGCAAGCTTTTGAGTACAAATACCTTTTAGCAGGCAGTGGATGCATCTGCAGTTGGACTGAGCTCCTCTTGGATGGAAGGAATAGTAAAGAAACCAAAGGCTGATATGCCTGCAAGAAGCCAAAGGCTGGTATGCATGCCAGCGAAGATGGAAATTGAGGAGTCAGTGGGTGAGAGACAAGCTGAAGGGGGAAGGGGAATGAATATAGTTGGTAAATAGTGTAGAGATATCTGGGGAGTCAGATGTTAGGCAGGTTATAATGTGTCATAAATCCAATGTCTCCAATCTCTCCCTAATCCTCAAAAGGAATTTAAAACACATCTTTCACAGATGAGCCGACAAACTTTACTTCATCAACCTACTGGATACAAAAACCATGGACTAAATATAGACATTGGATTTATGACTCATTATAACCCACCTAACATCTGACTCCCCAGGTACCTCTCCAGTATTTACTAACTATATTCATTCTCCTTCCTGCCCCCCACTCCCCACCTGTCTCTCACCCACTGACTCCTCAATGTACAATTTCACTGAATGGCTTTCTTGCATGTGTACCAGGCTCTGGCTTCTCTACTATCCATTCTATCCAGGAAGAACACAAACCAACCTACCAACCAACTACAGATGCTTCCTCAGCCTGATGAAGTGTATTTGTACCCGAAAGCTTGTAAAGAAGAATTTTTTCAACTATTTGAGTTGGTCTAATAAAAGACAACAGATTTATCCAAATAAAATACCCAGTAAAAGACAGCAGATTTACCTTGTCTGCCTATGTCCTTAGACCAACACAGCCACAATGTATACCTGTATTACAGCTATGCATTTTAAATGTGAAAATACTGTAGAAATCCTTTAACCTTGCTGTGAAGAATCAGGTAGCAGGCGAAGCACTGTTGGAAGCAGGATAATATATGGACAAACAGCATTCTTTATTGGCCATTTTTACAATATACTGCTTGCTAATTTCCAAGCACTTCACTGGAATGTACAGTTCTTGTCTGATAAAAGGTAAAATCTCAGCTCTGCTGGATCCCATGGGAAGTCTTGCCATGGAGCCAGGATATTACCCTATCCATTTGTAAAGACTGTCTTTACAAGGCAACCACGTCTCTGATCTGACCACTGCAAGGTATCTCTCACTTAAGCAGGATGGAGAAATTTCAGTGGAACCATATTCTGTCAGAATAAGCAGTTGCGTCAAAAGCAAACAATTTATGAAGCTAGGATGATTTCACTGAAAACCCATTTATCAAAAATGTGGACGTTCCCAAAATATTAAAATGGCTTGCTTTGACATGCACGCAAGTAAGTATTTTAGGGATTTTTTTTATGAGAACTACATTTCTGTTTCAAAATGTTTGCATTATAAACATTTTTAAAAAATGCAAAATAATATCAAATTACTTTGTCCAAAATAAATGTGCCACAGGACCCTTATCCTTTCAGTCTTATTATTTTTCTCAGGAAATTTTGATTTTTTTTCTATTTTAGTTTTGCTCTAATTTGAAGTGAGTTAAATTTTGAAACCTCAAAATTGTTCATGAAACTGAATTTCTAAGTGCTGTAGAGCTCTAACAGCTGTAAAGCCAATACTTTTTTGAAACTACAAGTGACTAAGAGGTTGCCAGATAGCAGTGAATGGCTAACATTACCCTGTGTAGCTGTACAGTCCTCTAGGCAACTATCACTCCAGCTGCTTTTGCCACCACTATCCAGAGATCCCCAAGACTACTCTTTGTGCTATTGAGCAATTGTACTCTTGAACAATCTTACCTGTTTGCCACATACAGCATGTGTTACCAAAGATGCTGCATGGTCACACTGTGCAAATTTTCTTTTTAAGCTTGGATATGGCCTGTCTGGAGAATGTCCATAGTGACCCTCAAAATGCACACAGTCTTTCCTGTAGCTGCAGCCTTGTCCATTAGCTGATTTTACTTAAAGCCAAAAATCATTAAGCCGCCCTGCCAGGACCTCTTTCAGTTGCAGCTTGCAGGCTGAATTTGCCAGTGGCTTTTTCTTTAAAATTACAATTTTAAAAGAATAATTTGTAATCTGATCCACCAGTTCTGAATCCAGCATTTTTTTAAAACAGCCTTTTAATCTAGTACAGATGACTTGTACATCACAGTGACAAAGGACACAATTGGTGAACAATTGCTAACAACCTGGTTACCTTTCACCAGCCTGGCATCCAAATTTAAGCAAAGGAACAGTTCTAATGTCATTACTTTCACAATCCTTCCCTGACCAAATGTTTGTGTTTAGACTCTATTAAACAGAATATCCTATTTTCTAATGATGAGTTTTCTATAGAGTCATATGAACCATCCTGGGTGAGTTCATGAGAGGATCCAACCCATGGGAAGCAGAGATTCAGATAATTTTGAAGTGTAAAGCAGATGTTTTTTAAAGAACCCTGTTTATGTCTTATTTGATAGCAAAAATAGTAAGTTCTCAAAATGAAGACATTTGACTTGGGACTGAGATGGGTTTGGTAGCCCAAAAGATATCTGATAGTGTGCTTTGTCCTACAGTGAAAAAGCAATGGCATTTGCAAACCACAAGAGAGTTCATGATTTTAAGCTTCTGTTGGATGGTTGCAACACTTACAAGAAACCTATTGTATGTATAGCTGAGTGAAACCTTCTAAACACAATATAATTGTAGTTTAGGTATGTAATCCTATGGTTAAGAATAAAATTAATAAGATCCTCAAAATCAAAAGGCTGTATTTGCTTCACTAGCAATGTGACATTTTCATTTTGAATAAAATAGGTCTCACTGTCAGAGCCAGAAGTGATAAAATATTTGTCTCATAGGTGAGAAGAACAAAGCTAGAAAAGGTGCTGGAGGTAAAATTAACTTCTGTAGTGTATGCCAATAGGAGAAGAAAGAAAATCAAGTGACTAAGCCTAACATGGTTGAGAAACACTGATATGATTGTACTGCTTGTCAGTTATAAAACTAATAAAAAGTATGGGTGAACTTGGGATCATCTGAACTATAGTCATGAGGATGTGTTAAAAGAAAACGAGGATGTTTATTTTTGGATAATGCACCTGCCCACTAAAACTTCCACCTAACAACATTCACTTTTAGTCTTTCCTGACTAACACATCATCAGGATTCTAACCAACAGATCAAGTCATCGCTAAAACTTTAAAGCAAAAGTATCAGAAACAGCTACCGCAGCATTTAATAACATGTATCAAAAGACGAAACTACCTCCCTTAAGAGACTGTTTTTTGCTGGTCCTTCCAGAACTTGTTTAATATAGGCTTCAGTGCATTTATCACTTGGAAGAGGATTTCACTTTTAATTTGCTAACTCTAGAAGTGCAGCTTTTTAAAGCTGTAGATGTTCTTGCCTAGCTGATCTGCTCAACTACATATTTCATATTTAAATTTTGACTTTGCTGTGACTTCAAACCCTTTAAACTATGCAACTCAAGTGCAAATTCATACCTCATGATCTGAAAGCTATACTGTGGTTCACAGGTGGTGGTAGTCATCAAAATCTCCTGCCTGTGATCTCAGGTGCCTGATGCACATGGTAACATGACTATTCATCTTATCTGTGGAAAGTACAAGCTGGCACACATGTACATAAGATGTTGCCCTTTCAATAGACAGTTTTCCCCTGACTTCAGGCAGTAATAGTAGCTTACAAGGAAGCAGCAATTACTTCCACCTCTCCTTACTCAAAGGCAGGAAACTTTCATCTTTACTTCCTATTCCTGTGTTTTCCAGGGCAAAACCAAGGAAGGAGAGGTAACATATGTGATTTTACACCCTTTCCAGCTTTGTCTTCTGGAGCCAGGGTGTGGAAAAATTAGACCCTTAACCATCTCCTTCTCAGCCCTTTTCCTAACAATGGTGCTTCCCTTTGGATCTTACTGTGCAAATTGAAAATAGCAACTGACTCAATAACATATAAATACATGCATCCAAATATATCAGACAGACATTTCAAAATAAACAAAACCAGGATTTAGAAATTCTATTCATTATATAGCAACAGAAAATGTCTTTCATTTCTCCAGTTCATTTACCATTTTATTTTTCAAAGGAAATGGACAACAGGCTTATGAACAAAGTAATAAGGACAGAGTTGTGTTGGGAACACAAACTACTCATGGCCTCACTTCTATGTATATATGCCACTCCAACATACAGGAACAGGTACACTTAAAAATTAAGTTACTATTAGCAACTTCTTTTTTGTTCCAGCCTGAATTGTTCATACTGTGGCTCATAAACTCAAAGCTCACATTTATTCACTAACAAGCTCGCTGGTAGGAAAATATCCGATACTGCCATCCCAGAAAGCATATACCTCTATCAGCAAAGAATATTGAAACAGAGGATTAGACATGACAGCTGTTGTAAAAGTAGCATGTAGGAGATGGGGAAAACTCCACAAATTTGTGGACATTTGATCTTTATTTTTACAGTGACAGACAACTATGAAATCTGTGTGTACAGGGAACCTTATTGATAGGTCTAGTGAGACAGGGCTGGAGATAGCTACAGACTGATGTCACATTATGACAGCTTTCTGTCTCTGCATGTTTCTTCTACATCTAAGATGCTACATTCTGGATATCAACTTCCACATGGCTTATATTTATTCTCTTTTCTTTGGTTCTTTTTTAAGACTCTCTGAATTTTCTTACACCAGAAAGTAGCAAACAAAAGCAAACTATTCTGTGATATAATAAAACTAGCTTTATATTGAACATAACTTTCTAGACTTTGTCTAAGTTGCACTGCAGATAGTTCAGGCTTTTGTTTTCATTTTTCCAACAAACTTATTTAACAAAAATTAAAAAAAAAACCAATCAAACAAACCCACAGCCCACAGAGTTCTGGAAGAGAGAAACTGCTGGAGCATACAGACTCTAATGTGATATCTGAATTGACTCCTGTTTCTCCCCCATCTTCTGTATGAGACCAGACAACAAGACAAGTTATTCGTTCAACAAAGAACTTTGCTTCTGCTGTTCACAATGTATTTTGAAGGCAGCAAACTACCCTTCACTTTCTCAAACCCAATGAAACTGTTTTCTAATTTTAGTTTTTCTCAGGGCACCCAGGAGTGTCTTGAGATCCTTTCAAGGGTGATGCAGGGTGCTACACAATGTTAGCATTGTTAGGTGTGCAAACATGATTCTAAAATAAGGCCAGAGATTTCAAATAGGAATTCTAATCTGTTGTGATGTTTCTGAACTCTTTGCAATAGAAAAAAATGCTCTATTATTTTTCTGTAGTTAAGAAAAGACAGAAAGCTTGAGGGGTGCCTTGAGTCTAGCAAGGAGTATCTCAAGTTTAAAAGGTTGAAAGCCAGTAATTCAAGGTATCTAGCATGTGATCTAGTATGGGGCCAAAGTTACAGATATTGCCAAGCCACAGGTACTAAGAACTTTATTACTGAGAACAGGAGCTAAGGGAAGAATCAGACAATTTGAGGTCATAGCTAACCAGAGACTGGACACACTGGACATACTCAAACCTCCTCAATTTCTTGCCTAGACAGAGGCAATTTTTTGCTTTGGAAGGTGCTAATTTGATTGAACTGTTTTCTAAACTTACTAGCTAAGTATAGACAGCCAAAACCCTAAGGTGTAATTGGTTTAATTTTTGCAGGTTTCTTTAAGCTGTGTAGATTGAACCGATAATAAACAGAAGAGGCATTTACTTTTGAGCTGGGAAAGGCAGGCAGAGACCTGTAATGGACCAGGCCAAAATGCGGGGGGGGGGGGGGTACTAGAACATGCCTCCCAGCCTGCTGGCCATTGCTGGGCCATTCCTGATTGGTTGGCTGATACATGCCACCAGTCCCCTGCTGTCCCCACCCACCCGAGAGAGTGGGGAAACAGTTTCCCATCCTGGCTGGCCATGAACCAGGAATCTGCCTATATGGGGGGAGACCCAGACCTTTGGGAGGTTTCTTCTAGCCAGTCTGGGATCCCTCCAAGCCCTGGTCTGCCCAGCTCCAGGTGTGGGGTGGGGAGTAATTCAACCTGCCCCCACCCATGGCTGGGTCAGGCCAGCACAAGTTACTGACATGCAGGGAGGAGGGGGAAAAGAGTCCCCCTCTTGGGGCTAGACCCTGAGTGCTGATCCACTTAGATGTGAGAAGGGGAGTGATTCTCTCTCAAAGTGGCTTGCCCAGTGGGTCACTAACATGTAGGGGAGAGGGAGGAATGAAGCAGCCCCATCCTAGTCTTCATCTGCCAAACTGGTATCTTCCAAGCTGAGGGGGCTGGACCCTGGGGGGTTTTCTCCTATCCGTGCCTGGCCAGGCCGGCTCCACAGAAAGAAAGATTGGGCCCTGTACCTGGCATAAGCCCCTGGGGCTGCCATTGTGTCCTGCTAGCTGCTACTGGTGTCAGGCTTCAGAGGGATGTGCTGGGCATCCTGGGACACTTGCTCCAGGTGGTGGGGATGGGAGCTCTCCATAAAGGTCAGGATCAGGTCCCACTGCCCAGCACAAGCCTTGGGCTACTTGGCACAGCCCTCTGGAACCTGGCACCCTCAGCAGCCAGCATGATGTGCTAGAAAGTCTTGGAGGCTTGCAAAGGGTAACAAGGTAGGTGCACTCTGTTGGCTTAGAAATGGTATTTAAAGGCCCGTTTTTTGGGAATTGGTTTATAAGTATAGATATATGCATTATAAGGGGTCAAGATGGGCAACAGGGGTTAAATTGATTCCTAAAGAGCTTGGGACACACACACGCAGCTTCTCATGGCCCTGAAAACAGACAAGCACAACAAGGCCAACAGATAGAAATAGCCTGAGAATTGAGGGGGCATGCCATACCACAAGATCATAGCTTTCAAGGCAGACAGGTTATCTAACACAACAAGGACACACAGCCTGGGAAGCAAAGAAGTATATACCAGACTGTCCCATAACACAAGATAACACAAGTGACACCAGCAATAAGGCCCCAGAGCAGCAGGGGAGCTGAGTCCTGGTTTGGGGGGAACAGACCAAACTAGGAAAAGGCCCAGAAGGCTACATGGACATATGACCACAGAGAGACAACCAACCAGAGAAAGCCACAGATGAAGAGTCATCAGGAGTCATCAAGGGGGAAGAAGAATTCAAAAGCAGAGACTTGAGATAAACAAAGGGTCCCTCCCATCCCTCCCTGTTCTTCTCATCCCTCCTCCTTCTCCTCCCTGAGAAGGGTCCCCATCCCTATCCCTTTCCCCCAGGAAGGGTCCTCAAGGCTACCACGGACCAAGGGCATACCAGCAGCCTGTCTCATGCACCCCACTGGAGAGGGGCTGTGGGCCTCAGCATCCCAAGGCCCACAGGAACTAGTGGACCTCAGGACCACAGGATCAGCACTTCCTCAGTATAGGAACTAGCAGACCTCCTGCATCTAAAAAGAAAGACCTATAAAGGATGGAGGACGGGATCCACCTCCAGGGAGGAATATTCCGCACTGGTCCAGACCTGCAGGGAGTGGACCAGGAAAGCCAAGGCTGCAACAGAACTTGAACTGGCTACTAGGATCAAGGATAATAAAAAGTCCTTTTTCAGATATGTGGGGAGCCAGAGGAAAAGCAAGGGCAACATTGGACCCCTGCTAAACCAGATGGGACAACTGATGACCAGTGCCCAGGAAAAAGCCAGCCTACTAAATGACATAAAAAAACTAGAACTCTTGGTTCCAAAATGATACCTTTTATTAGACCAACTGGAAAATGGCAAGAAAACTGTCTTTTTCTGCAAGCTTTTGGGATCAAAGTCCCTTCATCAGGCTCTGGGAAAAGTGTAGGTGGTACAAGATGGTAAAAAATCCCCATAGGTAGGAAATAAACTTCATTTTTGCACAGAGGGAGCTGAAGATGGAAGGCTGTCCCTCTGGGCCCATGAGAATGTCTTTGTGAGCTGTGTTGAGTAGCATTTTGATGTGTTGATCAGATCCCTACCAGGGAAGGTAGAATTCCTTCCCTGGAGGTGTCAGATGGCAGGCAGGGAGGTAAAAAAACTTCCTTGTTGTTCTGCAATGAAGCTTAAAATCCAAAATCGACTAAAATTCAGCATCTTCCATGTTTCAGGGGTGGTTTTTGTATGTTGTTTTGTCTAAGACGAGCACGGTTACCAAGTACACCCCTGAACCTACTAAGTGGGTACTTTGTGTCGGTCTTTTACCAGTTCCACAGGATGCCTCTGCCCATCACGGGACAGGGAGGCCCGAGTGAGGGAGATTCCTTGCCTTCCATCAATGCTGACCTTATGAAGGAACATCTTGAGAGGCTGGGCATCTTCAACTCAGCTGGCCCTGACAATCTATATCCCAGGGTACTCAAGGAGCTGGCTAGCATCATAGCTCAGCCCCTGGCATGGATCTTCGAGAACTCGTGGTGCTCTGGTGAAGTACCTGAAGACTGGAAGAAGGTCAACGTGGTGCCTATCTTCAAGAAAGAGAGGAGAGTGGATCCACCAAACTACAGGCCTATCAGCCTGACCTCTATCCCAGGGAAGGTCTTAGAAAGATGATCAAAGGGGCCATTCATAATGGATTGGCCGATGGCAACATCCTGAGGGATAGCCAGCATGGGTTTGTTGTGGGTAGGTCTTGCTTGACCAATCTTATTTCCTTTTATGACCAGGGGACCTATCACCTGGACAAGGGAGAGGAGATTGACGTTGTATATCTTGACTTGGAAAAAGCCTTCAATTTGGTATCCCATGATCACCTCTTGGCAAAAGTACCCAACTGAGGCCTCAGGTCCACCATGATCCACTGGCTGAGGAATTGGATCCATGGTAGGACCCAGAGGGTAGTGGTTGATGGAAGTCAATCATTGTGGTGCCCTGTGATCAATGGGGTCCCTCAAGGCTCTGTCCTTGGACTTGTATTGTTCAACATCTTCATTAATGATGTGGACATTGGAGTCAAAAGCAGACTGGCCAAGTTCGTCAATGATACCAAACTTTGGGGTAAAGCATCCACACCTGAGGACAGGGGGGCGATCCAGGCTGACCTTGACAGGCTCAGGAAATGGGCAGATGAGAACCTAATGGTGTTTAACACTGAAAAATGCAAGGTTCTCCACCTTGGGAGGAAAAACCTGCAGCATGCTTATAGGCTCTGCAGTGCTAAGCTGACTAGCACTACGGATGAAAGGGACTCGGGGGTCATGATTGACCACAAGATGAACATGAGCCTTCAATGCGATGCTGTGGCTAGTAAAGCAAGCAAAACGCTGGCTTGCATCCAGAGATGCTTCTCAAGCAAATCCCAGGACGTCATTCTCTTATTGTACTCAGCCTTGGTGAGGCCACAGCTGGAGTACTGCATCCAGTTTTGGGCTCCACAATTCAAAAATGATGTAGAAAAGCTTGAGAGAGTCCAGAGGAGAGCCATGTGCATGATCAGAAGTCAGGAAAACAGACCTTATGATGAGAGGCTGAGAGCCATGGGACTTTTCAGCCTGGAGAAGCGCAATCTCAGGGGCAATCTGATGGCCACATATAAGTTTATAAGGGGTGTCCACCCAAATCTGGAGGAACGTTTGTTCACCAGAAAGCCCCAAGGGACAACAAGGTCTAACAGTCTGACTGCAAGACGATTTCAGGCTGGACATAAGGAAAAATTTCTTTACTGTCCGAGTCCCCAAGTTCTGGAATAGCCTGCCACCGGAGGTGGTTCAAGCACCTACATTGAATGCCTTCAAGAGAAATTTGGATGTTTATCTTGCTGGGATCCTATGACCCCTACCGACTTCCTGCCCCTGGGGCAGAGGGCTGGACTTGACGATCTTCCAAGGACCCTTCGAGTCCTAATGTCTATGAAATCTATGAAGCTGTAGCCTTACCAAGGCCAAGTACAGCGGGAGGATTACATCCTGACATTTACTTGAGAAGCATCTATAGATGCAAGCCAGGGTTTTGTTTGCTTTACCAGCTGCAACATTGCACTGGTGGCTCATGTTCACTTTGTGGTCAATCATGACCCCCAAGTCTCTTTCAGCAGTGGAGCTAGCAAGCATAGCACTGTTGAGCCTATAAGTACGCTGCAGGTTTGTTTTTTTTCTGAGGTGGGGTACCTTGCATTTATCAGTATTGAACGTAAACAGGTTTGTGTCCACCCACTTACTAAGTTTATCCAAGTCAACCTGGATCACTAGCCTATCCTCAGGTGTGGATGCTCTGCCCCAAAGTTTAGTGTCATTGGTGAACTTAGCTTGTGCGCTTCTGACACCGATGTCCACATTGTTGATAGATGTTGAAGAGAACCGGTCCAAGGACAGAGGCTTGGGGGATGCCACTGGGTATGGAGTGCCATAATGACTCGCTGCCGTCGACTACTACTCTCTGGGTCTGACCTCAGAGCCAATTTCCCAGCCATCAGACTGTGGTGTAGCTGAGGCCACAGTTGGCCAATATTTCCATGAGGAGGTCATGGGACACCATATCAAAGGCTTTTTTAAAGTTCAGGTATATGACATGAATCTCTTCTCCCTTTTCCAGGTGATACATCACCTGGTCATAGAAGGAGATGACATTGGTCAGGCAAGACCTACCCATGACAAACCCGTGCTAGCTATCCCTCAGGATGTTGCCTTCAACCAGCTTGTACAGAAGGGTCTCCTTGATCATTTTCTCAAGAATCTTACCAGGTATTGAGGTCGAGCTGATTTGCCTGTAATTCCAATCTACTTTCTACCCTTTCTTGAAGATGGGTACCACATTGGCCTTCTTCCAGTCTTCAGATATTTCACTTGAGCGCCATGATTTTTTTAATATTTTTGCCAATGCTTGAGCTATGACACCTGCCAGCTCCTTGAGTACCCTAGGGTGTAACCTGTCAGGACCAGCTGACTTGAAGGTATCCAGACTCTCAAGGTGATCCTTTACTAGATCATCACCGATGCTGGGTATAAATACGCCCTGTCTCTCGCCATCCCACATCTTGCTAGGCAGGGCGGTCCCACTGGACTGATGAAAGATGCTTGCATCAGACAGCAGAGCCTGAGCCTTTTCTGCATGGAGTGCTGCAGACCCCACCACCACCCAGCAGAAGCCCCCCAGGTAATGCATCCCAGTAGCAGCAGCCAGCGAGATGTGCCAGGCAGCCTCAAGGCTTGTGCCAGGTGGCAGGGATGGGACTGCTTCAAAAAGGGGTGGGTTGGGGGAAGCCCCGCTCACCATGCAGCCTCCCGTGCTGGCTCAGAGCCAGGGCCGTGTGGCAGGGGAGCTCCATTCCCTGCCTCCCGCTGTGGGTCAGAGGCAAAGACTTGCAGGGGGTAGGACTCTGCATCCAGCTTGGCCTGGAAGGAGAACCCCCTTTTGGCATAGCCCACCCATCTGGGCAGACCCCAGCTGGAGTGGGGGAGAGCCCAGGTCAGTGGGGGTTTCTTTCCCTTTATTCAACCCCCCCCACCCCATCCACTCTGTGGCAGCCTAGGTGGGGCTAGCCCAGCTGGCCAGGGCAGAGGAGCACTGACAGAAGCTAGCCTGCCTACCCACAAGAGCTTCTGGGATACTGGGGTACTGTGACCTAACTTCAGTCAGGAAGGTGTCTAGAACAGAAGTTCAGTAGACAAGTGTAACCTAAATCAGTTAAGTCTGATATGACAGCTTCCAGGTTTATCTTAACCAGGGTTCAGACATATTGAAACTAGTCAATGTGCACTGAATTTTTATTCTGTTACAGGTTTAAATTCATTTTCATGTTTGACTACGACATTTCAGACCATTCAGGTGGATTCTCATAGATATGCTGTTCTAGATGAGGACATTTTTTAATACTTTCCATAATGACTCAGTGAAATGAGGAGATGCTGGATGAAGCCAGGTGTGAACTGCTTCCTCAATAGAATGAAGATCTCTCAGTTCCAACAATTGTGCCTTTCTGAAGCAAAGGGGTGGACTCTTCAGGGAACCCCCTGAATCCAGAAAAGCACCAGGGCACTTGGTTTTCATACTGTGCAATGCAAAGATAATCACTTCTTTTCCTTAATGTTTGTGTTGCTTTGCACTGCACTTCTGTCATTTTTAAACTTTTGATATGGTTGCCTTTCATTGGTAAATAATCCCTTGATTCATTTCTCACATTAGAATGTATGGCACCCTGGAGTTTCTCCAAAAGAAAATAAGTACAAATATATAAGGGGTGTGATTCTGATCTCATGCTGGTTTTACATTGATAACATTGCATTGATTTCAATGGATTCACTTTGGCTTTAAAGGGGATTTACAATCAGCTCTGGTATTACTCTGAAGTCTGATTTGAGATGATGGCATTTTGAATGAGGAAATTCTATAGCCTCATTCACTGCAGGGTTTGGGTCAGCCCCCATAACATGCTATGCTATTTCTTTATTAAATTTGTAACAACATTGGCTGAAAGAACTGAACTTATTCCTTGCTTGTTTACTGTTGTCTACACGGTTTACTGAATGATTTATTGCACGTTGTGATATTTTTCTGTGTTAACACCTACTCTGGTACACTAGAATAAGACAAAGGAAATACAAAAGTGTCCTTTTCTTGAGCTTTCATAACAGTGTATGGAAGGAAACAATTTTATTTTGACAGATTTATCAGATGGAAAATAAGTTATTTAAAAACAACACCAAACATCTTGCATTATGTTTGTCTCTATTTTTCTTTTTAAAATAATTGTAATTTTGCAAGGCTGAAGTGAGTGGGTTTCTATTGTATTATCATTTCATAATGATATTTTTGTAAGACGATATGCTACACAGCCAAGAAGTACAAATTAAAATAAAAACCATATGTTGTGAACTACAAGTATGTTTTTCAGAAAACAGAAGTGTGTTCTATTGAAGTTGCATAGAAATGATCCTACTAAATGTGAGCAGTTTGGAGCTTAGAGGCTTCCTAACAATTAGTTTTATGTTTTTCATTCACAGCTTATAAAAAAATTCTCAATAGTGTCTATTTGCCGCCTCCCTTCCTTCCCCCACAGGAAGTTCAAAAAGACATCAATAAAGGTCCTTTATGGTTACTAATTTAGTCTCTTGAAATTACCTGCAGTTTGTTAGTAAAAGAGACATTTTAAAATGACTCCTCTGTCTGCCAATTATGGCCTCTCTCATCATGTGCTGGCTCTGCAACAACACCAAAATGACAGCATTTTCTAGTTAGAAAGAAAGAGACGATTCTCTTCCTTACTTTTTTCCCTTTAAAGCAGTTTGGCTTTGTTTTTAAATTCACAAGTAAAAGCAGACTTCATGCAGAATTCAGGTGTAAGTATCTGTTTGTTGCACTGCCCTGTCTGAACACACACAGCTTTGGAGACCACAGGAGCATGGAAATATGGAGATGGTGCTGATCTCTCACTGATAGAAGAGCTAATTACATGATCATCTTGAACTCTCGGCAGTCAATTACTATAATTACTGCAAGCCATTGTGTTGTCATATTTCATTTGGAACAAAATGGCAGCTAGGGAGGCAACTGCCAAATATGGTGTTTCATACTTTGTTCTCTTTATAGAAATGCATTTGAAAGGAAAGCTTCCGTCAACCCCAATAAACTGCTCCTGAAGTCAGGAAGCAAAGTCACTTGCTGCAATACTTCCCATTAATACAAAACACTGTAAAAAGGAGCATGATTAAATAGATTAAGCAGGCTTTATACCAGTGCTTAATATGTAGAGCTAGTACAGAAGGGAATACATGGGAAGTATTAGACATACCCAGGAGGAAAACTGAGGTCCATTTTATTTTGCAGCATTCTTGATCATACTAATCATAGGCCACATGCACACATTTGTGGGGCCTGATCTTACTTTAAGCCGTATGCTTGTAGATTGGGTCTCCACGTCCGCAGATGTTTGTCAGTGCTGGGATCTGCACTGCAATCTAAGTCAAGGTGGTGGGGAGGGGAAGGCAGGACTGGGGGGCGGGGGGAGTGGGTCTTTGTTGGGGATGGAGGGGGTTGTCTGTTCTTGGATGGGAGGGTCAGCAGGCTAAAAATAGCCTGATCGCGATGGGGAAAAGGGGATACGAAAAGTGTAGTTTAGTTAGATCAGGCATGGGTTAGCCCAATATACGTAATGCACCTCCTTAGGGGAAATAAGTTAGAATGGGCCTGATTCTAGTAAGTTAGAATTTTTTGCCCGATCTAAACTGCTTGAACATATGTACAGTTTAGCACTTAGACTGGCTTGAACTATGTGTAATGTCTGTACCCATAATGGTTATCTGAACTGGTATATTGCATAGTACATATTTCAAATGATTACATCAGCAGCTTTATATAAATTGGAGTGATTTAACAGACATATTTGGGCAACATACAAACCCAATCCAGAATGTTTGTATCTAGATCTAAACATTGCCAAATTTGAATAGCTCTAAAGAATTATTGTGGGCGGAAGTGTTTAGAAGTGATGGTGTAACTGATTGCAGGCCAGTACTTTCAGCATGGATGATAAAATTCTAAATTCTTTATTCTAAAGTATTGGCTTCCACCATTTGCTTCCTTTGACTGTTTAATAGGTTAGAGGTTTTGTGTGTGGCTTGTTTTTCCTATGGAAAAAAAATAAAGTGCACTTTACCATTTTTTTTCTCCTCCTGGATCTAATTACTTTCTAATTTAAATGCAAAGGCCAACCCAGCTTTGCTCCTGAGACAGTGAGAACTCTACTAGGATATTGTACATTAAGACCTTTTATGATAACCATTATATAATAAAGAGCATCTGGAGTCTAAGAAATATTAAGACATTTTTAAAGGTACAACTTATTTTCCTCCAAATTTAACATTCAGCAACTCTGTGCATTTGCAAACTAGCTTTGAGGGTGAGGAAAGGACATCTTCTACCAATCTGGATCTCATATGCCTACCACAGGGAATAAAAAAAGGCTTTGTTGCTGGTCAAGAAGGAAGTTTCTAACATCTATCAGAAAAAGGGTCTAAAAATAATTGCTCCTTATACATGTGCTCATTCATGTTTTAATTAGAATGCTCTAGCATTGTCTCATCATCACATCTACTAAGCCTCTGTGCATTTTAAAAAGGATGAAGGGGCACTTGGTCTATGCAGGGGCACCTTGTTGAATGAGGTTTGGCTAAAGCGTCCCACAAATATTTTTAAGTGTGCTGATGAGGTGTTTTAATTAAAGTGGCTCTCCAGGAACACTCTAATTAAAATGCCATCTCCCCACCTGTGAGCATGTATATAGGCAGCCAATGGTTTAAAAGAGTCCCTATTGCTGTGTTAGCTCCCAAATTTGAATGATCTGCTAGGTCTTTTCTTTCTTCCTCTTTTTTTTTTTTTTTACAGTTCAAAGGATTAATAAGGGCATTAAAATTAAAAAGATGGGTTATTTTCATTAGAATTTTTTCTGCCAGAGCCAGAAGTATGACAATAGTAGGTTTATACATATCCAGGGCTTAACTCCATTTCATACCCTTCAGAGACAAATTATGATCAAACAGGCAATACACATAATTCTCTACAGAACTCACAAACTACCATTCACCTTTGCACAATAAGGGCTGCAGCAGATATTATATTTGTGGCATTTTGTGTGTGAATTTAGCAGAACGAAAAAAAAAAATGACCACATTTTCACACTATTTGTCCTGCTAAAAAAATGGCCAATCAGAAATGAAAAAGGAAGATCCAGGACCAAAAAGATGCTATTTCAAACAGCAACTACTTTGTTGTCAAAGCTTTTCTGCCACAATTTTTTGCCATAGTGACAACAGCTGATCAGGCAAGCCTGTCAGTGAGCCTATCCCACTCACTGACAGGCTTCCCTCAGGGTGGGCAGAGCTAAGGAGAAGCTCCTTTCCTCCTTTGTGTCACTGTGTCATGCCACAGCCAGGGAGCTGTGCACATGCAGCCACGCATGTTGAATTACATTTCTGTAGTGTAATATATCTGTACTGCAGCAAAAATAACACCTGCCAGAGCCCTAAGATAAACGTTTTAGCTGAGGATAACAAATTGGGTGCAACGTACCAAACATAGGCCCCCTTTACACGTTACATGCATCATGCAATTACTGGGTTAACTGTACAATTAATTTAGGCAGGCTACAAGTACACATTAATTATTGTGCCTAAATAGGTCCAATTGGCTATCAAGTTCTTTCTGGAAAATGTGTAATAACTTAATAGCTGGTTTCTATCCAGTTTTAATTGTCATGTGTAGGATGTGACAGGCCTGTCCCTCCTGGCAGTGCCCCAGAGCTCCCAGGATTCTAAGTCCTGCAGCTGCATAATTTTGGCCCCAGCAGCACCCGAGCTGTGGGACTCTGGGTCCTGGCTGCTGTAGGGCACCATGGCTGTGAGTCCTGTCAGCGATGGTACTTGCAGCTGTGGAAGTTTGTTTATTTCCAGTGCAGGGGGAGCCTGGGATGGGATGGCTCCCACAGTACTAGCATTAAGGCATGATAGGATCTAACAATCCCACATCCTGCAATGCATGGGATCCAAGAAAGAAAGAAAGAAAGAAAATAGAATGATAAAGTTCTAAAAAATGAGTTCTCAGAAATCAAATCAATATGAAGAATCACCAAGGTGACTGGATTAAGAACATTATTAATGTATGCCTGATCTCAAGCCCACTGAAGGCCAAGCTCATGGCCAATATAATCATAGAAACATAGAGAAGTAGAGCTGGAAGGAATTTAACAGAGGTTAACTCATCCAGCCCTTTGCCTAAGGATCATCCCAATCCAAACCATCCTATACAATCCATAATACAAACTCTACGTAAGATTACCATCAACCCTGACACTATAAAAACATAACACTTTATCCTGCAGGAGAACCTTGACAGGTAAAGCAAGGGAACTATGGCAGCCCATGTCTTACTTCTATAAAAGCTTGTCAATAGTTGCTAAAGAGATCCCAGACATAAGGCTATGTTCCCTGCTACAGAGGAAAGCAACCCCCATCCCCTCCCCCAGTCCATATCTATCTGATCACAGGGTAAAATTCCTTCCTGAACCCAGACAGGGCAATTGGTATGACCCTAAGCAGAGGGACAAGACCCTTCAGCTAGCAGCCTCCAGCTGTGGTCCCAGCAAAAGCATTGGCACACCCCAGTCAAAATCTCCAGCCTTGACCCTATGCATCTGAGGAATGCTTAAAAACACCCTGACATATGTAGCAGAAAGGGGGATGTGGGCAACCAGCAAAGCCCAGGAGCATGAGAACTACCCACAGTAGAACATAGGCATAGCTATATCTATGTCATCCCTCACCAGTTGCTGTCCAACTTGTTCTTGAACACGCTTAGTGATAGAAAGTCCACAACTTCCCTAGGCAGTCTATTGCACTGTCTCACTTTTCTATCAGTGGAGATTTTTTTACCTTTTATCTGATCTAAAATATATGTAAAATATAAAATCTATAAATAATTGCTATTTTTTTACAAACAGCTTCAGTATGAGGCTTAATCTAAAAACAATTGCAATATTCACCTTTCAGTTCATTGAAAGGGTTCAGGACTTGACTTCTACTTCACTATATCACAATTCAGTTTAAATAGGCTTCACTGTATGATAATTAGGCAAAACAGACAGTGCCAGATATAAAAAGTTCAGTATTATGAGAAGCCATTATGATTTCCCAGGCATAAACTGTTTACAGATGTGGGAAAAAAGAACTGAAAAGGGGTCAGGTGAATTTGAATGAGTAGAATTAACTTAATATCTGCATGTTATGCACTGAATTTCTCTTCCAGCCAATGGAAAGTTCCTTAAATTCTGCTTAACTTCATGTTATTAGAGGAGTTTAAGACATGGAAAGTAGAGGGTAGGGGTAGAATTATTAATTAAAATGACCTTTCAGATAATCTAAATCCTTTTCTCTTCATAAGCCAACAAACTTCCTGAGTCTAATTGGCTCTAACCAGCATTTGCAAACTACAAACAGTTGTTTTGGAGAAAACCTAAAAAAATCAGTTGTTTATCCAAACTTTACCAACACCTTTTGCTATCTGCCTTATTCTATACCACCTTCTTCCTCATGTACTTTTTGCTTAACCCAACAAGACTAGTTTAGAAATAAATTGTGCTTAACCCTGTTATTTCCTTCACATATTCCCCAGTTCTCTGCTCATAGTTCCATTTCTCTCTAAATTACCAGCCACTCTTTCATAACAATGGAATATTCATAAAGGAAAGAATAAATATTATATCTTTTTTACGTTGGTTTTCACAAAAAGGTCAAATTATTGCTAGCACAATTAGCATAAAGGACAGGAGAGTATAAACCTATGGTGCCCAACCTTTTGATAACAGGTCAGATATGGTATGTGGGGCCAGTGTGGGGTGGTGGGAGGGAACATGAATTCTATTATCTGAATTATCTGATTCTATGATCCAATCTCCCTTGCCTCTCCATGCCTGTAGGAAATGTCAGAAGGACACACTGAAGGCATACTTCAAGAAAAGCTGGGAGGAGCTTTTCAACATCTTCATCAGCGACTTGGATGAGGGTGTGGAAAACACATTGTCCAAATTTGCCGATGACACTAAGATGTGGGGAGAGGTAGGCACGCTCAAAGGGAGAGAGAGGCTGCAATTAGACTTAGACTACAGAGGTGGGTGGATGGTAATAGGCTGGGGTTCAATGTAGATAAATGCAGGGTGCTGCACCTGGGGAGAAGGAATCCACAGCATACATACAGGCTGGGGAGCTCCCCCCTTGTGATCACAGAGGCGAAAAGGGATCTGAGTCATTATTGACTCCAAGATGAACATGAGTCGCCAATGCCAGATCGCAGCCAGCAAAGCCAACCACACCTTGTCATGCATCCAAAGATGCATCTCAAGCCGGTCCAGAGAGGTGATACTCCCCCTTTACGTGGCATTGGTTCGGCCTCAACTGGAGTACTGCGTCCAGTTCTGGGCACTGCACTTTAAGAAGGATGTGGCCTGCCTTGAGAGGGTTCAGAGGAGGGCCACCCACTTGGTTGGAGGGTAAAAGGGCAGGCCCTATGAGGAGAGGCTGAGGGACCTGAACCTGTTCAGCCTCAGCAAGCGGAGGCTGAGGGGGGATTTGGTGGCTGCCTACAAACTCGTTAGGGGAGATCAGCAGCAAATAGGAAGAGCCCTATTCTCCCCAGCAGCACCTGGGGTGACAAGGAACAATGGCCAGAAGCTGCTAGAGAATAGGTTCAGGTTAGAGATTAGGAGGCACTATTTCACTGTTAGGGTAGCTAGGATCTGGAACCAACTTCCTAGGGAAGTGGTCCTTGTTCCTACCTTGGGTAAATTCAAAAAGAGGTTGGATGAACACCTGTCTGGGGTCATGTGATAAAGGAATCAGTTTATAAGCACTTTATAAGCTCTTAGAATATAATAAAGGGATAAATAGCAACCAATATAGATTTGTCAAGAGCAAATCATACCCAATAAAGATGATTTTATTCTGAGATAAGGTGATGGGTCTTATGGATGGGAGGAGAAGTAGATATAATATACCCAAGTTTAGTAAAACTTTTGACACAGTCTGCCATCTTAAAACTAACCTAAAACAATATGGTCCTCATGAAACTACTGTAAGATGAAGTATAACTGGTTGGATAATCATGCTCAAAAAGCAGTCAACAGGTCAATGTCAAATTGGGAAGCTATATTAAGTGGAACTCCCCAGGCTCTGTCTTGGCTGTGGTGCTGTTCAATATCTTCATTATTGATTTGAAGAATAGAATTAAGTACAATTCAGGCAGTGTAGAAATTAGTCTAGAAAAGAAAAGCATGATAGTGTATTTGATTATGACATGCAAATACAAAAAGCGTGATAATAAGGATATAGTGATCCATTGTGCTAATATCTACTGGGGATAGGACAAGTAGTAATAGGCTTAAATTGCAACAAGAGAGGCTTAGGCTAGATATTATGAAAATAACTTTCTAACTGTGAGAATGGTTAAGCACCGGAACAGAGATCCTAGAGACAACATTGGCAGGTTTTTAGTACAGGTTAGACAAACCTTTGTCTGGGATGGTTTAGATAGAGATTATCCCATCTTGAGCAGATGATGAGAGTAGATGACCTCCTGAGGTTCCATAAAGCGCTATATGTCTCTGATTCTATGACTCAATCCCCAAGCTCTTTGCTTCATCTCTGATGTCCCCATCTTGGATTCTGCCTTGGGATTTAAAAGTACAGTATTTATAACTTGAGACCATGAAGCATCCTTCACCACTTTTATTCCAATATTGAGAAATTTGGGGATAGTTAATGTACATATCTGATGGAGAGGACTGAAAACTAGGAGGTGGAATGTATAAAAAGCAGAGAGTGCAGAATGGTATACTGCAGGAAATAAAAATAGCTTTTTCCTAAAGAATAAATCATATAACTGTGAATCAGCTTCCACTGCCACATGACCACTCCAACTACTTCTAAAATATAAGCATAAAAAGAATTATATAAATGACACTGGGTTACAAAAGGAAGAAACAAATGGCTAATGTGGATAACAAGCCACCCTCACACTTCGACAGCTACGATTATCTTTGTGAGCTGTTCACTTCATATTTTCTGTAGTCTTATCGCTTCCACTTTCAGAATGAGACTTAAGTGTCATATCACTGTAAGCATATTGCATGTAGAAAGATGCCAACTAATTCCTCAGTGAATACAGTATCCATATGTGAGAGTCATCTAAGTATCTGTGCTGCTTGACTACAACCAATAACAAGTAACTGTGACATAAACTCAATACCAGGTAGGCTATTTAAAAAAGATACTTCCCAGTCTAAATATTTAGTATATTATCAGTTTATAATTAATGGATAAATGATCATCTAATTTCTTCATGCACCAATTTGCTGAGCAGCAGGATGATCATATTGATTGTGCATATTTGAAGGAAACAAGAAGAATCCGTATTGAGAAACTTCTGTCCTACATGCTCTTGACTGAAGGAGCGGCCCCTTACCACTTCACCGGTCACTGTGCTAGAGTTTACTTTTGATGTACATTACAATGTGCAGCTGTGCACTAATGGCACTTGTAATCTGCAAGTTTTAAGCAGCAACAGGATTTGAGGTTCTCTTAAATTAGAATATTCCATTATTCCAACATGCAATTTGATAAATGCCAACAGATGGAGTGAAGAAGTATTTCCCTCTTTAGTTACACACTGCTAGACAGCTGCAGAAGTGCCATGAGCAAAACAGAGATCTTTACATGGCCTTCAATGACTTGACAACGGCCTTTGATTCAATCAAGACAGAGGTCCTAAAGCAGATCCTGATGAGATTTGGATGCCCGCCAAAATTTGCTACCATCATCAGACTTCATGATGATGTGACAGCAATCACCTCAAGCAATGGCTTGGAAAAAGACCCCTTCACCATTAGAACTGGAGTCAAGCAAAGATTCATGATTGCACCAGCACTTTTTTCTATCTACAGTAAAATCCCTGTTATCTGGCATTCTACAAGCCGGAATATGCTATTGGACATGGGGGGTAGGGGTAAGAGAGAGCTCGCACACAGTGGCTGCCACTGCCACCCACCACCTTGTGCTGGTGTTGCTCCATGTACAGCGCTATCACCCCCACCTCTGCTCTGCACGTGGCCACTGCCTCCCCCTCCCCACAATCAGCATTATCTGCCTTAGATAACTGGAATTTTTACATAACCAATACCTGACATTCCCCACTCATAATGGATAATAGGGATTTTATTGTATATTGAAGCTATTCTGTATCTCATTGATGACAGATTTTCATTGAGAGACAGCACAGTATTGCATGATAGGAATCTCCTTAACATCAACTGCTTATGTTCCAAATCTAAGACAATCTGCACCTCTATTACTGATCTTCCATATGCTGATGATTGTGTCATGTGTGCCCACTCAGTTGAACACTTCCAGGTCACTCTCAACTGCTTCTGTGAGGTATATTAAATATTTGGTACATTAAATACTTGGATTTACTGCCATCTTCACAAAAAACACAAGTTACGTTACCAGCCTACCAAACCAACCAGCTGCTTCCTCACATATTACATTTAAAGGGCAGTTCTTGGAGAATGTTGAGCATTCCCTACCTGGGTAGTCACTTTTCCTGAAATGTAAACATAGATGGTGCTATTCAGTACTGAAAAAAATCAACCAGTGCTGCGTTTGGTCATCTCCAAAATTGTGTCTTAAAGGATCATGACCTCAGGACCCAAACAAAACTTGTTGTCTATCAGGCTGTTTTTATCCCTACTCTGTTGTATGGCACCTGGAGAACATACTAGAAACACTAAAAGCCTTGGAATGTTACCATCAGCGATGCCTTTCTTCTTGGGGGTTAATTCAGTTTGGAAGGGGTCCCTGCCTGCTGGACATCCTGGTCATGTATGCTGCCGGCAAGGAAAAGCTTGGAGTTATGCCGTCGTCTACCTCAGATGGTTTACCTCTTGCCTGCCACATCTTGATGGACATTTTTATTCTGTTGGGAGTTAAATGTAGTGTGCAGCATGTCCTCCAAATCTTTCATGGGGTCTTCTTTGTGGGGCTCCTCCTCCCCTTTCACCCTATCCTTATCACTGATTAAGATGGTACCCATCATGGTCTTTCTCTTGTGGGAAGCAATAGTGTCTCTGCCAATTATTCACACCTCAGAGGCAGACCAATTTGGGTGAGATTGAGGGTAAACCTATTGCCCTGTGGGGTCAGGCCAACTCTCAGGATCTCAAAGTTGCGCAGTTAGATGGGAGGGTGTGACACAATTGCACATATACAGACACACAAATGAATCAGGTGCATACACACACACACACACACACTACCAACTCAGGCACATACACATCCAAGATTACCAGCCTAGGCACATGCATACCTATCACCAATTCAAGCACATACACATTACACACACCAACAATTAGACAACAATCAGTTGTCAATACCCACATGCTCAGTATACATACACAGATCACTAATTCATATATCACGCACACAATTACATTGTGTGTGTGTGTATTCACCAGTTCACACACATACCACCCACCTCCACCCACCTATACATACACACAGGTGAGTTCCTAACTTGGATGGTACGGTGTATGTATGTGTGTACTTGGGATACCTGGGGGGAAGGTTAAGGTGAGAGAATGAAAGTGTAGGAAGTGAAAGTTGCCGGGACCAGGATTAGAACCAGTAGACTAGAGAGAAGCTGGACTGAGAAACTGAGGCTTGGGGTCACTTAAGGTCAAGTGGCTCCAGGGTTACTCGAGGTCACTGGTGCCGGGTTAGAAGCAAGGGAAAAAGCCTGGTGGCAAGGAGGAGACAGCCAGGAAAGAGAAGGGCAGAAGGCTGGGAGATTGGGGCTGGAAACTGAGGCAGAAAGCTGGGAGATCAGGGGGAAGATAAGTGGTGGCAAGGAGGAAACAGTTAGGAAACAGACAAAAACCCAACTCAGGGTTTCAAAAAGCAGGTTTATTAAACAGACAACACACTACACAGCCCCATGATGTTATTGCTTCACATACACACAAGCACTCACAATGGTAGCAGGAGAAAGACTCAGTGGAAGGGTTGGAGTCCAGGTAGGGAAGAGAAACAGAGTCCAAGTCCTTTGCTTGGGGAAGGAAGGTGGGTGATATCTACCTATCCTGGCCTGTGAGTTGATCCTTGATGGCCAGATGGGGTCTTCTCCAGCAAGGTGTTGTCCAGAGGGGGGGTCGCTGGCAGGGCCTCTGGGTCAATAGATGGTGTGGCATGGTGCTGGCCCAGATGGAGGAGGCATCCCACTGGGTCTGTCTTCACTGCCCCCTTTTACAGGGGCAGACCTTCTATGACCCTAGTGGCAGGGGGCATGCCCAGGCAAGGGTCAGCCCCTGGTGTACTGAGCATGTGCATTCCAGGTGAAGACATGCAGTTACGGGTGTCTGTAATGGTGAGTTAGCTGGTTTCTGCAGCAGTCTTTGTCTTCCAAATCTTGAGCCAGGGAGGGTCAATGCAGGGTGACGGTTGGGTCCTCGAGTTGGTGGTTCAGTCATTCAGAGGGAACTATTTTTAGACCTACTTCCATTGTCTCTCAAGCACCCTCCTTTATCCCCATTCATTCAGGAACCACTTTACATAGGAGGGGTAGGTATGAGTAATATGTTACAACATACTTATACAACAGGGAATGGGGACAAGGTGGGAACAAGATGGGAACCTGACACAAAATGGATACTCATTGACATCACTCATGTCAACCCACATTGCAGGCCTAAATCATATAATGTTAATATGAAACAATAAAAATCAATTCACAAATGATAGGAATACAATATAAAACAGTAAAAATCAATACAAACATAACATGACACTATTTACAATATAAAAGGGGGCTTATTACAATGTGGGAGTATAAGAATTAGCTTACCTAGTATTACTTGTAATCACTTATAAGGGATAGAGAGGGCAGAGAGAAAGTCAGAAATGGTTAGGGGAAGGGGAGGGAGTGAGTGTATTTTTAAATAAAAAAATAGAAAAACTGGGGGTTTTGCTACAACCCCACCCATCAGGTCAGGATCCAATAACTTAAATTAACCCCAATTTGCTATGTGTTATAATCAGTCTCAATTAATTCCCTTCTCAAAGTCCATATAGCAAATGACCTTAAACAACTTCCCCTCAGTCCCCAGCCAGTCTGTGCATCAGGGTTACTGGGAAATTAATTAAGACAACTCAAAGCAACTTCTGTCCTTCTTCATGGGATGGTGTGCAATCTATTTTGCCTTCTTACTCAAGGAAATCAACAGAAGCCATGTTTATTGAGCTGCTCCCTTGCCTGCACACCCCAAAATCTGGGCTGGCATGGCTTCTTCTGGAAGGGGAACTCTGTCTCCTGCTGCCTCTCAAGATTACCTGGTGGGGAGTCCCTGTTTTCCCCCTCTTAACCATGAGGCAACATCGGCAAAAGAAATAACCCCCCCCCCCCCCCCAAAAAAAAACCCACTAAAAACAATACAGTGAACTTCACATCAGAGGCACATGGCTTTTTTAAGACTCACGGAACTGAAGTAGCAGCAATTACTTTCCCTTTCCTCCTTCAGCAGCCTCCAACCACTATCTTCACAGTTAGGTGGCTTTAGTCTGGTCCTCATTTCTTGAGGCTCCAGTTTGAGGCATGACCCTCTGATCACCCTGGTCATAGGTGCTGCCCAGTTCTCTTCCACTGCTTGCAAAGAGCTAATGGCCAGGAAGGTCTTCAGCATCATCACTCACTGCCAACTGCAATCTTTCCCCACACTGCGTCTTCCTGGGCTGGAAATACAGCTTTTGGTGTATTTCCTCCCAAGCTGGAGGGAGTAGGAACTCCAAAAGCATATCCCTGCCATCCCCGCTTCAGATGGGATCTTTTCTATGCCTGTGTTGAGTGTTTTCCCCACTGAAAGTTCAGGCATTTTACCCCTTCTCTCTGTGACTCCCTCACATTTAGAAAATCTTCTATATCACTGGTAGGACAGAAGAATGAATGAAAGCATTTTGACTCAAGCAAACACCACCAGCATCAAAGCCATGTTTATGTGGCACCAGCTCCATTGTACAGGACATGTCATAAGGATGTCTGACAACTGGCTCATTAAACAGGTACTATACTCCCAACTCACCAATGGTCACTGCACTAAAGATGGTCAAAAGAAGAGATTCAAGGATGCCTTAAAGGCCAATTTGAAGAAATGTGATATTAACATCAATACCTAGGAGACTTGAGTGCTGAATTGTTTCCAATAATGCCATGAAGTCTGACAAGGTATTGACCATTTCAGCAAACCTGTCTTACTATGGAGGTGACCGGGCAAAAGAAACAAAGTGAAAGATCTGTGACCTGACATCAACAGAATCCACTCCTTCCTTCTGGAACTGTAAGCCATGTCTGCAGTCAAAAATGAAAATCTTGGACTTACCTCATCAGTCATTTCTGGACTCAATGACTTCCCTATCTACTGGAAAACTGTCATCCTCATATCAAGGGACTGCCAGTGATGATGACACACTAAAGAGGGAGAGCAGAGGATGGAGGGATAGCTTTGGCTAGGGAGTGCACCTAACCGGCCTACTATTCAGTGAAATCACCTTGACATACCTAGTATTATGTTTCTGTGTGGGGAAGAGCGAGGGGGAGAGAGTTGGGTGGAGTTAGGGGGTGGTGTTTTTTTTGTTTTATTTTTAAGAAACTATTTTGTGGTAGAGAGAGCTTAGAAAGTAAGATGAAGATATTCAAAATCAGCATCCAATTTGTGATCCTTTGATGTAAGGGTGGTAAACCTGAAACACTTTAGCTCTAATTTCCATAAACACTGGGCATTTCTACATGTTCATTAATTCACCGTAGTTTTTGTGCATTTAGATTAGTATTTCCCTAATGAAGTCATAACTGAACGTGCAGCAGCTACATTTACTATGCAGTAGTGATGGCACATTTTTTGTGATGCTTACTGCACAGTAGGCTAATAACACTGTGCAGTAGCATATTAGCATAGTTTTTGACCAGCATGCAACTGTGCGGTGTTATTAGGCTACTGTGCAGTAAGCATCTCATATAGACATACCCACTGAGTACTTTCAGCTCTGAAGGAAATACAAATTTAGTATTTCCCAAAGTAGCCCATGATTCATTTACCAGTTCTAGTTACATGTGTCTGGTTTATGGCATGTCCTGGGTTTTATCTTGTACATTTCCAGCTGTTAAATTTCATCAAGAGGTAGCCTATACGCTGAAGACATTCCTAACATTACTTCTCCAGGCAATTTTAGGCAACTATTGTAGTAGCCATGGGGATTTTAAGGAGTTGTGTATTAATTGGGGAACCAGTCCATACAAATGCAAATGAGGGGGAATGTGGTTCATGATATGGTGGGACCATGAAATGTTGAAAAGGCATGAGAACCCTCAAAGCACAGGCTGAGTGCAATAAGTAGAATGTCTTTCATTGAGTTGGAACTGGTTTTGAATCTAAGTGATTTGCTCCATTTTTACAATGAACATAAATATCAGTGCTCATGAAAAATCCAGGTGTCCTAACTATTAATTCAGTCATCATTTAGATGCGCTCCTTCTTTTTGAGAAAGGGATATTATCAGAAGACAAATGAGAGATGCAAATCCCTCTCCACCTTAACTATTGTTTTGTTTCACTATTGTTTTGTTTCCTAAGGTGAAACAGCAGTAAGACATGGAAATATCAACACAAGTGGTAAGAGCAAAAGCTGCACTGTTGCTTTGAACAGAACAGATAGATTGTTAAAAAGAAACAAAAATAAAACAAAAAAAATGCTTTCTAATCCAGTCTAAGTTTGTGCCACTAGGGGACAAAATGAGATAAAAAGATTTTTAAAATTAGCATTCATCTTTAAATATCATCAAGTTACAGGGTTAAAAAGGGACAGAAGGATTATTTTTTTCAATTCAGTCAGTTTCTGGATAGGATTACATAGCACTTTAACCATTTTGTTTTCTTCTCTCTGTTTTATATTGGTTTGCTTTGTTTCATTTGTAGCAAAACGTAGCAAAGACAGCTCATATTATATAGTCATGTGAGGATGACACTGTAATAATTGTTCAGCAAGACCAAACAGAATAATGTCATTCTTTTTTCCCAATCTGTGACAACTATTTTTGAAGTAAACTTCTTCTCAACAGAAATGTATTTCTCTGTTCATCTATACAAGATGTATCCTACCTTTACAGCCATATTTGTGCTTTATTTTTTCCAAAATAAATAATTAATGCCCCCCCCCCCCCAATTCCAGGTGACCATTAGAATTCAAGGTGTTCCATGAGCTACTAACATATTGCTACCTCAGTTTATATATAACATTATCATATATGCATTATGAATAATATGAATATTTATTATTTTGACAGCAAAACGTTGGTGCCTTAATCTTTCCCCTTTATATTGTCTGAATTCTCCGTTAGAATTACATGATAAATTTCCTATCAGTAGCTAACAGTGAAAATAAAGACCTGCCTATAGGAGTATCATAAAACTACCTTACCAAGACATCATTAATTCTTTTTTACTCTACATTCTTGTAGGCCTTTGCTGATATCAGAAACAAAATACTTCTTGTACTTTCTGAACCTTGTATTTTGTAAAAATAAAAGAAACCAGTTTCCATAGGTTGGCATTAGGTAAATCATTCTAAAACATTGTTTTTGATTCAAGCCTTTTCAATGAAAATGGTGAATTTCCCATTTGGCAATTTCATAACCCTCATGGTAAAGTACAAAAAGATCCCTCAAGCACACACTTGAAAACTTGTTGTTGATACCTATCACAGATAGTGGTTTGTACCACTGCAGACCTGGATATGCTACTGTTACTTTTAAAGACTCCTTACTGTAGTCCAAAAATATTAAATGAACCAGTAAACCTGAAGTGAAATATTAAGTGAACCTTTTAATATTTCTTATGTCCCCCTTCTCCTGCACTCCATAATAGTTTCCAGAGATAGTCAGTAAAGTCCATCAAAATATATATGTCATTCATCCAGTTCAAACAGCAATATCCAGTTTACATGTGTGTGCCCTTACTGTGCAGTAACTCAGGCTAAAGGTGACTAAATTAGATACCTGCAGATGCAGGTATTAAATTTAATTGTGATTAGTTAATGTGCAGTAATGCCTGTGTAGACACAACCCAGAATTAACTTTAGTGCTGGGTCTGCCCAGCTACTAGGGGCTGGCCTGAGCCCAGCCACAGTGCTCCTGGCTGGCCGCTTCCTGCTCTAGGGCTGGGTTGATTTCTGGCAGCCCCTAGCTGCAGGGTATAAAAGCCAGCAGCCATTTTGTGTATTGGGGCACACACACCAGGGAGCCTGTTCATTATCCAGGAGCACAGCAAGCCTCGCGTGCCTCCCTGGACAGGCCACAGGCTCTCTCTGCCTGGCGTGTTTCCTCTGCAGAGCTTCTGCTTGGCCACAGGTGAGCGTTTCAAAGGGCTGCAGCTTGCTGCATCCCTTGCCCAACCCTGAGCATTCAAAGTTTCTTATATTTACCAAAGAATATAACACAGTGAAGCTTGGATAAGTATCTACTTCAGATGCTCAAAATGACCATTTTATTTCTGGCCTGTCCATCATAGTTTACTGTATTCTTATAAAACAATGTGAGATTGATATTTTTACGTGAAAAAAAAATGTCAATACCACTGAGCAGTTTTAAGGGATACTACCTTTATTTTTGTCCTCTCCTACTGAATTAACTATGACAAAAACAAGGACTATGAGAGATAACAACAGCTGAAGAAATTTATAGTACCTCACCAAAACATTCAGTAATATGTAAAGCCTCTGGCAAGGAACTCCCAGAATCTAGTACATCCTTCAGGGAATCAAGGGAAATCTGCATTACAATACAATGCATGATTGACTGGGGACTGTCAGTCAAAATAATGACATTATCTGCCAATCAAGGTAAGGCCTAGATATAAAAGAAAGCTTCCTTGTATTAAATGCCAACTCCATTAGGATTAGGGTTGGTGATAGCTTAATCTTTTCAATGCCCTACAACAGACAACCTCCAGGTTGTTTCATTTCTGATAGTTTTGTCAGTGCACAGGGCATATGTAGAGATTTTTGGGTCAAGAAGAGGGCACTAGCAAGACATATGTTGCATGCCCAAGTGCACTGGAGGGATAAGTTTCGTTCTGTGGGTAAGAAATGATTATGTTGTATGGAAATGATAGTCACTAGAATTTCCATATTTTTACAAAATGTCAGTTCATTTTGTAAAAACAGAACAGAGATGGGCAAGATGATCCATTTCTAGTTCCTCCAATTCTCTCACAGTTGACAGCTCAGATCTCGCTGCAAGAAGTTTAAAAAACTCTATACAGGATTCAGAGCTTTTAAACTTAAAAAAGACCGGTAGACAATCTAACCTTTCACACAACACAGAACAAAAAATGTCACTCAGTAAACCCATGAATAGAGAGGTAGATGAATCTGAACTCAGGGTGCCACCCTGCCCTGCCTTCTGTCAGTTAACCCATGCATTAGTCTATTACAGGGAGGAGAGCCCCGTGCAGGCTTCTTTGCCCTGGGCCACGGTCCACAAGGAAGAATCACAGCAAGTGGGACTCGACTTGTGGTGGTGAAACCAGACGTGGGACTTCTGGTACTTCCAGTTTCGCTTTTGCTGTGTTCCTTGGAAGACTGACAGATGCCGGTTAGTGGAGGTTTCCAGTTGATAAACTGCCAGATAACACGGCTTTTTCTGTAATTTGTATTTAACTGGAGGATATTGTCAGAAATATATTATGCCTTGATTTGAACACATCAAGAGGTGGAGAATCTACTTGTACTTTACATATTTTGTTCCAATGGTTAATCACCTTGTTAAAATGTGTTCTTTATTTCTAAATGGATTTTATTTCTAGATTTACTTCCCATAGCTCAGTACTATAGTGCAATGCATAGCTGAGGAATTTTGGACATCCAACTGGTTTCCTCTTGGCTGAAGAATGAGAGGACACACTGGAGAAAGTACCATTGCAAACAGGCAAAATGCAGAGGTAGCATACCGAACACATTTCTGGATACAGCCTCTGTCTTACTGGCCGATGAAAAGCTTACTATGGAAAGATAGAGCAAAATATTGAGTCCAATTCAATTTTTTCAGCCCAATAACTACCTGGTAATATTATGTAGTTATACACTATCTCACATTATGAAGAATCCCGAAGAGTTAAAATATATACATGTTTGATGATATAATGATCATAGGTGGTCCAGACAGTAGGTGAGTCTACATATGATGCTATGTCACCACAGTGATGCACTATGGTGATATAGCTTGTCACTATGGTGACATAGCATTAGCGGACACAAACCATGATGCCAATGCTATGTCACCATAGTGACAAGATATCTCACTATAGTGTGTCGCTACAGTGACGTAGTTGATAAAAATAACCATGCGCCACTGGGATGGTGCTGTAATGGCTGTTATCACGCTATCATTTAGTATTTCCTAAAGCAAATACTAAATGATGTCACAGTAACAACTGCACCTTAGGGACACGTGTAGGCACACGCAGTGAGGCTGTCTTATGATTTTCATAAAAATAATGTTCCATAACTTTAGCAACATGGTTTTATGTTGCTTGTCTGCCTTGAGACGAATTATTACAAAAAAATTCAACATAACTTGTTCAGCCATTTGAAGGGAAGTGGTTCAGAAAAAAATAAGTTTCAGCCACATGCAAAAATTCTCACAACAGTCATATTAAGATGCGTCACTGTCAACCTTCTTTTTGTAGCAAGGACTTGAAATTTGATGGGCCTGGCATATCTGGTACATCTGCCATCCTTAATGAAAGCCAAGGTATATGTTTATGAAAGGTTCAGGTCACATATACTCAATATGATGGAGCAGTTGTGGTGCTCCATCACTTTAAGGGCTGGAGCAGGCAGCCAGCATGTGCCCGATTAGGGCAGCCATTTTAATTCTAGCTCTCAAGGCTGGGGCAGCAGTTTATTGCCAGCCACCAAGGGAAAAACATTGCCTGGCTGATGCTGACTGCTCCAGGAACATCTTGGAGGTAAGGAAAGGGGTTATGGGGATGGCAGGAAGCCCCTGGTCTTGGGCATGACCTAAAACTGCACCCTGCTGGGTTATGAAGGCCTAGTGGGACTGCCTGTGGCAGGGCAGTGTCAGCTAAATATGAGAACCACAAACCTCCCCAGGGAAAGATGGGTCAGAGCACCTTAATAACCTTAGCCACTACCGCTCAGTGGGTAGTGTGTGAGCAAAGCGGGGTGAGGCACGCTCAATGAAGAACCTGAGTCCTAAAAGGGTCAAGGACCCTGGTGAGGTGGGCCAGGCATGCCATGGTATGGTACCTGAGCCTGTAGGGGTGGAAGATGGAGAGGTGAGAGGGTGGAGAGTTAGCCTCAAGGAGGGGACAAAGTCCTAGTGAGAAGGTGGAGAGTGAGATTGGGTCTGGGAGCTTGCCCCTGCCATACTCACTAAGGTCTTATTGGAGTTTGACACCTGAATTAGCCAAAGGTGCCATCTACCCTGACCATGTCCTAAACCCCTTTATCTTCTATCTGGTATCCAAAGCTGGTGAATGAGCATGCTCCATCCTGTGGCTGCTGGGATTGAGGAGGATTTTCACTAATTGTTTCTTTCCTCTGCCATCAGGTACAGGAACTGATCACACGGAGTATGCCTCACTGTTTTCTCAATTCATGCCTCTCCCCTCAGTGGTGAGGTGAAGATAGAAGAGCTAGGCAGTGCCTAGGTGAGAATAGAGGAGTTCCAGGCAGAAAACTAGAACAAAGATCTGGGAAGGGAAACAAAATGAGATGGCAAAAGATTGGAGGAAAACTACAGTGTAGGCCTATGAGGAGTGGGCTTGGGATGCAGAACAAAGTGGAAGGAGCCATTAGGGCAGAAAGGCTGTGATGATCCAAGAAGCAGAAAAGATGATAATGACCCTCTTCCCTTTTTAAAGGTCTTGATCTATCACATAATTAAGCATCCTTTTCTTGTCTGCTAGCTACCCATGGAAACTTCACAGCCCTGTAGACTGGCTTTAGTCCCCACTGTACCTATTTTATGCCCAGACCTGAAGAAGAATGCATTGCATTTGAAAGCTTGTCTATGTCTATCCCAGGCATGTTGTTGGCCCACTAAAACACATCACCCACAAAAATCCCTGCCTCACATATTCTAGATTATGACATTTTAGATTTTTGTGTTTCAGTGCTGGGAGATAAAAGGCGCCTTTGCAAATAGCAGAAAACAGCAATCCTACAACAGCAACCTTTGTAAATATGTGGAACCTATTTCAAGCATGCTCACATTTTCAGCTGTAAGGAAAGAAAAAAAAAAAAAACAGTGCCTATTATCAGTGACGGGCTCATCTTAAAGGGTGCTAAGTGCCTTCAACTCGCACTGAAGTCAGTAAGAGCAGTTCTTTCATCCTCTGAAAATCAGTGTAAACAATCTTCCTATTTTTAGTCAAATGGGAAAGAGCAAACTGTAGAATAGCAGTCATATAACACTAGTTTACTACCTGTCACAGGGTGGCCTATCCTTTAAGTAAAGCTAGTCCAGCTCCCCTGAGACAAACTAGGCATTTCCTAAAATGACCTACCTATTAGGGTGGGATGGCATCTGGGACTAATAAGCTGAGAAAGATCCCAGGGGAGAGCTGCAAGACTTCCCAGAAAAGGCTGAGACCTGAGAGAGCAGCATAAGATTTGCCTGCTGGCTTTTCTGAATGGGAAGAAGATAAAGGCAGGAAGCAGTGCGTATGCTTGCCTGCTGGCTTCTTCAGCTTGGACAGCTAGAAACTAAAAGCAAATGGGTTAGGGATCTTCTTCAGTGATCAGTGCAAGGCAGAGAAGAAGTAATACAGGGAGAATGGTATACTCTCCTCTGATAAAGAACTCTGGGGCATTTCTGCTGTGACAAGCAGAGAAGTAAAAGGCTGGAACAGCTGTTGGACAAAGGGGAATGAAGAAGGGTAACAGAAGATGTCAACACTGGGCTATCTGGGTTGATGTGCTGTGTTTAGGACTCAAGGACTATGTGCATGCTGTGGGGCAGATGGATAGTATACTGTGATTTGAAAGACTGATGCATTATATGTGATGATAATAAACCACAGTAGGCAGGGGTGATACCAGCCATAGGTAAACTTGTAGTAAAATTTTTGAAGGGCTGAGGAAAGAAAATGGATCTGGTGCTCCTGCAGTAACATACATACAACAAGGGGGCTTGAGGTGGGAAAGCACATATGAAAGATGCGCAATGAGAGACCTGGTTTTATGCATTCTGTGCATATCAGAAATACACCTTTTTTTTTAAGATAGCTGATATGGAAAAAAGCAAGTTCCTTTCTCCTTTTGGAGTGAGTGTGTTCAGAAAGTTGAAAGGAATGTATGTAAAAAAGTTGCCTCCATGGCTGTGCGCCTTCACAGAGAGGATGCCTCTTACTGTGCTAGTAGAAGTAGCTAGATGACAGTCATAGTGGCTGCTTTTAACACCTTAGGGAAATGCTCCTTGACTTTTTTGTTTTTGTTTTTTGGGGGGGGGTTTACTAATTAGAAACTAAAAAAACAACACCTTGATTCACACATCTTTCTTTCTCATGTATAGTCTTTATGCAAGTGCAATATGACACTTATTCAGAGTGTTTATAGCTAAAATAATGAGACAAATTTGCTGGGCAGTGTGTGAACTGTGACTTGGTAGTGATTTGCAAGAATATTGTCATCGATCTCAATCCATGTCCTTAACTGCTAACACAGTTGCCTCTATGTAAATGGTAGAAATCCCTCAAACCTTATGGTCTACTTAAATATTCAGAGAGTTCATGGGTATTACTGCAGAAACCACTGAACTGGTGTCACTTCTTGTGGGTTATTCATTTGTCAGGAAAGTGTTTCTTTTGAATCATTTGAAAAATCTGAAACTGGCGGTCAACAAGTGGGCTTGATTTTACCTTTTTGTGGCCGGTGTCTGAAAATTCTATAAAATACAGCATTTGCTTTCCACATTTCACGCTTATCTGGTCTCTTGGTTAAGATTTTATTTTGCTTTCATCTTCTTTTGAGATGGAGCTTAAAACATGGCCTGAGCTAAAATTTAATATGCACAATAAAATTTAGTATGTAGCTGAACAAAAAAGTCTATGCACCAAAAAATGGTCCAGTCCAGCAGTTTTCTAAATGATGTAGGAGAAAAATAATGGGGCAGAGTAGCAGAAGCCTGACCCTATTCCCATAAGACTGTAAGATTTATCACCTACATAAGCAGAATGCTACAGAAAAGAGATCTATTGACCACAGCAATAACTCACAGCCCAGTAAAGCTAGCTGAGATGCTAGTCTGGTATTTGCTGATAGTACCTTTATTATGTGGTACTCAGAATCTTTTTAAATAGCCTTGCTTGACAAGCTACAGTTTTTAATATTACATACCACCTACTCCTTTTAAACCCACCATTTCTTTACAATACTGTTATTGTGGGGGGAAAAGGTTTATAGTAGCCAGGATTTACTATTTGAATTGAAAGCTGCATTCCCTCACTACTTGAGAGGAAAATAAATAAATAAATAAAAACCTAGCCACTAGCATTGCAAAAGATATCATTCTTCTAGTGAAAAAAATATGCCTCACACAACAGCAACTTCTAATTGAATATAATATTTAATGGGGAAAAGAAAAAAAAAAGTCAATAACTGAAAACAGCTACTTGTCCAAGTACTAAGGGATACATTCTCTGTTCATGTAAGGAAGTGCTGGGGGAGATCCTCAAAGGACTGGTTTGGTCCCTGAATCCAATAATATGCAGCCTTCTGTAAGGCAGAGCAGCTAAGGAACTACTCTGACTTACTTATGAGTCCTTAAAGTGACTTTATTCCAATTATAGCAATTGTGTTCATCTTCTACCATGTTTTAATCACCATCTCCTCCATGCCAAATTTTTCCCTATTTCTTTGAGCACATAAATACAAGTGGGATAATGTTCATCTCTGCTGAACCACTATAACTTCTCCTAAATTCCACGTATCTATTTAGGCAGGCAAGGTTCAGAACAGCAGAGACTTCCTATGCCTGAAGAAGGGTGATTGTACCTGAAAGCTTGCAAAGAACTTTTTTTCCCAACTACTCAGTTGGTCTAATAAAAGATATTACATCTACCCAAAGAACCTTGCCTGCCTATGTCCTTGCATCTGTTTAGGACGCTTAAATGTTATTTAAATATAGTTTAAGTGACTAAGAGTAAGCATCCCGCTTTTAAAACTCTAGGGTAGAATAAACAAAAACCAACATTAAAATAGCAATAGTATATACAAATTATTCAGTAAGGCGGGCTGCATACATATATAACGAGAGGAAATCTCAAGATATTCAGAATAAGGGTTTTCATTCAAAGTATTTGTGCCTATGCTAAAACCACCAGATGATGTGGCCCCCTAAGCAAAATCCTCCTATTTTACCTGGGATGTGCCCCTCCAGGGAACAACTATGGACTTGCTATCCTTGATTGTGTTCGGAGGCTGTGGGGTAAGCAGTCCTGTCCCATCACACAACAATGGGGAGCTAAATAGAGTTGTTTCCTTGATACTCAATAGGAAGATTGGGGAGCAGAGGGGCAAGGGTGTAATTTCATAAGATTGTAAGGAAGAGCTAGAAAGGACCTCATCTAGTTCAGTTGCCTCTGCCTGCTCAAAGCATTTTGTATTTTACTGTCTTAGAGATAACAAACAAAATGCAGTCCCTCCATTTGAGAAAGGAGTTGAAATGACTTCTGCTTACATCATTTAGAAAAATAGGCTCAGCCAATCAACGGCAACAATATGTCATTTTTTAACCAATCACAACTAATCATATTACCTTAAAGTTGGACAAAGCGGTGGTCATCAAAGACCAAAAGTGAATTTGTTTTTCAGAAAATGTTGAATATTTAATCATGGTAGAACAACTTAGACTAAATCTAAATTTGCCTGTATTGCTGCAAATCTGGCACCTTTCCCTAGAAGTAGTTAAATATAAGAGGCAAGAGGAAATGATGATAAGTCAAAATGATTTTTTTAGCATGAATTTTCTTCTCACAGCTGGAGGAGGGGGGAGGGAAAGCATTGTCAAAGACAATTGTTTTATACTGTTCATGCTGTAGCTATCAAAGGGAGTTACCCTGCATAGTCATTAAGACAACAGCACATTTTGGATAGAGTATCTAGCCAGCTCCAAGCACCTCTGTTGGTCAATAATATACCCCCATTAACAAACAAAGAACAAATCTGTATAACATTCCATACAATTCACCTGGCCACTCTGCTCGTGTACCTGATAAGGATCGATGCCTAGGCTGAAGAACGAACAAAGCCTGAGCTCTACCTAGGCTCTTAGCAACATTTAAAACCATCATTTCAGTCAGAACAAAAGTTCAAATTCGCACACAAAACCCAGCAGCAGAGTCATTGTTTCTAAAATTATAATTGCCTCAGGTAAAATCAAGTTATATAATTAGCACAACAAAGAAATAAATTCTGCCATACATGGTACATCTGTTGCCACATGCATAAAGTCTGTGCGTTTTGCCAAAGTAATTTATCCACATAGAACACGCATCCAACCTGGCCAATAACTAGCACTGAGCAGAAAGGAAATTTAAAGAAAGGCACATCATTTATCATTACAGACAGCTCAGCAATATTGTGAGTGGAGAGTACAATTTCCACAAAAACTGTGGGGGGGGGAGGGAGGGAGGTGGAAGCAATTGGAAATGCTTGCTGAGCTCTGAGCCTCTTCTTATAGCAGCCTGATTTCAGGATTCCCAGGACTCCTTCCGAAAACAGTAGTGACTACGGAAAGCTGTGCCTTAACGACCTGCTCCTCAGGAAGGAATGTCAGAGTCCAGAACCATCTCCTGCTTTTTCAGTCTTATTTCACACCAGTTTCACCCATTAGCCCAAATTATCTTCTGTGTCAAGATATACACAGTGCAGGAGGGCTACAGGATATAAGGAGTCCGATTATAGCTCTCTGAAATAAAAGCTCATCTCTTCTTCAGCCCCAGGTTTAGCACAAATTAGAATAGTTCAATGGCTGCTTACATGTATACCACCTGCTTGGCTCTAGTATTTATGGAATATTATGCAAGTTAAAAATTAGTATACTAATATATATATATTTTTTTATACTAGTAAACAGGGCTCCTGTGCCCTGTTCCAATATACCCACATGCATAGGAAAGGTAGGAGCTTGTTATACCACTTTACCCTACCCCTCAAAGCAACTCTCATGCTCAGTTAATTTCAAGCTAGCTACCTAAGGCCAGATCTGTCTCAGAAATGTGATCAGAAATGGAGAAAGGAATACAAGTGCTGTGGGGTCATTCCTGATTTATCCCAATGTAAACAAGAGGAAAACTGAGAATGGTCATTAAGCAGAACACCAAGGAACCACCTGCAACTCGCATGAAGATTCCTCCACTGCACTGTACCCTGTACAAGTTGGCTGAATCGCAAAACAGTTGTGTAAAAAAGTAAGGGCTTACTTGTCAGCAAAGAGCCAGCTTTGGAGATAAAATCTCTGATCTGAGGGACCCTCTGAGGAAATTCAACATTTTGAAAAAAAAATACCAAGAATATTATACAATACTGAGAGGTTTAAACTGCTAATTCACAGTGGGTGGATCTACATGAGACGCTTTACTTATAATTAGACTAAACTACTGTGCAGTAAGCATCGCCGTCTACAGGTGCAGATGCTTGGTGCACAGTAATTTGGTCTAATTATAAGTAAATTTGCTACCTGTAAATACAAGTAGCAAATTTATTCATGATTATATACTGTGCAATAATACATTTATAGACACTGACCAGGAGGATATTTGCTTCTGGTCAGCCCCCACCAGAGGGCCACCTGCAAACTAGTGCCATGGCCCCAGGCCTGGGAACTTCTCAGCTCAGGGCTGGTGTGACTCTGCCTGCCCCAGCTCCAGGCCCTTAAAAGCCTGTAGAGATGTTGGGGTCTTGGGCCACCTGTAGCCAACCTGTGGCCACTGTGTGTCCCTGCAAAGAACCCAGGCAAGCTGCAGCAGCCTTCCCACACCCTGGCACTGCTCACTGGCACTGTGGTGTCGTGCGGATGGCAGGCCCATGTCAGCATGCTGGGCTGGGTGCTGTAAGCACCTCGCATGCCCAGAAGCACCTGAAGCCACCTGTATCCAGTCTCTGGCTGCTGGGTCCCGCTCCAGTGGTTCCCAGGCCACCCATGGCAGCCTGTCCAGACCCCGCCGCTGGTCCCTGGCAGACTCTTACTGCACACCTGTCTGTCCTGAACCATGCCCCCGTGCTGGGTGCTGCATACTTCTGCCCAGGCCTGCCAGCACCAGGCCTGGAACAGAGTACCAGGTGTGAGAGGCACTGACTGACCACCTCCTCCTGCACTCCCTGCTGTAGCCTGCCTGGACAGTTGCCCATGGACCATGCACTCCCATCACCACGCTTTCTGTGTACAGTTCTCCGAAAAGCAGTGTATTCCCTGTCACAAACACAGACCCCTTACCTACTTCCTCCCCTACAACAGAACCCCTCCACCACCCACCCCTCCCACCACAAATAAAGCACCCTATCCCCTATGCAGACTATTTACAGTGCATGCTGTGTGTATCATGCACCGAGAGCATGGTGTGCCCCAGCACATCCTGGAGGGCACCGCATACTTCTAGGATGGCCTCCCTTGCAGTTGACTTGACCACACTGATGAGGTAGTCAATATAACTGAGGCTGGTGGACATGGCCATCTTGAGCAAGGCAATGACTAACTGGGTGTCCATGGTGAGAGGCTGCTGCATGGTGGTATTCTGCCACTCCAGGTGCAGCTGCTCTAGGAGCTTCTGGAAGGTGGACTGGATCACCTTGAAAGACTTGAGTCGCTGCTTACCATTTCAGGTGGTCTGGATGACATGCAGCCACCAATCTTTGCTGGCCTAGTGGGCCCACAGGTGGCAGGTCTGGATGTCCAGGAGTGTGTGGATAGTCTCAGTGGTGGCATCCAGGAGCACGTTGTCGGCATCTCTTCTGGGGTCCAGGTTGTAGCACAGGGTCTGGGCAGCACCAGCATGGGGCCCGGGATGCAGCAGTGAGTGAGGCCAGGTGGCGATACTGTACAGGAGGGCTTCCAGGGCCAAGACTGAGCTGGGCCAGATGACAGTCCCCACAGCACAGTGATACCAGGGTGAGAGCATGGCAAGCAGGAGCCCAGGGTTGTGGACATTGTTCTTGGGGCCTGGGGCTGGAGCAGCCATGGTGTGGCAGGTAGAGGCTGTACCACCATGTTCTGCACACTGTTCTGGGCCAGGAAAGTCACCCGGGAGCAGTGTACAGAGCTGCCTCTTAAACATGGCCAGCAGCTACAGGCAGCTGCTGACAGAGCCTTCAGCTCCACCTGGTGGCAGCAGGAGGCCAGTGCAGGGCTGACTGGGGCAGGAGCAGACTGCTGCCAGTAGCAGCAAATCTGCTCCTGCATCCCTGCACATGTAGATGCCTGCCCAGATGTGTGAATGCTGCATCACATGTAGACACATGTAATGACCATTCAAGTTTGGCTCATCCATCGCTAAAGAAAAGAAAGGGATGGGTACAAATCTTTGTACAGTGATGCCACAGGTAGGTGGTGTTAGGAAGATATTGAGACAGGATTGGACTATGATACAAAGTTTGGCCAAACTATGTTCACAAGGAGTGAGAAAAGATCATTTTATTCAGCCAACATTAGGCCAACATTAGGCCAGAAAAAAAATCTAGCCACCAAAGGCAGCAGCTTTTGTAGTCTTATTTTGTGTCACTTGGGTAGGTGGTTAAACTATATCAGAGAAAAACCTGTTTTGTGGCATATGCCTAATTCAGTGGCTGTGCCAACATAACTGGCTGTAGTAACAGAAGCTTCATAATGTTGATAAGCCCTTACTTACAACCCTTATTCAACAAACAGCCAAGTTTAGGGAAAATAGTCAGCATATTTAATCCCACAAAAGAGGGAGGTGAGCCCAAGGAACTCAGTGGAGCGGAAAGAGCTGCAAACTCATACTTTCAACATCTGTAGAATTCACTGAGAGTAACATCTCATTCTGGTGATATACATGGATGGTTTGCAGTGATGCACACATACACACTGTATTAAGAAAAATAAATTGGGCCTTTTTTGAACAACAACTGAGCATACTGAATTCTGGGACAGAGTAAAAGGCAGTTCTATGTCTATGTACCTCAGCTGAACATCCCCCTTGCTCCCTCCTACTCACACTGGAAGGTCACCAAACTGTTATAATCAGACCCAATATTTGGATACCACTACAGTTTCAAGCCACTGGGTCTGACTAATGTCCTGTTGGTACTATTTCTGATTCTGCCCTTTTAAGAACATCTCTGGGAAAAGTTCAACACTTTAGAAGCTGTGCAACAAGGATCACAGAATTTGCAAAAGAATTTAATAAACTCCCCCCTGACCAATACATACAAGAGTTACAGACCTAGGCAAAACAGTAAGCTCCTGAACAAAGTACCCATTAATCTGGCCTCAAATCCTATTCTAAGTCTCTGCATTTGATTGAAGTATTTAAGAAAGGCCTAGCCCCCATGCCTTTGCTTTAGTTTTGGGAGTGAAATGTCTGTACCTGTTTAAGGACATGCCCTTAAGCATGCCCCCTTTCCCCAGACCACTCAGAGAAAAACTACATATTTTCTGGACTATCATGGCTATAACATCACTATAACACTACAAATGTTCTAGTCATGCAGGCACAGTGCGGGGATTATAATACTTCTCTGCTTCCCAGACAGGTATCTGTAAAAAGATAGTCCATCCAAAAAGCAAATGCCACTGATGCCAGAGACCTGTTGTCAAAGAAATGAGAACAATTCACTGCTGATCACTCCTTGATTTTCTTTGTCCTAGGCATCATCTTTTTCCTGCTAAAGAACAGACATGCTAATCCACACTGAAGGTTACAATCATAAATGCTATAAAAAATAACAAGCAATACCTTCAAAAGCAGTTCCTAAGTTTAAATTGACACATTCCCCAAATCGTAATAAGCACCACACTGACACATTAAATGCAGAGACAGTAAATCCTATATTTATGCCCATTAGGAGTGAAACTAAACTGAACATATGGATCCTAACTCTCTGTTCTCCTGAATCTTGTGTCCTCGTTTAATCAGAGCAAAGTGAACGCACAATACAATCTTGCTGATTGAGTAGTATTTACACCCATATTTACTGGTGTAAGTGACAAGATAAAGCAAATGGAAAAAGAAAATTAAGCTCATGTACTGAACAAGAGTGAAATAAAGTAAGGAGAACATGCTTGTACATAAAATTGACGGGGGAGAAGGGGAAGAGTCCTGAGTTCTGCTACCAGTTCTCCTGTGCACTCAACATTTGAGGCTGCTCAGGTTTCTTCACCTTTTTCTGTCTTAGGGCATGTGCAGATGAACTGGGGGAGCCCTAAATTGAAGCAGTGGGTTTTAAAAATCATAGCTTCAATATAGGGCTGATTAAACTCCCATGTCCTGCACACACACTGCTAACTTACCTGCCTCTCTGGTGGGAAGGGAAAGCTGCTGGCAGGTGGAGTGGTCCCTGGGATGCAGAAGGGTGCTGGTTTCCCTCCGTGGCAGCAGTGGCCCCCCCAGGCAGCACCCACCCGTAGGCACCCAGGTCGAGTGGTCCCAGGGGGTACCGCTGTCACAGCGGGAAGCACTTGGCTCCTGCACAGCTCAGGCAGGCTCCAGGGGGAGGGGGAAAAAAAGATCAGGCTTGCCGCTTTTCTTAGACGGAGCCTGCTTTCCCAGGTGGCTGCCAGGTTGCCAGCAGGGCTTCCTGCAGAGTCCCTGAGCTGCACAGAGCCCAGTGCTTCATTCCGTGGCTGTAGGGGCAGCAAACTAAAACTCCTCCTTTGGAGCTTTAGTTTGCTGCAACCCAAGTAATTTAAGGCATATTACGCTGCCGAAGTTCCCACAGCGGCTGGTATTAATGTGCAATACACTGCCGAGGCGCGCAAACACCAATGCCATTAAAGTGGTGCAAAAGGATTTAAGCCACTTTAAAGTGTTGTGCACACAACTCTCATTTCATCTACATACAGCCTTAGTTTCCCTGCCAGTGAATTTGGGATTAAAATAATAATTCATATCTAGTTAGGCTTCGGGGCATGCTTGACTCTGTCATTGAGAAACTTAAATGTAAAATTAAAAATGTGTTCTGTGGAGTTGCTCATTGGGCTGACAGCTTGGCTAGGGACAGACTTTCAAAAAGCCTGAGCCTGAATTTATTCAATCTGTGCAGTTTAGTCTAACTTGGCTAGCCTGAACTGGTTTGAAACAAGACAGACATTCTTACTGGACTGATGACATTCAGGAACATGACTGCAGTGGCTCAGGCTGGAAGCCGGGGGGCGGTGCTAGAGCAGCCATCCCTCCCCTTCTGCAGGGAGCTGAGCTGAGGGTGGCGTGGCCAGGCCCTGGCAGGACTCTCTCATTAGGGAGGTCTGCCTGCACAGTCCCCAGCTTTTCCCCACTGGCTGCTCAAGGGGCAGGAGTGTTGCCAGTCCCCAGCTCCCTGCTTGCACGTTGAGGCAAGGGTTGGGGGTGGGAGGGTGTGCAGTGGATGCATTTGTTGATGATACAGTGCTTTTCAATTTCACTCCCTGCTTCATCATACTTTTTGCAGCAAACTGACAGGTAAGCATGCCAGCTGGGAGCTGATAGTGATAACAGTCTTTATCACCCATTTAAAAGAACAATGGCCTCTCTCCATTACTTCAAACTTCTTAAACAGCTTGCCGCTGACCTGTTGATTAGCTCCAAACAGCCCTAAGTGGTCACTGTTCTGTCTGCCTGCCCCAGTGAAATTGGAGAGAGAGACACACACAGACACCTCTTGGCATTAACTAGCATACCACATGCCTAGGGTCATGCAGCTAGGGTCCATGTTGTGTGAGATGGGAGGGAGGGAGGTGGGGGATTTCCTACTTGAGCAGCGAGGTGGGGTGGGGTAGGGCACGGGGAAGTCAGGCAGACCCTGATGTGTCTGAAGTCTCTGCCGGAGCCTTACACAGTATTAGCTGGCATACCACATGCTGGCTATGGTCCATGCTGTGGAAAAGAGGAGGAAGGGATCCCTGCTTAAGCAGTGAGTGGTGATGGGGTGGCGGGAGGGGGAAGGGGGAAGCCAGCAGATGCTGTTGTGCTTGCAAGTCTCTGCTGGAGCTCTGGCTAGGGAGCAGAAGGAAGGGCCAGCCCTGCTGTGGAGCAGAGAGCTCTACCCAGCCCAGAGAACATGCCGGGATGCTGGGGCACTCTGATTTAACTTAGACTAGCAAGGAGTCTGGGACAGACATTGCAAAAACTGGTTTGAGCCAAATTGGTTAAGTCTGATACTACATTCAACCAGGTTTATCTCAAACAGTCATTTTAAAACTGGTTTATGTGCACTGAAAAGCTGTTCTGTTACAGGTTTAAACCAGTTTCTAATCACTTAAACCACTTCATGTGTAATGTCTGTCCTTAGCCCTTGTTTTATACATGATTTATTTTTCTCTTTAGGTTTTTAAAGAATTACATTAGTATTTTACATTAGCTACTACCAGCTGTCAACTGGGCAATACTGTCTCTGTCAGCCCCCTGAACTAACAGCACTTTTAATTATATATTATATTACAAATATTGTATGGAAGATTCTTGACTAGCAAGTCATTCATGAACTAATTTTGATTTTCTTTCTTTCTAAGGTAGGGAAAAAAATGGATTTCAGAATGTGGGTTGAACTATAGACTAGGCTAGAGTCCAAAAAGTTAAAAAAAAAAAAAAAATCCATCATCTTCACAAATCACAAAACGTCTCATTGACAATAACATTCATAAGCACTTCTCTGAATCAATTTTTTTCTACTTTTCACTATCATATCAACTCTAATAAAAGACATTTCCTTCTTTACTTTTGAATAATACTTAATATGAGCAACATACTTTTATTAAATGACAGCCTTTATGCTGAAGCTTATTTTTGAAAGAGGCAAATAAACTGGAAGATCAAAGCAGTGCCTCTAACTAACAACCATCTGATCACTATCCACAGACCTGGAAACTCAAACTCGGACCTCATAAAAATACAACTGTAGGTAACTGACTTGTTCTTCCCTTGGTAGATGCCATCAACCTACATCAAGTGAAATGCCATCAACCTACATCACTGATGAAGCAGCCAATTTAGGTCTCAATCTGTTTCTTTCCTATGTTTTTGAAAAGTCTATTTTAAAATCACCAAAGATATATTCGCCCTGATTTTTTTCTACTATTAAAGAACATGGGCATTTTATGGGAATCCACTTGATCCATCAAGCTACCTGTTAGATTAAATGCTTAAGCCTTCATATTTTTGTTTTCATCTCATTTCCAAAGATGAGACTAGAAAACTTGTAAACGTAGACTGTGCATGGTATATATATAAAAAGAACAGGACAAAGTTAAGTTTCTTCTGGCATTATACTAGGAATTGGATCATTCACTAAGGACTGAAGCATTAAAAGTAAAATGGACATTGTTAACTTTTACTAGTATTTCATTTGATAAAACCTTAAAATTCAGTTTATGGCAATTGGTATCATTCAACCATGAAGAAAGGAATGTTTTATAGTAAAGAGACCAGGGGACTGGACAGGTGGACTAGAGCTATGAAGTTTGGCAGTTTTATCTCAGTGTAATAGACAGGGATCATCAATTTAGGTTAACTGGCAACCATGGCCAGGTACAGAAGTTACACTTATTGTATGGTAGGCACACAGAAAGCGCTCTACAGCTATAGCCGAACAGATGGTCAGGGCACATAGAACACTGTAAAAATGGCAAAACCTACTCTAAGATAACCCTGAATGGATGTGGTGTCAGACTTCAGCGCTGTAGGTCTGTGTACCATATTGAACATCTGTACCACATCCCATCTACTCACGGTAGATCATGTTCCACTGACATCCAATGAACCATTGTGGCACTCTGCTAATACGCCCTTGCAAGGCAGCAGTCTAGCCTAGATCAGAGCACGTCTCCTGTATCTGAGTGCTGGGCCAGCCCCGCCCTTGGGCTCTCACTAACAAGAGTCAGTGAAGCCTCTGGCTTCAGCCCATCCACAGCCTCCCTCTGGGTAGCATATAGCCATCCACACAAAGAAAACTGCTGTAGCAGTATTAAAAATGGACCCACCTGAAGGAATAGGAAGGGCTGCCCTGGAAAGGGACAGAGTTTGTCTCAGTAGGGACACCATTTGCCCTGAAGGCAAGTGAAGCTGTTTTCAAGGTAACCCTCTTGGAAGTGGGGGAAGTGATGTAACCCCAGCAGGGTTTGAAAGAGAGACATTAGCAAAAGCCTGGGATTGGCTGAGAGGCTTGGTTAAAGGAGGGGAGCAATTTTCCCCGGGGGTTGAACAAAGGAGGGGGGGGGGGGGGGAGAGAGAGAGAGAGAGAGAGAGGCTGGAGACCAGGGAAAGGATCTCCCCTTGGCTACCCCACGAGAGTCCTTGTCAGGGCCCTGCAGAAGTAGCAGATAGAGGCTGCACTGAGTGCTACACTGTGTCCATTCTCCCTCCTTTCCCCTCTGAACCGTGCCCGGGCAGGCCCAAAAGGACCTGCCTTTGAGGAGAATCCGAACCTGGGAACACCCTTCTGCGAGCCCCTGTGTGGTTGGGTGAGCACAGCAGGGGAGGGGATGCAGGGCCAGGGGGAGACTGCTTGAGACTACCCTGGTTTTTCCCCTGTGAGTGAGAAGGCACCAGGGAAGGGCAGGCTCAGGGTGCTGGAGGGAGACCAGGGCTACACGGGCAGGAACTGCTCCAGGCACAAGATGCCCCAGGGCAGGCAGGGCCCATGGTGGGACTGCATTTCCGGGTTGCTGTGAGGCTGTGGTGGGTAGGGGGAACTGTTACAACCTCCAGCCCAGACAGTGCTCCCTGCTGAGCCAGGGAAGGGGTCTGGGCAGGAATCAGCTCTCTTGCAGGAACTGCAGGGGAGGAGCCACCACCTGCTGCACTGAGACCCCTGGAGCTCATGGGAGAGATGCCATCACTAGGGACTGCCAACAGATCCTGTGTCAGGGACACAGATGCAGTATCAATGTATTTATTTATTGATTCCTTATTTATCATGGTAATTTGTATACCTTCCCCTAGTGTAATGTATAGCCAAGAAGCTTTAACCCTTAAGCCACCATCACCAGGTCATGCGGTGTAACATTTGTTCTACTGCATTGGTTATATGTTACCTTGTAAATAATTCAATCCTGTATATAGTTTTATAATGGTCTGTTTGATTGTAAGGGAAGGCTCTGCAGCAGCTACCCAGGAAGCTGGACAGGGCCACTGATTACTGGGTACCCCAGGATCCCACTGTTCAGGTGAGGGCATGGGTACTGTCACTCCCAGGGGTACACTGCTTATTGCTGAATTTCTCTTACAGCATTTTGTCATGGGTGCAGCTGAGCAAGTGCTGAATGTGGGCCTACTGCTATGTTGCTTCTGCTCACAGTCAATCTTTCTTAAGAACCGATTCATCTGCACTGATTTTGGCAATAGGTAAGTTACCTAATGGAAGTAAAAGATATACTTGAACGTGCTCAAAATGTACAGCAGTATTTACTATACATGCTAATATCACTACTTTCTGAGTTGTCTGGGGAAACTGAATGTATGTGTAAAATGGAAATTTTGAGAAGTACTTACACTGCCTGTGCTGAATATAGGATACAAGACCAGAAATCCATGAGTGCAGTTCACAGATACAAAGTCCAAGAAACTTTGGATGCATTCAATGGCCCATAAAGAAGCAGGGAGTGTTTCTATGTTTTCATATCTTAAAGCCAATTTCTAATAATCCTGATCACTCAAGTAATGGTTTGGAACCATGTGTACTTGATAGAAAGCTGGTTCAGACAGTCTTTTACAGAGTCTGAGGGATACAACTGGGAGTCCCACAGATGCATACATAGGGCACCTAGCTTTTTTTGTCAAGCTCCCACATTGTTTGTTTTATTAGTTACCGTTGTTCAGTTGTCACTTTTCCTGGCTATATGAATAGTAATATCCAATGGCCTTCCTAGCCTTAATGTAGTGTTCCCTTCCTAGAGAAACCCCTCAAGGGGAAAAAACAACAACAAAAAACCACTTTTGGGATACAGCATCTGTGATGTTTCCCCTTAGGAAAAACCTTAAATTCTTCAATGGGAGGAGAAAGCATGCTTTCCTCACCTTCCCAATGTACTGCCTGGAAAAAGACCAATGATTTGATTTTCCCTTCTGAACCCAGTAGATTCCCTAAAATCTGTACAGAATTTTGCAAGCCACCAGACAAACAGGGTCACTCTCCTGAAGCCCTAGTGAGTGGAGGCAGTCAGGCTGCCCCATTTTCCAGCTCATGCCCCAGAAACAATGACTTAGGATCACCAGGTACTTGGTACTGTGTCAATATTCCACCAGTTATTTTAGCTGGAGCCCTAACATTACCATCCAATTGGAGGAATTTTGTGTTTGGAGGATGGGCAGTGGAGCCACGATCCCATGGCCCAAGACAATATACTGTTTACCAATAAATTGTTGGAAGGTTTTAAAAAGCATTGAATGTATGTACTCAGAGCAATTACACTTCCAAGTGTGTGTTTTCTCAAGTGGTTTAATGGATAGTAAAATGAACTTGGGAGAATGGGGGGGAGGGTTAAAGTTTAACACATATACAACAAGGCACACATACAAGAAGTTTAACACACTTCAGTCACATACACGTTTTTGAAATGTAGTAACACTTAAATCAGAAATTGGGGTGATTTCAAGTGAAGCAGGATTGGGTCTTTGTACAGTGTACTCTATAAGGTACATTTCTAACCTTCCTTTATTTTGTCTCCTTGCAATGCATTAGAGAAATTGCCTGAGCTGGGTAATCATTAAGAGCAGTTACAAGTATGCATAAACTCTACAGTTTAGGGAAAGGAGGAGAGAGAAGACAGCATGATATGGGGTGAATGAAGCCAGTTAAGGCTTATCAGGTGAAGCTGCTGAGCTCTATACACTTGTAAAGAAAATAAGACTAAAATAGCCACTTATGCATGTGGGGGTAAAATTAGGAAGCAAAATCTTGCCTGAAATATTTTAATAGCACTCCACTTTCTTACTCTATCTGAAAGCATTCGGGGGAGGGGAGGATAACCAAAAAGTAAACTGTATTTCTTGTTTTCAGTACCTACAAGCCATATTATCTACTCTTGCCATCCTACAGTCTCCAAAATAATTTTAGATGCAGTAAGCAGCTGCTTACACTCAAAACTATTTTGTAATGTCCTGATACAAGCAGTGTCTTGTTCAAACCAAGTTTGTGTTTACCTGAGACGTAGGTTAGTTCTCAACTCTGAACCAGAAGCTCTCTCGATATACTTAGTTAATTCAAAAATCACTTTAATGTACAGAAGGGATAGACCCTTAAATATAAAATTTTAATTTAGGGGTATTGAGGAGTATTTGCACTAGAGTCTTGTATCTGAACCTGGCATATGATTTTGGTTCCATCACTAGAATACTTCTGCTTATGTCTCTTCTTGAAGGGCTACAGCTCTGGATGATGAAAATGAGAGAGAAGGATAATGAGAGGAGATGATTTTTCCTTATCTCTATCTCAGACCTCCTCCATAATCTTCTTTCTTTTAAAATTGCATATCTTTTGATACCAATCTGCCACCACAGGTCATCCCAACTTTCTACCTAGCTCTGATTTATAAACTACGTATCTAGGTGTATTTATTCCTTTTTTAAATAACAACATGAATTCATACTAATGCAACACAACCACTTGACAGTGCATTGCCTTGTGCCTCTTCACTTGTGAAATGTATATTTATACTGAAATCTCCTCCATACAGGGAGTTTATACAGTGTCTGTTACAGGATGGGAAAAAATAAAGTGAAAATAAAAAAATGAAATCTAATAAAATTTGGCAAGTACTGCTTGGAGTTGAAATTCATAACATGCCACTAACAGAATCCACTACTCTAAAGTCTTCCGTGTTATAAGGGTGTAAAATACAGATGGCTGACTTCGGCCCTAAATATTTGCTATCCTTTTTTTTCCCCCTTTTTGGAGGGAATGCTCCTGCCACGTTCTGCATTCTCGTTCAATGCAGATCGACTCCCCCTCTTCTTGATCACTGATTAGATGGCTAGTAGATGGTGGATTAATGTGTGTGGAGGGATGTGATTGATGGGCCATGGAAGCCATGGCAAGCTGAGAGACACCTTGATATCCTACAGCACCATGTAGGCCACGGACCCTTGAATTTTACAGTCCAGGTAGGGTATGTGGCATTGCCAGAATCACAGAGTATCAGCTGAAAGCCCCTGGACAATTCAAAATTCTAGGAGTGACTTGAGCGGCCAAGTCCAGGTGAAGCAGGAGTGGGGTCTCAAAATCTGTGAAGCAGCAGCAAGAACCACATGCCACAAACTGTACCCTCATGCATCTACCACTGCTTCCATCCATCCACCCTTCCAGCCACACCCTTATAGCCAGACCATCACCCTTCTGCAGATTCCAAGACCCCAATGGGCACTTCCGTGGTCCATGGACAAACCCAGTCCATCCATCTCTAAGAGCCAAACATGGGGACGCAAGTGGCATTCCAGGGACATAAAGGATCTCATTGCCATCTGGGGTGAGAAACACATCCAGCACCAGCTCCAGATAAGGCATCAAATCAGTGTTGTCTTCAAGTGCATCCGCCAGCAGGTACAGGTGAGGGGTCACAAGAGAGACTGGGAGCAGTTCCTCACCAAGACCATTTTGATAAGGAAGCATTTTTACCATGTGCTTGATGCTACAAAGTGGTCTGTGGGCCAGGGCAGACCATACCATTCTACAAAGACATATCCTGTGTGCTTGCCAAGAACAGGGCAATTGTTACCCTCCATGCCCAAAAGGCCAGGGGTGTTCCAGGAGTCACCCACAGGGACCCTGCTGGAGGAGAAGATAGAGGGAGGCCCTGTGACACTGTTCTTCACACAAGGGCCATAGCTATTTTGGACCAAGTCCTCTCACATGTCTCTGTGTTCCTCCCAGAGGCACAGAGGATAACAGCTCCCCCTCCCCCATTAACAGCACAGTGGCTGCAGTGCTGGATTAACCCACATGACCCATGACCAGTTCTCCTAACAAGTCATGCCACTCACAAGGACTCTGTAGAACTGGTGATGGAAAGGATTATCCAGCTCCACTCAACCATGATGGGGACTCAGGTCCTGGAGGAAACACAGAGCCCCTTTGGAGGAGGAAGAAGGGGCAGTGGTGGCCACCCCCGGTGGTCACAGCCTTCTTTGAGGCCATTATAGCCAAGAAGCCCACCAAAGGGTTGGGGCCAGAAGGAGGGAGGCTGGGAATTCTGGGGTGCAGGGGGAGGATGAACTGGCTACTTCCACCTTCCTCTGCTGAAGTCTGGAGCCCAGCCGAGGCATCAGTTCTGCCCCCTCCTTGGGCACTTAAAAGAACATGTCCCATTCAATGGGATCATAAGCCTGTGTAATTGACATGTCCTTGCCATTTCTGTCAGGGCCATGCTGTGCTCCATGGGAGATGCAAGCCTAAGTACAGAAACCCTGATCACTTGCACATAAACAGCTCCCTCTCCTCCCAAAGCACTCATTGAAAGGCATGAATAGAATTTATTGAGCTCAGCAAGTAAAAGGGTAAACAGCATTTTTTTTCAGAGTACCCCCAGGTCAGGGATGGAAGACAACACGCAGCTATGTCTGACAACTGCTGAAGAAATGAGAAAAAAATCCCCCACTGTCAACCCCCCCCAAAAAACAAACAAACAAAAAACCCCTGATCCCTCTCCCTCCCTGCCAGTCCTGGAAAGGGACACACGTGATGGAAGGATTCTCATGTAAGAACCATTATCTCATCTGCCCAGCTCTTGTTGCCAGGGTGAGTCCTGAGTTCCATACCCAAACAGGCTGGTAGGCAGCCAAACAGCACTTTTTCCCTCCTCTGATCTGATCCATGACTGAGCTGCAGTAAGCACCAGCTGATTCTGATTCTCAAGGTGAGGACATATTGATTCCTCAGGGCAATCCACAATCCCTGCCCTGTGATCATGGACCCATCCCACCATGAACCTGCCCCCCAAACCCACCCCCATTCCTACAAACTAAGCAACCCTTCCCCCTTCTTGTCTGCACAGTCCATATCTCTGCATAGAAGTCCAGCTCACAGCACCTGGCATGGTAATTCCAGGACAGGAAGCCAAACACCTTCTGAGTGAATGAAAGACATGTGTAAGAGGTGCTGGTGAAATGAAGAGAAGATGTTACAAGCTCTGGTCACAACCTCTGACCATAGGCCATGCACATTGAACTCCTGTCACCGGGGGCTACGAGACTGGCAGGTGGAATGAATCAGACCATTTACAGAGGAAATGAAGAAGCTGGGGAGATGCCAAGTTGCACGATTGAGGACTTCAGATGGCTACCCACTATTCAGAGGACACAGCACAGCGGAGCAGAAAGAGTCACAGTGCCATGATACAGAGTCCTGGACTGCTGCCAGTCACCTGGTAGGTGCAGGCCCCCCAAGTGGGTCCAGGCCAGTCCTGAAGGGGTACAGGAGCACTCATAATGGGCGGGAGAGTACAGCCTACTAGCCCACTGGGACAGGCGGTTGCTGGGGCAGCTTCTGGCAGTAGAAGCCGATGGCTCCTAAGGCCCAGGGGGAAGCTCTTCTGGTCCCCGTGGCCCCACCTTTATACCAGGTCCCATTGTAGGGCAGCAGGACAGCCTTGGTGGGGATAGGAAGCCCCTCAGTTTAGGCTGGCTGCTTGGCATGAGCCCCAAGCATTGGCAAGGACCGCGGTCCTTGAAGGGGGAAACATGGCTTTAGGGGCCAAGTTTCCCATGTGGGAGGGCCAGCAGTTTTTGGCTCCCACTATGGCGATACCTCCCAGCCTGCAGCTCATTTAGAGACATACTGGGATCAGAATAATGCAGCTGCCAAACTCATATAAGGAGAAGTCCCTTGTCTTGACTCCAGACCCCTGAAAGTAGGGTGCCAGATCAAAAAAACATTACTCCCATAAGTCCTCTCCAAGGTTTCATATTTATTGAGTTCAGGCCCCGTGGTGTTCCTCCTGACCCCAAACCCACTTCCAGATTGTGTCACCACATTCTTAATGCCCCCAGCCCCCCACCAACCCTGCCACTGGTTTGGTGTTTTTGTTAACTGGGAGGAGGGCCCTGGCTGAGATATTTACCTGGCTGAGACAGGCTTTCTTTATTAAATACAGTAAAGTGTGGAAAATACTATGTTTTAAACTGAGGCACATCTCTTCCTTGCACCAGAAGAGGGGAGGAGAGATGGTGCCCAGGAAGCCTGAGTTATGGGAAATGGTGTCTGTGATGCAGAGTCTACTCATCCAAGGAAGGCACCCAGTCCACGCAGGTGAGGAGGCTGCCAGCTAGGGCTTCATAGATCTGGACATCCTGCCATGGTGCAGGAATGGGGCAACACACATGAGTAGGGTGCTTGCCCTCTCCCCTATGCCTGCTTTGTGTGTGCTCATGGTGCCAAGCCCAGTCTGTTGTTGAAGTGCTATTTATGGTGGTTCAGCTGCTCCCTATAGGAGTATCATGAGCCAGGGCAGGAAGGGATAGGCTGTGCCCCTTATGAGGACTGGGGCAGCAGGTGATGACATCACCAATGATAAGATCAGGGATCCCAGGAGCATAGGGATCCCTGATCTTATCATCCACTTTCCATCACCCCAGGGAATGGGGAGCTGTGCAAGAGGCATCTCTCCCTCAATGGGCATGTGGGTGGCCATGAGGGCAGATGCCATGAGAAGCCACTGCCACATCAGGTCTAGCTAGGCAATTGTGATATCCCTGTCAGCCAAGCAGGGGCAGTCCAGTAATTTGGCTCTGCTCAGGGAGTCTGGGGATCCCAAGTAGGCATGTGAAAGGCCCCCCTTCCTGCTGTGCTCAGACCATACAGACAGGATCTGAGCCCTACCTCCCACCCCACAAGGACTAACATGTGTTCCCTCTTCCTCCCAACTGAAGCGGGGCACTTCAGAGTAAATCTCAAAAGTTAGAGTGCTTCCATTGTAGTCTTCTTGAACACCAAGGGTGCATCCAGATGTGTGTGGATGTTTGGTTCCCTGGGGACAAGTAGCACCTTGCACTGCTGCTTCTTGTCCCTGGGGAATGCCCATGCCATGCATGCTTTGGTGTGCAGCAAGTTGCTCCAGATGATGTAGAGGAGGCAGGGGTCAGCACTGTGCTGGCCCCAACAGACTTGCCTGGGAGCCTGTCAGAGATGCAGCCATGGCAATCTTGCCAGACAGAACCTGGCCAGCAGCCACAGCATGGTTCCAGTGGCTTTGTTCTGCTTTTTGGCAGCACATTACCCAAGCATGCGCTGCTTCAAGCTTTTTTCCACCCCCCCCCCCCCCATGATTTTTTTTTTGACCCCTAGATATCCAGGATCAAAAAAACAACAAGAAAAAAAAACAAACAAACCAGAAAACAACCACCACCACATGGGAAAAAAAACAAACGAGCAGCGCATGCTTGAGCAGCGTGCTGTTGCAGCATGGAGAACTCTGGACTGTACTGCAGTATGTGGTGCTGCAAACATGTCTGCAGTGCTGTATACCACACAGCTGTACTCATGTGGATGTGCCCCATGGATCTAAATTTGAACAGTAACATTCTGAAAATTTCAGAGTCAACCTCAGTTCATGTTTGCCATGCACATTATATTACTATTATTTTACTGCAGTAACACTTTGGAGTCCTAATCATGGGCATGGACCCAATTATGCTGAGTTCTGTATAAATGCAAACAAAAAGTGGTTCCTTCCCTAAAGAGTTCATAATTTAAGTACATATGGTAGCAGACGATGACAGAGAAGGGAGCACAAGGATACAATGCGATAGAAGGATGGCTTTCATCCCTGCAACAGGCACCGGCTCTCCTGTCCAGACACTCTGGCCTGTCATTCCCTTCACAGAACTGGTGCCCGCACCTCACCACTGTGCGACTCAGTCCCACAGACCACAGCTCCTGGCACGTATGAGAATCACTTGGTAAGCTGGATTCAACCCACAGGCCATAGTTTGCCCGCCCATGAGCTAAACTGCAACATTTCAGCATTAACTTGGTGCCATCAAAATCCTACTGAATTACCATGGGAGCAGAGTTAAACCAAATCTGAACATGTTTTAAATTCCCACCATTAACTTGTCTATGTCTTAGTTTATCACATCTGTTAAAAAGACTAATACCAGGGCAGGGTGGAATACTACTATCAAAACACAATTTTTATGAAAACCACAGGAACTGTGGTTTTCACAATCACATTTTTCAGGTTTCCTCTCAGTTCTTTCCAGGCTGTTTGGGATATTTTGAGACTAGCTTCATAATATTTGTAATTGCTTTGAGCTCCTCAGATCATAGTCATTATAGAAATGCAAAGTACAATGGAATTGTTTTTAAACATATTTCTGTTTGGCAGAAAGGATTTCAATTGTGAAAAGTTGGCATGCAAAACATATTTATCCTGTCCTCTATGCAAGTTAGAAAGTGGAGGCTAAAACTTCAAAGTAGCTGAGCGGCATACATAATCAGAGGAAAATTATATGTTGCATAAACTTTTGAGTATAAATCACTTGCAAAGTTGATTTCACAGTCAACCCTGTCATGGATAACTGGCAGAATTCTGCCCTGACCTATGCCCCATTAAATTAATGTGTTTTCTGCAGTATATAAATCACAGCTGTATCTAGCCCTTGGTTTAAAAGAAAGTCTAATTTTCCCTGCCTACAGGAAAGTTATACAAAGTAGTACCTTTCTGTGCCATCTGAATAAGCCAGATACCTATCAGCATATAAGTGCAAAAGGTGAGCAAATTCCCTGAATGGATTCCCTTCTCAAGTGCTGGTATCACATGAGAAAGTTCATTACAATTTATGGACTGAATGACATGATAGTCATCAGGGCTTTTGATAGCATCATGCCAAAGATTAAGAGATCCAAGGATGCATGACAGCTCAACAAATCTAAATAATACTAAGTATGAACTATAACAAAAATGCATTGGTGTCTGTAACAGGTCGCCCTCCCCAGCGCCATCTTCCCTGATAATCCGTGCCTTACGTAGGGCACCCTTGGAGTCTTCTTTGGAGTTCTTATGTCCTGCCCCCTACTCGTCTGCCACATCTTGATGGAAATTATTGTTGATGTTCTTGTGAGCGGGAGACTGCCTATTTTATTTTGTATGTTAGGGCCTTTTGCCTACACAGGCCTGACCCCCGTCTTTCTCTAGCTAGGGCTCCTCATCTAAAACCCATCAAATAAGGTTTGACTCAGAGGCTCTAGCCTTTTCTGGTGTCTTGAGCTCCAATCTGAAGCCCGGCCCCCCCTGGCCCCGAGGCAAGGCCACCGGCCCTACAGCCAGGGTGGCCACAAGTTCAAGGCCAGGTGACGGCACTGAACTCACCCTCTCCCAATCCAAAAAACAAAACAAAATCGCACCCCAGGTGCACCAGGCCTCCCCAGCCTTTCAAGATCATGCCTTCAGGCAACAGTATCACCCCAAAGTCCTGTGCCTCCCACGGGTTCCAGGGCCTAGGTACTGCGCCTTTGCTGGTGCTGGGGTCTGTGCCCCCAAAAGCTGCACCCTTGCTGGTGCCAGGGTCCTCACTCCGCAGTGGGCCCAAAAATGAGGCCTCCTCTTTCCCCTAATAGTCTCACCCAAACCACCAGTGTTATTCAATAATCAAAAAGGAAAAAATAACAACTGCCGACAGCAAATATGATCAAGCAAAGCAGCAGGTCAGCTTACATTCACAGGGTTCATGCTTCAGCTCCCCACCGTTGGCTACAGTCCTTGCCTCTGGTGCAGCTGCCATCTCTCCATGGCTTCCATAGTTCCTGCCTTTGGACCACTCACCCAGTTTCTCTGTGGAGCTCTCAGAGGCACTCCTTCCCCATTGGCTGCTGTTGCCCTTACTGCCTCTCTGCCCAGGGTTTTTATAGTCCTTCCCCTTCTGGTCAGCTGACTAGCTGGCCACACTCAGCATTTAACCCCTTCCTTACCAGCACTCTGTGCTCAGAAAGTTCTGGCCTTAAAGGGGCGGACCTGCTTTCTGGTGACAGGGCTAGGGTTCCCTGTTACAGTGTTCATTTGGGAGGGTGCAAACAGACTAATTTTTACATTTATTATAAAAAATGATGGTACATTTCACCTAAAAGTAGTCACTAAAGCTATCCATTAATCTATTCTAATTTAAGATGCACTACTAAATCCTTATGTATCTCTTCAAAAATATGAGGCTGATATTGTGTTATTTCTACGTATCTTAGGAATTACCGCATGTTTTAGGCACTTTGAAACATCTATCTATAGCTTATTATTTCACATAGTCATTTTATGAAATGCATAGCCACATACCAGCTTACAAGAGGATTTTTTTTAAAGCTTCAGTATATTTCAACACAGAATCCATTGTTTTCCACTGCCAGATGATAATGGTAGATGCAGATTCTTAGTTCCTTTACAAGCTCAACAGGAACAAATACTGAGAAGTATTTTGTAAAGGGAATTCTGACTAAAAGAAGAGTCCCTGCAAAATCATATTGCATAAAAGCTAGAAGATAAAAGAGGAACAATAGCTTTCAATATTTTCAGAACAGATTCCTGCTATAAAATTTGGATTGCAGTGGTTAGCTGATCCAAAATTTTGGCAGATTTTTAGCAGACCAGATGTCCATAATAAAATGGGTTATTTAATGTATCTGTGAACAGTTTGCAAAATGTGAATGTCTTAGTTTCTACAAACATCTAATGGACAGATGCCAAAATGTTTGCCGTTAACTTCAGTAGAGTTGAATAAGAGCCACAGAGGTTCTTTGTGACCAAATGCATCCTTTTAAAATATATTATTTTTAATACTACATCAAAAGCATATATGGTTATGCTAAATAATCTGGAAATATTAAAAAAAAAAACAACAACAATGTGCTTAGTAATAAAAGGAACAATTTTTGAACTTTATACATAGTGCTTTATAACATAATTCATCCAAAGGATGTTTGACAAATTTTTCTTTCTATCTTTGCAAAAATCCCATATGCTTTCTGGAGTTCCAAAAATAATGATAATTTAAATTGCCTGGCTTTTAATTTTTTATTGTATTTTGGGACTCTTGAGAGTTAAAGTGCTGTTATTCACAATATTTCAGGCTGGTGGACTGGGTAGAAGGCAAACATTTCGGAGGCATCTTGCTCTTGAGTGTTCCTATAAAATTAAGTACTCTTCAGGATTATCAAAGGAATAGAAATATGTTCTCTTTTTTGGTATTTGTACTATAGGATTAACATGTCTAGGGTGGAAGACTAAGAGACAGCTGGTCAGAATAGTTGGTGTTTTACTTTAATGGCCTTTTCCTGAAGAGATCAAGGAGTGACTAATAATATCAGCTAATGAAGTTACTCTTTTCATGGTAGGTACCTATGCTCTAGGTATGGAAGCTTTCAAATGCAATCATTGATCACTGATGCAACTGCTGGTGGTATTCATACTAACAGAAAGTTTTTATATTAACAGGATTGAGATGCATTAATGTATCATCAGCAACACATGTAAACTTATAGCCTCAAAATTATGGCCTCTTGGTACTTTTTGCTTTTACTTTTGCTAATGTTCTGTATTCTTTATTCCCCTGGAAACTGAACAATTTCACCCACTTGTTGGGGACTGGACATGCTAAGGTGCAATTCTTAAAAAAAAGCTGCTTTTTTGATACCAAAAAATGGTCTTCCATTGTACAGATCATCTTGTTAAATCTTATTAGAATATTAACAAAATCAGTGGCTCATATTATGCTCTAATTCATCTCAAAGTTCCCTTCTCTCAGACTCCAGAAGGACATAATTGACCTTGACTTAGTTATGAATCCTGAAGGACACATAGCACATCATAGTCAATTATTTCTTGATAAAACTCAAAATGACCAAACTAATTGCTTAATTAATGGTAGGATCCCCTTGAAAAAACTCAAAGGCCTATATAATTTTATAAACAGTTACAAATAACTAAATAAGATCAGGGAGGGCCCATCTGACAAAAGAGAACTAAGTGCTCATAACTAAGAATGCCTGTATAATATAGTACAGGGACATGCAATACGAGTGCTAGCTCTGAATGGGCTGTCAGGTTCCAACTAGCATCTCTTCACTGGTTAACAATAAAGAAAACAAGCTGGGGTTTAATTTCACTATACAGTGAACAAGTATCAAGACCAAAATTAACTTGAATGAGCATAGTTGACCTTCTGATTGCCAGTATTAGGAATGAGATGAAAGGACCAGATAGGCCAGGAAAGCTAAATTATTTTATAATAATAGAACTTGGAGGCATCTTTACACATGCAATGGCAGGGGGTGGGGAGGGGGCAGGAGGGGGACACTTTAATTAGAGTGACTCTTGGGAGCTGCTCTAATTAATCTACCTACAGCATCTTGTGTATTCAGTGTCCCATGCTTCAAAGTGTCAAAGGGGGAACCTTAACTAACACCCATTCAATGAGCTTTAGTTAAAGCATCTCCACCACCATTTTGAAGTGCAGGGACACTGAATACACGTGACACCAAGGCTGCAGGAGCATGCTAATTAATTGAGTCTGCTCCAATGCATGCTAATTAGTACACATCAGAGCAGGCAACAGGCACATGTATTAACTGTGGGTATACATAAATGTAGCAAACAGTTGCATGGGACCACTGTGGTGCTCCAGCTGTTGTGACTTCAAAGCAAAAGCTGCAGCAAAAACAGCTTTAATTTAGCAACTTAATTCAAAGGTTGTGAGCCATCCCATAATAAATAATTTGGGTTCTACTGTATTTTTTTAGGTAGACCCTGGAAGACAGGATTAAAATCCCTTAGCAAAGCACTGCAGAAAAAAATTGTGCTGCTCTCACCATCACTTTACCTATGCTATATATGAACAGAGGGATCCAGATGCCAGACATGCCATCGTTGTTTGTTCAAACATCACTTTTCACAGCCACTAAAATTCTCTCAAAAACCAAAACCTCAATGCACAAACTCTTTTGAATGACTCAAAACATTCCCTGAGTCCTCTGCATGTGTTTTTATATTAAAATGCATAATAAAGATGAGATGAAACCTTTGATTTCTAGGCACATTTTTGTGTGGAAAAGAATCTCTTTATTGATAAAAGCCATGTGGAAAAGCTGCATTTTTTTTTTTTTGGTATAGGTTACCAGCCTTCTGCCTACTACTCTATGCCAAGATTCCTCCCAGCATTTCCAGTCTTGTAGCTTTCAACACTGTCACAGGATGGGGGTCCTCAAGGATGGCAGTGTTACCCCTAGGGCCCCTCAACCATGCCAATATGGCCCGCTGGGCACCCTCTATTCTTGCCCACCACATCTTGATGTAATGGTAATGAGTAGGGAGACTGCCTGAAAGCCTACTTGAGCACGGTCCTGTTGGACTTCCCTGAACCCTGTGGGTGCCGGACCCCTTGTGTGTCTTGTTTCAAAATAGATGTCCTGGGGACACCCCAGCCTTATGAGCTATGTGTGTGGGTCCAACTGCCCCTTTACCATGCCCCAAGCCTCACAGATGGTATTAACATTGTCTCGTCTAGGCCTTCCTGTGATTTGACCACCTTGTCCTCTCTGGGCTCTCCACAGCCCTGTCTCTGCGCCCCTTATGCCGTGGCCTTTCTGGCACTGGGGTCTGTGCACCCCAAATGCCATGCCCTCTCTGGCACCAGGGTCTCCACGCTGTAGTGGCCCCCCAATGAGGCCTCCTCCTTCCCCAAATAGCCTTACCCAAACCACCAGTGTTGTAAATGGCAAACAAAACATAAGCCCCTGGGCTATAACATAATACAAAAGACCAGGGTGTGCTCTACCCCTTTAAAAGCATTGAACTTCACCCCCAGCATTAAGTGTATAAGAAGCAAGGGTACCTGCAGAGCTCATAGAGCCCCATTAGCCCTAGGTGCCACATATCAGGCAGCTACAGCATCATTAGGCACTTCCTCCCTGGAAACTCCTTCCCCTCTGACTGCTAGCAGGGAACTAAGCTCCCTAGTTCCAATCTGGGGTTTATATGGGCCCAGGGCCCTGCCCCTTCTGGTCAGCTGACCATGTGCTGGTGCAGGCTAATTTGCTCTCTAGCTTGTTGCCCTGGTAACCTGCACCTGGGCTTCTGTCTTTCTCTTCAGGCTCTCTCCCCAGGCAGTTTCTGCTCTTCTAGGAGCTGGCACCTTAGTGCCCTGCGACAAACACCCACTGCTTCCCCCCCCAGTTTTTGCCAACAGTAGCATTCTTTACTCTAAAATCTTATATTTTTAACCAAAGGTACTATGAGAGCAGCTGCACAGTTCAGTTTTAGACTGATCACACATTTAAGTTCTAAACTCCCATGATCCAATGGGGTTAGGAGTAGCTGAACTGTTGCATCAGAGAGTGCATGAGTCCAAGCTCTTAATAGTACAGAGACCATTTTGTATCTAAACCCAGGCAGGTTAATTTTGCAACTGGTATTGTTGCTTCAGTGAGTAGTTAAATGCTGCAGATATGGAGATAAGGTGAATTTATAAATTAAATGCAACAACTTAACTTAAAAGATGGGGTTCTCTCCAGGGATCTTAAGGTATGTGTATACTACATCTTCCGCGATCCAGTTGTGGGAGGGTTATGCCATCCGTGCTGGTCTCATTTGAGCCTGTGCTGATATAATTAACAGTGCTTGCACATGTGGAGGAAATCAAAGGGTGTTTTTTTATGGACATGCTCAGGGAAGTGGGGCAGGGGGGCACTTTAATTAGTGAGCCATGCTAATTGAAAGTGCCCAATTGTCACATGTATCAGCGTCCTCACACTGAATAAAATGGAGGCGGGGTGCTTTGAACTAAAACTCATTCAACGAGCTTTAGTTCAAAGCACCCAGCTGCTATTTTTCAGTGCAGGGATGCTGATACATGTGACACCGGAGACTGCTGGAACATGTTGATTTCTGCACTCTAGCAGACTCAATTAATAGAATTTGCTCTGACATGATAAATTTACAGCATGTCGGAGCAGCCTCCCCGTATGTGTGTAAGTGCCCAAATATCCCAGGATAAATTAACAGCTTTTAATCAAAATATTTTTTGCCTTTTGATTAAAAGGAGAGGAACACAGAGGTGCAGGTTATAAAACTAAAGGCATATAAGGCAACTAAAGGCTGGTATCTTTACTCAAGAATGAGTAGAAAAGCAAAAAGAATCCCACCTGCCCCCTCCATTCCCTTCCCCCAACCTCATGGAGGAGCTATACTAAACCTCCGATTAGACAGAGATGATTTTAAAACTTTTATGGGAATAAGCAGGTCTTCACTAATGAAAGTTTTATGAAAGTTTTCAAAACTAAAGTGAAGGATACCAAGAGTAGAAGATAACCATAAGGGTTTTTCTGTATTTGTTCTCTAATATTACAAAGAGATTTCAGATAACCCTCTGAAGATCCTGCTTCCTTCAGGTAGAAAAAAATCTAAGTAGATGAGTCTTTGGTAACTAAAAAGGAATGAGAATTACTATGAATAAAGCCACCTGGCCTGTTGCAGGGTAAATGGGAGTACTCCAAATGCCAAAGCATTCCAATTATCTTCCAAGCTTCAGTTAGAAGAGAACAACTTGAAGCAACAGTGACAAAAAAGAAACATTCTCCTCTTCGCCTCTTTATAAGGCAAAATGTTTTATGATAAGCAACCAACATACGCTCAATGAGACTGCACCACTGGGAGAATAATTAAGACCTTTGTACACATTTTTAATTATCTAATACAGAACTCTTTACAATAAAAGTTGAATCCAGGACCTAAAAACTTGAGCATCTATTGCAAAAGCATCTATTGTAATACCTTGGCTTAAAGGCTGAGGTAGACTCATAAACTAGTACATGGTTTTCCTAGTAGAGGGAGAGAGAAAGCTATGCTGCACAGAGTGGGTATGAGAGTAAAACTGATATCATGCTTCAGTAGACCTACTAGCCTCTTTGGCAGGAACAGATCTACCAATAGTTCTCCTTTAATAGTTTGAATGTAAATTCCAATGAAGTTAATGTACTTCAGTGGGGTAACATTTCATGCACACATCTAGCTGGGACAGTAAAAGAGCTGCATTTTGCCTGCCACACACAATCTGATGGTCCAGACCAGTCTGTAACAATGATCACATGGTTGGTGATTTAGCAAATGACCACTTTGAGACTATTCTCTTAAAAGGCTTCCCTCCATGGTGTTTCAAAAAACTAAAAAATTCCACCAAATTAACCTAACGCTCCCAACACAAAATAAAATGATGCTTTAAGGTGCTAATTTGGATAGCTTGAAAAAAAAATTCTCAGCATTAGTCTAAATACACCAGGCTTGCAGTGTGCTCTTTTCCCTCTGTAACAAGTAGAGGCATACAGCTTCTCATTTTCTAATTTCATCATTACAATGACAATTCCTAGGTTCTCCCCTAGGACCTGTCGAAGTGTGAGTGGGTTTTTAAGCTGTACCAGCTTAATGACCTACCGTCTGAAAAAAATCAGCAACTGAGCCAAAACACTTACACCCTCATTCTGTTCAATGGAAGAATTGTTTTCTAAGTGGTATATTACCATGAGGTACAGCTAGACTTAGAGAGGGAGATTTAACCTTTGTGTAAATGGATAACAGTCAAGGACAATAAAAGTGTGTGTCAGATAAAAGAGACTTATCAATGTTGACGGGGGCAAGTATGAAGGAATTAGGAGAGCTGCTGCAGAGCATAAGGTGTGAGACTCTTGGGGACTTTTATAAAGCTCTTCTTCACTTTTGTTTCATTGCAGAGAACTGCTTTATATAGTTGTCAAGGGAGGGCTGTTGTCTTTCCAAATCCAGAGTGCAAATTTCTGAGGACGGAATACCCTGTCCTTCCAAAGTATGACAGGATTAAGGTAGGCTGCTATGATTGCTGCTGGTGCTTAAGGGCCAACTCTGGAGATACCCTAAGGTTTCTAGTGGTAGTTTTGGAATTTCATTTGGATTGGGAAGGCTTCTTACTTCATGATGGCTAAGGGCTACTTTTCTGATAAGAAAATAGCCTGGTTATGAGGCCTGCAGAAGACAAGGGACACCTGCCTCTAAAAGCAGTAGTCCAAAAAAAAAGAAAAAGAAAAAAGTAAAATTTTCAAAAGCATTTCAGTGATACTAAGTCCCTTTTGAACAGTGTGCCCTGTGGCAGAGCACAGGGTGTGTCTGCCACTTTAAGGGCCTGGAGCTGGCAGCTGCCAGGTGCCTGACGAGGGCAGCCATTTTAGAGGCAAGGGCTGCCTATATAAACAGTGCAGTCCAGCTGCCTGGAGGCCAGGCAGCAATATTGCCTGGCTGGAGGGCTGCTGAGAACAACCTGGAGGTAAGGGGGAAGCTGCAAGGGGTTGGTAAGGAGGTTCCTGGTCCTGGGCATGACCTGAAACTGCACCCTGCTGGGAGTGGGTGGCCTGATGGGACTCTCAGTGGCGTGGGAGCCCCCAGGAAATGCCAGGCCAGTTACCACCCTGGTGAAAGGTGGGTTGGGGCGCCTTAACCCCTAGCTCCTGCCACCGGGTGGGTAACCCTATGTTTGGAGCGTGAATGAGTACAGGGCGTGGTGCTGTGGTTGCCCCTGGGAGAAGGGAGTAGTGGCACGGTGAGGCCCGAAGACAGAATGAGGGGCTAGAGACCCAGCCCGAAGAGAGAGTACCCTTGACTGGCCCAAGCTGGGGCCAGGACCACGAGGGTCAAAAGGGCCGGGGGCCCACCGTGAGGGACACCCAAGAGCCGGGGGCCTGGGGTCCTGACTGGCCTAGAGGTGGGCCAGGGCAAGTGGCTGAAGGTCCTGGGGGGACCACACCCGAAAGGGGAAAATTACTTCGGGGGGGCTAGGTAGCCTGGATAATGGCGGAGAGGCTGCTTGATAGGAGAGGATCATAGAAGGGTCCTGTATAGATGGTTCTGGGGCCCAGTGTGGGGCTGGTGATTATGTGAACAGCGAGAGGCCATCTGCGAGACTTGGGCTGCGGTATTGGGGAGGATAGGAGCTGCAGAGTGCCCCCTGGCATCAGGGCACTAATGGGCAGCCTCCTGCTTAATTGACATCTATAATTGAATCAATTAACACCAAGGCATGGCGGGTGAGATAACAGGTGGTTGCCCAAGGACAGGTGGGCGGGCCACGGAGCTTGGCCCTGAGGAGGCCCCCTGTCACATGCCCCTTAGCTATTCTATGAAAAATCAGTCTTATAGTTTTAACTACCTTTTGGGTACACTTGCTGCTTCTCTGTAGTTTGCATAATTTGACCTCTACAGCATGATTTGCAGAAGTGTCTTGCTTCTTTCTCATATAGATTCTGCCCCTTTGATTGCCAGACTTGGCTTGACTAGTCCAACAAACCAGTCTTGTAAAAATCTTTGCATTTCATCTCCACATACTACATATATAAAGTCTATTTCCATTTTTTTCCCACTTCAGATGACTCTCCAACCGTTCAGCTTTGAATCTCAGTATTTTATCCTCAACAGTCACATAATATTTTGTGGTCTTCAGAATGATATTATTAGTTAAAGACTCCAAAGGTATTGTCACAAGGCTGACATTGATCCATTTTTTCCCCAGGAGAACCTGTCTCTGATATCTACAGCCTCTAGCATAGCTTAAGGTCTGTTTTATTTTTCACAATGTCCTAAATTCTCAGAAAGGAGTTGTTTGAACCTTTGAGCTATATTAATTCCAGATTTTCTCAGGTACCAAACTTTCATAAGACAATTTATCAGTGATTAACCTTAGGATGACACACATTTACTTTTGAAAATGATCCCACATGCCCAGCATTTCCTTTTTTTGTGTATAATATAAGCCATGACAGTAGCTGAAGGTAGGGTCAAACTGAAATACATTTAAGACTGAAGAGAAACCCTTAAAAAAAAGTAGGACTTTGTCCCTTTCCCTTTGGCTTAATAGTCAATGCTACCCCTAGAGTGACAGTTAGCATATTAATCTTTTTTTTTCTTCTAAATAAAATTGTGATCCCTTGCAACAAAACATAGGTTTGAAATTTTACTCAAAATTCTTAATACCAGAACAACTGCCTTGGATACAAAATGTACAAAATAATGCAAATAATAATAGCTAGTGGGATTGCTTTCATGGACTATTTACTATTATGTTATGTGAACTGTAAGAAGAAACTCAAGTGAATATTTGTGTTTTTACAATTTTATTTGTTTTGTATATAGTGGCTCTAGTTAATATGGGCATTTGTACAATCTTTCCATTTTCCATGGCTTCCCAAGAGAAGCGCATTAGTGAAGCCAATAAAGTAGGCAATAAACCCATATTAATAATGTATGCAGAACTATCTATATCTATTTATATGATGCAGTATTAAAGTATAACTGCATTGTTTCTTCTTCTCAAATGAAGGTGAATGATGAAAACAATGGCGTGAGACAATTCGTTCCAATACTAGCAAGTTCTTGGTATGGTACACATTAAGCAACTTTTAATGTTTCTCAATGCATACATATGTAGCGTAAATTATTATTTGTATACATGCAATTATTTATGACATTAGTAAGAAAGTAAAACATATTATAAATTATTAATCTTTGAGTATAAAACGCATCTAAGATGTGTATATTTAATATATAAACATATTAATCTAAATATATTCTGCGAATGCTAGCATTTGCATGCAGGAAAAATCCATTCAGTCCTACAAAAGTTCTTCCAAAACAAGTTAGAGTTTATTTTGTTTTTATTTCTAATCAACAGGCTGACAGTGGGTGTAGACAGGAGTTCAGTGCCCTGCTGTAACTTGGAACACTTTGTAGGAAACATTCTGAGTTGGAACAATCCCCTGGACCAAACTGAAGTTTATTGTTAGTTTCAGGGGGAGGGGAATCTAGCTGCTGGATGCAAGCTGTGGTGGAGCACTGGAAGGGTACTCGCCACATAGGGTGGGCTGCAGCAGGCTGGAGAAAGGCCTGCAGGGAATGCAGCCAGGTGAAACCCGGGGGACTCATTTTTAAGGGGGAAGGTGTGTGGTGGAGCACCACTGGGGTGCTCACCACTTAGGGAAGTTGCAAGCTCTGTGTGAGCTTGTGGGATGAGTAGAAGCGAAAGCCCTCCCCAGAAACCATTTTAATGGAGAAGGTGGATGTCAGACCACTCATGGTGCTCTGCCACTTTAAGAACTAAGCCAGACAGCAGGCAGGTGCAGCCCAGTCCTGATGAGTGGCCATGTTAAGACTTGGGTCCTCAGGGCTAGAGGCAGCAGTTGCTGCCTGGCACTGAGGAAGGAACATTTTCTGGTAGAGCTGCTGCTCTGAAGATAACACAGAGGTAAGGGCAGGAGCTAGGGGGATGGCTTGGAGGCTCCTGGTCCTGGGCATGACCTAAAACTGCACCCTGCCAGGATAGGGTGGCCTGGTGATCCTGCCTGTGATGGGGCAGGGCCAGCAAATGCTAGGTTCAATGATCATCCCAGTGAAAGCCAGGGCAGGGTGCCTTAACCCCTGCCTCCAACATCTGGTGGGTTACTAGTAACATCGGAGGGAGTTAGGGCCAGGTATGTCTATGTGGGAAACCTGAGCCTACTGAGGTATAAGGCCCAAAGTGGGTAGTGGGGCCAAACATGCCCATGTGGGGCACATGAGCCTGTTTGGGTTGCAAGACCCTGGTAAGAGGGAGATAGAGTCCAGGCACACCCAGGGGTGGCACCTGAGCCTTTTACAGTGTAAGACCCTGGGGAGAGAAGGAGAGTTGTGGGCCAAGCACGCTGACAAAGGGCACCTGAGTCTGTGGGCATGTTTGGCCCTGGGTCCCAGAGGAGCAGGGGGTAGTATGTGCCTCAGGAGAGGTAAAGGTGCAGAGCTGGGTGCAGATACTCATTTGCAGCCCTTCAGGTGCCTAACTGAACAGTTGAGGCTCTGTGAGTTAAGGCGGGACATGAGTTGAGCTCCTGTTAACTTGGGGGACTGAATTTGGCTGAGGTAAGCTTTTGGGTGCCTGAGGTCGATTGGAGGGTGGTAGAGGAGAAGTCATGGAGAAATGAGGGGGGTGAGTCAGCAGCCCTGTATGGAGAGCAGCTGGGGGGAGTTACCCAGCTATGAGACTCAGCCAGAGCCTGCACAGTAGTTTGAGAACTGCCCAGCACTTGTTCAGATGAGCATAGTGGGAGATGCCCAAAAAGCCAGACACTTGCTGGCCTGGGAGTGAAAGAAATCAAGTTTTGAGGATCCTTTGGGATAGGGTAGGGTGAGTGTGTCCCCAGGGGAAAGGAGGGGTGATACAAATGAGACCCAGCAAGGGCAGTATGCGAGAGACCATGTGAGAGAATATGAGTGTGAGAGGCCTCAGTGAGAGGGAGGTGGCATGAGTATGGCCTGTAATGGGACAGGTCACGAGAGGCCTAATATTCTAATGATTTGGGCCCAGCTTCAGGCCAGAGCTTTACAGTTGTTAGAAACCTCTGTAGGCATGGGACACAAGGGGAGGTAGGAATGTGTACTCTAGGCCCTAGATACCAGGGCCCAGAATGGGCAGCGTCCTGCCTAATTAAGACTGTAATTACTTAACAGCAAGGTATGGTAGACAAGATAGGTGGGCAGCGTGCCCAGAGGCAGTGGGAGACCAGCACTGTGACTGGTTGGGGAGCTGCCACTTTGCCACAAAGTCTATAGCCAGTTTCCCCTAGCAAAAATTTATCTTCATTACCAGCCTGTCCCTGCTTTCAAAATGGTATGGGAGCAGAGGGAGCTCACTCTAGGGGTTTCCCAGATACCACTGGAGGATGGGGTGGGTGAACTGGAGCCTCCTCCAACCCCCAATACACCCACCATACCCACCAGTGGGGGCTGAAAAACCCCCAGACCAAACACCCTCTGATCCCTTTCTCTGCTCCTTTTCTGAAAACAGCTTGGAGGCTCAGAGGCAGGCAGATACAAGTTACAGAAGATACCCTGTTTTGGAACATCTTCATCTGCACCCTCACAAAATGTGAGTTCAGATTTTTGCAGGATTAGACCCTTCTAAAGCACTTGGCAGCCTTGCTCTTATAGGTTGTAGGGTGCTTTCAAGGGGCCAGATCAGGCAAAAATTGTCACTTCTGTTTGCACCCAGTGTGTTGGCAGCCTACACTATGAAATTAATATAGACATCCTCCATAATGACTGGAAAACTCACTGTAGATACAGCCTTGTGTGTAGTTCTTGAGTAGCAACTGCTTTCAGATGACCAGGTGCCAAAGCACCTGGTAAGGAGTGAAGGGTAAATATCAACAGACCCTGGCTTTTATTCTTATTCTCATTCTCTGATCACTTTTTATCACAATGCATTAATTTAGAAATCTGAATTACTACCATAAACTCTCTATTGGCAGTATCCACAAGAAATTATGCATGATTTGCAGCTGAAAAAATAGTAGCATGATCATTATCAGAGAACCTCTCAGAATGTAAGAGTTCCTCAGCTGAAAGGTAGCTGCAAAGTGTAATTATTAATGGAACTAGTAAGTAACTTAATTGTAAAGTACTAATTATTATTGCAATTATTATACATTTGAATAGTTTGGATGCCAGTTCTTTTTGCAGGCTTCCAATGCCCAGAACCTTTCTGTGCCAAACGCTGGCAAAAGTGGAACAAGTGTAACACTCATCTCTACTTCTGTAGTCCCACATCTAAGCAATCTCCTTCAAGACTAAGAACTTCCAGGGATCTGGTATATTTTGAAAGATCTGTTTGATCAAATATTTGCTATGGAAAAGCAACTTAAGTTTCATTCCTTTCTGTCATTCCATCTTGCTATATGTCTATGTTCAATGATTTTGGCCCCCATTCAGCAATTTATTTAACCATGTGACTCCTATAAAACTAATCTCTTGACTTAAAAGTTGCTTATGAGATTAAATGCTTTGCCAGACTGGAGGCTTTGTCCTGACACTTTCTGGCAGATATATGCCTAAAACTTAAAATGCATCATCATGATAATCATTGTCAGAGCTACAAAGAACAAATGGTTTTAGTTAGGGGTTGACTGAAAAACCTGTACCTGGCCCATGAAGGTCTGTTTAAGTGTGTGTGTGTGTGTGTGTGTGTGTGTGTGTGTGTGTTTGGGGGGGGGGGGGGGGAAGGCAATTTACTGGGGCTGCACTGAAGGAACCACTTGAAGACTCCCAGCTCTGTGCTCTCACTGATGAATTTTCTATTTCCCATTGGTACTCACCATAGCATTTGGAGGCATCTGGTAAGTGGAGAGTGTGTAGAGCAGGAAGGAGACTGGAATAGCAGGAGATCAGCGGTGGGGTGGGGGATCAGCTGCCTGTGGTAGTGGCTTGGTCACAAGCACCCAGCCCCCACTTGATAAGGTGTCCAACCCCTGCTTTTAGACATGATGACCATTTACAAATTTACTTTTTCCTAAGCCATCTAAGTACCTACTATCTGTAGTATGAAACGCCCAAACATTCCAGCAGTAGTGGAATGTTGTATTTTAATGTTAAATTTGGCATGCATTATCTGCTGGTTTATCCTCAAGACTTAACTTCCCAAGTGAACCATGATATTGCCATTGTCATAATCTTTCCTATCTCCTAACTCTTCCTAGGAAGTCATATTCCACTGTTCTCATCTCAGGATTGTGGATTCCCTAGGACAGTCTGTCTTTATCTGTAATGGGAAACACTATGAAAAGCATTGCTTTTACTGCAAAGGTAATGACATATTGTTGTTAGAATTCTCTATTGCATGTTCACTATTTCCTCTGTGTCGCACAGCGATTTCAAAGCAAGGATATACTCTTTCTCCCTCCTGGCATTAAACCTTGCATTATAATGGTCAAAAAAGCATCTCATAAGCAAGGTGTTTGTTGTGTTTTTTAAACAAACAAATTCTTCATTGATTATTTGTCCATAGTTCTCCCAATCCTTCTCACACCTTGAAAGTGTCTTTCTTAGGCGAGTACTGAATGCATTTGAATGTGCTACACAGCTCCCTCTTATATTCCAGCCATGAAACACATTAAATGAATGCTTCTCTAACTCCTGCCGCTTGCTTGCTATGCAGTATAAATTTCTGGAGGAGAGTAGCTTTGTATGATGCTGTCAAACTGGAGATGTGGTAGGTGTATTGAGTATGAAGGAAGAGACAGAAATAAAATACAAGATTTCAAAGCAACTACAGTTTAAAAAATATTCTGAGAAAAGATCTGACTTGGTCCATAGCAATGTCGGAGTGCGGTTTTCTTATCTTTGCAAAAAGAACTGCACACATCAAGGGAGAGCTGTACCCACTTGAGATATTTTTTGTATTTCTTTTGAAGACAGAGCTACAGGCATAATTATCAGGGGACAGTCAGATGCTCTTTTGCAGAGAGAGAGGAAAAAAGAGTTATAAATAGGAAGGAGCCAAGCAGTTTGGAGAATATATATTTTTGAATGAAGAGGAATCTACCTAACTTACAAAAGGTCTGTTCAAACCTCCTTTGCAGTGTTGCTGAGACTTAGTATGCCTCTCAGCTGTGAAGAAACCTCAAAAGAATGAGCGGGTCCATCCAGATCCAGACAGAAGAGTTCTGATGCTCTCAGGAGATCAGCTAGACATCCTGAGTCTTCACAATGGGCTTACTCTGGTTGTTAGAACTAGGACATGACAAGGCATGGAAAAAAAAAATCATAAGAACTTCTCTGAAGCTCTTATTATAGCTAAACCATCCATGTCCTTCACACATCTGTTATCAGTAGCTCAGAAAAACCATCTGCCCCCTCCTACTGTACTCTCTATGTTTGTAAATAGATGTCTCACTTGATGCAGGCTATACTGTCCCAGGGTTTGACCTGAATCAGAACAGACACAACAGTCCTATACAGGCAGTATCACATACTGCATTTCTGCTCCTCTGCCAGTAGAAGCCCAACAAGAACAGGCAGGCTGCCCAGCTAGTCCTGCAATAATCTTACACACCCACATGGCCATGACCCAGAAACAAGTACATTTCATCCTGCATACTTCAGAGGCACTTAAAGCAGGATAGTGGACCTGTATATCTGTAGGATCCTAGGACAAAAGACTTTCTCCTGGGAGAAATACAAGGTCTATTTACAACCTAAGAAGCAAAATACAGTAGTCTAAGAGCTTGATCCTAACTACTGCAGAGTACATGCTTTGAGTTAGCAAATGACTTGTATTTAGCAAAGTACTTAAGCACACACTTAACATCAAGCTTCAGTGGGACTGAAGCACCTGCTCTTGTGTGCTTTTGAATCAGTGTCTAAATACAAGAGAAGACCTGGTAACATTGAAATCAATTGCTCCTAAATGACTTGACAACACAGTGTTTTGAAAAAAAATGATTGTGAATAGACTGAGGCTGTCTGGAGGATACATTGTATACATCTAAAAACAATTCACTAAATAAACAGAGAAGATGGCATTGTAGAAAAGTGTTCAGAAGTCTCCAAGCAGCTTGATCCAGTGAACAGAGCTCTAAACGAAGAGTAAATAAATCTGGGTTCTCTCCCTGGCTCTGGTGGTGACTGGTCACTGGATGAAAACTGGCTAGTCACTGAACTAATTTTGTCACTGCCCCTAAAACAACAGGCCTGGAGATTCTGAAGTAAAAACAGTCTAGCATTGATAATCCAGGTTCACTGAGAGGATTGGCCTTTTAAGATCCTCATCTGGAAGGAACCAGTCACTGGTGCTTATCCTAAAGAGAATGACAGCCTGAAGTGCAACACCTAAGTGGGGGTGCCCACAGTTTAGTAGTGAAGAAGCCACAAGGGGTCCCAAGTAGTGAAGGGGTCCAGGTAATTAAAAAAGCAGTACCCAAATTACTATGAGTAATACATTCACAAGAAAAAATCGCCCTTAATTCTAGTCTCTTAATTACAAAAGAGGGTCTTTGAAATATTTGTTTCCATCAGTGTGGTCTCACATGCATTAACACTGGTCAAATAAGAATATACATGAAAATATGACAATTATAGATTAACAAATTTTGGCTTAAATAAACTAATCATCGGCCCCATAATTTGTTCTTTCCTCTTGGGATACCTCATATTGTTGTGTTTTTTTTTTAAAGCAGAAGAACAGGACAGAACCACATTCAAAGGTTTAATTATTTCTTTTTAATTAGTCCCTTTAGGAAGCAAAGCTGACTGGGTACTAGCATCTTAATGGCGGTGTAGGAAAAAGGAACACCCAATATGTTCCCAACCGTTGCTCATACCTAGGCTTGGAGATGTGAATCTGTGTTCGGTTTTTATAGATGGTAGGGAAGATGTTTGCCACAATTCTGGTGTTACAATAACAGGATATTCACAAGATGTAATAATATGCTGCACTCCTTTAGCGCTGTTCATGCAGGGAGTTCAGAGTGCTTTGAAAACATCACTTTGTAAGCCTAACCAAACCTGCAAGATAAGTATTATTCACATTTTATAGAGGGCAAACTGTGACACACAGAAGTGGCTTAACCCCAAGGCCAAAACAGCAAGTCTAGTTAGATATTAACAGAGCTTAAAAAACCCCCAGCACATTAAGAGCAAAAACTTATTTTACTTCCCATGTCCCAATGCCATGTGTTCCAGATCAGCCCTTTTTGGGGGACATTCTGCCTTGGGACTTCTCAAAAAGATGACTTGTTTGGTCTCCTGCCTTTAAAGGACACCCACTAAAGCCAGCCTTGAAGTGGCTTTTAGAGGGACAAGCCTCTGTCTTCAAGGTCCTGGCTCTTCTCTGTCACTGGCTTCCCCAGCAATCTCTATGATTCCATCTCAGAGAGTTCCTTTATGTTCAACTCCAAAGGAGGTTGTGGGCGGGGAGGGGGATGCCTTTCCAAAAGTGGGGGATCAGAGAGCTAATGTCCCAAATAGCACAGAAGACAGGTCTGCTCAAAACCAAGTCTTTCTTGTGCCACTCCAGATTACCTTGTCTTCTCTCAGACGCTAGCTTTTGCTTTTCAGCTCCCTCAGAGCATTTCCCCTTTGCCTTTAGCACAGCAAGCAACATAAGCAACAAACCAGTTACAAAACTATAGTATTAACCCAGGAAACAATGAATAAATGAATAAATAAATGAATAAAATAAAACATAATGCTATCGGGAAGCAATCAAGCAGTAGTCTCTAGGGCCTGCTGCTAGGCCCAGACTGTTATCTTCCCCTGGGGTAAATGCCCTCCACAGTGTTCCCCAGCAGAACCTCAGCCAACTTCACTTCTTTGGTTATACTACGTATGTAGATGAGTAACTGCAGTTTAGATTCACCCTGTGGCAAAACCAAATTGCCTTCCATGAATGCATACTGGAAGCAAAACAGAAAATGGGATAGTGGAGAAAAGCACTCCTATGTTTCAGCCCAGTAGCCTAGTACTTAAGGCAGTCATCTTAGTTTTAATTATGCCTCACCCAGAGGTTTGAACATGCATTTCCAACTACCCAGCACAGCGCTCCAACTACCAAGCTGTAGGTTGGGCAGCATCTTGACCCTGTTCCAGCGTCTGCTTGAAGCTGACTCATTGTACCTTAATTTTAATATCTATTGGATAAAATGCATTGGCAGCAATTCTGCCCCACTGGGAGCAAGGGTCCAGGCTAGAACACTGGATGCCCTCACATCTGGAGCAGTATCCATTTTATTTAATCAAATTCTCACTGATTACCATCTCTCTCTCTCAAATTTTCTCTGTGGCCTAGAGGCTCTCTTCAAGAAGAGGTCTGAGTAATCCCTAACCTGTGGACTGGTGGTCAGGGCACTTTGCTGGGAAGCAGGAGATGTAGAATCAAACCCTGTGAGATGGACAGAGCCTGAGTCTCCTGCTTTCTGAGCAATTGTCCTAGATATAGGCTGACCATAAGGAGATCCCAAACAACCAGGACTTTTATCCCTGACAACCAGGACACGTCCCCACCCCCACACTCTCACAAGCCTGCAGGCAGTTAGGCCACCATCCAGGCAGGAAGCTGTGCTTGCCTCCTGCTTGCAAGCCAGGTCATGCTGCTCCAACTCCCTGCCCTGCACCTCTACATTTCCAAGACACTTGTTATAATTCTCCTCAGCCTACCAGAACTGTCCCAGCTAAACCAGGACATATAGTTACCCTCCCTAAATAGAGCTATTCTGTTCCTGAGGTTAACACATATTAGTTATAGTTTTTTTCAAACCTCCAATTTTGGGATTCTTCTGGCCTTACGTATGTACCTGGGCTAATATACAGTACCTCACACCAGCCTGGCCAGAAAGCAGTCCTGCTGAGCACATTCAGGAGGTGTATGGATCCTTGCAAGACCATAGCTTATGAGTAGATGGTGATTAAGTGACAAGAAGTGCAGTTACACGACTCTGTGAGCCATGTAGGTGTGTAAAGTGAAGTTGGATTTAGCCTCAACTCTTTTATTGTAATTGCAAACCATAAGGTGAAAAAAGCTGATAATTTTTAAAGAGGAAAAGTAAGTGGCAAAGGCATTAAAAACTACATATACAGTACATCATTTTGGGTGTTAAATCTAAATCCTTTATCAAGTCATTAGCACATAGAATAACAGCCTGGTAATTAATTTTTTATAAGTCAAGTGTATAGTAGCCATGAAAAAAAAAACATTGCTTGTTTCTCGCTTGGAAAGTACCAACATAAAATTTTAAGAGAAATGTGCGCTATTTATCATGCATGAATAGCAAAAGAGCTGCTGCTTTGCAGTACATTGCTAAACATTCAGCAAATAGAATTCCTGCTCCCCAAAATCAGCATAAAAAAAAAGCTATTTGACTTCAGCACTACCACATCTTTTTTTTTTTTTTTTTTTTGACTGGGGGCTAAGGTGGCACAGCCACTAAGGCTCATGGTTGAAAGCCTGGGGTTCATAAGTTTAAGGCCATAGCAGAAGCATTCATGGTATGGCCATGTCAGATTCCAACTAAATCTATAAATTCTGTTAAATACCTTGCCACAAGGACATGAAAAAGGAAAGCACTTATTGACTTGCTGTGACCATTATAAAGAGCCAAATCTTTCAAAGTTTGGGTTTATCACAGTTGATTGCACTCACAAAAGTCTGTGGATCCCCATCTTTACACATGCCCCATTCACGCAGTCCCAGATCTATGAAGTAGAAACTCATCATTTCAATGAGTTTGGATTTGTAAATCTAATATCTATTTGCATGTTGGATAGTAACATTTCTATTCATCAGGATAGCTAAGCACTGGAATGGATTATGTATGGAGATTGTTGAATCTTCATCACTGGATTTTTTTAGAAGCAGGTTAGACAAACATCTGTCAGAACAATTTAAGTACAGTCAATCCTGCCGTGGGGCAAAAAGATGGACGAGACGACCTTGCAAGATCCCTTCCATCCACATTGTCTATTATTCTATGTTTAAAATAAGTATCCTTTAGTAAGTATTGCTATATCAAGGGAAGCCATACTGGCTGATACAGATATAGGAACAATAAGAACACATTTGCCCAGATCTTCCACTCTGGCTCAACATAAACCATTACTTCCTGTCCTCTCAAAGCTAAAGGAAAGGGTACAATGTTGTCTTAAGAGAGACAGATCTCCAGAATAGTGCACATACACAACTTTACACAAACACAAAGATTTATGAACACACAAGAGAAGGTGCCAAGGTTTCATGGAAAATATGAACCAAAAAATCCCTTTAAATGATTCTGTAGCTTCTATACATTATCTTCTTTTATTTATTTTTGTGTCTGTTGCTATGATGTGTTCAGGACACAGTATACAATTTAATAGGCTTTTTGTTTATATCTGTAATGGCCTAGTCACTTTTTCTTATCCATCTCCCAGGTCCTTTGGCCTGGGTTCATACTCAAACACTCGGCCCCAAAGAAAATGTTAGAATATAAACTGTGAGTCATAGAAGTTTTTAACTTACCCTCCTGCAGCTCTGCTTCCTTCTTTACAGGAACAGTTTGAAATATTCTGTTTTCTTGGCAAAAGCCTTATTGACTCAATTTTTGCTCCTGCTTTCCATTCCATGCCTAAAGGAAGAAGAGACATGAGCTATTGAGCCAAACCATGAGAGCTTTGAAGGGCATGGTCTCCAGAGTCTAAATTTCTGTGGAATCCAGTCATTGGAGCTCTATTTGAATTTGTATTAATTAATAAGCAGTGTGCCCTTTACAGAATGATGAATTAGAAATGTTGCCACGTGTTTATTAACTCTCACTTCTATGAGTCCTCACTGTCAGAACTGCAGAGGTAATCTACACATGATAAACTGAAAAGACTGAGAAGATAAAAACCAAACACAAAGTAGGATAAAAAGCAATAGTTGTCCTTCTTCCAAAATGCCTCATCAAGTGTTACACAAAGAATTGCCCACAAGGAGAGACCCTTAATATTGTCATGTAGGCATTAAAGGACAATTTTGTTGTTGAAAGTCAATGGAATGGGTGCCCACATCTCTTAAGCCACTTGGAAAACCTCATCCGTATTCTTGGGTGAGCCAAAATCCCCAATTCTGTTATTGTGTATTGTAACTATTTTATCATCACATGGGTTTTTGACATGTTGCAAATAAAACACCCAAGAATCAAATTTTCCCATCTGTTAGGGGTGAAAAGTGTGCCCATGCGTATAAAACAGAGTAACATAAACATGTAATGGGCGCTTTCTCAGAATTTGTAGTTTACATATATAAATTATACTTAATAAATGTAGATTACAAAGATTTAAAAGCACCATGACATCAGTATAAGCCGTGCCTCAAAGACACACAGTAAGTTGGCCAAAAAAATGTTCTAGTCATTATTGTTGGAAACCTGACCAAGATCTGAGTTATTCTGTAGAAATATGATTCTGTACCATGTACGGCTTCTTTTAAAGTGATTTTATTATATACTGTGTTATTTTTAAGGCATTTATAAATAACGGCAGCAAGAAAAGTGATACAAATTACCAACAATGAAAATAGATATATAGGGTATGTTAGAAATGCTAAACTCCCCAAACATAAAATTGGCAGATATGTCATCATTAATTGCTTCTGTTCTGTCCTGCAAGCTTAACTCAAAATCCACTAGAACCAATTTCTTTCAGTCTTGGCCTGCTGTAAAACAAAGTTTAACAGCAATTGAACTGATTAAAGAAACCAACAACATCACAGAAAGGAGAATGTTATTTTGGTTAGTTTATATGAACACTAACTCATTTTAACATGATATGTGACACCTTGCCCCTTAAATAAACTCTTCAAGTGTGGTTATAATCCATCAGTGTCTCTTGTGGCCTGGACATAAAGGCCTCTACCACACATTCAAATTCAAGCTGGATAGAAACCAATTCTAAAGTTGTTACACATTTTCAAGCACTAGGTTTGTAGGTTGTTGGCTGTTTTTATAGCTGGACAGACATAATGGCATCATAATTATTTTGCACGTGTGGCCGGTCTAAATTTATTGCACAACTTAATTCCATAATACCTGTAACATTTAGCAGGGGCCAAAGACGGAAACAGCCTTTTCTTGTGTTCACAGAATCATGGGGTTGGAAGGGACCTCAGAAGGGGCATTTAGTACACCCCTTTGCAGAGATTCAGGGTTTGCTATTTCTAAACCATCCTAGATAATTACCTATACAGTTACTTTTGAGCTCCCAGACAGATCATTTTGAAGAATAGCAAAATTGGGTTTAAACTGGGTGACATGTAAAGTCCTTGTGGGACTTCGTTCATGATGATAATGAAGACAATTACTATCCAACCTTAGTTTTTTTTCCCCAAACCAGGATGTGGCCAGATCTGATTACCATCTGTTGAAAAGTACTGAGGTAAAATCTTACAGGAAACGTATTTGTTCCTTCTCTCTGAATGAATGCACATACAAGTAAGGTCAGTTTCTCTGTTTACAAATACTAGAGTACTGGCAATTATTGTTCTATTGTCTTACTGACTTTTCAGTTTGAAAGAGTGTATTGGTTTGGATTCAGGCTTTTTTTTTCTTCTTTTTTTTTTTTAGAACAGCAGAACTAACAAGATGTCAGCATATGGAGTCAAACTGGTTTAAACAGAGTTTATGAGATTCCATTACCATCAACACATTTTCCAAGGATGAACACAGATTGAGCCCCCAGCCAGACCATTTTGAAGAATAGCAAAATTAGGTTTAAATTGGGTGACATGTGAAGTCCTTGTGGGACTTCATTCATGATGATGATGAAAAAAATTACCATCGAATCTTAGTATTTTTCCCAAACCAGGATGTGGCCAGATCTCATTACCATCTCTTGAAAAGTACTGGGGTAAAATCTTACAGGAAATGTATTTGTTCCTTCTCTCTGACTGGATGCACACAGAAATAAGGTCAGTTTCTTGTATTTACAAATGTAGGAGTACTGGTAATTATTGAAGATAAGTAGGTCTGTGCGTATGTAGATTTACAATGGCCACTAAATCAAAAAAGTGTACAGTCCAGGAGCAGTTAAAAATTAGTAGCCAGAAAGGTTTTTCTGTCTGATATCAAAGACAGGATTTTTCTTGTTCGTAGCTTTGATATTCTTTCTTTTGCGACCAATTTAACCAGGCAGTCTTGGCATAAGGATATTACAGGACAGAGGAGGGAGTTAGCTGTAATCCAATCAAAGCTGATACGGATTTTTTTCTGTTTTCCTGCTTTGCATGTTTGGATAGGTAAGGTTCATTACTGAGTCAGGGGCAGTACAAGTGTGTGAACTATCATTATATATAAAGGGAATACTAATGACTGTATTATTAAAAATGAAGACATTTTTCTGAACTAGATATTACCTACTTGATATAACCAGCATAAAAGGTAAATTAGAATTCAAACTGTTTCCATTCCATACTACCTTTCCATCTTGTCCTATTACCTTCCACTTTTACTGGGTCTTTACTCACCAAATGATTCATGCTCCAGACCAATTATTTGCAGACCAATAATTGCTCAGGCTGGCAGTAATCTAAAAACTGTCACCATCTGACAGCTGTTTGTTGCTCTCACAAAGTGAATTGTATTGTTTCCTACTTGTGGTAGGCCAGGTGTCCATGCCATTAAAAAACACCACCCAACTGTTACTAACTGATGCCACTGCTGACTGTTGGCAGAGAGGCAAAGAATTTGATAGACATAGAGAGTGAACTACTCACTCATAGCTAGAAGACAGGTGGAAATCTATATTATTATTTGAATAGGGTCCTTTATTATGGGGTGGCAAACAACTTTTTAAGTGCATGTAGTTTAGGCCTTTGCATTAGCACATAAATCACCTGAAAAATTACCAAGACAACAACCTTTTAAAAATGTCACTGTATATGATTTGAGTAATGCTCATGATTTCAAAGGGACTCTAAAATCTTCACCTTTATGAGCCCGGAGTTATGTAATGCAATTTAACGTATTCTTCCCTCCACTGAGCTATCAATGACATAGCCTGCAATGATCACATAAGCAGAATGACAGACTCTGCAATTCTGAACAGAAACTGAAAACACAGTTTACTTGGGAACAACTTAATCATTTTCTCCATCCAATTCCCTAGGCCTTTTAGTTTTGCTGCCATCAGCAATTTTGCAGCATAGGGGGGCGCTGAACTGCACAACCTCATAGAATTAGATACCTGCTCAGTTCCAAATATAAACTCTGCTTTCTCTGTGGAGCAATCAAAAACACTTTCTTTTTCATCAAAACTGAACATGTTAACTAAACCACCATGACAAACTCTGTACTATTGCAGTCAAATTTAAATGGCTGTTCAGTGATGCACAACAACCTCTTGATATCTTCTTTTAAATCCTAGCCTGCTTTGCCTCTCTAACACAACCAGTTACAATTATGTTTTTCATTCTTCCTGCACCCCCATACCACCTGTAGTCAGAGGCTATGTTTTTCATCCAGTTGGTTTGTATTCTGTCTGCTGATATGCCTATGACCTGAAGTAAATAGATAACACAACCCACCTGCTACCTAATTCTGATACTGAGTAAACTAGAGGAGAGTTTTTAAGAACTTGAATAAGTTGTCAATAGAGAGCTAAGGGCACATATAGGATTCTAATGCAATGAGAATGAATTTTGTAGTTTCATTTTAATCATTATGAAAATGTTTGCCAGAAATTCGAAGCTTTCCTACTGAATCCAAAATTAGGCCCAGTTTTGCTCACATCATAAAACAACTTATTATCACACAGTGTATCACAACTGGGAGTCTAATCAAGAGAGGACCATCACTGGAATTGTCAGGTATATTTCAAATCAAAATGCAAGGTAAAATTGACTACTGGAAGCTTGTATAAAACTTGCCAATATTATTAATGTCCCAAGTCAGATAAGGTTGTTTGGATAAAATCAGAATTAGCTTTAATTGTTAAAAATGCATATCTAATGTAGACCTCTGAAATGCACTTCTGATGTGGTTCAACAATAATTTCCAAGGTCTGCCAAATTCTTCCAAACCTTTCACAACTGAAGGAATTCATTTTCTTAATGCATGTGGTTCAACCAACTCTGCCATACCCTACCTTTCTTACTGAACTATCACATCTTCCTACTATCTAGGAATCAATCTCTTTCACATTTCTATTACACTCAGGGTATCGTTTGGCGTCTTATTTAAACAAAAAAAAATCATTCTTGAAAAAAAAAAAAGGCTGGTATTCAAAAGTGATGACAGAACTTTCTGATTCTTTTTCTTTTTCTTTTTTTTGGAGTAGCATATAATGGCATATAATGAAGATAGTGGAACATGATGCTCATACAGTGCTTCCAACCTTTGCTAAAGCAAACGTAAGTACACGCAAAAGGATAATATTTGAACTGAAAAGTATCATGGCCATACTACCTACTAGAAGTTCAGGTCTTCTGCTTCCTACATATGTCTGGGCCAATTTCAATGGCTCTCCCTGTCTGTTCATATATAGCACTGTTTCCATGGCAATTACAAGAGAGCTACAGTATCTATCATACTTCGCCAATAATGACCTTTTACCAGAATCATCTCAGGGTGGTAGAGGTATTGCTGCCTCAAGCCACAGCAAATTATGATGCATTTTTTACTTTCAGTCATGCTTCTTGGAGGGAAGGGGAAGATGTACTCCCTGTTCAATTATGTTTGTGCATTCCCTTACATACAGTTATACTCCTATCTCACCAAAACACTTCATGCTTTGGTCACAAAATGCAGCCTCAAAAGGAACAGAGGTTACCAGGGAACCATCTTTTCATTCGGTCTGGACCCTTGATCCAATTTATGCAAGAAATTTTGATCTCTTCCACAGTAAGTGGGATCACATAATAAGCTCTAAAAGTAAAAGTAACAAAGTTGTGAACCCTTGCTGCCAGCCATTTCTGCATGTACGTTGTGCTACTTAACCTCAAGGCTTTATTTTTCCCCCTCCAAGGATTACACTTTCAGTTGGTAATTCCTTGTTTTCCTGCAGGAAAGCAAGCAAAGAAAGAAACCCCGTGAAAAAAAAGAAAAAAAGGAGGAAAAATATACCAACTAACACTTCATTGAAAGCAACAAACTATCCTGTGGAGACAAGTTCCATACATTAGTGAGGTGACGTTAACCAGAAATATTTTGCCAAAGTTTGTGACATACTGTCAAAAGCAACCATTAGCACTGTGGCTTATAAGTAACTAATTTATAGCTTTTCCAGAACTATTCCAGCTCTGATCATATGCCTCTCCCACTATTTAAATGCATTTTAAGGAACAAAGAGTCCCATAACACTTATTCCCTAATGTGCATTTGCAAGAAATGCATTTATGGTTGTGTCAAATTCGGCATGACTCACATTACAGAGCAAGAGGAGTAAAATTGTTAAATAGACTGGCTCACCCAGCTTGTTTTTACACATCAGTAAATAACATCAACTCAGTAGAAATAGAGACGTGGCTTTCTGTTTGGACTTAATTCAAGTACTGGCTCTTCTTCAGACCTTCCATTCTGTGTAAGCCAGAATTGGAGAAATAATTCATAATGAATAATTCATTCAATTAATTAAATTTCTTCACTAATTGGCTATCTCTACTTTTTTTTAATGTTTTCATTATTTTAAACTATTTATTTCCCAGCATCTAGGAATAATTCTAGGGATGTTCACAGGCAGATTTCTGTAGGAGTTCAAAACTGCTGATTATGTTTAATTTGATACATGGGTTCTGGCCATGGTTTGGTTCCATGAGTGTAAAATCAGGTGGCCAGTGCAAATAAATATGGTGGCAATGTTATAATTTGCTTACCATGTATATTTCTAAATATTATCTCTAACAAAGGGCAAATTAACATGAATCTGTAGAAAGCACAGAACACTAGCATTTTCTAGCATGCCAGGGAGCAAGAGAGAAACAAAGCTCTTAGGTTAGAGGCGATATCTTTTATTAGACTAACTAAATAGTAGCAAAAAACATTTTTTTTCTTTGCAAGCTTTTGGGTACAAACACCCTTCTTCACGCTGAGAAGAATTCAAAGATTGTAATAAAAGCTTTCCTAGGTAGAAAAGAAACTTCATTTTGCACAGCGGAGGTAGAGGGTGGAAGTTTATTCCCCTGGGTACCTTAGAGTCCTTTTGTGAGAGTGTTGCTCTGTGATATGCAGATTGTTTATCTCTATTTCTTAGACCAACACAGCTATAACTTATATCCCAGAGAGTGAGAGACACATTCCAATAATGCTATTCTTTTACTGTCCCAGCCCTAAAGAACTTTCCTCTTACTCCCTCTAACCTATGTCTTCTCTCTTCTTTCCTTCGCCTTCATTTGAAGATGAGCTCTGTGAGATGCCTGTGATGAGCTATATGAGATGAGAGTCAAGGAAGTGATTTGGAGGAAGCTATGTGGCCTGGCAGCTTGTCCTCTTGCCAGATAGCTAAAAAAAAAAGATCAGGGATGGAAAATGGAGGTGCCCAGACACCGACTCTACCTGCACAACTAGAGTTAGAGAAGGAACATGGTGTTTTTGTTAGGACACTAGCATGGAAATCAAGAGATCCACTTTCAGTTCCCTGTTGTTGCCAAGACATTAAGTGACCTCAGCTACATTAGTTTGTTTCTCTGTGCTTCAATTCCCTGTCTGAAAACTGGGCCTAATAGCACTATACTACCTCACATAGTGGTAAATAGATCAGAGGCTGTAAGGGCCTCTGATAATATGATAATAGGAGCCAAGATTACTTACTTAAAATAAGTCATCTTAAACGATGCTAAAAATTAGTCTGCTGAAGCACCCTCTATCCACAAAAGTTCCTCCGCTCTTCCATTAATTTTGCAAAGTGTATCTTTCCATCCCAGGAAACCCTATATAAGAAACCCAATGGTAGACAGGGACATATTCCTCTCTCTTTTATGGTCATTGCATAAAATGGTAGATATTGACTTCCACTCCCTACATTGCAAAGGAGAGATTGTCCAAGATCACAAATACTATTTTCCAGGAAGATTACAACCCTGCAAATGAGCAGTACTTAATTCCTGTTAAGTGTATACATTATTTCCATTTGTTTCCATAGCATCAGCTTGCATATGCTTTTGAGTATACAAAAAGAGGTCACAACAACCCATACTAAACTCATGACAACTTATATTAATCAGAAGGCTACACGCATGCTTTTCCCCAAGTAGCATTTTTAAGATACATATTCTAATTAAGTTACAATGGATTCTCTGCCAAATGTTGTATGATAATGCACATTACAAATGCCATATAAAATACAGTCCTTTATCAGCTTGAGCTAGATTCACTTTTTATCTCAGAATTTATCACATCTTTCTTCAGATTACATTCAGTTAAGAGAACATTAAATATATATTACCCTACAGTTCTTTACCTCAAATAACAATAGCCTATCACAAACATAGCAAGGACACTTATTGATCAGAATCCCGCAGGGCTTTCTTAAATACCTGGAGCTGGGCTTTAATTCAGTTTGCAAAAACAATCGTGTTTGTTTCCTGACTTGTGGAGTTTCTCCTTATTAAAGCTCCCGCAAGCATGTTCCAGAAAGCAGATGAAGCTCTTGGTGACAATATGCATAACGAAGAGGCTCCATTTCTCACAGAGGAGGCTAATTAATCATTAGGTGAGTGCTAGTAAATTTTCTGAATCACCAAGTTTCTGACAGACACACTGATAAGCCAGCAAAATGCCCACAGATGTTATGTGCCCATCAGAGGGGAACGTATTCTCTTGTGGACGCTGAGCATCTTGTCACAATTTTTTTTTTTTTAGTAGAAAGAAATATTAACAAAACCATGTAATGACAAATCTATGCATGCAAACAAACAATAATAATGTGGTGCCTACTAATAATTAGAAGATAATGCTTAGGTTTAAGGTACGTCAATGGAAGTGTGAGTTGTTTTCCAGTCTCTTATATGGTGTGTAATTAAAACATTGACTATGGATTTTGCTCTACTGTTTAAATTATTTCAGAGAAAAAAATTTCATATTTGCAACCAAACCAGTCTCTGGGTTTTCTTCTGCAAGCTGTGTAGCAAAATAAGCTACATTCTACTACCCCAATGTGACAGAAGAATGGAAAGTTCAACAGGAGGCCAGTTTGGCTAGATACAAAACTGTTAACTGAGCTCAAACTCAAAAATGAATCCTACAAAAAGTGCAAACTTGATTGTAGTACTATGTAGGAGTATAAGAGTATTGCATGGGTATGCAGGAAAAAATCAGGATGGCCAATGCATGAATTGAGATGCAACTGGCAAGGGGCATAAAAGACAAAAGGGATTTTACAAGCGTGTCAAAGAGGAAGACCAGAGAAAACGTAGGTCCCTTACAGAATGCAAAAACCAATCCAGTCACAGATGATGCAAAAAAGGCTGAAGTATTTAATGCCGTCTTTAGTTCAGTCTTCACAAATAGGGGTAGCTACTAGAGGACAAGCACAGTGGGGGCAAAGATAGGGAAGGAATCAAACAGCTTAGAGCATTTTTAAAAAAAATGTTGATACCTGGATCGCACTTTTTTCCTGGATTAAAATTGGTGCAACACTTCACTCATACACATATACCTGCCTTTTCAGTGAAAGTTTTTTTCCCCAAATCCTATAATATATTCCATTCCTTAAATCATACTAGTGCTGTTAAAAATGACACCAAATACATCTTTCTTTAAAGCAAAGGATTAGTCTCTTTACCTGCTCTTTCCACTGTCTGCCCTTCCTGTCCCCTAGTCTGTACCTCAGGGGACAAGGGCAGCCTCTTTTGCTAAGGCTGCTTCTGCAGGATTTTGTATACCAAGGACTACGCTCACAGTCCCTCCTGCTGACCTCAAGGGCATGGGAGAAGAGGGGGGGGATGAGCCAGGCTGAAGATCATGGCTCCATCTGTGTGTCCACCTGCTCACAGCAGAGCATGCTGCTGGGTGCATGAGAGGAGCTGGCACAAGAACAGCTTGCGGGGTACAGAAAGGCAGAGGAAAACAGCAGCAGTGACAGCCCCAGAGAAGCAGCCACAGGGTGCTGCTGGAGTACCAAGGTAGGCTCAGGGTACTGGAACAGGGAGGAGAGCATTTTCCTTCTCACACCTGGGGAATCTCTCAGCACACTTCTGCCACTCCCATTGCAGACCCTTTGTGAATCACCGACTTTGAGTAATGGCAGAAGAAGTTACAGATTCTTAGAGAAGCTAAATTATTTCAGATCAGCAGGGCTGACTGGGATGCACCCTAAGGTGCTGGCTGAGGTACTGGCTGAAAAAAATTGCTGAAGTAATTCCAGAGCCATTAGGATGCTCCTTGAAAACTTGTGAAGGTCAGGTGAAGCAATTGGAAAAGGGCATATATAGTGCCCATCTTTAAGAAAGGGAAAAAGGAGTCTCTGGAGAATTACAGACCAGTTTGTCTAACCTTGATCCTGTAAAGATCATGAAGCAGGTCCTCAAAAAATCTACTGTGAAGCACCTAGAGGAGAACAAGGTGATCAGCAGCAATCCTGGTTTCCTTTGTTTAAAAATCACAAGTTCTCAGTTGAAAGAAAACCCCCTTCAAATTTTCGAATTAATAACCCCTAAATCTGTATTTTTCTCCAATTAAAATGAAACTCCACTGTATTATATATAATATATATAGTATATATGTATATGTATGTATGTATCAGTTGAACACAGTATTTTATTGATATATTTACAATATTAAAGAAATTTGAAAGCCTACTAGTGTCTCGATCACTATAATAAAATTAATTCTAAATACTTATACATTTTTGGTGTTTGATTTCGGGTTTTTTATCATGGAAAATCAGAGCTCTCCTTGCCCCACCAAAACATGGGTCCAGCTTTGGCTGTCCCCCACGCCGCTACTTTGTGGCACTGAGCAGCCCTGATATGCCGGTGCCCTGCCCTGCCATTGCCCCTTACTCCCGACCCACAGCCCCCCAGCCCTGCCAGTGCCCCTCACTAAGGATCCACAGCCCCCTGGCCCTGCTGGTGCCCCTTACTTCCAACCTGCAGCCCCCCCCCCCCCAGATACCCCTCACTTGCAAGCCACAACCCCCCATTCCTGCTGATAACCCTCACTCATGACCCAGAGCCCTGTGCCCTCCCACCCTACTGGAGGGGTCCCTAGGTACCAGGACTATGAGGGCAGGGACCCAGGTCTGCAGCCCCTTGCCCTCCCCAGCAGTGCCCAAGCCTTAGCTGCTGCCTGTGGGAGGCAGCAGCTGCTGTGGCCCAAGTGGAGTGCAGAGCCTGGCTCCCCTCCCCCATTGGGCAGCACAGACAGAGCAGAGCCCGTGGGGGGAGATCGTTTCATAGATGTTAGGGTTGAAAGGGACCTATTAGATCACTGAGTCTGAGCCCTTGCCCTAGGCAGGAAAGAGTGCTGGGGTCAGATGACTCCAGCCAGGTGTCTGTCCCTAGATTTGGGCTGGTGGCTGCAGGCTCGGGGTTCCTAGCCCTGCTTCCCTCCCCAAAGGGGCCTCCACGATCCAGTAAGTGGAACCCATCACAGGAGACCAGAGAGGGGCAGGGAGGCTCAGTGCTGGCACCAGAAGCCCTGAGCTGACATGACAAGATGCCCCCTACCCAGCCAACAGCAGTGAGGAGAACAACTCTGTGCCACCACACCTGCAGCTGCTGGGCAGGCAAGGGGTGCCTTGCCATGGTGGTGCAGGGCTCCTGGCATTGGCACCAAGCCTCCCTGTCCTGTGCCCCACTGTGCCAGGTCCTGCCTGCTGGGCTACAGAGGCCCTGTGGGGAGGGCAGCAGGGTAGGCAGGTCCGAGTCCACAGTGGCCAGATGAATCCACCCCCAGCCCACACACAAATCTGGGAGACATGTACCCCCATGTTCCCCCAGGAGTGTGTGCAGTGGTGGGGAGCCAAACCACTCCCACCCCCGGGTCAAGCCACTAACGGCTCCATTCTGGTCCTCAGCTGGACCCTGCAGCCATGCATTCCTGCCCAGACCCCAAGCCCCAGGCTCCATGCACTGCCCTAGCTGGGTAGCACTCCCAGCAAATGTAATATATCTGGACTTAAGCAAGGCTTTTAACACTGTTTCCCATAATATTCTCATTAACAAGCTAAGGAAATACAGGCTAGATCAGTGGTTCTCAAACTTTTTTTTTCACTGGCTACGTGAAAATTGCTAAGGGTCTCAGCAGACCACTTAATAAACTTTTTTTATCCTATAAATCAAAGCACACAACTCATATTTTAATATCAGTAGTCTTACCTTTCTAATGCAATGGATGTGCCTGTTTTTTGGAGCAAAGTTCTGGAAAGTTGGGTGTAATATTTGTCAGCTTTAGCCTTAGGTCACCTTTCTGAGGACCACCTGAATGGAGCTTGTGGACCAGTGGTGGTCTGTGGACCACAGTTTGAGAACCACTGGGCTAGATGGAAGTACTTCAAGCTGGATACAAAACTGGTTGGATCATTGTGCTCAATGAATATTCATCAATGACTCAAGGTCTAGATGGGAAGAGGTAACACCAGGCACAGAATTGGGTGGGTGGAGTTACAAACCCTCTCAAGCTGCAATGGGTAGAGTTGCAGACCTCCTGAAGAATTCTGGTGGGGCTCTTGAATAACCTAGATAGATTGGAAAAATGGTCTGCAATCAACCATACAGAATTCAACAAGAACAAGTGCACAGAGCTGCACTTGGGACAAAATAATTGCGTACATACATACAGACTGGGGAATGACTGGCTAGGCTGAAGTACTGCAGAGAAAGACCTATGAGTTATAAGAGACCATAAACTGAATATAAGCCAACAGTGTGTTCTTGCTGAAGAACCGTCCACCTGCATATTGGGTTGTACTAACAGAAGTGTCGCTTGCAGATCAAGGGAAGTGATTCTTCTGCTCTATTTACCGGGAGTATTGTGTCCAGTTTTGAGCCCCACACTTCAAGAAGGAGGTGAGCAAATTGGATAGTATCCAGCCCAGAACTGTAAAGCTGCTAAGGAGCATGGAAGGCAAGACTTATGAGGAAAGGCTGAAAGACCTAGTGTAATTGAATTTAGAGAAGAGAAGACTGAGGGTGGTTTGACAACTGTCTTCACTATCTGAAGGGAAATTATAGAGAAGATGAAGATGCACTTTTCTCTGTGGCTGTAGGAGAGAGGACTAAGAGGAATGGACTCGAGCTAAGCAGGGGAAATTTAGATTGGAGATGAGAAAGAACTTTCTGACCATGGTTAAGCATTGGAATAGGCTTCCTAGAGCCACTGCAGAATCTCCATACCTGGAAATTTTCAAGAGCAGCTTAGACAGACACCTAGTTAGGATGGCTTACTCAGGGATGATCCTTCTTTGAGCAGGGCACTGGGTTACGTGACTTTGTGAGATCCCTTTTGGTCCTAGTTCCTGTGAACCTCTACCCTTAATTTCATGGTTGTCCTCCTCAGTCATTCTGTACCCTAGAGCTTTTTAGCAAGGTTTAACAGCCTTGATCAACCTCTTGCAAAATAAAAAAAAAAGAAAGAAAAAACTAAGACAGACAGCAGACACGAATGCTCTCTCCCACTAAGAAGGCTGACAATATCAGAAAGGGACCTGCCGTGTGCCATTTCCACATAGGGTAGAAGAGAGAATGAACTCATTAAGATTCTTCTCAGGACTTTCCTTTAGGAGAGTATGAGATAAGGTGCGGGTTTGTTTCTAACAGTTCTACTCTTATGATGCAAGCAACCTTATGAAAAAAGGTAAGTGAGTCCCCTGGACTCCTCAAGAAGCAATTCCCAGCAACCCACAGAAAGGCCAGTTTTGTTATCCAAAGCAAGTGTGCATTTCCAATTGAAATTTGGTGTTGGGAGGGGCACCACTCAGGGGTGGCCATGATGCCTCTGGAGTCCCCTTGGCCCTTATTAACTTCACTTACTTTGGGCAATCTACCCTTCCCCTCACCTGCCATGACTTGATGTATTTATCTTTTAGAAAATGGAAGGGTGCCCCAGGGCTCTCCAAACCTGGTCTCACACTCATGACACAGTTATCTGTGCTCACTGCCTTAAAGGCTAATTATGTGGTCCCCATCCTCTGCAGTACCCATACCTATGCCTCACACACGTTAGACACACCAATCAAATCATAACCACCTGTACAGACTTTGGGCTCCTGGTTTTGTTCATCCTTACACCAGCCCCTCTCTAGGCTATGGACACTCTGGCCCCCTTGGTCTCCAGCTGTGGTCCTTTTCCTTAGACCCTGTCCTGACACCTAGGCCAGTTGAGACCCAGGGGCTGTCTAGTCCCACCAGACTCCAGCTGAGGCCTTTCTTGGCCTTCAAACCTTCCTGAACTCTGGACCCACTCCTAGGACAATGAGACCTAAGGGCACATTGGCCCTACCTCCTCCCAGGTCCCTCCAGCCCTTTGCTCTCTTTCCAAGTCCTCTAGGGCTGGGGGTGGGCAATTATTTGGGCATGTAGGTAGTTTTGGTGAGCTGTTATAGGCCAGGTCAGCACTCCTATGAATGCTCAGTAAAAAAGCTACTGTACATTAAAGCACATGTGTAGAAACACCCACATATGATGCCTAATAGTCTCAGGACTATTAATAAGTATTATTTAATTTCTTCTTTGTGACCCCCCAGGGACTTGTTCACATTTTTATACATCAACATAAATGTTTCACACTATCTTGTACTACTTTTAGAAACACAATGGTGCAAATCATTCTAGTGTCATACCTGTAATTAAAGAATTAGTTTTCATGTTTGTGAACTCAATCAGATTCATTCCAGTACAACTAAGAGTTTTAAGAAATATTTTTCTACAAAACATTTTTTTCCTTTACCTATCTTCAGATCTTCTGTCAACTTCCACTTCTAAAGTACATGAAGATGTATTTCCTTTGTTTTCCCCCCAAGGTATTAATTACATTAGAGTTCATTAGCTGATCTCATTAGGACTAGAATCCAGGTAGTAAGTAGGTGCTTGGTAAAGTGCAGTTATTACATTAATTTAATTAGCAGTTTAGTACCTTTATCAGAAAGGTGACCTCTACTGATATTAGAATGGGCCTCATTCCCCTGCCACCAGGCATATTGCAGATGAGCCTGGTTTAACATTAGTGTGGAATAAAAAGCAATTTTAAAACTGTTCTTGGGTGTTGCCCATGTTGAAGACAACAAGCAATTATGTACAAAGGTGGTACCTGTATTAAAGGATTTTTTACTTTTGACAAAATATGAGATGCCAGGGTTCCATCTCACTCATTCAGTACCCCTGGTGCTAGAATGTTACACACTGGTACCATGTGCCATTAGGGGCCAGTAGTAAATGGTGGAGCTTGTTGCTTCGGAGTTTATTCCTTCTGGGATGCTCCCAGATGCACATCTGCACATGTGCCTGGACCGCAGTATGTTCAGCTGGGTTGAAGCAGCCCTGGCTGGCAGGAGGTGCAGGGGGCCAGCCTGCCAGTTCAGGGGTTCTCCAACCAGGCTTACCATGCTGTGGAGGGGCTGGATGGAGCATGAGGGTGCTCCAGCATGTGGCCAGCAAGAAGGCAGCCCCAGCACTGAAGCATCCTTATGTCCAAGCCAGCTGGTCAGCCTCTACATGTGTGCTGCTGTGCACAAAAAAATTCTGCAGCAGGGTAGTACTTGTATTTACAAGTTTATTAGTTTTGTGCACCCTAATAGGAGTGCATGTGTAGATCCTGAGACATTTACTGCATTGTTAATTAGGCAACTGGGCAGTACAGGTCTTGTGTAGAAGTGACCACTATGTTCTAACTAAACACTAATCTTATAAAGACAGCTTGGAGAGGCCCATCCCTTACCTGGATTTCATGTAGACCTTGTGCCTGAAAGCAGGTAAAGTATTCCTCAGGAGCACTGTGAGAATACAGACCACAGGGGCCATTAAAGATTGTGGCAGTAGGAAGCCTATGCATCAGCCTCAGAGGTTAGTATGGAGATGGCAGACATGGATTTTCTTTACCTGTCTCACTTTGGGACTGTATCTCCAGCAATTCAAAGGATGCTCAGAGGCTGTTAAAATGACAGCAATAACAAATGGCGCAGAGTGCTTTTTGCATTCTTGCACTATTGCTGAAAGACTCTTGAAGGCTTTTTACTTTTATATCACTCTTCAGTAAAATGCAGTTGTTCATTTCTGAGAATGCACACAAACACGTCACTAATGTCACACATTCAATTAAAAAAGCAAATTAGAGAACTGGTAGAACCTAGTCTAGGCCCAACAATATCACATTTCCCACAGAGACAACCTGAAGTGGAAACAGGCCCTAAATAAAGGGTTAGAAAGAACAAAGACTTGGCTGTTGAGTTTCTATGGGAAGTTATTTCTGTTTACATTATGAAGGAATTTCTACAAAAGACACCCACTAAGACAAAGGCCAGTGTTTGCTCTCAAGCCTCAGACTGAGGCTAAAGGAAGCCAAACTGAGGGGGTCCTGTACTGATGAAAGGTGAGTGCTGATTTGGGCCCAAATCACTGATGGCAAAATAAATACTACTTTTATTTGCTCCCACATTGATTTTAATATATTCTGTGTTTAAAGATTAAATATTTGTGATGTTCTGGAGCTTACAGAGAAGCACTCCCAACATCACACTGCTAAAGTGCTCAACCTCTACCCCTCCTAATACTTGCAAACATCATGAACAATGCCCATTTCTAACACATTATAATACACATGGTCCAATAAGCAGCACTTCTTCATTTTGTCTCTGTGATGCTATCACAAGGGTTACATCTAATGTACTAAATTATTGCCAGACAAATATGTAGCCAAAAATAAAGTCTTGTTAAGTCAACTGGAGCAAATTGGTACTGTGTTGGAACAAACTGGAGAACTAACAAGCAATATACAGGATCTCACGGAGAGCTGAAGCGGATCCATACTTTATATTCCAGAAACAGTTAATGTCAATGTCAGTGGAATTTGCACAAGCAACAAGCTCTCAACCTTAACTCTGCACTAGCTGACATTTCCCTTCTTCAAAAATTGGCAGTAAGAACCGTGAAACCTAAATTTAACCTCTGGAGAATATGCCACATGACATTTGTGTTCCTTACATGTTCAGCTTAAGCCTTTGAAAGGTAATTTACCCATGTACCTCTTCTATAAGTGACTAGCTTAGCAACACCTGAACTTCTGTCACTTGTTAGCTTCTATTGCCTTAGTCATTCCCTCTAGGGGATCCAATCTTTAATAATGACCATTTTAAATCCCCGAGGATGACACTAATGAGTGTTTGAAAATGCCAAAAACTTTGCACTGTTCACTGACTTTTAAACAAACACCTGTAATAGGTGACCAAGATCAAGATTTTTTGATGAATTATGTAAGACATTTTACTAGCTTTAAATTGAATCCTTGTATCCAAAATGCAAACATTTAAAAGAAATGTCTTAAAAAAATTAATAGCCAAATTAAGGATCTCTTTTAAGGTGCTACTTCTGGAGGTTCTATATGAGAGTTTGAGGGGAAGCAGCGTGTGACAAAAATCACTGACCAATGGGAAAAAAACAGATAATTTAAAATGTATTCCCTGAGAGGACTTCCAGTAAAAGTTCAACAGAGTTTCTAATACTTCTCCACCCCTCTACCAAGCATCATACCAATATAATTACCATGGCTAGAAATATAGTTGGACAATTCAGTTCAGATATAATGAATCACAGATTAACCCATTCTCATTTTATTGATTATTCCAGTAAAACTCCTCTCTCCTTCATATTCATGCTACTACTCAAGTCACAAGGAAACTGATCTATAAAAATAATTGATATATAGTTGATATATTTATCCTACCATAAACTTTCCATCTTGTCTAAGGGGTGTAAGTTGTAGCCATGTTGGTCTAAGGACATAGGCAGACAAGGTTCTTTGGGTGAATCTGATATATTTTATTAGACCAACTGAAATAGTTGGAGAAAAAAAATTAGCAAGCTTTCAGGTTTAAAATCCCTTCGTCGGGCTGAGGAAATCTCTGCAGTTGGTGTGTGCTCTTCCTGGATGGAATAAATCTAGCTCTTTACTATTCGTTCCATCCAGGAAAACCACACACCAACTGCAGAGACTTCCTCAACCTGACGAAGGGTTTTTAAACCCAAAAGCTTGCTAATTTTTTTTTCCAACTATTTAATTTGGTCTAATAAAAGATATCAGATTCACCCAAACAACCCTGTCTGCCATCTTGTCCAAGGGTGAGGATTATGCAGGTGATACAGCCTGCAGACAAGTTAACTGCAAGTACTAAGCAGACATTAGTTCTTTATTAGGTAAATTTAATTTAAGTCATTTAAAAATTTAAATCAATGGAAATTATAAATTCCTTCAGGTAGATTTGATTCTTCTCTGCATAATCCTGGTGTATACCAGAAGAAACGTCATTGTAGTTAACCGAGCTGCTCTGCCTTACCACTTTGAGAGGAGAGTTTGCATTCTTCTCACTAATAATGGAATTTAGATCATTGAAATTAACAAATGTAATCAAATACTTTTTATCCAACCCATTCAACTACTTGAATACAAAGAAATGATTGCAGGATTATGAGGGACTGGGGCTTTATTGTGGTACCAGCTATGTCACTGTAATTGTCCATGTATACTAGGCTACCCCGCTGTACATGGAAGCTATATCATGGTTAGTTGGCCCCAAGGGAAAGAGGATAAAGTTATTACACTTCAGCTTTCCTTACCACAAGGTAAGACAATGCACATGGGCAATTATCTCAGAATTCCAACAATAGCTCATTTGCACATCCCTACGCTTTATCTGGGAATGTCTTTCAATCACCTGAACATTCACATTCTTGAGATTTGCCAACAAAAAGGAAACTTCTAACAGGCAGAGCTTCTGAAACAATGACACAGCCTCAACTCAACAAACAATAAGATATGTATTTCATGTAGAGTGGCCATCATAGAGGACATTCTGGGTTTCTGCTACTCTGTCCTTTGTGCTGTATTGATATGAAACCCAACGCCTTCAAAAGAAAAAACAGAGGACATAAAGGCATCTGTTTTTGTATCAATAGAGGACAGAGGACAACTGGACTGTCCTCTGTGATGGCCACCCTAATTTCATGACTGGAATAAAGCTCATAGGTAGCTCATCCCTTCCTGCCGCTGACTCCAATAGCACTTTTACTTTTCCAGTCCTGAAAAAACGTGCATCCCTGAATTTCACTCAAGGTTACTGAGTCAGGAAGTGACCTCTCTTCTGTCTCAGAACAGCCATAGCTTCTAGGGTGTCTGTGCATATGTCTTGTACATAAACCCAGCTAGCACTTGCAACTCTATTACAACAGTCCCCTTTGGTTGATGCGGAGACAAAAACATTTAAAAGAGTTCTCATTTCATCTCTAACACTTCTTACAACATTCTTTCTTCAACTATCCAGTAATCTGTTAGTCACTTGATACTTCTTTAGGCATTCACTAAACTTGCAGAGGCATTGCTTAGAGAAGTTGAAAACAGCCATTTACATGCCCTGTATCTAAAAAATCATCTATACCCTTCTCTACTTCCCTTTTTCCCCACTGGCACTGAACAGTGTCATAGAGGACTGAAATTTAACATAGATGTGACATCATTTGTTTTTTTTAAACAAACCTTAGAATGATAGAATAATAGAAAATTAGGGTTGCAAGAGACCTCAGGAGGTCATCTAATCCAAATCCCTGCTAAAAGCAGGACCAGCCCCAGGTAGATCATTCCAGCCTAGGCTTTGTCAAGCCAGGCCTTAAAAACCTCCAAGGAGGAGATTCTACCACCGCTCTAGGTAACTTGTTCCAGTGCTTCACCACCCTCCTAGTGAGAAAGTTTTTGTAATATACAACCCAAACGTCCCTTGCTGCAACTTGAGACCATTGTTCCTTGTTGTGTCATCTGTCACCACTGAGAACAAGCCAACTCCATCCACTTCGGAACCACTCCAGGTAAGTAAAGGATGCTGTATATCCCCTCTCAGTCTTCTCTTCTCCAAAGTAAATAATCCCAGCTCCCTCAGCCTCTCCTCAGAAGTCATGTGCCCCAGGCCCTGAACCACTTTTGATGCTCTCTGCTGTACTCTCTCCAACTTCTCCATATCCTTTCCTTAGTGGTGGGCCCAAACCTGGACACAGTACTCCAGATGTGGTCCCATCAGTGGAGAATAGAGTAGAATAATTATTTCCCTTGATCTGCTGGCAGTGCTCCTACTAATGCAGCCCAGTATACTGTTAGCTTTCTTCATAACAAAGGCACACTGCTGACTCATAATCCAGTTTATTGTCCACTGTAACCCCCCAGGTCCTGTTGTGCAGAGCTGATGCTTAGCCAGTTAGTCCCCAGGCTGTAGCAGTGCGTGGGATTCTTCCATCCTAAGTGCAGGGCTTTGAACTTGTCCTTGTTGATCCTCATGAGATTTCTCTTGGCCCAATTGTCCAATTGATCTAGATCAAGATCACTCTGAATCCTAGCCCTACACTCCAGTGTATCTGCTATACCTCCTAGCTTGGTGTCATCCATGAGCATCCTGAGGGTACAATCCGTTCCATGTTCCAGATTGTTAATGAAGATATTGAACAAAACCAGCCCCAGGACTGACCCCTGGGGCTATCCACTTCATACTGGCAACCAACTAGACATTGAGTCATTGATTACCACCCACTGAGCCCAACAATCTAGCCAGCTTTCTATTCACCTTACAGTCCATCCATACAACCTGCTGCACTATATTTGTTCTTTTCCAATCATCCAAGACTTCCTGATTGCCACAAATTTTAAAAGATAATGGCCATTGGCTCTGCAATCACATCATCACACTCCCTCAGCACCCTTGGATGCACTGCATCTGGCCCCATGGACTTTCACACATCCATCTTGTCTAAATAGTCCCTAACCTGTTCTCTAACCACTGAGGGCTACTGATGTCCTCCCCAAACTGTGCTGCCCAATACAGTAGTCTGAGAGCTAACCTTGCCTCTGAAGACAGAGGTAAAAAAGACATGAATACTTCAGCCTTTTCCTTATCATCTGCCACTATGTTGCCTCCCCCATTCAGTAAGGGACCCACACTTCCCTGAACTCCCTCTTGTTGCTAACATACTTGAAGAAATACTTCTTGTTACCCCTCACATCCCTTGCTAGCTGTAACTCCAATTGTGCTTTGGATTTCTGACTTCATCCCTGCTTGCCTGAGCAATATTATCATACTCCTCCCAAATTGTTTGTCCAGTCTTCCACTTCTTGTAAGCTTCCTTTTTGTGTTTAGGCTCATGAAGAGTTCTTTGTCAAGCCAACCTTGTCACCTGTCATATTTGCTATTCTTCCTGCACATTGGGATGGTTTGTTCCTGTGCCCTCAGTAAGGTTTCTTTAAAATACAACCAGCTCTCCTAGACTCCTTTCCTTCTCAGGCTGCCCCCCGCCTCCCCCAGTGGATCCCACCCATCAGTTCCCTGAGGGAGTCCAACTCCCATCAACACTGACAGAACATAGACCTAACACCCTATGTTAGGCTCGGAAGCGGTGAGAGACGCGCGGGTGAAAGCCCGCTGTGCCCCCGCTCCCCCGAAGCCCCCCAGAAACCCTCCAGCAGCCACGGAGCTCCCCGCTGACCCCCAGCACAGCTGGAAGTAAGCGGGGCCCGTGGAGAGAGGGGGCTAACCCCTTAGTGAGTGGGAGGAGGTGGCTGAGTGGAGCCGGGCTGGGTCAAGCCCCGCCCAGGCCCCTACTTTGCCCAGCCCCCCAGGGAGCCACGTGACTGGAGCCGCATGAACAGGCTGCGCTAATAGGCGCACTTCTCTGCCGGTGCGTGAGTTAGCACAGAGTTCGCATGGGAGGGCGCACGGGAGGGCCCAGGACCCTGCCTGCTCACCCCCCAGGGTAGACAGTCCCAGCCGTAGCCAGCCTACCAAAGGCATGACACGGATGGGCACACGCCGCACCCCGAGGATCCCCTCGGGCTCCGCAGCGCCGCCCTCTGGCACCTCAGAGACAGCCACCCAGATGGAGCCCCTGGTTCTGGGCTCCACACAGACGGAGCCCCTGGCTCTCAGCTGCGGGGGCTGCCTGTCCCTTTTTCAGGCTCTGGAGCCTGGGAGCATGGTTAACTCCCCTTGTCAGGTCTGATCCCTATTGAGGTCTCTGGCACGCCAGCTGGAGGAGCTCCAGGCCACAGTCCAGAGACTGCATGCCATCAGGGACTGCGAGCAGGGGATAGACTCCTACTGCCAGGCCCTTCTCCCCCGGGAGGTGGAGGGTAGACCACAGTCTCCCTCCAGGCCAAAGGAGGACTCCAGGACCTCCCGCTTTGTCCAACCAGGGGCATGGACCAAGGTGGTCAAGGGCCCTAAGGCCCACCGCACCAAGGCCCCTGCCCCACCAGAGCTGAGCAACAGGTACGCACCTCTTGCCGCTCCAGCAGAGCCTGCTGAGTTGCCAGCTCCCACAGGCAACATGGGCCCAACTGCAGCTACCACGCCTAATCTCCCCAAGACAAAACATAAGGTATTTGTTGTGGGAGACTCCCTCCTGAGGGGGACTGAGGGGGCAATCTGCCACCCTGACCCTTTAGCTCGGGAAGTCTGCTGCTTCCCGGGGGCCCACATCTGGGACATTGTGGAGAGGATCCCAAAGCTCCTCAAACCCACAGACCACTATCCCATGCTCCTTATTCATGTGGGCACCAATGACATGGCTCGGAGAGCTCTCAGCTGGGTCATGAGGTGCTACAGGGATTTGGGAGTGGGGCTAAAGGGTCTGGGGGCACAGGTGGTGTTCTCGTTGATCCTCCCAGTCTCAGGATATGGGATGAGGAGGGAGAGGAGGATCCATGTGGTCAACCAAAGACTGCAGCGCTGGTGTCGTTGGGAAGGTTTTGGCTTTCATGACCACAGCCCGCTCTTTGGCGAGAGAGGCAGTGAGCTCCTGCGAAGAGATAGCCTCCACCTCTTTCCCCTAGGGAGGAGGCTCTTCTCAGCCAGACTGGCTGACCTGCTCCACCGGGCTTTAAACTAAGCCCGCTGGGGAACAGGGGGACTACCGCCACTGCTGGCCCACTGAGCAATCCTTGCAAAGCCAGCGGGTCAAGGCACTTAAGGGAGCCCACCCCTGCCCCACCCCGGTGAAATCTGTGGGCAAGGAAGGAGCCCCCCAGGGGACACTTGCCTGCCTGTACACAAATGCCAGGAGCTTGGGGAATTAGCAGGAGGAGCTCATCCTCCTGCTCAATGCAAATAATTATGATGTCATAGGGATAACGGAGACCTGGTGGGACTCCACCCATGACTGGACCACGGGTATAGATGGTTATACCCTGTACAGGAGGGATCATGTAGATAAAAAGGGCGGGGGTGTAGCTCTCTATGTTAAGGAAAGCTACACGTCCCTGCAAGCCGATATTGGTGACCAGGGTGGATGACTGGAGACCCTCTGGGTTAAAATCCGTGGGGAACATGGCACAGGGGACACAATGGTGGGAGTCTACTACAGACCTCCCACCCAAAGTCCTGACCTTGACCAGGAGTTTGCCCGGGAACTGGCTGAGGCAGCATGCTCCAGGACCATGGTTGTCATGGGTGACTTCAATTACCTGGACATCTTCTGGGAGGATCGCTCAGCAAAATCTAAGCGGTCGCAAAGCTTCCTCTCTTGTGTGGATGACCTCTACCTGACTCAAGAAGTCTATGGGCCAACGAGAGGCAAAGCGCTGCTCGACCTGGTACTGGCTACTGGGGATGACCTAATTGGCGACCTAGTGATCGATGGGAAGCTGGGTGACAGCGACCACGAGCTAATCACCTTCACCATCCGCCGAAAAGCTGGCAAGTCAGTCAGCAACATGGAAGTCCTTGACTTCAGGAAAGCCAACTTTGACAAGCTCAGGAGGCTTGTCAGTGAGGCCCTAAGGGACCATGACCCCAGGGAGGGGGGAGTTCAAGAAGAGTGGTTGCTCCTCAAGGGAGCGATCCTCAATGCACAAACTAAGTCTATTCCATCTTGGAGGAAAGGCAGCAAGAGGGCACAGCAGCCCCGCTGGCTCTCCAGGGACCTAGCAGACCTCCTGAGGCTAAAAAGAAAGGCCTACAAAGGATGGAGAATGGGAGTCACCTCCAAGGAGGATTATTCTGCACTGGTCCGGTCCTGCAGGGAGCATACCAGGAAAGCCAAGGCTGCAACTGAACTCCAACTAGCTTTGAGCATCAAGGACAATAAAAAGTCCTTTTTCAGATATGTGGGGAGCTGGAGGAAAAGCAGGGGCAACGTTGGACCCCTGCTGAACCAGATGGAGCAACTGACAACTGACGCCGAGAAAAAAGCCAACCTATTAAATAGATACTTTGCGTCGGTCTTTCATCAGTCCCATGGGACGCCCATGCCCACTATGGGACAGGGAAGTCCGGGTGAGGGTGATCCCCTGCCCTCCATTAATGCTGACTTCGTGAAGGAACATCTTGAGAAGCTGGATACCTTCAAGTCAGCCGGCCATGACAATCTTCACCCCAGGGTACTTAAGGAGCTGGCGAGCATCATAGCCCAGCCTCTAGCACGGATCCTTGAAAACTCTTGGTGCTCTGGTGTAGTGCCCGAAGACTGGAAGAAGGCCAATGTGGTGCCTATCTTCAAGAAAGGGAGGAAAGTGGATTCGGCAAACTATAGGCCCATCAGCCTGACTTCTATCCCGGGGAAGATCTTAGAAAAGTTTATTAAAGAGGCCATCCTTAATGGACTGGCCGACGCCAACATCTTAAGGGATAGCCAGCACGGGTTTGTTGTGGGTAGGTCTTGCTTGACCAATCTCATTTCCTTCTACGACCAGGTGACCTATCACCTGGACAAGGGAGAAGAGATTGATCTCATATAGTTGACTTCAAAAAAGCCTTCATTCTGGTTTCCCATGATCACCTCTTGGAGAAACTGGCCAATTGTCGCCTTGGGTCCTCCACGATCCACTGGCTGGAAAATTGGCTCCGTGGTTGGACCCAGAGGGTAGTAATTGATGGAAGTCACTCATCATGTTGTCCTGTGACCAGTTGGGTCTGCCAAGGCTCTGTCCTCGGACCCATACTGTTCAACATCTTCATTAATGATGTGGACACTGGAGTCAGAAGCGGACTGGTCAAGTTCACCGATGACACCAAACTTTGGGGAAAATCATCCACACCAGAAGACAGGCGGGTAATCCAGGCTGACCTGGACAGGCTCAGCAAGTGGGCGGATGAGAATCTGATGGTGTTTGATGCCGATAAATGCAAGGTTCTCCGCCTTGGGAAGAAAAACCCGCAGCATCCTTATAGGCTCAGCAGTGCTACGCTGGCTAGCACTATGGAAGAAAGAGACTTGGGGGTCATCATTTACCGCAAGATGAACATGAGCCTGCAATGCGATGCTGCGGCTAGTAAAGTGACCAAAACGCTGGCTTACATCCATAGATGCTTCTCAAGCAAATCCTGGGACGTCATTCTCCCCTTGTACTCGGCCTTGGTGAGGCCGCAGCTGGAGTGCTGCATCCAGTTTTGGGCTCCACAATTCAAAAAGGATGTGGAGAAGCTTGAGAGAGTCCAGAGAAGAGCCATGCACATGATCAGAGGTCAGGGAAGCAGACCCTACGATGACAGGCTGAGAGCCCTGGGGCTCTTTAGCCTGGAAAAGCGCAGGCTCAGGGGTGATCTGATGGCCACCTACAAGTTTATCAGGGGTGACCACCAGTATCTGGGGGAACGTTTGTTCACCAGAGCGCCCCAAGGGATGATGACTAGGTCGAACGGTCATAAACTACTACAAGACCATTTCAGACTGGACATAAGGAAGAATTTCTTTAGTGTCCGAGCCCCCAAGGTCTGGAACAGCCTGCCACCGGAGGTGGTTCAAGCGCCTACATTGAACACCTTCAAGAGCAAACTGGATGCTTATCTTGCTGGGATCCTATGACCCCAGCTGACTTCCTGCCCTTTGGGCGGGGGGCTGGACTCGATGATCTTCCGAGGTCCCTTCCAGCCCTAATGTCTATGAAATCTATGAAACCCTAACCTGATGCAGGTAAATATGGCAGCGAATATCCTGCTTCTATAAAATATTGTCAATATACTCTCTTTTTTGTATTATTAGTTTTAATTTCTAATGATAAACCGGAATACTGCACATCTTACCTTGTGGTACATACATTTTCTTGGCAGGGCATTTGGTATTCTTTGGGGGGGAAAAAATCCATTAATGGACTACTTCATATATAGAGAAAGAAAGAGAGAGAGAAAGAAAAAAGTTTAAAAATATAAAATTCATTTTTGGCCACTGTGGGTGTAAAACACTTCATTCCATATCACAAGGTCAGCCTACTACATAGACCATTCTATAAAATACAGTAAATTCATGCAATATGCCTTAGTCAGGATTAAAATGTTTCGCCCAAATAATTTCCCAAATGTGCAATAGGTCAGGTACAGGTACCATCAATGAATGGTATTGATGGCTGATGTCCCAAGTCACCATTGCATGGGGGAAGAAAAAGAAAGGAAAAATTTATGGAGCAGTGATTTGCTCTCCAACAGTCCCCTTCTTATGCAACATGCATACCCTTCTCCTGCTACACACAAACCGATGAGTTTTAAACCTATATTGTTTCAGTATATCCTCTGTAGTCACGAAGAGTGGATAAAATTAGTTCACCATATCTGCCAAACTGTCCTAGCTAGTGTTATAGATGATATCATTTTTATCCAGTGCATGTTTCTTATAAGGCTACTAGGTAACAACATGAAAGAACCTTCTGCTTGAGAAATGCAACCAGTTCCTTACTAAGAAAACTTTATAGAGAGATTGAAAATGAATATAGCATTTAAGCCATATGCATATAAAATATTTTCATCATGCTTCTTCCCAACTCTTTTCTTGTGTAACCCTCTGCTCTTTCCTCTCCAAGGTCTACAGGTTGATAAAATGTTTTCCTTCCTGCCTTTATATTCAACAGTTATTCCTCTGGCAGATTCTCAAGGCCTTAACATTAATACAAAGTATTTTTCCTTTTGACTATTAGGATCAGCAAACATTCTCACACACTCACTCTTTCACACATGCACACAATCAAACATGGACTTCAGTCAAAATTTTCTTTAGGCAGCCCTTTCCAGTGCATCAAATTTGAATTTCCATTGACAAGTGTTGCTCTTTTGTTTCACTACACTGCATACATATTAATTATTTGCTCGTTTGGTATCTTAACTATTTCAAAACCCCTTCCTTGATGCACATGTACAGGTGCTATCTAGATAAGTTCTGACAGTTAACAATTTCTCAGCTAAGCTAAGGAAATAGTGGTTGGATGAATCGACTATAGGATAGTTCAAAAACCAGCTGGATCATTGGGCTCAAACCCCTTTGAGGCAGGGTAAGAGGCACGTGCAGGAATGAAAAAAAATTTCCCCACACTGCAAAGTTGCAGCATGGGGAAAAATTAGACCCCTGGATATTCAGGGGTCAAACAAAAACCAAGGGGAGAAAACCAGGTCAGGGCATGGGTCCCAGACTGTCAGTGGTGCCAGTAGGCACCACTGACAGTCCTGAGAGGTACGGAAGGACCCATCTGTCGCCAGGACCCCTCGGCACGAGAGGTATGCTGCCTCCCTGGAGCAAAGATTCGGGATGTGACGGAGGTAATCCAGGCCAGGATCAAGCCCACCGATTACTACCCCATGGTCCTACTCCATATGGGTACTAATGATGCGGCCAGGAGAACCCCCGATCACCTGATGGCGGACTACAGTGCTCTGGGTGGCGTGCTGAAGGAGTTCGGTGCACAGGTGGTTTTCTCTTCCATCCTACCAGTGACCGGACGAGGAAGACGGCAGGAGAACTGCATCCGAGAAACCAACTGGCAGCGTCGGCAGTGGTGTCTCGAGGCAGGCTTCGGCTTCCTGGACAATGACCCGCACATCACGACGAGGGACATGCTCAGCTGGGATGGGCTTCACCTGTCCCCCAAAGGTAAGCGTGTGTTTTCTACTAGGTTGGCGGATCTCCTCCGGCGGGCTTTAAACTAGGCTCGTCGGGGGGAGGGGAGTACGAGGGCAGGGGAAGCTGTGGACCACCAAACCATGTGGCACCCACAAGGACAGCCCAGCCTGAAGAAGGAGAACACTGGAAACCTGAAAGCCATGGGGACACCAGCACTACAGAACAGGTAAGAAACAAGAAGGTAAGAAACAATGGGCCCCTTGGGACTCGGAGCGGGGGGGCAGCAAAGGCACCAGTCACAGGGCTCAAGTGCCTATATACTAATGCTAGGAGCATGGGGAACAAGCAGGATGAACTACCGCTCCTGCTTGCACTAAACACCTATGACTTAGTGGGGCTAACAGAGACCTGGTGGGATTCATCCCATGACTCGGCGGTACATATTGAGGGCTATAGATTGTACAGAAAGGACAGGTCGGAGAAGAAAGGTGGGGGGTTGCACTTTATGTCAGTGAGCAATATACATCAACCTCCATCAAGACAGAATCCAAGGTTGAGAAAGTAGAAGGATTGTGGGTTAGGCTACATGGGGGGCAAGGAGAAAGGGATTTGGTGGTAGGGGTCTGCTACAGACCCGCACACCAAGGGGAAGAAATAGATGCGGGGCTCGTGAGGCAACTCTCGGAGACCATAAAAGCTAAAGAGGCGGTAGTCATGGGGGACCTAAACTACCCGGACATCTGCTGGGAGACACAGACAGCAAGGTCCCATTGCTCACGCAGGTTTCTGTGTACAGGACCTCCACCTGACACAGGAGGTGCATGGTCCCACTAGGGGGAATGCCATACTGGATCTGGTATTGGCAACAGGGGATGACATGATAGGGGACCTCCAGATCAGTAGCCATTTGGGAGACAGTGATCACCTAATAATAGAATTCAACATAAGATGTCGAGTGGGTAAGGTAACTAGTAGGGTGAAAGTGCTAGACTTTAGGAAAGCTGATCTCAATGCACTCAGGCGATTAGTCAAGGACACACTGCAGAGTAGGAGTTTTGAAGGGATGGGAGCCCAAGAAGGGTGGCTGTGCCTTAAGAAAACGATCCTTCGGGCACAAAGCAAGACGATCCCCAAGCGAGGCAAAAAAGGGAAAGGGGCCAGGAGGCTTCCATGGCTGACCAGAGAAATCCAGGGCAGCCTAAGGGCCAAAAGGGGAGCACATAAAAAGTGGAAACAAGGTGAGATAAGTAAAGATGAATATACCTCCTCTGCTCGTGCTTGTAGGGAGGAAGTTAGACGGGCCAAAGCTACCATGGAGCTGAGGATGGCAACCCAAGTAAAAGACAACAAGAAATTGTTTTTTAGATATATTGGGAGTAAAAGGAAGGCCCAGGGAGGAATAGGACCCCTGCTAAATGGGCAGAAACAATTGGTGACAGACAGGGGGGACAAGGCTGAACTCCTCAACGAGTTCTTTGCCTCAGTGTTCTTAAGTGAGGGGCAAGACAAGTCTCTCACTGGGGTTGTAGACAGGCAGCAGCAAGGCGCCAGATTTCCATACGCAGATCTTGAGGTGGTGCAGAGTCACTTGGAAGAACTGGATGCCTTTAAGTCGGCAGGCCCGGATGAGCTCCATCCGAGGGTGCTGAAGGCATTGGCCGACATCATTGCAGAGCCACTGGCGGGAATATTCAAATGCTTGTGGTGCACGGGCCAAGTCCCGGAGGACTGGAAAAGGGCTAACGTGGTCCCCATTTTCAAAAAGGGGAGGAAGGAGGACCCGGGCAACTATAGGCCAGTCAGTGTCACCTCCATCCTTGGTAAAGTCTTTGAAAAAATTATCAAGGCTCATATTTGTGAGAGCCCGGCAGGGCAAATTATGCTGAGGGGAAACCAGCACGGGTTTGTGGCAGGCAGATCGTGCCTGACCAATCTATCTCTTTCTATGACCAGGTTACGAAAGGCCTGGACACAGGAGGAGGTGTGGATGTCGTATACTTAGACTTCAGGAAGGCCTTCAATACGGTATCCCACCCCATACTGGTGAACAAGTTAAGAGACTGTGACTTGGATGACTGCACAGTCTGGTGGGTGGCGAATTGGCTAGAGGGTCGCACCCAGAGAGTCGTGGTGGATGGGTCGGTTTCAACCTGGAAGGGTGTGGGCAGTGGGGTCCCGCAGGGCTCGGTCATGGACCGATACTCTTTAATGTCTTCATCAGTGACTTGGACGAGGGAGTCAAATGTACTCTGTCCAAGTTTGCAGATGACACAAAGCTACGGAGAGAAGTGGACACGCCGGAGGGCAGGGAACAGCTGCAGGCAGACCTGGATAGGTTGGACAAGTGGGCAGAAAACAACAGGATGCAGTTCAACAAGGAGAAATGCAGAGTGCTGCACCTAGGGAGGAAAAATGTCCAGCACACCTACAGCCTAGGGAATGACCTGCTGGGTAGCACGGAAGTGGAAAGGGATCTTGGAGTCCTAGTGGACTCCAAGATGAACATGAGCCGGCAGTGTGACGAAGCCATCAGAAAAGCCAATGGCACTTTATCGTGCATCAGCAGATGCATGACAAATAGGTCCAGGGAGGTGATACTTCCCCTCTATAGGGCGTTGGTCAGACCTCAGTTGGAGTACTGCGTGCAATTCTGGGCGCCACACTTCAAGAAGGATGCGGATAACCTGGAGAGGGTACAGAGAAGGGCAACTCGTATGGTCAAGGGCCTGCAGACCAAGCCCTACGAGGAGAGACTAGAGAAACTGGACCTTTTCAGCCTCCGCAAGAGAAGGTTGAGAGGAGACCTTGTGGATGCCTATAAGTTCATCACGGGGGCACAGAAGGGAATTGGTGAGTATTTATTCACCAAGGCACCCCCGGGGGTTACAAGAAACAATGGCCACAAGCTAGCAGAGAGCAGATTTAGATTGGACATTAGGAAGAACTTCTTCACAGTTCGAGTGGCCAAGGTCTGGAACGAGCTCCCAAGGGAGGTGGTGCTCTCCCCTACCCTGGGGGTCTTCAAGAGGAGGTTAGATGAGCATCTAGCTGGGGTCATCTAGACCCAGCACTCTTTCCTGCTTATGCAGGGGGTCGGACTCGATGATCTATTGAGGTCCCTTCCAACCCTAACATCTATGAATCTATGAATCTATGCGGTTGCTGCTTGCCCCCCACCACTGCCAGTGGTGTCTGAGGGCAGTCAGTGATCACCACTGGCCACCGTCGTCACTGCCGCTGGTATCTGTGGGTGTTCATTGCTCACCAACCCTCCCCCCACTGCTGACAGTGCCAGCAGCATCTGTGGGAACTGCCTGCTTACCACTGCCACCACACTCCCACCACCGGCAGCACTGCCATGCCCTCCCAGCCACCAGGAGCATGAACTGTTCATGCAGGGGATCCATCCCTCCTAAGTAGGTCCCACACCCACAGTCCCCCCACATCTACCCACATAGTGACTCACATCCCCCTACATCCCTCCACACCCACCCACATCCCCCACCCCCCTTCCCACCGCCTCCTGCAAACCCCACATCCCCCCATCACACACCCACCATGTGATAAGGAAGCTCAAAGCAAACATTAAAACATATACATACTTAGTATTTATTTTATTATGATGATAGAGACACTGATAGGCTTCCAAATGTATTTAACATTGTAAATATAACAATAAAACATTGCCCATCTGATCAATCCCCCTTTCTCTCTCCCGTTTGTTCTAACTGTGGAAGAATGTGGATTTTGGAGTATTTTAAAAAGTTAATTTGGGATGTTGCCTCAGCAGTCTAGTTGGCACAAGGGGCTAGTGTCCCCAGATGCCAATTGCCTGAGCCCCAGAAGCTCCTGAGGTCAAGTAACCCTGAGCTGCTGGCCAGGGCAGGTTTTTGTACTGCTGGGGCCAGGACAGGGCAGCTTTTTATACACAGGTGCTGTGCTGTCCCCAGAGTGCTGTGCTAGAGCCTGGGGTCACAGGTGCTGACCCCAGGCTCTAGCGCCCCCTAGCTGCAGATCTGGGAGTAGCCAAGCAGGGTTATTTTGCCCCAGGTGGCACAATTTGCTCCACAACAAAGTGCATGTCCGAGCACGTGTGCAGACGCAAAAAGCCCCGGCTCAAATTTGCACCGCTTCTATTTGAGCTGCTGCAAGTGCACATGCTTGCATGTGTGAATGCGCCCGGGGGATTAAATAACAACATACAACTACTGAAGGGTGGTTACAAAGAGGACGGAGCTAGGCTAGTCTTAGTGGTGGCAGGTGACAAGGCAAGGATCAATGGTCTCAAGAAAAACTTTCCCAATAGCAGGGTAGCAGAGCACTGGAATAGCCTACCCAGAGAGGAATCTCCATCCTTAGAGATTTTTAAGACCTGAGCAGACAAAGCTTTGGCTGGGATGATCTAGTTGTGGATGGTCATGCTTTGAGCAGAGGGTTGGACTACATGACCTCCTGAGGTCTCTTCCAACCCTAATTTTCTATGATTCTATGATTCTATACCCAAGGGGGAAAAAAGTAATGATGACTAATGAAAAGATATTAAATGAAGTTGAAAACTGCATGATTTAGGATCATTGATGAAAAATCCTATTTCTGTAAAATTGTTATGTACCTTTCTATCTATGAGAAGGAAGAACAGTCTGGTATTCAGAATGCTAGCCTTGCACTGAGAGTTTTGGATTCAATATTCTGCTCTGCCACAGAATGTGTCTGTTTGTGGGCAAGGCATTTTATTACTCTGTGCTATATTTTCCTATTTATATGGGGATAATAGTACTTTCTTGCTTCAAAGTTGAAAGGATAAATGCATTAAAGATCATTAAGGGGTACAGTTACACTATATAATACCTTATATAAATAGATGGTTATATTACTTCATATATCCTCTTAAATCCCTTAAGGGAATCACCATTACTATACCCAAGTATATTACCAATAAATTGTATGGTTTACAGACATCATGAAGGGAAAATGAGATTGAGAGAAGTGTTAGAATGATGTTTTTACCACCACACTTTTATCCTTCGGCTCACTTGATTATGCTTTCTATTTATACCGCTAATTTTAGAAATAATTAAATAGGTCATAATCCAGAATTAAACAAAGGGAATAAAAGACAAAGCAAGGTCACATCTAATGAGGAAATGTAATTTGAGAATAAATATTGTAGACTTACACAATAAAGTGAGTAATTTAGTTGGTTAAAGTGTCTCTGTTTTTTGCATGTACTTTTCAGAAGGTGGAGTTACTTATTTCACTAATAATACAGCTATGATGGGGCTTGATGAATCAGTCCAAACAACCTAACCTATTGGTGAGGGCTGGATAGCAAAGTACCTGTGGGTAGGCAATAAGAAAATGTCCCTTTTACATCTCATTTTATCCAACATGAATATATGTTTGTTGCATGTTTATGAATACAAACATTTGATTAACTTCACTCATTGGAATAGCTCTACTAAAGTTGATGAAACTATTTATATGCATTACTGAACTCGGATGCGTGACTACTTATAGAATTGGGGTACTAACCAGCAAGCTTTTTAGGCAGGAAAAGATATGTTGCTTCAGGTTACACAAGCAGTCAGTACAATAGCATTCCAATCCTTGCTCAGGAACTGTGAGAGGTAATGTAACATAAAAAATAATAGTTCCAAAGTGGTTTGGCTCACTTGGAAAGGTGTGTGGGGGAAGAAACCCTATGCATTTTGCACACTATTACAAGTGAATAAACCAACAAGGGTAGGGATACTGTAAACTAGGACATAAAAGCAATTCAGTTCAAATAAAAATGATGGCTAGAAAGAATGGCCTTCATTCCAAAGTCTTAACTCAAGAAAATATAATATCCAACCCGCTAGAAAGGGTGGTGGAGAAGGAATGGCAATTACACTCTGAAAAGCTTAATGTGCACTAGCTGGCAGATATTAGAGATAAAACATTTGAAAAGTCAGTGGGTTTCAAGGTAGCCATTTCTTCAATCTGGATTTCATAATTGTGGGATATCTTTCTAGCTGTTCAAATCCTCAGTATACCTCTTAACACAATGAACGCAAACAAAATAACTCACCCTTTTGCACAAAATTCTGAACTGGGCATAATTAAACTGCTTCTCCTTACATTTTACAGACTCAAACCTCTGTTGGCACCACTTTATTTTAAGGGCCAACCATCAATGATTCACAGTGAGATTAATAATGCATTTATATCGCATACTGGTAGTGGCAAAAATTATCTATAAATGTTTAATAAATATCCTGTAATGTTTTTGAAGCACATGTTATAAATGATAAATAAGTAACAATAGATTCTTTATGAAATATTTATATGCATTTTGGTTATTGTTATGCTATAACTGTTCAAGAAACCATTACTAACAAAGTGAATGGAGTTATCAAGGTTATAGATATTTTCAGTAAGCCATTTATAATGAAATGTGCAATACTTAAAATGAAGTAAATGCATTTGTAGCAGTTGTTGACAAAGTGTAAGTGTCTAACAAACCATTCATACTAAACAACATGCAGATACAAATGATATGTATTCATTTAATAAGCCATTTATAGAGAGATGTGAAACCGTACCCTTCTGTAAATACATTGTAAATTACTTGTAAGGTATCTGTATATTACTGTACACTACCCATAGTATGCTTACAAATGCATGATTAACTCTATACAAATACTTTACAGGCCCTCCTTTTCATTATTAATGCTTCCTGTCACATATTGGCTAGACAAGTAACTCAAGGATATGGAACACCTCTGGAAAACAACCAGGGTCAAAAAAACAACCTCATATTTCTTCACATCCTGTGAGAGGCTAAACACCCTCAGCTCCTACTGAACACTACAGAAGTTGTGGGCATACAATCCTTCACAATATGAAGCCTTAACTGTCTGACAAGGATTAGATTTGTCATGGAGGCAATACCTGCCTTTAATGAAATGGCTAGCACCATTGCTTCTGTATTGATAGTGGCTTAGGAGGAAGCTACAGATGCTGTAAATGAGGTGCTAAAATGGTGGCCACAAGTCTAGGATGATTTTTCCCCTCCCTATAAAAATGTCTGAATGATGGACTCCAAATACATCTGCTACCTAATTTAACTTCAAATATTTCCACATCTCTCCCTAGCATCAACAACATTTCATTCTGCTTCAGGTTTTGTGAAACTCCTATTTGGAATGTGAAGCATTATTTTATTAGTTTATTACTGTGTGTTCATATTGGTCCTGTTTTATACCCAAACCATTCTCAGCATTTGTGCAAGGTGGACAAAGCATACTGATTTCTCTAGTTTCTGCAGCTTGTGACTCTTACTGGCAAACAGTAACTCAGGTACTCTTGACAAATGGAATTATTTACCTCACTTCCTTACTTGGTGGAACAACTAGTACAAGAGCACAAAGATATAATTTCCCCACACACAAACATCCCATAAATCCTTTTAAATATTACTTTTAAACATAGGAGGTTTTTTTTTTCTCTTTTCCCTTAACAAAGCTATTTAGAGAGAAATAATACATGCCTTACTTTAAAAAAAATAACAAGAGAACTACAGACTGGGTACAAGAAAAGGTATCTAAAATCCTGTTGCTCAGTCAGACATGCAAGACGTAAGACTGTGCTAGTTTGACAAAAGCATGCACTTTGCCATAATAAACATAAAAAGGTCTGATGTCTTTCTTTCAAAGTATCATAAAGATGCCCAACAGGAGAGCCTGGGAAAGAAGATGACAACAATCCAGGAGATAAGTATTCAGGTAATTTACCCAATATTTAGAATTTGAATTACCATCTACTTCTAAGGAAACACTTTCAATTTGGGTGTATGGTTATCATTGACAGAAGTAACAGTCATATCATTTTACTTTATTAAACTGCACTTACAATCCACTGAAAAAATATTATACATTAATTTTTACTATTCTGATTCAACCCCAAGCTAAACTTTCATTCCCTTCCAGGAGGAGATTTGCTTTGGAAAGGTGTACATCAGGGTGGTAGGATTTAGCCATGTAATTTTTTCTCTTGATAACTACAGAGTAACTCAAACCTCAGATGTAAAATATGTCCTTCACTCTAGCTGTACCCACCTCTAAAGTTAAATTCTTAGCTCAAACATTATCTATATCCCAGCTTTATAGTACCTCTAAAACTTTAGAGGGAAATGCTTTCTAATAAAGACACATTAATGAATGATAAATTACAGAAGAAATTCTATTGAAGTTCTTATGACATCCACATTAATATTAAATGAGTTCATCATTATTAATATTGTACAATAAATATCAAAGGGAATGATCAATAATTAGGCCATGATTTTACATTGTTAAACATTAAAGGCAATATTTTATTTTGGAGTAAAGTTTGTACATGATGGAAAAAATCCTTGCTCCCCCTTCCCCTGCAAGTGAAAAAACTGTACTAAGTTCAGCTATGTACCATGCATTTGACTGTCCTGAAGAATTTGTGCTGCAAAAAAAGATATCTTTGACTTCACAGGATTTTGCCTGCACACAGACTGACAGTGACTACATTGAATATGCCCACAGATTCAAGCCATCACTTAGTAACCTCAGAACATTAAAAAAAAAAACCTCCTGAAATAAGACAACACACTTAACACTTTAAACCAGGCCACTAGCAGAAATCATTTGTAATGCCAACCTAATTGGCCTGGGGGGAAACTTGAGTACAAGGGAATCCTCTAATAATGTGGGGGTCAGCAATGTTTTGGCCAGACTGCCAAAAACACCCTCACCCATGCCTTGACTTAGCTGCCCAGATTCCAGGCCGGCTGTGGCATGCTGAGCAAAATGGCTTTGTGTGCCATACTCTGGCATGCATACTGGGGTTTGCCAACCCCTTATGTAGAGGCTTCTCTCATAATTCATCCCTCCATGAACACTGACAGCATTGGGACGTATACAAACCAAAGGAACTAGTTGGTTTGTTTCTTTTCTTTTTCTTTCCCCCCTTTCAGCCTGATCCTCAGTTACCAAATCTCCCCCTGAACAATCCTCTAAATTAGTGGTTCTCAAGCAGAGATCTTCAGCCCACTGGGGGGGGGGGGGGGGGGAGAGGGGCTGTCAGCAGGTTTCAGAGGTCCAGCTGGCCTAGCCCAGCCTGGGGAGGAGCCACCTCAGGCCCGTGGGGCTGAGTCAAGTCCTGAGGAAAGTGCGGGGGCAGGCCTGCCTTGCCTGGCCCCACATCCTCTATCTTCTGGGCAGCTTTGCAGGCTGCTGCTGCTCAGGTGAATGGGGCCCTGGGGCTCCCTGCCACCAAGCCCCACCCACTGCACCCAGGGTCCTGTGGGCAGGGCTGGGGAGTCAGGCAGTTGTTGTGGGACAGGTGGGCTGTGGAGTTTTTATAGTATGCGGAAGTGCGGGGGGGGGGGGGCACTCAGGAAGAAAATGGTTGAGAACCCCCTACTCTAAATTACAATCATGGTAGCAAGCTGACTGGTGGACCACCTTCTCACTGGGCACATCTTCACATCACTGTATGGAGACACTGCTATGGCACTGTGCTTTAGTACTTCCTTTTGGCACACTATAGGTGCTTACTGAGCCATACTTGTGGCACACAGGTAAATGTTGCCGCTGTGTCGCCATAGCAGCACACTATACCTGGGGAGTGCACTGCTATGGTGATGTAGCTGGCAATCACGTGTAGACACATGTGATTGCTATGTCACTGTAGCACACCATACAGTGATGTCATGTAGCTACACTGCTGCAGGGCGATGTGTAGATGCGCCCACTATGTTTGTATCTACAGCACTGGATCTAATCTATTATGACCATTTTACAGATGAAGACACAGAAACTGGCTCAATTCCTGTTCTAATTGAAAGAGCAAAAAAATACCTTCCCAAAGAAACTCACCATGCTGTACACATCATTATTTCAATGCAAATGCTCATTTGCACATGAGTTTTTATGTATGTTCATTCCTGTGGGCATGTACATTATACAGGCCTTGAAAAAGACTGCTTGAACTGGAAAAAAGACCCAAAAAACCAAGGTAAATTTATATCTTCCAAATAAACAAATGACCTAAGATGTTTACCTTTTAGAAAATAATTGTTTAAGTTTCATAAAGAAACTCCTCAAAACTGCATGTTATATATCCCTTTGCTATTTAGCAGCAGGAGGAACTCTTGCCTCATGACATATTACAGGGATGTATTTGGTAGCCAGGTTGGTTTGAGACAAAAAGAAATGCAAAAATCTAGAACTCTTAGTTCAGAGAGGATACCTTTTTTAGTTATCATTTATTATACAGGGAAGAAATCCTGATTGCTCTGCACAACAAAGAGCACCTCACAAAGACACTCTTAAGGACCCAGAGGAACAGATTTACAGCTTTAACTTCCTCTGTGCAAAAATGAAATTTATTTCCTACATATGGGGCCTTTTTGCCATCTTTAACTTTCCCTGAGCCCGATGAAGGGCAAGTGAGCCCAAAAGCTTGAAGAAAAAAAATATTTTTTTTTGCAATTTCTCAGTTGGTCTAATAAAAGGTATCGTCTCTGAACCAAGAGTTTTAGATTTCTGCATTTCTCTTCATCACATATTAGAAGTTTCTAACAGAGTCAAAGGGAAAACTAACTTTCCACTGTTGCTATGATCAAGTTACTAATTCAAATATACAGGGTCTTCATAAAGTCCTTGTGCACTTTTAATCTTTAGTATTTTAGGTTGTAGGTATGATAGAAACAATCTGTAAATGGCATTTAAAAGCAAATTTATTAAAGTTTTAGGACAACTAGAGTACACAATGCTAGACTTCATAAGTAATAATGAATTTATTCTTAAATGAGATCGAGCTCCGTGCCACTGTGTTCTGAATGTACGACAGTTCCTAAATGGCGTTTTCCCAGAGAAGTGGATAGGCAGAGGTGGACCAATTACTTGGCTATCTCATTCACCTGACCTGTTGTGATTGGACTTTTTTTAGGGACATGTTAAAAGTGTAGTTTACTTGTGAAAACCACGTTATTTGGTGGAACTTAGGGCCAGGATCACCAATATAATTAGTGCAATAACTCAAGAGCAACTAGGAAATGTTTTCAAGGAGTTGGAAGATTGGATTGAGCACTGTATCATGATGGATGATAGTTATGTTGAAGTTTAGCATTGTGTACTCTAGTTGTCCTAAAAATTTAATACATTTCCTTTTAAATGCCATTCACAGATTGTTTCTAGCATGCCTACAACCTAAGTTATTAAAGTTTAAATTGCACAAAGACTTTATGAAGACCCTGTATACAAACATATATTTCATGTAGGCTATATATTCTACATGCTACCATTATACTCCTGCAGAAAACATATTTTATGTCTTTTGATATAAAATCTTCCATACCTTGGCGGATTGCAGACCTGGATGGATTATGGAAGACCAGGTAATTGCCAGTTGTCCTAATTCTGGTAAGACTGCACTGGATTTTTTGCCTTGTTTCTTTCTACATTGATACTGTTAGGACATTGGAAAAAATATAGTGCCTGAAGCTCTCTGTTGTAGCTATTACAGATTGCGGCTCCTGCTAATACAGAAGATGCCTCTACTGCTTCATGGTGATAGATACTAGATCAGAGGTGATGACAGGAAACATTAGTTCATGATGCCTTTGTGTTTGGCTTAAGAGAAGTGGGATAGACCAGAACACCTTCTACACACAGTTTAATGAAGAAAAAGAAGACAATAGTATGCAATATCAGATATTTCACATGCCAGGAATTGTGCTTGGAATCTGATTTTGGTTCATTATATATATTTTCTAAATCTTCCATGAAACTGATATATAAATATAATTGTAAATAAAACCGTAACAGGCTTCTGCTTTTTGTGTCCTACACACCCATTATTTGAGGAAAAATCCTTTGGATGTTTATGCAGAAAGCTATAGAAATCACACATGTACTTTTTATACTTTATGTGATGAAAACAAAAACAGATTGTAAGTAATAAACTGGACTATGATCAGCCAACATGAGTCTATGCAAATGTTAACAGAAAGATATTAAATAGCTTATTCATTGCTGAACATTCATACAGAAAATTGAAGTTATTTTAACCATAGCACATAATGAGAGTATATACATGTGTTCAAAAACTCTGAGAAAACTCTGTGTGTTTTGTTTTCTCAGCTAGGTGCCCTGCCTATTAGAGCTGTGCAAAGCTTCAGTCCATTATTCGAATTAGGGAAGATTTAGCTCAATTCAGAGGCCGAATAAACAAATCCAAATTGAATCGGGAGAAGACAAAAATCCCTCTGAGTCGATTTGGAGACTCCGAATCAATTTGGAAAAGTTTTGGAGATTCGGAAGTTAGTCTTTCAGGGGCACAGAAACTGAGAAGAGAGAGGGAGGGAGAGTGCGGGGGAAGACTGACATCTCTATCTGGCCAATGACTGGGATCTTTCCCTGAGTCCCCTTCCAATCACAGTGCTCTGGGGGAGGGATGTAGAAACAGCATATAAGCCTCTGTCTGCAGGCTTTCTGTGCCCTTTGTGAGCTGTATCTGCCTGAGAAACAGCATCTGAAAGGTACTGGACTGGCTTGGCTTCCCACCTAGTCAGTCTCCTGCTACTTTTTATTCTTGGAAAGAATTGGATCTGGTTTACTAACTAGAATCCCTCTACTTATCCCTATCCAATCCATTTCTTTCAATTTATACTTGTTCTTGGGTTTTTTTCCCAACACTTTTTAAAAAAGAAAGCTGTGTTTTTCCTGGCAGTGTGATCCATCACTGTGCAGGGAGGCACATACATTGCACACACTCACACACATACATCATAGAAGAAGCCAGATATTATTACAACACAGAAGAAGTCAGACATTCATAGAAGAAGAAGAGATTATATATAGTTATTAATATTATTAGTTATAGTTACATACAGGCTAAAGACAACACAGAAGTCAGATAGAGATTCAGATTAACACAACACAAAAGTAAGAGAGTCATAGAAGAACAAGAAGAAGAAGAGGAAGAGGAGGAGATATCATTTTAGGTACATGCACAACAGTAAACACAACACAGAAGATGTCAGACACAGTCATACATAAGAGAAGAAGAAGACATATATTATTAGTTAGTTACACATACAGACACATTTTCCAGCACAGGAAAGATTAATATGAATTGTGCTGGAAAGGCAGGTGCCAGGTTTTCTGGCAGGGGAGAGAGAGGGGCTAGAGGGGGTAGGGGGAGAGCTAGAGATGCAAGTTTCACCCCCCAAACATCCGCTTTCCTTGCAGCCATGAGTCTGCTGCTAGTGGAAGCAAGGAGGTAGGAGAAGTATGTGTCCCTTCACCTGCACCACCTCCCCTAACTCCAGAAATAGGCACCAGCAACAGAATGACAGTCCTTCACCACAATTTCATCTCCCACCATGAGCTTCTCACTGCCAGAGGAGGAGCTGGATCTGGATCCAGGGGACCTAAGCACCCTATCTAAAAGAAATTCTGGGGACAGAGGGGGAATCTGAGTTTATGCTCTACACATCTCGAAGTTCCCCTAGACCCAGGTCTCCTTGTCAGGAAGGCACCTCAAAGGAGGTTGTGGAAGCAAGTGACTCAGCTGAGTCAGCTCCTCCTGTTGTTGTGCCTCTGCCTGCTAAGGAGGGAGATAAGGCAGGATCCCCACCCTCAACCCAGAGGCGGGGGAAGTAGTGTAGTGTGGGATCATTTTGAGGTTGTAGATGATCCCAAGTATGCTATCTGCCAGCACTGTGGAAGGCAGATCAGCCGGGGCAAGGAAGTTTCATAGTTTCATAGTTGGTAGGGTAGGAAGGGACCTGACAAGAACATCTAGTCCGACCCCCTGACATGGCAGGAAAGAGTACTGGGGTCAAATGACCCTGGCCAGATATTCGCCTAGCCTTTTTTAAAAGACCGCCAGGGTAGGAGCCAGCACCACTTCTTTTGGAAGTTGGTTCCAGGTCCTAGCCTCCCTGACAGTGAAATAGTGCCTCCTAATGTCTAGCCTGAAACTACCCTCTGCTAGCTTGTGTCCGTTGTGTCTTTTAACTCCCGGGAGTGCTCAGGGGAACAGGGACTCTCCCAGTGCCTGCTGGTCCCCCTTGACTAATTTGTAGACTGCCACTAGATCCCCTCTCAGCCTTCTCTTTTGGAGGCTGAACAGGTTCAGGTCCCTCAGCCTCTCCTCATAGGGCCTGCCCTGCTGACCCCTGATCATGTGGGTGGCCCTCCTTTGGACCCTCTCCATATTGACCACATCCCTCCTGAAGTGCAGTGCCCAGAACTGGACACAGTACTCCAGCTGTGGCCTGACCAGTGCTGCATAGAGGGGGAGGATCACCTCCTTGGACCTGCTTGAGATGCATCTGTGGATGCACGACAAGGTATGGTTGGCCTTCCTGACCGCGTCCCAACTTTGTCAGCCCATGTTCATTGTGGCATCAATGATGACTCCAAGATCCTTTTCTGTCTTGACACTGGTGAGAAGGGAGTTCTCCAGCCTGTAGGTGTGCCGCTGGTTCTTCCTCCCCAGGTGCAGTACCTTGCACTTGTCAGTGTTGAACCTCATCCTGTTCTCATCAGCCCACTCCGTAACCTGTCTAGATCCACTTGCAGCCTGTTCCTTCCTACTAGCGTACCCACTTCCCCCACATCTTAGTGGCGTCTGCAAATTTGAACAGGGTGCTTTCTACCCCCTCGCCCAAGTCACTGATGAAGATGTTGAATAGTGCGGACTCAAGGACTGAGCCCTGGGGAACCCCACTGCCCACATCCCTCCAGGTCGAATAAGACCCATCAACCACCAACCTCTAGGTGTGGCTCTCCAGGTGGTTAGTGACCCATCTGATCGTGTAGGCATCAACACCACTGTCTCCTAGTTTCTTACTGAGAATGGGGTGAGAGACCATATTGAAGGCCTTCCTGAAGTCCAGAAAGACTATATCCACTGCAACACCTGCATCCAAGGACTTGGTGACCTGGTCATAGGCGGCCACCAGGTTGGTTTGACAAGACCTACCCCTAATGAACCTATGCTGGTTGCCCCTGAACATAACCTCCCCTGCTGGCCCTTCATTGAAACACTTCATTGCTATGGCATTGCTGCTGCATCTGAGAAGGCAGCACCTTCTTGCCCTTCTTCCTCCTCAGCCTGGCACCAGCAGGAGCATGCCCAAAGGAAAGTCTCCCACTCACTCCAAAGCTCCCATCCCCCCAAAGCAGAGGCAGGCCACCCTGGAGCAGTGAGGAAAAGCCTCAGAGAAAGTGGGGCATGTTGCAAGGGTGAGCGAGATCACCCAGAGCACTGGGGAGATGCTTGCTCTGGATGGCCAGCTCTTCTCCTTAGTTCAGCAGCCAGGGTTCAGGCAGCTCATGGTGCTCATGGCCCCATCCTACCAAGTGCTCACAAGCACCACATTTAGCAGGATGATGGTACCCTCCCTGTATAAGGCATGCAGGGAGTACTTGAGGGAGGACCTGCACAACACAGGGCCACAGGTAGCCTTGCATTTCACCTCCAACATCTGGAGCAGCCACAGTGGATATCACACCTATCTCTCCCTCACAGGGCACTGGTGTGATCAGTTAGGCCATCGGTAGGCTCTCCTTCAAGATGAGGTGATAGAGGAGTCCCACACAGCAAGGGAGACCACGGTGGCCATGAACACCATGGTGCAGGGGTGGCTTATTGGACAGGGCAAGCCCATCTGCAGGATCATGGTCACCAACAATGGGGCTGATATGGTCAAGGCAGTCAGTGATGCCAACTTTTTGGCATCTTCTGTGTGACACATAAGCTGCACCTCATAGTCAGGGACACCTTGGAAGGGGACAGGTCTGCCAGTGATGGCACCATCACTACCATCCAGCTGATTTCAGAATGCAGGAAGGTAGTGGGCTACTTCTACTGCAGCATCAAGGAGGACAAAATGCTGTGGGAGAAACAGGCAGAGCTGAGCATCCCACTGCACAAAATCATGCAGGATGTGGAAACTCAGTAGAACTCCACATACCTGATGCTGGAAAGGCTGGTGGAACAACAGAAGGCCATTCATGAGATGGCCTTGCTTGAGGGGATGGGGATCAGTGGTCCCCTTAACAAAATTGAGTAGGATACCATCTCCCAGATTTTGGTGGTCCTCAAGCCCTTCCTCGAGGCCACAAAGACCCTCAGCACTGGAGATGTCCACCTTAGCCAGGTGATCCCCATAGTGAGGGAACTTGAGAATCAAATCGGGCACAAAGCAAGACGATCCCCGAGCGAGGCAAATGAGGGAAAGGGGCCAGGAGGCTTCCCTGGCTGACCAGAGAAATCCAGGGCAGCCTAAGGGACAAAAGGGAGCACATAAAAAGTGGAAACAGGGAGAGATCACTAAAGATGAATAGACCTCTTCTGCTCGTGCTTGTAGGGAGGCAGTTAGACGGGCCAAAGCTACCATGGAGCTGAGGATAGCAACCCAAGTAAAAGACAACAAGAAATTGTTTTTTATATATATAGGTAGTAAAAGGAAGGCCCAGGGAGGAATAGGACCCCTGCTAAATGGGCAGAAACAATTGGTGACAGACAGGGGGGACAAAGCTGAACTCCTCAATGAGTTATTTGCCTCAGTGTTCCTAAGTGAGGGGCAAGACAAGTCTCTCACTGGGGTTGTAGACAGGCAGCAGCAAGGCACCAGACTTCCATGCATAGACCCTGAGATGGTTCAGAGTCACTTGGAAGAACTGGATGCCTTTAAGTCGGCAGGCCCGGATGAGCTCCATCCGAGGGTGCTGAAGGCACTGGCCAACATCATTGCACAGCCACTGGCAGGAATATTTGAAAGCTCGTGGTGCACGGGCCAAGTCTTGGAGGACTGGAAAAGGGCCAACGTGGTCCCCATTTTCAAAAAGGGGAGGAAGGAGGACCCGGGCAACTATAGGCCAGTCAGTCTCACCTCCATCCCTGGCAAAGTCTTTGAAAAAATTATCAAGGCTCATATTTGTGAGAGCCCGGCAGGACAAATTATGCTGAGGGGAAATCAGCACGGGTTCATGGCAGGCAGATCATGCCTGACCAATCTAGTTTCTTTTTATGACCAGGTTATGAAACGCCTGGACACAGGAGGAGGTGTGGATGTCGTATACTTAGACTTCAGGAAGGTCTTCGATGCGGTATCCCACCCCATACTGGTGAACACGTTAAGAGGCTGTGACTTGGATGACTACACAGTCCGGTGGGTGGTGAATTGGCTGGAGGGTCGCACCCAGACAGTCATGGTGGATGGGTCGGTTTCAACCTGGAAGGGTGTGGGCAGTGGGGTCCCGTAGGGTTCGGTCCTTGGACCGATACTCTTTAATGTCTTCATCAGTGACTTGCACGAGGGAGTGAAATGTACTCTGTCCAAGTTTGCAGATGACACAAAGCTATGGGGAGAAGTGGACACGCCGGAGGGCAGGGAACAGCTGCAAGCAGATCTGGACAGGTTGGACAAGTGGGCAGAAAACAACAGAATGCAGTTCAACAAGGAGAAATGCAAAGTGCTGCACCTAGGGAGGAAAAATGTCCAGCACACCTACAGCCTAGGGAATGACCTGCTGGGTAGCACGGAAGTGGAAAGGGATCTTGGAGTCCTAGTGGACTCCAAGATGAACATGAGTCGGCAGTGTGACGAAGCCATCAGAAAAGCCAATGGCACTTTATCATGCGTCAGCAGATGCATGACGAATAGATCCAAGGAGGTGATACTTCCCCTCTATCGGGCCCTAGTCAGACCACAGTTGGAGTACTGTGTGCAATTCTGGGCGCCGCAATTCAAGAGGGATGCGGATAACCTGGAGAGGTTCCAGAGAAGGGCCACTCGTATGTTTAAGGGCCTACAGACCAAGCCCTATGAGGAGAGACTAGAGAAACTGGATCTTTTCAGCCTCCGCAAGAGAAGGTTGAGAGGCGACCTTGTGGCTGCCTATAAGTTCATCACGGGGGCACAGAAGGGAATTGGTGAGTATTTATTCACCAAGGCATCCCCAGGGGTTACAAGAAATAATGGCCACAAGCTAGCAGAGAGCAGATTTAGATTGGACGTTAGGAAGAACTTCTTCACAGTTCGAGTGGCCAGGGTCTGGAACGGGCTCCCAAGGGAGGTGGTGCTCTCCCCTACCCTGGGGGTCTTCAAGAGGAGGTTAGATGAGCATCTAGCTGGGGTCATCTAGACCCAGCACTCTTATGCAGGGGGTCGGACTCGATGATCTATTGAGGTCCCTTCTGACCCTAACATCTATGAATCTATGAATCTATGAAATGGAGAAGTTCCAGGGGATAAATGTTCCTGGCTGGGGCAATCCGCTGTCATCAGATATGCAGGCAATCCGCTGTCACCAGACGTGGTGAGGCGGCTGAAGGAAGGCATCAGGAGATGGCTGGATCCCTTGTGGTCCAGTATGGTCCACATGTTGGCAGGTATGTGTGACCTAAGGGTGAAGGGGAGCATGTGCACTGGTAGCACCAAAACCCTCAATCACTGGATGCAGGTGCTGGTCAACAAAGTCAGGGAGGCAAAAGGGCAGAGGTGAGGGTATGTGGAAGAGGGGGATCCACTTTACTGTGCCAGCACTCCCAGCCCCAGGACCATCCAGTCTCCTCCACACCAGCCGCTGCCAATGTGGGCCAAGGGCATTGCTTCAATGTTGGGGTCCAGACGCACCAGACCCCAGCCTTGGACAGGTAGTGCTGAGGTTTTGATGGCTACCTATCTCACCAAGGATGTGGAGCTGCTGATTTGTGACCCCTTGGCCTACTGCGCAAGCTACAGCCAGATGTGGCAGGATCTGGCCACAGTTGCCTGGGAACACCTTTTGTGTCCACCAAACAGTGTTCCAAGTGAGAGGGTGTTCAGCATTGCTGGGGATGTTATGATACCTGTTTGGATCCTGGTTTGGTGGAGCAGCTGGTATTCCTGAAGGTGAACCTTTCGCTGCTGGGGTTCCCCAACTCTGTCTGCACCTATTTCCATTTTATTTTTATAAACCAGTTAATGCCCCACTCTCAGAACTGGAGGGAGCACTCACTGCATCACCAGCCAGTCAGGGAAGAACATGTCCCTGCTGAGCTTCTGTGCCAGAATGAACTTGGAGGTATGGGATGGGGCTATGGGGAAGCAGGAAGCCCCAGGTCCTGGGCATGACCACTAAAACTGCACTCTGCCAGGGTTGGGGAGGCCTGGTGGTACTACTGGTGGTGCAGCAGCCCCAGGAAATGCCAGGACTGAGGATCCCCCTGGTGAAAGGCGGGTAGGAGGCATCATAACCTCCAGCTACCACATGCATGCACACAATCCTGACTGGGGAAAGCCCAGAACTGTCATGTCTTTGACAGGCCTGAGGCTTGCTGGTTGTAGTGGAGTTGTGAGGCTCCAGATGAGCTCATCTTAGCTGACTGGGATGCCAGCTTTTGGGTTGAAAAACCTTTTGTCAGGCTGGAGAAGCACCTGAAGTTGGTGTGTGTGCGTGCGCACATGCTGTTCCTGGATGGAAGGAACAGTAAAGAAGCCAGAGTCTGGCATTCAATGCAGGCAAGAAAGCCAGTCAGTGAAAGTAGAGATGGAGGTGTCAGGGGGTGAGAAAGACAGGCTGGGGTAGGGGGGAAGGGGATGTAGCAGCACAGGTAAAAGTGGAGAGGTATCTGGGGAGTCAGATGTCTGGAAGTTTGTATTGTGTCATAAATCCAATGTCTATATTGAGTCCATGAGTTTCTGTACCTAGGAGGCTGACAAAGTGAAGTTCACAGGCCTGGCTGTGAAAAGTGGTTTGTAAATTCCCTCTCAGGATCAGGCTTGAGAGACTGAAGACAGAGTGGGTTTTTTTGTGAGGAACGTGCCCCACAGGTAGTTGGGTATTCTTGTCTTTCATAGATTCTGGTGTGCAGTTTGTCAGGGTAATGGAGATTGTTGGCAGGTTTTGTGTTTTGAGCTGTAGGAAGTTGGCTTCAGTTCTGGTGATGATGTTAGGTTAGCAAGTTTCAGTGTTTGTTTGAATTTACAAACTGCTTTTCAATTGAATTTACAAACCAGTTTGGCTCTCTGATGCTGCTGGTGCTACTGTGCTGCTTACTAATTTATTATTTGTTGTCATTTAAAGTGGTGGACTGGACTGTGGCTGTAGGGGAGGAGGAGATCTCATTGGGGCCCACTACCATGTTGTAGAGAGGCCCCAGCACCAGTGAGGGTGTATCTTAACACACACGGTGTCACACATGTCACAAGTTCTCCTTATCAGCAGCCTAAGGTGCAGTTTCCCAGAAACCCCTGCACCTATCTCCTTGAAATCTGGCAGGCTCCATGGGCTCAGCATGGCCTAGCATGCCTGCAGTTTTCACCCCACTGTGCCTTAACACATACATGTGACATGAGTTTTTCTTGTCAGCAGCTTGAGGTGAAGTTTTCCAGAAACCCCTGCATATAGCTCCTTGAAACTTGGCAAACATAATGCCCTCAGATGGGGCTGTCATCTCTGCTGTTTTCATCCAAATCTGCCCTAACACACATACATGACATGAGTTTTTCTTTCAAACTTTGAGGCAATGAATCCCAGAAGCTCTGGCACCTATCACCTTGACACATGGCAAGATTCATGCCCTCAGAAGGGGATACCATCCTTGCATGTTTTATCTGAAAAAAACAGAAAATGACAAAGTTATAGGTATTTCAGCGATTTCCCATTATAGTCTACGGCTTCCAAATCTCTCTGAATCAGTGCCGAATCTTCCAAAGCCAATTCGGCTGAATCAGTTCAGAACAGTGATCTGAATTAAATCACTGCCCTCCAAACTGGCTGAATACAAATCAAATGCTTCCCTATTCACACAGACCTACTACCTAGGACACTCAGTGAGAGGCTCTTAGTGCATGCATCCAGTGTGCTTTGTAGGATCTGATGTCTGTCTGGTAACTACTGACAGTAGGTGAAGGCAAAGGTCAAGGTTAATTAGCTGGCTACCCCAGGGGACCATGACCCTCAACAACACCTCCTCCTTCCTTCCCTTCCTCCCAGGTGATGGGCTTTCAGACAGGAGGCACAGAGTGTGTCTTCTGTATTTCAAGCCCATCAGGTTCCCCTCCAGCAGCCCCTCTAGCAGCAGCTGATCTATGAGGGCTGCTCAAAAAGTATCAAGACTGATACTGTAGGAAACAAACTATATTATTTATAGGGGTTTTGACTGAATCTCCTTTGAAGTATGTTCCTTCTGCAGCTACACACTTCTCCCAACGTTTCTGCCATTGTTGGAAACACCTCTGATAAGCAATTTGTGGAATCATTAAAAGCTGCTCAGTCACATTTTGTTTTATGGCATGACAGAGCACCCTTTTGGGTGTCTGTCACTTTAAGGGTTGGGGCTGGGAGCTGCCAAGTGGCTGATGAGGGCAGCCATTTTAGGGCCCAGCTCTGAGAGGGTAGAGAGAAGTTTGAGATCAGCCAGCAGGGAAGAGACATCTCCCTGCTGAGCTCTGGCTGAAGGAACAACTCGGGGTAAGGGCAGGAACTATGGGGATGGTTAGGAGGCTCCTGGTCCTAGGCATGATCTAAAACTGCACTCTTCCAGGATAGGGAGGCCTGGTGGACCTGTGGCAGGGTAGGACCACCCAAATGCCAGGACCGAGAACCTACCCAGTGTAATGTGGGCTGGGGCACCTAAACCCCTGCCCCCACCTCCAGGGTGCTAAGAGAGTTGTGGGGGAGGGTAGATAAGCTTAGTAGAAGCACCTGAGTCCCATGGGGTGTTGGACCCTGGAGATGGGCCAGGCATGCTCAAAAAGGAGGACCTGAGCCCAAGGGGTGTAAGACCCTGGGCTCTGAAGAAAGGGCAGAGTGACAGTCAGGTATGCTTAAGACAAAGTATCACCTGAACCTGTTGGGGTGGAAGACCCCAGACCCCAGTGTGAGGGGTGGAGTTGTGGCCTGAGAGAGGGGCGCAGTGGTCCAGTCAGGGGTCAGGGGTGAAGTAGTCCCATAGTTCAGCAATCATTCAGTCCTGTTCAGGTTAGGGCCATGGGAGAGTCCCATAAGACCATGCCAGAGCTGACTGAGGGGTGGAGAGCAAAGCCTGAGGATCCCTTCGAGTAGTACAGAGTGAATCTGGCCTGGATAAGCAGTGTAAAAGAGACTGGGTGAGAGCCAGTGGAGCACAAGAGGCCCTGGTGAGAAGGGGCTGGTACATGTTTGGCCCCAGAAGGAGCAGAAAGGTAAAGATCCAAATGTGTACACAGTTTGGCCCAGCCATGAGCCAGAGTATAATATCACAGTGTGACATCTGTGAGGCATGGACTCGTATAGGGATGGTAGGACCATGTATATATCGCCCACGGACATTTGGGCACATGAAGGGCAGCTTCCTGCCTATTTAACATCCTAATAATTTACCAACAAGATGTGGAAAGAAAACAAGGTGGCCAGTTTGCTCAGAGACAGGGGTAGGGACATACTAGTATCAGGTCTGGAAGGTGCCCTTGTCAAATATGGTTTCCATATCACAAAATCTTCTTTTCAAGGTTTTCTTTAGTGGAGAAAAGAGAAAAAAAGTGCATAGGGCCATATCAGGTGAATATGGAGGCTGCGGCATTTGTGAGATATGGTGTTTGGCTAAAATTTGGCTAAAAATTGCTTCACAAGCTGTGCTGAGTAAGCAGGTGTGTTGCTGTGGTAAAGCATTCAAGAGCTGGACAGCCACTTTTCTGGTCATTTTTTCTGGTTGTTTCATTCCCAAATCACTGGTTAGAATTGAATGAAATGAACCAACAGAATTTCCAACTTCTTCTGGTATCTCTCAGACAGTCAGTCACCTATCATTTCAAGCCAAACTGTGAACCACTGCCACATTTTCATGATTTTGTGATGTTGAAGGGCATCTGGAACGCATGTCACTTTTGACCAATGATCGTCCTTTAAACCAACGATACCATTCAAAAACTCTTGCGTGGCTCATAGTGTCATCACCAAATGCTATTTTAAGTAATTCAAATGCTTCACTTGCTGTTTTCCTGATTTTCATGCAAAATGTAATGCACACGCACTGTTCTGGACACTCTGACATAACGAAAAGGGACACGAGACACAAGCAATCTTACTTCAAACACTGGCCACAGAAAACTGGGGAAACACCATGAGCTGCAAACCTGTCCAGAGGAATCCCAACATGCCCAGACATGTTCAACAAAGCCACACACCCCACCCAATACTTTGTATCACAAATACACGTTCAGTCTTGATACTTTTTGAACAGACCTTGTATTTACTTTCAGTGAAAGTCAGATGAGTCTAGTCAGGATTGGGTGTCATGGGTCAAGTGCTGTCAGGTAGAGATCAGATGTTTCTAGGTCAAGGTTCTGCGGGCTGTTGTCTAGGTATTTCAGCTTCTTTTTGGTTGGACCTGAATCAGCTAGATTCTGACCCCTCCCAGACCCAAACTACATAGATCCAATTCTCTCCATACCTGGATCTGCTAGATCTACTCCCACCTCTCCCTGCCCCACCAAGACCTGAATCAACCTTTCAAATAGGGTCCAGATCCAGGGGAAGGGATATGGGAGCTTGTGGAACAGTGGGGCTATGGTCTGGGAGTTCTGAGTCAGAGGGCTCAGAGAATGGTAGGAGCAGGGGCATGGTCTGGAGCATCTGTGTCTTTAACGGAGGTGAATCAGGGGGCCCAGGGAATGGACCAAGGTTTACAGGGTCCAGATCCATAGTGGAGGTAGGTCAAGGGGCTCAGGGAATGGTGGGGCTGGGATCTACGGGGTCCATAGCCCTGGTGGGAGTTAGTGGGCTTGGGAAACAACACAGGGTCTGGGGTCCTTAGGCCTGGGTTGGTGGCCAGGGGTGGGGAGTGGGGGCACAGAAGGCTTGGGGGAATGTGATAGCTGGGGTCTGTGGGGTCCAGGTTCCTGGAGACAGGAGGCTTACGAAGTGGCAGAGGCAGGGTATGTGGCATCCATGTAACTGGCGGAGGGTGTCAGGAGACTTGGAGAATGGCACAGGTTCTGGGGTCTGCAAGATTGGCTGAGATGGGTCAGGGACTTGGGAAATGACAGGGGTGGGGGAAGTCTGTTCCATGTCTGGGGAGGTGCTGGAGGGTCATTTTTCCCCTCCTGCTCAAGACTTGGGGGATTAATGACTGCACAGCCCCAGGGAAGTGGAGAGGGATGAGGCTTACCCAGCCCCAAAGCTGAAAGGGGCTCTGCATGGCTGAAACAGTGGTGTTTGGTTGGATCTCAGAGTGTCTCCCTGAAGGGGAGCTAGGGGGCTGAAGGCATGGTGGCATCTATTAGAAAGGTAGGTGTAAAAGTGTTCATTTTTTCTGGCAGAAACTCTACTAGAGGCCACTTATACCTTCTTGGAAGTGGTACAAGTTTCTACCAGACATGCCCTTTTTGGTCTGGAAGAAACTGCTTGAATACTTGCACAATTTGAGTTTCTACCAGTGGCACTGCAATTCCATTGGTAGAAATGTAATGCTTGTATTCACCCTTAGATATATTATATTTAGATGATGGGGTTTAAAAGATAACACTTTTATTGAGATATGATTATTCTTTCACATTATTCTATAGGAACATAGAATTTTTTACCTGCCATCACTAGAGAAAAAAAGTTTCTAGAATTGAATTTTTTTTTCAAGATAATCTGTATTCATAATACTATTTCCCCTCCTTTTTGGTAAGAATTTTATCTTAGTGATCAGTACCAGGATCATGGGAAAGTAGGGCTGGAAGGGACCTCACAAGATCATCTAGTCCAGCCCCCTGCTTAAGGCAGGATCATCCCTGACTAAACCATCCTAGCCAATTGTTTGTCTAACCTGCTTATAGGATCATTGCAAATCTGGAGATATATAGTAAGTAAAACATAAGCAATAGAAATGCAAACTTGTCTTCAGTGCAAACGTACTTTCTAAGGTTTTGTCTAAACTAGGATTTAAAGCAGGATTATTAGATTTTATTTTCTAACTTGATCTAACCTTTATAACGTTAACCTTTCAATATTCCAGCCAAGCCAAGGCAATCATACTTTGCAAATTCTAAACTGGTTGAGTTGAAGCTGGACTACTTTACTCTTCACGTAGATAAATAATCACAATCATGCCAGCTGTTTGGATTGTGGCAGCTAACACAGTTGAATAGTTGTTAAACTGTAATGACACCTCACCAATAAGAAACTGAAGGGAAGGGAGGAGGAAAGGAAATGCCCCACTTCTATTAACTTAAAGCACTAACTGTCTAGCAGCAGCAACTTCTGGCCTAATAGCCTTTGGCTGATTTGAACTAGTGACACAGGGTGTGTCTACACAAGATGTTGACTGCGGAGCTGACTAATTAGCTCTGCAATAAAATGTCACTGTCCACTCATGTGGTGCTATTAGGATGGAGTAAACTAATGAACTCTGCTGTAGGATAGTACTGCCAGACACAAGTACTATCCTAGGGCAGAGTTATTAATTCCGCCACTACGGACATGTATATGCTGATGGGGCTGGCTGGGGCATGAGGGTGCTTTAGTGTGGGGGCTCAAGCCCCAGCCAGCTTCATGCCCCAACCAGCCCCTTTACACTATGTTAAGCTGCATCAGGGCAGCCCTGGGCTAGCAGGCTGACCTGTAGGGCCCCCTGCCAGCCAAAGCTGCTGTGCCCCAGCACAATGTGCTACAGTCCTGGGCTTAAGTTCAAATGCGATGCCCAAGAGCAATAAACTCTGGTGTGAACTGTGCTGGAGTTTATTCAGCCACATTAATTGCATGTGTAGACATGCCCTCGACCAGAGATGAACAACTAATTAACATAATAAGATACCTACTCCTGATGGCTCCCATTACATTCTCTGTTATCTTACAACCTGTCAGCTAATAGTTACTATTTGTAAGGTTTCTTTGTTTCAGACTTGCCTACACAAATAAGCTTTAGCTACACTGACCTGAGGAAGAGTATCTGATGCCCAAAAGCTTGTCCAACACATCTCCCAACTGTGTAGTTGGTCCAATAAGAGATATCACAAAAGATCCTTGCCTCTCATATTTTAACTGCATTTTTAAAGCATTTTGACCCTCTATATCCTGGCACAATTATTTTGGTATGAAGTTATTTATGCTGATCCAGGTTATTTCCATATAAGAAAGGGGAACTTAATATAAAGGCAAAGCATTGGGCATTGGCACATAGAACAGCTGGAAGAGTTTCAATGCAGTTGAACCCTGAAGCACATAGACATACAAGCCTGTTTTTGGTTTAAAGTTGTAGCAAAACCCCCAGTTTGGGGGGGGGAGGGGGGGTATTTGTAAAATGCATTCCCTCCCCTTCCCCAACCATTTCTGACTTTCTCTCTGCCCTCTCTATCCCTTATAAGTGATTACAAGTAGTGCTAGCTAAGTTAAGCTAAGTTCGTGTATGCTATTATTGTAATAAGCCCCCTTTTATATACTATAGTGTTCTGTTATGTCTGTATTGATTTTTACTGTTTTATATTGTATTATATTGTATTCCTATAATTTCTGCATTGATTTTTATTATTTCATAATAATATTGTATGGTTTAGGCCCGTGTCTGTACAGTAATGTCAAGTATCCATTCCCATCTTGTTCCTATCTTGTCCCCATGCCCTGTTGTGTAAGTATGTTGCAATTCTGTAATCACTCCCATGTAAATTGGTTTTCCTTGAATGCCTAAAACAAAAGAGTGAATGGATGAGTAAAACACAATGATAGTAGGACTCCCTACTAAATCACCCCACCATCAAAACCAATACCTGGACTAACGACCCAGCCATTGGAACCACCTTCAGCATTCAAGAAACAAAAGATAGGCAACCCACCATTGTGCCAAGGCTGCACATGCTCAGTATGAACATCTGGAAACCTCTGGAACAGGGCTGACCTTGCCTGGACATGCCCTTCCCATAAGAGATCATAGGTAGTCTGCTCCATAAAAAAGGATAGTGAAGACTGACTCCTGGGGACACCATCTTCACCTGGACCAGACCTGCTCCATGTCACATTGCCTATTAACCCAGAGGCCCAGTCGGCAACCCACCCTCTGGACAACACCTGCTGAAGGAAGACCCTGACTGGCCATTGAGGACCCCCTCCCAGCCTGGATAGGTAGCTATAACCCCTCACCCTATCTTCAACCAAGGACTTAGAATCTGTTTCTCTTCTACCTGGACTCCAAGCCTTCCACTGAGTCTCTTTCTCCTGCTACCATTGTGTGAGTGTGTGGGGGAGTGCTTGTGTGAGTGTGTATGGGAACTAAGCTGTACAGTACAATGTTCATTTAATAAAACTGTTATTTGGACCCCTGAGTTGGGTTTTGCTTTACTATGGTCCTGGTCCTGCTCCAATCTCTTCTCCTGATGCCTCTAACTTCTGTCTCATTTCTCCCTCTCTTGCTTCTGGCTCACCACCATCTCCAACACCTGTCCCATGCTCCTGTGGCTCCAGCCATCCTGAGCTTTTCTCTTCCTGCAATCCACTGTTTCTTTGCTATTGCCCCATCTCCACTGCCTTTTGCCCTGATCTCTGCCACTTGCTCTTTAGTTACCAAGCATCCCAAACATAGGTACCACAGGCACCAACACACACACACACACACACACACACACACACACACACACACTGTCACCTGACTCAGTGTTTAACCTGTGAGTATATGTGTATGTATGTGTGTATTGTGTATGATTTCATGTCATTATCATTAGAGCATGTGTGTTCTTGAATTAGTGATAAGTATGCATATGCCTAGGCTGGTAATTTTGGATGTGTATGAGCCTGATTTGGTAATGTGTGTGCACATACCTGGTGGGGGTATATGCACCTAGAGTGTGTGTGTATACCTAATTGATTTTTGTGTGTGTGTATGTGCAATTGTACTCCACGCTCTCCTGTCTACAGCACAATATTGAGATCCTGAGCATTGGCCTGACCCCACAGGGCAACAAAGTAATCTGGAATGGTTCAGAAGTGTACATGGAAAATCATATACTATTCTGAGCCAGTTCAATGTTATGTGTGGACTCCAAGTGTTCTGAGACACAGGTCTCATTGGTCCTTCAGACATCCCAGTCAGCATTATCCCCCTTTTTCCCACCTCCCCACACACACTGGTCCTTACCCTGAAAAAATATAGTTAATTCATTGACATAGTTTGGACCATGGTGTCTTCTTTGTCCTTTTAGATACAAGTAGAAAACACCCAGTATCATGAACCCTATTAAAGGATGGTTTACTGCAGACATCACATTGGATTTAGCATGGAATAAGTTCTTAAAAGCAAATACAAATCAGCTACAGTTATATTAAAAGAAACAGTAGATAACCAAGGAGATAGGTGGATAGTCTGAGTTCACAGCATTAAAAACAGTCCACTTGCATGTTGGAGAGCCCTCCTTTGTGCATGGATGTTTACTTCTACCTCACTGTCTCCACATCTTTTCTGACAACTCTTTGGAGCAGTGGTACTCTATCTTTTTTTCCAGTGGGCCAGATGGTGGTGCCTGGTCTGACCATAGGCTAGATGATGGTTCTGGTCCAGCACCCAGGGCTTGTGCAGCAGGCATCATCCAGCTATGTAGAGTGGGGTGGGAAGCACCCCAGCTTGAGCCTGACCCTGCAGGGAGGGAAGGAGGCTTCACTTGGCCCTGTGGGAAAAGAAGGGATATGAACCAGCCAGGCAGGAAGAGGAGGAAGTGAAGGGGGTGTGGCTGGGTGGAAGGGGGCTTGATTTGGCTCCAACCCAACCTGACCTGAACCCACAGGGGCAGGGAATGTGGCCCAAGCCTGTTCTGGCCAGCCCCAACATGGCCCCATGAGGGAAAAGGGGCGTGGCCCAGCCCTGATACAGCCCCACAGGTAGAAGGGGACATGACCTAGCTCTTACTGGGCTCATGAGACTTGAGAATTCTGCACAAGGGAGGGTGGCTGTATTAATGGTCACCACTCCCCTGCTGGCACATTTCCCAACCCATGGGGAGCCCCACAGTCCAGGTGCAAAGGCTCCATGGGCTGCATTGGTTCTGTGGACCAGAGGTTGAGAACCCCTGCTGTTCTAAATCTAGAGCATGTGGTGTATACTGTTGTATATTAAGGAGATTGGGAAGTGAAAGAACATGAAAAAAAGACACAGATTAAATGAAAGCACGGGAGCTTAGCATAATGTGATCAGCCAAGAGAAAAGGTTGCAGTAGTTCTGAAGGGTGAGGCTAATAGAAGGTTGACATTTAGGAACAAGGATAGTGAGGTAATTTAACCACTTAATATGAATGTTCTGCATTATCTTGTGAATATCTTAATATGCCAGTTATTTGGGGAAAGACTGAATATCAGGAAGGTGTTTTTAATTGGGAAGAAACAAGAACTGCATTATAACCTAGAGTTTTCCATCACATTGGGATTTTTCTCCCCATAAATATGTTGTGGAGTCACATGACAGAGTTCATTTAATGCACAGAGGACATTAAAACTGCTGTTGCTAGATAACTGATATTGCTTTATTGAGACATGCTTTTTCTTCTGCTCTTATTGTTGGAAATAATGCAGAGAGCATTCTGTCTGCTCATAAGCCTTCTTTGTTATTGAAAAACCTCTCCCAGTTATTGAGGCTATGTACATAGCAATTGCCATGTGTCATGATATTTTCAAGATTCAAGTTCCTTAGGAAAATAGACACTATTATAGGTGAAAGGAACAGGGTTTTTTTTTTTTTCGTGTTAATATAAAACATTGTTTTTCACAATGCAAAGAGAAAGGATTCAATTTTATATTTGTTAGAAGACAAAAATGCATGGAGTCTCTGGAGGGCATGCTTTTTATACCCTCTTTCTTAATCTTCAACCTAAGTTTCAGGGCCATAAATTGACATCAGTGCAAGTTGTACCTTAGGAATGAGAGCAATATATGGCCTTTAATGTAAAAGGTTTTTACACTTAAAAAAGAGCAGTACCATACTCTGCAGTCATTCAGCATAAAATTACTTACTTATTATTCATTACTATCTTTAAATGCTTTATTGAAGCATAATGCAAAAAGTAGCTCTCCATACTTAAAACCCAAAATTTCATCTATCTAGCCTACATCTGGTCTTGGCCTTCAGAAGCTATTAAATGGCTCCATTATTTTCCCTTTACTGACATTGGTAGGTCAGCCTACCAGCCACCCCTCTATGCAGTGTGGATGGTATCATAAAGAATCACATCAGCTTTGAATTTCACCTCTTTCATATGAAGACTGGAGAAGGTGGGATTAACTATAGAGGGAAGTTAGGCATACAGTCGGTTTTTCACCTAAAGGGCTGTGTAGGCCTGAGTTCAGGTGTTCAGTTTCTGGGAAACTTCTCTAGAATTTCCAGAGGGCCTTTGCAGTAAGACCTGCTCATTTTAGGCTCATTTGAATTTAACTCCAAGCAGTCTCAGATCAACTTTCTAATTGCATAATGGGATCACTTATCTCTACTTTATCTTCCTCAAGGGGTATCTCTCTTCTGTTCAAGGGGTCTGTTCCTTCCCACCATTTTTCAAGAAGAAGGAAATAACCCAGTGGTGCTTCACTAATTTTTAAGAGGAATGTCTTCAAAGTATCCAAATTGTTTGTTTTACTGATGTAAAGGCCACATACTGCCTGGCCAGTCCCCCTCCCCAGGATTTGCCACCAGATGTATAGATGGTGCAGCCAGCAATGCAATGACAAGTAACAGACAGCAGTCAACAAACCCGTGTCTCCTTGGGAAGCCACAATGGCTCCAGGTGGAGGAGCGCCTAAGGGTGAAGTAGTGGAACCCCCTGTGTGAAGGAAATGTTCCCAGAAAAGTGAATGAGCCAGTATCCTGTTTGCCAACAGTATTCACACTACTGGGACCATACCCATCCAGAAAAGGCACATTTGTGGATATGATAAGGTGGACGTTTCCTTCAACTCAGAGTGGTCTTCCAGCTAGAAGCTGCAGCAGGCCTGCACCAACCATCTTCAACTTTGTCTTGCCACTGGAGTCCTATAATCCTTACTGAGAGAGAAGGTGGACGGCCCATGGCAAACCCTTCTCTCTGCCTAGGCATGCATGTCAAAGATCTGTGCTTGATGGTCACTTGTCTTGGTGGGGAAGAACCTAGACATTCAGCAGCAGCTCAGGTGTCCAAGCAACCGTATTTAGGGGTGGCCTGCTTACCCCAACCTGGGGAAGGCCCTAGAAAAGTTGGATAAAAAAGCTTCCTTCTGACTTCTTTCCTGGCTCTAAACTAATCATTGCTTATTGGAAGGTTTATACTACATTAACCAGGCTTGAACTGAAAGACCATGAACTTCAGAAAACAGTTATAATTAATAGAAAATGATATCAACTGGATGACAATATTGCAGCCCTCAGCAAGACAAGACTTTCAGAAACTGGATCACTAGATGAAGTAAACTACCACTTCTGGTGGTCTGCAAAACCTGACAAAGAGCCAAGGATACACAGTGTCAGAGTTGGTGTTAAGAAGACTGTCCTCAGTGCATGTACCCCTCTGGTATCTATCAATGAGAGGATCATATGCCTGGATGTGAACATGAACTCGGGCTCTCTGACTCTTCTGTCCATCTACAGACCAATACTTAACTATTCCAACCAGCAAAAAGATGAGTTCTATTCTCAACTGAAACATATCATCAAGAATGTTCCCACAAGGAACAAACTTGTTCTCAATGATTTCAATGCCCGTGTGGGTAAGGCCTGCCTGGGCGTACTGGGGACATATCATTGACCAACATGGCACAGGTAGCCTCAATAAAAATGGCCAGCATGTCCTTGAGCTTTGCACCTCTTGTGAGCTGATAGTTTTGAACACCTACTTCGCTGACAGCAGCCATAGCCGGGTCACATGGAAGCTCCCCCGCCCCAATCAGGCCACCAGCATCAGCTTGACCTCGTCCTGATCCATTGCAGGAACATCTGTGATATGCTGCATGCTCTATCAATGCATAGCACTGATTGCAACTCTAACCATGCCCTTGTCAGGGCCAAGCTCCAATTATACCCTGAAAAGATCCATCATGAAAAGCCAAAAGGCAAACCTCACCTCAATATCACTAACATGAAGAACTCTGACACTTGTGAAAAGTTTCAATGTGCTCTTGAGCATGTTTCTGAAAATGATAAACTTGATTCCCCTGATTCTAACACCTTATGGGAATATGGCAAGACCAAGAGACTGGCTACTGCCAAGAAAGCTTTTGGAACAACAAAGAAAAAAAAACAACCTGACTGGTTTGCAGCATCTGAACATCTGCTGCTCCCACTCACAGAAAAAAAAAAGCAAGCTTGCCTAACTCTACTTCAACAACCAGCTAAGTTCAGAAATCTCAAGTTCAAAGAGGCTAAGGCTACACTCCAGAAAGTCACAAGAGAATATGCCCATAAGTATTGTGCAAAAAGTTTCAGACTTGTTCTGAAAGAGGGGAGATTCATGGTACCTATGATGGAATTAAAGAGGCACTTGGTCCAAGTTGTAAAAAGACTGCAAACCTGAAAGTGAAAGATAGTACTATCGTGACTGACAGGCAAGAACAATTTGACAAATGGACTTAGCATTACGAAGAACTCTACACAGAGGATGCCCTTATCTGTGATACTGCCTTACCTGCCATTCCCCAGCTTCCAGTGATGCAGGAGCTGGACCAAACATCAACTCTCAAACATATACATAAAGCTATCAAGGAGATTGTGCCTGGGGAAGCAGCAGGCAATGATCAGATACCTCTAGAGCTTCTAAAGGCAAGGGGGAGAAAGCTTGAGTGTGACATGCATGCACTTCTCTGTGCCTGCTGGGAAGAAAGCCACATAGACCAGGATCTGAAAGATGCAAAGGTAATTACTGTATGGAAAAATAAAGGGGACAGAGCAGACTGAAACAGCTACCAAGGGATATCTCTGCTCAGCATGGTCAGCAACAACATGCGCCTCTCTATGTAGCATTGTTTACCTACAAAAGACCTTTGACATGGTTAGCAGGAATTAGCATTGACAAAATCCTATAGAAAATTGGCTGTCCACAAAAGGCGCTCTCCTTATTCAAGAAGTTCCATGAGGGAATGAAGGCAACCATCCAGTATAAAAATGAAATATCATCTGAGTTTAGCATTGATACTGGCATGAAGTAAGGCTGCATTTTAGTGCCTACCAGCTTTGGCATCTTCCTCTTTCTCCCTTTCAAGTATGCTTTAGGAAATGATCAATCTGATGTTCTAATTTAATTGAGGACAGATGGCGGCTTGTTCAACATCAAATGATTTCAGAGCAACAGGGTTGTCACCCAGCTCACTATCTGGTGTCTGCTCTTTGCAGATGACCCTGAATTCATCTCTAACTCACCAGATGAATTGCAGATCATGATGAACAAGTTCTCTGATGCATGCACCAAGTTTAGTATGGTGATCAGTATCAAGGAAACAGTTGTCATTTCACAGGGCACCAACATCCCACCCAACATCTACATCAATAACAAAGCTCTGGACAATGTAGATCACTTCTGTTATTTTGGCTCAACTATACTCGCTCACTTAGCCATGATAAAGAACTTGATGTGAGAAATTGGCAAAACCTCAGTCACCTTTGGCAAACACAACTCACATGTTTGGAACAACAAACTGCTAACCCTGAACACCAAGGTGTCCATTTGTCAGGCTTGTGTCATCCTTAATGGCTGTGAAAGCTGAGTCAGGTTAGGAATGGAGATTGAATAGCTTCCACCTTCATTGTCTCAGAAAAATCCTTGGAGTTACTTTGGACCAAGAGATCACTAGGGCTGTACGAGACTTCAGACCGTGCATCAGATCTGGAGAAGCTTTGGGCGCTTCGGTGTCCAAAGCACCATGTCCAGATCAAAGTGATGGCTTCATTAGGCTTTCTGAAGTGGTTTGGAGCTTCCAACCTGCTTTGGAAAAGCTTCAGAGCTGCTTCGGAGATCTGGCCGTAGGGTATAATGGGGAATCAATGAAATACCTATAAATTTGGGGTTTTTTTGTCTGATTTGCATGAAATTTGCTGAAGTGGTAGCTTCTGTTGAGAGCATGAAGTCTGACAAGTTTCAAGAAGATCGGTATAGGGGTTTGGGGGAAACTGCACCCCAAATTTTTTTAAGTAAAACTCATGGCATGTCTATATGTTACGCCACAGAGGGGTGAAAACTGCAGGGGTGGTGTCCCCTGGTGAGGCCACAAATCCTGCCAAGTTTCAAGAAGATTGGTGCAGGGGTTTGGGGGGAATGGCACCTCAAGCTGCTGACAGGCAAAACTTGTGACATAGATGACCCTGTGTGTGTTAAGGAGCAGCAGGCTGAAAACTGCAAGCGTGGTGGACCCTGATGAGGCCACAAAGCCTGCCAGATGTCAAGGAGATAGGTGCAGGAGAGGCCCTGCATCCCTAGCTGCTGACAGACAAAACTCGTGACACGGGTGCTTGTGCAACTGACTGTGTCTGTCTTGGAGCAGTTGATTGTCTGTATTGATTATTTCCTCTCAGTCTGTGGTTTTGTAGGTGTTAATCCTTGCTTGCTAACTCATTATGTAGTAGCTAGGTACACCCTGCTGTGCTTTAACACACACACTGTCACCCATGTCGCAAGTTTTGCTTGTCCACACCTTGAGGTGCAGTTTCCCCCAAACCTATATACTTAGCTCCTTGAAACTTGGCAGGCTTTGTGGCCTCAGCAGGGGCCACCACCCCTGCAGTTTTCAGCCCGCTGTGCCTTAACACACACAGGGTCATCTATGTCAGGAGTTTTGCCTGTCAGCAGCTTGACGTGCAGTTCCCCCTAAAACACCTGTACCTATCACCTTGAATCTTGGCAAGCTTTGTGGCCTCACCAGGGGCCACCATCGCTGCAGTTTTCACCCCCATGTGGTGTAACACATACATGTGACATGAGTTTTGCTTTAAAAAAATTGGGGTACAGTTCCCCCTGAACTCCTGCACCAATCTTCTTGAGTCTTGGTAAGCTTAATGCTCTCAGCACAGACTACCAGATCTGCAAGTTTCATCCAGATCAGACAAAAACTAACAACGTTATAGATATTTCATGTATTCCCCATTATACCCTATGGCTGAATCTCTGATGGAGCTGCTTTGGCTGGATTGAAGCGGGAAACCAATCCAGAGCTCCAGATCAGATCCCTGGCATCTGAAGTGGCCAAATCTGAAGTCGGATTGAAGAGCTGCCTACTCCCACAGGCCTAGAGATCACCAACAACAAGATCCTTGTGAGGACCGGCTTACAGTCAGTACAGATTACACTGGACACTCGCACGTTTCACTGGTTGGGACATGTGAAGTGCATACCTCAAGATTGTCTGCTGAAGGCTGTGCTCTATGACCAGCTCAAGAACTGTCTGCAAAGCAGAGGAAGGCCAAAGCTCCAATACAGCGGCAAGGTCAAGCAAGGTCTCAAGAAATTCAACATTCCCAGTGATAACTGGGAGAACCCTGCCCACAACTGTTCAGTCTGGAGAAGCCAGGTCAAGGCTGATGCAGTCACTGTGGAGAGCCATCAGAGAGCCCAGGCTGAGGCCTGCAGGAGGCAAAGTGTGCTTCAACCTCCATCTAATAAGTGGAACTGTAGCCACTTTGGGAAGGCTTGCTGCTCACGCATTGGTTTCTTCTCCCACACCACTGCCAAAGCACCACTGAGTGACTGATTTTGCCATGTCTCCTTTCATCTGTGATGATGTTGGATGGCCATTAAGGGCCCACAAGTTCACCCAAAATTCAGGAAAAAACTAATATACTGTGTGAACTGAATGTGATGTACTGTAATGTGAATGTGCGACAGCAGGGGGAGCAGCCCTGCTGACTGGATTTGGACAACTCCCAGGAGTCCCTGGAGGGCACAAACAGTTTTGCAGAACTGTGCTGACTGCATGCAGATGACAACCCTCAGAGACACTAGGGATGGGGAGAGGAAACAGGAAGCAGTGGCAGAGCGTGGGATGCAGCAGCAGAGGGAAATGTGTGGCCGGAGATCCCAGAGGAGTGACAGAGCTAGCACTGCAGACTGTAGCAGCGGGACTTGGATTTGGAAGCACGTGCAGACAGCAATTGAGCACTCTCGATATCAGAGGTAGGTTTGGAACACACCCAGAGGTATGGGAGGATTTCTTTTTTGAGTATATGTACCTCAGTGGTAGTGCTCACTACCTGTTACGTGTTCTTGAGTGAATTCACCAATGTTACCACTTACTACCTATTACCTAGTTCCTACATGTATGTATCTTAATGTTAATGTTTATTTACTGGGACCTGTTCTTTTCTCCTTAGCCTGTTGGCTTGTGACCTTAACTCCTAGTATTTTCTATATAAAAGTAGGAACTTCCCTTTTCCGCTTTCTGTGCCAGTTCCTGGTATTGCAGGGTTTGGTACAGAAATTTTAGGAAGCAAGTAGCCCTCTCCCTTAAATCAGCTGAAGAGCAGCAGGATTTAGAAAGGCCTGGCTACACCGGCTGAAAACACATACTGTATGAAAGCAGGTGATCAACAAGTTGTTTTAAAACACACAGCTGTTTTATATATTGCTTGCAAATACCAAGTAGGCATAATTCAGCTACAGAGACAGGATAAGTAGAACTGCTTTCAGTTCATACACGACTGGGGCACAGGCAGTCCAGCGCACACATCTGACACCACAGGGGGAAAAAAACAAACAAACCAAAGCTTAGGACCCTATGTAACAAATTAACATGAGCAGTTTGAGAATTGGGGGTTGGAAGACAAGCCAAGGCAGGAACACATGGAAGACCTGGGAGCAAACAGGAACCAGGAGACTAGCCAAGCATGGACCAAAGGGCCATCCAAGGACAAGGAGCAACAGCTAGGGAACCCTCCTAAGCCTCAGGAAAAAAATAAAATAAACATAAAATAAAAAAGGGCTTTGCCCAGGCAAAGTCCAACAGCAAAATTAGGCCCTTAAATGCAGATCTCTAGCAGTCAATTCTGTGGCATTGTCCATTGCAACTGCACTTGCTCCTCCAGATATTATATCACTATTCCCAGCCAGAGCAAACTTGGGCTGTGATCTAGCCCTAAGACCCTGACAAGCACCAAGTTGTAGTACAGTGCCCTATCATATTAGGAGCACTGAAGTGTGGTGACCCATTATACTAAAAGGTGGTGCTTTCCTGTGCTTTAATGTCAAACAAGCAAATATATTTGGTTGAACATTATTCCATAAGCAGATGACCTTTCTCTAGTGCTAGAATCATTTCCCCTTTGGAAGTTTATTCCTTTGGTGTTTATTCCCACAAAATGCAATCATTTAACTATGATGCATAGTATACCTGTGCAAAGTGAATGCACAGTAGTATTTTAATAGATCTTTTCCATTAGCAGGTATGTTTTTCAGTTGGTTTCACAGTGATCTAAATAGTCGATAAATTCAATGTATAACACATAGTGTTGGTAAATGTCTTTGGGCTAAGACTAAGCTCAGCACATACCTCTCAGAAAGTCAGATAAATATATGCCTCTGGAAAATAACCTCTAATACTAAGGTGAAAGCTGTGACTAAAGATTTGAGGAGGAGGAGGGAGGCATGTTTACAGCAGTGAACTTAACCCCACCCCCACTGAAAAAACCTCCACACTATTTATGATCTGATTCTGCTCTAGAGAAAAGGAAAGAAATGTATTCTGACACAGTTGCATGTATTCATATGCATCAAGTCTGCTTCATAGCTGACTATTGACACTGATACTAAATGGCATTAACAATCGCTAAATTATATTAAATTATGTATCAATCAAATTAATAAAGCTTACAATACTTGGGGCATTTAGGGCTTTAAAAATCACTAGCATCTGCTCCTATTAAAAATGACAGATGATTAACAAATCCAAACTTTTGGTGGAATACGTTAGCTAACAAGGTGAAATTAAAATTTACATCTTGTTCCAACATAATGAAGATAATTAAAAAGAGTGATAAAACCTTTTGATTAACCCTCATCTCATTTTGCACAGCACTCTATTCTGCAAATTAAACATTCAACATTGTAAAGTTAATACAAGCAAAATATTCCTATATAAAGATATTCTAATTTAAAAATTAAGAAAATATATAAAACATTTGATTGGATTCTCTGATTGTGCCATTTGTTATAGTTGAAATAAAGCAAAATTGGGGGCATGTGTCACATGGAGATAAGTTATGCTCTGAATTGCTGAAGGCTTATAGTTTGGTCATGTTTCTTTCTTCCACCAGGCATCACATTATCCCAGAATGACTTTGGTTTATTGCTTAATTAGCCTCCCTACTATAATCAAGCGATGTTATGTCATGAGAAATGTTCAAAACCTGCAAAACAAATGTTGGAATCACTTTGGAATATTTTTTAATTCAATTTTGTAAGTTCTTTTTTTTAAGTTAAAGGTACAGCAATGATTTGCGTTTTAAGTTATGTCTTCATCAGTAGCAACATAGTGCACCTATAAATGTTATTGTGGGGAGAGAAAAATGAGCATTTAAGGGTCTGGACCAACACATGTTGAATTCCTTGGGAGTCTTTCTATTGGCTTCTATGATTATTGGAACAGGTCCCAGATGAACACACAAAGCAAGCTTGGCGGTTCAAGTCACATTTCCTTCCCCAACCTCTCCCCCTCCCCACTGTTTTCTTCTATCTATAACTTCATTTTGCTTGTACATTTTAGTAGACTCCATTTGTAATTTTTCAGGAAGGTAAATTTGTACCTCCTGCCTTAAAAAAAAGAGTAAAAGTCACAACTGTTCCACTAGGAAATAAATAAATAAATAAATAAATAAAGTGCAATACATTCCTAATATCCACCCTGCAGAGAAACCTATTGATGCACAAGGATGTGGAAGTGGTTATATGAGGTCTGTAGTCTATCTCTCAAATTCCAGATGTTTGTTAGAAATACTGTATACAATGCTCTCTGCCAAATCTATAGTAAGTCATTGACCAAACTACTTGTCTGCTTCACCCTCCTATTCCCTTCCCCCCACCAAAATTAGAGTAGCTAACTTAATGAAAAATGATTTTTTTTTCTTTTTGTAGCTTAGGAGGGTCTGAACATAAAGCTCTTATCACAGAACCACAGCTGCAGGAGGAATCCTTTAATCACAGCCTTCCTTCTTGAAGAAGAATATAGATTTATGACTGGACTTTGGTTACTAAGCGAGCAAGAAATATTGCCAGCAGCCACCATACTACTTCCCATAGGCTGTAAACAGCTTTAATCTGCTTTAGCTGTCGTTTTGAAGTCGAGAGATATTAGAGTACAACGTAATTATGTGATTGTGGGCAGAAGTGCAGTTTATTTTCTTTAAACTAAAGTGGCAGAGGTAAATTTTTAGACTGTGCTCCTAAACAAACAGAACTCCCTGCCTTTCTACCACCATGGCTGCTACTGTCTCCTTCCTTTTGTTACCTTGTGCCTGTGCCTTGCTTGGTAATACACTTTCACAGGGACCCTGGCTTTTATCCACAGTTACCCGACATCTCTCACTCTTTCTCTCACATTCACATATCCCCTCCCTTAGCCACATTTTATATACAAGGAAAATTTCTTCTCAAGTAATATGGAACAAAAATTAAATAGCCTGCTGTGTGTTACCTTTTGGGGTGAAAGTAATGTGAAAATTACCTCTGGGCTTCTTCAAGGAAAATATCAAGTCATGGAAGTATGTGGACCTTTCTTGTACCATCCTAAGACTTCCCTTCCCTATGTTACTTCCAATGACTCAAAGTTATTTTGCTTCTTTCTTAATGAGGAAGTTCTTGAAATAACCCACTTGTTCTGGGGTGTAGGTTGTAGCCATGTTCGTCTAAGGACATAGGCAGACAAGGTTCTTTGGGTAAATCCGATATATTTTATTAGATCAACTCAAATCACTGGAAAACTTCTTAGCAAGCTTTCAGGCACAAGCACTCTTTGTCAGGCTGAGGAAGCAGCTGCAGATGCTCTGTGCTCTTCCTAGATGGACTGGTAAAGCAGCCAGGGACCAGTATGTATGCAAGAAAGCCAGTTGGGTTAAAATTTAAATTGGGGTACTGGGCTCAGGTATTGTTCTGAGCCTTTATTTCAAGTACCAACCAGTTGTCCGATAATCATGGCACTCAGCTTGGATTTGGAATATGTAGACAGAGCATGGGCTTGGCCCTGGGTCTGCTGCACCCTAAGTGAATGTTGTAATCATTACATCATGACATCAGTGCCTCTGTAGCCCAATGAATATTTAATTATACATACAAAATGGACCAGCTCCAAGAGGACAGGCAGAAAAGGACTGACTGTATGGCCAGATGTCCCAATCACTGGCCTGTTCTGCAGTCCCTCTCTTTCTCCTTTTTTTTTTTTTTTTTTACAGAAATTCTACCTTACACTTTATCAAACTCAATGTGTTTGTGCAAAAAATTCATGAAATTTTGGATAAAATAAGTGGTTGAAAAATGACTGACCACCTCTACTTCCTAACTGCTGATGAGAGGTTTTTTTTTTTTCTTTAGTGTCATATGAATTCTGCAGCTGTCAATTTGGAAAGCTGAAAGGATCAGGGGGACATGGATTGGGTACCATACGCCTCCCTGTAGTATGGATTAATGCAGTGCACCTATGAATTATACAAAGGTCCTGCTAACAGCATGGACTGAAGTAAGCCCCTCATGAATACAAAACTAGGCATACCATTTATGGCTTGCATACAAGTGCCGGGAAAATGGCTCGTTAATTTTAGAAGCGCCTCCAAGGCCAATAGAGTAAGTGAATTGACCAAACCATATAAGGACACCAAAACAAAGATCAGAGCAACCTGGCAAACTAGTGTCCCTGTGATGGGATCCACCTCCAGCAGGCAGCCATGGCACTCCCAGCAGCCACTCTAAACCTGTGCTGCCCCATTGGCCTCTCAGGCTGCCATCCTACACTCATCTGTCACACCTTGATATCTAAACAAAAGATATGGGAGACTGTCCTCAGAGAGTAGAATATGCTTTGGGTACTTTAGTCTGTCTTGCTTATCCCTGGGTGGCCATATTCCCTGCCTAAGCAAGGCATCACTCCTTTGTTGTTTCTCTTGGTTCCAGGGCCCCTGGCCCTCATTCACTTTTCTTCTCGTCTCTGGGCCTGCCAGGTCTGCCTCAGTGTTGTGGGTCCTGAAACTCAGCATCTACCCCTCTATGTCTAGCAGGCATCATTCATGCCCCATCAGCACCAACCATGGCCCTAATCAAGTATTTACAAACTCTAATCTCCTCAAGAGTGATTAAGCAGCCAGGTAGTAATTGTGACCTCCAGATGTCTCCATAGCCACACCCATATCTCATGGATCTTACTCAACAAACTTCCCTGGAGCTTCCAGCCCCATCTGAGTGCCAGTCCATGGACACCCAAATGCCCTTTGGCCCACTGCACTCACTGGATCCGTGGTTCTGTTAGGTCTCTTCCTATTCATTGGGACCCTGGCCTTGTCTCAGCGTATGCCCAGGCAGTCCCCTGGGTCCCCAATCCTTGTAAGCTCTATTATGGGCTCCAACCCCGCCTACTCCTTCACTGAACTCCTGGTCCTGTCTAAGCTTCTCCCCAGACAGCTTATCAAGTCCCATAACCTTGCAGGTCTCAGTCTTTTAGCTTTAACCCTTAAACCATTTAGCTTTAGCTCATCAGGAAGGAGTGTTCCCAAACCACTAATCAGAACATGTACAATTCAAACCCAAAAGCACTCATTTCTCTGAGAGATATTCAGCAATACCTTCCTCCTTCAGGGCCAGGGCCAGTCTGAGACACTGGCCCTTCCCCTTCCTTCTGGTCACCTGATATCTAGTCTTCAGGGCCAGGCCCAAGGGTTTCCTCTTCTTTTTAATTAGTAGGGCTGTGCAAAGCTTTGGATCATGATTTGGATTCAGAGATGATGATGAATCTATGAATCTGAATTGAATCACTGGAAGCTTTAGGCTTTCTGAATCAATTTGGAAAAGATTCAGAAAAGATTTGGAGATTCGGCCATAGGGTATAATGGGGAATCAATGAAATATCTATAACATTATTGTATTTTGGCTGATTCAGATGAAACTTACAGGAATGGTAGCCTGTGATGAGTGCATTATCTGTGCCAAGTTTCAAGGAGATAGGTACAGGTGTTTCTGGAACATTGCACCTCAAATCCTGAAAGCAAAACTCATGTCACATGTGTGTGTTAAACCACAGTGGGGTGAAAACTGCAGGGATGGTAGCCCCTGTGGAGGCCACAAAGCCTGACAAGTTCAAGGAGATAGATGCAGGGGTTTGGGGAAAACTGTACCTCAAGTTGCGGACAAGCAAAACTTGTGACATAGGTGACACTGTGTGTGTTAAGGCACAGCAGCGTAAAAGCTGCAGGCCTGCTAGCCCCTGCTGAGGACAAGAAGCCTGCCAGTTGTCAAGGAGATAGGTGCAGGGGCTTCTGGGTTCTGGGGCCCTGCATCTCTAGCTGCTGACAGGCAAAACTCATAATATGGGTACTTGTGCAACTGTGTCCATCTTGGGGCAGATGGTGGGGGGCGGGGGGGAGCTATTGCAGGCCTGGCTGCTAGGCTACTGTGTTACCAATCAATCATGATTCACTCAGGGACCAGCTCAATACAAAGTAGCTAGCTACTAGATAATGAGTTAATGAGCAAGGATTAACACCTACAAAATGACAGACTAAAGAGAGCATAGAATCAATGAAGACAATCAACTGCCCCAAGACAGATACAGTCAATTGCACAAGCACCCATGTCATGAGTTTTGCCTGTCAGCAGCTAGGGATGCAGGGCCCCAGAACGCCCCTTCACCTATCTCCTTGACAGCTGGCAGACTTCATGGCCTCAGCACGAGCCAGCACCCCTGCAGTTTCCAGCCCGCTGGTCATTAACACACACATCTATGTCATGAGTTTTGCCTTTCAGCAGCTTAAGGTGCAGTTCCCCCCAAACCCCTGCACCAATCTTCTTGAAACTTGGCAGGCTTTGTGGCCTCAGCAGGGGACACCATCCCTGCAGTTTTCTCCCCCCTGTGGTGTAACATATAGTTGTGCCATGAGTTCTGCTTTCAAGAATTTGGGGTGCAGTTTCCCCCAAACCCCTGTGCTGATCTTCTTGAAACTTGTCAGACTTCATGCGTGCAATAGAAGCTACCATTCCTGCAAATGTCATGCAAATCAAACACAAAACAACAAAGTTATAGGTCTTTCATTGATTCCCCATTATACCCTATGGCTGAATCTCTGAAGCAGCTCCAAAGCTTTTCTGAAGCAGGTCGGAAGCTCCAAACCACGTAGGAAAGCCTAATGAAGCCACCTCTTCAATCTGGATATGCTGCTTTGGATGCCAATGCATCCAAAGTTTCTCCAGATCTGATGCATGGTCCAAAGCCTCGCACAGCCCTTGTGATCTCTTGGTCCCAAGTAACTCCAAGGATTTTTCTGAGGGTGAAGGTGGAAGCTTGCATGAAGGTGGAAGCTGTTCAATCTCCAGTCCTAATCTGACCCAGCTTTCACAGCCATAACGGATGGCACAAGACAGAGACAGGCAGTTGTACAAACACACATTTCACAAGTTTTCCTTGTCTGCAGCTTAAGGTACAGTTTCCCCCAAAACCCTACACCTGTCTCCTTGAAACTTGGTAGGCTTCCTGACCTCAGCAGGGGCTACCATCCCTGTAGTTTTGACCCTGCTGTGCTTTAACACACACACACTGTTACCTACATCATGAGTTTTGCTTGTCAGCAGTTTGAGGTACAGTTTCCCAGAAATCCCTGCACCTATCTCCTTGAATCTTGGCAGAATTTGTGGCCTCAGCAAGAGGTACCATTTCTACAGTTCTCACTCCACTGTGGTGTAACACACACACGTGACATGAGTTTTGCTTTCATAGATTCATAGATTCATAGATGTTAGGGTTGAAAGGGACCTCAATAGATCATCGAGTCCGACCCCCTGCATAAGCAGAAAAGAGTGCTGGGTCTAGATGACCCCAGCTAGATGCTCATCTAACCTCCTCTTGAAGACCCCCAGGGTAGGGGAGAGCACCACCTCCCTTGGGAGCCCGTTCCAGACCCTGGCCACTCGAACTGTGAAGAAGTTCTTCCTAATGTCCAATCTAAATCTGCTCTCTGCTAGCTTGTGGCCATTATTTCTTGTAACCCCCGGGGGTGCCTTGGTGAATAGATACTCACCAGTAACCTTCTGTGCCCCCGTGATGAACTTATAGGCGGCCACAAGGTCGCCTCTCAACCTTCTCTTGCGGAGGCTGAAAAGATCCAGTATCTCTAGTCTCTCCTCGTAGGGCTTGGTCTGCAGGCCCTTGACCATACGAGTGGCCCTTCTCTGGACCCTCTCCAGGTTATTCGCATCCCTCTTGAATTGTGGCGCCCAGAATTGCACGCAGTACTCCAACTGCGGTCTGACCAGCGCCTGATAGAGGGGAAGTATCACCTCCTTGGACCTATTCATCATGCATCTGCTGACGCACGATAAAGTGCCATTGGCTTTTTTGATGGCTTCGTCACACTGCCGACTCATGTTCATCTTGGAGTCCACTAGGACTCCAAGATCCCTTTCCACCTCTGTGCCACCCAGTAGGCCATTCCCTAGGCTGTAGGTGTGCTGGACATTTTTCCTCCCTAGGTGCAGCACTTTGCATTTCTCCTTGTTGAACTGCATTCTGTTGTTTTCTGCCCACTTGTCCAACCTGTCCAGATCTGCTTGCAGCTGTTCCCTGCCCTCCGGCTTGTGTACATCTCCCCATAGCTTTGTGTCATCTGCAAACTTGGACAGAGTACATTTGACTCCCTCGTCCAAGTCACTGATGAAGACATTAAAGAGTATCGGTCCAAGGACCGTGCCCTGCGGGACCCAACTGCCCACAACCTTCCAGGTCAAAACCGACCCATCCACCACGACTCTCCGGGTGCGACCCTCCAGCCAATTCGCCACCCACCGGACTGTGTAGTCATCCAAGTCACAGCCTCTTAACTTGTTCACCAGTATGGGGTGGGATACCATATTGAAGGCCTTCCTGAAGTCTAAGTATACGACATCCACCCCTCCTCCTGTGTCCAGGCGTTTCATAACCTGGTCATAAAAAGAGAATAGATTGGTCAGGCATGATCTGCCTGCCACGAACCCGTGCTGATTTCCCCTCAGCATAATTTGTCCTGCCGGGCTCTCACAAATGTGAGCCTTGATAATTTTTTTCAAAGACTTTACCAAGGATGGAGGTGAGACTGACTGGCCTATAGTTGCCCGGGTTCTCCTTCCTCCCCTTTTTGAAAATGGGGACCACGTTAGCCCTTTTCCAGTCCTCCAGGACTTGGCCCATGCGCCACGAGCATTCAAATATTCCTGCCAGTGGCTCTGCAATGATGTCTGCCAGTGCCTTCAGCACCCTCGGATGGAGCTCATCCAGGCCTGCCGACTTAAAGGCATCCAGTTCTTCCAAGTGACTCTGAACCATCTCAGGGTCTACACATGGAAGTCTGGCACCTTGCTGCTGCCTCTCTACAACCCCAGTGAGAGACTTGTCGTGCCCCTCACTTAGGAACACTGAGGCAAAGAACTTGTTGAGGAGTTCAGCCTTGTCCCCCCTGTCTGTCACCAATTGTTTCTGCCCATTTATCAGGGGTCCTATTCCTCCCTGGGCCTTCCTTTTACTCCCTATATATCTAAAAAACAATTTCTTGTTGTCTTTTACTTGGGTTGCCATCCTCAGCTCCATGGTAGCTTTGGCCTGTCTAACTGCCTCCCTGCAAGCACGAGCAGAGGAGGTATATTCATCTTTGGTGATCTCTCCCTGTTTCCACTTTTTATGTGCTCCCCTTTTGTCTCTTAGGCTGCCCTGGATTTCTCTGGTCAGCCAGGGAAGCCTCCTGGCCCCTTTCCCTCTTTTGCCTCGCTCGGGGATCATCTTGCTTTGTGCCCAAAGGATCGTTTCCTTAAGGCACAGCCACCCTTCTTGGGCTTCCATTTCTTCAAATCTCCTACTCTGCAGTGCGTCCTTGACTAATCACCTGAGTTCATTGAAATCAGCTTTCCTAAAGTCTAGCACTTTCACCCTGATAGTTACCTTACCCACTCGATGTCTTAAGGTGTATTCTATTATTAGGTGATCACTGTCCCCCAGATGGTTACCGATCTGGAGGTCCGCTACCATGTCATCTCCCGTTGCCAATACCAGATCCAGTATGGCATTCCCCCTAGTGGGACCGTGTACCTCCTGTGTCAGGTGGAGGTTCTGTACACAGGTTAGAAACCTGCGTGAGCGGTGGGACTTTGCTGTCTGCATCTCCCAGCAGATGTCCGGGTAGTTTAGGTCCCCCATGACTACTGCCTCTTTAGCTTTTATGGTCTCCGAGAGTTGCCTCAGGAGTCCCGAATCTCTTTCTTCCCCTTGATGTGGGGGTCTGTAGCAGACCCCTACCACCAAATCCCTTTCTCCTTGCCCCCCATGTAGCCTAACCCACAATCCTTCAACTTCCTCATCCTAGGATTCCGTCTTGATGAGGGTTGACGTATATTGCGCAACCCCTCCTCCTTTCTTCCCCACCCTGTCCTTTCTGTACAATCTATAGCCCTCAATATGTACTGCCCAGTCATGGGATGAATCCCACCAGGTTTCCGTTAGCCCCACAGGAGTGGGGAGTTTCAGGAGTTTGAAGTGCTGTTTCCCAGAAACCCCTGTATATATCACCTTGAAATTTGGCTTGTTTCATGTCCTCATTAGGTGCCATGTTTTCTGCAAGTTTCACCTAAGTCAACCAACAGAAAACAAAGTTATAGATATTTCAGTGATTCCATATTATACTTTATGGCCGAATCACCAAATCAGCTCGAATCTTCTGAAGTGATTTGACTGAATTGAAATGGAAAAATGATTCAGATCTCTGAATTGAAACTCTGGCATCTGTATCAGCCAAATCTGAATCCAAATCGAATAGTTCCCTATTCGCACAGGCCTACTAATTAGCAGGCTTATTGACCTGGCCTGCTTCTTTGCAATCTACATCTGCTACCTGTCTCTCCTGGAAACAGAATTTGTGCTTTGCAGCTTCCCTGTCACAGCACCCACTCACTTTTAGTAGCGGGGTAGGAGTCCTCCTCTACAGTCCCCACCTAGTGGGAAGATTGCATTAGTTGGTGAGAACTAGGATGTGTGTGCTGTAAAAGAACTGGTTGAGAATGTGGAGCAATTCGTTGAGAATACGAAGGTGTAAGGTAATAGTGACCATGAAATCACTGACCATGAGCTTCAAGATCCCAAGAGGAGGAAGCAAGGAGAGCAGTAGAATAGTCATTGGGCTTCAGAGTAGCAAATTCAGAGAACTGGTGAGCAAGACCCCTGGGAGGCAAGGCTGAGGGCAAAGGAATCTGGGAGAGCTCGCTGTTCTTTAAAGAGTCTCTGTTAAGGGCACAGAAGCAAGCTTTCCTACTGCCACAGGAAAATGGGAAGTGCAACAGGAGGCTGGCTTGATTAGACACCAATATCTTAAATGAGCTGAAACTCAAAAAAGGTTCCTATGAAAAGTGGAAAGTTAGTAATATTATTGTGGAAAACAATAAGAGTACAATACAGGCATGCAGGAAGAAAATTAGGAGGGCCAAGGCATTATTTGAGATGCAACAGGGAAGGAACATAAAAGGCAATAAAAAGAAATTCTACAGATATGTCAAGAATAAGAAATATTTTTTAAAAATCATAGGTCCCTGAAAGAAGGCAATCTACTTATGGATGATGCAGAGAAACATGAGGCACTTAATGCCTTTTTTTTGTTTTGTTTATTTCAGTCTTCACAAATAGGGGCAGCTATCAGATAATAAGTGCAGTTGACTGAAAATATAGAGGAGTGCAGCCTAGAAAAATAGCACAACACATCAAGTATTACTTAAAGAATCTAAATCCTTTCAGGTCAGCAAGGCCAGGTGGGGTGCATCCTAGGGTACTGAAGGAGATGGCTGAGGTAATTTCAGAATGGTTAGTTATTCTTTTCAACAAGTCATGGAAATTGGCTGACAAGATTGAAAAAGAACAAATATATAAATGGAAAAAGGGGATCTAGGGAACTACAGATGAATTTGACAAAGTTCATACACTAGGTTTTCAAGGAATCTACTGTAAAGCACCTGCAGGAGAACAAGGTGATTAGGAACAGCCAGCATGGATTCAGCAAGAGCAAGTGTAGCAGGACACTAACGTGCCTGTTGCTCTCACAGCAGAGGCAGGAACCCAGGTGCCAGTTGCCAGGAAAACCAGTTAAGGAGGGAATTGGCCGCACCTGTGCCTGGTCAGCTGACCGAAAGGGGCAGGGCCTGGCTCACATAAATCCCAGGCCTGAGGCCAGTTCTCTGTTGGCAGCCAAGGAGGAAGGGAGCTCTGCTGGAACAAGTGAAGGGGAGAGGCCTGACTGCATGACCAGCTCCTGATGCTGTTAAGGAACGGAGTATCCCCCAATAGGGATTGAATGATGTTTTAACTGAATGAGGTTTTAGCCAGGCAGCTTGGATTTTTGTTATAGCCCAGGGGTTTGTGTTTGCTGTTTTAGCTGGTGGCTTGGGTGAGACTATAAGGGGATGGAGGAGGCCTCATAGGGGGCTCACGGCAGCATGGGAACCCCAGCCCCAGGGAGGGGGCAGCGATTGAGAAGCCAAGGAGAGGGGGCAGCGAGAAGCCAGAGAGAGGGGGCAGTGAGAAGCCCAGAGACAGGGGGCAGTGAGCACCAGTAAGGCAGTGTGCAAAACTCGGCCATGGAGAGCCTGAGCGCCAGGAAGGTGCAAAGCTAGACAGAGCAAGATAGGGCTGTGGAAATCCCAGGGAGGACAAGAGGAGGGCCAAATTACAACAAGGCCCAAACCAAACCACGTCAGCATCGTGCACGAGGCTTGGGCTGCGGTGTAGGGGAGGAAAAGGAGCCACAGATAGCACCCCCTGGCACTGGGGCAATAAATGGGAAGCTTCCTGTTAATTAACATCCATTAATTAATTAAGATCAAGGTGTGGCAGGAGAGAAGGCGGGTGGTTGGCCCAGAACAGGAGGGCGGAGTCACCTATAGACGGACTCCAGAAGAGGCACTCCTGTCACAGCAAGTCATGCCTGAACAAGATGACTTCTATCTATGCTAAGGTTACAGGCTCTGTGGATGGGGAATAAGAAGTCAATGTGATGTGGCTAGACTCCATCAAGACTTCTGGTTTTGACACTGTCTCTCATCAACAAGCTAAGGAAATACAGACCAGATTGGGATAGATCCAAGGGCCAGATCCAGCCTACAATCCCACATCATCCAGCCTGCCAGCCTCCACCTGGGTTTAAAAATTTGGTAGTGGGGGAACCGTGGAAACATTAATTTTGGTCTCCTGCTGCCAAATTTCCAGACCTGTGGGGAGCCTGTGGGACTGGATATCATGACTGTACTCTTATTTGTTCAAAGATTGTTGTTAGTGGTTTCTTTATATATATTTGGAATACTTTTGGTGTAATCATTGCTACAGTGAAAACACAAAATAAGTCAATACATTGTTCTCTCTTTAAGTTTGATGCCATTTTCAGCTATGACACCTCATTCTGCCTATGGGCTGCAGAAGAGCTGTGACACAATGGTGTTCTGCCCTGAGTCTGCCTTTTGTCAGGAGCCTCTTTAGCCTCTCAGGAATCAAAGAAGTGACCTCCAAAGTTTCAGCTACAAAAATTTCACTGGTACAGAGCCAAGGCATTACTTTAGTTTTTTTTATATTAGTAACTGCTAAACATATTGGGGCAGAAACAAGAAATATTTCAAAGCTTCAGGAACGCTGTTTAACCCATTTCAGACTATCTATGGTTCTTTCTACTTGGTGTGCAGAAGCGCAGGTCTGTGATTCTTTTTTTTAATAAAATATATCCAGGAATTTTGGCTTTTCAATTTCAAGATAGTATTGTACACATGAATAAACTGAAATATTTTCCCGAAGGTTATCAGTGGTCCTGCACTGTGATGTCCAATGCAAACACCCTCAAAAGTCATAAGGAATGAGGGTACTCTCCACATCACAGGATTGGTCCTTTAATTAGATTTTGACTGATTATTATTTTGACGCAACCCTTCACAGTTCTTGAACTTAACAAGGTTTTGGACAGCATCAAGTCTGACACCACTCCAAGGCTATGACATCTCCCCTGAGTTCCCGAAACATCTCAGTCCACATACTCATTCTTGGTTGGTTCAATTCTTTACAACGGTCACATGTGAGGGGAAGCTGACAAAGATCCAGTGCATGACAAAAGTCATTGGCCTGAGAAAACCAGAAAAAAGATCTAAACCAGGTGTCAACCTACCACCCAATATTGCTGCTCTCTGTCTGGTTTAATGTCCTGGAGCACCTGATTCTATAGCACATACTCCCAGATGTGGAGAACATCCTGAGTATTGATCAAGCAGGTTTCTGACAAGGTCAAAGTATATATAACCAAGTACTTGCACTAACAACATTAATTGAATATGGTTTTCAAAGGAACCTCAAGACAGGCACTGTTTTCCTTGACCTCACAGTGTTGCCCTGAGGGGTCAGGCCAATGCTCTGGAACTCAATATTGTGCTGTTAGACAGGAGGGTGTGACACAATTGCACATATACAAACACACAAATAAGTTAGTTGCATACACATGCACACTACCAGCTTAGGCACATACACATCCAAACCAGCTTAGGCACATGCATACTTATCACCAATTCAAGCACATACACTATACACCCCAAAAGTTAGACACAGATCACTAATTCATATATCATGCGCACAATGCCATATGCATATATATACATAAATATACACATTCTCTCTCTCTCTTTCTCTCTCTCACACACACATACACATACACACACACACACACACACACACACTAGCAACTCAGATACACACCAAAATAGCTAGTTTCAAAATAGCTAGTTTAGGTTCACGCACACCTATCACCAGTTTAAGCCCATACATGCTACACAACACCAAATTTAAACAGAATCAATTACCAGTTACCAACACCTGCACATTCAATACACATAAGTGGATTACTAATTCATATACCACACACACAGAATGATATCTATATATGTATGTGTGTGTATATATATGTATGTATTCACACACATGCCACCCATCTACACATATACACAGGTGAGTTCCTAAGTTGGGTGTTGTGATGTGTATGTATGTATGTACTTGGTGTACTTGGGATACCTGGGGAAAGGTTAAAATAAGAAAGTAGAAGTGTAGGGAGTGAAAGTTACCAGGACCGGGATTAGAACTGGTAGACTAGAGGGGCCTGGGCTGAAGAACTGAGGCTGGGGGGTAGCTTTAGGTTAATTGATCTTAATTGATTAAAAGATAATGCCCAAAGCCTACAGGACAGGGGAGCCATGCTGGCACAGAGGCTGGGACTGGAGCCAGAGCTACGGGGGAGCTTAAAATGTAGGTGAGGAGAGGGAAAATGGGACTAAGGGAAAGTGTGGGTGTTAAAGAGGGGCTCTTGATGTGGGGAGCCAGAGGATGGATCTGGGGCAGCTAGAGAAGTTGCAGGGAGTGGCAGTAGGTGCTGGGAGCTGGAGAAAGGCTCCAGCTGCTGGAGAAAAACTGCAGGACAGCCACAAGGAGATGGGAAGCTGCGGGGGTGGGGGGGGGGTGACTACAGAAGGTGCGGGGGAAACATGAAAACAGAGAGACAGACAGCAGAAAATCACAGGAAAAGCAGCAGGAGAGACTGAAAGGCAGCAGGGGCAGTGGGAAAGCAAAGAAAGGCAGCAGAAAGTCACAGTGAAAAGGCAATAGGAATTGAGAGGATATTGGGAAACTGGTGTAGAGGTTGAGGGCTAGAGCTGAGAGAGAGAGAGAGAGAGAGAGAATGAGGCTGGACTTTAAGACAAGGGAAGGGACTGGGATTCAGTAAAACATGACCCAACTCGGGGTTGCAAATGACAGTGGTTTTATTGAACAGGGGAGGTAATTTCACAATGCCTTATTGGTTCCCTTGCACCCACCCACACCCACCCACACCCACACAATGGCAGCAGGGGTTAGAGTGGCTTGGTGCAGGGGCTGAAGTCCACTGAAGTCCAGAAGGAGAGAGAGAGACAGAGAGAGTGTAAATCGTAGGAGAAGGTGTGCAGGTAATATCTACCTATTCAGGCTGGAAATGGGTCCTTGTCCAGGAGGTATTGTCCAGAGGGGGGTTACCAGCAGGGCCTCTGGGTAGATAGGTGGTATTTTGCTGGTCCAGACGGAGGGGGAGTCCCACTGAGGCAGACCTTGTGTGACCCTAGTGACAGGAGGCATGCCCAGGCAAGGGTCAGCCCCTGGCGTACTGAGCATGCATGCTCCATGCAGGGACGTGCAGTTTCAGGTGTCTGCAATGTTGAGAGTTGCTGGTTCTGAAGGGTCTTTTGTCTTTCAAATGCTGGGTTTTTTTCTGTTCCTGGGTGAGGTCCATGGTTCCTAGATGAATGAATGTGAGGTGATGGCCCAGTCATTACAGGCCATTCAGTAGAGGCCTGCTTCCATTGTATTTCAATCATTCCCAATCATTGTCATTTATCCAGGAACCAATTTACATGGGAGGGGTATGTGACTCATACAGTTGCAACATGGGATGTCCAGGCAGAGGACAGAAGATGGTGGCTTAACATAAAAAAAATTGAAATTTGACATTACTTTGGTTCACTTACAAACACAGGCCTAAACCATACAACGTCTAAATGAAACAAAAATCAATATGAAAATGATAATAATACTATATACAACAGTAAAAATCAATACAAACCTAATAATAATACAATATAAAACAGTGGATATCCAAAACCAAAAACTTCCTACCAAAATAAAAACGTTAAAGTTAACCTAATAGAGAGGGAGAGAAAAAAGTCAGAAATGGTTGGGGAAGGGGAGGGAATGCATTTTAAAATAAATAAAAAAAAAAGAAAAATGGGGTTTTGCTACATCAGCATATAATATGTTTGGCATACCAGTATGCTCATTAAAATAGCAAAAGTCCTACCTGCAACATTACCAATAAACAAGTTCCTTATCACAGACCTTATAGTCTACCCACTTGGCTTCAACCTGTCATGCCATCAGTGGGCCTTGCTGAATAGGTTCTGGATAGGCCAAGGTCTGTGTGCAGCCAACCTCTACCACTGTAGTCTTTCTGACAATCCAGACTGTAGCTATGGCAAACTACACACCAGTTTGTATACTGTTGATAACTGCCCACTGACTAAGTTCAGTGGCAGACTACAAGAACTGCATATGGCCACTGAGGACGCTATTGCCTAGCCTGGCAATGACGCACATGCTGATTAACAGATAATGGGAAATAGGCAAGCTCAGCCAATGAAGAGGAGATTATTACAATGTATCCCATGTTTCCTAAATCTAGACAAGCTGCACCATCTTGAGTAGCAGTTACAGTGGTGGTTTGCTGATGGAATATAGATCTGGACATTTATGAATTTTAAAATGCGATATGCAGTGTGAGAAAGTAGCCATCCAAGAAGGGTACAATTTACCTGATCTGTTTGTTTTTGGCTTGACTGAAAAGAGTAAAGTTATATGATATAACAGGGGAAGTTTGGTTTAATTTTTTTCTTTGCCTAGATATGAGATACTAAGGCAAGCATCATTTTTACTGACAATACCCAATATAACTGCAATAAATTGAGAAAAAATGCCAGGAAATATAATAATGAAGTCAGTGCAGTTTGGCAGGCCTACTTGAAAGGGTCTTAAACAAGTAAGTGCCCAGGTGCTTTGCTAAAAATGGTTGCATAACATCACTTGCTGAAGTGCTTTGCTGAATCAGATGCAATGAATACTTTATTCTGAGTATCTCACAGTGTTTTGCAACTATAGTGTGCTAAAGATTTCTTTGAAAGGTGCTTTTTATGCAGAGAGTCTTGGAAGGTTACCCCTAATAGGCTTGCTTAGCACCCTACAACGTGGGAAAATAGGCCCTTGGAAGGGAAAGAAGTCTGAACACTGAACCAATGTAGAAGCTCCATATATACAGACTCAATGTTAATCCAAAGACAGAGAAGTGCAATCAGTAGCAGGTTTAATTGTTGCAGTGGAAAATAGGTAAGATAAAGATAATGGTAAAAGGTGTCTGTAAAGTTTTCATGGTAGGTTGGGTCACATCAGCAATAAGTTTTCTTTTTTTTTCCTTCTTGAGATATCCTTACCAGTAGACAATCTTACTGTTTAAAGAGAGGTCCTTTTTAATGTGTGACAGTGCCGCAGCCGCGACGCGGTTACTAAAATGAGGGAGCAGCTGCCGGAGATGAAGACATCCAGGAAATTGACGAATAACCCCGGGCAGCCAATACAGAGCCAGGAAAGTGAAATAAAGAGAGGAGGAAACTTCCCAAGGGTGCCTTCGGGCACGCACTCATGAAGAGGAACCAGAAGGGACACACTCCTAGATAAAATTGGGAGTTTTGAGGGGGAATTGAGACGTCCTTCCCCAGACAGCATCCTACCTAGAGAAGACAGCCCCAGCGGTGAGTTATAAACGGAGCGGCGCTGTGGAGGCACCCCCGCAGCTCCGAGGGCTCAGTGTGGGAATTCCCCGAGTGAGGGGGGGGAGAAGAGGAAAGAAGAGGCAGAGAGGAAAAAGGGCAAAGAAGCCCTGACTTTGCCCTGTAGCCCCTGCAACCCCAATCTCGCTCTGGAGGGGTAAGGGGAAGCAGAGACTGCAGAAAGTAAAAGGAAAGGAAATTGACAAAGCCGGGCTTCATAAGCCGGCACAAGCCGCAGCTGGGGAGTCCTGATATCGGTGTCAATCAGCCGTTAATTGCCTTGTTAGCAGCTCATTATTGAATAACAAGCACACAAGTGGCCCTGTGTTGCTCCTAGATGGCAGACATGGAGAACCCCGTGGCAAGCCCTGGGGAATTCACGTGTCAAGAGAGACAGAGAGAGCCAGACTAACTGTAATAAAGCACTTGTAATTAAGACCTGACCCATGTGTTTATTACCGGGGTACTGGTATCTAACAACTGTTCCCCCTCCCCCCCCCTAAATTGTATTTAGATCAAGTCGTGGCAGGCAGGAATTGGGGGAGCTACCAGAGAAACGGGTGCCCAGGACGGGGACACGGTCACAAATGACAGACATATATAGTCTATCAGAGGTATAATAGAGTGGCTGGGCACCCAAGGCAACAGCAAGGCACAAGGGCAGTGGAGACTTCCAGTGGCTGGTGCCACTGACATGGCTGTGCAGCTGTGGCAGCAGCTGTTATTTTTCTGTCTTCCCACCTGCAGTTGGTGCATAGGGCTGCTGTGCCTGCTAACCAACCTTAGTTACACTAAGGACCCTCTACAAGTTACAGGTATTGCAAAATTAACTGGTTAAATAGGCAGTTACCTAGAGACCAACTATACATGCAAAGTAGCTAACACACAAGAAAAAGCTCCAACTAGCTACAAAGTTAGACCTCAAAAATGTGTACTAACTTTATAGCTGGTTGCTATTGAGTATTAACTTGCATATGTAGCAGGGTCTCCCATGTGGCAAGGAGCCCTATCAGCTGACAGGACTACCAGTCACAGGAGTGCACCATGCCCAGCATAAAACCCCTGAGCCCTAGGGTTCGCTGCAGCTACCCCAAGGTGCCAGGGGTTTCCTGCACCCACACCCTGCAAAGCCCTAGGGATCACAGCAGCCTTAATCCCCAGGGTCTGAGGGTTTGCATGAAAGCCCCAGGCCCTGGTAATCATAACTGCTGCAATCCCCAAGGCACCGGGGTCCAGAAAACTCCTAGGGCTGGAGGATCACCTTGATCCTCTAGCCCAGGAGGTTTCTCCACACCCCCAGGGTGTGAGAGACTGCCCCAGCAGCAATCATTCAGTGCCAGGGGTATCCCCGCTCCATCAAGGCAGGGGGGTTCACCCCAGCAGGCATACTCCAGCTCTGGAGGTGCATAGGATGCCCCTGTGCTGGGGGCCCCTCAATTGAGGTGTGTGGGGCTCCCAATTGTGGGAACTTGCTACCTACCAGTGCAAGGGGGAGCCAGCAATAAGGCATGATGGGATCTAATGTGCAATCCCACAATCATGCCTCCTGCCATGCACATGTGGCATGGCAGGTGGTGTGATTGTGTGAATCTCACATTAGATCTCATCGTGCCTTTACCTGCACATATAAAGGGGCCTAAATTATTGTATGATCTGAGTTCCCTCATGCATGCCCTTTTATTAGCATACTACCAAGAGAGACAATTGGCATAAATAATGTTTTCTCTTTTCTCTCCCAAATCAAATAGGGAAATTAATCTAAGCACCTATACTGATAAGATTAATAGTCAAGAGCATGACTGAATGACAAAGTAGGGTTAATGCAGAATCATCTCTCATAATGGTATTGAATCTACTTATATAATTTAAAATTAAAACACTGGAACTTATTTTAACTTCACTTACTTAGAAGACTCAATGAAACCTAATGTCCAGTTGCCTATGACTTCAATTCAATATATTAATTGTTACATGCATGTTTTAGGTTAGCAAACCAATATAGATAGCATTGCAGCAAAGCAATATACAAAGCACTGCAGTTGAGGGCCTTTGCTGCATGATTTGGGAAACTTTCAGTAACCCATGCAATTTAGTGAATAAAGACAGGGCATCAGTGCTGTCGTTCCAGTATCTCATGACCACTACATTAACACAAAACTGAAAATTAATAAAAGAAATTAAATGAAATTAATGAATGAATGAAATAAAAGTAATTGAAAATAAGCCAGAAGGAATAATCAAATAGATAAGCACTTAGGTACAGAAAATGATTAAAGGATATAAAGTTTATAGATAGATTAAAATGGTATTTTTGTTAATGGTTCAGTAATTGAGGGCAAACAGGGACTAAAGATTTAGTTGTTAATTAAAATGGACTCCATGTTTTCAGGTTTTATTGCTCAATTAGAGCACAGACATCACCTCTACATGACCAGAGCAAACATCACAACAAGTGAAGAACATCCTCCACAAATAAAGAGGTCACATGTCATAATAAGTCTGAGTTATGTACAGAATCATCATTTTTTCTTTGTAGGCAGTCAAGAGGTTTGGTAGGTCTATCTTCATTTTGCATTATTTCATTTATTACAAATGGAATCATTAGTAACTGGTGAGTGTTGTATGAGGGAAAATGGGGCTGCTTTGGAAGAGAAAATGGTGCTCATTCAGGGCATGAAATGAATACTGATTGCACAGAGAAATCCAGTGAGCTTTCAGACAGTGGCACTGAATATTATCAGTCTTCCAGTGTCAGCATTTGAAGCTGGTAATAACACTGCAATTACAGCTGTCTCTGGAACTCACTGCTGCACAATGCCACCAACACCAAGAGCTTAGCAGAATTAAAAAAAAACAAAACACACACACACACAACTTGAGCATGAGGATTGCAAAGATTTCAAAGAAAATAAAAATGGCAAAAGTTAACTTCTAACAAATATGAGTTTTTCTTGGAGACAGGCTATTCTGCACTACCACAGCTTTTCTTATAGAGTCAAGGAACATTACAAAATGCAATAGAATAATGTAGTATCTGATTCTCCCAAGTACATTCTTTATTATTTCTTCTGAAATGCTTCGGCTCGTTTTACACCAGTTTAATGGGCTGTATGCTACTGTTTTAAACTGCACTTAGAATGGTCTCATTGTGAAGTGTGTCCATACCTTCAGAAATACATATAAGATTTTTTTGTTTCTAAATCCCTTAATGCCTTACCATGTATTACTACAGTACCACCTTACAACATTTTTCCCACCAAACCACCCTTCCCCAGTCCCTTGCAAGTTGGACATTTTAGTGTCTGGAGAGTAAATTCTTAAAAGTGGGTATTCATTTTAAGCATTAGGAAAAATATGTATAATTAGAGCTCTGTTTTCTAATACAAGCATTCAACAATTTATATCACTTCTATCCTAATTTTATGTCAGTTAACGCTTTCTAAAATAACATTGACAATAAAGCAGCCCAGAAATTCTTCCCAGAAGTCTAATTCAGATTTTTTTTTAAATGCATCATGCATTTGAGTAATGTGATAGATAATCTACAAAAGGAAAATGACATGCTTTCATGGTAGAAGTCTGTGTGTTTGTTAAATACTGGGGTTTTCTTGCATTTCTTTGCAGCAACACTAGTGAAGCTTTCAGTGCAAACCTCTTGTCTCAAAACAGTGCAGGGGCATAAAAATTGTCTTGCACATGTTGTAGCTACATCTGCATACAAAACAAAACAACCATTATTTATAACCTTTGGGTTTTGTACTCAGTAGGAAAAAACAACCCCTATTTAAAGATAACATCCTATCAAAGATTAAAGTAAGTTTGTGATTTTTATGCACAGAAGCTAGGAAAGTATCAGTCCAAATTGGAACTCTGGGTCTCGGCTTATGAACAAAATCCAGTAGCATTTAACTTGCAAACAGATAGCTGCTAATTAACACTCAGACAAAATGCATCAAAACTTAGGACTCCCAGCTGCATGCTTTCAAAAGAAAGTGTTCCTGCTTTCAAAAGAAAGTGTTCAGTCAATGTAAATATCCTAGAAGGAGAGTTGGTTGCTAGCAGTTAAGGGTTGGTTGAGTCTAACCAAGTACTAGCTAAACATTGACATGCATGGAAAGCCAGTTAGAAAGTGAAGTGTGCTTTTCATCAGCCTCCAGAGAAATCTTGAAACCTTTAATTAATTGAGTCTGCTGGAGTGTTCCAATCAGAATGCAGCACCAATGCCACATTTATTTAGTGTCCCATATTAAAAAAACGGTGGTGGGGTGTTTTAACTAAAACTCATTGAATGAGCTTTAGTTAAAGCAGGGATGACGCGTAGGGGTCATATGCACCCCCTGGACTTGGCGGTGAACCCCCTACAAAAATGTACCACTGACACTGTCAGCAGCACCTGTGGGCAGTTGCTACCCACCACCCCGCCACTAGCACCACCGTCAGAGTCTGAGGGCTGTCCACAATCCTTGCTGGCCACCACTGCCAGCAGTGGGTTTTGGTGGTCACTGACCCTTGGTCACCTCTCGTCCCCCCACCACCAGCCACAGTGCCAGCGGTGGCTGTGGGAACTCCCTCACTTACCAACACTGTGCTCCCACCACAGCACTCTTGCCACTGCTGTGCCCCCCCACCCCCAGCTGCCAGAGGCACAAGTCATCCATGAGTTAAAATACCCCTGCAGCCATTTTGAAATGCAGGATGCTTAATACAAGTAATGCTGTGGCATTTTAGAGTGGCTGTCTGGGAGCCACTATATTTAAAACACCTCCCCACCCCAGAGCACATGTATAAACAACTTGGGGTCTAAATGGAAAAAAACAGGTGCAGTTCTGCAGAAGCCTTTTTTGCTGCATTTACTCTTCATTGGACCTGTAGCACTGGAGACTATTATTCCTTTGCAGATCTCAGTCCTTCAGGTCAAAAGGGGAGCTTGCCTGGCAAAGCAGCTGGTCTCCACATCCTGTATCAACAGAGATGGACTTAGTACTAAACCTAGATGGGCCTCTGACCTTTTGTTTTTTTTGGCCAAATCTCTCTACTCAGGTTTTATAGGCATTAGGGAACACTGGGCTCCATGCCTCTGATTCTACAGGAATTTGTATTAAGGAACCTTATGCAAAAGTCACTGGCAAAAGAAGCCTCAGTCACAATGCAGTTTCGCAATTCGCACTGTTTCCCTTGATTTACAATCGGAACTAAGTGCAACAGCTGATGGCATCCAGTGCAGTCACTCCTGTAGCCTTATAAAGATAGTGTCAAGAGTGTTAAGTGTGCCTTTTTAAAACTTAGGCTGAATCTGTTGAATATATAGGGGCTGCATAGATATAGGGAATTGTCAAACTTGTTCTGTGTCATGGCCTTGTTCTGTTTCATAGAATCATAAAAAAAATAGGGTTGGAAGGGACATCAGGAGGTCACCCAGTCCAACCTTCTGCTCAAAGCAGGACCATCCCCAACTAGATCATTCAAGCCAGGGCTTTGTAGAGCCGGGCCTTAAAGACCTCCAAGATGGAGATTCCACCACCTCTCTAGGTAACCCATTCCAGTGCTTCACCACCCTCCTAGTGAGAGTTTTTCCTAATATCCAGCCTAAGCCTCCCTTGCTACAATTTGAGACCATTGCTATTTGTTTTGTCACATTGTTCACCACTGAGAACAGTCTAGCTCTACTTTTATCCATATCTAGCTATCTGTGTGAGTACACACACACGCACACACACACACACAGACAGAGCAATAATATCTTGAATGTCACACAGAGAATACATAGCATGCAAAAAGTACATTCAGGAAGTCTTGATAATCAGGATCTAAACCAGAACAGGACAAAATACAGCCCACAGGCCAGATACAGCCTACGAAGGGATTTTATCTCACTCACAGAGGGTCCCCAGCACTGTACAGGTGCCCCCCTCCAAGGGTGGGCTGGTCAGGATCTGTTGTACAGGGAATTGTGGACCTGCCCCAGGCCCTAGCCCCATGTTGTCACCACCCCACAATCCCGATGCCAGCCCTGGCCCCAGGCCCAGCCTCAGCCCCAGACATCCACCCATCTCACCCCCAGAATGCCGCTCTCCATCCCTTCTTGTTGCCCTGTGGGGTCAGGCAACCTCTCAGGATCTCAATATTGCACTGTTAGACAGAAGGGTGTGACACAATTGAACATATACAAACACACAAATCAATTGGATGCATACACACACACACACACACACACACACACACACACACTATGATCTAAGGTACATACACATCCAAACTAGCTTAGGCACATGCATACCTATCACCAATTGAAGCACATACACTATACACCCCAAAAGTTAGACAAAAATCAATTGTCCATACCCTCACACTCAGTACTTATACACAGATTACTAATTCATATCTCATGCACACAATGACATATATATATATATACACACACTCACTCACCAGTTCACACACATACCACCCACCTACACATAGGTAAATTCCTAACTTGGATGACATGGTATGTATGTGTGTGCTAGGGGTACCTGGGATACTTGGGGGAAGTTTAAGGTGAGAGAGAGAGAGTTAAAGTGTAGGGAGTGAAAGTTGGCAGAACTAAAATTAGAACTGGTGGACTAGAGAGAGAAGCTGGCTGAGGAACTGAGGCTTGGGTTACTTAAGGTAGATTGGGGCTGGAAACTGAGGCAGACGGCTGGGATACTGGGGGGAGAGGGCAGATAAGTGGTGGAAAGGAGGAGAGAGCCAGGAAAGAGAGAGACAAACAGAAACCTGGGAGCTTGGGGCTGGAAACAGGCTGACAACTTAGAGACTGGGCTGGGGGGAGGCAGATAGTGGTGGCAAGGAGAAAAGAGTCAGGAAACAGACAAAAACCCAACTCAGGGTTTCAAAATAACAGATTTATTAAACAGACAACACACTACACAGCCCCATGAAGTTATTGGTTCACTCACACACACACACACACACACACACACACACACACACACACACAATGGCAGCAGGAGAAAGAGACTCAGTGGAAGGGCTGGAGTCTAGGTGGGGAAGAGACGTAGAGTCCAAGTCCTTTTTTGAACAGACGATGGGGGGAGATAGCTATCTATTCAGGCTGGAAAGGGGTCCTTGTCCAGTAGGTGTTGTCCAGAGGGGGGGTCACCAGCAGGACCTCTGATTGGATAGGTGGTGTGGCACAGTGTTGGTCCAGATGGAGAGCATCCCAAAGAATCAGTCTTCACTACCCCTTTTATGGGGCAAACTACCTCTGATCTCCTATGGGGAGGGCCTGAGAGGCAAGGTCAGTCCTGTTCCAGAGGGCTCCAGGTGTTCTTACTGAGCATGTGCAGCCTTGGCACAATGGTGGGCTGCCTCATCTTCTGTTTCTTGAATGCTGAGGGTGGTTCCAGTGACTGGGTCATTGGTCCAGGTATTGGTGTTGATGGTTCAGTCATTCAGAAGGAGCTATTTTTAGACCTACTGCCATTGTCTCTCAAGCACCCTCATTCATCCCCATTCATTTTGGAATCAAGTTACATAGGTGGGGTAGGTGTGAGTCATGGGTTACACAACTGGGCCTGGGGACAGGATGGAGACTTGACAAACAAAATGGAAACTTGACATGACTTATGCTAACTTACATATGTGGGCCTACATCATATAGTACCAGTAAAACAGTAATATAGAGCAGTAAAAATCAATATAAACATAATAATTATATTATAAAGAAGGAGAAAAAAACAAAACAAATACAACTTGCTACCAAAATAAAATGCTGAAGCTTACCCTATGTCTTAGCTTACTTATACTTATGTATAGGGAACAGAGAGGGAAAGAAAAAGTCAGAAATGGTTGGGGAAGGGGAGGGAATGCATTTTAAATGAAAAAAAAAAAAGAAAAACTGGGGGTTTTGCTACTTTCCCATCTGCTTGGCTGAGTGTACCCTGCTCGTGAGTATTTTGATGAGCTGTTGCTGGGGGTGGAGAGGGGGAAGAGTCCTGACCTGGTCCACAGCAGCTCACCAAATCTGGACCTCCAGCGCAAATGATTGCTCACCTTGATTTAAACCCAGCTCTCCCATGTCCCAATCCAGAGTTTTACCCTAATTTTACCCTCCTCCCCTTTAATTCCTACCAACCAATCTCTGACTACAACTGTATTTTTAGCAGCCTACTGTGCCTCCAGTATATGACAAGAAATGTCTTTGTTTGTATGCCAAACATAAATAAAGGAAGTATTGGTTTCAATTCCATTAATTTACTTCCTAGGACTGTTCTTTATGCAACCCCCTGAATTAAGTTAGGTGTTTCAATATATGAAGTTGCTGTTTTTCATATTATTAAAAAGTCTATCGTTTTTAAAGGCCTGCTATTTTTCCCTTTAACGTTTTACCTACCCTTATTAAAACCCTTTGAGATTCAAATCTGCTTCAGAGCAGCATCTGGTACATTTACTGTCCCACTAAGTGCAAGGCTCCTATCTCTCCACTCTGCTTCTGACACTAAACTCAATGATCAGTTGATCAGCCTAGCCCATCTGTCTGGCTGTTGACACTGAGCGCCTTCAAGCTTCTGTTTTCCCATTCTGTTTCTGTATCGTTCAGCAACTTGTGTTTTCCTCTGAGGTCACCCTTAAAGGTCCATGTGTCATGTTTTTCATTTCTGCCTTGTCAGGAAAACCTTGCCAGTTCATCTATCAAAGTAATCATCAGGCCTTGATGTAAGAGTATGGTTCCTCTCACATTTTTCATTACCAGATAATTTATTAATATCCTTCTCAACAACACTAGATTTATCTTGATAAAACTGCTATCAGTGGTGACACAGTATACAGCACTGAAAATGTTCAGCTAGTTTAGCAAATGCTCAATGAAGAGGTGTCCTTTCACCTCTCCCACCCCTTAATTCCCTAGGAAGCCAAAAGAGGATTTTGCCTCCTGGGGGTCCCGAGACACTCAGCATTTTATCATTTCGATAAAGCTGACCTGGGGCAGCCTAATCAAAATGGTTTCTGTGGTGCATCTGGTTTTTCTTTCTCTATCCCTCTGTGTTGCTAGGATGGAATGCATGTCAGTGTAATGAAATGAAGGTAGGGGAACAATGTATAAATTACCAAAAAGGCCTTTCTAGTGTTTTTTTTTTCTTTTCAAATTAGGAGTCTACAGACAGCAACCTTACATTTCAGCTCAAAAAGGTACCTCAGGATGCTGTGAATATTACCTACAGAAAGGGATATCATTTTTTTTGCCCCTAGCCCCCAACCTTTAAAACACAACATACACACACACCTATCAACACTCTGTTCCTATAACAGCTATTTCTCTGTACATTATCTTTGCCTGAGAAAATGTTGTAAGGCTAGTCAGCTAGCTCCCTGGCCTATTATTCACTGAAATTAAAGCGCAGGAGGCCTTCCACAAAGGCGGCTGGCTAATGACTCTCCTGGTGGACATTAGGCGAGAGATGCATTTGTGACATGAGTGGCAGCTGTGCAGACACCATTTTATGCGATTCAGTACAGCTATTTCATTAATTGCGTTTCACGGTTCATTTCATCAGATTACACTCAAAATAAATAAATAAATAAAAACACAAAGCTGCTGTGTTCTCTCAGCTGTGCACCAGCTAAAAAAAAGAAAGAAAAAAACCCTTACTTTAATTGGCTTCCTACATCTTTTTCTATCTTAGGTGCCTTTAAAATGGAAAGTTAAAAATAAAATAAATTGCAGTTATATTCAGCTAGCTAGCCACCACTTAAGTTTTCCACTGAGACTTACAGACTTATAAAGAACCCTGATGTGAGGCAACATCTTTTAATGAAAACAAAAATTTTGTGGTGGCTCACTATATGATACATCTTTGTCCACTGTATTGCACAATTAAGCTTTGTGGGCTAAATTCTACATGAACTAATGGTATGGGCAACCCCAGCAAGTAAATGGATATAGACCAGCATTGAATCTTGCTATGAATGTAGACAATATCATAAATTCACACATGTCAATAGAGAAATTAATCTCATGCTGTAAAATGAAGCAGATTAATTGTGTATTAATGAACCTTTCATTCAAAGTTTATAAAAGAGCTTTACAACTTTAATTAAGTCCCAAAAGACTCTTACAGTGTAGGTAGGTATGACAGAACTTGGGCAGAGGGTTTCTTCACCTCATTACAATCAGCCCTGCTGTCCCTGACCCCTCAAAAAACTCCCAGTCCCACCTACCTGCCACTTGATCCAGCAAAAAAAAATGTAGTTATTTCAGGAGGTGTCTTGCCTCTTCCTGAAGCAGAGGGTGGGAAGAATCCTAAGGCAAAGTCTTATCACCTGGCATGACTCAGCATACATTGGCTCCCCAGGTTTTGTGTATTGTCCATTACTTTACCAACTTCCCTGGAAGCTTGAGATTTTTCATGCCAGGGTTGCTCTAAGCCCATGGTGGCCAAACCACGGCTTGTGTGCCACATGCAGCTCACCGGATATTGGCCAAAGCCCTGCCCACTTCTCCCCATGGTGACTCCAGGAGACAGTTCAGCCTGGCACCTCCCACCGCTCTGGCTTTCCCAGAAGAGAGCATGCCCCAAGCCCACCCTCCTCCCTCTTCTCCCTCTGGGACTGCCAGCTAAGGCTCCAGGCTGCTGGGGCGGGGGCTGCAGCAGTGCCACTTACTCCAGGTTGCGCTCCCCATGGGGAAAGCCAGAGTGGCTCAGCAGTGCGGAGGGGAGGTGTTTGTTCACCTCCACTCCGGGACACTCAACACCTCCCCCTTCCCCCACTCTCCGGCTCTTGAATGTCAGTGGAGGATCAGACGTGTCTCCCAGAGTGAGTAACTCTGGTCACCCCTGCTCTAGGCCTTTAGTCCTGGGATCTCCAAACACACACACACACACACACACACACACACACACACAATCTGCCACTTGCAGGCCAGAACCCTGAACCTTGGGCTTTGCAGTCCTTTAAGCTACCACTGCAGGTGTTTATGCCCTGACCCCAATTTGGACTATCTTGCCTGTGACTCCAACTTTCAGACAAGGTGCTGGGGCACCTTGTCATGTTGCTGCAAAGCTCCCCTTATAGCTGCATCCAGTCCATCAGGTCTTTACTAAACAAAAATAAAAAACACCTTAAAATAAAGTTCCTCCCCACCTTGGGGTAAACGGATACAATTTTAACTTAAATTTTTGCCCATAGTCTGGTAGTTCAAAGACAAGGAATAAAGAAAAACCCTCAACAGAAACCTACTCGCCTTCCAGGGTCACTTACAATGTCCACCAAGGCCTCCCATTCCATTGCACAGGGACAATCTAGCCTTCTGTACCAGCGGGGCTCAAGTGCCTTCTCCTGTGCTAGGTTTTCATCTCTCCTAGCCACTCCCCTGTCTGGTCATGTGACCTACTCAGCTGCACCTGGCCCTTGCTAACTCAAAAGGTCCTAATCTTAAAGGGGCCAGACCTACCGTTCAATCTTTTCTTTCCATTCTTTATAACAGGGGCATGACTCCTTGTTACATTAGGTAATATGAAAACCATTCTATATTTAAAAGGTACTGAACCATTGAACCAGTACTGAAAAATGATTTGCCTGAAGAATCACTAAGCCAATGTCAGAGATAGGAACAGAAACTCAAGAGTTGCTGGTCAGAAATATTTAGACATAACATTTTTCGTTTTTTGCCCAGAAAATTATGATCTGACAAAACAGAAACTTTTTTTGCTAAAAACCAACAGAAGTTAGCAAGAGAAAATAGCTGATGAGATTTTAGGCATTCCTATAGGACTGTGGTCAACCCCACTTGTCCTAAGCAGAAGAAAAACCCCTCTGAGGACACTTTTATTAACTTTAACAAAACTTTCTAAAATAAGGTTTCTTAGGTTTTCACAGAGGGAGGGGCCTATCACTAACAGCCTAGTGGATAAGCCATTCAGGAAGTTGGGAAACTCAGGTTCAAATCCCTGATCAATATTACACAGAGCAGGAACATGAAACTGGGTGCCTAATTCCCCTAGATATTAAGGGACATTAACTAACTAAGGACATTAACTGTCCTGTTTTCATGGAAAGAAAACAGGACAGTCTTTATTCTGTACCACATCAGAATAAAATGTTCATACCTCAAAACACAGCAAAGGAAACACTATCACATGTTTTGATGCTGCTGCTGAGTGGCAAGCTACACTATGGTCTCATTTTAATAATGAGGCCCTCTCACACTTCCTGGACAGATGGCCATTCACACTTCAGTGCTCATTTAAACACATACGTCAATGATGACAGAACATTTTAGCTGAGAACAAGCCAATGTAATCTTCCAAATTCAAGGCTATCCATCATTTTTGTTGGGAATATAAAAATCAGAGCCGAGTGAAAGTAGGAGTGCATTCACATTTGGCAAGCCAGAGAGAAAATAGAAGATCCCACTTGGCTTGCCATCCACATGAAACTCATGTAAGGCCATTTAAAATGGTTTTAAAGGCCTGGAATAGCTAGCCTTTTCAGATGCATGAATAGCAGCTCTCCGGTCTTGATAACGAAAGAAGATAATGTCAATTTTTTTTAAAACTATAATGTTCTGTTCACATAAAAAAACCCTCTCTTGATGGAGATAGGCTCAAGGGAGTTGCAGCATGATACATATCTTCTGTTTATGGCTTTCTAGCTCAAATCTAACTCATGTTAGCAACAAATAAAAAATGTTACACCAATGAACAAGTGCCCATATTAGAAGAACCACAGCCTTGTTATCACTCTCAACAGATAAGATAAAGACTTTGGAAATGGGCTATGAACTATCTCTTAAACTCTACATTATCCTTTCAGATCACTGTGAAGGAATACTTGGTGGGTGAAACATGGGAAGAAAGGGGGTGGCAATGCTGCTGCCCATGTTGTAAACAAATTCAATTCTGAAGCTGGTATTTTCCACCAAGCTGCATATTGATATTCTCTTACACCAAACAGTTTGAAACAAGGGAAATGTAATTCTAATATAACTTTATGTTGTTTCGTTTGACTAAACTGCAGCTTAAGGTTGCTTTGCCATATTAAAAGTTTACTACAATAATTTTCACATGAACATTCAGACTTGGGTTTTACTCCAGGACTAAATATGGCATGATTTTGCTTTTAATCTGTTGAATAGCTAAAAACTGAGAATTAAAAAAAGAAAAGAAAAACCTACAACAAAGAAAAAATAAGTTGAAGCCATGTGAATTTCACATCATTGAACCATTTCTTTTGGTTAATTGTTAGTATTTAACAAATTCAAAGAGTTAATGAATCCTTGCATTCATTCCATATCCTGTGCCTTAGCTAGGATGCATAAATACAAAAGACAGCAGATACTGGTAAAAGCTTCAGGGCAGAAAGTGCTTGACAAAGTTACAGTTCTCAAGTGTGTTTGATGAGAGAGTAGAAGGGCAGATGCACTGATGAGAACCATTGTAAGAAGAGTAAATTTTGTGTTAAAGTGTTCATAGATGTCACCTTAAGCAGAAAAAGAAAGCTTTAATAATGTCTTCTTAGCCATATTAGGCATTTCCAGAGTCAACATCATTAGCATTGTAATTCTAGCAGGACATCTCCGTACAGTTATTGTTTGTTTCTATTTCTCTCCCTATGCATGGCTTCCTCCTCCTCCTCCTGATGCTTTTCATAATGTGCAAAGTCATCAATGATTGCAGTGGTGTGCTTGAAAGTAGCAATTATTTTAAGCACTTGTTTAGCTTTTTCTAGGGGTACCCCTAGGAAAAGCTAAGCTAGTGCTTAAAATAATTGAGTGTCCCTCAAATTGGTAACTGGTTTGTTGTAATTGTTTTCCAAACAAATGTGCAGCAGCTGGTTATTGGAAACGTCTTTGACAAAGATCCACTTAACATCAAACTTCTCCTTCCACTTATCCTGAGACCATCCTCCAGCATATGCACTGTAGTCCACAACAGACTTTATCTCAGCCACGTGCTACAAGTGCAAATTCACTTTGTCCTAACACTACCATCTTGCACTTCAAGAAGCAGGTTTTGTTTTAGAAAGAGAAGCTTCAGATGCTGAAGTAATATACAAAGGTTGACTCTTGTGGCATTTTTTGGTCTCTGCTGGCAACAGAAAGTTTGTGGAATCTAACATACATGTCTGGTTCTAACAGATTACGAACTAGGCCTGTGTGAAGCAGCTAGTATTTGCTTTGGATTTGGATTCAGGGGACTCGATTTGGTGATTTGAATCACTGTCCCGAATCAATTCAGTCTAATCTGATTTGGAGATTTGGCTCCTGCTGAATCTCCAAATCTCTGAGTCAGCCAGACCTATCCCTCCACAGCCTGTCAACGGCTGCCCTGCCTACGCCAGCTCCTGGCACTTGGGGGGAAAAAAAGCCCTGACTCAAAGGGTGCTGTCAGGTGGATGGTGCATGGGGGGCTCTGCATGAATCCCTTGACCCCACCCCCCACTGTCCCAGCCCCCTATGGCTGCCCCACTTGCCATGGCTCTGGCCCTTTAAGAAAAAAAAAAGAAGAAAACCACCGCACTCATCAGTTCCTGCTGCCCCCTGCTGCCCTGCACCATGTGGGGGGGCTCTTCCACAAGCCCCCTGAAGCCCTGAAGCTGCTGCAGGAGCAGTGAGCCCTTGGGCTTTTCTCTGTTTATTTTTTCTTAAAGTGCTGGAGCTGTGGTGGGCAGGGCAGTCATGGGGGGCCTGGAGGAGTGGGGGAGCATCAGGGGGCTCCTGTAGAGCCCCCCATGCAGCATGGGGCAGTGGGGGGTAGCGGGGATCCCCCCCTGCCTGGCAGCACCTGCTGAGTTGGGGCTTTTTTTTAATGGGCCGGGATCTGGGGCAGGCAGGGCAGCCATGGGGATGCTGGGGGAAAAGGCGGAAGTTGGGGGGGCCTGAGGGAGCAGGGAGGGGATGGGGCTGGCAGGGTTCCCCCCATGGTCCCCTCCCACCTCCCCCAAACCCTCCTCCCCCTCCATCTACTTACCAGCTCAGAGTCTGGCTGCAGCTCCCTGCTGCAGCCACTGGGGACTGTCCGAATCATCAAAGCTCTCCCAACCTTTTCCAAAGATTCATAGAACTTTGAATTGATTTAGAGCTTTTAATTGGTCCCCTGATTTGATTTGGATTTGAAGATTCGACCACCAAATCAGGCCAAATCTTCTCCGAATCGAATCAGTACCTGAAGCTTTGCACAGCCGTATTACAAACCTCATTCACAGATTCAAGACATCTTTCTAGGTCAGACAGACAACCTTCCAGGAGTTTTGCTAAAACTAAACCAATGCATAGGCATTTTACATTTCTATTAATTAGTGAATAGCAAGACGAGATTAACACAATAGAGTATTTAAGAGAGTTTATACATAGTCAGCCACTTATCTATGTGGCATGGCATGCCATACAATGTCATAGGGGGACTACAATCTAGCTATATGGGAGTTTATGACATCCTCAGAGAGACAGACAGGCAGACAGACAGAGAAGAAATATCTTTTCCTGGATTTCTTATACGTTTGTTGCATAAATTTCATAAAACAAGGATTATCTTTTTACCCTATGTTTATAAAATGCTTAGTAAAACATGGCCTTGGTCCTGAACTGCAGCTGCTATGCATTATAACAGTACAAATAATAAATAAATTATAATAATATTCAGGTTAATAGGGTGGCTTTATATCTGTTTTGGGAGAGGAAGCTCAGTCATATATCAACTAAAAAAAATAGCATATTTTCGTATGTGCTTGAAATGTCTCCGTGTTAGATATAGTAGTACTGAAACCAATAAATAGAAAACATTAGAGAACAGAATCCTGGGACCACATTATCATCAGTAGAGAAGCAAATGTAGAAAATGTAGTGGTAAGCCTTATTTACAGTGTTATTCAAAAGAAAGACAAGTCACAATGAAAATAAAAATGGCCCCAGTTCTGAAACCCATGACAAAGTCATTTCATATAGCTCGTCTGATGTTTAAAAGGAAGCAATAAAACAGATTAATAGAAATAAAAGATGAACCCCAACAACACTGAATCAACCTTGAAAGTAACCATGGAGTCTGTGCTTTCTTAATATGCATATGAATGTATTCATCCTTTCCAAACAGGACTCTGGAGAATAAGCAACTCTGGCTCTTCTGCAACAGTCAGCTTATAGGGAATGCTTCTAAGAGTAGCTAGGAATACGTATTAGAAAAAGAGCATGAGTAAAGATGATGCTCATGAAAAAGTATGCAAATAAAAATGGATTCTTACAGTCATCACTTAAGTTTGAGAGCAAAAACATAAAAATCTGAAGCAACCTCTTGGTGTCCATGTTACTTCACTAAATTTTAACATACAAACCAAAAAACTAAGTATGCTCAGTTCATCAAAAATGTACATAAGATCACTGCAACTTTACTTAAAACTCATGGTCATGATACTATATTTTTCAGTAGTATTAGCAAGGTGAATAGAAACATTACTGAAGCAAACTGCAGATATTTACATTTTGTAATGGGATATTTGTTATTGATGGATAGAATGCAGCAAAAGGTTGATTGTCTAGTCAGAATCTCTAAATAGGTCTAATAATCAGAAAGTCAAAAGCATAGGTTATGGGAGTCAGCTAGACCTTGGGTAATCATATCTTTCTGAAAGGAGAAGCTTAGAGAATTATCATTGAATTTATTTACATAGGCAGTATCTTCCATTTACAATATAAATACTCAAGTGGGAAAGGCAAGTGTTCCTTTTAAAACTACAGCCCAATGGAAATGTAATACCGTGAGCATGCACACTAAACTATAACCTTTTAGTAGCAATATACTAAGCATACTCCTGAATGAGTCATAATTATGGAAGAGCAACAAGTCTATCCAAAGGACACAATACAGTTTTAAGCATGGACTACCTGTGCTGCTTGTCCAGAGTACAATGGTCAGACAGAATTAAGAACGTTGAGATTTTTGAATAGCCATGACTCCTCACAGCTGCACAAAAGCATTAGAATTCAGATGGTGAAATTATCTGGCATTTCCAAAGCTTTGACCAGTTACCAGGATCCATAAACAAGCCCTGTTTCGGTGATCCCGAAGCAAACAAGAGAGGAATATCCAGAGGGACCCTTCACAGCACAGTAATGACTAAAGCAGCAACTTTATAGAAAAATAACCTGAACAAATTAAAGCAACTGACTTTGGACATGGTATGGTTGTTTGTAAGCAAATGACAACATGAGAAGCAGAATAGATTATAAAGGGAGGTTTGAACTCTGCCATCTTGAGAGCAGAACTCCCCCCCCCCCCCAACCCTTCAAGTCAGCAGGACCTGGCCACTGACTTCTTCAGAGGATATTTTTTCTCTTGGAAGATAATTGTGAACACATACTTACTGCTGAAGAGGAAGCCCTCTGGAAAGCACGTGTAAGTTACATCTGTTGGCAAACTGGCCATGCCTCCTGAAAGGAATGAAAGGGCCAGAATGCAATGAAGGGAACTAGACAGACCTCTTATTGCTCTTTGTGATCTGAATTTTCTTCTGTCCCAAGTGGTGTGAATGTTTTTAAGTGATGGAGACTGCATCTACATGGGAGGCTGGCTGTGCAGTGGCCTGATACTACTGCGCTGGGGCTGCAGCGTGGCAAAAACTGTGACGTGATGCTACTGCACGCATTAGGCTACTGCACAGAACATTAGACTACTGCACAGTAGCATCACAAAAAAAGCATTCACCATTGCTACTGATCTGTAACTTGGGTTACTGGGCATTTATTTGGTATTTGTTTATACTAAATAAATGCACAGTAACCTCTGTGCAGTAGCATCTCATGTATATGTGGCCAGAACACAGGGGTGGAGGGCAGGATAGTTAATATGTACAAACTGGCTTTCTGTACTTTGTGCTACTCCACATTCACACATTATGGAGCTGGAGAAATCTGTCATCCTCTATCATTAGAAAGCTCAATGTCTGGTAAAAGTAGGAAGGTGTCAGCAGGCCACCAAAAGCTTCTAGATGAATGGTTCTCATTTTAAATATTCAGTGTCATAGAAAACTTCTTGGTCCAATTTCTATTTGCATTTACTGCTAAACATCATTCACAGTCTTGACAGTTCCAGATGACTCACCATATCTCCCATGGTAAGTAATATGAACAGATTCTTATACAACTTCTGATAACATGGTTTATGGCCACTTTAGGCTGCTGTGTGGTACCCAGCAAGTGATATGCCTCTCCAGTACAGATAGTGAAAGTATTTCACCTCTCTCCCACTAATATAATTGAATATGAAAAAGAATTATTGAACTCCATCGCCTCCATGTAATTTAAATTGCTGGCAATTTTTTTTACTGGATTTGACACTGCTGTAGGATTTGACATGGCTGACAAGCATGTTGAACTTCATCTGGCAAGCTCTTAAAGTTTCAGTGCACAGTATAAACCCATGAAATTTGCAAATCTAAATAAAGCCCAAGAATCAACTTTCAATAAAAGTGACCTTTATTGTGCTGCATTAAAAAGTGAAATGTGTTTGTTGTCTAGAAGTAGTCACTAGTGTTAAATAATATATTAAGTTAAAAGTTTGCTTTGAATATATCATTGCTCCTTACCACATTTATATTTTTATTAATACCTAAACAATTAAAATTGTGAATGCTTATAATTCCTTTTATATTTTACTGCCACTTTAAGGTCTGAGAATTTTTCCAGGTGGATTTCTCTTCCAATTCTGTCTTGTATTATTTTAAGAGAGACTCCCTGTAAAATCCTGATTTTTCCCCCTACAAAAGTGCAGTGGGGACAATACCTGCAATGTTACCCATAGTTGAGAGATTCAAAGCAAGAATGTAGTCACACAGGGCATTTGTAGACGACACATTAAAGTGGATCAAATGCCCTTTTGCACCACTTTAATGGTGCTGCTGTTTGCACAAGTTTGCAAACTCGGCAGCGTATTGTGCGTTAATTCCAGCCACTGTATGATCGTACACTCTAAGCTCTTCACAAACCTATGAAGTTCAGAATTTCCCCAGAGCAGAGACAAAGCAAACACTTTTCTCTTAACAAAAGAAGTCCCTCTGTGAGAAGGGGGGGGGGTGGAGGGGGGGGGGGAGATGTCACTGAAATCTCAATTACACAAGTTATGAGAGCTGTCACTTCATTGAAACCAAGGAAGTAACACCAATAGTGAAAAGGCAGCCTTGATTCATGAAGTATAATTGTCTCTGTTTCTATGTAGAGTTTAAAAAACTTAAGAAGCCATATAAACAAAATGTTAATAGAATTCCTGAAGACACCTGCTAGACAGCCCAGCATGGTTTTCATGGACTAAAGGGACTTCTGGAGGAGAGAATTTAAATAGTGAGAAGATCCAGACATGGGCTAAAGAGGATGTGACAAATTAATCACTGCACATCTGTTAAATTTGTTCCTTCAAGTAATTTAATGAATTTAATTAAATCTATTTTTTGAAGCAGCAGTACCTTTCTTTTTTTACCCTAGGCATTACACAATCTATTGTTAAGGTGAATCCCAAAAGCAATAGGGAAAAAAAGCTAAATTTAACAAAGGGGAAAATTTATGGAAACAGAGATAAGAGTAGGACAGGAATAGAAGGACGTAAGTCCCCTAAAGTTATAGGTAAATACAGATAAGCATCTGTTGATGGGTAAGGAGGGTCTTTGGCAATACATATCCAAAGTATTCAGGTTCACCTCCTACTAACAGTTACTGTAGGTGCTTGAATAAAATGGTTGAATGTCTTCTACCCAAAAAAATACACTAGAAGTAGAAATGAGAATCTGCTTTTGGTGGGGAGTTGTCTCTTGAAAAACCTGTTTCTACTACTACAGCTGTCTTAGTTCCTTTAAGCAGATCATTACTTGATTATCAGACACACATGCCAAGTCATAAATTAATATTAAGTCAGTGATGGGACTTGAACCTTGATCTCTTAGCTTCCCAGGTGAGTGCTCTACACTGGAGGTAATAGAGTAATTAGATAGCTTTTCTCTCTGAAGGATAATTGCTAATACATGCCGACTGCAGGAGAGGAAGCCCTCCTGAGAAGCAGGTGCAAGTTTCCTTCTTCATTAAATGAGAAACTTAACTTTTTTTCAGCTGGTAGCACTGAGAATATGAAAGTATTTGATATCTAAGCTAAATGGAGGCATTCCTTTGTGTATCAAACAATTAAACACAGCAGACAAGGGGAAAAAAGTATTAACCTTCTGAGCAAACCTCAAATGGCCTTTGGAGGAAAATGCTGCATTATCACCCACATAGTGAAGGCACAGCTCACAATACTGAAACCCAAAAGCTAAGGTAAATGGGTGAATTTTGATAAGGACAATAAAACTACATGACCTACAAGCACACAGCCATTCCATCTCTCATCTGTGGGTCCATGAGTTTTAAATTTCAAGAGACAATTCCTCTTTTGGTTTGTGCCACCTATGGATTATTGTCTTGCACAATTCTATACTTAGCAAAGTCAGGAGGAAGATTCTGAATAGACTTTCCTTTGCACTACAATAGGGGAAAGTGGGAAGGCCTTTTCAAATTTCTCCCACCTTGTACAGCTGTGAAGAATATGTCATGATCCAGCTCTTTATTTTGTTTTGAACTGGAGTTGCTGCACTTAAGGGCATGATAAGCACATTCATGGGGCATGATAAGCACTTAGTGACATGATAAGTAGGGTTGTGTGAAGCTTCAGTAGCCCATTCAATTTGGAGGAGATGTGGCCCGATTTGGGGACCAAATCTCTGAATCCAAATTGAATTGGAAGACCAATAAAAGCTCCAAATAGATTTGCAGCATCTGAATCAATTTGGAAAAGCTTCAGAAAAATTTTGGCTGATTCAGCCATAGACTAAACAAGCAGCTGACAGCTGCCTCCAGCTGGTAAGTCTGTTGGGGTAAGTGGGAGGAGGGAGACAACTGGTGTGGGGGAGGGAGGGATTGGGGCTGGGGCTGGGACAAGCTGCCTAGTCAAGGCAGGGAGCTGCATAACTTGGGGAGGGGGAGGGCCTGGGATGCAGTCAAGGCAGCACTGAGAGCAGGGGCTCTACCCTGCTGCCACTTGCCCAGCCAGGGAATGGGGGGTGGGAAGTGGGTGCGCCTCACTCCAGGTGGAAGGGGGCAAGAAGCAGCAGGTCATAGGCCCTGCTCCCAGTGCTGCCATGCCTGCATCCTGCCCCTCCCATGCTGGCTGGCAAGTGGCAGCAGGGCAGAGCCCCAGCTCCCAGCACTGATACGGGTGCAGTAGCTCTGGGAGCAGGAGCCCCTGTGGCTCTCCGTGCTGGGGCAGAGGCAGGTACAGCTGGAGGCTACCCTGCCAGGTCCCATCCCCCACTCAGTCCCAGCCTAGTCCTGGCACTTAAAAAAAAAAAAGCCCCACACTCACTGGCTCTGGCAGCATTGATTGGGGCCTCTGAGGGCTCGTGGCAGAGCCTCCCCATGCAGTGGGGAGCAGTAGGGATTGCCCTCCTCACCTGGCACCCACATGGCAGTTGCCCCATCGCACAAGTGCAGCATGACCCAGCAAGGTGCTGCGCACTGTCTGGCTGCTGGGGCAGCTCCAGCAGTCAGCTAGAGCCCAGCATTGTTCAGTCCTAGCTGCCCCAGCTATCAGGCAGCACACAGGACCCTGCCAAGCTGCGCTGCACCTGTGCCATGGGACAGCTGCCACATGGGTTCCAGGCTGGGGGGGCAATCCCTACTGCCCTGCACTGAGAAGGGGGGCTCTGACACAAGCACCCACAGGCCCCAATCACTGTTGCTACAACCAGTGTGTGGGGGGCTTTTTTCTTTCTTTTTTTTTAAAGCTCCACACTCACCAGCTACAGCAGTGGTGATTGGGGCCTCTGGGTGCTCATGACAGACCTCCACCATGCAGCCTGATGCAGTGGGAGGCAGCAGAGAACACCCCCCCACTTGGCACTGCACAGCAGCTGCCTCATGGTGTGGGTGCAGCGCACCTTGGCAGGGCACCACATACTGTCGGGGAGCTGGGATGGCTCCACATCAATCGGAGCCTGGCAATGCTCAGGCCCAGTGGCCTCAGCTCTGGGGCAGTGCATGGTGCCCTGCCAAGCCACACTGCACCCACACCATGAGGCAGCTGCCATGCAGGTTCCAGGTGGGGGGGGACAATCTCTGCTGCCCCCCACTGCCCCACACTGTGTGGAGGGGGCTCTTCCATGAGCACCCAGAGGCCCCAATCACTGCTGCTGCAGCTGGTGAGTGTGGGGCTTCTTTTTTTTTTTTAAGTGCCAGGCTGGGGCCGGACAGGGGATGGGGCCAGGCAGGGCAGCCATGGGGGCTTCTCCCATGACTCCCCATACCCAGGGAGAGACAGGCATAGTCAGAGGAGCTGCGGGAAAACCTGCAGCCACCCAGATGTGCCTGCCTCTCCCCGGCCGATCTGAATCACTGAATCTCTCTGAATCAGCCTCGAATTTTCTGCAACCGATTCAGATGAATTGATTCAGGACAGTGATCCAAATCTCCAAATCGAATCACTGTCCTCCGAATTGGTCAAATCTGAATCATATACTTCCCTATTTGCACAAGCCAAATGATAAGCATAATTAAGGACCTATATATATTAGGTACTTAAACTGCAGAAAAAAATGAGAATTAAATTAACCTTATAGGCTAGGTACAGACATTCAAAAAGCCTTGATCTAAGTTATGAGTTTTGCAGTTTTCTGTAAGCAGCGTAGTTTCAATCAGTAGCAAACAGAACACACATTCGCCCTTGGAGGGAGGAGCGAGGGCAAATCGTAGACCAGGTTCTGCCATTTTTAAACCAGTCTGTGTGCACTGAACTTCTATTCTGTTATAGGTATAGACTGGTTTTGTGTGCCAAACCTCTGTTCTGTTACAGGCATAGACCAGTTTCCAATCACATATACTGGTAAAAGTATACTGTCTGTACCTGGCCATAAAGAAAAAACAAAACAAAACAATGGGGTTTTAAAGAAGTCCCACTGTTTACCAGCTCCCATAGAACAAGGCTCTTTGTATAGATACTAAATGTGACACCAAACAAGGCATTAATTTAGACACTCAATCCTGCTCCAGTAAAATCCACCAGAGTTTTCCACCGCTGACTCTCGCTTGCCTTATGCCTTCTGTAGTCAACATCTGCACAGAGCCAGTATAAAGTGGGTGTAAGATGCTAGTACTGGTACATTTAGTCTTTGAATATTCAGTGCCAGTATTTCTGTTGCCTTTGAGGTAGATTCATTTCCCTGGCAGAAGCTGATGTGACATTACTAATGAATCCTAGATTGACAATATGTCACACAGTGTTGGGAGTTCCAGCCTGTCAAACCTAGTTGAAAAGTTTGGTTTCCCCAAGTCAAACCTGGCATGCAGTAGCATAATTTATGTTCATATTCCACAGCATATTACTGATAAAAATGACTTACCTATTCCTTCCATTTAAATTTTACCTGCCAAACAGACGCATACATACAAACCCTACAAATACTGTAATCGGGAAATGTACTGCAAACCATGCTCCAGAATCTCAACCTCCATTTACAGTATTAAGTTTCTAGAACTTATCATTACAAAGACATTTTGAAAAAAGTGACCAAAACCAAAAAAGACACCAGTCTAGTTTAGCAGAGGCCAAAACAATGGCCTTAAGAGGTACAAACTCCATGGTTGTAGAATCTTGCATATTTCCAAGATGTCATCTATTTCAGTATTTTCCCTGAGAATTTAGCAGTATGTGGAAACCTCCTTGGAACTTAATGTCTAATAGATTTAAGCATAAGCTAAAAGTTAAAGCACATATTTAAGTGCTTTGCCCTTAAATACATGTAATTACACTACTTGACAATTAAAGATCAAAATATATTTACCAATATTTTGAGAGATTTTAATTGAAATACAGCATAGGTGCCAGAATCTGCTAGAATCCATTTATCTAGGACCAGAAGAGGATTTTTTTGAGATTGACCCAAGTAGAGAACCATATAGTGAGGCATGCATTATATTGTTGGACAGAGAGTAGACTTCATCAGTGTGATAATTTACTTGGAATATGAGTGACAAGAATCACGGCAGCTGGATTTCAGAGTTGACTTGAAATGAACTTAAGCTGCAGCATGTCCCTTCCCTAATCCCATCTTGATCACTTCTATATAAGTTCCCTAAATTCTGTCTCTGTTCCTACACCCTACTGTGCTGAACTGGTATTTCTGGAAGCAACAATCTCTGTCAATCACTAAAGGGAAGGCTGCTTCCATAAATGCTGAATTATTAGCATAGCAGAGATAGTGCTGCAGGGATAGGTGTCATGTCAGCAACAGTGGAAGAAGATGCATTAAGAAAGAAAAGGTGCATCTACATGTGCCCCTATGGCACCATTGTTACTGTGTTATTACACCATCGTTACACCATTTCATACTTTTGGAAGTACTAAATGATGGTGCAGTAACAACCCATACTGCACCGTTTGTGCAGCGCAGTTATTTTTAGCCACTATGTTGCCGTACCAACACACCATAATGAGGTAACATGTTGCTATGGTGATGTAGCGGTGGCAATGTGGATTTTGCCCGCGGATGCTAGGTCTTCATAGCATGTTGCTGTGGCAACATAGCATCACGTGTAGACACACCCAAAGGGTAGTGATGCTGACTTCTTGGAACTGAGTAAAAAAGGCTCTTTGGGGCATCGGTAGCTGTTGAGCATGGAAGTAAGGGATACAGTCTTTGACTTAGGACTTCGTAAACTTTAAATGCTGGAGGCTGCAAGTAAGAGGAAACAATGGAAAAAGCCCTGATCATACCCAGTTCACTCTCTTTCAGTGTCCACTCTCTTCCACTGTGTGACAAAGGATATTGTGCAAGACAGACCCAGTTTTACCCAGTAGATGGCAATTTTTATGTTATATTCTTATGATCCCTGACTTCAGAGTAATTTCCATGCCATACAAGGTGTTAATTGAGTTTCATTTATTTTTAGAAAACATGTGCACGTTATAGTAGTTTAATATCCATCTATCATATATTTAGGACACATATCATGGTGACACATTTCAGTTTGTACACCAGACTTTTAGATGAAATGTAATATTGAATTCTTGTCTATTTGTGCTTATTAAAGATTCCTCATCATTTTTTTCCATATTTTAAAAAGGAAAACCTCATCCTCTCTTTAGCTCTCCAGTTGAATAGTTATAGACACATCCTACTTAACTTGTGTATATATATAACACATAAATTTGTTGGCTTTTTTTCATCATTTTCTTTCTTAAATTTCTGCAGTGTAAAAAATATAATTTCATTCCAGTAGTGAGAGAAATGAGGTCTGTACACTCTCTCTCCATCTTAAGTACTTTCCTCATGGCTCCCATCACCAAAGCATTGAGCACTCAAAACCTCATCTTTAAAATGTTTTCCCTCACTTAACCCCTATTAGGTAGGGAAATGCTATTATCCTTATTCAGATATAGAAAAGAGGCATTGAAAGACAAAAGGTGCCTATACATGAGCAGCGAGGCTGCTCCAATGCACCTAAATTTCAGCATGTCTGATTAGACTTAATTAATTGCATCTCGTGTATCAGTGTGCCAGCACTGAAAAATGGTAGCAGGGGTACTCAAGGGAGCGAACCTCAATGCACAAACTAAGTCTATTCCATCTCGGAGGAAAGGCAGCAAGAGTGCACAGCAGCCCCCCTGGCTCTCCAGGGACCTAGCAGACCTCCTGAGGCTAAAAAGAAAGGCCTACAAAGGATGGAGGATGGGAGTCACCTCCAAGGAGGATTATTCTGCACTGGTCCAGTCCTGTAGGGAGCAGACCAGGAAAGCCTAGGCTGCAACTGAACTCCAACTAGCTTTGAGCATCAAGGACAATAAAAAGTCCTTTTTCAGATATGTGGGGAGCCGGAGGAAAAGCAGGGGCAACGTTGGACCCCTGCTGAACCAGATGGGGCAACTGACAACTGACGCCCAGGAAAAAGCCAACCTATTAAATAGGTACTTTGCGTCGGTCTTTCATCAGTCCCGTGGGATGCTCATGCCCACTACGGGACAGGGAAGTCCGGGTGAGGGTGATCCCCTGCCCTCCATTGATGCTGACCTCGTGAAGGAACATCTTGAGAAGCTGGATACCTTCAAGTCAGCCGGCCCTGACAATCTTCACCCCAGGGTACTCAAGGAGCTGGCGAGCATCATAGCCCAGCCTCTAGCACGGATCCTTGAAAACTCTTGGCGCTCTGGTGTAGTGCCCGAAGACTGGAAGAAGGCCAAAGTGGTGCCTATGTTCAAGAAAGGGAGGAAAGTGGATCTGGCTAACTACAGGCCCATTAGCCTGACTTCTATCCCAGGGAAGATCTTAGAAAAGTTTGTTAAAGAGGCCATCCTTAATAGACTGGCTGACACCAACATCTTAAGGGATAGCCAGCACGGGTTTGTTGCGGGTAGGTCTTGCTTGACCAATCTCATTTCCTTCTACGACCAGGTGACCTATCACCTGGACAAGGGAGAAGAGATTGATGTCATATATCTTGACTTCAAAAAAGCCTTTGACCTGGTTTCCCATAATCACCTCTTAGAGAAACTGGCCAATTGTCACCTTGGGTCCTCCGCGATCCACTGGCTGGAAAACTGGCTCCGGGGTCGGACCCAGAGGGTAGTAATTGATGGAAGGCACTCATCATGGTGTCCTGTGACCAGTGGGGTCCCCCAAGGCTCTGTCCTTGGACCCATACTGTTCAACATCTTCATTAATGATGTGGACACTGGAGTCAGAAGCGGACTGGCCAAGTTCGCAGATGACACCAAACTTTGGGGCAAAGCATCCACACCAGAAGACAGGCGGCTGATCCAGGCTGACCTGGACAGGCTCAGCAAGTGGGCGGACGAGAATCTGATGGTGTTCAACGCTGATAAATGCAAGGTTCTCCACCTTGGGAAGAAAAACCCGCAGCATCCTTATAGGCTTGGCAGTGCTATGTTGGCTAGCACTATAGAAGAAAGAGACTTGGGGGTCATCATTGACCACAAGATGAACATGAGCCTGCAATGTGATGCTGTGGCTAGTAAAGCGACCAAAATGCTGGCTTGCATCCATAGATGCTTCTCAAGCAAATCCCAGGACGACGTTCTCCCCTTGTACTCAGCCTTAGTAAGGCTGCAGCTGGAATACTGCGTCCAGTTTTGGGCTCCACAATTCAAAAAGTATGTGGAGAAGCTTGAGAGAGTCCAGAGAGGAGCCATGCGCATGATCAGAGGTCGGGGAAGCAGACCCTACGATGACAGGCTGAGAGCCCTGAGGCTCTTTAGCCTGGAAAAGCGCAGGCTCAGGGGTGATCTGATGGCCACCTACAAGTTTATCAGGGGTGACCACCAGTATCTGGGGGAACATTTGTTCACCAGAGCGCCCCAAGGGATGGTGACTAGGTCGAATGGTCAGAAACTACTACAAGACCGTTTCAGGCTGGACATAAGGAAGAATTTCTTCACTGTCCAAGCCCCCAAGGTCTGGAACAGCCTGCCACCGGAGGTGGTTCAAGCGCCTACATTGAACACCTTCCAGAGCAAACTGGATGCTTATCTTGCTGGGATCCTATGACCCCAGCTGACTTCCTACCCTTTGGGCAGGGGGCTGGACTCGATGATCTTCTGAGGTCCCTTCCAGCCCTAATGTCTATGAAATCTATGAAATGTGTGAAAGTGCTCATAAGGCCCAGATATTCAGGTGTGTTTAGGTGCGTAATTATCATTACTTGCAATAAAAATTAAATGCTTAAATACCTTTAACGTCTTGCCTAGTCAATTGCCTTTGATGGAACAGTCCTGAATTTCAGTTTAAAGATTTAACCATCTTTCTTGATAGATCCCAAATGTAGTTACTTGAATTGTGCTCAGGAAATCTTTATGTGCAGGTCTGGGTCTTGAATGGATGCTTACATTTAAAGAAGCATTTGCTCTGGCAGAAGCATTAACTGAACACCAAGGAGACCTAGCTGTGAATATAAATAGGGAGGAAGACCCTTCCAGATGTTAATTTCATTCTGTGACAAAGATCTGACCAATTTTATCTGACAGATCCCCAAAATGACACAACCTGATATGCCACATGGGCACAGCAGGACACACAATATTTGAGGCCAAAGATGAAATATGTCAGATCCCAACTGTGTGTTTGCCAGGGTATGCAGCTGGCTGCACCGGTGCACCTAGGTGGAGGCAGCTGGAGATTGGGGAGCTCTGTGATACCCAGCTACACACTCACTAGTAAATAAGTCTATGGTCAAGCATATGTGGGTCATGGAGCTCCCTGATCCCCAACTACCCTTATCTCCCTAATCCACAGTCTGCATGCATCTGGCAGCACATGTGCCTGTGATAACACATGTACCTTGGGCAGCTGGGCAACTGGGAATGGGGGGAACATACCCCATTCCCAGTGGCCACTGGTGCTAAGCTGCCACCAGCATACATGCTGCAGGCTGAATGAATATTGGGTTGCAGGAAGCTGAGGATCGCGGATGTCTTCACATATTGGGATCTGATGGGCTGCTCCACACAGGACCATCTAAAGCCCCACTGTGCAGCCAGCATGAAGCAAAATGGATGGGCTTGCCCTGCACCAGCAAGTTTGAAACCCTACCATGCATCTGGCATTGGGCTGCAAAGCAGGGCTTTAATATACCACAAATCAAATTAAACTGCAATATAAATCAGCCACAATAAATTCCTCATTAAACGTGGAATATCTTTGTGGCTGGCTGGCCATTTTTATTGAGAGAGAATATGCATGAACATCTGGAATGTTGCCAAAAAGTTGTGGGACACGTCCTTTTATCCCACAACAAATGTAATGCTTGGAGGGGCCTGTATAGCTCTATATTTCTAGGCCTTTCTATTAAGATTGCCATCATTCATGACAATGAACACCAATTATGGTGCTGGCTTTAGCAACATTTGCATTCAGAACTGGATAAGGATCTATAACAGCACAAATAACTTCACCCACAGAAGAAAGATTTGAGGTGCAATCAACTGCCCTCTGAGCAATCCTGGATTTTGAATTTTAAGAATGTAGCTTGTAACTCTCTTTTGGATTCTTCTCAATCCAATATGCTTATGTAAAAAAGGTATTAAAAAGCTGAGTAAATGATTTGGTGTGAAAAATTATTTAACACATTTAGCATCTTTATCTATCTGTTGGCAGGTTATGACTCTCTAATTTATTCAGCATTCCAGATTATCTGCCCAAATCCATACAATCCTTAGTCCATTAATTGCACACCTACAGTTCATTATAAGCATCTGATATTATTAGAAATGTTTCCTCTCCCCTACTGGATGAATGTAACTCTTAGAATCAGATTTCCACTGTGATCATTCATGCTTACAAGCTCAGTGTTCACCATCCATTGAATATTGTCTAATATTAAATTAAAGTTCACTGTTCCAGTGATATTCTACCAATAAGCTCATTTGCTTGGATGCTCATGAAAAAGGGACATGACCAATATGAAGTCAATATTTTATTCAAGTGAATATAAATGGATTTTTTTTAAAAGGTGTTCAGCCATGTTTATTAATCTAATAACTGTTTCAGTTATTTATAGGTAAGGTATAATAGCAGTCGTGTTTTGTTCAGGTCAAACATTTTCAAAGATATGCATTATTTTTTTATGGTATAACTGATATGCAAGTGTCTGCACAGACAGTTAATATTTTATCTCCAAATCTAGATCTGAAGAAATTTATATCTATCAACAACAATACTGAAGGAATTTTCCCACAGACCTCAAATTTCTGTTCATGATTTCTCTAGAGAGAAATTTTCCAGATACTAGGATCTAAAAAGGAAGTTTATATATCAGAGTGTAGTTTTAATTTACTTCCGATATCTGCATTATCTGAATGTCTCATTAAATATCATGAATCATAACATGAGTATCACTGCACCAGAAAATAGTTTGCTACTTTTTCTCATTCAAAATCTTGTTGAACAAAATATTTTAGTCAATTTCTTCATATCTTTTTAATAGAACTTGGATACTTATTAAAGGATCAAACTGCTATGATTCTGGCTTCACAGCTTCCTTTTAAATTTAATCTCTACTTTTTAAAATTTGAAAGATATGCTGGTGGAGTTGATCTGAACCATCTGACATGAAGACCCTTCAGTAGTCAAAGATGCAATTACTGAGTCTATGTTGGGAGAGAAGTTCAGGATGTCAGCATGACAAGATGAAACAGAATAGATTCTGCATGAAGCCAGGGACTCTATATCCATTTTGTACTCATTCCATTAATCTGAAATCAGACTCAATAGATCCATGAATAAGGAGACCAGAGACATCTGAGTTTTTTGTTGATGGTGTTATTGTTGAAAATGAATAGTGATTTCTTACATCTGGATGTCAAGGTTGTGCTTTTTGAATTCTTATCCACATTATTATATAGTAGGAATGGCTCATTGGGATTCCCATCTCCCTTCCAGTTTTGTTAACTTTGAAACTATTTTTTTTTTAAAGTACAATTTTTTTTTTGTTTGTTTGGCAAGCATTTTGAGGAACTGGAGACTGCTCTATTCAACATTTCTACTTGGTAACAAGTAGTATATATACCTGAATCCCTGAATTTAACATGACTTCCCAATAATTAGAGAAGGGAGATATGGCAGGGGGCCTAAAGCTGCAAGGGTGGTATGAGGGGAGGAGAAAGCAAGAGATGTAGCTCCAGCCCTGACCCACGGCCAAGGCTGAGGCTGGCTGCCTCATACTTGTGTAACAGCTGCAAAGTCTTGCTTGGCTGCAAGCTGAGTGGGTGAGCTGTGCCCAAGAACTTTGTAAGTAAGATGGCAAAAAGTTTGCAGAGGGTGCAATAACTTTTCCAAATGAAGTGTATGCTGTATACAATGCATGCTTTTTTACTAGAGAATATGAACTGTAACCAGAGCCCCTGTTGCAAACCCCGGGCTCTGATTGGCTACTATGGAGCCATCAAAGCTAAGGGAGGAAAAAGCAGCTGGAGAGAGAAGCTGCAGGACAGCTACACCAGCCTAAAAAGAGAGGCACAATCTCAGACCCTCTTCCATCCATGCCCCCACCCCAGGCAGAGGGAAGGGAGCTGAGGCATGCTAGGGAACAGGCATCAGGACAGAGAAGAGCCTGAATCATCCCAGGAGAAGGCCATTCCTCACCGGGTCAGAGATGTGCAATCAGGGACACAGATACCTGGGGAAAGAGTGGGGAGGGCCTGGTAAGGTAGATGGGAGCTGGGAGAAGCTGCCTGGTCAGGGACCTGCAGAGAGAAGTCTTCTGTTTGGGCTGGAAAGGCTCATACTGCAGGAAGACAGATCTGCAGAGGGAATCCTCTGTCTTCATGCAGAAGTGCTGGGGGGAGAGAGACAGCCCAGAGAGGGAGCGGGTTGTAAGAATCCCAAATTTGCATGGGTGTGGGAGGGGACACTTAACATGTGGTCTTTGCAGAAGCTGTATTTTTCAGAAGGAAACTAAAGAAAAGAAGCCTATTACCTGCAGTGGCTGATCTGAGACTTAGGGGTTTTTTTTGCTGAGTTACCAAGAAAGAGCAGAGTCCACCTTCCCTGGAGCAGCAGAAGCTTCACCTCTGCCACCAAGTGGTGGATCATAGTTAAGCTGTATTGCCATTCATTGTTATGGGAAGGGGTGTGTGACCAGAGGGAAGTAAACCTGGGTAATGGGGAGGGGGGGGTTAAAGTGTTATAACCAGGTGAATGTAATCATTGAGGTTGTTTGCTCCATGTGGGAGCACCCAGTGTGGTGGAATTATTCAACTATTGTTGCAATTGTAAATTCTACTCAAATTGCTGGTTTTATTATTAACTGTTGATATTATATATATTTCTTCTCTTGATTAATCATTTCTTTTCAGTATATAGTTGTGTATAATAAAGAAACCCATCTGTTTATTGGATTTAACGTAAATTCTTGGGCAATGAGGTTGAGGGACACACCTCTCCAAAGGACACCTCAGTCAGTAGACCTGCCTGAGGGGGTTCCCAGGGCTACTGCCACCCTGAGGATCCAGAAACTGGCATATCACCCCACCTAGTGTGCTGGTGAGGGTTACACTTGATTACAAGATGAGAGGATTTTCTGCCATGTTATATGAGGAAAAAGACCCCATCTTGGAATCAAATACAGCAGTTTCTGAATAACATTAGTCCTAAGGTTTGTAAGACATATGCTCAATAATATATATATCTTTTTTTTAAAACAAAATATCTTTTTTTAGCTCAAAACATAACAAAGCTCAAAATTTCTCCACTTCTAGCCTACAGAATTATATTCTCCTTAATTTGGTCCTTTATGGCAACCATGAATTTTAAGATACCCCTTTCCTTATCTATGTCAATAAAGATGACATTTGTGGTCACTGAAGTTCCTGTGCCACTCTTCACAACAGGAGGAGTTAAACCTTATTCTTTGACTAGATTTGGTTGTAGTAGTTTGTGTTGTAGTTGTGTAGTTGGTTGTGTAGTTTGATTTGTGTAGTAACTGTGCACTCAGGCAAGTATACAAACATACTTCTCAGTTTCAACTGGACAGAATTATAGAATCATAGAAAAATAGGGTTGGAAGGGAACTGAGGAGGATGCTTTATCCAGGACCAAGAATCCAGTCCATTCCCTGCTCAAAGCAGCTCCAGCCCCAGCCAAATCATTCCAGCCAGGGAATTTTTGAGCCATGCTTTAAAAACCTCCACTTTTGGAGATGCTACCGCCTCTCCAGGTAGCCTGTTCCAGTACTTCACCACCCTCCTACTGAGAGAGATTTTTTTTTTCCTAATATCTAACCTAAACTTCCTTACTGGAACTTGAGGCCATTGCTACTTGTTTGTCATCTGCGACCACTGAGAACAGTTTAGCCCCCACCTCTTTATAACCATAGGTAGTTGAAAGCTGTTGTTCAATCCCCCTGTCTTCTCTTCTACAGACTAAATAAGCCCACTTCCCTCAGTCTCTCCTCAGAAGTCATGTGCCCTAGTCATTTTCTTTTCCCTCTGCTGGACTCTCTCCAATTTGTCCACATCCTTTCAGTAGTGCGGGGGCCCAAAACTGGACACAGTATTCCAGACGTGGCTTCATCAGTGCCATACAGAGGGGAATAATCACTTCCCTCGATCTGCTGGCAATACTCCTAGTAATGCGGCCTAGTATGCCATTAGCCCTCTTCAAAATAAGGTCACACTGCTGGCTCATATTAAGCTTAGTGTCCACTGTAAGCCATAGGTCTTTTTCTGCAGAGATGCTGCTTAGCCAGGGAGTCCTCAGCCTGTCCCAGGGCATGAGACTGTTCCATATTAAGGGCAGAACTTTGCACTTGTCCTTATTGAACCTCATGAGATTTCTTCTGGGCCAATCCTCCAATTTGTCTAGGTCACTCTGAAACCTAGCCCTGCCCACCAGTATATCAACTACTCCCCAGCTTGGTGCCATCTGCACACTTGCTGAGGGTGAACTCCATGCTATCTTCCAGATCATTATGAGGATATTGAACAAAACCAGCCCCAAGAAGAATCCCTGGGGCTGACTTCATTTGATACCAGCTGTCAACTAGAACTTGAGCTATTGATCATAACCCACTGAGCCAGACACTCCAGCCAGCTCTCTATCCACCTTACAGTCCATTCATCTAACCCATACTTCCTCAGCTTGTTTGCAAGATTGTTGTGGAAGACTGTATCAAAAAGCCTTGCTAAAGTCAAGGTATATCACATCCACTGTTCTTCCAACATTCACAGAGCCTGTCATCTTATCACTGACAGCAATCAGGTCAGTCAGGCATGACTTGCCCTTGGCAAATCCATGCTGACTATTCTTGATCAGTTTCTTATTCTTCTCCAATCACTTAGAAATGGATTCCTTGAGGACCTACTCCTTGATTTTTCTGGAGACTGAAGTGAGACTGACTGGTCTGTAGTTCTCTCGATCCTTCTTCTCTCCAGTCTTAAATATGGGACTTATATTTGTCCTTTTCCAATCATCTGAGACCTCCCCTGATCACCATGAGTTTTTAAAGATAATGTTCAGTGGCTCTGCAACTACATCAACCAACTTCCTCAGTAGCCTCGGATGCATTGCATCGGGCCCCATGGTCTTGTACACATCCAGCTTCTAAGTCCTTAACCTGTTCTTTCCTCACTGAAGGCTGCTTACCTTCTCCCCAAACTGTGCTGCCCAGTGCAGTAGTCTCAAGGCTGACCTTGCTTGTGAAGACCAAGGTAAAGAAGGCATTAAGCACTTCAGGCTTTTCCTCCTCATCTGTCACTAGGTTGCCTCCCCCATTCAGTAGGGGACCCGCACTTTCCTTGACCTTCCTCATGTTAACATACTTGTAGAAATCCTTCTTGTTACCCTTCACATCCCTTGCTAGCTCCAACTCCATTTGAACTTTGGCATTCCTGATTTCATCCCTGCATGCCTGAGCAATACTCTTATACTCCTACCTAGTCATCTGTCCAAGTTTCCACTTCTGGTAAGCTTCCTTTTTGTGTTTTAACTGACTGAAGAGTTCCCTGCTAAGCCAGGCTGGTCTTCTGCCATAGTTGCTAGTCTTCATAAACTTTGAGATGGTTTAATCCTGTACCCACAGTAAAGTTTCTTTAAAATACAACCAGTTCTCCTGGACTCCTTTATCCCCTCAGACTGGCCTTCCAAGGGATTCTGCCCATTAGTTCCCTGACTGAGTTGAAGGCTGCTTTTCTGAAGTCCAGGGTCCTTACTTGGCTGCTCTCCTTCCTTCCTTCAACTCACCTTGTAACATAAACTTGTTTCTAAGAGACAGCATATGTTAGATGGATAGATGTAATTAATCCAGGAAAAACCCATCCATACCATATAAGCACTAAGTAAAGATTGTGTCTGGTGGGCCAGAAATCAGTGAGCCCAAACTGTCCGATCAGAAAGCAGGTCAAATTCATAGACAGAATGATGAGAAGATATCCATTACCATTTTGGGAGTCCTTTTTTGACAGTGATACTAATGGAAAAGAGGTAGATTGAAAGCAGACATATTTACTTTATGCCTGATACCCTTACTATTGCCTGGGACCTGATACCGTTGGGTAACCATTGTAATGATCCTGACAGATAAGTTGGCCAGACCAAGAGAAGGACCCATGCAACAAGATCATCTCCACTGGTTTCATCAAGTGTTGGCCACCGTCAGCATGCAACACCTGTGTTCCTGCTGTTAACTGGTTTCTCTTATTTGCTTTTCCTTGCTCAGGTTATTTTATTCAATCTACCTTGATTAGCTGAATCAAAGTGCATCTTCTGAGACACTTGCTAGCCCACAACAAGGAAGTCAACTTTAATTCTGATGTCTTCATTAGTCCAATGCTGACATGTTTATTTACCAGGTCTTAGTGTAGCTGATAGGATATGCCAGCTGATATGCTGCATCAGTCTTTCCTGAAATTGTAACATTGTGAAAAAGAATTAATTAGAAACAATAACTGCATTTTTAAAATGTCTTCCCCTTTTTCCTCTCCCATATGCATACATTTATCTTGTTTTCTCTTTGGAATAGTAAGAAAGGAAAAAAGACAGCTTCAGCCAAACTCAACCAACTTTTTTTTTCTTTTCCCCCAAAAAGGATACTTAAAACTATCCTGAATAACATCTAAGACTGTCAGAGTTTCTCATAAAAACTCTCTGCACCTAAAGAAAAAGGGAATAAAGGATGTTGTTTAAATAAAGGCCTTACCTAATACTTGAGGCAGACAAGGTTTTTTGGGCAAATCCGATATCTTTTATTAGACCAACTTAAATAGTCGGAAAAATTCTTTTTTGCAAGTTTTTGAGTACAACTAAGCTTCATCGGTCAGAGGAAGCATCTGCAAATGGTCTGTGCTCTTCCTGGATGCAGTAGTAAAGCAGCCAGAGGCCAGGACATATGCAAGGGAGCCAGTCAGTTAAAATGTAAATTGAGGTGGTCAGTAGGGCCAGCTATAGACAGTCAAAAAGCCTGAGGCTAAATCGATTCCATCTTTACAAGTAGGTTAGTCTGAGAGAGATTGGTGAGAGAGCTGTTTTCTTATGAGAAGTGTGCACCCACAGGTAATTGTGTATTCTTGTCTTTGATAGATTTTGAGTGTGTGTTCATTCTGATGCACAGTTGTTTGCTTTCTCCTAAATATTTTCCTTCAGAGTACTTGGTGCACTGGATGAGATATATTACATTTCTGGAGGTGCATGTGTAAGATCCAGGAATGTTAATAGTTTTGTTTTGGGGTGTGGTTATTGTGGAAGTGGTGGAGATGTGTTGGCACATTTTACATTTCTTGTAATGGCATGGTCTGGATTCTTTTGGTGTGTTTTGCTTTTGTTGATGAGGTTGGCAAGGTTCGGTGCTTATTTAAAGGCTAGGATGAGTAGTTCTGGGAAGATCTTTGAGAATTGGGTCTCCTAGTATGGGTTGCAATTGTTTGAGGATTTTCTGTATAGATTCCAGGGAAGGATGATATGTCATAACCAGTGGTGTGCAATTCATGGGCTTTTTTTTCTGTACTGCAACAATTCTTCCCATGGTATCTGGGTGGCTCTTCAAAAGTGCGATCTGTCTCTCTGGAGGAGAATCCTTTTTGAGTGAAAACCCTTTTCAGATTTGTGAGGTGATGATCACGGGTGTTCTTAGTTCTCATTTTTTGTTCTCAGTGCAAATTTGGTGTTATCAGAGGGCTTGGCTGTATATTGCAGCTTTATTGGTGTGTTTGCTGATGATTGCTGGTTCTGTACAGATATGTATGTTGTTCTGTGGGTTTCTTTTGGGATAGTGTCTAAAAAGGAAATGTTGATGTTTGCAGTATTCCAAAGGTAGTCTAATAGAGGGGTGATGCTTGTTGAATTGCTGATGGAAATCAATTAGAGATTGCATGTTTTCAGTCCAGATGATTTCATAGATTTCATAGACATTAGGGCTGGAAGGGACCTCGGAAGATCATCGAGTCCAGCCCCCCGCCCAAAGGGCAGAAAGTCAGCTGGGGTCATAGGATCCCAGCAAGATAAGCATCCAGTTTCATCTTGAAGGTGTTCAATGTAGGCACTTGAACAACCTCCAGTGGCAGGCTGTTCCAGACCTTGGGGGCTCGGACAGTAAAGAAATTCTTCCTTATGTCCAGCCTGAAACGATCTTGTAGTAGTTAGTGACCATTCGACCTCGTCATCCCTTGGGGCGCTCTGGTGAACAAATGTTCCCCCAGATACTGGTGGTCACCCCTGATAAACTTGTAGGTGGCCATCAGATCACTCCTGAGCCTGCGCTTTTCCAGGCTAAAGAGCCCCAGGGCTCTCAGCCTGTCATCGTAGGGTCTGCTTCCCTGACCTCTGATCATGCGTGTGGCTCTTCTCTGGACTCTCTCAAGCTTCTCCACATCCTTTTTCAATTATGGAGCCCAAAACTGGACGCAGTACTCCAGCTGCGGCCTCACTAAGGCCGAGTACAGGGGGAGAATGATGTCCCGGGATTTGCTTGAGAAGCATCTATGGATGTAAGCCAGCATTTTGGTCGCTTTACTAGACACAGCATCACACTGCAGGCTCATGTTCATCTTGTGGTCAATGATGACCCCCAAGTCTCTTTCTTCCATAGTGCTAGCCAACGTAGCACTGCCGAGCCTATAAGGATGCTGCGGGGTTTTTTTCCCAAGGTGGAAAACCTTGCATTTATCGGCATTGAACACCATCAGATTCTCGTCCGCCCACTTGCTGAGCCTGTCCAGGTCAGCCTGGATCATCCACCTGTCTTCTGGTGTGGATGCTTTGCCCCAAAGTTTGGTGTCATCTGCGAACTTGGCCAGTCCGCTTCTGACTCGTGTCCACATCATTAATGAAGATGTTGAACAGTATGGGTCCAAGGACAGAGCCCTGGGGGACCCCACTGGTCACAGGACACCACGATGAGTGACTTCCATCAATTACTACCCTCTGGGTCTGACCCCGGAGCCAGTTTTCCAGCTAGTGGATCGTGGAGGACCCAAGGCGACAATTGGCCAGTTTCTCCAAGGGACGATCATGGGACACCAGATCGAAGGCTTTTTTGAAGTCAAGATATATGACATCAATCTCATCTCCCTTGTCCAGGTGATAGGTCACCTGGTCGTAGAAGGAAATGAGATTGGTCAAGCAAGACCTACCCGCAACAAACCCATGCTGGCTATCCCTTAAGATGTTGGCGTCGGCCATTCCATTGAGGATGGCCTCCTTAATAAACTTTTCTAAGATCTTCCCTGGGATAGAAGTCAGGCTGATGGGCCTATAGTTAGCTGGATCCACTTTCCTCCCTTTCTTGAAGATAGGCACCACATTGGCCTTCTTCCAGTCTTCGGGCACTACACCAGAGCGCCAAGAGTTTTCAAAGATCCACGCTAGAGGCTGGGCTATGATGCTTGCCAGCTCCTTGAGTACCCTGGGGTGAAGATTGTCAGGGCCGGCTGACTTGAAGGTATCCAGCTTCTCAAGATGTTCCTTCACGAAGTCAGCATTAATGGAGGGCAGGTGATCACCCTCACCCGGACTTCTTGGCCCAGTAGCGGGCATGGGCGTCCCATGGGGCTGATGAAAGACCGATGCAAAGTACCTATTTAATAGGTTGGCTTGATGAATATGATGAATATGTCTTTGATATATCTCAAGTATAGCAAGGGTTTGATGATGAAGTCCTTGAGGAATTTTTCTTCCAGGTGGCTCATGAAAAATGTGGCATACTGTGGGGCCATTTTGGTGCCCATAGCTGTGCCCATGCTCTGGGGGAAGTGTTGGTTATTGAAAGTGAAGTGGTTGTGTATGAGGATGAAGTGGAAAAGTTCAATAATATCTTTGGGTATGTACTCTGAGTTGTAATGTTGCTCTTGTAGATATGTAAAGCAGGCTTGAATGCTATCTTCACATGCAACAACTTCATTAGGATGGCATCCAAGCCTGCCTTGCAATCTCTGATACTCCAATATCAATATTTCCCTTTTAGACACAATGGCCACTATCCAGAAGGGTAAAATACAGACAACCAGATACAAAAAACCCATGAACCAATGTACATATCTGCACAGAATCCAAAATAACCCTAAACACACCCAGAAAGCTGTAATATACAGCCAAGCCCTCCAATACTACCAAATTTGGACTGAGGAGGACATCTGTGATTGTCACCTTACAGATCTCAAAGGGCCTTCACACAACAAGGATGCTCCACCAGAGAGATAGATTGCCCTTTTGAAAGAGCCATCCAAATACCATGGGAAGAATTGCTGCAGTACAGAAGAAAAATCCTCATGAATTTCACACCACTGGTTATAGTATGACATATCATCCCGCCCTGGAACCTATATGAAAAATCTTCAAACAATTGCAAACCATACTAGAAGGAGACCCAATTCTTAAAGAGACTTTCCCAGAACCACCCCTCCTAGCCTTTAAACAAGCACTGAACCTCATCACCAGAAGCAAACTTTCTACGACCCAAAACACACCGATTGGATCCAGACCATGCCATGACAGGAAACGTAAAACCTGCCAACACATCACCACCCCCACAAATATTATACTCCACAACAGAACCATCAATATTCCTGGACCTTACACCTGCACCTCCAGAAATGTCATATATTTCATTCAGTGCACCAAATGCCCTGATGGAAAATATGTAGGAGAAACCAAACAACTGTGTACTAGAATGAACACACACCGGAAATCTATAAAAGACAAGAATACCCAATTACCTGTGGGGACACATGTCTCTCTTTAATCTCTAAGCTCTAATCTTCAAAGGGAATTTACAAAACACCTTTCAAAGATGAGCCTATGAACTTCACTCAGTCTACTGGATACAAAACACCATGGACTAAATATGGACATTAGGGACGTTATATATTGTAACCTGCCTAACATCTGACTCCCCAGGTAAACACTCCATTTTTACCAGCTATATTCATTCCCTTCCCAGCCAGGAAGGGAGCCAGGAAAGGGGATTAAATATCCCTTCCCCTGCTGATACTTACTGCTGGCTGCAACTATGAATTACAAATCTCAGAGGCACCTGGAAGCAAGAAGAGGAAGTGATGAGCAACACTGCAGAGTCCTAGTGCTGTAATTCTACACTGAAAATCCCAGAGACCTCTGGTGCAACTGGAAGAGGAAGTGAACACACAGCCAGAGAGCCATGCTCTAGCACCCCCTGGCTTCTGGTCTGAGCCACTGTAGGCATGTGGCTGCATTTCCTGAATGAAAGGTAAATGTCTTGTCACTTCTGTTTCAATTTATTCTGTGCATTTTAGACTAACCTGCAAAGACTGAATCGATTCAGCTTCAGACTTTTTGACTGTCTGTACCTAGCCCTACTGACCACCTCAATTTACATTTTAACTGACTGGCTTTCTTGCATATGTACTGACCTCTGGCTACTTTACTACTCCATCCAGGAAGAGCACAGACCATTTGCAGATGCTTCCTCTGCCTGACAAAGGGTAATTGTACCCATAAGGTTGCAAAGAAGAATTTTTCCAACTGTCTGAGTTGTTCTAATAAAAGATATCAGATTTACCCAAAGAACCTTGTCTTTCTATGTCTTTACACCAACACAGCTACAACCTACACTCCTGATTACTTACTACTTTACATTCCAACTGTTTTGGCTTGTTTCCTTCTTCTCTCTCCCTGTTTCTTTCAAGAGATTTAAAAGATTGTAGTGGTGAATGTTATAGTATAAAGTAAGCCAATATTTCTACATTTTAGATACTATAGATAGTATAGTATCAACTATAGATTCCTTCCACAGCTTCTTGTTACAGTCTTGCAGCAGCTACTTGGAACAGCAGAATTGAGATATCCATAAGTAGTGTTGAACCAGTCAGTGTAGTTCTGGGCACCACAGCACTGAAAATTCCTCTGTAGGTCATCCATTTTAAAGCCAGAATCATGCTCAATTGTTTAAAACTATAGAGTGACAGGATCATATTAACACATGTTTTTCTCTGGGTCCATTTATCCCAATGAAATTAAGACAACAGTATGAAAATATATGTGCTAAATTGCCAACCTGGCAGACATTACACTTAAGATGTGATTAAGTAGTTAATCATGTCTTAAGTGGTAACCTGGCCACACTAATTCAACTGATGGTGCAATAAAACTTGGGAAAGGCCAAAGTTACTTCACAAAATATGTGCCTTAAATTGAATGTGATACCAGCTCTGATCAGCAGAATGCATGGGAGCTCTTCAAAACTCTAGGGAGCTTCTGCCGCTTGGAATGCCAATCTGCTGATCGATGTTTCTAGATGAGGGAATGCATCAGAGCCTTGAAAGGCTCCCATGTGCTCCCATGACTGGGAATGCCATTCAGCTGATCTGTGATCCCAGCCACAGGAGCAAGTATCATCTGACTGGCATGCTTCAGAGTTTTGAAGGGCTCCTGTTTGAAGGGCACTGTGAGTTGGAGCTGGCCTCATGTTCAATTTAAGGCATAATGTTTAAGGTGCATATTTGGTGTAATAACTTTGGTTTATTCCACATTTTATGACATCATTAATTCCCTTCCCACTATAAGAGAAGTGCTAAGCAGCTGACCAAAGCTTCCAACCAGGCAGTCAGCTTGCTACTTGCCAAAGCAGGGGGAGCCCAGGATCATGATGTCAGGCTGCCTCTGCATTGGGAATATTCATAGATTCATAGATTGTAGAGTTGGAAAGGACCACAAAGGATCATCGTGTCTGACCCCGCGCCCCTGACAGGAAAGAGGACCAAGGTCAGATGACCCCAGCCAGGTGTTTACCAAGCCTCCTCTTGAAGACCTCCAAGTTAAGTGATAGCACCACCTCTCTTGGAAGCCCATTCCAGATTTTGGCCACCCTTACCATAAAAAAATTCTTCCTAATGTCCAAGCTGAATCTACTCTCTACTAGTTTGCACCCATTATTCCTAGCTACTCCTAGGAGTGCTCTGGTAAATAGCACATCTCCAAGTCCCTGTTGTCCTCCCTTGATAATCTTATAGGCAGCTACAAAGCCTCCCTTCAGACGTATCTTGTGAAGGCTGAAGATCCAGATCCCTCAACCTCCCCTTGTAGGCTCTTTCACGGAGGCCACTAATCATGCAATTGACCCTCCTCCGGACCCTCTCCAGATTCTCTACATCCCTCTTGAAGTGAGGTGCCCAGAACTGGACACAGTACTCCAAATGCAGCCTGACCAATGCTGCATACAGGGGGAGAATCACCTCCTTTGATCTGTTGGTCATGCATCTGCTAATGCACGACAAGGTGTGATTGGCCTTGTTGATGGCTTCGTTACATTGCCGGCTCATGTTAATCTTGGCATCATCTATGACTCCAAGATCCTTCTCAGCCACTGAGCTGCTGAGGAGGTCAACCCACAACATATAGGTGTACTGGGGATTCCTCCTCCCTAGGTGGAGTACCTTGCATTTATCTTAGTTGAACTGCATCCTATTTCATTCTGCCCATTGATCCAACCTGTCTAAATCAGCCTGTATCTGCTCCCTGCCCTCCGGTGTGTTAACTTTGTCCCATAACTTGGTATCATCTGCGGACTTGGAGGGCGTGCTTTCCACACCCTTGTCTAAATCACTGATGAAGATATTAAATAATACCAGTCCAAGGACAAAAACCTACAGAACCCTACTGCCCACCTCCCTCCAGGCTGAGAATGACCCGTCCACCACCACTCTCTGGGTACTGTCCCTAAGCCAGTTCGCCACCCACCTGACTGTGTAAGCATCCACTCCACAGCCTGCTATCTTTCCTATAAGAATAGGATGTGAAACTGTGTCAAAGACCTTCTTAAAGTCCAGGCAGTAGACATCAGCCTCAGCTACTGTGTGAAGGCAGTGTGTGACCTGGTCATAAAAGGCTCCAAGTTTTGTCAGGCAGGATCTACCTGTGACAAACCCATGCTGGTTTTCTTTCAGCATCATTTCCCCTGCTGGGCCTTCAGAAATGTGCTCTTTGATGATTTTTTTCCAGTATTTTCCCAAGGATAGAAGTAAGACTGACTGGCCTAAAGTTATCCGGCTCATCCCTTCTCCCCTTCTTAAAAATGGGCACCACCTTGGCCCTTTTCTAATCCTCAGGGACCTGTGCAGAGCACCATGAGTGCTCAAACAGCTGTGCCAGTGGCTCAGCTATGACACTGGCCAATTCTTTCAGCACCCGTGGATGGAGGTCATCCAGGCTGGCTGACTTGTATCCATCCAGCCCCTCCAAGTGCTCCTTAACTAAGTCAGCACTAAACTTTGCCACAACTGGGATAAGACCCTTGATTCCAAAATAGCACCTCCTATAAACAGAGAAGAATGGCTCCTCTGCTTATACAACTCATGCATAGCCAGTCAAAAAATCCCAAAGATATGGCGACGTGCTCAGGTAGCGGCACTTCTAAAGTCAGGGAAAGATGCACCTGACCCAAAGAGCTTCAGATCAGTTTCTCTCTCTATGCCACACATACAAATTGTACAAATGACTGATACTGAACTGGCTTGCCCCATATGTGGATAAACACCTAATCCCCAAACAGGGTGTCTTTCAGCCTGGAAAATCAATAATGAGCCAGCTGCTTAATCTAACTCAACATATTGTGGATGGTTTTGAAAGAGGCCTATGAGAGGATGCCATCTTTGGCTGCATTTTTTTTTTTAATAGGCCTGTGAGTGTGACCCCATCAAGTCTTGCTGAATTTTCTTCCCTTGGGGATCAGCTTCCTCCCTGATTACTCTCCTGCCATGACTTGATATTATTTGGTTCTTAAAAAGGAGGGAGGCTGACCCACAGGTTCCCAGACAGGTTCCAGGCTTACCACCTGTAGGATTATGAGCTGTTGCCTTAAGAGCAAAATGTATGCTCCTACCTCCCCTTGATATGCCCCATCCCTCGCAGATGTTTTATAATTTTCTCTTTATGTTGGGCTCTCAGCCACTGTGGGCTTACCCCTCTCTCTGTAGCTAAGCCTGTCAGTCAAAAACCCACTAAGCAGGGCTTGACCCCAAGGCTCTAGCTCTCTAACTCGGTAGGGTTCAAGGCCCTCCATTCTATACTCTCCATGATATCAGGCCTACAGGTCCTTCTACACTGTGCCCCTGTGGTGCCAGGCTGTTGGGGCCTCAGCCCCCTCCATCTTTGCTCCTCTTTCTGTAGTAAGGGCCGTTCACCTAAATCCATCCACTAGGACCTGGCTTCAACACTCCTATCTTCTCTTCAAGAGACTCTGGGCTCGTGGCCCTAGTGCTGCATGCCTAGTGCAGCAGGGCTTCTTCAGCCCTCTATCATGGTGCCCTTCAGCACTAATGAGGCCTCCTCCTCCCCTGGAGCCTCAGCTACAAACCACCAGTATTTAACATTAAACATAAACCATAGGCCTCTATGGCCACATAATAAAAATAAAAAAAATAAGACAGGCAAAGTGCCCGCTTAAATATGATTGTGCTTGTGTCTCACAGCATGGCGTATTCTTGGCACAGAAGCTGCCGCAGCTGCTCCATAGTCATTGGGAGTCTCCCTCTCTGCTTCCTCCTGACCTTCTCCACTTGAGATTTATATGGCTCTGGCTTTCCCCTTCCTGTCACCTGACCATCTGGCAGGGCTCAAACCTTAACCTCTGCTTGACTGGCCAGCTGCACCTGGCAGGTTCTGGATTTAAAGGGGCTGCCCTGCTTCCTGATAATAGGGCTAGGGTTCCCTCTTATAGGGCCACTCTGCTTCCTGGTAACAGGGCTAGGGTTCCCTGTTACAAGGCCAAATCACCAGAGCGGTGTTTGTCAACCTAACAATCACCAATGACTCCTCCACAGGACCCTGAAAATGACTAAAGATGTATACCTTACAGAGCTGATATTAACCTTGCTCATGTTGCCCTATGGGGTCAGACTAACTCTCAGAATGTCAATATTGCACTGTTAAACAGGAGGGTGTGAAACAATTGCACATATACAAACACACAAATCAATTGGGTGCACACACACACACACACACACACACACACACACACACACACACACACACACACACACTACCAACTCAGGTACATACACATCCAAACCAGCCTAGGCACATGCATACCTATCACCAATTCAAGCACATAGACTATACAACCCAAACATTAGACAAAAATCAATTGTCCATACCCACACACTCAGTACACATACACAGATCACTAATTCATAAATCATGCACACAGTGAGATATATATACACACACACACACACACTCACCAGTTCACCCACATACACCCCACCTACACATATGTAAGTTCCTAACTTGGATGGTACGGTATGTATGTGTGTGCTTGGGATACTTGGGGGAAGGTTAAGGAGAGAGAGAGAGGGAGTTAAAATATAGGGAGTGAAAGTTGCCAGAACCAGGATTAGAACTGGTGGACTACAGAGAAGCTGACTGAGAAACTGAGGCTTTGGGTTACTTAAGGTAGATTGGGGCTGGAAACTGAGGCAGACAGCTGAGATATTGGTGGGGAGGCAGATAAGTGGTGGTAAGGAGGAAACAGTCAGGAAACAGACAAAAACCCAACTCAGGGTTTTAAAGTAACAGGTTTATTAAACAGACAACACACTATACAGCCCCATGAAGTTATTGGTTCACACACACACACACACAAAAGCACTCACAATGGCAGCAGGAGAGATTCAGTGGAAGGGCTGGAATCGAGATGGGGAAGAGAAGCAGAGTCCAAGTCCTTGGTTGAAGAGGGGGTAGGGGGTGATAGCTACCTATCCAGGCTAAAAAGGGGTCTTTGTCCAGTAGGTGTTGTCCAGAGGGGGGGTCTCTGGCAGGGCCTCTGGGTAGATAGGTGGTGTGGCATGGTGCTGGTCCAGATGGAGAGGGAGTCCCAAAGAGTCAGTCTTCACTACCCCTTTTATGGGGCAGACTACCTCTGGTCTCCTATGGGGAGGGCCTGTCCAGGCAATGTCTGTCCTGTCCCAGAGGGCTCCAGGTGTTCTTACTAAGCATGTGCAGTCTTGGCACAATGGTGGGTTGCCTCATCTTTTGTTTCTTGAATGCTGAGGGTGGTTCCAAGGGCTGGATCGTTGGTCCAGGTATTGGTGTTGATGGTTCAGTCATTCAGAGGGAGCTACTTTTAGAGCTATTGCCATTGTCTCTCAAGCACCCTCATTCATCCCCATTCAGTCAGGAATCACGTTACATAGGCAGGGTAGGTGTGAGTCACGGGTTACACAACCGGGCATGGAAACAAGATGGAGACTTGACAAACAAAATGGAAACTTGACATGACTTATGCTAACTTACATATGTAGGCCTACATCATATAGTACCAGTAAAACAGTTATATAGAGCAGTAAAAATCAATATACACATAATAATTATACAATATAAAGAAGGAGAAAAAACAAAACAAATACAACTCGCTACTAAAATAAAATGCTGAAGCTTATCCTATGTCTTAGCTTACTTATACTTATCTATAGGGAACAGAGAGGGAAAGAAAAAGTTAGAAATGGTTGGGGAAGGGAAGGGAATGCATTTTAAAAGAAAAACAAGAAAAACTGGGGGTTTTGCTATGCTCATAAACTGACATTTTTGTGTCTAACTGGATGGGAAGCAAAGGAGATGGAGGCAACAATTAACAGTCCCCCCCCAAAAAAGTGTACTTACACTGATGTTATATAACATCTATATGAATGACCAGCCAATCAATTTAAAAAAAAAAAATGCTTCATCTATGTAGATGGCCTGTGCATAACAGCTCAAAACACTGGCTTTGTCCATGTTAAAAAATCCCTAAGCAAGGCACTAACTGGCCTAACTTTGTAGTATGCTGAAAGCCAATTATGCACCAACCCAGTGAAAACACAAGTATATGCCTTCCATCTGAAAAACCAGGAGAACAACCGCCAGATCAACATTACATGGTCCAGGATCCCACTATTCCACTGTTCAAACACAATTTACCTTGGATTCACCCTCAGTCGAACCCTCTCATTCAAAGAATACATTATGAAGAGAAAAGCGAAAGTGAGCACTCAAAACAACATTTTATATAAGCTCATCAACTCAAAATGGGGAGATAGCCCCTCAAGTAGGTGAACCAGTGTTCTGGCTCTCAGCTTTTCCTGTGCTGAGTATGCATGCCCTATATGAGAGATCTATACAAGCTAAGTGCCTTAAGCACATTCTGAACAATAGCTGCTGATGCATCACAGGATATCTGAAATCTACTATCCTAAGTAGTGGGCATGTCTACGTGAGATGCTACAGTGCTGTAGGAATAAGCTATAGTGATGTAGCATCAGTGAGCACGAACCATGACATTGATGCTATTGCACAGTTGATCGTTGCTACTGTGGTTTATGGTCAGTAACAATCCATGCTCTGCTGGGACTCCACTGTGTGGCAGAGCACTGAAGGTACCTGCCACTTTCAGGATGAGAAGCTAGTGGCCGGAAGGTGCCTGATGAGGGGAGCCATTTTGTATCTGGGGCTGCCCATATAAACAGGGCATTTTTGCTGCTAAAGGCCAGGCAACAACACTGCCTGGCTGCAGGGCTGCTGGTATCATCTGGAGGTAAGGGAGAAGTTGTAGGGGATGGTCAGGAGGCTCCTGGTCCTGGACATGACCTAAAATTGCACTCTGCTGGGAGTGGGTGGCCTGGTGGGGCTCTCAGTGGTGTGGGAGCCCCCAGGAAATGCCAGGCCAGTTACCACCGTGCTGAAAGGCAGGTAGGGGTGCCTTAACCCTAGTCCTCACCTTTGGGTGGGTTTGCGTACCATCAGAGGTAGCTGGGGCCATGCACAGCTGAGGCCGCCTGAGCCCTAAGGGGGTGTGGGACCCCAAGGGGGAGAGTGGGGCCAGGTACGGCTGAGGCCACCTGAGCCCTGTGGGGGTTTGAGGCCCCGATGGGGATAGTGGGGCCAGGTATGGCTGGGGCTGCCTGAGCCCACCAGGGAGCAAACCCCACCAAGCCTCAGTGAAGGGGGTCAAGATCAGTAGCCCCAAGTGAGGGGCTGAGTTGTGAAGCCCCAGTGAGGGGGTAGCTCCAAGTAAGGGGTGGAGATCTGGTAACCCCAAGTGAGGGGGCGGAGTTGTGGGACCCCAGTGAGGGGGGGTAGCCCTAGTGAAGGGAGTCAAGATAAGTAGCCGCAAGTAAGGGGTGGTGTGCTAGCCCCAAGGGAGGAGCAGAGTTGTGGAGTCCCAGTGAGGGGGTAGCCCTAGTAAGGGGGCAGAGGTCTGGATCCCCAAGGGAGTGGGGGGGGTGATGTTGAGCCCCAAGCAAGGGGAGTAGGCCCGGGTAAGCCTGCAGACACCTGAGGCTGAGATTTGGGCCAGGGGCTGAGTGAATGGGGGCTCAGCCCAAGAGCGATGGAGGCGAGTCCTGACCCCGGTAAGTCCTCCACTGCTGGGAGGCAGAGTGTGGGTCAAATGTAACATCCATAGTAGCACCAAAACCTGCTGCCCTGGCGGGGAGTGAGAGTCCCCTGTGAGACCCTGGGGAACCAGTCATGGTGTGAGGTACCCCAGCTCCTCACATCCAGGAAGGCAGACTCAGCAAGAGTGCAGGGCTAGTGAGTCCAGAGGTAGAGTGCCCCTCGACTGGCCCATGCTGGGGCCTGGACCAAGTTGGTCAAAAGGGCCAGAGGCCCACTGCGAGGGGCACCCAGACCTGTGGGCCTGGGAACCTGCCTGGCCTTTCAGGTGAGGCCAGGGCCTGTGTAGGGCTGAAGGTCCTGAGTGGGGACTACACCCAAGAGGGGAGCCAGCTACGAGGAGCTTGGCAGCCTGGATGAAGGCGTCATAGGCCGCCTGAGCAGAGGGTTCAAAGGAGGGTCCTGCCAAGAGGATTCTGGAGCCCAGTGTGGGGCTGGCGTGCTTGTTAACATCTGGATGCCATCTGCCTGCAGGGGAGAAATGGAGCTGCAAATAGCACCCCCTGGCATCGGGGCAAAAAAATGGGCAGCCTCCCGCCTTATTTAAAAGCTTATTAATTTTCCAGAAAGTCGTGGTGGGCAAGACAGGTGGGTGGCGTGCCCAGAGGCAAGTGGGAGGCCAGCGACAGCTGGCCTGAGACAAGCCCACTTTGCCACACTCTATAATGGTGGTTACTGCGCCGTCATTTCATACTTGCAAAGGGCACATGTAGACACACCCAGTGTGTACCTGCTGGCTGGCATTACTCTGCCTGACACCAGAAGAGCAGGGGCCAGCAGAATAGATTTCATAGACATTAAGGCTGGAAGGGACCTCGGAAGATCATCGTGTCCAGCCCCCTGCCCAAAGGGCAGGAAGTCAGCTGGGGTCATAGGATCCCAGCAAGATAAGCATCCAGTTTCATCTTGAAGGTGTTCAATGAAGGCGCTTGAACCACCTCCGGCGACAGACTGTTCCAGACCTTGGGGGCTCAGACAGTAAAGAAATTCTTCCTTATGTCCAGCCTGAAACGGTCTTGTAGTAGTTTATGACCATTTGACCTAGTTGTCATCCCTTGGGACGCTCTGGGGAACAAACGTTCCCCCAGATAGTGGTGGACAACCCTGATAAACTCATAGGTGGCCGTCAGATCACCCCTGAGCCTGCGCTTTTCCAGGCTAAAGAGCCCCAGGGCTCTCAGCCTGTCATCGTAGGGTCTGCTTCCCTGACCTCTGATCATGCGCATGGCTCTTCTCTGGACTCTCTCAAGCTTCTCCACATCCTTTTTGAACTGTGCAGCCCAAAACTGGATGCAATACTCCAGCTGCGGCCTCACCAAGGCCAAGTACAAGGGGAGAATGACATCCCAGGATTTGCTTGAGAAGCATCTATGGATGCAAGCCAGCGTTTTGGTCGCTTTACTAGCTGCAGCATCGCATTGCAGGCTCATTTTCATCTTGTGGTCAATGATGACCCCCAAGTCTCTTTCTTTCATAGTGCTAGCCAACATAGCACTGCCGAGCCTATAAGGATGCTGCAGGTTTTTCTTCCCAAGGTGGAGAACCTTGTATTTATAGGCATTGAACATCATCAGATTCTCAACCGCCCACTTGCTGAGCCTGTCCAGGTCAGCCTGGATCACCCGCCTGTCTTCTGGTGTGGATGCTTTTCCCCAAAGTTTGGTGTCATCGGTGAACTTGGCCAGTCCGCTTCTGACTCCAGTGTCCACATCATTAATGAAGAGGTTGAACAGTATGGGTCCAAGGACAGAGCCTTGGGTGACCCCACTGGTCACAGGACACCACGATGAGTTACTTCCATCAATTACTACCCTCTGGGTCTGACCCCGGAGCCAGTTTTCCAGCCAGTGGATCGTGGAGGACCCAAGGTGACAATTGGCCAGTTTCTCCAAGAGGAGATCACGGGATACCAGATCGAAGGCTTTTTCGAAGTCAAGATATATGACATCAAGCTCCTCTCCCTTGTCCAGGTGATAGGCCACTTGGTCGTAGAAGGAAATGAGATTGGTCAAGCAAGACCTACCCACAACAAACCCGTGCTGGCTATCCCTCAAGATGTTGGCGTCAGCCAATCCATGAAGGATGGCCTCTTTAATAAACTTTTCTAAGATCTTCCCCGGGATAGAAGTCAGGCTAATGGGCCTGTAGTTAGCCGGATCCACTTTCCTCCCTTTCTTGAAGATAGGCACCACATTGGCCTTTTTCCAGTCTTTGGGCACTACAACAGAACGCCAAGAGTTTTCAAAGATCCGTGCTAGAGGCTGGGCTATGGTGCTTGCCAGCTCCTTGAGTACCCTGGGGTGAAGATTGTCAGGGCTGGCTGACTTGAAGGTATCCAGCTTCTCAAGATGTTCCTTCACGAAGTCAGCATTAATGGAGGGTAGGGGATCACTCTCACCCGGACTTCTCTGTCCCGTAGCAGGCATGGGCATCCCATGGGACTGATGAAAGACCGACGCAAAGTACCTATTTAATAGGTTCGCTTTTTCCTGGGCATCAGTTGTCAGTTGCCCCATCTGGTTCAGCAGGGGTCCAGTGTTGCCCCTGCTTTTCCTCCAGCTCCCCACATATCTGAAAAAGACTTTTTATTGTCCTTGATGCTCAAAGCTAGCTGGAGTTCAGTTGCAGCCTTGGCTTTCCTGGTCTGCTCCCTACAGGACTGGACCAGTGCAGAATAATCCTCCTTGGAGGTGACTCCCATCCTCCATCCTTTGTAGGCCTTTCTTTTTAGCCTCAGGAGGTCTGCTAGGTCCCTGGAGAGCCAGGGGTGCTGCTGTGCCCTCTTGCTGCCTTTCCTCTGAGATGGAATAGACTTAGTTTGTGCATTGAGGATCGCTCCCTTGAGGAGCAACCACTCTTCTTGAACTCCCCTCTCCCTGGGGTCATGGTCCCTTAGGGCCTCACTGACAAGCCTCCTGAGCTTGTCAAAGTCGGCTTTCCTGAAGTCAAGGACTTCCGTGTTGCTGACTGACTTGCCAGCTTTTCGGTGGATGGTGAAGGTGATCAGCTCATGGTCACTGTCACCCAGCTTCCCGTCAATCACTAGGTCGCCGACTAGGTCATCCCCAGTAGCCAGTACCAGGTCGAGCAGCGCTTTGCCTCTCATTGGCCCATAGACTTCTTGAGTCAGGTAGAGGTCATCCACGCATGAGAGGAAGCTTTGCGACCTCTCGGATTTTGCTGAGCGATCCTCCCACGAGATGTCCGGGTAATTGAAGTCACCCATGACAACCATGGTCCTGGAGCATGCTGGCTCAGCCAATTCCCGGGCAAACTGCTGGTCAAGCTCAGGACTTTGGGTGGGAGGTCTGTAGTAGACTCCCACCATTGTGTCCCCTGTGCTGTGTTCCCCACGGATTTTAACCCAGAGGGTCTCCAGTCGTCCACCCTGGTCACCAATATCGGCTTGCTGGGACATGTAGCTTTCCTTAACATAGAGAGCTACACCCCCACCCCTTTTATCTACACGATCCCTCCTGTACAGGGTATAGCCATCTATACCTGTAGTCCAGTCATGGGTGGAGTCCCACCAGGTCTCCGTTATCCCTATGACATCATAATTATTTGCATTGAGCAGGAGGATGAGCTCCTCCTGCTTATTCCCCAAGCTCCTGGCATTTGTGTACAGGCAGGCAAGTGTCCCCTGGGGGGCTCCTTCCTTGCCCACAGATTTTACCAGGGCTGGGGCAGGGGTGGGCTCCTTTAAATGCCTTGACCCACTGGCTTTGAAGGATTGCTCAGTGGGCCACCAGTGGCTTTAGTCCCCCCATCCCCCAGCAGGCTTAGTTTAAAGCCCGGTGAAGCAGGTCAGCCAGTCTGGCTGAGAAAAGCCTCCTCCCTAGGGGAGAGAGGTGGAGGCCATCTCTTCTAGAATGATCGAGACAAACTAAAAATGTGAGACAACCACTGTATGACCATCCCATAGCACAGAAATATCTGAAATCACACAGGACCTCCCTCACTAGCACCTAACCTCTTGATGCTACACCCAAGGAGGCACAACTACAGATGTAGAACAAGAGGCTGAAGAAAACAACTGACAGTGAAAAAATGGCCATTCCAGTGGGCAAATCCTTGCCACCAGGGACTGATGAGCCATGGCAAAGGTGGCGATATCTCAACCACCGATGTACCTGAGTTGGACACTTTAAGCAAATAAAGAAAAATTGGGGCTATATCATTGATTCAACCACCTGTGACTGTAGCACAGAGCCTCACACTATACAACACTTGTTGCAATGCTCACTACTTGAAGGCACATGCACAACGGACAATTTTGTAAAGTACAATAAATTAGCACATGCCTGCATAACAGAATGGTCAAATATGATTTAGAGACACGAAAAGAAGCAGCACTTCCTGCTATGCACATGTGGCTTGGCAGCAGACACAACTGTTGGGATCATGGATCAGACCCCATCATGCCTCTATCTGAATGTCTGTCAGCAGGCTGATTTTCTGCAAAACTTTGGAATAAAGGCACAGAGGTTATAAAAATTTCAACTTGTGCAAAACATGGAAGCCTATCTTATGTAAACTTGTCTTAACAGGTACATATACATTTTGCTCTCAGATAGAGAACAACAGGCAGTTTTCAGATCTGGAAGTTAATCTTGGAGGCTGCTAGCTGCTATCTAATTATGTTCATCGGGTTATTTCAAATACTAAAAAAAACATTTCAAGCAGGGCATAAGAAAGTCAGAAGCCATTTGATGGTTGAGAAGAGAATAGGTTCCCTAGTTTCTGGTGTCTCCCACTTGTCTTTTTCTACATTATATGGTCTTTTTCAGTTAAGGAATAATTTGAAGTGTTCTGCCCAAATACAGAAAATACATGAGGTCCTTTAATAAGAACATCATGCAGATCTGATTATTTCTTCTGTTAGCTAAATATGAAAGTCTGACAGAATTAGAGTGCTCAGAAACTTTTCAGCTGACAAATAAATTTGCTGAAAAATACAGATTCAGATAAATCAATATTATTCAGAGGTTTGTGCCAAAGTCACTGACTACTTCTGGCTGAAAACAAAAATCCCAGGGAGAAAGACACACACACACACAAAACATTTTAATATACATGTGTGTATTTCAAAACGTATTAAACAAATGAAATATTTTTACTTTATTTCAGAATAATGCTTTTAGATTTTATCTGTATTTAATTTTATAAAAGGATAAAAATTGAAAAATTAAACAAAACAAAGGGAACATTTTGTGCTTGGGGTTGCTTTCAGTGAGAAAAATCAAAACATTTTGCATTTTCGGCTGAGCCAAAATTGAGTACAAAAATAAAATAAAATCAGTAAGGCACGCATCTCTAATCAGAACAAGACAATCTGCCCCTCCCAATATCCTTTGCTTGTAACCTGCCTGTTTTCATAAATGCCTTACTAATACTATGGCTATGGTTTTCCAACCATCATAAATAGTCATCTCACTTAGATATATCAGCATCTTCCCTCTGGCTGATGCTTCTTACGTTTGGTTCTATAATTTATGTGTTTACAGAGACAAGTAAGTGAGTTATCTCTGAGCTTGAGATTTGAGATTCAATGCTATTGTAGCCAAAACTTCCAATGAAATCAAAGTGAGTTTGCCCAAGGAAGGAAGGAACAGGTGCTGTGAGATTATTGCAGTGCCTACAACTTACTGGGGTTTTTAATTGAAAACACTCAGGTTTCTAATCCTTCTGTTAATATGCATGTTAAAATCTTTTTACTTGGTCAGTTTGAGCATTATGTCCACCAAGCTAATATAACCTAATTACAAGCAAGCAAAGATTCAGGATACTGTTTTTTTCTTTGCTTGCCAAAACAGCCAGTGACTGATTTAACCTTGCTGTAAAACACAGAGCTGCCTGTTCTAAAACTTCTCCAAATCAGATACCTCAGGTAGCCATAACTGAAACTGAAATGTTAGAGGGTAGTAATGGCGCAGTGTAGAGCTGGAGATTCCTTCCACACAGAGGGATACGAGGGGATCCGTCTCAATGATCTCGTCTTTTTTTTGTAAATTTCAGCTTTTTCAATTCAATATATTTTTTCTCCTGTATGTTATGCTAAGATCTATCTAACTTACCCAAGACAGAATAATCTTCCTAGATGGTAGGAAAAACTAATGGTCTACTCATCTACTAAATATGATTTTTTTTAATGCGGCTAATTATTAATTCTTAGAACCTGAGTGTAATTCTGGACCTTAAATTAATTTCCATAATGTTAAAGTTATTCAGTTTCAAAACCTAACTATTATATTACCCCTTGAAGGTGCTTGTTTAATTCATCCTGTCTTGTTCAAGAAGGATGCTGAAATCCTGATTGACACTTTCATTATTTCTTGGCTGAACTACTTTATAATGTACTTCATATTTTTGGTTTTTGTTTGTTTGTTTGTTTTCCCTATTCTTTGTGAAAAGTTGCAAAACGATCTAGACTTTAGCAGCCAACTTTCTATTCCATGTAGGCTCTGCTTCTTTAATTCACTAATTCATTGCCTTCCCTCATTACTTGTATGATAATGGATTATACGTATAAAGCCAAACTCATCCTCAGTGCAAGCCTGTTGACATCAATAGGCTTATATCAGGGATAAAATCTGCTGCAATCTTGATTGTGACATATGAGGCTGGCATTTCAGTCCTCAGTTTTTATTTGTTCATACAAACCCATCTTCCCATCAGGAAAAGAGATCGGCCTCCCATCAATCTAACAGATATCCTGTGGACCTTTACCTCATTCCTATACCTCTGTGATTTATATAGGGTGACAGAGCTATGCAACTATTCACATTTGTTGACTGAAAGGAATTTTGCCTCCACAAATTCTTGGGTTTTTTTGTGTATAGCTGTTTTCTCTGACACAGAGCTTATACTAAATTGTGCAATTTTGCACATACGCAAGTAAAGTCGAGGAAAATGCGTGACTGGAAACCCACCCAATTATTACTACTACAACTTATATCCTGTTTTTCCATCAAGTTTCTAAGCACATGGATTTATTTATATCATGGTGAATACTTCTCTATTGCACAATTTAAGGCATACACCAGGGAGTTTTCTTTTCCTTGATGCCTTACCCTTTCACCAGTTATACAATTCATGCTTTCAGCCTTCCTGCAATTTGCATTTCATGCTTCATTCACATCAATTGTTGGATTAATTTTGTCCTCTATAATTTTATGAATTTTTGAAAGTTCTTAATGTAATTGAACTGATTCCTCCAACCCTTATCTGAATCCAGGAATTATCAGAGAATACAAGCTGGCTATAATGTATTCAGAAGACTCACTATTACCAATGGGGCTGGATAACAGTTAAACACCATATCTTTAAAAAAATGTCATTTCAAAAGAGTCCCCTCAGCCACCTTCTGCTGAAATGAACTACTATACTTGTTTCATGTTGGAAAGCTGCACCACATGACTACTATGTTGCAAAATAAAGAGGAGGTGGAAATTCTAGATAAAAATCAAGTTTGCAAAAGCTAGTCAACTAGTTCATCCTTTTCCTTGGCAAGAGTTCATATTTCCCTACCATTCACATGCCTAACTAATTTTGGCTCCCTACAAAACACTGAAAGCACTGAAGGACCTATTCATAATCAAATGATTGTGCAGTTGTTACCTTCATAAGTAACTATTTCTGACCATTGCAAGTCCATTCATGTTATGTATATCTACTTGCCAGCAGAAATAAAAAATCCAAATAAATCCTATATGGGAATAAGCTACAGTTAACTTTTCTTTATTATGTTCACCCTGTTTTTGTTATTTGTAAAATGTACCTGCATATGTATATGAAGTTAAAAGAAAGAACTTAACGTTTCAAGATCCTTAGATGAATATGCTGTATAAATGCAGTTACATGACTGCTAGAATAAAGAATCTGTTTCAAAACTATTCTACTCACTTATTTAGATCTAAATGCAACATACTTTCAACAGAAGGTAATTTAACAGCACTGCATTTGTACAGGTGGCTTATCAAATGTATATGCTTCTCCTCCAGCTAGGAACTATTAAGGACTGCAGGTAATACACAAGCACATGATCAATCCTATTGCTTGGAAATGTGGAACAATTAACATATTTTATTGCATGCTCTTCTTTATTTAATTCCAGTATAAAGTTATGATCTGTAGCGCTTTGAAAAACAGCTGAGAGAATCAGCATGCTGTTCACCTAAAAAAGGATGTTCTTCCTCACTGATTATTTAGTTAAAGGGGATGAAAAATGAACTCAGATTTTCTTTATTTCTTTCATGGAAAGCACAATTCAACAAAATTTGAACACTTTTGTAGACCCTAGAGCCTTTAAGGAGACTCCTTCATGTAGCTGCAATAAATCTTATTTGGTGTTACTGCAGGGCTCTACATCCTTTAACTAACCAAAGTAGTTTCACTACATGCCTGCTCACTGAGAAAGAGTAGAAAACAATCTCTAGGCAAGGAAATATGAAAACAATGTCATTTTGGTATATGAAGAAAAAGGACAGAAAAGGCATATTCTGACTTAGAATACTCTCTCCCGATATCCAAAATAGCTCAATCACCTCGACCTTCCAACCACGTTCCTAAGTCAGTCTTTTTGAGTATGTCTGTACAGAGGGTTGAGATGGATGAGGTTGGAAATATGAAGGATGACAGATTTTGATTTATGTATAATATTCAGATGGTTGTTTGGTATGTGAGAAAGAAGTAAAAATGTGCTGCCATTTCAGTTCCTTCATATTTTTTTTTGTTTTAATTAATGAAAAACGGTACCTGTAATCTAGAAGATGGAGGTTTTTGTTTTTGTTTTTATTTCATTGCACTTGCATCTAAATACATGAACTAAAAACCATAAATAATAATAAACCAGTTAGTAAAATTTACTATTTTATAATACCACAGTACGTTTGCCCTTCCTATATATGCCATGTAATTGCTATTCCTCGGATATATTGTATGAACATAGGCACAAGAAGCAGTCATGTGATGATAATTCAGGCTTGGAGGTAAGGATGAAACTGTGAATATAAAACAACTATTTAAATGGATAAAAATCTTAGAGACATGTTGGCCATGAATTACACTTCTGGTGCACATATACCGTACTTGTATATACACTGTTCCTTTTGGTTAGCCACATCTGTTGTCATGGAGCTACTGTTACTGAGGGCTAGTTCTTATTTGGGTGATTATCTACATGGAACCATCTCTTGGTGACTGACAAGCATTTGTCTGTCTGCTTGAAGGTAGATAACAGGAATCCTATTTAAACAATAACTTCAGTTTGCCCTGCCCAAATGGGCAACTGATCTAGATGCTTTTATTGCAGAATATGACTTGCAGACATATACAACAAGGTCTACATAATTGCCCTAAAAGCCACAAAAATAGGGATACATTTTACTCCGTCAGATGCTTATAACTTACAACACATCTTTATAAAGTTGGATATCTTCTTAGATAATCTTTGAGAGAATATTGTCTAACCCTTAACCCTCCTAACATAGTCCTGAAAGATTTTCTCATGTTATGGTAATATGAGAATACTGTTACTATACCAACCAAGTAAATTTAGCTTCCCCTGGAGCTGAGTGAGGCTTGGGGAAGAAAACTAGGACATAAATGAATAGGTTCATGGAATTTGAACCCCTTTTGTTGGAATTTGGGATGATGCCCAAAGGTAATGGCAGCTTCTTGAAATGCTTTTAGGACAGCCTACCATCAAGGCCTAAATCTCACTTTCCCTTTAAGAAGATAACTGGTACTAAATGCTAATTTTCTTAGAAAGGAAGGAAAGGGAACAGATTGCTAAAGCTCACAGGAGTACCCCATCAACCTACTTTTAACTGTTTTGAGGTCTCAAGAGGAAACCAGGTCCTGGACTGGTTTAAAACATGAAATCAGCCCTATAAAGAATATAGCCACTGTACAATGAGAAAAGGGGGCCTTGGTTATGAACAGGGATCTGGGTTTTCTGTTCACTGTGGAAAAATGTGGATTTCTCCTTTAAATGAGACAAACACAGAATTTTTTTACTTCTAAAGAGAGAAACACAGATTTTCTCTTTAAAAGGAGAAAAACATGGGAAACGGCAGGTTCTCCTTGAAGGCTGGCAGAGATCCAGCCTGCAAGGGGTAGCTTGGGACTGGGGGAGCAGGAGGAGGGTAATTACTGGCAGAGTGTGCCACGTGCATGTATGTGTGCACACTCTGAGTAAGTCTATGGTGAAGGGCAGATTAAGGCCCCCACAGCGAGGGAAGGAGTAGGGCAGGGATAGACTAGAGACAATGCCCAGCCAGGCCATGTGTGGGACCTAGGCCAGGTTAGGAATGTGAGGCCTAGCTGTGGGAACAGGATGGAGCCACAGGCACCTTGTTTGGGGGGGGGGGGTGCACAGCTTTGCCCCCGCTGCTGCTGGCTGGGCAGGAGGTACCTTGCCATGGTGGTACAACTGGCATGGGCTTCCTGATGGCAGCACCAAGCCTGCCCGCCCACTCTGCTCTCCCATACTGGCTCCCATCCATGGGGCTGCAGAGGCCCCTGAGGGAGGAAAGCAGTGTGGGAAACCCTGATCCCACAGCAGGCAGCCCACATTCTCTATCCCTGCCCAACAGTCTCTGCTCTGACTGTGCCACCCATGGCGGGGGAGGCGGGGGGCAGGAAACAGACTCCGTGCTGCACTTCGTTCACAGCATCTACCACCTCCCATGAGTGGCAGCCAGGGCTTGGGTGCTGCTAGGGCAGACGGGGGGCTGTGGGCCCTGTCCTTAGTCCCATAGCCCTGGCAGCTGAGGGATCCCTCCAGTAGGACTGGAGGTTGGGGGGGCAGGAGCTGTGGGTCATGAGTGAAGGGCACCAGACATATGGGGGGGGGTAACAGGCTGTGGGTAGGGAATGAGAGGCACCGGCAGGGCCCAGGGGGGCTGTGGATTGAGAGTGAGGGACACTGGGAACTGTGGGTCAGAAGTGAGGAACACCATCATATCAGGGATGCTCAGTGCCACAAAGCAGCAAAGGACAAAGCTGCAGCTGGACCTATATCTTGGTGAGTGAAGGGGCAGGGAGAATTCTGATTTTGTATGATTCAAAGCCAAAATCAAATGCCAAAATATAGAGGTATTTAGAATTTGTTTTATTATAATGATTGAGTCACTGGTAGACTTCCACATTGCTTTAAAATTGTAAATATATCAATAAAACTATTGTTATCAACTAATACCTATGCATATAGTGGCATTTCATTTTAATCACAGAAAAATGTGGATTTGGGCGTTTTTAATCAGAGAATTTGCATTTTCATCAGAGAATTGATGATTTTTTAAACAGAGAAAACCAGGATCCCTGGTTATGAAGGTGAGGTGTGTCACAACCCAAGGGTGTGATTTTTGTTTGTGTGTGCTTCGGCACTGCTAAATTATTTCCCGCCACTCATAGCTTTCTTTGCAGGGCGCATTTCTAGGTTGCAAAAGAGAAATGCACGGTGCAAGGAGTTCCCGCCATTCGTATACAAGTTTGTGTCCCACTATTGGCCAGTTCTAAATTATTCCCACGTGGCGGCTAGCGATTGGCTTGCTAGCCATATAAGAGGCTTGAGCGGTTTCCGCCCAAGTTGGAGGACTCCGAGGAGAACCCCGCAAGGGAAGACTCGACAACCATCTGGAGGAGGAGAACTTCACATCTCGTGAAGATCTCTAAGCGCTGCGGAGCCTATCGGACCCAGAGTGTATCTCAAGAAGGCTATAGGGGTCTGATCAGCCTCTCGCCTCTCCCTGTCGCCGCCTGATCCCTCGACGTACCCTTCCCTGCTTGCAAGTTCCACGGAGCCTAGCAAACTTCGTGTGAGTGTATTCAGAGCTCTTTGTTTCGAGTTACTTTCTTTGGTTGACACGACGGGCTCGCGGTTTAGAGCTTTCAACCAGATTGGGCTAGAAGGTTCATGGGAAGGAACTCTAGTCCGCCTCTCTTCTTTTCTGTCTGTAACTGTAACTCAAGCAAGTTTTCCTGCCTGCACCATGACCATCTTCGGTGTAAGTAAAATAATCTTAAATCAACCACTAAGCGTCCGTGCCTAATTCTAGCGTGCCGCCTACCTTCCCTGACCCGGCGTGTCCGGGCTGCTGGCCACAGCCCGCCACGCAAAAAAAAAAAACCCCGAGGGCCTCGGACAGCTCCCGGCCCGCACAAGGTACAGATATTGTTGTCAGATAACAGTCCAGACTGGTTCAGGACTTGTCTGTAGTACAACAAGGCTGAGCTGAGTGGATGTACAAGACAGCTGGAGTCATGAACCAAGTAGAAAATCTCTTCCACTTGGCTTTACAAGTCAGACTAATTGAGGCATCCTGCTTTGAAGCAGAGCAGCCTGAACTTCAACTAAAGACATCCTTTTAGTGGGTAAGCCATACAGCATATAGCCTGTCAGATGTAACAGTGCTAAATCTGGGTTTAGAATCTGACTGTTTTCCTGTGACATTACATCAGTTAGAACATGTAAAGTGCTCAGAGACAAACTAAGAAACCCAAATACCAGAACTATTCAGGACAGGATATACTTTAACATCTCCTACCTCTCAACGTCCAGCAAAAGGTTTTGAAGGCCAAGAAAGCAGAGGATGACTGGAGGAATGACAGAAATATCAAAGTAGAGACCGCAGGCACAAAGTATCCACTTGTCACCGCAGATAAGAGTTAATTTCCTAAATACTTGGCATTTTCGACCTGTCTGAACATTGACAAGTTTTCCAAAGGGATTGACAAGACTGGCAGCATAGAGTGTTACCTTAGTTCTCTTAATGAATTGAGGCCCAGCTGGGGAGTAAAAGTACTTGCCTTTATCTATGCAGGTCAGTCCAAAGGCAGATAGAGCTAAGCGTGCTCTTTTCATCTAAGACTGTATGCAGATGCCAGAACTGGAAGTGTACCAGTGAGGTGGGGCTGGTCTCATATTGAGTGGGGTTACATTGGTGCTGACCACAAAATACAATGGTGGACTGGTGGGATCACTTGCTACTATGTCATCCAGATTTCCACAGAAGCCCTGTGAATTCTCCCAGAAATTATATTATTGTCCCTCATAATTTTAGATCCAAGACAGAGCTCCTTTCCTTTAATGCAGCACTGGTGATGGTCCAGATTATAACCCCGTTTCTTAATATTTCTCTGTTGGTTTTTTAAATATATAGAAAACCATCAAAAATATTAAGAAAAGGTGTGTATCAAAGATATATATGCTTTTTTGCATTCAAAAGGGTCTGTACACATGACTTTTTTAGAGGCCAACAAAAGACAAGCAAGGACCTGTCTATACAGGATCATAGTCATAGACAAAACATGACTGTTCATTTCTTAATTATCAGGAGCATAATACAAGTATCTCCACACCCTATAGGCTGGAATGACACTTGGATTTAACCCAACACTTTGTATGTGGACATGAGGCAGTTTAAAGCAAGTCAAATTACCCTGCAACAGATTTTAGGGTGTAAGCAAAATGTTAGACAACCAGGAGCAGCAATAATAACCTTACTAGCCAGTCACCTTACTAATTATTATTGGATAGCTGTTGTCTGAATCAATGTATGTCCATAACACATATAATCGCTTAAGATTTAATTCACAGATTTGCAAGTCCCTGGAATAAAGCTGTGAAAACAGAGGCATGAGAGCCAGAATCTACCCCTTTGGTGGCAGAGGCAGCAGCAAGGGCTGAGTGGGCAGCGGCTGCTGTTCATGTGCCTCCTCTAAGAGGGCACCCAGAGATGGTACCCTGATCTCCCACTACTTGTTATGCTATTGAGTGCAAAAAACCTACCCCCCAAAAAAACAAACAAACCCCAAACAAAAACAAAACAAAACCAAATGACAAACCACTTCCCCCCACCCACCCACCCCCTCCTAAATACAATTAAACATCAGGGCATCAGGTAACAGTTTATGTCTTATAAAGCTGAAATAGCACACAGTCACCAATAATCAACAAAAGAGGCACCATTTTTAACAGCAGACACAGGAACAAAATTCAGACCAAAAACAATTAAATGTGCAACCTACAATTCATCCTAGACCTGCAGCTTCATTTTCATTGTAAAGAACACATTAAGGTTTCAGTAAGGATAAATCAGAGACAGACAGCAAGGGAAGACAGCAACTAAAAATCTTTATTTCTGAAGAGTGAAAAGGTTGGTGAAAATGTGAATTTCACTATCAGTTCAGAATTTTGGTAGTTCAAAAGAGCTCCTTCGAACCTGAACTCTAGAGATATTAGCTGAGACAGATATACAACAAACCTTGTGGAGGATTTTAAAATATGAAAAGCATAAGGATTATATAGACTTGAACTATGAATAAGGTTGAAGTGCATTCAAGAAAGCAATAAAAACTAGTGAACCAGAAACGCCCTGTTCACTTATGATAAAATATCTAGTTAATACCAAAGAAAAGATTCAAATAGACTTGTTCTGGTTCTTTACAAAGTCACTATAAAATAATGCCTATATTCTTTGTATAAGTACTTTCACAAATAAAGAGTTTCTTTTCAAAAGGAGATTGGACTTGGTAAGTAAGCAGCTTAAACTCTAAGGAAAAATATATTAAAATTATTTCTGAACTTGCAGAAATGTTGAATTGCGGTCCAGAACCATAATCCAAAAACCAGGACAAAACGACAACAGCCAGTATTTCATGCTCTAGGAATGCAACTCTCCAAGTTTTACCACATAAGGCAAAAACCAAAAGGTTAATTTGATCTAAAATGTCAGTTAAAAAAAAATGTAATTAACACTGTAGCAGCAACAATCATTCCTTAGTCTTTCAGAGTCTTGCTCATTTCCTTGAACAGTGGGGAATTGGACAACCAGCCCATTCTGCTTTTACTGACAGCCTTGCTGCTGCAGTGAAAAAAAAATACATTAGACTAAATAGATTATAGGAATATAATGTGACGAGCCAAAATAAGTGATTAAAAAAGCATAAATGTGCTTTCACCTTAATTAGCTTTTACTTCATTTACACATAGTTAGGATCTACCTGGTTTGGAGAAGGGTGTCAGGAGATGCAGTAACTACTGTGTTTTGTTTGTGGAGGAATCTCAGGACTGTAAGATTCCAGTGAACTATGCAAGAAATAAAAACACATTCTAGCATCAAATTGGTGCAAGACTCAGCATTTCCCCATCTGTTACTAACTCAAAATGTGATCCTCATCAATTTTGAATGTGAAGCTAATTTTGATTTATCAGCCACTCTCTTACTCTTGTGCGAGAAAATTATTCTCCCTTTCCAACAAGTTATGTTAAAATGGAGACTTTGAATTTTGTATCCAAACAAGGCACATGCACTATTACTAATCAATTACAATAGACTTCACAATATTCTTGCCACCAAAATAGAGCTGGGAATCCTCCTTAACCTTTATTCAGCATGTGGCCTCACTGGGTGGATCCGAAAAATGTCATTGTTAAGTGCAGATAGAGAAATAATACTAAATTCACACAGATACACAATTGTAGTTTACCGAGTCATCTCCTGGTATAGCAGTCCCTCTTCTTTCCTGTGCCTCCACATTTGTGAAAGCTCATTAGCAAATCATTAAGAATGCCAGACATGTGACACAAACAAATTTGTTCTGGGAGAGGGGATCAGGGAGTCTGCCCTGGTAAACTACATAGGAAAACTTTCACACTTTCAAAAAAAAAAAAAGAAGATTGCTCAAAGAACATTCTGATAATTAAGAGAAAAGGTAAATCACCATTTTAGCACCACGTAAAAAAAAAGCAGATATACCTTTTAGCAATCCAAAGGTTAAAAGTAAAAATGAGTCCCCGGTCAGGTGAATTCCTGATGTATACAGTAGAGTGATAACAAGAAGAAATATTATAGCATATATTCAGTGCCTTCAGCAAGCACTGATTTAAGTTATTTAATGGTTCTTTACATCAATGGAAAGTCTTGTTTTTTTACTGCTGCTAGTATCAACAAAATGGAAGGAATTCTGGTAGTCTTTACTTTTTAAAGGTTTATTTATTTATTTTGTTAGATGAAATGCTATTTATTCAATATTTAGTTTACATCTATTTCAACTTAAAGAAATAATCTATTCATAATGGGCTCAGGGAAGTCAACAGCAAAATGTTTGAATTCCATGGGAACAGCACAGGTTCCAACAGGTCTAACTATTCATATTTCACAATTATTAGTAATACATTACATGGGAAAATAGATTATTTTAAGTATTGATGTCTAGAAGCACAAAGTAAGAAAAATGAATATTTAGGGGGCTTGCACCAGAAGACTTTGCTCAAGCCAGACTACTCGGGCAAGTCCCATAGATTGACTGCATAAGGAAAGACCACAGAAATGTCCTGATTGAGTTGTTCTGAGTATGACATGTGATGCTGGAAAAGGTTAGATTCAAAGAACTGTCACACTTTTGGTGTGTATTAGGAGAGTAGATCATTAAAAAGGAAAAGTATACCCAGAAACACCATTATGCTAAGCAGAGAAAAATATGGACTTTTTACTAGAAATGACTGGAGCTTACATATATATTTTTGATTATTTATTTTTTTACTTTTGTCAGTAAAATCGTCAATCTTGAGAAGAAAGTTATTTTCTTACTTACCCACCAGCTTGTACTAATTATCCTTCTTCTCATCTTTTACAGCAATATAAATCCATGGACTTCAAGAACGAACCAGCTGGATACCTGGGCACAATTTACCATTGAATATGTCAATAAAATTTAAATAAATACACACACACACACATCTTATTTTTATTTATATATTCAATATATAAAAAGTGGGGAGGAGGGGCAGGGAAATCACAAAAATGATTGAATTGATGTGTCCTTGTTTTTTTTCCCATTGTATTGTGCCACTTCTAACTGTTCTTTCCACATAATTTGTAAATATACTCTTGATTTGAAATTTGTCTCAATGCATATTTGAACTATTCAGCCATATTTACACAAAAAAAATGCTGTGTTGGGCAAAGGTGCCACATAGAGCACTCTGCTCTGTGCAGACTGCCTTCCAAATTTAAAGCTGTGTAGTCACATCCGAATGGCACCACAGGGGGGCAAATTAGCACAGGGTGGGTTTTATTATACTGTCAACCAGCAGTGCTAATTATCCTCCCTAAAGTGCCACACAGGTGCATCTACAGTGCACTGTGCTTGAGGGTGCTGCTGCTGAGCATAGCAAATTTACACGTAGATCTAGGCTAAAATAAACAAATGAGAAGTCAACATACAAAGGGGAGAAAGTTGTGAGAGCACCTGAGGAGTCATAGTTACTATAGAAACTACTTTGTTGCAATCCATATACTTAATGCATTATCTCACTTTGTCTCTAGTTTCCAAAAGGACAGAAACTGCAGTAGAAGGTCAGAAAAAAGGGAAACAAAAATAAACTACAAGATACCTAAAACCATTTAGAAACATCCAAATGTTTTAATTCAAAACCTTGTCAATTATACTGGGACTGTGAGGTGCAAAACATTCTCATGCTCAGAGCGGCAGTAATAGAAACTATTCTCTATCCTCCCATCCCAACACCTTTCTTATTTCTGCATTTCCATCTATTTTCCATTTTCTACCTCTAGGATCATATTCTAATCAGTAACCTTGTAAATTTCAAATAACATGGATATATTGTGTGTTTGGAATATATTTGAGGACAGAGCTGCAAGATTTACCGGCCAACACACATCCCTAATCAAGCAGGCTAATTAATTAATTGGAAACATCTAAATAAATTATTGGGGGGTGGGGGCTCTATATGAACAGAGAAAAGATCTCACATACACAAGCAAGAAGTTCAGTCCCATGGATCTTTGAAATTTAAAATGCATGACTGAGATACTACTAGTCAACCACAGGTGGCAGAATCTTGCTCAATGGGCGCATCTACACATGTGATTAATGTGCACGGATAAACTCTGGAGCTCATTGCTTCAGAATCTTTTTGCTCCTGGGCATGCTGTTTGAATGTGCACCCAGAAACAAATAACTCTGGAGCATATTGCTCTAGACTTTATTTGGGTGCAGCATGTGGAGCCCCATTGGAGCATCCCGGGCTGGCAGGGGACTTGGAGGATCAGCCTCTCAGCCCAGGGCTACTCCAACTGGGCTTCGTGACCTGCAGAGGGGCTGGCTAAGGCCTGAGGGTACTCCAGCACTGGGCTAGCTGGCAGGCAGCCTCTGCAATGAAACACCCTCGTGCCTCAGCCAGCCCCTGTAAATTCAAGTCTTAACCTGCTGTAGAGTTTATTAGTTTTGTGTGCCTGAATAGGGTGGCATGTGTAGATACTGAGACATTTACTGTACAGTTAAACTGCACAGTACGTCTCATGTAGTCACACCCAATGACAGCCAAATAACATCTTCTAGGTTTGTATCCTAAATTTACATATCATACCAGAAGTCTAAGAATGTTATACATGTTAGACAATCGCCTATCACAAAACTTCTAATGAGAACACGGTTCATTATTAGTGCCTTCAATCCAGATGAGCATTTAGAAAAGAAAAAGAATGATAAATATGTCCCTCAAAAACTTTCTCTCTACCTGCTTCCTATTCATCATCCAGCTTACTCAAATATTTGCTTCATGAAAGAACATATCTTAACATTGATGGGGTTTTATACCATTTATTATCCAAGTGCTGAAATACTAAATCAATTGCACACTCAGACTTTGGAAAATGAATGCATGTGTACCTAAATCTGTGTGTGTAAGCGCACACACACAGATTATCAGAAGTCTATGGCCATATCTGCCATTCTATTTCTGCATTCCCGTAACTGAATTGTAGATGCAGAGCTGAATAGCTGCTGTCTTCCAATATTCTCTTACCTGAGGAGGGTACAATACGCCAGAATACCACAGGCATTGGGTAACCTGGAAAATACCCTTGATCCTTCGAGTGGAATGATGGATTCTAGACATACCAGGGCTTACAAAAACAGTAGGGTGGTCTGCTCTGCCGCTCCTCACTGCTTCCAAGTTGCTGCTGAAAATCACTTTTCCTCTGCAAGTTCCTTATGCAACCCCAGCTCTTTTAGCTGCTGAATTGCCTAAAAGCAGGGGTTTTTTTAGTAACTAGTCAGTGACAGGCCAGATCCTGGCCCTGTAGTGACTTGTACCCACAGACACTTTCCCTTTGAGGATTGTTGATCAATTGTAATTCCATCCAAGGAATAAGCCCCAACTAAATTCTTCTGTTCCTCACACAAATTCCCTTCACCCTGGATCCAAGAACCATCCCACTAAAGACTTCCTTACAGATTATAGTACTGATCCCTCAGTGACTGTGTGCAACTTTCCTTTGCCACACCGTGTTACGTCTGAGCTGTGTGTTCTTGGGAACCCTGGCACAGGATGCAGTCTGTCTGGCTCACCCCCCCCCCCCTCCTCTACATAAATGAAACTGATTAAGATGCAGTGAGAGACACACCTAAGACCCTCAAGATAAGGGTGACAAGAGTGAAACAACTGCCCTAGGTGTCATTTGCATCTGAGATGAAACTAGATGACCATTCATTTACATGAGAGATGGAGAACAGAAAGCCTGAAGCAGAGACTGCAGTGAATTCTGGGACCAGAGAAGCAGGGGAGCACTGCATGATGGGGAATCTGTGCTCCAAATGCTAATCAACCCATGTTCACACACACCCAGCTCAGCATTTATCAGACCAGTTCTAATCTGGATTTACAAGGACTTTCCCCCCCCGACACACACACACAGCTCTAAGTTTAATAGGCATCTCGGGCCGTACATTCCCCGGTCCCACTATGGGAGGCCTATTTAAACTTGATTGACTAAAACTCAGTTGCCGGGTTAAGGAATGCTGAGGCAAGAGACCGAGTCCGAGGGGGTATGGGCAACATTTGAACAATGCTTAAGGTTCATCACAGCATCCAGCCCATTGGCACCCTAATCACAGGTGTTGTCATACTTTTCCCGAGACGACTGGTGGGAGTCCTCTCCACAAAAGGTTATGAGCACCCCAATAATTATCTTAAGTCTGTCAAAAGACTATAGTAAGATCTGGAAAAGTCATGCTAAGCTGAGGCTTGTTCACAACAAGTAAAAATCCAAAATCCTGATGCTGCAAGCTATCTATTGTTTCTGAAGAAACCATGAGATATCCCATCAATATATCTGCTATCCATAGGAATTTCAAGCTGGCTCCCGAGTATTTGGTTACTCCCTAATCTTAAGTGTTCCCTGATTGTCAATCAGTTTCTTGAGATGTTCCAAACCAGATAACCCCCTATCAATAGAAAAGACAATGATTTACACAATTAAGGATGCTTCGAAGCAGCTGAACTGAGGGTATAAAAATCTGTAAGTGTGTGTGCTGCAAAAGGAAAAGAGAAAGAAAGAAGAAGAAGAAGCAGGAGGAAAGAGGGAGAAAAGGAAAGAAGAAGAAAACTCCTGTGCTGACACCATCCCCTGTCATTCTTGGGACGCTGGAAGAACAGATCATCTCCCTTCAAGGACTGTGCCTGTCAGCTTTGCAGCCCGAGTACCTTGGACTGGTGAGATCCCAGCGCTCTCTCTCTCTTTTCACTGTAGGCATAAATTTCTGAACCTGAACTGTATTAGTTAAGCTCGAGCTAAGTTTCCCCAAATACATAGTGAAACCAGGGTAGTACTGTAATTGTTTGTGTTTGTTTTTCTTTTGCATGTCTATTACTACTAGTACCATTATATATTTCATATGCTTAGCAATAAATAACTTTTATAGTCAAACTGGTAGTAACTGGGTATATTTTTCCTTCTCTGCTTCTCTTTCCTTCTGTGCTCTGCAGCAACGCTTCTTTTACCTAAGCTAAAGATCCCTGTGAAGCCCAAAAATACTGTGGGGTCTACTCATCCAGAGGCCAAAGATTGGGACGTGCTGAGTTTGAAACACATAAGGGGATCAGCTTGTACAGGCTGATTGACCCAGTTTGACTCAGACGTGCCCTTATGAACTGAATGCTGGCCCATGAGGGTGTCAGCTGGACACCCAGCCAGATTCAGAGGTATTCGGTTTATCTGTGTGCTTGTGTCTGACTGCAATTTATTGTTGCTCTTATGAACTGATTCTTGGCATATGAGGGTGTCAGCCTGTCCATGCTGATCAACCCGGCCGGGTCAGGCATGTCACATTAATCTGTGTGTGTTTGTGTGTATGACTGATTTGGTGACTGGAGGAACCCAGTCCCATTGAAACTGAGTCCTGCAAGATAGCTTCACGGGGGGTGAGGGCTTGCAGAAGAGAGAGATACAGCTCCGTATAGTAACACAACCAGCACATTGACAGAATCACCAAGACCCTAGAAACTATCCCTAATAAATGAGCACACCCCAAAGTAATGGGCAAATCTGGTAACAACTGGTAAGCAAAATATAAGACGGGGCCTTTGAACAGAAAGACCTAGTCCTTTACATCTGCAGACTTAATGGACAAAAATTAAAAACAGACAAATGCATCCCTCAAACCTATGAACATTCATACTAATGAGGGTCTGCAGATTAGAAATACAAAGAGTTACTATAGAACATATGGAACATACGCAAGGTTACATAATTTCATGCTTTTATTAGGATCACCGTTTATTGGAGAAGCGCTGGTTTTCTGAATGCTCTTTATTGTAGAAAGAACATTCCCAAATAGTAGGAAGGACTGGTGTGACTTGGGCTAAATGGTCTCTTTTCAAGCCCCTCTTATTCTCGAGAACCACATTGTCTATTTGGATTCATACATTTACATGATACATGGGGACAGAACAGCACTGGGCACCAACTGCAAAAAATAGTTTCTACAGATTCACTGAAGTTAATTATATCACATGTCAAACAAACATATGGTCCAGGATGGAGACAGCCCATGGAGGTGAGTCATCTGGTCTGCAAACCTACTCCAGGCCATGGGACTTACTGATGCAGTGGCTGGATTCCCCACAGCTCTCTGAGCCATTCTTTCAGTGCAGCGCCAGAACCCAGGGAGTTAGCACTGCCTGCTCCTCCTGGCACTAAATTGATATTTTTAGTTGCTCCTGGCAATTAAACATTGGTGGAAGGGAAAAAGAAAAGTGAGAAAAGTGAAAAGAAAAGAAAAACTTAAAAAAAAAACAACCTGGCATCAGGGCAAACAGCAGTGGCGTTAATTTTCTGGGTTGTAGAGCTATGCCGTAACAATAGCTCTGGCAGCCACAGGGATTAATGCCACAACTGCCACGACCACCTGTCTGGCCCACAGAGAGCCCTGGCAATCAGGATTCACCCTGTGGGAACAAGTGAGTTTGACACTCCTGCTTTACATACTGCAGTTCTGTCAGGCATGTTTGCAAAACTGCAAAAGCAACCAAATATTGTACAGTATCCACTGGTAAATTAATTTTGAACTGAAAACTTCAGTACCCTCATAGGATACCTGATTTTGAGAGTTATGCTCATCAATTCTAAGAATAAGAACATACCACGTGTCACGGGCACACAATAAGAACAGCTTGAACTTAGAATTCCACATAATGAATACAGTCACTTGCAGAAACAATTCAACAAACAATTAAATAAACAGAAACATTCAAGAAAGTCACAATCTGTTCTCAGAATATTCACAGAGAAGGGCAAAACTGAAATAAATTATGCATTGCTAATTACTAGATGCACTCTAAATAAAAATAGAACTGAAACAAAATTGGGACAAAGCTATTGTATTACCAGAGATAAAAATGTGCTGATTGTTCTTCTGAAGCCATGTGGTTTCTAACAACTCTTTCAGTAAGGATTAAAGAAACCCCAAACTTTTGGAAATCATACCAGTTCTCACATTTCAGGGATTAAATCAACTAAGTTTGTCAGGAAAAAATGGTCTTTCATAATAGTATCTTTAGAGTTTCTTGGACTTTCCTCTGATATATCTGGTTCTGGGCAAAATTGGAGGCAAGATATAGGTTTGGCTTCATATAGCAATTCTCATGTTTCTGTGGTAATTTTAAGAAATTCCATGAGGACAAACATAACTTTATGATCATTATTAATTGATATGATGATCACAAGTGTAAAAGAAAAAAAATTGCACAAACCAAAAATCTTTACATATACAAAATTTGACTGTAATGTTCTTGAGCCTTCCTTCAAAGATGTCATGGAATCTGCAGTGCATTAGTGACTTTTTTTTCAGTTTAGTTGTCTTACAATGCAGATTTTACTCAGTATTTTATGTCCTAAAATTTAATATTGCCCTACAGCTTTCAAAGTAATTTGTAATCAACTCTCCATTTATAGGGTGTTTTTCCTTTATTTCACATGATTCCCTTATTCTTCTGAAGAATCAGGCTTTCTTCCCAACACATAAAATATCTGAATTCTTCAGAAGATATTTGCCAGCATTGATTTTTCCATGTTCATTATATTAATAGCATGACTATGCCTCTTTCTTTCAGATTCCCAGATGCCAATATTTTCACAACTAACCTAATGGTTTCTTAGTCCAGAAGTAGCCTCATTGTTCTATGGAAATGGTTCTCAACTTTTTTGGACTTAAAAACCTCAGTGGATTCATCATACCCTTCTATAACTCTTGTGAATTGAGTGGCACCCAATTTCAAAAACAAATTACAGTCTTTCTTCCCTGTAGAATGACTGGATAGTAAGAGTGAGAGATCAGCCAAGCAGGGACATGCCTGAGCCTCCACTTATCTGCTTATCTCCTCATACCTTGTGGCACCCGTGTTAAGAATCATGGATCTACAGGGTGAAGCTCCTATGTGCAGAAACTGAAAAAGAACAGCAAAACACAACTATCAAAACCTCTCTTAAATTAAATCTTAGAGCTGAACTAAACTTTGGAGGTTGACATCTTTTTATGTATAAATAGCAGCTAGACTTCAAAAAGTGGAAGGGAAGTGGTGCTGGCTCCTACCCTGGGTTCTTTAAGAAGCAGCTTGATGCCTACCTGACTGGGGTCAATTGAGCCCAGTTTTCCTCCTGCCCAGGCAGGGGGTCGGACTTGAAGATCTACAAGGTCCTTCTGACCCTACTTCTATGATTCTATGATAAGTATTGGGGGAAAAACATGTTATATAAATAGTAATTTAAATTCAGCTGTATTGACAACCCTTCAATGCTAGTTTTAAAAGAATAATTTAATACATGAGATAGCAGGATACTCCAAAAAATAATTTAAAATTCTACATTCAGGTGTAATATTTACTTTTAGATAAGTAATTTTCACCCTGTTGATTAGTTCAGTACATCATTCAGTTAAGGAATATAAACAGTACCTTGTGATTCAAGACAGACAGCTTTAATCTCAACTAATTATTGAGTGTTTGCTGTGACATTTCTGAGTAATTTCTACAGAGATAACTACATGATAATATACAAACACACTTGTAAATCATTTAAAATATCATATAAATCTGAGAATTCTGTGATAATCTTATGGACAGTGTGGAGGGGTATGCTCTGATTGTCTTGGCTTTCACCTCCTGCATCTATTCTGACTCTCGTCTGCCATGTCTTCATGATTGTTGATGTTATTAGTCGGGAGGTAATAATTACCACAGTAGGCTACCAACAATCCCTAACCCTTTTTCTCCAGTGGCCCTGCTGTCTCCTTTACTGACGCGTGGATTTAGGTCAATGCTCAAACCACAGTCTACTGTAATCAAGCGACACTCTTTATTGTCCTTTGAATACTGTCACACTCTTAACTATTACAAGAAAAAAAACAACTTTTTTTTTCCCCCCAAAATGCCTTTGGATATTCTTTTTTTTGTTGGAATACTAATTAGTCTGACTAATTTTTGGAGCCATGTTGAAATTTCTACTTTTTAATCTCTTTTGTGAGTATTTAAACATACTTCCCTGTTTTATCCACGAGTCCTCCCGGGAAGCAGTCAAAAAAAAAATCAGACAGGCGTCCTTACACGTTTGTTGTCTTTCATCTCTCACTTTCTCTATTTTTTTTCAGCATCTGCCCCTGCTTCTGCTTCTGACAACTCCTGTGTTTCTTGCGCCTGTGTCCTACTCATGGGCGACCCTGCTGTAAGTCACCCTTCTCTTCTGGACACACTTGGGTCCTGTCCTCATCTAGCCCCCTCTGACTTGCTGGACTGACCTCCCAGATCACCTCATCTCCACGATCCTCTCTCCATTCTTCACTCAGGAGGTGTTACGCCTCAGCTCTGTATTCTTGGGCAACCCTGGCACAGGATGCAGTCTGTCTGACTTACAAAGGACTCCCCCCCCTCCTCCCTCCCCTCCTCTACCTAAACGAAACTGATTCAGATGCAGTGAGAGATGCACCTAAAACTCTCCAGATAAGGGTGATAAGAGTGAACAACTGCCCTTGGTCTCATCTGCATCTGAGATGGAATCAGATGACCATTCATTTACATGAGATATGGAAAACAGAAAGCCTGAAGCAGAGACTGCAGTGAATTCTGGGACCAGAGAAGCAGGAGAGCGCTGCATGATGGGGAATCTGTGCTTCCAATGTTAATTAACCCATGTTCACACACACCCAGCTCAGCATTTATCAGACCAGTTCTAATCTGGATTTGCTAAGGACTTCCCCAATACCCCCAGACACACACACACAGCTCTAAGTTTAATAGGCATCTCGGGCCGTACATTCCCCGGTCCCACTACGGGAGGCCTATTTAAACTTGATTGACTAAAACTCGGTTGCCGGGTTAGGGAATGCTGAGGCAAGAGACTGAGTCAGAGGGGGTACGGACAACATTTGAACAATGGTTAAGGGTTCATCACAGCATCCAGCCTGCTGGAGCCCTAATCCCAGGTGTTGTCGTATCTTTCCCGAGACGACTGGTGGGAGTCCTCTCCACAAAAGGTTATGAGCACCCCAATAGTTGCTTTAAGTCTGTTAAAAGACTATAGTAAAATCTGGAAAAGTCATGCTAATCTGAGGCTTGTGCACAACAAGTAAAAATCCAAAATCCTGATACTGCAAGCTATCTATTGTTCCTGAAGAAACCATGAGATATCCCATCAGGATATCTGCCATCCATAGGAATCTCAAGCTGGCTCCCAAGTATTTGGGTTACTCCCTAATCTTAAGTGTTTCCTGATTATCAATCAGTTTCCTGAGATGGTCCAAACCAGATAACCCCTTGTCAATATAAAAGACAATGATTTACACTACTGAGGGCACTTCAAAGCAACTGAACTGAGGGTATAAAAATGTGTAAGTGTGTGTGCTTAAAAGAAAAAAAGAAAGAAGAAGAAGAAGCAGGAGGAAGGAGAAAGAAAGAAGAAGAAAAAAACTCCTGTGCTGACACCATCCCCTGTCGTTCTTGGGACGCTGGAAGAACAGATCGTCTCTCTCTTCAAGGATTGTGCTACGGACTGTGCCTATCAGCTTTGCAGCCTGGGTACCGTGGACTCGGTTAGATTCCCAGCGTTCTCTCTTCTTTCTAGGCATAAACTTCTGAACCTGACCTGTATCAGTTAAGCTTGAGCTAAGTTTCCCCAAATACTTAGTGAAACCAGGGTAGTATTGTCATTGTTTGTGTTTGTTTTTCTTTTGCATGTCTATTACTACTAGTACTATTATATATTCCATATGCTTAGCAATAAATAACTTTTATAGTCAAACTGGTAGTAATTGGGTATATTTTTCCTTCTCTGCTTCTTTTTCCTCCCGTGCTCTGCAGCAACGCTTCTTTTACCTATGCTAAAGATCCCTGTGAAGCCTAAATTATTGTGGGGTCTGCCCATCAAGAGGCCAAGATTGGGACGTGCTGAGTTTGAAACACATAAGGGGATCAGCTTGTACAGGCTGATTGACCCAGTTTGACTCAGACGTGCCCTTATGAACTGAATGCTGGCCCATGAGGGTGTCAGCTGGACACCCAGCCGGATTCAGAGGGATTCTGTTTACCTGTGTGCTTGTGTCTGACTGCATTTTATTGTTGCTCTTATGAACTGATTCTTGGCATATGAGGGTGTCAGCCTGCCCATGCTGATCAGCCCGGCCAGCTCAGGCGGGTCACGTTAATTTGTGTGTGTTTGTGTGTATGACTGATTTGGTGACTGGAGGAACCCAGTCCCATTGAAACTGAGTCCTGCAAGATAGCTCCACTGGGGGTGAGGGCTTGCAGAAGGGAGAAATACAGCTCCGTATAGTAACACAAGCAGCACATTGACAGAATCACTAAGACCCTAGAAACTATCCCTAATAAATGAGCACACCCCAAAGTAATGGGCAAATTTTGTAACAGAGGAGACACCTTCCTTTCTCCTCCCTGCCTCCCTGCTGTCTCCTGTGACTCTTTCATAGGCAGGGAGCATCAGCTTCTGAATCGCCTTTCTCCCAGCTTGATTGATTTCCCCGCCCCGGTGTCGTCCCATGCCAGTACTTCTTCACAGACAGTTATACAAGGAAGAAAAGAGATGAGAACTCATCAAATCTCTCAGTTTTAGCCACCCTAAACTTCTAAATGCTACTTTACTATCCTATCTCAACCATATCCCGAAAGCTCAGAATCTTCACCTAGTATGAAATAACCTATTTCCATTGATGTTAGTGAAGCTAGCTGATATCAGTAGCATAACTGAAGAAATGTAACTGGGGCAGCAGATCGGAGGGCCCACAAAAATAATAATCACCACTGGCACCAAGACAACTGGTGATGCCCCATGCATTGCAGCTACCATGGGTGTGGAGTTGCCCTGTTACACCTCTGGCTGCTTTCCAGCCTAGTTTCTGTGGAACAGGGAAAATATTTCAGTTTTCATCCCTAAATTTATCACTTGCTTCCCTAATGAGCCTTTCAACAAAGAGAAACTATCAACTTCCAGTTTCCTTCTCTTCAGAAAAATCATCCTCCTCCTTCCACAATCTCGTAATTTCTACAAGCATCTATTTTTTTTTTCTTCTAATTATATAAATAAGCTTGTGTGTCCCATTAGGTTTCTGATACTATAATTAAAACAGAGAAAATCTTGGAAACCTAATTTTATCCAGAAATTCAATATTGTAGTAAAATTTACAATGGCAAACCCTACAACACTTCTTTCTTCTTGCTATGTTTCGGACTTGGAAAGGTTTCCCTGTTCAACACTGGATATGTCACAATAATTGTTTATTCTTTCTATCTACTTATAGGTTTTTGCTCGAGTCTTACTGACATGGTATTATTTGAACCAGGTCCCATTTCTGCTAGAACACTTTCAAATCACTATTATCAATATTTACTACTGCCACCACCATTACACAAAATGTTTGAATATATATTTTTGAAGCAATTAGGTTGCTTAACCTAAACAGATCTTTCCACAAATCCAAGCCAGAGTTTCTTTAGTGAAGCCAACATCCTGGCTCTGAACTCTTAACCTTTCCCTTAAGAGATAAGCTTTAGAGGAATTTAAAAAAAAAAACCTTATTTCAGCCTTTCTTACAAAAGACTCTTTAGTACTTAAGAAAAAATGATGGCAAAATATCATCTCTGTTAAATTACTTTTTCAATAGTAGATGATTTATAGTTGATTAGGTAATTAAATCAAATACAAGTGGCTGAAAGTAAATCTATTTTTATCATCCCTGTAAATTAAAAGTTCCGCATCATAAAAAATCATGACCATCTTGAAAATGACTAGTCAAGTGCTTTTTATAGGCAAGCAGGATTTATTGTCAATTAACGTATTGAACTGTATAGTCAGCATAACCCTGTGCTCAAGACTTTTTAAATTATTGGCTTCCGCTATCAAGCTGCTCCATATCACAGTAATGAAATGTATCTAGCTATTCACATATTGAACAATTCCTTAGGTTGGGTTTATATCTCACTATAACAACATTTCATTTTATTATTATCTCCTATCCCTTGTAATGAATACAAATACATTCCTTTTTTCCATCATAGGTTTATCAATTTTCATTGATTTGCCTGTAATGAATACAGTTTGGGTAAAAAAATAAAATAAAATAAAGTAGAGAGATCATATCCATTAGAGTGTCTAAGTTTAGAAGTTTTTCTCTTCCCTGTTGCATTGTTTAATTTTTAAAAATCACCAGGAAACTAATTAAAAATAAACATGAATTTAGGTCCTCTGTGGAACTCAAAGTCTATGATTACTATCAAAAAAATGGTTTGGGGAGTCTTTACTTCTGGAAGATGTCTCCATTTTTTTCTTTTCTTCCTTGAAAAATTAAAAATGATACATTCTTATGAAGTATTTGTATTGCACATACATGGCCTGGTCAACCCCATTTAGTTTCAGTCAACAAAGGTCAACTTGAATAACAAAAATGAAGTTTATGGTGCAATGCGGAATTTTTAAAACAAGTTTTACATATTTTTGTATGACATGCATCATATGCGATGTACATGTATGCAAAACTAAAATGAACACTCACAGCTCATGCAGGAAACAAGTCCCATTGTACCTGGGCCCCAATTCAGAAAAGTACTTATGCTGTGATAAAAACTGTCCTTGGAAAGGAACAGACATAAGCACACTTCACTTTCTTCAATCTGAATTTTATGACTCTTAATACTATTTTTTAAAGCTTAGATAATGCTCTAGCAGAAAAGGAACATATAAATCTGCAAATTGACACATCAACTGTCTCTAGAAGTTTGATGCTGAATCTGAACTTTTTAATGAAAAGGGAAAAAAAGTGTTCTCCATTGTGACATTTTATTGCACTATAACCATTGCATCTGCTTATGTTTAGCAATTATATCATTATGTGATAATGTAATTTGATATAAAACAAAAGTAGTACAATAACACTCTGCCTTACATTCAGATGCAGAAAAAGTTCATGGAACTCATAAAGCCCAGTCTATTCATTTAAGGGTTACTGAGAGCAGCATTTGATCTACTGTATTTGTTCAGCAGAACAGAGTTGAATAATGTTGGTTAAAAGAAAAAACAAGTAGGAATTTGTAGGCACCAAAGTGTTATGTTACTTTAAAAAGAATGAAACTAATTTTAATAGGTAGAGGGCTTCACTTTGAAACAGATGTACAGATAATCCATTTTTTTGTTACACAGAAATGCACTTCAAACTGCCTCTCATAGTCATCCTACAGAATTCAGTGCCGCAGGAGATCATAGTCAAATACCGTAGCTGGATTTTAAGAGAGGATGGATAATTTTATGACCAATAATAAAAGAGCTATGCATGCTAGAACAATGGGAATCAAATATGTGTCATAGCATAAGCAGATCACTGATTATTTATTATTTCTATAACAGTACTACCCAAAGGCCCATACAGGGTTGCCGCTTCATCATATTAGAGTACTACAGATGCCACTCCTGGAGTGTGAAGGAGCTACTACATCCCTGCCCGCTGCCCCCCTCTGCCTTTTCCCAGGCTCTAAGACCTGCATAGAACCTTTTATTCATGTATGGTGATGAGCAGGAGTTAGTGATGTTCCAGGAAGGTGAGAAAACAGTACTCAGCATGACCCAGCGATTCACAGATTCATAGATTCATAGATGTTAGGGTCAGAAGGGACCTCAATAGATCATTGAGTCCGACCCCCTGCATAGGCAGGAAAGAGAGCTGGGTCTAGATGACCGTAGCTAGATGCATATCCAAATTCAACTACAAATGCAAAGCAAACTGAAGCTTCTGGTCATAGACCAAAATGTCTATTTTGCAAGAAAAAAGAAAAAAAAATGAGGAGGAAATGTAACAAGTCAAACACGTTTTTGCCAGATATAAGAAATAAAGATGCAGGACGCAGCTGCCCATATGAAAAGGGGCACCCAAGAACCGTGGCTGTTTAACTCAGCAAAATACAAACATTCCTTCACAGAAAAGTGCATGCAGAAGGATAGGACAATGACACCTCAGTAAAGCTGTAGAAGAAAGGGTAGTCTCTGTGCATTGCATACCAAGATCAGAAGTGGCCATACCCTTTAAATATTACCAGTAGTGGCTGAAATACTTTCCAAAGATACAGATGCTTCATGAATGAAACATATAAATTCTGAGAAGAGAGTGAATTACTTCAGAACCTACCACTCCCTTAAATAATAGGCTGAAATACGTAGTCTCTGTAGACAGCATTAGATTCACAGAAAAGGACTAAATAACTCCCAGATGTTTTCTTCTATTTTTTTTTTAAGATGAAAGCTTATAGGAGCTAGGGACATAAATGACACATAAACTGATATAAGTGATCAGAAACAAGTTCAAATTTGTAACACAACAGAAGTTCAGTGCGCATAAACCACTTTAAAAAATGGCTGAATCTGTTTTAATATAAACCAAGATGGATGTAGTATCATAGAATCATAGGGTGCCTGTACATGAGCCAGGAGGCTGCTCCAATGTGCTGTAATTACAGTGTGTCAGAGCAGACTCGATTAATTAAGTCTGCTTGAGTGTGGTAATTACTGCAGTGCAGCCAGCCTCCGCATCTCATGTATCAGTGTCCCTGTGCTACAAAATGGTGGCAGGGACAATTTAACTAAAGCTTGTTTGACAAACTTTAGATAAAGTGTCCCTGCCAGCATTTTTAAGCATGGAGACACTGAGACATGAGATGGTTTGGGTGCTTTAATCAGAGTGGCTCTAGGAGCCACTCTAATTAAAGCACCTCCCCCACCCCTGTGAGAATGTGTAAAAATTCCCATAGGAAGTTAGGTTTGGAAGGTACCTAAGGAGGTCATCTAGTCCAAACCCCTGCTCAATGTGGGACCATTCCAAACTAGATCATTCCAGCCAGGGCATCGTTGAGCTGAGCCTAAAAACCTCCAAGGTTGGAGATTCTACCACCTCTCTAGGAAATCTGTTCCAGTGTTTCACCACCCTCCTAGTGAGCAATTTTTTTTCCTGGTATCCAACCTAAACTTACCTTGCTGCAACATGAGACCTGTACTTGTTGTTCTGTCATCTGCCACCACTGAGAACTGTCGAGCTCCATTCTCTTTGGAACTACCTTTCAGGTAGTTAAAAGGATGCTGTCAAATCCCCTCTCAGTCTTCTCTTCTCCAAACTAAATAAAACCACTTCCCTCAGCCTTTCCTCAGAAGTCATGTGAACCAACCCCTGAACCATTTTCATTGATCTCAACTGGAGTCTCTCCAATTTGTCTGCATCCTTCTGTAAGGCCTTAGTGGGGGGGGGCCCAAAACTGGACACAGTACTCCAGATATGGCCTAACCAATGCAGAATAAAAGGGAATAATTACTTTTCTCAGTCTGCTAGCAACACTTCTACTAATACATCCCAGTATGCTGTAAGCCTTTTTGGCAAGAAGGACACAATGTTGACTCATTGTGACAGGGTGGCTGAAACACCCTGCCATGAGAATCTGAAGAATAAAACAAAGGAAATAAACGTAATGAGACATGCCAAGGAAACTGCTGTGAGCCAGGGAGGGAAAGACACTGCACCCCATCTAATTGGTCGAAGACTGTAGCAGTGCATGGAATTCTTCTGTCCTAAGTGCAGGACTTTGCACCTGTCCTTGTTGAACACCATGAGATACCTTTTAGTTCAATCCTCCAATTGTCTAGATCACTCCAAATCCTAGCCCTACCCTCCAGCTTATCTACTACTCCCCATAGCTTGGTTCCATCCACAAACTTTCTGAGGGTGAAATCCATCCCATCTTCCAGATCATTAATTAAGATGTTGAACAAAACCATCTCCAAGAAGAACCCCTGGGCTGACTCCACTTGATACCAGCTGCCAGCTAGACCTCGAGCTATTGATCACTACCCATTGAGCCCAGCAACCCAGCCAGGTTTCTATCTACTTTATAGTCCATTCATCCAACCCATACTTCCTCAGCTTCCTTGCAATATAGTTGTGAGAGACCATGTCAAAAGCCTTGCTAAAGCAAAGGTATATCATGTCCACTGCTTTCCTCTCGTGCACAGAGCCAGTCATCTCATCATAGAAGGCAACCAGTTTATTCAGGCATGACTTTCTCTTGGCAAATTCATGCTGAGTGTTCCTGATCAGTTTCTTCTCCTCCAAGTGTTTAGAAATGGATTCCTTGAGGACCTGCTCCATGACATTTCCAGGGACTGAGGTGAAGCTGACAGGTCTGTAGTTCCTTAGATCCTCCTTCTTCCCTTTCTTAAAGACCAAAATAATATTTACCCTTTTCCAGTAGTTTGGGACATCCCCCGATCATGACAAGTTTTTAACGATTATGTTCAGCAGCTCTGGAATCACATCAGCCAATTCCCTTAGCAGCCTTGGGTGCATTGTATCTGGCCCCATGGACTTGTACAGAGTTCTTTTTCTTCTGCTCTCCTTCCTTCCTTTTGTCAGGATCCCAAACTCGATCATCTCATAGTCATCAGACTTAACTGATTTAGGTTAAACCGGTTTATTGAACTTTTGTCCCAGATCCCCTCCAAATTCAAGTTAACTAACAGTCCACCAGCATCCTAGAATGTTTTGCACATCCCCTGCAGTCCTCTGCCCCTCCTCTCACCCCCAGCAAAGTGGGTGGGCTAGCTTTGGTCCAAACTGCCTGCTCAAGCCGAGCAAGAAGGCATGTTCTAGCACTGTCCATCTTCTCATCTGGGACATTGAAGACACGTGGCTGTGTTTCTGGAGTCAAAAGTGAATGTCTGTTCACTTGCTTATCAGTTCAATCTATGCAGCTTAGACTAACCTGCAAAGATTTAATCGGCAGCAGGGGCAGCAACAGCTGATCCCCCGAAGGTAAGTGGGGCGGAGGGACCCGGCACAGCTGAGCCAGATCCGGAGGGGAAGCCCCCCAGGTCCCATATAGCTGAGCCGGTAGGGAGCCGCACTCCCGAGCCACACAGCACTAACAGAGGGCGCAAACAGGGTGGGTTCTGTAAGAGCGCGCCAGCGTTTGCACAGGCGTTCGCGCCGGCGGGCGGGTAGGAAGGGCCAGGAGAGAGACTCCTGTATAGGTAGGGCGTAGACACCACTCAGATCTACAAAAAGCAGCTTATAGAATGGTGTTGACAAGTGTCATGACCCAAAGGTCTGATTTTTTGTGTGTGCTTCGGCACTAAAAATTATCCCCGTGGGTTTACGGCTTCATTGAACGGAGGAGTTCTGCTGCGCAGAGAACCCGCGTGCAAAGGAGTGTTCCTGCCACTTTGCAGCTGTCTTTGCAGAGTGCATTTCCTTTGCAACACAGAAATGCACGGTGCAAAGGAGTTCCCGCTCGTCATATGCAAATTCGTGTCCCGTTATTGGCTAGTGCTAAATTATTCACACATGGCAGCTAGCGATTGGCCTGCTAGCTGTATAAGAGGCTTGAGCAGTTTCTGCCCAAGCCGAAGAGGACTCCACATCCATCTCGTGGGGACTCTGGGTGTACGCGACAGGGTAATAGAAACCCTGTGCGTTGCTCAGAGGAGTTTGGCGGCCTGATCCACCGCCCACCTCTTCCCATCTTCGAACGGAGCCTACTATAAGACGTAACGACGAGTTTTATGCGCGCTTGTCCTGGATATCCAGAGTTCTGTCTACGTGGAGCCTAGCAAACTCCACGTGATTGTTCGTGTTCTGTCTGTGTGGAGCCTAGCAAACTCCACGTGTGTTCGTGTTTTCTGTTGTAACCACAACTCAAGCAAGTTCTCAGCCTGCACCGTGACCATCTCGGTGTAAGTAAACAATCTTAAAATCAACCGTTACGTGTCTGTGCCTAATTCTAGCTCGGCGCCCGCCCTCTCTGACCTGGCCTGCAAGGGCTGCCGGCCACAGCCCGCATGCAGAGCGACGAAAAGGGCCCGGGGTCTGACCCGGCCCACACAACAAGGAGTGCTTCTACGGCCTATGCCCAGTGGGCCAAGCCCACCCGGGGCTGGTCTGAGGCCTCCACCCAGACCGAGGCCATGGGGGAGCTGATGTTCCCCCTACCTCCTGGCCTGCGGGGGATCCCCAGCAGGGTCAGGGGGGCAGAGATTGGGGGCCCCCACACTTCTCCGGCAGGAGCCCGTCTTAGGACTCTGGAGGCGCAGGTGAGGGAGCTCCGGGAGGAGGTTAGCAGGCTGAGGGGTATCAGGGAGGCGGAGGATGAAATTGATGGCTATTTCTTTTCCCTGCAGGACCAGGCACCTAAGGAAGAAGCAGCCCAGGGAATGCCCTCCACAGCAGAGTGGTGGACGGTCACCTCCAGGACCGGAGCTGCTTGCAGCGAACAGGTACCGGTTCCTCCAGGCCGACTGGAGAACAGGTACGAGGCCCTGGAGACCCTGCAGGAGATGGAAGGAGAGGAGGAAACCCTTGGGCAGGAAGCAACACCACATTCTCCATGCTCCGAACAGGTCAAGAGATCCAAGCGGACCCAGAGGAGGAGGCGACGAGTGCTCGTCATAGGCGACTCCATCCTGAGAGGTACAGAAAGGCCCATCTGTCACCAGGACCCCTCTACATGAGAGGTATACTGCCTGCCCGGAGCAAAGATTCAGGATGTGACGGAAGTAATCCAGGCCAGGATCAAGCCCACCGATTACTACCCCGTGCTCCTAGTCCATGTGGGTACTAATGATGCGGCCAGGAGAACCCCCGATCACCTGATGGTGGACTACAGTGCTCTGGGCAGTGTGCTGAGGGAGTTCGGTGCACAGGTGGTATTCTCTTCCATCCTACCAGTGAACGGACGTGGAAGACGGCAGGAGAACTGCATCAGAGAGACCAACTGGCGGCTTCGGCAGTGGTGTCTCGAGGCAGGCTTAGGTTTCCTGGACAACGACCCACACATTATGACGAGGGACATGCTCAGTTGGGATGGGCTTCACCTGTCCCCCAAAGGTAAGCATGTATTTTCTTCTAGGTTAAAGGATCTCCTCCAGCAGGCTTTAAACTAGGCTCATCAGGGGGAGGGGAAGATGAGGGTGGGGGAAGCTGTGGACCACCAAACCATGTGGCACCCACAAGGACAGCCCAGCCTGAAGAAGGAGAACATTGGGAACCTGTAAGCCATGGGGCGGTCAGCACTACAGCACAGGTAAGCAACGAGAAGGTAAGAAATAAGGGGCCCCTTGGGATTCGGAGCGGGGGGGCAGCAAAGGCACCAGTAGCAGGGCTCAAGTGCCTATATACTAATGCTAGGAGCATGGGGAACAAGCAGGATGAACTAGCGCTCCTGCTTGCACAAAACACCTATGACTTAGTAGGGCTAACAGAAACCTGGTGGGATTTGTCCCATGACTGGGCGGTACATATTGAGGGTTATAGATTGTACAGAAAGGACAGGGTGGGGAAAAAAGGGGGTGGGGTTGCGCTCTTTGTAAATGAGCAATATACATCAACCCTCATCAAGACAGAATCAAAGGATGAGGAAGTAGAAGGATTGTGGGTTAGACTACATGGGGGGCAAGGAGAAAGGGATTCAGTGGTAGGGGTCTGCTACAGACCTCCACACCAAGGGGAAGAAATAGATTCGGGGCTCCTGAGGCAGCTCTCAGAGACCATAAAAGCTAAAGAGGCGGTAGTCATAGGGGACCTAAACTACCCAGACATCTGCTGGGAGACGCAGGCAGCAAATTCCGACCGTTCACGCAGGTTTCTAACCTGTGTACAGGACCTCCACCTGATGCAGGAGGTACACGGTCCCACTAGGGGGAATGCCATACTGGATTTGGTATTGGCAACGGGGGATGACATGGTAGGGGACCTACAGATTGGTAGCCATCTGGGGGACAGTGATCACCTATAATAGAATTCTTCATAAGACGTCGAGTGGGTAAGGTAACTAGTAGGGTGAAAGTGCTAGACTTTAGGAAAGCTGATTTCAATGAACTCAGGCGATTAGTCAAGGATGCACTGCAGAGTAGGAGTTTTGAAGTGACGGGAGCCCAAGAAGGGTGGCTGTACCTTAAGGAAACGATCCTTCAGGCACAAAGCGAGACGATCCTGATGTGAGGAAAAAGAGGGAAAGGGGCCAGGAGGCTTCCTTGGATGACCAGAGAAATCGAGGCAGCCTAAGGGCCAAAAGGGGAGCACATAAAAAGTGGAAACAGGGAGAGATCACCAAAGACGAATATACCTCCTCTGCTTGCACTTGTAGGGAGGCAGTTAGACGGGCCAAAGCTACCATGGAGCTGAGGATGGCATCCCAAGTAAAGGACAACAAGAAATTGTTTTTTAGATATGTAGGGAGTAAAAGGAAGGCCCAGGGAGGAATAGGACCCCTGCTAAATGGGCAGAAACAATTGGTGACGGACAGGGGGGACAAGGCTGAACTCCTCAACGAGTTCTTTGCCTCAGTGTTCCTAAGTGAGGGGCACGACAAGTCTCTCACTGGGGTTGTAGAGAGGCAGCAGCAAGGCACCAGACTTCCATGCGTAGACCCTGAGATGGTGCAGAGTCACTTGGAGGAACTGGATGCCTTTAAGTCGGCAGGCCCGGATGAGTTCCATCCAAGGGTGCTGAAGGCACTGGCCGACGTCATTGCGCAGCCACTGGCAGGAATATTTGAATGTTCGTGGCGCACGGGCCAAGTCCCAGAGGACTGGAAAAGGGCCAATATGGTCCCCATTTTCAAGAAGGGGAGGAAGGAGGACCCGGGCAACTATAGACCTGTCAGTCTCACCTCCATCCTTGGCAAAGTCTTTGAAAAAATTATCAAGGCTCACATTTGCGAGAGCCTGGCAGGACAAATTATGCTGAGGGGAAACCAGCATGGGTTTGTAGCAGGCAGATCGTGTCTGACTAATCTAGTCTCTTTTTATGACCAGGTTACGAAACGCCTGGACACAGGAGGAGGGGTTGATGTCGTATACTTAGACTTCAAGAAGGCCTTTGATACGGTATCCCACCCCATACTGGTGAACAAGTTAAGAGGCTGTGACTTGGATGACTACACAGTCCGGTGGGTGGTGAATTGGCTAGAGGGTCGCACCCAGAGAGTCGTGGTGGATGGGTCAGTTTCGACCTGGAAGGGTGTGGGCAGTGGGGTCCCGCAGGGCTCGGTCCTTGGACCAATACTCTTTAATGTCTTCATCAGTGACTTGGACGAGGGAGTGAAATGTACTCTGTCCAAGTTTGCAGATGACACAAAGCTATGGGGGGATGTAGACACGCCAGAGGGCAGGGAACAGCTGCAAGCAGACCTGGACAGGTTGGACAAGTGGGCAGAAAACAACAGAATGCAGTTCAACAAGGAGAAATGCGAAGTGCTGCACCTAGGGAGGAAAAAAGGGGCTCCTGGGGGTTACAAGAAATAATGGTCACAAGCTAGCAGAGAGCAGATTTAGACTGGACATTAGGAAGAACTTCTTCACACTTAGAGTGGCCAAGGTATGGAATGGGCTCCCAAGGGAGGTGGTGCTCTCCCCTACCCTGGGGGTCTTCAAGAGGAGGTTATATAAGCATCTAGCTGGGGTCATCTAGACCCAGCACTCTTTCCTGCCTATGCAGTGGGTCGGACTCGATGATCTATTGAGTTCCCTTCCGACCCTAACATCTATGAATCTATGATTCAGGCTTGGGCTATTTGACTATCTGTAACTAGCCATAGTGACAAACTGGTTCCTTCTGTTCCTACTGCACTTTTTGTTTCTTAGGAGATTCTCTTCTAGAAAAGTTTGATGTGTAATATTCAGAAGAACCTCATTAAATATAGCTTAAACTACTCTTTGCAATACAAGCTTAGTTAGAAATTCCAAACCCAATTGAAAGTCAATGTAAGTTAACTGCCCTACATCATTTGAAAATCTGAGCTGTAAGCATTTCAATTGTTTCATCAAGCTTTAATCAAATTATTTCATAGTGGGGTAAGGCCTTATCTCCTGTCATTTCATTTGCTTCACCAAGCTATCAATGCTATTTTTAATAAACAGACAAGAGATTTAATTTTAGGAGGTGAAAGAGTCTGTTTGTATTCATGCAAGTATTTCATACAATATCAAACTAGTTGGAATTGCCCAAAGTACACTAGCACAAGTGCAGTCCCCAAAGCAGGTAAGAATCCTCACCCTTACCCTCTGTGCTTAGAGGCGTGCCCCTTTTCTTCCCCTTTTCCCTCTCCCCCACCTTCTGCTACTGTTTTCTTTGATATTCTGGGGTAGATGCTTCATCTGGACACAAATGAAACTCCATCTCCCCATCTCCTCTCACCCAATTCCAACTATTATTTTCCTAGAATTAAATGGAATTCTCTCTTCCACCCCTCCTTTGTTCCTGAACATAGTTCTCCAAAGTAGTAGCCTGTGATTTCATTACACAATCTCCCCAGTTCTGCTTGTGGTGTTCAACTTGCACTGGGAAGAGTAGTCAGCTGAATTTATGATCCATATGCTGTGTTCTAACAGACACTGGTGATTCCTGCATGCCCATGCAAGGTCACAGAGAGTGCCATATTTTTACAAGGCCCCAAACTTGCAAAATCTAGTTGCTTTGAGACCCTTAAATTCACAGCTTGTTCAAGCTTTATTATACTACTGTAAACAAAAGAGCTAAAAATATATGCTAAAACAGAGGTTGGCAACCTACGGCTGCCAGGCTGGATCCTGTCTGTGGAGCTGAGGCTTTGGCAGCATTGGGTGGCTGGGGCTTCAGTTGCACTGCACCTGTCAGAGCCAGGTGACTGGGCAGTGGGGTGAAGCAGTGGTGGTAACAGTAGCCAGGTCCTAGTACCAGCTGACCTCTGGTGCAAGCTGAGTCAGTCCAGCCCAAAACGCAAATGCTTGCTGACTGCTATACTAAAATACTTAGAAAAATGCTTAGAAAAAAAATTGGACTCCTCTGCACTGTGCGCACAGTGCTGCAGACACAATATCATCTATGCCCAGCACACCCCTCCACCTTCAAACACTTTATAAGACACCTCAATAAAAGAACTTCTCAAATCTCTTCATTTTAAATCGATAACCTTCAAGCTTCCATGGTCTCCTTTGAGACCAAGTAAATAAAACTGAGGAAAGGCTGAAGGGGAGTTGAAAAGTGAATGGAGTCAACTGAAACTCAAACAACAAAGAGAGAAATTGTGTAATAAAAACACACACAGAAAAGAAGAGTGAAAACCGTGTTTAAATATTATGCAGCACCTGAAAGAAGATTAAAGCCTTTGGAAAATCAGCACCACTGATACAATATTTAGGGTTCTGGATCAGGAAGAGGTGATCAATACACTGGAACTTTATGGAAAAGTCTAAGCAGAGACAGTGAGGGAACATATTTGCATAGAAAGCTAGTGAATTATCTGCTGGCACACTCAAAGCAGAGGATGTAAAATGCAAAGAAAATGAGGATCGCATTAGAGAGAGCCTGTCTAGGAGGGCAGGACACTGCATGCAAACAAAAAAACAGAATAAAAATGGGAAGAAGCCAAACTCCTGTTTTCCCTTCTCACATGTGAGCCCTGTTACCTATGGCACAAAATAAGAATTAATCTGAGATTGGGGGAAAAAAGCAATTCTTTAATTCAATGTACTTACATCAATCCTCCATCTTACCAGACTGAAGGTAATCTAAAGTTGAGAGCCACATTTTCCAGTAGCATAAGCAGCACACAGACCTTGGACAAAGCAAAAGAGACAAAGAAGCAGAAGGTTGGCTCACTGGACCCATCTAGTTTGCTTTAAAATAAGTTGTTAAGCCACACAGCAGAAATCAAGTCTATTCGTGTTGCATACATATAAAACTTTGATGAAAAATGTATCATAGCCTTTCAAGGGTATATTTGTCCCCTCACTCATGTGCAAGCGTTGATAAGTATCCTCTCACGTACATTGGTATGAAAGAGGAGAAATTCCTGTGAAAACAATAAAGAGGCACGTGCAGAACTCATTTAACTAAAAATTCCTATAGAAAGAGAACAGCAAGTGCATTTTATTCTTGGGCTTTTATTCCTTCATGCAGAAAGAAAATCTCTTACAAATTTCATACCCAGCAAAGATATATTTGTGTTGAGATAGCATCCAAAGATTTCTGTCAGGATCTAGGCTTTATTTTGTGCAACTTAAAATGACACTGTCACCACCCACAAATCTTTATACAGTACTATAAGGCTTTAGTCCTGCAATAAACTAGATAGGAAAGTCCCTGTTTCCCATGCAAAATCAACTGTCATTTTACATATTTATTTGTGGCAATATTGAACCCAAAATGTCCCCTAGTGAATATATACACCATTGTTTTATTTGATTGACTTGAAAGTTCATCCTTCCCGAACCAATAAAATGTTCCAAATGGCAAGAGGAAACAAATACCTGTGACAGATAAATTGTTTATGAGTAGTCTTCCCATGGTAGAAGTGTTTCTACCAAAAATGCATCTGCAAAAGTGGAAGCCCCTCTGGTGCCTTTTAAGAGACACTTAACTGCTTTGGGGGGTTGAGAAAATCTTCATTGGCAGGCAGCCCACTTACAAGAAAGAATGCAAAATTAAATCCTTTTCAGTCAGATGATTATTCTTGAAGCACAATGGTAGTGGAAAGGAGATGGATGCCACCAGCATTATTGTCCATAATCACTCACAGTGGCATGGTGATACTTCAGCACAGAAGCAAAATATCAGCTACTGCTTCTGGTCAGCCTAAAGGCCAGGTACAGACATTACGCTTTTACCAGTATGCGTGATGAGAAACCAATTTATATCCATAACAGAACAGAAATTCAGCATACAAAACTAGTCTCTATCCATAACAGAAAAGAAGTTTGGCACATGCCAGCTGGTTTAAAAAGGCCAGAACCCAGTATAAGATCTGCGCCCCCTGCAAAAGGTGTGTTCTGTTCACTACCAGTCTGAACTATCCTGCTTACAGAAAACTGTGTAACTTAGATCAATTTTGCCTTCTGCTTTTTGAATGTGTGTGTCTAGCCAAAGCATTTGTACTGGCTGATTCTAGCAATAAATTCACAAAAGGACAACTGGATTACAAAGGCCAGCTATATACGGAAGAAATTAAAGACCTACAGCAATTTTGGGGATGTGCCTTTATGGTGCCTTGCATTATGGGGAACAGAAGGGAAGGGGTTAAGGGTGAGATGGAGAGAGAGAGGATTCTGGTCCATCGGGTTTCTTTCAAACACACACGCTGCTCTCATACATTCTAGACATTACACTGCTGTAATTCCACTGAAGCTGAATTACTTTGACTTCATAACCTGTGAACATGAAACAGGATTTGAGGTCTTTATTGGGTTCAAAATGGGATCATACAATCCTGCAGAAGTTATCACACAATCTGCACAGAAGTTATACACTTGGCAATGCCAGCCACATTGTGAAGCAAACGAAACATTATGTTTAAACAAACAGCCCTGGACATTCTGTTAAATTTCTAATAAGGAGGATTTTCACATTTTTCACAGTAGACCACCAGCATAACAAACATGTATTGTAATAGGTAGCCTGGTATTGCTCTTGGTTTTTGATGCATCTATGAAGAACCGAAGTAGAACAAAAGGGAAAAGGAACGGAGGAGCCTGAATTTAGCCTTTCTAATGCAAGGAGACCCCCTCAGGAGGTAGAGAGAGGTGGAATCTTGCCCTACCTTTACTTTAACCTACTGTCATTGGTTTAAGTGATGTCTACATCTTTGATACCCTAGAGTATGAATGTCCTTGCTTGTCTGAGTTAAGATATATTTGTTTCTGTGGAAGTGAGATAAGCTAGTGTGTTGTGCCCAAAGGGAACGTATGAAGTATGCATGGTAGCGACAATGCTGAGAAGGGAGATTGACTAGGAGTGCATGTGTCTAGGAGAAGAAGACAAGCTTAGAAACCAAGCTACAGCTATTAATACTCTACAGAAAAAGAGGAAACAAGGGGGGATAAATAAGTGTGAAAAAGAGTAGATTTTTCTTTAATCACCTAAGCTGATTTTCTGGACAACTAGTCAGAGCAAGATGTTCTAAACTGTGTATGATGAAACTGAATTCTTGAGTATTTCCCCCACAATGATGACAGTGATTATGACCAGGTATGTCTAAGCTTATCAGAAAGAGCCTCAGATTTCTGTTTACATTTATTGCTGCCTCTTTCAGTCAACTCAGTGGACTGATGGAGCAACATCATCATAGCAGTGAGTATGTTTCTCTAAATATAGGCAGGATTAGATTTTATTTAGATCCAGAAAAATCCTAGCCCAAAATGTACAAGGTGTCCAGTTAATTGTTAACTCAGTGCACCTCAATTCAGAATGCCAAGAATGTATAAAAGATGACAAGATTTTAATGTGTTCTTGAAACTCCTATAATTACATTTCATTCATTACGCTAAGTAGGCTTTATGATCTCTCACAAATGCTCTCTTTATGCTGGTGTAATTCCCATAAAATTCCTGGAGATAGTGGGGGGGAGATAGTGTTTCCCTTTGCAGCAGCTGTTCCTCCCCCCAGGCAACAACCACCCACAGGCACCTGGCTTGGGTGGTCCCAGGAGGGCACCGCAGCCATGAAGGGAAGCACCGGGCCCCCATGGAGCTCAGGCAGGCAGGCTCTGTTGGGGGGGGGGGGGGGGGGGGGGGGGAACAGGATCAGGCTCACTGTTCTTCCCAGGCTGCTGTCAGGCTTCCTGCAGGGCTTCCTGCAGAGCTGTGGAGCTGCATGGAGCCTGGTGTTTCACTCCATGGTTGTAGGGGCAGCAAACTAAAACTCCTTGAAGGAGTTTTAGTTTGCTGCTCCCCAAGTCATTTAAGGCACATTACACCACCAAATTTCTTATAACGACTAGAATTAATGAGCAATACACCACAGAGGTGTACAAACACTCATGGGTGACTAGTGCTTCCTTAGTCAGGGTGGGTACACGCCCCCCCTGTGAACAGTCAGCAGCCAATCTTGCTGACCAGGTGTGGTCCCCCCACAGCTGATCATGCCAAACAGGAAGCAGCTGTGGCACATCACTCCTGGAAGTGGCGCGGCACTCCCAGGAGTGGCTGCAGTGCTTCATCCAGCACTCCTACTCCCCAGCCATTGCTCACAAGTGGGGTGTTGGTGCTCCTGCCTGCCCCCCCTGCCCATCACCTAAGTAGGGAGCACAGCCTATCAGGGGGTGCACCAGCACTCTCAGGGGGTACACATGCACCCCATGCACCTCTGTGTCACCACCGCAAACACCGACACCATTAAAGTGGTGCAAAAGCATTTAGTCCACCTTAAAGTGTCATGCACACATGCCTCTCATTTCGTCTACACATGGCTCTACACAACTGCTTAGGAAAGGAAGTGGAGCAGCCCATTAAAATGGCAAAGATAATATAACCAGATGAAATACTACTGTTATACCTGGCAAGGCAGGTATGTAAGTGTAAGCAGTGTCAATGAGGAAAGAATCAGGCCCTACTAATGCAGTTACATCTCCCATGATAACTTTCCTGCTAATTTTCTTTTTTCCATCTGCTGAACTTTCCTTTTTCATTGTTCAGTTTTTGAACTCGGTTTTCTTTTCTTTCCTTTTCTTTGGATTTGCCCATTTTTTCCCTATATCTGGCAAACAGGTCTCTATCATACCCTAACCCCTCTTCTTCTGGTGGATACAGCAGCTTCTTAACAATGCACAGCCATTCTATATAATAGTTTAGGAGAGGAAAAGAAGAAGCACCCTGCTGAACCAGCAAAGGAAAGGAAGTCAGGTTGAATATAATTATTAAATCTGGTTGAAAAAAATATATCTTTTTTTATGTAAAATTCCAAATGAAGTGTTTGCCTATAGTGTTTTATTTATATAATTTCCATTTGCCCAGGGAACATTTCAAAAGGAAACTTTAAAAAAAAATCTTTTCTCTTTGTTCACTGAATCAATAGCATGAATGCAGCCTAGAGAGCTGACCCTACATTTACATACACACGTTTAAAAATGATGAATGGTCCCTTGGTTAGAGTGGAGCTATTCATGATAGTAAAGATAAGAATTTATGTTTTGAAGAACTGAGGCCTAGGTTAGCTACAGACTAACAAAAGGAAAAATACAATTTTTTGACTTCACTACTAAGTAACTTTTCCAAAAGTTGGAGATATTTTGAAAAATTAAAGTAGAAAAAAAAAAGAAAATAGAAGAGGCAAAGGTAAGGGAATCGTCCACATTGAACTTTATTAATTTAGGGGAAAATATGAAAATAGGGAAATAAAGGGAGGAAATCAGAACTTCAGAAAATTGTTTTTGAAAGCTATCATACAAAATGAAAATGCATAAGTAATTCAATTACTTAATTAAATAATTAAATTATTAATTTGCTGCAATCATGGAAAATATCAGAACTGCTTGTCAAAAACATTTTCCATAAAGAATCTCATTTTTGAGAGAATCATTTTTTTGGCAAGACGATGTTTTTTTCTAAAATATTTAATCCACTTTAATGAGTAAAATTGAGTTTTATCCAAGGGTGTGTGTAGACGAAACAAAGGGCATGTGTTCACTACACTTTAAAGTGGGTTAAATGCTTTTGCAGTACTTTAATGGTGTTGGTGTTTCCATGCGTCAGTGGTGCATTGTGCATTAATTCCAGCCACGGCAGCATATTTGGTGGCATAATGTGCTTTAAATAACTTTGGAGCGTTTTAGTTTGCTGCCGTATAGCCATGGAGCGAAGCACCAGGCTCCGTGTGGCTCAGGGGCTGTGCAGGCAGCCCATGCAGGCAACCTGGCAGCAGCCCAGGAAGGCAGGCTCCATGGAAGATAAAAAAAAAAGTGGTGAGCCTGATCTTTTTTTTTCCCTTCCCTGGAGTCAGCCTGCCTGCATGAGCTGTGTGGGGACCCAGTCCTTCACTCTGGGACTGCAGTGCTCCCCAGGATCACTGGAGCTGGGTTCCTACAGGCAGGTGCCTCCTGGGGAGGGGGGGCCGCTGCTGCCATGGAGGGAAGCACCAGCCCTCCCCCCACCTCCCCCGCCCAGCCCAGGGAATACTCCACCCACTGGCAGCTCACCCTCCCCTCCCCACTGCTGGAGAGGCAGGTAAGACATGGGAGTTTACTTCACCCTAAATTGAAGTGTTATTTTTAAAAAATGCATCGCTTCAATTTAAGGCCCCCATTTCATTTATACATGCTCCAACATAGCAGTAATGCCTGTACCTATTGTGCAAACTTCTAGGGATCTTTAATGACCACAATTTTCAAGCCATCCAGTTCTACAGCTTACCCTCACAACAGGACAAGTAAAATAACCATACTATAATGGAGAAAGATGAGCACCGGGTCAGAATGAAGAGGATTGCATACCAAATCATTAAAGTTAAGGCCTCCATCTTAATATAAGTGTATCCTGACCTTACATAGTTTCCATGACCTGAACAGAGCTGAAGATAAGACAGCAGCAAAAATACATAAAACACTCTGAAGTATACAAATTAAAAGCTTAAATATCCAGATATAGTTGTGTTACAAACCCCACTGTCATCATGCATATTTTCTTGAGTTTGTTTTAATGGTATAGCATGCATAGTTTCTGTGTTTAGATAGTGCCAAGATGTATTTAGCTGCATCATTATTATATCTAAATGAACTGTGATATTTGATACAAATGTAAATTTGGGATATCTTCACATGTTAACCAAAACTGTGTAGTGGGGAAGCAAGTAGCTTAAGACCCCACCTTCATATTGCACTTAAGACAAGATTAACCAGTTAATTATGTCTTAAGTTGTGACTCAGCCACATGTTCAATCAACTAATGGCATGATAAAACAAATAAAAAGTCAACAAATAAAAATGTGGAATAACTTTCTGTCTCTTTCTTACCAGGCTATTAACTGAATGCGTGACTACATGTGGATTCCATGGCTGGGAGTTGTACAGCTGATGGGCCTCGCAGGTGTGGCAATACCTAGGATGTTGCCGTGACTGCAATTCCTGTCAGATGGCAAGACTCCCAGCTGTGGCAGCACATGAGATTCTGGCAATAAGGTATGATTGGATCTCATGGTAAATCCCATGATTGTGCCTCCTGCCATGTACATGTGGTATGGCAGGAAGTGTGACTGTTTGGATTGTGCATCAGATCCTATCACACCTTTACTTGAATGTCTAGAGGTGCCTTAAGTGTTCTTCAGTGTTATGTCTGCATGACTTGGGGTATTTGATTTCAATGTAATTTTGATATATTTTATATTTTAGGCAAGACTGTTTAGTAGAGCAGTGATTAATTTGAGTATATCTCACCTATTCACACTTGGAGGAGGTAAATGCTGAGAATTGTGGAAGATGTGCTCTGAGGCACATGAACCAGGCCCCCCCAGACAAAAGGCCCATATAAATAATACCTGCCTTTTCAGGCTATTGGGGAAGGACATTTCTCACTACGAGAGAAACTAAGTGACAGAGAACACCTATAGGACACTGGATTATCAATCTTCATGTCTGAAACAATGCAAATATTCTCCTGGTCTTAATTAGATCTGGAAAGATTTCTGGTCCAGTAAATGGATGAGCCTTTGGGGGAGAGGGGGAGATGGGGTGGGGGTAGGAAGTTACATGCATAGTGGGGGTGGTGTCCTAAGAATTGGGTAGGTGATAAGAAACCATACTTAAATTTAAATTAAAGCAAGGCCTTGTCTAGTCTTCCTGAGTACAGGGAAGGCTTCAGTCCCTCAGTTAATAGGCTAAGCAAAGCATACTGAAAAAGAAATTACAGGATGTCCTGGAAGAGAGGTCAGAAAGCAACTGCTTTCTAACCTGTCGAGCTGAAGCTGCAGTCTTAGGTTTAAAATGAAGGATAATACAAGATTATTACTCTGATATTTCCTTTTGTTTGTTTATTCATATTTCTCTGAATGTATCTCAACATATTGGTACCGATGCCTTATGCTTGTTCTGGTTTTTATAATAAATCCTTTTGTTATCTATTTAAAATTATTATTTTATAATACTGGCTTCTTTTCATAAATATGAACAAATTTACAGAAGTACATTTCATGTCTTATCCTATGAAGACATTTTCTGTATTCCTTTCTTTGCTTTTTTCTTCCCGAGTACTACTAAATGTATGCACCTCCACTAACATCCCCTTTTTAAAATATCAGGCACTAAAAAAATACTCTGTCAAAAGGAACCTAGTATTGTTAAGCTTTTACTTTTTACCATATACCCATGCTATTGAGCTGGCTTGATTTCAATTCCTTTAATTCATTTATATGGGGGTTTCTGTTGGCTGGTTGGTTTGTTTGTGGTTCTTTTTTTCTGTGTTTTGTTAACCTTCCTTTATGTATTTTTAATGAATACTACAAATAAGAAATGTGTAAACTCATCCTGAGAAGAGGCTATAATATGTCTTCCCATGCTTTTGATTCACTGCCTTATTTGCAAGATTGCTGCTTATTCACAAATTAATTATGCAATGGCATCTTTAGCTAATAAAGTCTAAACAAAAACATTTAATCCAATTCATAGTTTTCTCTCAATCAAACCAAGTCTGTCAAACATAATTACATTACACATGCAAAGCAGGAATGAGCCAAGCATGTGCCACACCTGCTTAGCACTTCTCCAGGCAGACGATATACAGTAGGAGAGCAGTTGGCAGCACAGATGGCAGAGCAAGGAAGACTTGTGAAAAATCTAGTTGCCAAGTGTGGTTTGGTGCCTTTTTATTGATCGAAGGAAGGGGCTGGACGGTAGCTTTAGTTTATGGCAAATTCACACTTACCTTTTTAGTAGGCCTGTGCGAATATAGAAATATTCGATTTAGATTCGGATTCAACTGATTCAGAGGAAAGTGATTCGATTTGGTGATTTGAATCACTGTCCCCATTCGATTTGGCCAAATCAGAAATTGGAGATTCATTGCTGATTCGGATCAGCCAGGGAAGAGGCAGGCACAGCCGTGCAGCTGCAGGTTCTGCCACGGCTCCTTCAGCTGTGCCTGTCTCTGCACAGGTCAGGGGAGCCATGGGAGAAGGACCCACGACTATACATTTAAGATTCTCTCTAGGGGGCAAATCATTACTGAGCACAAATGAGTGGAGCTCTACTTATTTACACCTGAAGGGAATTTGGCACTACATCTGTTTTTATTAGGCTAACACTTAGACAAATTCTGGTCATGTAATATGTTCAAGGTACACTATGCCGTGAATTTAAATGATGGGTGACCCAAATTTGTTCAAACATGTTGTAACATATTTCCTGAAATGGTTGAATTTCTGGTTTATGTAGAGCCTTGGGTAAGTATGCACAACTGCACTCTCAGATATGTATATACAACTATCAAGCCTTGTCTATGCCAAGATTTTTTTTTAAACTTTCCCATTTGGCTAGAGGTCATACACCATAGTTAAAACATGTCTGACTAAGAGTACAGTGAGACTATATAGTTCCCACAATGGCCATACAGAACTGTTTTTCATGGATTATTTTTGATCATATCTTCCTGAAATATTTGTCAAATGTGACAAAAATAGTTATTATTTTCAAAATGAAAATACCTTTGTCTAATTTTAAATAAATAATTTTTACTCTTTGAAAAGGGCACTATTTTTAGCAAAACAAGCTAAAACATTCTGAAAGTGATGACAATTTTAATTAAAAACATTTTTAAAAAGGCTCATACTTCAATTAAAAGACCCCCAAACTCTCACAAAAAAAACTTCTTCAACCAATTATTTCATTTTCCTGTCATAACAGAATACTGCTACTTTTAATGCCAATAAAAAGTTTTTATCACCAGGCAGTTTCACCCTCAAGCATGTTTGCGTATGGGAAATGTATACAATGTATGCGGAAAAGCTTCCTGAAAGGCATTACTTTAACTTCCCTTATATTCCTTCTGACATGAAGGGGCCCCAAGCTGCTACAAATCCTGCTTAGTCCCCTAACTTAATAATTTTATTGGTACCTTGTCCTACCTTTCTGCCCTCCCATCTACTGTGGCCATCCATCTCTTTGTACTTTCAAGTCTATGTAGCACAGAGTTCACCAGAGCTCTGATCCCTTTTGGGGGTTACTATAATCAATAATAATAAATGTATTGTAATGCTGACTACTTTAATGACTTCCATAAAACACCTCTTTTAAAAACAGAAAGTAGAAACTGCCTGTGATCATAACAGAACTAAGTGATCCAAATTAGGCTTTCACTTCACACCTCAAGCAGAATGACATTAAAAGTAGTGAATTTCCCACTTTTGTGAGGGCTGTTGAACTCTGAGAGTGACCACAAATTTAAATGTGCTACTTTCAAAAAGAAATTAATGAAAGCATAGAGTGTACAGAAAGCTCATAGGATTTTTCTCTCTGCCCTTTTCTTATCTCCAGTGTTGAGAGAGGGTTGGGCTTTAGGGCTGTGCAAAGCTTTCAGTCCCTGATGCAATTTGGCAGAGATTCGGTCTGATTTGGTAGCCAAATCTCTGAATCTGAATCAATTCAGAGGACCCTTTAATCTCTCCAAATCAAATTGGAACCCTCTGAATCAATTTGGAGAGATTTGGAAAGATTTGGACATAGACACAGCTTTAAATGTTTTTCCTCCATACCTCTAGGTAGCAGGTGACTCATGAATGCTGTGATGCTGGAGCTCATGGAGCGTTCCACAGGAGTGCGAGGGGCTCCCTAGCGTGCTCAGCAGCAGACCCAGATGTGGACCAGAAGCACTGCCGGTCCACTTCCGGGTCCACCAGGAAGCACACAGGGGGCCCTTCCATGCCCCTCAGCTCAGCAACTGGTGCCTTCTGGGTCTGGGGGGTACCCAGGGTTCCCCCACAGCTGATCATCCAGCTGGGGGAGTTCAGGGCCCTCCCCCCCCCGCGTGCTCTCTGGTAGACCCGGAAGTGGACCAGAAGTACTCCTGGTTCATCACTAAGCACATAGAGGGCCCCCCCCCATACTCCTGTGGAATGCTCCATGTGCACCAGCATCGCAGCATTCATGGGGTAGTCATGGGGGACTTAAACTACCCGGACATCTGCTGGGAGACGTAGACAGCAAGGTCCCATCGCTCACGCAGGTTTCTAACCTGTGTACAGGACCTCCACCTGACACAGGAGGTGCATGGTCCCACTAGGGGGAATGCCATACTGGATCTGGTATTGGCAACGGGAGATGACATGATAGGGGACCTCCAGATCAGTAGCCATTTGGGAGACAGTGATCACCTTATAATAGAATTCAACATAAGACGGCAAGTGGGTAAGGTAACTAGTAGGGTGAAAGTGCTAGACTTTAGGAAAGCTGATCTCAATGCACTCAGGCGATTAGTCAAGGAAGCACTGCAGAGTAGGAGTTTTGATGGGATGGGAGCCCAAGAAGGGTGGCTGTGCCTAAAGGAAACGATCCTTCAGGCACAAAGCAAGACGATCCCAGAGTGAGGCAAAAGAGGGAAAGGGGCCAGGAGGCTTCCATGGCTGACCAGAGAAATCCAGGGCAGCCTAAGGGCCAAAAGGGGAACACATAAAAAGTGGAAACAGGGTGAGATCACTAAAGATGAATATACCTCCTCTGCTCGTGCTTGTAGGGAGGCAGTTAGGCGGGCCAAAGCTACCATGGAGCTGAGGATGGCAACCCAAGTAAAGGACAACAAGAAATTGTTTTTTAGATATATAGAGAGTAAAAGGAAGGCCCAGGGAGGAATAGGACCGCTGCTAAATGGGCAGAAACAATTGGTGACAGATAGGGGGGACAAGGCTGAACTCCTCAACGAGTTCTTTGCCTCAGTGTTCCTAAGTGAGGGGCACGACAAGTCTCTCACTGGGGTTGTAGAGAGGCAGCAGCAAGGCGCCAGACTTCCATACGTAGATCCTGAGGTGGTGCAGAGTCACTTGGAAGAACTGGATGCCTTTAAGTCGGCAGGCCCAGATGGGCTCCATCCGAGGGTGCTGAAGGCACTGGCCGACGTCATTGCAGAGCCACTGGCGGGAATATTCGAACGCTCGTGGCGCACGGGCCAAGTCCCAGAGGACTGGAAAAGGGCTAACGTGGTCCCCATTTTCAAAAAGGGGAGGAAGGAGGACCCGGGCAACTATAGGCCGGTCAGTCTCACCTCCATCCTTGGTAAAGTCTTTGAAAAAATTATCAAGGCTCACATTTGTGACAGCCCGGCAGGCAAATTATGCTGAGGGGAAACCAGCATGGGTTTGTGGCGGGCAGATCGTGCCTGACCAATCTAGTCTCTTTCTATGACCAGGTTACGAAACGCCTGGACACAGGAGGAGGGGTGGATGTCGTATACTTAGACTTCAGGAAGGCCTTCGATACGGTATCCCACCCCATACTGGTGAACAAGTTAAGAGGCTGTGACTTGGATGACTGCACAGTCCGGTGGGTGGCAAATTGGCTGGAGGGTCGCACCCAAAGAGTCGTGGTGGATGGGTCGGTCTCGACCTGGAAGGGTGTGGGCAGTGGGGTCCCGCAGGGTTCGGTCCTTGGACCGATACTCTTTAATGTCTTCATCAGCGACTTGGACGATGGAGTGAAATGTACTCTGTCCAAGTTTGCTGATGACACAAAGCTATGGGGAGAAGTGGACATGCCGGAGGGCAGGGAACAGCTGCAAGCAGACCTGGATAGGTTGCACAAGTGGGCAGAAAACAACAGGATGCAGTTCAACAAGGAGAAATGCAAGGTGCTGTACCTAGGGAGGAAAAATGTCCAGCACACCTACAGCCTAGGGAATGACCTGCTGGGTGGCACAGAGGTGGAAAGGGATCTTGGAGTCCTAGTGGACTCCAAGATGAACATGAGCCAGCAGTGTGACGAAGCCATCAAAAAAGCCAATGGCACTTTATTGTGCATCAGCAGATGCATGACAAATAGGTCCAGGGAGGTGATACTTCCCCTCTATAGGGCGTTGGTCAGACCGCAGTTGGAGTACTGCGTGCAATTCTGGGTGCCACACTTCAAGAAGGATGCGGATAACCTGGAGAGGGTCCAGAGAAGGGCAACTCATATGGTCAAGGGCCTGCAGACCAAGCCCTACAAGGAGAGACTAGAGAAACTGGACCTTTTCAGCCTCCACAAGAGAAGGTTGAGAGGCGACCTTGTGGTTGCCTATAAGTTCATCACGGGGGCACAGAAGGGAATAGGTGAGGATTTATTCACCAAGGCGCCCCCGGGGGTTACAAGAAACAATGGCCACAAGCTAGCAGAGAGCAGATTTAGACTAGACATTAGGAAGAACTTCTTCACAGTTCGAGTGGCCAAGGTCTGGAACGGGCTCCCAAGGGAGGTGGTGCTCTCCCCTACCCTGGGGGTCTTCAAGAGGAGGTTAGACGAGTATCTAGCTGGGGTCATCTAGACCCAGCACTCTTTCCTGCTTATGCAGGGGTTCGGATTTGATGATCTATTGAGGTCCCTTCCGACCCTAACATCTATGAATCTATGAGCCATGCTGGTCCCTGAAGGTATGTAGAAAAAACTTTAAAAGCTGTGTCTATGTCTGAACCGCTGATTCTCTGAATCAGCAGCAAATCTTCAGATTCAGATTCGGCCGAATAGAATCAGGGACAGTGATCCAAATCAACAAATCAAATCATTGTCCCTGATTCAGGCCAAATCCAAATTGAATAGGGCCCATTCTCAGAGACACATTAAAGGTTCAGTTATCCAACATTTTCACACACGCACACATAGATGGCACAATATTAAAATACCTATGCACAAGCTCCACTGGCCCTGCTATCATTGCTAGTGTCATGGAGCTGCTCTACTGCTAGAAAAAAGGGTGTGAAAGATTAGCATTAGCAATGCTTACATATGTATCTCACTCAAACTATCCCAACAACAATCCCTCTACAGGCAACCCTCACTTAATGCTGTTTCACTTAGTGCTATTTCGCTATAACACTCATTTTAAATTGATACCTGATTTCCCTTAGCACTCAGTGAGTTTCAATATAATGCTCATGTTTGCCATCTTGGGTCATTAAAAACAATTGCTGTCGTCATCTTGTGTTGTCAAATACTTTCTGTTTCGCTTAATGCTTGTTTCGCTTAATGCTTGGTTTTTAAGGAACCAATTAAGAGTGCTAGGTGGGGATACCTGCAATAGCCGTGCTGATACCACAGAGGAAGGGAGATTCACTAAGAGCTACTCAAAATTCAGAGCAAAAAGCCACCAAAGCATTCTGATGAGTATGCTTCTCAAACCATTGTTCTTAATGGTTCTCCAACCAAAGCAAAGAAACTAATCCCCATTGAGAGCTGTTCCATATTTCATATTAGACCTATTCCCAATAGCACTGTCCAAATGCATGTGGCTAGACTGTTTAAAAAGACAATTTGTTTTTATTTCAACTCTTCTATCATAATTCAAATGAAAAGAAGGAGATTCTACACTAACTTTCCTAAAAGATGTCAACTTATATGGAGACTGAACATGGGAAAATTTCATCTGAAAAATACAACTGTACAAAACACACTGTCTGAAGGGGGATCTATGTATTGCAGCCTGCTGTTTAGATAGTTCCCTTTTGGTGTGAAATTTCAAGGTGATGGTCCAAAAAACAGATCACAATATATTTGATACAGATGTCTATATACATGCTTATGCTACTTGTGTCATTATTACTCATCTCTCATACTAAAAAGCACTGCTTTGCTTGCAGATGGAAGTGATAAATCACTGGTTGCATACGTAGACTCCTTACAGTCCAGCTAGAGAAATGAGCAGAGGAAAAATGGAGTTGAAGGTCCTTTTATCTTTAACTGAAGCTTTGCAGACAAATCCCCAACTGCATCCTGTAATACATTTATTAGACTAATGAGATTAATCAGAAACAGGCAAACTACACATGCTGTATCATCTCCCAGCATAACAACAAAGAATGCTGCTCGCTCTTTGTGTTAGGTGATCCCTAGAAGGACACAGCTGATTCTCCTGTTTGCTCTCCAGGCAAACCTGTGCCTCTTCTTCAAAGTAGCCTTTGGACCCAGGTGTGAGGTCATTCTGGCTGCATACGGAATCAGAAGTATCCTACTGTCTCCTCTACTTTTTCTAAACCCTATGCTGGGATCTGCAGTGTAAAACAGAAAAGGGAGCCCAGTGTCCAGGGCAGCTCTGAACACATGTGCCACCTCACTGTAAAACAGACCCATTCTCAGTGATGTGCTGGGCAGACATTTGTGATGGTTGGTTTTCTAGCATGCAGTCAGAAGGACTTTAATCTTTTCACATTCAGTCTGATGACTCTATACTGTCAGCTTCCTGGAGAAGTCCTCACTAGACTGAAAATTTAGAGTATGCATCTCCCGGTTTTAGATCTCACTGAAATGGCATAAGAGGTCCATTAGAACCAGATGGAAGGGTGATTAGCTATATGGTGATTCTGTCCAAGTGTGGTAGAAGCATAATAGATCTACAGCAAGCCATGTATTGTGGAATTTGAACAGCAATCCAGGCATAAGAAGGCACTGGATGGCTATCAGGATTGCATTTAACTATTCTGCAGCCACTTTGAATAGTTGGTGGGTAATCAGCTGCTGTGCAAGGATTACCTAGGCTCTAGCCACGTCTGCAGCAAGGGTAGATAAATCTAGGTTTACTGCACTAGCTAACTCACACTAGCTGTTTCTGGTAACCGAATTAGGGAAAGCTCTCAATTAGGAGCCTGAGCTAATTCTGAAGTACAGACATGCTAAAAAGATACAACTTTGTGAAAGCAGAAATTATTGCAGATAGTATTTTGCAACACTTACCTGGGTGCTACAAGCTTGATTTGTAATATCTGCATGGCTCTGTCATGATCACACAATACTCTGAGGTGCTTGTGGAATGTATGCATTTTTTTTAAATTTATTTTATTGCATTTTTTAAAAATTTATTTTGTTGCATGTGGTCTTTCCATGCAGACAGTGCCAAGCTGTGTTCAGCCTTATCTTCCTTCTGCTTATATCAGTTGTGGTCTTTGATATGAATGTATTTCTTATGCACTATAATAGGGCCAGGAATGCATAACATGCAAATGAATTTCAGATGTCACTCCTTAAGTGATGGGTTTCTTATAATACATCTTTTTGTTATTATTCAGAACTTACTATTGTCAGTAGCGAACATGATTTTAGAGCATTTGACCATACATGTAGGCCTGTTCAAAGGAAGGGGAGATCTGTCATTTCTGAGCACATGACTGGGCAAGGTTGTGATTTTTTTATCTGGCAAAATCCCCTCTGCTAACAGCTGGCAAAACCTGGGGACCATGGGTAAAGCTGAGATGCCGTGAGTCAGGGAAATGACCTTTGGAGCATCTTATTCTGTTCCTAATGGTCTAAAAGCAGATGGCAGAAAGACGTTTCATAAAATCAAAGAAGTAGGGTCGGAAGGGACCTTGTAGATCTTCAAGTCCGACCGCCTGCCTGGAAGGAGGAAAACTGGGCTCAAGTGACCCCAGCCAGGTAGGCATCGAGTCGCTTCTTAAAGACCCCCAGGGTAGGAGCCAGCACCACTTACCTTGGAAGTTGGTTCCAGATCCTAGCTGCCCTAACTGTGAAGTAGTTCTTACGGATGTCTAATCTAAACCTACTCTCCAACAACTTGTGGCCATTATTTCTTTTTACCCCGGGGGGCGCTAGGGGAAAAAAGTTCTCCCCCAAACCCTTCTGGTCCCCACTAGTGAGTTTATAGACAGTCACAAGGTCCCCCCTCAGCCTTTTCTTGTGAAGGCTGAACAGGTTCAGGTCCCGTAGCCTCTCATTGTAGGGTCTGCCCTGCTGTCCCCAGATCATGTGGGTGACCCTCCTTTGGACCCTCTCAATGTTGTCCACATGCCTCTTGAAGTGGGATGCCCAGAACTGGACACAGTACTCCAGCTGTGGCCTGACCAGTGTTGTGTAGAGGGGGAGGATCACCTCCTTGGCCTTACTTGAGATGCACCTGTGGATGCACGATAGGGTCTGGTTAGCCCTGCTGACTGTGACCTCATATTGTCGGCCCATGTTCATCTTGGAGTCAATGATGACTCCAAGATCCCTTTCTGCCTCCATGCTCTCAAGAAGGGAGTTTCCCATCTTATAAGTGTGCTGCCGGTTACTACTGCCCAAGTGCAGCACCCTGCACTTGTCCGTATTGAAACGCATCCAGTTTTTGTTAGCCCACCCTTGCAACCTATCTGGATCTTTCTGCAGTCTTTCCCTCCCCACTAGCATGCCCACCTCACCCCAAATTTTGGTATCATCAGAAAATTTGAACAGGTTGCTTTTCACCCCATTGTCCAGATCGCTGATAAAGAACTTGAACAGTGCAGGCCCAAAGACCGAGCCCTGGGGGACTCCGCTGCCCACTTCCCCCCAGGTCGAATATGACCCATCCACGACCACCCTCTGAATATGACCCTTCAGCCAATTAGCAATCCATCTGACTGTGTAGGCATCGATGCCACAGTCGCCTACTTTTTTAATGAAGATGTGGTGGGAGACAGTGTCAAAGGCCTTGCTGAAGTCCAGAAAGGTTTGGGGCTGAAGGTGTGAGAGAATCCTGAGCATACAACCTAAAGGCTCACCTGACTGAATCCCTCAGGGTATGTCACTTGTGCTAGGGACTCCATCATCATCTTTTGGTACCATAGAGAGTAAAGAAGTGTTGGGCTGCTGTAATGCATGTGGAGCACACATATGCAGTACTCCTTCCAGAATGCCATAGAGCTTGCATAACTTGTGCTACACCATGGGTTTTATTATAATATTTCTGGGTTTTGTTCTGTTTTATGTTTATTGTGTTGTAATAATGTCACGTGCTTCAGTTTTCCTGACTATCATGTACTTGGGGAGAGAAGGGTTAACAGAGTTCCTGCTAGGTCCCAGAACCACCTTCCTGAAGGATGAGACAAGATGGACCTCCAGCATCAATAAAGAATTGAATAGCTTTGCTGGTACTGGATGCTGGGAAGCAGATTAAGCACAACAATGGACAGAGCAGCCTGACAATTAGCGTCAACTTGTGAGCTGGGAAAGTCTGAAGAAATTGAACAGCCACTATTGTGACACAGCCATGGGTTCACCAATATCTCATAATACGAATCTCAGTAAGGGTGTGGCAGACTGACATTAAACTTGGAATAACTTTAAAGCAATGCAGTAGGCCAAAGCTTGCTTTGGTACATTACATTTTCCTAATAACACTTTTGTATCTGCATTATAAATCCTAAAACAGAGCAACAGCACCAGGGTACCATGTGACTCAAAATCTTTAATTTAAGACTTAGATCACTAAATTAAGAAGCAACAAGGAAAACAGAAAAAAGAATGAATAGATTTAGTCCTGCCTCCTAGAAATGTTTTAGTGATTGACATTTCAGTGGTTTATTTGCTGCTGATTTTTTTTTCTCCTTTCTCTGAGTTTCTTTTCAATGTATGTGACCAAAATGTTGACAAGAATTTCATACAGTATTTCCCAAAGGTGTATGTATACTAAATGGAGACTGGTGTATCAAGGCCTGAGAAAATGGTATTGAAAACAGCATATGTTCAAATAGCTCCTGCAGTGGTCACTGAATGCTAAAATTCTGAATCCATTAGTGGACTTCCAAATTCAAAATTATTCTGCTATAAAATATCTTTGCCTGCTTTTCTCCAAGGAGACTTGTCCAGGGGGCTATTAACAAGTGCTGGAAAGCTGCCTACAAAACTAGAAAGACAGCAAAAATAAATAAATAAAGCTCAAACCCTGCAACCCATGTTTCAGGAGATGAATGGGAAAATATTCAGAGAAAAATACATTGGGATTTAACTTAAACAAAGTTTAAAGAAATTCACAAAGTTTAAATTACTCAGTGAACAACAAATGCCCTGTGAGAGTCTTTGTAACAGAATGGTATCCACAGAAAAGAGTACATGTGTTTTTTAAGGGAAAAATCTCAGTCCTATCAAAAGTGCTAAAAAAACAATCTTCAGGAAGCATCTCCACTATAGTTGCAGCTCCAGCTGAAAGACAGCAAGATGAATCAGAGAGCAAAGTTGTAAAATCAAAATCCCAAACAAATAAATAAAATGGCCATCTTCTGTTTCAGCAACCAGCAGCCCCAGAACACAGCGCTCTATAAAATTCTGAAGAGAAGCTTGTGCTTCCCTACAGATTGGAAAGAATAGCTTCCTGTCGAATAGCTCTTGTTTTTTGAAATATCACCTGAGAGGTACAGTACTCATTAGCAGACGGAAGCTCAATTACACTTGAGCCATCTGCTTACTGGGACTCTGAGTAAAGTAAGCAGCATAAGTGCTTTATGTTTCTGCAGCACTCTATTTTTTTAAATTATATCAGCTTTAAGTTGTCATATCAGGTTTTGAAATAAATGTCTGAGTTTACTCATGTTATTGTCTCTGCTGTGCACTATTCCAGCAAAGTTTTTGCAAAGCCATTCCCAGACTCATTAAATAATGCTTTGTTCATTGGTATTCTTCTCATTTCATTGAAAGCATAGTTCATTTAAAAACAGACACACAGAATTATGCACACTTTCCAATCTTATCCAAAAGCAGAATGGGGTATACAGTACATGGTACAGTTAATATGTTTTACTGCTTGACACGGATTATACTTCATTCACTGATGGCCAGATTTTTAAAGGGTTGGATCAGGTTTTGGCAAAATGCATAAGATCCATACATGCCCTCCCACCCCCTAACTTTTTTTAAGTGACTGGGTCTGAAGATCATTATTGGAGTCAAAATCATTGGGACAAATACATTTGATGTATTGATACATCTCATAGGCACTTGGATCTCATTGTAAACATTTCACATAATGCTACGAAGGTTCTAGTTGTACTTTCTATGTTTGGTTCGATGTTGGTAGGTTCCACTGCTCAGCATGTCTTAGAATTAAATCCAAGTCCCACAGCAAAATTTGCAGTTCTCAGACCTACTGATTCAGCCAGCCATAATAATATTAGGTTTATCTTGCAACCCTGAGGAACAGGAATTTAGCATATATTTACATAGCACCATAAAGAAACACTCAAGCTACCTTTGTGCATACTAACTCATGAATTAAAAGCAGTATACCTGCATTAGCGGGTCATTCTTCTTGGAGTAAACATGCTTCTCAGCAGGACCTAATATTGTTCTGATTAAATGTCAACCCACGATCCATAACATTTACATTTGACTTTTATGAAATGTTGACCTATAATCAGGCCCCTGATAGCTGGACTGTAATTTCACTGTAACACTCAGTTTTCAGTTTACCCTCACAGAAACATTGATATTGGGGGAAAACCTCCAGAACCTGATACAAAATAGGCTAAGGAAGAAATGCACACAGCGCCCTGGTAGAATTCTTGACTTCACTCACATTTGACGTAAAAGAAAACATCCTCAAAACATCCACATTAGCAAGTATGTGGCACTATAGCTAAACTGATGAAGATCCAACTCAGAGTTATTTTTCTAATATATTCCCCAAGTTAAATAAAGCATTCTAGGAAAAAAAAAGAATTTATGCTAGCTATTGTACCTATATAAGACTTGTTGCTGGTATGACTTAGACAGTCAGCGATAAACTTTTTTCAGATTCCTAATCAACAAAATTGTCACCAAGACTTCTAACGGTAAACGCAAGCATAAATTATGCAGAGATAGCATGAAAATACTGCGCAGAAAAGTAAGTGGTGAAAATATATACATATAAAAATCTACAGCCCCATAAATTCATCTGGGATTTAGTCTTTTGGCAAAGGTACCTCAAAAGAGGCCCACAGCAATGATACCATACATACATACCCACAACACTAAAAATAAAACCAAGAACAAATGCACAACATCCTCATCACCCAGCAGAGCAGTGAGAAGTTAGAGACAAATGCAACGTACCAGTGAGCTTGGCATTTATTGACTATGGATAGGAGTTGTACACTACTGAGACAAACACTACCCTCAAGCCATTAGAAAGGATTGAGTTTTGAAAGGATTTGCATTGATGCATAGAAGTCCATCTAAACCAACAGAACAGCATCCTTCAGGCTTGGCAGCATACCAAAGACAAGACAGAGAGAAATAAAGAATGGTAATATTATGTCAAGGTTCTTTCCAGCTTGGTTTGTAAAGAATTTTTGGAAGCTGATCTTGCACAAAAAGGTCAACATGCTGTTATGAAAAAAACAGATCATTTGAAAGGTGCTGGTGGTATTGTCTAACTGAAACCAGGGAGGAGACAGAGGTTTGGATATACTGGGGGAATAGCAAGTTGAAAGCACTAGGTTTAGTTAAACATTGAAGGGGAAGGGGGCTTTTCTTTTTGAACAATCAATATGCCAAGTTAGAGAGATTATTGTTGAGGATTTTGCTTGAGAGACTAGATGACTTTGTAAAGCTGGGAGGAAGAAAGCAGCATGTACTCTTGAATGAAAATGATTAAAAAGAAAGACAAAAGGATCAAAGTTGGTTGAAAAAAATGCTCATGTACTGCTTAGAAACATTGATCTGTATTTGTGAAAAAGAGCTGGTAAATACTGACCCCTTCACTCCACTATTATGCCATGCATTTTTGACAATTTGAAAAGTAGTTCAGAACCTAGGTAAACTTAGGGCACTTGCACACGTGCAGGGAGCTGGCTCCAATGCACTGGAAATCCAGTGTGACGGAGCAGACTCAATTAATTGAGTGATTAATAAAGTCTGTTGGAGCATGTAAATTGACGTGCTCTGGCAGCCTCGTGCATCACATGTATCAGCAGTGCAACGTGTCTCCGAGCTGAGAAAATGGTGGTGCTGTTGAAATAAAACACGTTCAATGTGCTTTAGTTCAAAAGTGCCCCACCACCATTTTCTCCACGCGGAGACACACTGTGCCACTGATACATATGATACACAGGTGCTTTTAATAAGTGCAGCTCGCTAATTAAAAGTGCCCAGCACCACATAAGGAGCATGTGTAAACATGTAAATGCCAACAACCTAAATCATCTCTGCATTACATCTCCTGTAGTTATTTTGGTGTGTGTAAAGTGTGCACAGAAAGGGTTACATGCAAACTGGAATGGTAGATTGTTAAAACCGCTTAGCAAATATGAAAATACCTAGATAATCCAGTGGATTAAAATTTAAATTTAATTAAATTTTAAATAGACATATGCTCCCTATATTAGATACTTTCCAAAAACAGAAAAACTCAATCTTTTTGCACACTTACACTACACTTTAGAAAAGAAAAAAAGGCTTTGAAATATATTTTTTTAAATATGCATCTTTGCATTTGTTACTGCCCCCCTTACTTCTGACAAGAGAGTATTTGAATGTTTAAGTTGCCATAATTTACCATATACATTTTAAAATATATAATTCTAATTTCCAAATTTTTATGACTTGGTAAATATTAGTGTTTAACATTCTTCACCTATAGTTCCCAAATGCTTTTCAAAGGAAGGTTATTGCCTTCATGTTCATGGAAGTGGAGTGTAGCATAGATTCATAGTTTCATAGCTGGTAGGGTCGGAAGGGACCTGAGCAGATCATCAAGTCCGACCCCCTGCCATGGCAGGAAAGAGCACTGCGGTCAAACGACCCCAGCAAGGTGATTGTCTAACCTCCTCTTAAAGACCCCCAGGGTAGGAGCCAGCACCACTTTGCTTGGAAGTTGGTTCCAGGTCCTAGCTGCCCTGACAGTTAAGTAGCACCTCCTGATATCTAGTCTAAATCTACCCCCTGCCAGCTTGTGACCATTATTTCTAGTCACTCCTGGTAGTGCTCGGGGAAACAGGGACTCCCCCAATGCCTGCTGGTCCCCTCTGACTAGTTTATAACAGGCCACTAGATCCCCCCTCAGCCTTCTCTTGTGGAGGCTGAACAGGTTCAGGTCCCTTAGACTCTCCTCATAGGGCCTGCCCTGCTGCCTCCTGATCATGCGAGCGGCCCTCCTCTGGACCCTCTCAGTGCTGTCCACATCCCTCCTGAAGTGCGGTGCCCAGAACTGGACACAGTACTCCAACTGTGGCCTGACCAATGTAGCATAGAGGGGGAGGATCACCTCCTTGGACCTGGTTGAGATGCATCTGTGGATGCATGACAAGGCGCAGTTGGCTTTTCTGACTGCGTCCCACACTGTCAGCCCATGTTCATGTGGGGCTTCTTTTTTTTTGAAGTTCTAGAATTCTGTTAAGCAATTTCTAATCATAAACTGGAACTGATGGCTTTAGCATTCAATAAAAAGTGACTGTGTAACTGCAAAGGTAAAAATACAGCAATCATTTTTTGTGTAATTGCTTTCAGAGCTATTAGTAATCACGCACTTTTTCATTTGCCTGTTAAATATCTTTTCTCGATTATGTTTTTTAGCCATGAGCTACAAGAAAAACATAGTTTCTGCTAAAGCAACCAAAGGAAAGATAGAAAGGGCCTGATTGACAAAGGTATGCATGAGGCACCTTCTGGGAGGGGTCACAAGCAGAGATCCCCAACAATGTGACTTGGTAAGGTTAAGAGTTAGCACCAGCAGAAGGCAGAGAAAGAGAAGGGAAGTTAATTTTATACAGTGAGTTGTGTCATTTCAAATAGAAGAGTGAGCAGGTGCTAATGGGTAGGACCTCTGTCCCACAGATGTGACCAAACTAGCAAGTGTAAAGACTCCCTAAAGTTCTGTGATAAAGAGATACAGAAATGCCCACAAAAGGATAAAGCTGATAAACATCCCCTCCACAAGAGGATTCATTAAATGCTTGGCTTGGGCCTCCCTTAGCTCCCAGAGTTACCCATGTCTGATAAAAGCCAAAGGCCATCTGCAGCTGTGTCATAGCCTTATTTCAGCAAACGACTGGCAATTTCCATATCAGCTGACAAACATTTAAAAAGGCAGTGAGTGAAAATGTCCAAGTTTTAACTGTCTCCAAAATGTTATTACCAGACTAGGAAACAAAACAGCTTTCATAGCATCAACAAAATGACACGAAAAGTTACCATTCTCCCAGATTGGTGACAATAGCGGTTGCTGTCCCTGGTCACAGTGCTTTGCAGCTGTTTGTTGTCAGTGCTGAGAGTGAGAGCCTTGGCATGTCTCCTCTCTTATGTACTGTGGATGGCTGCTCAGCACATCAAGGTAATTGACTCATCTTGGCTGAGCCATAACCTCAATCAGCTGGACCATCTCATTTTCTCACAGCCAAGAAATTCTGTAGGCCTTAATGTGAGCCCAGTGCCAACCTAGTTCAAATGCTGTTCTGCAGAAGGAGGCTTTTTGTGAAATGCTCCCCTGCAGTCCCTTCCCAGGAAAATATTAAAGATGACATTATTCATTCAAAAATTAATTGTTTATTATGCCCCCTTTAAAAAAAAACAAACAAAAAACCTGCTTCAAAAAATGTTGAGCAGCTTCAGTTTTAACCCCATGCTTGCCAGTCATTAAGGGTGCCTAGACATGCTGTGTGGATGCTCCAACATGCTGTAATTACAGCACATCAGAGAAGACTCGATTAATCAAGTCTGCTGGAGCGTGGTAATTACCGAACTCCAGCCAGCCTCTGCGTCTTGTTGAACGAGCTTTAGTTCAAGTGCCCCTGCCGCCACTTTGAAGTGCATGGATGCTAATACATGAGACACTATGGCGCTTTAATTAAAGTGACTCTCAGAGCCATTCTAACTAAAGCTCCCCCTGAGCAAGTGTAAAAGTGTCCTAAGGTTTGTCTGTACATTCCTTTGCAACTAACTACAAAATAAGTTTGTCCTAATTTTTTTTAATTGTTATATGGAGAGACAAATAATTGTTGCTAAGTACAGACAGTCAAAAACCCCGAAGCTGAATCAATTCAGTCTTTGCAGGTTAATCTAAGCTGCAAAGATTGAACCGATAAGCAAGTGAGCAGACATTCACTTTTGATTCCAGAAACGCAGCCACATGTCTGCAGTGGCCCAGGCCAGTAGCTGGGGGTGGCACTAGAACAAAACGTCCTGCTCCTTTGGAGCAGACAGCTTGGGCTAAGGCTAGCCTGCCTACCCTGCAAGGAAAGTTTACAGAAGAGGTGGAAAGCATCCTGGGATGCTGGGCACTGTGTGTTAACTTGAATCTGGAGGGGATCTGGGACAGAAGTTCAATAAACCAATTTAACCTAAATCTATTAAGTCTGACAATGTCCATCTCAGTTTATCTTAAACCAGTTTCAGCCATCTTGAAAGTGGCTTATGTGAACTCAGCTTCTGTTGCATTGCAGATTTGAATTGGTTTCTGATCAATTGTACTGGTTTGTGTATAATTTCTGTCCCTAGCCTGTATGTTAAAAGGAGGGGACTTACTGCATGGCTTTGTGGTAACTATTTTGTGTGTCTACTTCTGTCTTGTGCTAAGTCATGCAGCTTAATTCTGAATGTAACAGAGCTACAGTTACCATAGTTTTGTTTCCATTTACCATGAGATAAGGGCAAATACAAGAGATATTTACAGCACAGCATCTGGCATGTAGTAATTCTTACCAACTCTCATTGCTTAACTGGGCATTTGTTCACCTGTCCATAGCTTTAGGATACCTAATTTTACACACCAAGACCACTATTAAGCATCTCAGTCAATGGTTCTCAAGCTTTTAGGACTTGAGGTACACTGCTCTAACTTTTGAGAACTGAGTGGCACCTCATTTCAAAAACTAATTTTTTGAATAAAAGTGAATCTATAGTTTGAACATTACAGTGCTTACTTCCTTGCAGAGGGGATGGGGCAGTGGGAAGAGGAAGTCAGCCAGGCAGGAATCAGCCTGAGCCTGCACTTATCTACTAGTTTTCTCACACCTTGCTGCACCCCTCAAAAGATCTCACATCCTCCGGTTGAGACTTTCTGATCTAAGTCATCTAGTTCTGACCAATACAGAGCAAAGTCCTTTTGAAGACCAGTGTGCCTCAAGTTATGCAACTCATTATGGATTTGGGGGTGAGCAGTCATTAGTCAGTGTGAGTACTCAGTACTGTCTGACAAGATCCTTTTAAGCAACCTCCAGCTGAGTACCAAGAAATTAATTAATTGAAACTGAAGCCACATTTTAAAAATCTTGGGCCAGGTTACAAAACTACACTGGGACAACTTGGGGTTCTGGTCTCAATCTACAAATTTTCTGAGAACCACCACCATGATGCAGAATTAAGTATCAAAACCATACTCCTGCAAAATACATAGGAAAGAACTGTAGTAACAGAAAATAATTCTGAATTTTCCCCTATGAATACATCTTCTCTATCTTATTCCTCACTGTTGTTCATGACAACATCAAATGCTTGCTGGCTCAGAGAAGATTAACCTTGTCTCAAGATAGATCTTTAAAATGGCAATTACTCCATTTTAGCTACACCATGAATCCCAATGTGAGGAAATGCACAGTAAGTGCTTTGGCTCATGAATGCCAAAACCTGCAGTATGTGAAAAAGCAAAATATACCATCTTTTCTTTCTCTGACACCACAGTACTACACTGGAATATGGCAAGCACCAGCTAAATTCTGTTTTAAACATTAAGGTGTTTAGCTGGTTTATAAACATAGGGATTACTTTACTATCAAACCTTTATGAACCTTGGTATTTAGATCACAGCCAGAGAAGCTTTCTTTTGTATCTGGATTTCACACCAAAACTCCAAGTACAATTCAGCTAAGATAGATTAATTTTCCCAGGTTAATATAAAAATTCTGTGAAATCATAACATTTCTAAGGATTTTACTCAAAACAATGATTCAGCTCAAAATCCAATTCAGGTTACAGCCTTTATAAAATATACTGGGATAAAGCTTACCTGAATTTTAGGCTTGTAATGAAAGCCAAAACCTAGCAAGCTTCATGTGTTAATGAAATCCCACAAATATTTCAGGTAGGACGAACCATCTCATCCTGTTTTGTTATATCAGTAGATGTGTTTTGTGAATTGTCTCATAAATTTAAGAATGCTAAAATGTGTCCAGCCTTTAGGTCTGTCTCATACAATCAACTCTAATCAGAGAATAGGTACAAATCAACCTATCATTACCATGGTATTAGTGTCTTTATTAATAAAATACAATGCTAATAACAGTTCAGTATACTGTCATTCCTCTGAAAAACAGTAGCAGATATTGTAGCGTTGTAGGTCAACTTCCTTTTCAGAAAGAAATCACTGTGTCAGGTCTGAATATATTCTTAATGCAACTGACTGCTTTTGTTTAATGCTATAGTAACCAGCCCTGGAACAAGGGTGGTCGCAGACAACTTTTTTGGAAACTTAGTTGAACAATCAATACCTAATTCCTAGGAAACAACTCTGTCACTGTGATTGATTTTATTTTAGACTTTAGATTTTCTAGAGATCGTCACAACTTCCACCAGACAAAGAAACTACAAACAAGCAAGACTAAAACATTTTTTCAGAGACTGAAGCATTTCCCTGAAGATTCCTAAGACCGTGTATAAAAGTATTCCTTATATACCATAACAGTATGTAAATTGAAATCACTCGATTTTCTTTTACCTAATGCTACAAGAACTGATCTTACTACTGCACAATTTCAGACTTTTCACTATATTTAAAATGTCACTTTATCCATCTTGGATTAATCTATTTTTCAACCATTGGGTAAAAATTGTGTCAATTGATATCCATACACAATTACATTTATCCTGTGCTGAGAAACAGGGACATATGTTTGTGAAATAACACCACCACCACCACTCATCTCAACAGTCAGTAATTGAAGTAAAGTTAATTTTGTGATTTGCTGAAAACTGACTATTGATGAGTTTCCCAAATAAACACAGCCCTTGACCTTAGCGGATGGTTTGATCTTCCTACAACAACAGTGTTGTAAGAGAACAAGACAGCTCATCTGATAGTGGATTACTAGAAGGAAAACTAAATTTTTCTTTAAAGACTTAACCACAAAAAGGATTAGATCATCTCATTTTGCTGACTTTTGTTGCTGAATGGTAGGTGAAAGACAAACCATACTTATGGTGATTGCAATGCTGCTTCTACCATCTCTTGGCCGCCTCAGTTGCTCCTGCTAACAGTAGAGTAAATATGGCCCTTCTGTTTTTATTTATCTCTTGGAGTTTAAACTAACCAGTTTGAACTTAGATGCTACTGGCGGAGGGAATAGGGGAGTTTCTGGTTTTTCTGACTTCTATCTATCCTCTCCAAGCTTCCATTTGTTATTTGCATTAGACTCATACATGCCCCCATTCAAGATGCACCCTCAGAAACAATTTTTCTTTCCAGTTCAGCTCCCCCAAAAGAAAAAAAAAAACTAAGATGAATTTTACTTTCTATTCTTGAGTGTGATTTTTTCCAATATATTTTTCTCTGCATTCCCCAGTGTGTGCAATAACTCTTGTTTTCTATTCTTCCTCCCTTTCAGTCTCTCTCTTCAAGCTTTCCACATAAATCTTATAAGATGAAGATAGCTCACATAAACATGCTCATCACATTGGTAAAATTCAGTCTCTGAAATCATCTTGTGGCAACCTGAATTTATCCTTTGGTCTGAAGTGCCTCATTCTTTATTGTGATGCATTGATTTTTGTCTCATAAGTCACCTGTGCAATGTCATGTGTAAAAGCAGCTTCATCAGAACAGTTCTCCAGTTAGAGGAATAAAGTAGCAGCATTGGGCATGCAGAGTGGCTACTTGAAACTTTCATTAAGAGCAGGAAGTGCTACACATCCACTCACTGAGCAAGCCAGAGTACAGAAGGGAGCAGTGTCGTGACTTGCATGAATCTTTGGTTTCATAAAGAGCTTCCTCAGAGATGTCAGTTGCTTCCATAAATCCCACATTCACCACCGAAAAAGCTCATAAAAATATTGGAAATTTTCATTCAGGTTTGCTGTGAAATCCAGATGGAAAAAATAGGAGATTAGAGATGGTTGGAACTTTTCCAGTAGAGCATTTTTCTCCTTGGAAAAGACCCATTTGTCAAAATTTAATTTTTTTTCTGGGTACATGGTGATTTCAACAGCATTTTCTGATGTAAACCAGGGTTTTTTTCAATAGGAAGCTGCCTGGTTTCCTGCCAGAGCACTCACTTGCCTCCCTGCCACCTCAAAGCCCATCTGGCAGGTTTCCAGGCTCCCAGCTCCTCAGACAAGATCTGCAGAGCCAGGGATTGCAGGGTCCATGACCCCCAGTCCCATGACAGATGGCTCTCCAGCTCCCCATCACCACAGGAAACTGTTTGAACAAGAACAGGGATTCTTTGACAAAAAAACACAACAAAACAAAACAAAAACAACACAAACAAACCAAAATTTCAAGGAAATCAATTCTTTTAAATGTAATCAAAAATCCATTTCCTGACTAAGCAGTTGAAAGTCTAATGGGGAAAACTGACCAGCTCTAATATATATATATATTTTTAAGAAGGTTTTTACCTAAAACTGAAAACTTTTTAGTCAAGTTGCCCTTGTTGTTTCTTCAGGCTAGTATTAGAAAGTTACTAACAATGTTGTCTTAACTTTACTTTTTTAAATCAATGATTATAATCTCTTTAAAGGTAGGACAGAATTGACTCCTATTGTCCAAGTGATCTAATTGGCTACCTCTTCTCCAACTTTTCTGCAGATACACAGATGCACAAGAGTTTAGGAAGCTCCCAGCTCCCATGTCAGGTATGGACTCAGTGGTACCATTAGTCTCTGGACTCAAGGGAGTGCAGGGACTGCTCCTCCATTATGCCCTTTGGACTCACAGTGAACCAAAATGGGTCATAGCTCCGTTCAGCCCACTTGCAGCTATGCAGCAGGGTGGTGTATATTACATCCCATAAAGAAGTTATCTGTGACTGCATTTGCTTTGTAGAGCAGGTTCCCAAAGGGACACACCATCTTGTGGTACATCCAAGAGGCAATGAGCATTTGTCTGTGTGTGTGTATTAATATGTGCAAGCACACACACACACTCTCTCACTCTCTCTCATGTGCAACATAGACAAAATAATGCCTTCTGTCCTCTCCTGCATGATCACTAAAGATTCTTCACAATAAAAATTGTTTTTCTCTCTGTTTTTGGTGCAATGTTTTTTAAAGCAATGCAAAGGGCGCTTAGCTATATAATGGAGCTAAAGAAGTTGGCATTATTTCCACTTAATCAGTATGAAATCATTATAGCTTTGCTATGAAAATGAAACAACCCTAGTCATACAAGATACATCATGACACAGAAAAATTAGAAAACACTGTGAGCTCTGCACAGTGAGATTTGTAAGCCTGCCAGCAAAATCACAAACTCGCTCAGCTCTAATTTGTCTGGGAAAAAGGGGAGTTTAATTGCTGTGCATAATAAACACACAAACGTCAGGGAGCAGCCACGGATAACATGCACAAGTAGATTCCAGCTGTAGTGCTAAGGCAACATAAAAGTGATTTACTTCATAACTTGATTTTAAGTCAAATAAATCACATTAAAAATAAAACAGCCAAATTTCCAAAAAATGATCAGTATACAGCAGCTTCTACTGCTCTTACTGCTCAACTCTTGAAAATCAAGCCTCTTCATGTGTGTGGCAGGTGATCTCTTTCAAGGATCTGGCTGGTTTTTTACAAGGGGCCAAGCAGGAGCTGCAGGGTCGGGGCAGGGGTGACCTTTTAAAAATCTGGCTAGAAGTTTGACCAGGTTCTCTCATGCCCAATAGATACAGTGTAGGTCAGGGCTATGTACATATACAGGAAGGCAGAATTTTAACCCAAAGGTTATATCTCCATATGACACTGATTCCTTGGTTACCAGCTGGTGACAGCTCTTTCTCTTTCCTGTTTCTCATTTGTTCAGGAAACTGGGGAAATAGCTTCCTGCTAGCATTATTTATAAGGAAATTATTAAAATGAATTGTCATGTAAATGAAGTACCACATAGTGAGCTGGGGCTTGCAGAAACGTAAGGTTCTCTCCATTCTCCATCCTACTCCACCCACCTTGTAAGAGGGCAGGGGAAGAAGTGGATTCACTCACTCAAACTACATGATGCTTCTACTTGCTTATTCCCTTGCACTTTTACACTTTCAAAGTGTCAATCTAGCTAGCCCATAGTGAATACCAATCCAGCTGAAGGTGGTTACATCCATCCTTTCTCCTGAGTGCATTGTATACAATCAAAATTGCATAAAACTTTTCACTTAAACGATTTTTTGCTATCTGAAATGATTAAATATTGCTTTCTTGATCTAAAAATGTTGAAGATTTTATTGTATTTGTAATTCAAAACTGATAAATCATTTTTTGGGTGTTGACATTTTTTCCTCGCAGGCAGCTTCAAATTGAATATTCCTTTCTTTGTTATCTTACTTTTTCTGCCAGGCTAGCTTCAAATAAAAAGTATTCCTTTCCATACTTAGACTACAAATCAGTCTCTCTCCATGGCTCAACAGGGAAATGACAAACCATTGTCACAGGACCTTCATCCAGTTTTTAGATTCTTTTGAATTTATCATTCTCTGTATAGGTTTGTATCTATAGATTCAAGGTGTTCTTACTATCCACAGCCCTTTTATGTTACATAGGATTTCCAATACTGTAGTCAAGCTTGAAAATTCTGCCTGCCATCACCTAAAAAGTAACAAAACAATCAATAAAGCCAAATATCGGGGGGGGGGGGGTTCTATTTACTTACAGGATAGGATTTATATGGGAATTAGACAACTGTTTACTTGATTCAGAGAGAAAAATTGCTGATTTGCAGGGAGTGCTGGATCAAAATCAAACAAATATAAATTGGCCAAAATCCACATTCCAGCAATCAATAGGAGACATGGGTATTCAGAGATCAGAACATGGCTCTTTTTCAAGTATCTAAGGACCAAATTCTGCTCTCATTTCTCTTTGTATGTGTCTGGAATGTTGCCATTTCTATGGAATTACTCTGGATTTACACAGTTCTAATCAATAGTACTGTTGGCCTCGAGGAAGTACTTTGAAGATGGTTCTCGCAACATAACACTTTTTAATGCCTTGGAAATTTTTGTTAAAAATATCAGGAATGGAATGCAGCAGTAAAGGACAGCTTTGCCTTGATATGCAGAAAACAACAGTCACAACACATGGTCATAATGGTTCATCCTCTACTCAGGGTATGAAGGGGCAGAATTAGACAAGCATGCAATAATTTTTAAAAGGCAACACATACATAAATACAAACAAAATGTTCTTTCTCCTGCATCTGAAACAGTTACTATTTATTAATGGCATATGTTTTTTGGAATGGGACAAGAATAGTTTCTGATAAAGGACAAGGAAGTGGTTCAATATTTGACTATTCCCACAGGCAAATATAAACAATGCTGGACAAACCCCAGAACTGAAATTTCTTCAAGTTTAATAAATGGCAATGGGTTTAATTAAGTTTCCCCTTCTGAATAGATGTTAAAGCTATAATGGGAAGTCCACTGCACCATTAAAACACATTACAAAAATGCAGGAAGAATTGCAAATGTGGCAAGTGACCAGCTTGGTTTAGCAGAGAATTTCAGTGAGCTTAAACACTAAAAGGAAGCTTACAAGAATTGGAAGATTGGACAAACAATTTGGGATGAGTATAAGAATATTGCTTGGTCATGCAGGGATGAAGTCAGGAAGGCCAAAGCACAATTGGAGTTGCAGCTAGCAAGGGGCATGAAAGGTAACAAGAAGGGTTTCTACAAGTATGTTAACAACAAGAGGAAGGTGAGGAAAAGTGTGGGTTCCTTACTGAATGGGGGAGGCAAACTGGTGACAGATAAGAAGGAAAAGGCTGAAGTACTCAATGTCTTTTTTACCTTGGTCTTCAGAGGCAAGGTCAGATTACTGCACTGGGCAGCACAGTTTGGGAAGAAGGTGAGCAGTCCTCAGGTTAGGGGCTATTTAGAAAAGCTGTATGTGTACAAATCAATGGGGCCAGATGCAGTGCATCCAAGGGTGATGAGGGAGTGGCTGATGAGGGGATGGCAGAGCCACTGGCCATTATGCCTGAAAACTTGTGGCAATTGGGGGAGGCCCCAGCCAACTGGCAAAGGGCAAATATAGTACCCATCTTTAAGACAGGGAAGAAGGAGGATCCACGGAACTACAGACCAGTCAGCCTCACCTCAGACCCCAGAAAAATAATGGAGCAGATCCTCAAGGAATCCATTTCTAAGCACTTGGAGAAGTGATTAGGAAGAGTCAGCATGGATTCACCAAGAGCAAGTTATGCCTGACCAACATGATTGCCTTCTATGACAAGGGACACGGAGGATCTGGAAAGGGTTCAGAGGAGGGCCACCCTCATGATTAGTGGTCTCCGTAAAAGACCCTATGAGGAGAGGTTGAGAGATCTGGATCTCTTCAGCCAGTACAAAAGATGGCTGAGGGGTGACCTTGTGGCCGCCTATAAATTTATCGGGGGGGACAGTAGGGAATTGGGGAGGAGCTGTTTACCAGAGTACCCCAGGGAGTAACTAGGAATAATGGGTGCAAACTAGTGGGGAGTACATTTAGGTTAGACATTAGGAGGAATTTTTTTTACAATAAGGGTGGCCAGAGTCTGGAACGGGCTTCCAAGAGAGGTGGTGCTGTCACCTAACTTGGAGGTCTTCAAGAGGAGGCTTGACAATCACCTGGCTGGGGTCATATGACCTCGGTCCTCTTTCCTTCCAGGGGCAGGGAGTTAGGGGGCTTCATAGATTATAGACTTGGAATGGACCCAATGGATCATTGTGTGGGGGCTGCTGCCTGGCTGTGACCTGCTGTGCACCTGCCAGACTTGGATGGGGACTACAGAGCCAATAGAGGCATCTGCCCCTCTGGGACAGCTGCCAGTGGACTGCAGTTGCAGGGTTGACCTTTGTGCGGCACTACTGCCATGTGTGCCCCCTGCCAGGCCATCTGGGCGGCTATCACGTGGAAGATTTTCCAGGTGTGGTGGCTTGCTCTGAACTGTCAAAGCATGTCCTCCTGGCCCCATTTGGCCAGGACGTCAGCCACAGCCAGATGGGTCCAAGGTGCCAACTCTGCACAGGCAGGGTCCTGTGACTGGCCTCGCTAGCAGGAATTCTGGTGTTCCCTATTGGAAAAGTGAAAAAATCCCTGATAAAACAATTCCCAAAGTCACCCTGTAAAACACCCCTAAATCCATGTTCCTCCTAAAACAAAAGAACACTATAAAGAGAGAGAGAGAGAGAGTGAGACAGAGACAGAGACAGCGATCAGTTGGACAATATTTTATTGCTATATCTACAGTGTTAAAGCAAGTCTTTTTATCATAATAATAACAAAGTGAACTCTAAATACCGGTTTCATGAATTCATGAATACATATACCTCACTCCAGCCCCCCCAATTGCTGTCCCACCTGGCCCCATCCCACACCAGCTGCTGCAGCCCCCCCCAATGGCTGCCACACCCCTTGCACCCCCAGACGCCCCGATGGGTGCCCCACCCACCCTACCCAACTTGCACCCCCAGGACCTCAAGGCTACCCCCACAATCCCAGGCACCATCACTTAAAAAACAAAACAAAACAGAAAAAGAACAGAAAAAAATGGGGAAAAAAGTGCCTCTGATTACCTTAGAAACAGGGGTGGGGGGGGCTCCAGGGCCTCCTGGCAGAGCTCCCCCCCCCCCCCGGGCAGCACAGTATAGGAGGGGGGGCAGGAGGGCCTGGGCTGGGGCTGCTGGGGCTATCACCCTGCCCCGCATTATGCGGGTGGGGCCCCAGGTAGCCACACAGCAGCTACAACTGCCGGTAAGTGCTGGGTTTTTGTTTTTTTTTTAAAAGTATGGGGGGGACAGGGCTGGGGTCAGGGGCCTCAGGGGGGCTGCAGGGGGAAGAGCTGGCCGTGGCAAGGGTTGGGAGCCTCAGGGAGGCTGGCGAGGGGAGGAGCCAGCCCCAGCAGGGGTCAGGGGCCTTGGGGGGGGCTGGCAGGGGCAGAGGTCAGCTGCGGCAGGGGTCAGGGACCTTGAAGGGGAGGGGCCAGCCCTGGCAGGGATCGGGGGCCTCAGGGGGCTGGTGGGGGGAGGGGCCAGCTGCAGCAGGGGTCAGGGGGGCTGAGGGAGTGGGCAGAGCAGTCCTGGACCATGTCCTGTGCCGCTTTTTTAAGCTTTGATTTTTTTGGATCCCTGGATATCCAGGGGTCTAATTTTCTCCCTGTGTTGCAAACTTGCAGCACAGGGAACATTTTTTTCATTCCTTCATGTGCCTCTTGCCTCGCCTGAAAGGGGTTTGAGGCAGGGCAAGAGGCACGTGTGCACTTGTGTGAATGCGCCCATGAGGTTCAATTGAAAAGTCCTGCACTTCAGATGGAAGAATCCCATGCACTGCCATAGCTTGGGGACTGATTAGCTGGGCAGAAGCTGTGCAGAAGAGGACCTGGGGTTTACAGTGGACAATATGATAGATATGAGTCAGCAGTGTGCCCTTGTTACCAAGAAGGCTAACAGCATACTGGGATGAATTAGTAGGACGACTGCCAGCAGGTTAAGGGACATAATTATTTCAATCTATTCTGCACTGCTGAGGCCACCTCTGGATGACTTTGTCCAGCTTTGGGTCTCCCACTGTAGAAAGGATGTAGACAAGTTGGAGAGAGTCTATCAGAGAGCAATGAAAATGGTTCAGGGGCTGGTTCACATGATTTCTGAGGAAAGGCTGAGGGAACTCGGTGTATTTCATTTGGAGAGGCAGAGAGGATTTAGCAGCAGCCTTTGACTACCTGAAGGGTGGTTCCAAAGAAGATCAAGCTAGATTTTTCAATAGCAACAGATGAAAGAACAAGGAGCAATGCTCTCAAGTTGCAGCAAGGTAGGTTTAGGTTGGATTTTACGAAAAAAACTCTCTCACTAGGAGGGTGATAAAGCACTCAAATAAGTTACCTAGAGAAGTGGTAGAATCTCCATCCTTGGAGGTTTTTAAGGCCTAGCTTGACAAAGCCCTGGCCGGAATGATTTAGTTGGGGATGGTCCTGCTCTGAACGGGGCGTTGAACTAGATGACCTCCTGATGTCCCTTCCAATCCTAATTTTTTATTATTCTATGATTTAAAGGGCAATTTATCTCACAACAAACCGCGTGTGCAGGGGCATGTGCTGAGACAATTTGTGCCACTGCAAGTGCATTCCCCTGCTCGTCTGGATGCAGCGGTTGATTATATTGGTTGCAATATCACATCAAAGGAACAAACTGTGCTTTGATGGGACACTAAATGTAACCATCCTGGATTTGGCCTATTCTCTTTATCCTATAGCAATCAGTTGAGCCAGATTTTGCAACCCTTTCGCTTTATGACATTCTGAGGAGTAGACCATTGATGTCAACAAATCTATGTGCATGAGTAACTTCAGTTCAACATGAATAAGGTTGGCAAAACCTCGCTTAATCTGATCATAAATAAAAAACAGGAAAATGCTTTTTATTTATTACTCTACTTAGTATTTCAAAAATGTATCCCATTACTATTTGAGAAAAATTAAAAAACATATTAACAAAATGGTAATAATTCTTAAGATTGACATGCAGTTCAAGAGCAAATCAAGTTTGTGTTGCTTTTATTGTCTTGCAAGACTGCCCTTTCTGCCACAGGCCCTGGGTTTATATACCTCAAAGACACACCCTTTCCTGCCATGTGGTTTCCCAGCCACATACAAGCATTTCCCCTTTACTTAAGGGCCAGGCTGTGTTTTTCTCATGCAGCCCCACACACCAAATTTAGCCTACTGCACGCTCTTGAAGTAAGAGTCTCTGGCTCCATTTTACAGGGCTTTATTCTGTCCAACATGGGGTAAGAACACTACAAATATTTGTGCCTCAAGTATTGCAGCACATCTAAGGTCATTAACTGAATGAAGAAATCAGGTGCAAAAGAGCTGGTTGAGGTGATTATCATCAGAAAAATATTACAAGAGAAGTACAGGGGACAGTATTATGATGCTACAGTCATGAATGTAGGTAGAAATGTTACCCTCCTGAAGTCTTACATGCAAGGAATTGGTAGGTCCATGCCCAAACTTTGATAATGTCCTGTTACTAATATTTTCATATCAAATACTTACAGCAGTAAATAATTAGTAAAACATGCATCACATCTTTGAGCTACCTGGAAAACATTCCCTAAAATTTTCATGACAATACAGCCCCAGTTTTGATGAAATCTCAATATTGTGAAAAAAACCCCAAAAACATTTCAGGAGCTATTGAGAAAACAGAAGGTTCTATTACTGCAATTTTTTTGTTGTTGTTGTTAAAATCTCACTAGCTCTAATCATATTGCTAAAAGTGCCTGCATAAATGAAAAGTTTATACAAGTCTAGTGAAATTTCTTGAAAGAGAGAATGATGGATAAGAAATTATCTGGCCCAAATCCAAGATTCAAAAAAATAATAATAATAAAAAAATATTTACATATATACCATGGAAGGCAGCTAGTGCTCATTCTTTGTTATCTGATTCCCTTGAAACCTGCTAACTCAAAGACTGTTTTTCAATAAACTAAACTGCAGGGAAATGATGGTGAGCGCACTTAGGAATCAAAGATGTGGCTTATGTGTTTCAGGTTTTAACTTCAGTTCACCAGCAACTTATTTTCCCAACTATTAGCAGCTCAGATGGGTCCAGTGGGATTATGCAGGTATTTCTAACCGGAAAGAGTTTGAGCACCAAAAAGTTAAAATATTGTCAATATAGCTTTGACAGAAACCTCCAGGCACACGCTTCCATAATGCAACTTAAACTGCAAACTGATAACAGATTTAAAGTTTTCAGCTCAGAAAGCCAATGAAATTGTACCATATGGAGGGGTCAGACAGAGGGCTGGAAGTCTCCTAATTACTTTACAAGTCATCTTAAACCCTTTCAATTGAGATAACCTTTCCAGAATAATAGTTCTAAAGCTGCAATTCAGCACATACCAATAAATTTTATTATGTAGCACATACAAAGCTTTGAGATATGATCAAGAAAAGATTAAACCATTTTGCAATAGGATAAACTAATGCTTCAACTTGCAAGCTTAAGTGGAGTACTATCAAGATCATCTTGAAGAACCTTGCTTTAATATTTAGATTCTCTACCACCAACAGCAGGTTTATCAGATTTACAATGAGAGAGAGCAAAAGTGATTTACTAAGCTAATACTGCTTACTAAGGTATACTGCTAAGGCTGAGTTACCAGTAGACTATGCTTTATAAATTAAACAAGACCATCAGAATAAACGCATAGGCAATACACTCTGATTTGTAAGTAAATGCTTCTCTCTGCTTAAGTAGGTTCTTGTAGACCAAGGAACGAATCTCGTCTCTCTGATACCAATTTAAAACTGGAGAAACCCCACTGAAATCAGAGTTATGCTGGTATATATAAGAAGCGAATCAGGCCTCTGTTCCAAGTGAAGGATTTTTATTTCATTAACACTAACTCAATCTTAGATAATAGCAAGTCTAAGTTATGCTTTTACTTGATAGTACAATTAGCAGTTTTACAAAGATTGCAGAGTGTTTCTAAAGAGAGAAAACTTCAGCTTGCTGAATCCTTTCCTGAACAAGGATTGAAATGAAATCTTTTTCTTTGTATGTATTATGGATTCTTAATTCCACTGGAATTATGGCCATCTGTTAACCTCCCAGGAGGAGTGGGATTTCTGGGGTCCCTCAACCATTCAGAGGTATGTGTGTGTGGCAGGGGGGAGGTCCATGCTCTGCCATAAAAATCTCCCCCAAATTTGAAGTTTCTGCAAAAATCACGTAATCACAAATTTGGTAGGTCCCTACCTATGAGCTGCTCCTTGGGTTCACCATGCTGCAGGGAGCTACTTATAATCATTGGTCCTTCTGCATTTCAAGGGACTCCTTCCCCCTGGGAAGCTGTAAGGTGCTGGTATGCATTGCCACATGGTGGCTTTGGGGGGTTAGCTGTAGCTTTTGTCAGCATACTGCATCCCAAAATTCCTCATCCCAATCCCCAGTTCTGCTGGGGCAGAAAACTGCAAAATAACTCAAGGAAGGGCCAGCCCTATCCTGCACTGGGCAGAAGGGTTACATACCATACCCAGAACGCCAGAATTTCACACTTTTCAGTTCATCCCTTCTCCTGAAGTCATCAACTGGCAACAACTGAGATAACAGAGCTACCATATACTACTGCATTATAGGCTTGCAGAGATACCAATCAGCCTATACACTACTGACAGGAAAGGAGCAACAGTGGGTGAACTGCATAATGACAAACTCCAGCAGCCTGCAGTCCACCTCTCTGTGACCAGGAACGCAGCTACATAGCAACCCTGTTAGATGCTCACACGGTCCAGACCTCTATGACATGGAGTGTGTTCATATCAACACCACAGGTGCCCTATCATGAGGTCCTCTATTCTCCTTTGCTGCAGGTTAGGCCTTTCTGACTGCAGAGAATTCCATATAATGGAAGAGAACAATTTATATTTAAGCTTATCTGGTCATAACAACTGGTGTAAAATAAAATAAAAACAGGGTTGGAAGGAGCTATTAAGGATCATCCTTAACCAAAACATCCTAAGCAAATCCTTGACTAAGCTGCTACTAAAATTACACAGGTAACCCCGTCACCTAACAAAAGCATAGCACTCTAACCTGCCACAGGTAAAGCAGGGAGAAAAATTAAGCCAGTGTTCTGCTGCGAGGGTTGTTAAAATATGGTCAAGAGATCCCAGGAAGAGGGCCATGCCCCCAACTACAGAGAAAGGCAACCCCCCTCCCTCCCACCCCCCACATTACATAGCAATCTGACCTGGGGTAAAATTCCTTCCTGATCTTAAATGTGGTGATCAGTCTGACCCTCAGCAGAGAGGAAGACCTTCTAACCAGGGTTAGGTTTTACTCTATGCATTCACACACCCCAATCAGATTTCACAGTCTTGGAATGTGATGCTTCTGAAGAAAGCCAACCTCCCCCCTCCCCCCGACAAATGTAGCAACAGGAGGGGAAAACAAATTCCTTTCTGGCTCTATGTGGCAATCAGCAAGGCCCAGATGCATGGGCAATAGTAGAGCATGGGGATAGCTACTCCTAGATTGTAGCTTATCCAACCTCTTCTTGATTCCTCCAGTGATGGAGATTGCACAACTTCCCTAGTTTAACAAGCCTAACCTGAAAGGGGATTCAGCATGACTCCTTGTGGTGGGCTGACCCTGGAACCTCTTCAAAGCCTAGGGTTTTATCCTTTTCACTCATCTGCCATGCCTTGATAAAATCTAACTACTGCAGAAGGTTCCTTATAAATCTCTTGGGTGGGAGAAGTGAATCTGGTGTCACAAGACTCTAGCACAGTTCCAAGGTTAGCTCAGACAACCCTGCCTCTCCTGCCTTCTGTCTCTAGCTAATTTGGCCTCTGAGCGTTTCATGCCTCAGTGGCCTATACAGCAGCTTGTAGGCCTTAATCATGGCCTCCAGTGTCCCCCATAGCCATGCCCATGCTTCACAGGTGTCACAGTCACAATTCAGTGAGGCCGCCCAGTCCAGCCAATAACCTCAGCCCCTCAGGCCTTTTCCAGGCTTCAGCCTATCCAGCTTTGGCCCTGTTTCCCTTGCTGAGATTTTCAGCCCAGGCCCACTGTCACAGACCTCAACTCCTTGGTGTCAGTCCATGTACATCCCTAACTCTTGCAGGACTTCCAGCTGTAGAGTGTCGAAGCTGCATGGCCTTCAAGCCACCCCCACAGCTACCCCTGGCCCTCTGGTCATGAATATAAATACCAGCAAAACACTGTCAAGTAAGCGTAACAACATCAAGTAAAATGCTAAAGACCCCACAGTCTGGGTCCTTATGTCACTGCAAATGCTTTATTCCAATCCACTGCCACCTCCCAGCCTTTAAGATACCTTTCTCAGCCTGCAGCTGTTTCTCCCTTGCAACATGAAGGAGACCTTTCCAGAGGTCTGGGCCTTCCTCCCCCAGCTAGCTTGGGAGCCAGGGTTTATATCCCTCATCTCAACCCTTCTGGTCAGGTATATTCCTCATCAGCATTGGTGTGCTTCGTTGGCTCCCAGAGAAGCCTACTGTTTACTTGCTGCTGCCTGCTTAGCTGGACTTCATCAGCTTCTCTGCTACTCACCCAGGGTTTTGCCTTACTGTTCTACTGCCCTGCAGCTTGCTGTAATGTAGTAGCCCAGCAGTTGCCCTATTCAGCTCCCCCTAGCTTTATATCTTCCTGTAGCTCATTCTTACTCTGCTGCCTGTATCTAATAGCAGACCTTTTCTCTTAACTAACATGGTCTTTTGATCCCTATTGCACCTAGACAGTCTATTCCACTGCTTCACTATTCTAACCATGAAGTGTTTCCTGATATGCAATCTAAACATACTTCACTGCAACTTCAAGCCATTGGTCCATGTCCTGCTCTCTACAACTACAGAGAAAAGGCATTCTCCCTCATCTTTATGGTAGCCCTTAAGAGATTTGAAGACTGCTATCATGTCTCCCTCTTAAGGGCCTTTTCAAAAGATGAGCATGCCTACTTCAAACCCTTTATTATTTGCTGCCTGCCTCTGGACCCCCTCTAACTTTTCCATGTCCTTTTTAAAATGTGGAGCCCCAAACTGTATACAATAATGCAGATGAAGCCTAATTAGTGTCAAGTAAAGAGTCACTATCCACCCACATCTTGCACTTAATACTTCTTGGTGTGGCCCCAAACTACATTTCATAATCCATATTCAGTCCCCAAATGCATTACATATAGATAACTATAGATAATTATTTATTTTCTGGCATTCAAAACCATTATAAAGCAAATCTACACACCCTGCTTACAAACTTTGTAGAACACACACAGAGCTACCTATACATGTGTTCGGAGGGGTGGGAATGGGGCATTTTAACTAGAGTGATTCCCAGAGAGCTGATCTAAATAAAGCACCTCATTGTTGCATCTATTGAGCTCCTGTGCACTTAAAAATGGCTGCAGGACACTTCAGCTAAACTTCAATCGATAAGGTTTAGCTAAATCACCCCTGTGGCCACTGTAAAAATGTGCAGAGGCTTACTAGACATGACAATGAGGTGATTAATCAAGTTTTCCTTGATGCGCCCTAATTAAAACACAAAAGACCATGTGGTTAGGCAGCCTATATATGGACATTTGTAACACTGTATAGTTTTAAGCTTAGTCAGTATAGATTCATAGATTCATAGATGTTAGGGTCGGAAGGGACCTCAATAGATCATCGAGTCCGGCCCCCTGCATAGGCAGGAAAGAGTGCTGGGTCTAGATGACCGCAGCTAGGTGCTTATCTAACCTCCTCTTGAAGACCCCCAGGGTAGGGGAGAGCACCACCTCCCTTGGGAGCCCAGTCCAGACCCTGGCCACTCTAACTGTGAAGAAGTTCCTCCTAATGTCCAATCTAAATCTGCTCTCTGCTAGCTTGTGGCCATTATTTCTTGTAACCCCCAGGGGCGCCTTGGTGAATAAATACTCACCAATTCCCTTCTGTGCCCCCGTGATGAACTTATAGGCAGCCACAAGGTCGCCTGTCAACCTTCTCTTGTGGAGGCTGAAAAGATCCAGTTTCTCTAGTCTCCTCGTAGGTCTTGGTATGCAAGCCCTTAACCATATGAGTGGCCCTTCTCTGGACCCTCTCCAGGTTATCCGCATCCCTCTTGAATTGCGGCGCCCAGAATTGCACGCAGTACTCCAACTGTGGTCTGACCAGCGCCCGATAGAGGGGAAGTATCACCTCCTTGGACCTATTCGTCATGCATCTGCTGATGCACGATAAAGTGCCATTGGCTTTTTTGATGGCTTCGTCACACTGCCGACTCATGTTCATCTTGGAGTCCACTAGGACTCCGAGATCCCTTTCCACTTCCGTGCCACCCAGCAGGTCATTCCCTAGGGTGTAGGTATGCTGGACATTTTTCCTCCCTAGGTGCAGCACTTTGCATTTCTCCTTGTTGAACTGCATCCTGTTGTTTTCTGCCCACTTGTCCAACCTATCCAGGTCTGCCTGCAGCTGTTCCCTGCCCTCCGGCGTGTCCACATCTCACCATAGCTTTGTGTCATCTGCAAACTTGGACAGAGTACATTTCACTCCCTCGTCCAAGTCACTGATGAAGACATTAAAGAGTATCGAGCCCTGCGGGACCCCACTGCCCACACTCTTCCAGGTCGAAACTGATCCATCCACCACGACTCTCTGGGTGCGACCCTCCAGCCAATTCGCCACCCACCGGACTGTGTAGTCATCCAAGTCACAGCCTCTTAACTTGTTCACCAGTATGGGGTGGGATACCGTATCGAAGGCCTTCCTGAAGTCTAAGTATACGACATCCACCCCTCCTCCTGTGTCCAGGCGTTTCATAACCTGGTCATAAAAAGAAACTAGATTGGTCAGGCACGATCTGCCTGCCATGAACCCGTGCTGATTTCCCCTCAGCATAATTTGTCCTGCTGGGCTCTCACAAATGTGAGCCTTGAAAATTTTTTCAAAGACTTTGCCAAGGATGGAGGTGAGACTGACAGGTCTATGGTTGCCCGGGTCCTCCTTCCTCCCCTTTTTGAAAATGGGGACCACGTTAGCCCTTTTCCAGTCCTCCAGGACTTGGCCTGTGCGCCACGAGCTTTCAAATATTCCTGCCAGTGGCTGTGCAATGATGTTGGCCAGTGCCTTCAGCACCCTTGGATGGAGCTCATCCGGGCCTGCCGACTTAAAGGCATCCAGTTCTTCCAAATGACTCTGCACCATTTCAGGGTCTACGCATGGAAGTCTGGTGCCTTGCTGCTGCCTCTCTACAACCCCAGTGAGAGACTTGTCATGACCCTCACTTAGATTTCCAGGGGATGACTCATTAGCTGTAAGTTGACACTACATACCCAACAGTAGGAACTATTAAAAATCCAAGTAAAACAAGTTGTAAAATGAAGTATTTTCTAATTCAAATCTATCTTCCAGACTCTGGAGCTGGGGGATAAGCCACTGTCACAGAAGGAAAGCAAAACTTATATGGCCAGACTTGCTAGAGTGGCAGCACTTCGGAAGTTTTGTGAGGTTAGTTATTTAAATATTACATCAAAAATCACAATTAAACACTCAATGTGGCTAGTACAAATTTCCCCTGGCCTTAGAATGCCACCACCGTTTGTCCTCAGAATGCTGTAACAAGTCAAAAGAGAAACAGAAAAGAAAATGGGAACTTTCAAAAAGGGTATTATATTCCTTACCCTGTAAAACCTCCCACTGTCATCAATGAAGGATGAGCCAAAGTTCATATTGCATGTTAGTAAAAAGTGAGATGAGGTTGTTGTTTAGGCCCTGGAGCATCCCAGGTCAAAAATGAAAGAGAGCTGGCAACTACAGTTGTCACTACCAGTATGAAACAGGCCCAGATAGAACAAATAAATCCACAGGACATTATTTGCCTGTTACAGTGAGGCAGAGTTTATAATAAAATAATGCTGTTCTGCATGATTTGGAACATGATAATAGCAGTTGTTCTAGTGATGATTACAAACCATTATGGTTGTACAAGTGGCCTGGCAGAGGAAGGGAACGCTTTTCTCATTCAGGTTCAGATTTTGATGGGAAGATAGTGGCAAGTCCACTTTCTCATGTCATTTCTGCCTCAGCTGACATAGATTCTTGTAATGCTGCAGAAGTCACACTTGACAATTTCTTATTGATGCCTTTTGATTAAGAGAAGCAGCTGGGATATATGACAGTAGCAGCAGAAGCCACTTCTGAGATAATAAATTTATTATTATTACTGCTATCATGTATTATTATATGAGCTAGAAGAGTAAAAAACAAAACAAAACAAAAAAACCCAAAACCCCAACCCAGACATAAAAAGCTTACTACCTCTTTACATGTATTAGGACAGTTGGGTCAAACCCTACACCCTGGGTCCAAACACCATGGGCCACAGAGGTGACCTAAATTCTGTGGAATAAGCATGGGCTGTAATCTCAAATTTGCATTAATTTACCTTTACTATTACATCATGCTACATTTTGGCATTTTGCACTGTGTGGTTTATTAGTTTCTAATCATAGAGTAAGAAAAATGTTGCTGTCATAAAGCAGAAAGTCCCACAATTGGCCTGGCAGATCTTGCTGCAGAAGCTTTCTGATGATTCTTCATCAGCAACAAGCCACTCAGATGCTACACCAATAAATGGTACAAGTAGGTAGGCTAGATGGATAGATACAAACCATATAGGAAAGAAAGGAAAGGAAAGTAACAGACTTAGCTCTCAGTTACAGTGCTGATAATTTGAAGAAAGTCTACTGAGGTCAGTGTAAATGAGCTGTAGATGAGAATATCATTTTGGCCTTTCTCCATTCAAATGAACACAGTTCATGGAGCAGGTAGCTGGTGTAGAAAAAATGTAATTACTTGTCTCTGAACATGGCCCAAAGACAGGGCTTAAAACCCATACACTTGTGAGAAGTGTCATGGTTCTTATACCAACCATGACTCCAGTCATCAACCTGCCTCCTTTTGATTTCCCATCATATTATTGTATCACTGGCAATTTACAAACTGCACAGATAGATGCTGATGGCGAAAATCTACACATTGTGAACCAGACTGTCTAAATTTTTTACATTCCTGCAGTTTTAAAGTTTTATATTCTTCCGGGACTCAAACCACTATACAAAAGTAAAAATAAAAACAGTAGGAAAAGGAAATCTCACATCCCTGATGAAGTGTCTAAAATGACAGATTAAAATAAATCTGCTATTTTAGGTGCTGGATGGAACTGTCTTTTTTGGGATAGCCACTCCATGAAATAAGAGGAACTCATTTGAATTTGCACAATCAAGGCAGGGAGGATTTTTTCCATCCCTCTTACCATAAGATAAAATTCTCATCTAATAAGTAAAACAAACTTTTCACCTTGAAAATGTATATGCAAAATGAGATTTGTTCCTGCAAAATTTATACTTACAGTTCAACTGTAGGCCCAAATTCAGGTGCTTATAACTGCCTGATGTTGAGTGCAAATGAGATGGGTAGAAGCCCAGTTTCAATTTGTGCTGGAGTGGGACAGCTATATACATAATTCTACCAGTGAAATGTGTACCTGTAAAACAAGAAGCCCAAACTTTTGCTTCTAAAGTAACTGTACTTCTCCTACTCCAAAGGGTTAAGATTTTTCTAGACATATTTTCAAAGCTGAAAAATTTGTTTAACTTACCAAATGAGAATTTCATTTTCTGGTAAGAGGATGGAAAAATAAATCCTTTCTACTCTGACTGTGTAGGATTCGAATGAGTTGGTTACTGCACAGAGTGCATATCCCAACAGACAACATTTCCATCAGGCACCTAAAATAGCAGATTTATTTTAATTTGTCATTTTGGGCACCTCATCAGGGAAGTGAGCATTACTTTTCCTACTGTTTTTGTTTTTGCTTTCTACCGTGGTTCAGATCCCCAAAGAATGTAGTACATTTTTTGCATCCCTGAAGTCTTAATTGTATCTAGATTTTAGTCTGTTTTAATCAAGGCATTTTCACCCAGTACACAACTCCCTTGGCAGCAATTCTGGTTATAAAGAGAGGAGATGAGTAGTCCCTTCATACAAGGCTACATTCATAATGATCTGTGGAGATGTCGCTTTTCATATACTGCCCTTTGATAAGGCAGCAGAGATTTCCCACTCAGCTGATTAAAACTGAGTGACTGAATAATCTTATAATAATCTCATCTATTAGTCAACCAAAATGGTTACCTACTGCATCATAATGTCTGATAAGGAAAGAGACTCAGTTCTATGATGATGTTTTGTAAATTGCCTGACTCTACCATGTTTAGACTGCAGCTAATCTATGCAGTAGCCTGTCTCTGCTTTGTTAATTTCTAGGTGAAAGCTACCCAAGGGAACAGAAATTTTATTTTCTACATTTGACAATACAATTTGGAAGAGCGAGAATGGGATTTAAAATGCCTCCAGATAACGTTGCTCAGTGTGTATTTTCCTCCCAGTTGATCAAAAATACAAAGCCTTAGGATCAAATGCTCCTACTGAAGTCACCAGGGAAAATCACATACAAAGGTGGAATATGGCTCAAGGAAATGAGAACCATTGGGCAGACTTATTATGGAGTTCAGGACAAATACAGTACCTATAGATGTGCTCATTCACATTCTAATTAGAACATGTTGGGGCAGCCTTGATTAATCTGGATTAGTCGAGCCTTCCCCACATTCTAATTAGAATGCTCCAGTGTTGTGTCACCATCATGTGCATTAAACCTCTGTGCATTTCAAAACGGCCACGGGGGCACTTTGTCTAAAGCTCAGCAAATGAGTTTTAGATAAAGTATTCCACAGCTATTTTGAAACATGCAGGGGCTTAATACATGTAACCGTGAACTGTTTTAATTAGAGCGGCTGTCCAAAACTGCTCTAATTAAAATATATCCCCTAAACCCCAGAGCATGTGCATAGGGAGCCATAAGGCCCAATAATCCATCTCCATCTTCATGTCTTATTATCAGGATGTGTTTATTAAGAAGATGATACAAAATAAGACTTGGTAACAGATACCTGTCCCTGCTTTCAGCAAGTAGGAAAAGTGCCAGCCCTTTCTTGTCTACTGTTGAGAGACGCTAGTAGAGCACCCTGGCCTTGAATATCTATTTGTCTGCTGTAGTTCCTTTTCCGTTTTTCTTGGGGGAGGGGGAGGGAGCAAGGGGGGAGAAGATGGGGGAAACATATTTGCTGCTGATAGTCTATGCCTAACATTACACCTATACAATTTAGATGGCCCAAGAGCCAGAACAAGCACATTGGGGTGCACACACATGCCCCAGGCCCAGTACCCTTGTGTTCTTGGATACTTCAAAGTATACACAGTAGGATGCATTCTCCAAGTGCACCCTGCAGTTGTGACAAGTGGATGACAAGAGGAACCATGTCAGACAAAGAGGCAGAGGGAGACATGGTGGAAGCAACTTTACTGTACCCAAAAGCTTATGGCCTAAACTCCATTCCAGAACTTGCTTAATAGCTTGTGTAAAGGGGACTTATGTAATAGACCTCGCTAACTCATGGCTTGTGATTCCTTGTAATTTGCTTGCTCCCACAAAGAGCTGAGGTTCATAACAGAGGGTGTGCCCTTCCAAACCCATTTTCCCCATGTATACAACATAACTGTGCTGGTCCTGTTTTACCTTCCCTCCCATTGAAGTAGAGTCCCAATAAATCCCTTATTCAGTGTTGGAAAAACATATACCTTTACATGTGGGTCAGTTCTTTCCCAAAGAAAGTCAACTGAAAAGTCCAGCTACTTTGAATTCTCTTCATCACCATCCTTATACTTAGTAACAGCCTCTTAACTAAGAATGCATTTAGTTGACCCAGAGATAATGTTAAATTCACACAAGTGTCATTTTTCCTCAAGTATAATTCCCCCTGATGCTGTTCAAGGATTCAGTTGTTGACTTTAAGATAGAAGTGCTATTTTTTCCCTGAATAAATTATGAAATAGCTCAGATGGTATCAGCCCACTGCCAATATGTCACACACTGATGCGGGTAGGTTTGACTTAAATGCAGCTATTCCTGCTGTGAAGGGTCATTTTAAATTTAAATATGTGTTGTACTGTAGTGTCATAAAGTACTAGAACATGAGGATCCTTGATGAACATCCTGGAATCAGAGCCCAAAATAATCAACTCATTACTTGTAAGGGTCTTGTTTCAGATTTATGGTAGCAGCCGCAGAACCAAATGTGAGCAAATGGCATTAATATTATCCCCTTGTTTATTATATAATCATAGCAAAGGTTTAAAAATACCTCCAGGGGTAAAAAACTCATAATTAAAATGCATTTGTGTCAGAACTAATTTGTCTGAGTCCAAAGCAGCTTCTCCTAGGTACGGGATGCCACACACAGGAGCCATGGACCATTCTGTATTCCCTGCCTCTCCCATTCCCATGTAGTTTGGAACTCACAAAAAACTGCAATCTCATGGGAACAGAGATAATCATTTACCAGTATTAGCTGTGCACTGGCCTAAAATTCAGAAGCCCAGGTCCAATTTTCAGCTCTATCTATGGCTTCCAGGATAACTTTAGACAAATCATTTCCCCTCCCCAAGCCTCAGTTTCCCCATCTAAAAAGTAGGTATAATGCTACTAACTATTTTCTTTGAGATCTACGAGTTTATAAGCATGGTACTAGAGGCAGCATATTACAGTATTGTTACTGATTGTGTGGTGCTTTCCACAGTGGGGTCAGCTTCTACAAACTGCCAAATACAAATAATAATATCTATATGACTCACAAAAGTGGGAGGAATCCCCAGCTCCCAATGGGCAGATGTCTAGACTTTTATGGTACCAGAACAGCACAAATGAGCTGTCTCTGGAGTAGATCTAGCCTTTTAAAACCCTAGCTTGTTCCACTGAAGTCAAGAATTTTGTCATTGGGTCCCATAAAGGTAGAAGCAGTCCCTTAAATAATGAGAAGTTTTTAGTATTCTTGTAAATTACACAAATATCAAGAGTAATCTCAGGATTTTCAAAGCTCAGTGATAGGCTTTGTAAATTTTTAGCACTGCATGAATAAGGGAAAGTATCTTTTCACCAAGCAAAGCTAAAAAAGTGTTCTTCTAGGGAACAACTTCACCCATATACTGCACAGCAATTCAGAGATGTACATTTCTGACTCTTACAGCATAATTATCTAACAGTGGTGCTGAGATGGCGGTTTTTACTCTTTGTTAAACTATGGACTATTTCCAAAAGGGCAAAAAAATACATAATTCCTGAATAACTTGAAAATATGAAACCATTTCTGGCTGCCCAGAAGCAGAGAATTCTATAGTAGAATATAGTAGAATACCTGTCAGCTTTTGATGTGCATGTGGCAGAAATATCTACTGAACAGAATTCCAGATGAGGCAGTTCTGAACAGAATTCCAAAAAGACAATACTTTAAGGCAATTTTCACTTCAAGAAGCCATGCTAACATTTATCAATCAGAGGACCATGGCTTGTTTTCTACCCTTCAGGACTAAGTTGCCACAAGTGGGATATTACAAAATAAAGCTTTCCAGATTATGGACAGTAATTTTCCTTTCAATTAAAAAAAAAAAAGAATTAAGATGTGAGACTTTTGTTGCAGAAGGATGTGGGAAGAAACAAAAAACATTTTTTTCCTTTCTTTTTTTTGTCTAGAATTTTTTTAACAATACAAGAGATAAATATCACAACCTAATATAAATACACAAAAAAGGATCAATAAAAACATTCATGTAAATAAGATTATATAAATGGCTTGATGCCCTTCTACACTGTTGGGTTTGGAATGAGGCAAAAGCAATCAGAACACCAGATTCAGTCACTTCCTAGGGATGCCTAACTGGCTTAAAGTCACCAAAGGAGTGCAAGAACAAGAATGACCCTGACATTTGTTAATGTCACCTGTGTACCAAAAATCTCTCATTATTAAGGGCCTTTTTGTACTTTTATAGGACTCAGTGACAAAAGCTGACTTCAGGGGAACAATTTAGGGTCTTAAAAGGTTATATCTACTCATGTGATAGTATTTCCCCTGGGTTTTCAGTTACCAGAATGTTCCCTTCATGCCATAATTCAGGTACTTATAAACTAGAGAAGCTTAGGGCCTTTTTGCACATTAATTTTAGATGACTCCTGGAGCTCTTAACCCCTGGATTGTGCACCTATTAACACCTGAAGCTAGTTTTAAGTACTCTTTAGGCTATTTAAAGTTATACCCCTCCAAGGCAGATTTATCTTTGCTCTGTGTTACCCAGCTTGTGTTCCATTAATATGTGGCCACTCCACACAAAGCCACCCAAGTTGCAGTCCTCCAGTATCCCAGGATGCAGTGACCCCTCCCCCACCCTCCTGCCCTATGTGGACAAACTTTCCACTCCCTTAACTCTACTGCCCAGTGGGCAGTTCTGGCTCCAAGCCAACTCCCACTCCCAGGGCGGCAACCTGTCTACCCCCAGGGGTGCCACCCTGTGGAAACAACCTACAGAAGACATACTGTCTAGCCAGGTCACACGGCATGGATGGGTCCTGGAGTAGGGTTGGGGGCGGGTCAAAATAGGACGCCTGGATTGGGTCCCCATGAGCAAGCTGGGGCTTCCTTCCTGGGGCAGTAGATTTTCCAAAAGCATTATTCCTCACTGCTCCCACCTCCCAGCTATCCCAGGAAACATGACCAGCACCCACCAAACCCCAATCCCAAATCCCAATTTAATAAAACACAAGACCTTCTTTATTTTACTTCATTTATTTTTAAATTATTTTTTTAAACTTCTTTTAGTTTATCCTTCAGTGGCTGACTTCTTTCAATCCCCTACCCCAATTTCCTTTCCTTTCCTTTATATATACACACATACACACACACACATCTACACACACACACTCACCAGTTCACACACATTCAACCCGCCTACACATACACACAGGTAAGCTCCTAATTTGGATGGTACAGTGTGCATGTGTGTGCTTGGGGTACCTGGGATACTTGGGGGAAGGTTCAGGTGAGAGAGAGAGAGTTAAAGTGTAGGGAGTGAAAGTTGCCAGAACCAGGATCAGAACTGGTAGACTAGAGGGGCCTGGGCTGAAGAACTGAGGCTCGGGGGTAACTTTAGGTTAATTGATCTTAATTGATTAAAAGACAATGCTCAAAGCCTTCAGAACAGGGAAGCAATGCCGATACAGAGGCTGGGACTGGAGCCAGACCTATGGGGGAGCTGAAAAGGTAGATGGGGAGAGGAAAAATGGGACTAAGGGAAAGTGTGGGTGTTGAAGAAGGGCTCTGGGTGTGGGGAGCCAGAGGATGGCTCTGGGGCAGCTAGAGAAGTTGCAGGGAGCGGCAGTACATTCTGGGAACTGGAGAAAGGCTCCAGCTCCTGGAGAAAACTGCAGGACAGCCACAAGGAGCTGGGAAGCTACAGGAGTGGTGGGGATGACTACAGAAGGTGCGAGAGAAGCCTGAAAATGGAGAGACAGACAGCAGAAAATCACAGGAAAAGTAGTGGGAGAGACTGAAAGGTGGCAGGGGCAGTGGAAAAGCAGACAAAGGCAGCAGAAAGTTACAGGGAAAAGGCTGTAGGAATTGAGAGGAGATCGGGAAACTAGCAGGGAGGGGTGGGGGTTGAGCTGAGAGAGAGAGAGAGAGAGAGAGAGAGAATGAGGCTGGAATTTAAGATAAGGAAGGGACTGGGATTCAGTTAAACATGACCCAACTTGGGGTTGCAAATGACAGTGGTTTTATTGAACAGGGGAGATGGTGACACAATGTCTTATTGGTTCCCTTGCACCCCCCCCCCCCACACACACATACAATGGCAGCAGGGGTTAGAGAGGCTCAGTGGAAGGGCTGGAGTCCAGGTGGAGAAGAGAAGCGGAGTCCAATTTCCTGGTTGAAGGGGTGGCAGGGGTGATAGCTACCTATCCAGGCTGGAAAGGAGTCCTTGTCCAGTAGGTATTTTCCACAGGGGGGTCGCCAGCAGGTCCTCTGGGTGGATAGGTGGTGTGGCATGGTGCTGCTCCAGATGGAGAGGTTGTCCCACTGGGTCTGTCTTTACTGCCCCTTTTTATAGGGGCAGACCTTGTGTGACCCTAGTGACAGGAGGCATGCCCAGGCAAGGTCAGCCCCTGGTGTACTGAGCATGAGCATGTGTGCTCCATGCAGGGATGTGCAGTTTCGAGTGTCTGTAATGGTGGGGTACAGTGGTAGAGTTGCTGGTTCTGCAGGGTCTTTTGTCTTTCAAATGCTGGGTTCTTGCTCTGTTCCTGGGTGAGGTCCATGGTTCCTGGATGAATCAATGTGAGGTGATGGCCCAGTCATTACAGGCCATTCAGTAGAGGCCTGCTACCATTGTATTTCAATCATTCCCAATCACTCTCATTCATCTGGGAACCAATTTACATGGGAGGGATACGTGACTCATACAGTTGCAACGTAGGATTCCCGGGCAGAGGACACAAGATGGAGACTTGACATATAAAATGAAAACTTGACATGACTTTGGTTCACTTACGAACACAGGCCTAAACCATACAATATCCACATGAAGCAATAAAAATCAATATGAAAATGATGATAATACAATATACAACAGGAAGAATCAATACAATCCTAATAATAATACAGTATAAAACAGTGGATATTCAAAACCAAAAACTTGCTATCAAAATAAAAAATGTTAAAACTTATCCTAAGTCTTAGCTCACTTATACTTATCTATAGGGAATAGAGGGGGAGAGAAAAAGTCAGAAATGTTTGGGGAAGGGGAAGGAATGCATTTTAAAATAAATTAAAAAAAGAGAAAAACTGGGGGTTCTGCTACAAAACTTGAGCTAGCACTAACACTAATCAACATCTGAGCAACTCAAAGTGCAACATGTAACCAAGTCCTTAGTTGCACTAGTACCTGAATCTGCCTCTGACAGCCTATAAAGATGAAATAAACCCACATTTGCCTTCTAGTCCTGCTCAACCCAATTAAAATTTTGTCAAACTTACATATTTAATCAGTGATATTTTTTTCTATCTTTGCTGATCTTCTATACAAGTGACATTTACTTTTGAAAATTCTATTTAATGGTAACAAATTATTATGCAAATTTCTATTCAGTCCTCTAACTAATGATTCCATAAAGTATGTAGAATCTCCAGAACTAAACTTCTGTAGTGAGGCTCTAGATCAGGGGTGGGCAAAATATGGCCTACAGGCTGGATGGGGACCACCGACAGATTTTAATTGGTCTGTGGTGGGTCCCTCCACCTGGCCCAACCCAGGTGGAGGGGGCAGCCTGCACCATGCCACATGAGGATGGTCCTACCACCCCCAGGAATGCAGCAGGGCTATAGTGGTATAGTGGTCAGACTCAGCTTCCCAGAAACCCCAGCAGTGGTGGATCTTTCTGGCTGCTCCTGCCCATTTCATTGCTGCCACCAGCCCCAGCCCCACTGCCCAGGCATGCCATTCCATCCACCACTGAGGGTGATGAATGGAGCTGGTAGGCAGGGTCTCCGTGGAGACTGGTTTGGGACCCTCATAGGTAGTGCGTGCTCAGCTTGAGGATGGGATGGGGCCATGAGTGGATAGGGAGTGGTATCCAAAGCCAGGGCTGCAGCCAGGATCGCAGGGTGGTAACAGCAAAGGGTTGGAACAGAGCTGCAATCTGATCATTGCATTGTGGCTTTGCTCCAGTCTCTGGACCATGCAGTCACCTCCCCATGATCCTGGCCCCAGCTCTGTCCCTACCTACCTGTCTTACTCCCAGACTCCACTGCCCACCCACCCACCTGTGGTCCCATCCCATCCACCTTGCCAAGTGCACCCTACCCACAGAAGCCCCAGTCTAGTCTACGTGGAGAACCTACCTGCCTGTCCATGCCCCCTGCAGTGGCTGTGTGGTGGATGGGTCTGCGACTAATAGGATAAGTTGCCCCCCTCCACTCCACCACCACACCAGGTCAGCAGCCCATCCTAACTGGCTCTTCAGTTCAAATAATTGCCCACCCCTGCTCTAGGAACTCAGTTCTACTCATGTTCTTTCATATTTTCATAAAATAATGTGTGTGTTTGTTTTTCCACATCAGTTAAATAGACATTGCTATTCTTTTCCCACATACAAATTTAAGGAAGGAAAGCTGGACTCTATCTATGAGGTAAATTTACTGTGCTCAAATGCTGCACTCTCAATCATTCAGTCAAACTACTCTGGTTAGAGTTTCCTATACCAGCAATAGGTTAGACAAATCCGTGGCACTTGAGCACTGCTGTGTGACAATGACAATTAGCCTATCCCTGGGCACAGTATCTCCCGTGCCCAATGTGGCAACACTGCTTTCAGCATAGCCTTTCTGGAGCAGCAGAGTGTTGCATGTGACACTGGGAACAGTATGTTTCCCACATAGACACAGCCTCCTTTGCAAGAGGAGCTGTCCTCCATGAAGGGTGCTGAAGCATTCGAGGGAGGTGTTATGTACTTTAAAAGGCTGTCATGTTCAAAAACACCCATCTGAGAAAAATGCCATCACTTCTTCTTGCATGAAGGTTATCACAAACTCAGAAAAATGTTCATGGGATCTACTATGTTATATTGACCCTGGTGGCAATTTTTTTTGCCATTTCAAAACATTTGTCAAGAGAAGTGCACAAAACATCCCTTTCCATGGAGAAATAAATAAAAATATTTGAAGAATTAATGAATAATTTAATCTCAAATAGTTACTGACACTTTTCTTTACTAAAATGATTCATTTAGCCTTGAGCAGTTGGTGATATTGAGGAAAGATCATTAACTAAGGAAAAATTACTCTTGGTATTTGGACTGTAACCCAACTGATAAAGTCAGTGACAGTAAAACACTGTAGGCATGGGCCCAAAATATAAAATGCTTCAAGTCTAATAGATAATAAATTTTGGAACTGATAGTTTCCCTTTCCAAAGATATTCCCAGGTGGTTAACTGATATAATTCAACACTTCTGCTATTCCAGTGATTCTCAACTTTTTGAGATTTGAGACATCCCTCATTTTTTGTGACTATGGAAAAACAGCAATTTTTTAATCTGTTGAAAAGAATTCAGAAATGCCACAACAGGTCAGAATATTTTTCATGCTATGGATTCCTATTTGAATACTCTGGATTTATCTTGTGAATCATGTTTGTACACGAAACAGTGCTAACACTGTGTGGCACCTCATAGCACCTTGGAAAGGATTTCAAGGCACCATGAATCACTGCGCCACAAATGGGAAATGCTAAAAAGTAACAGGATATAGTGGGGGTTGGTTTTGCACTGTTTCACATCATTTTCTGACATGCCTACATGGGTCATCATTATTGATTTGTGGGGTAGAGGTGGTTGCAGGTCTAGCCTCATAGTTCCAGTGAAGAGGATTCATTCTCTCTCTCACTTCTACAGCACAAACCACAGAGCATTTGGCTTCAGTGTCTATTAACCTTCATTTGCTGACCACAGTTTAACTCTATTTATGGGGGGAAAAAAGTATAATTAACATTGTTTATCCAACCCTAGCCCTTTATTGACTGTTATTTTTTTTTACCAAATTAAGAAAAAAGCCATAAGATCATCTTTTGGAAAAATTCACCTTTAGCTCTTATTACTTGGGTCCCATGAGAGCAGCAAAAAGGCAATATTTCCATACAGTGCACTGTCATACTATGTCAGCCAAAATATCAAAGGGCTTCTGGTACAAATACAAGGATCTTTTTGATGGGGGAACAATTAATTTGGAAGGTGCTTGCTCAATTGTGTTGTTATTTCTCATTTTACAGAGGTACAGCAGCACTAAAATTAATTTTATGATTCTACAGATAAGCAGCATATTTTTCAAACAATAGCTTTATGTAAATAAAAATGAACATAGAAAAAGGAAGTAAATAATTAATTCATGGAAACATGAGGAAATTTCATAGATTTGAATATATTCAACATACTGGTGAAGTTTTAAATCAGTGCTTGAACTGACATCCATTCAAACTATCCCCATCACATAAACTAAAATAAATCATAGAATCATAGAAAATTAGGGATGGAAGGGACCTCAGGAGGTCACCTAGTCCAACCCCCTGCTCAAAATAGAACCTTCTGTTGTGATCCAACTTCTTGACAGATGAAAAGAGATGCAACAAAGTCGATCAGTCACTGATGCTTGGAAGTGGTGTGGGAGAAGAGCCTGATGTGCAAGAAGCAAACTACAGGTCCACTAATCAGATGGAGGCTGGAGCACACTCTGTTTCCTGAGTCATCTGCAAGGCTTCACACTGGGCTTTCTGATGGCTCTCCACAGTGACTATACTAGCCTTGATCCAGTTTCTCCAGTCCAAGAGGTTGTGGGCAAGGTTCTCCCAGTTGTCAGTGGGAATGCTTAATTTCTTGAGACCTTGCCTGACCTTATTGTTGTATTGGAGCTTTGGCCTTCCTCTCCATTGCAGGCAGTTCTTGAGTTGGTCATAGAGCACACCCTTCAGCAGAGAATTTTAAGGCATGTGCGAGCATCCAGTGGACAAGCCTGATAAATGGACAGACTTATGTTCAATGTTAGTAGTTTGTTGTTCCAGACAGATAAAGTACATTTGTCAAAGGTAACAGAGGCTATGCTGATTTTCACATCAAGTTTTCTATCAAGGCTTAGTAAGCTGGTAACAGCTGAGCCAAGACAGCAAACGTGGTCTACACTGTCCAGAACTGCATTATTAATTTAGATTTTGGGTGGGGTGTTGGTGCCCTGTGACATGACAATTGTTTTCTTGATACTGATTGCTACGTCAAACTTGGTGCATGCATCTGCATTTTTTCATCATGATCTGTAATTCATCAGGTGAGTTAGTGATGAATGCAGTGCAATCTGTGAAGATCAGATGCCAAATAGTGAGCTGGGTGGTATGCCTTTTGCTCTGAAATCACCTGATATTGAACAAGTTGCCATCCATCCTCAATTCAATTATTACACCAGATTGATCTTTTCCAACAGCATACTTTAGAAGGATAGAGAAGAAGATGCCAAAACCTACAGATGCTAAATGCAGTCTCACTTCATGCCAGTATCAATGCTAAACTCAAGTGATGTTTTATTTTCATAGTGGATGGATGCCTTCATTCCCTTATGGAACTCCAATTGGTCTAGGTCACTCTGAATCATAGCCCTAACCTTCAGTGTGTCTACTACATCTCCCAGCTTGGTGTCATCCATGAACTTGCTGAGGGACCAGTTTATCCCAACTTCCAGATCATTAATGAAAATACTGAACAAAACTGGTACCTGAATAGACCCCTGGGGCACTCCACTTGATACTGGCTGCCATCTAGACATTGAGCCATTGATTACTACCCATTGAGCCTGACAGTCCAGCCAGCTTTATATCCGCCTTACAGTCCATTCATCAACCCATACTTCCCTAGCTTACTTGCAAGAATGTTGTGGGAGATGGTATCAAAAGCCTTGCTAAGGTACATCATATCCACTGCTTTCCCTGCATTCACCAAGCCATTTATCTCATCATAGAAGAAAATCAGGTTGGTCAGGCATGACTTGCCTTTGGTGAACCGATGCTGACTCTTCCTAATCAACTCCTCTTCCAAGTGCTTAGGAATAGATTCCTTGAGGACCTGCTCCAAGATTTTTCTGGGGACTGAGGGGAGGCTGACTGGTCTGTAGTTCCCAGGATCCTCTCCCTTCCCTTTCTTAAAGATGGACATTATATTTGTCCTTTTCCAATCATCTAGGATCTTCCCTGGTCACCACAAGTTTCTAAAGTTAATAACTAGCAGGTCTTCAATCACATTGTCCAACTCTCTCATCATTCTTGGGTACATCCCATCCAGCTCCATGGACTTGTACACATCCAGATTTTTTAAATAGTTCCTAACCTGTTCTTTCACTGCTGAGGGCTGCTTGCCTTCTCCCCAAACTGTGCTGCCCAGTGGAGTAGTCTGGGAGCTGACCTTGCCTCTGAAGACCAAGGTTAAAAAGACTGGTATTTCAGCCTTTTCTTCCTCATCTGTCACCAGGTTGCCTCCCCCATTCAGTAAGGAACCCACACTTTTCCTGACCTTCCTCTTGTTGTTAACATACTTGTAAAAACCCTTCTTGTTAGCCTTCACACCCCTTGATAGCTGCAACTCCAATTGCACTTTGGTCTTCCTGATTTCATCCCTGCATGCCCAAGCAATATTCTTATACTCCTTTCTAATCAGCTGTCCAAGCTTCCACTGATCTTCTCAGGGTCTCCCCTGGCACTATCATTGATGTCCACATAGATGAGCAGCATGGAGTAGCAGTCAGAGGGTCAGATGACTCTTGGTAATACCTTGGTGCCATCTCAGATCCAGGCTTCAGGCAAGCAACAGACCTCCCAAGTCAACAGGTCAGGCCAGCAGATGGTTGTCTTTGTCCCCTACAGAAGGGAGATTCCACTCATCACTTCTTCTTGGTGGCAGTGGTCTCGGTCCTCCCAACCCTGGGATTGCTTGGCCTGGCCTCATCCACAATGGGAACATGTTCCTTTTCCTCTGTTGTTAGGGCTTCATATCTGTCTTTGAGGCAAACCGCTGCAGGTGGAGATGAAAACTTCTGCTTACTGCCAGAGGTTACAAGTTTCCAGCTTCCAACTTCCTGGGAGTCCATACCTTCTTTCTTTTTTAGCGCTGCCTTTGGCAGTCCATCCTCTGAAGTCTTAGAGGCGTCCTCCAGTACTGAATTGATGAAGTCCTCTTGGCAGAGTATGTTTGGAGCCCTGCCACATCCTCCTGTAGCTCTCTTGCCTGCTCCCTGAGGGACATCGCTAAAGACACCATGCACATTGCAGGCACTCCCCTACCTGACTGTCACTAGAAGGAACCTGCAAGCCACAGTCTCCACAGCACCAAGCCAGGACTTCAGTGGAAGCCTCAATGGTGAGTGGTCCTGCCTGGATAGACACTTCAGAGGTACAAGAAGAGGAACAGCTGGCAGTGGCAGTGGTTCTGGCATTGCAACATCCTCTAGCCATTTCTCTGGGTCTCTTAATCCACCACACCCTCTCTTCCTGCCCCTCTTTCCAAGGAGACCTTCCCTAGCAGACTCCCTTGTAAGCTGGCCTGTTCTCTGTAACTTGGTCACAAAAGGTTCCCTTTTCCCTGATTCCTCTCACCAAGCTTACAGTGATGGAGGTAAGAGAGTTTTCAGGCAAACTTTTCCAGGCAAATTCCCTAATGAATTCTCCCTTGCTTGAGACCAGTAGTCAAGTAAGGGGTTTTAGTATTGATCCAAATGCTGAGTTTTAGCTACTTACACTAAATATATGTAGGTTAGCTACTCTTAATTTAAGAAAGAGCTTACCTTAAAGGTTCCCCTTCAAAGAGGGAGGCAGCAAACTGACCTGCAAACTGACTCACAAACTGCTTGCAAACTGCCCGATTTGCTGTCCCTGTTCACTTGCTAAAAGATTTGTTCAATTAGATCTGTTCAACTGGACAAGATTTATTTCCACTAGATAAGATATATGAAACATATAAGGGGAAAAGGTATGTTTACTAAATGTAACAGTGTTATTTTTATGGTTAGGCAAGGAACTTTTTCTGGGGCTATTACTAAAATGGTAACAGCCCGGTATTCATTATAGTCATTTTTCCCAAAGGTGGGTGCCCAGGACTTCAGTGAAGGGGCCTCTTCCTGCCCAGTTCCACAGATGAGCATCAAGAAAAAGAAGAAATGGCAGGGTGGCTGGGTCCTAGTACCCACCCTTCTCAGTTATGAGCTGGATTATTCCAGCTGTATGCCATCAAACTTTGCTGACCCTTGCTTTGTGGAATTACACCTCTGAAACTTATAGTGGCAAAACTTTTAGCACCTGGAATTTTTGCTTGAGTAAATAGGGGATCACATCACACTGTGATAATATTGTCAATGTCAGCATTTAAATTTCAGAGGTTTTTCTCATTTGCAGTAATGAACTGTATGACTCAAGAAAACAAAAGAAAGATTTACTACTGTAGGTAAAAGTATCTCTGTCTAAATGGAAGGGATAACATGAAGTTTTAGCTTGCAACAATTGGCAATTATTCCTCTGTCAACCAAAAATGTTCTTATACAGATTCTTTGGGTACATGTGATATCTTTTATTAGACCAACTAAATAGTTGGGAAAATTATTCTTTGCAAGCTTTCAGGCATAAACACCGTTCTTCAGGCATAGGAAGAGTCTTCTTCAGGTATAGGAAGAGTTTTGTGTCCTCTCCTGGGTAAAATAGAAGCCAATATGCAAAATGCAGGCCTGTGAAAATGCAAATACATGGCAGTGAACACCAGCGGACTCTTCCTATATCTGAAGAAGAGTGTTTTGCCCGAAAGCTTGCAAAGAATATTTTTTCCAACTATTTGGTTGGTTTAATAAAAGATACCACATCTACCCAAAGAACCTTGTCTGCCTATGTCCTTAGACAAACATGGCTACAACCAACAACCTTATATAGATTCTCTTTTTCAAAGAAACCAAAAGAGTGATGTCTCTCTAGTTCACTACAACCCATTTATTCCACAGCAGGGCCATAAGTTTGGCCTCAATCATGAGGATTTCCCCCCTGCTGGTGTAGGGATCACACACAGATGACTAAGCCATTCTCCTCTCCCCTGCTGTTGAGTTCTGGCAATCTTTGACTAATGCAATGGCCCAATGGGACACCTGCAGCTAGATGTACTTTACTGCAGCCCTAAATTTGCATTAGCTTTCTCAGTGACCTGCGACTCAGATCATTGAAGTCAAAACTACATCCAAAATTGCTTGCATCAATAATTTTGTGCTTGCAAACTGAAGTCTCAAAGTCAAGTTGAAAATCTAGCTACCTTGTACACTGATGGAAGTTTTGTATACAAGCAAGAGCTCAGAACAGTTCTTCAATATACTGCTGTATGTTCAGTTCCCCACTATTAGATGTGGTTTCGACTCAGAAATCCACTGTGATTCAAACTTCATGGAATTGCCTTATAGTGCATTATGAATTAAAACAAACCCTTCTATGATTAATTACATATTTATTTATGCTTTTCCATGAAAAATACTATGCAGCATCACATTAATTAAGTCAAAATTAAGTTATCTCTTGAAATGAGAAGTTAAGATGAATTGCTATTCCTTCTGCTTTATGGCATTATGGAAGAAGTAAATAAATTTTACTCACATTACATTATATTAGAGAAAAAGAAATGTTTGGTAAGAGAGAGAAGATTTTAATTACTACTCGTGGGTGATGTCATGAAGATCTTATAACAGAAAAATACATATTAAGTGTTAAATTCAAAGTTGACAAATACAGTTAATCTTTCATTGTTTTCAAGTCTTAAATTTTTAGATTTGTTAAATTAAATAGATTTGAACAAAGTCAAGTGCATTAAACAACTAAGTCACTGCATAAGCAAGGAATGCCCACAAAGCAAGCCTTATTTTTCCTTTCCTCTGAGTATAAAAAACAGGCCTGCTGCAACTCTCCATTCACATCAATGTGTTACAAGCTCTTTGCAAGCACCTTAGAAGCAATCAGCTGCATTCTCTTTTCAGATCAGTGCAAATCAGGATTAATTCCAAAAAAGTTAGAGTAAAAAGCTAGCATAATGGAGGAGAGAGAGGTTGTTTTATTCACAGATTTACTAAAGTCAGGGTAGAGTTGCATTTTATAGACTAACTAAATCTGAGATGCATAAACTTTTGTAAACAACAGATTATTTCATCTCTTGCTTCTGTTCACACAAGTTTATGCATTTCTGATTTTGTTTATATGCTGCAACTCTACCTTACCTTCTGCCTGACTTCTGACTAACATGGTTAACAACCTCTTTCTCTTTCTAGATTGAGCCAGACTGTAACAAGAAAAATCTTATCATAAAAATGATTAATCTGGGGAGGCCTAGAATACCTGTGTAACACTTTACTACCATCAGCCGTCACTTTGTGGTGTCAAAGTGTCTGACTGAGCAGTAAAGAGAAAAAGGAGCTTCATTAACAAATATATTTGGATATTCAAACAAGCACATATCGGAGAAATTCGTGTTTAATATTACTGTTTCATTTTCCATATAATACATGTTACTAATATTGTTTAGGTTCCAGCACAGTATAGTTTTTTTAATTAACACTCATAGAAATGTATGTTTTGCAATATTATTTTCAGTGTTTAGGTGTGCAATACATGCTACCTTTTCTCACTGCTACCTCTAATCTGATTTTGGTTTCACTTCACTTCCAGCTCCTCTCACCTAAATAAATCTTGTTCTGAATAAGATCATGATACCGTAATCTCATTTTGAATGTGATGCTTCGATTCAGCAGCTTCATTGGCTCCTACGCCTGAAAAACTTTAAATTTCCCAGGGGTCCAAAGGCTCAAATTTCAACAAATACTTTAGGCTTGGCTCATCATCAGGACAATCCCAATGGACACATTTAGATTCCTCTGTGAAAGAGCTTTCATATCAGGTAGACAGGAGTAAACTCATAAACCTGCCCCTCTCCTCACACTGGCAGAAATCAGGAGCAGCTGTGTTGAACTGGCTGGTATTGCAGTGGTGAGACAGAGAAAAACCTATGGAGATGGTAGAATCACATATTTGGTTGATTTTACCTTCAGAATGTAACCTAGCCTGAATCGACCACAAAGATTTAATATAAAACACACTTTTGGAGTTGCCATTTCATCATCATTTTATGGGACTTCTTTAGGTGCTTATGTGGCCCCTATAACTATACTGTCCAGGCACTTCATAATCTTTATTAAATGTGAGGTATAAGTTCAATGGTCCTCTGAGATATGAGGAATATGGAAGTATTGGGCAAAATAGGTCTTGAAGAGATCTCAAGAGGGCAGCCTGCCAACTCCCCTCCCCAAAGCAGGATCAACTTTGCCTAAACTGTTTTTGACAAATATTTGTATAACTTTGTTTTTAAAAGCTTGTAGTGATGGAGACTCAAATTACCTCCCAACGTAATTTATTCCAAAGCCAAACTATCCTTATATTTACAAGGTTTATCCTGATATCCAACCTAAATCTATTCCTTCCTTTCCAATCCTCAGCAAAGAGCAGTTTATAGTCTTTCTTTTTAGAGCAACCTTTTATGTATTTGGAGGAAGAACTATTCCCATAGCACAAACAGACTAAAGTCTAAATCAGAGATGGTGGAATGATACCACTGCAGAAGGAAAACTGCAGCAGAGAATATACAGTCATAGCTAAGCACACTAAATGTAAAGTGTTGTATCATTTGAACACAGATAAAAGAACATTTGGTTGGCATTGAAAGCTTCATTTTAGAAGGAAAACTCAGGTAATTTTATCCCCATTTTTTCTCACCAGTTATACTAATCTTTTAGAAGCTTATATCAGACATACAATCTTTCACTGATATTTTCTTTGTACGTCATTAGTTTCTTACTGTAAAGCAGACATTGCCTATGAGTAATAGGCTGGCATCTTTATAGACTAAACCAGAAATGTATAGCATAAGCACCTGATGAAGTAAGCTCTCTGCTTATGCACATTTATACTATCTCTCTCTGATTTAGTTAGTCTATAAAAGGTGCAAATATACCCAGCCTTCTGCCTGACTCCAGACTAACAGGGATAACTATCTCTCTCTGATAGGCTACTGGAATCATGTTGTAAAATACAGAAGCTCATATATTGTTTGATCTTTAAAATGTATATTCCAACCACTGTTACTATGGTTGAATGGATGGCTTTTTAGAAGTCTCATTGGCCAGCCACAGTCATATACAAATGAAATCCTAGTGAATCCCTGTCCATTTCTCTCTCAAGCACCTATGGAAAATGCCACAGGTCAAATCTTACTGTCAAAATTGCTATCTTTTCTTTGAAATGTCTTATAAATGCCCTGATGTTTATAAACAATTCTCATCTTGTACTGGTTCAACCAGAGAAATAGTGGATTGTCTATCATTTGAAATCTTTCAATCAGCACTGGATAGCATCACAGAAGTTGTGCTTTAGCTCCATCAGAAGTTATAGGCATGATGCAGAAATGTGTTAGACAGCTTCTTAGATTTATGCTATGTCAGGGAGTGACTAGAAGATCAGAATGATCCCTTCTAACCTTAAATTCATTAATCTAAAGTTCAACTAATGACTGAAAGTTTAGCTCAACATTTGCTGAAATGCTACAAAAGGGAAACCGAATTACCTTTTTTATTACCAAGTAATTTATTACAATTTGAAAATAGTTCATGTGATCACCTCTCCTTGGAACAAGAATGAAGAAGTACTCAGGAGCTTGCAGGAAGGCTTCATCACCAGGTTTAGAATATAACATGTTTGCTCAAGTTCCAAGTACTAGAAGTAAATAATAAGCAAGAACAAGCCCTGTTACTAATATCTAGAAGCAATCACCAAATCATCTCAAAGATTCACAAGTTAAAATTGAACTGAAAAGAAAAAGTCAGCAAACTCAATATTTGGTGCATTAGAAAATATACTTAGATGGCCTGATTCTGCAGGATGTTCAGCCTCCTAATTATACTGACTGACTGGATGTTTTGGGTTTTTGGCATTTCACTGGAGCTACTTGTGGTTTTATAGGGTCAACTATAAAAATGCAGAGAAGCAACCTTGAAATTGCCACCTGGAGGTCAAAACAGTTTGATTAAAATGTGTGATTATTATTTTTTTCCTATCCTCCAAATAATAGAATTTACTGGAGCACTTTGTCCTGAAAGTGTGTGCTACAAACAATAGGAAATGAATCTATCTATATCTATCACTGATAAGCAGGAGGAGATATTTTCTCATGCCAGTAATTGCAATGCTCAGAACATCCTTCCCATTCTCACATGCTATCATTCCATTTGCCTTGCTGAATTCTGTGCAATGCTTGGAAATTAAATCAGGCCTTGAATTTGAAACCAGGACAATATTGAATCCCAAATCTATCAAAAAGTGCTGTCTCCTTAACTGAGCAAAACTTTCCATTTTCCCTCAAACTATTAATATTAAGATACAATCACAGGGAAAAAAAGCTGAGCTTTAGAATATATCTCTTTGCTGAATAAGTGACAAAAAGTTAAAAGCAGTAATTTAGGAAACTTAAATGTGACAGTGTATGATAGATGTGAGTTGGCAAGGCAAGAAAATGAGAAACATTAAAATCATATATTAGAATAGATCAAGCTCTACACACCAGTTTATGTCAGCAAGTTTCTTTTGATATGTCAAGTCCCTATAGGGCTAGAACTCAAGTATACTTTGAAGATGTATTTTAAAAGGAGTATGTTTATGTTTAGAAGCTTAATAAGGCCATGTGTGCATGAAAACTACAGAGAAATAAAAACTAAATTCAATATTGTTTGCTACACAGTGTGGTACCTCTGGGTGCAGTATTTATTTTGTTCTCCATGTTCTTCAGAACCTTACACACTGATCTTACTGAAATTTTTAAAAGATTTCCCCCTGCACTGGGAAACATGATGCAAAGGCTGTGGCAATGGCTATGGCTGTGGCTGTGCCAGATGGGGCTTTGTCCCCAGATACTACCTGTCAAAAATTATACTGAATACCTGGTTCAAAGGGCATACAACAAATTGGATTCAAATATGCTCCATCCTCTGTAGGGTCCTGTCAAAGACCTCATTATTACCAAAGAAAAAAAGAAGTCATATTCCATTCCACCCTGAATCCAGCCAGACATTCACAGTCTGAATCCCTCTTTGTGGCTGGAAGCCATAATAGTGAACAGAAGGTCATTCAGAAACATATACATTTGTTCACTGAATCCATGCCACCAGTCCATTTTAAAAGCCACAGTGTGGATCAGCAATAGGGCACAATAGGGAGGCAGTCATGCATCTGGCATTCTGTGATTCAAACCTGCCCAAGGAGTGCTTGCTTTTTTCATGCACCACCTTGGAAGTCATCACGTAAAGACAATAAATGGGACATCCCCAAACACCAAGACTGTTGATATCCTCATGCCACTTTATCAAATAAAATAAATAATTCCAGTCATATTCAGCCCTATATGGGAGGAAGAGAGCCTCCAACCTCTCCACTGCCATGCTGTAGAGGTAAAATGCTTGTACAAAGACTCCTCTGCTGGGAGTGCTAGCCTCTTCCCAGAAGGCAGAAGAGCTAGCCTTATGCAAACACTATTTAGATTTTTAAACTGTTACTTCCATGAAATTTGAACACTTTGGGAAGTGTGCTAAGAGAGGGAAGTAGAATTTGTGAAGTTTCAGTCCCTAATTCCATTCAGCATAGATTCGGCTCAATTCGGTGGCCAAATCTCCAAATCCGAATTGAATTAGAAGACCCTTCAATCTCTACAGATCAAATCAGAATCCTTCAAATTGATTCAGAGAGATCTGGAAAGATTCTGTGATTCCGACACAGACACAGCTTTAAATATTTTTCTACATACCTCAAGGTACCAGGTGGCACATGAATGCTGAGATGCTGGGGTGGATGGAGAGTCCCACAGCAGGGCAGGAGGCTCCCCAGCATGCTCAGCAGCAGACCCAGAAGCGGACCAGAAGTATTTCTGGTCCACTTCTAGGTTTGCTGCTGAGCACGTAGGGGACCCACCCGGGCTCCTGTGGGATTCTCCATTCACCCCAGCATCACAGTATTCATGAGACATGCCTGGAATCTTGAGGTATATAGAAAAAACATTTAAAGGTATGTCTATGGCCAAATTGCTGATTCTCCAAATCAGCATCAGATCTTCAGATTCGGATTTGGGCAGATTGAATTGGGGACAGTGATCCAAATCAATTAATTGAATCACTGTCTCCAATTTGTGCTGAATCTGAATCGAACATGGCCCATTTCACACACCCCTAGAAATCAGGTCTACTGGCTCCAAATCCTCTTCTGTATCTATCGGATGAAACTGGATGAGCGCATTATGTCCATAAAAGGAACAGTCCACAGACCACGCTTTCTATTCAGTCCTGGACATAGACACAATGGGTTCAGGTGCTTGCAATAAGGGCAATGTTCCACCACACTGCATCTAAACACTAGCTGTAATCTTAAGCCAGAGTGTAGCCCATCAGTAGTGTATATTTTTCAGTTAAGGATGTATTCAGATAAAATTGTACCCCTTGTTCACAGGAAAGACGACTGAGATATTAAAAAAAATAAATAAAACAACATAGCTTGTGCCTTGTGTATCATGTATCATCACTAGTAAACAAACTGCCTGCTGGTATATGAAAACTATAAATCTACTCACATACATGCAAAAAATGTGCTGATATGTGAAATGTTTTTCTTTTTCCAAACTGAACACTGTAGTGTAAAGTTGTTTGAAAGGTTGATGTAAGAACATTATGGAAAGGCACAAACGTTTAAATGACTTTGAACCGAAGGTGAGCCAAAGGTAAACAGCATCTAGAATGACAGGATAGCCCACATACTCCCCCAGCAACCCACCAGACCCAGCTGCAGCTCCAAAATCATGGGCACAAGTGCCTGCAGAGTCTGCCAGGAAGCCAGATGCTGCTTTCTGGAAAACTGTGTTCTATAGCTTGGCATCTGGTTATTGTGATGACCAGCCAGTAACCATGAGACAGAAATGGAAATATATTTCTTTGAGTAAATTGCACTCTAGCTAACAATAAACAACTTATGTTTCTTTTCAGAAAAAAAATTAAAAAGCAAACACAAGGAATGGACCTTTTTAACACACAAAGGAACATTTCTCTGCCTTAAGAATTCAATTCTAAAAAAATAAAAATAAGAATTATATATTTGTGGATACTTTACACAAGCATCTGTAGAATTTGTGCAGCTCTTTGTTTCCAGCCAAATAGTCTATTGGCAGTATGAAAGGAGGGTTATGAGAGTTCTGCTTACCACTTTCATGGACCATCACCTCCCAGCCTCCCCCTTGCTTTGTTCTCAAACTGTTTCATTCAGCAGATTACCCAGAAGAATTCCACTGACCACAGGTTGATAATAACCCAGCGTGTTCCCTTTCTCCTGTGAATGCTGAAGCCTCATACAGTTCAGGAGATGGAGAACTCTCTTTTCTGTCTCTAGAAAAGGTGGCCATTCTTTAAAAAAAGCAATAATGATCAGATTATTTCCCAACCTAACTAGAAGACCAACCTGGACTCGAGCCTCAAACCCTGCAATGGATAGTAACCCTCTATTCCAAATACCCCACTATACTCTCATGCCAATTTCTATCAAAGGCACACCATTCCTCACAAGTACATTTTAAAATCATAAATACTCTCCTGAATCTGCTAATAAGGAACCTCAAGTGCGCCATGCAACTTGGGTTAAAAATATCTATTCCCCGTCTTACAGTCCCATTGTACAGTCACAGTCCTGTGAATATGCTGGTTTGCCCTTATGCCTTTATTCCATGAAAATTAAGAGCTAAACTGTGACCATGGAAACAGCCCTAGGCAAGGGCTAAAATGTTGTTGCTTTGCATTGAAAATAGACCATAGCTAGACTGTAATTCAATGTTACCATTTTGTTTCTGTTATTCTAGTCCTGATGCAGGCTATTCACCTGATCACACGGATTTGCACCGGCTGCCACTGAGGGGAAATTTGGGGGAAGCACAACTCTCCTCAGATGCAGTGTGCACTTGATGCATCCACATGAGATGCTGACTGCAACAGTAGCCAAAAAATACTGCGCAGTAGTGCTTCACACCACTAACAGTGCTAATATATTGCTAAGCAGTATTATTAGGCTACTGTGCAGTAGAGTCACTTAGAAGGTGTTCACTGGTGCTACCGTGTAATAACTTTGGTTACTGCTCATTTATTTAGTACTTGCATAATCAAGTATTAAATAAATGCACAGTAACCAGAGTTACTGCACAGTAGCACCAGTGAACACCTTTTAAGTGGTGCTACTAAATAAATGTGCAGTAGGTACTAGGCAGTACCATCTCATGTAGATGATCCCAATGTGTGGAAGGGAGATCACTAATCCCATGGAAAGTGCTCTTCCCCAACCTGAGTTCAGGGGAGTAATGTGTTATACCTTCTATCTTCTTGCACAGATACACAACAAAATTTACCTTCTTTTCCCATTAAATTAATCACTTTCCTATCAATCTTTTCTTTTAAAGATGACAGTTTAGGCATACCTACATGGTACAGTGCAGAGACAGGTAAACGGTAGTTTCAGTCAAGACAACTGCGGACTCAGAAGTGGTGCTGACAGTCATGTTAGCATAGGGTCGGGCAATCATTTTGTGTGGAGTGCCACTTACTGAGTTTCGGCAAGCTGTCGAGGTCTGCATTGGTAGCCCCACCCCTTGACAGGTGCCCCACCCCCTGATCGCCATCTTGTGACTGGAAGTCCTACTCCCTAACCCCCAACCTTAGCCACCAGAAGTCCCTCTGGAAATACTCCTTTCAGCAAGGGGGTTTGTCATCTCAGAACCAGAAAAATAGAAATAACAAATTATATTCTAAAAATCAAACATCTATAACATTCATCAATTTGATTTCAAAAAATATTTTTGTCCTGATTTACATGTGTTTGTGTGGTGTACATAGAGGTGATGGCACAATAGCTTAAATGAAGTCTTACTCTTGTATACTGTGAGGGGGGGTAGGGGCATGGGGGTGGGTACAGGTTTGTGGGGGGCTGTGGGTATGTGGGGTGTGGGTGGAGGGTGGCTGGGGTGTGTGAGGGGGTGGGGGTATGGGTGCATGTGTATAGTGGGGTGTGCACATGGGACTCACCCTACAAACACACACACACTCTCTCCCTCCCTCACTGCATACACAGACACACAGTCCCACCCACACACTGTCTCTCCCTCACACAGTCTCTCTCTCTCACACACACAAAGTCCCACACACACAGTCTCTCTCTATATATATCTCTTTCTCTAACACACACACAGTCTCTCCCTCCCTCCCTCCCTCCCTCCCACACACACACCCCTCCTGTTCCTGGCCCCAGGGTACCGGTGTCGGCCCTGTGCTCCTGTGGTCCAGTCATGCAGCCAGGGGCCACATGGTGCTGGAGCAGCCCAAAAGCTGTGGAAGGCAGAGATTTCCGGTTGGGGGAGCGGGGGTGGCAGGGGGCTGGAGGCAGGGCAGGGCCAGGCTGGTCTTGCTAGTGAGTCCTGCCAGCCCCTGGGTCCCTCTGCCCCTGGCTCCTGTCATCTTTGACAGGCAGCCAAGAGCAGATAAATATACTGTGCCCTCCTGGTCTCAAATATCTGTTCATGTGTCACCTTGACATATGCATCTGTTATTGGGCGCTGCGTTGGCTGGGCTCTAGTGACCTCTGGAGGGCTCCTCAGTCACCCTGGGGAAAGCCCAAAAACCCACCTGCCACAACTTAGAATGAACCCTCAGTGGTGGGTTCCCCTGTTGATGACTCTCCCAGATTGGTCACGCCTCTTGACAGGTATCCATGGGGCTCCACCTCCCCTACACCCTTTCCATATGCCAGCCTCCTAGACAAGCCACTTGATCTCTGTGCAGCTTGCCCTCCAGTCTCATTGCTCCCTGTTCTTCACACCATCTGGATTTCAATTGGCTCCTTCCTGTCACTGGACTCAAGGGGCAGCTGGGTGCCCAGATCTTCTAATGTTTCTTCAACAGCCAGCTGACCACTTGCTGTGATTCTGGGGCTGCTCCTGTCTTTGGAGCATTGCCCATGCCGCGGCCAAAAATTAAAAAAAAAAAAAAAAAGAAGTAAAAAAGAACACAGGCACTTAAAAGAGGGGAAAAAAGAGGGAGCAGAGGGGTTCAGCTACCAGCCCTTCCTCCCTTACAGCCCCAGTGCCTGGAGCTAGGCTGGTCCCTCAATGCTGCTCTGGGTCCATGCAGAGCTTTGCATGACTAGATCTAGGATTTTGAGAAAGGGGTGAAGGTGGTGTGGTGCATTCTCCCATAACATATCATAATATATGTTTTTCTCTGATTAAAATAAGCTGGAAGCTTCACTACTGCGCTAGGATCCTAGGGCTACATTACTCAGTTTATGATCCAAACAAAAACAAATATAAGCGAGTCCTGGGGGGCATTGGGAAGGGGAGACCAAGTTCCAGGTGACAGCTGTTAGGGTATGGTACCCCCCCCCCCGCAGTCTGGCCATAGACAGAACTTCAACCTGCACCCGCATGTGAGTCCCCCAGGCACCATATCATGGCCCCAAAGTGCTCCCCACTGCCCTTTATGTACTGCCCCTGCTAACTAATATACCCCCTGGCTCTACTCCATCCTCCATTATCCTCATGCTCAGCCCTTACTCATCATGCCCCAAAGTCTACCACAGTTTCTGTTACCTGCTGCAATGAATAACCCAGGAAAGGATCACTGCAGTAACATACCTCTTCACCTCACCTTTCCAGCTCCCTCCTGTCTATCACCAGGCAACCCCACCCGCCCATTCCATCTGGTGCCCCGGGAGTGGGATAAGAGAGTGGGGCCAGGTCTGGGATCATGGGGTAGTGACAGTGTGAGGCTAGGGCCCAGGGCAAAACCATGATCTGCTCCCTGCTCATCCCTGCAATGAATGACAATTCCACAGGCAATGGCAGTGGGTACAGGACAAATGGGCCAGAGTGCCCAGGCAGCAGGACCCAGTCCAGTGTTGGTGGTGAAGACAGTGGCGGCAGCAGCCAGAATGGGAGGGTGAGAGTGACCCAACACTGTAGAGGCTGCCACAAAGCTGAGTCTGGCTTCCGTGCCACCCCTGTCCAGCTGATGTGCTACCTAGCCCCATGGACTACAGTTCCTGGTATGCCCGAAAACCACACATGGAGATTCAGGGCAGGGGACACTGCACTCCAAACTAAGAAGCACCTCCCCACCCAGGGGCAGCAGGACCAGCCTCACACACCATAGCCTGGGCTGCCTCCCATGCATTGGCTTGGTGGGGATGAAGGACTCACCACGGGATGGATGATATCACTTGGCAGGCCAGATCTGGCCTTTTGGGATGAATTTTGCCCACCCTTGCACTAGAGGCTTTACTTCTGCATACTTGTCAACAATTTAATTTAATTTTTTAATCCAAGCAATATCTATTCCAGTAACTGGTAGATAATTACTCTTGACTCCAAAAATTCTATTCCCTTGGCTATAAGTCCATCTTGTACATTACAGTACGGTGAAACAATCGAGGATCTACAGAATCCAGTGGAAGTTGATTTTATATACACAAGGTCTTATAATGGAAACAACTGTAGCTATCAGTATATATTACACAAATATCCCCATCACTTTATATTATATATTCATATCGTAAATATATATAGAATAAAGTAAAATATTGTCATTTTCATGAGAAAAAATTAGCAGCACAAATATTTATGCTATCAGAAGCCCTGTGTGTGTAGTTTCAGGTTACTCAATTTCACACAGAATAGCAAACTCAATCCAAAGCTCTCTTGCTGTTCAATTATTTGAAAATAAAAGAGCAGACTTCTAGTGTTTGTCTCACTTCAAAACACAGGAGTCATAGTCCTGTCATTTGTAAAGATGTATCCTAACATAGGATACACTATTATTGCCATACCAAACAATTCTAGTACATTAAAAGCAGATTAAGTTCATAAGAAAAAATCAGTGGCAAGAACAAAATTCAGTTTAGGTAAAAAGGCTCCAGACATTTTCCAACATCAAGTTATCACTGGGGGAACTGAAGTAGTTAAGGAGATGTCCTATTGTGCACTCGATTTACAAGACATATGGTATGTTCCCTCTAAACTGTGGCGTGTCTTGATTAGCATATAATTCTAACGCTTTTCTAGTGCAAGTTTCAAATAAGAAAGGAAAATAGCAGTAGTACATAATTTACTACCATCTCAGTGTTACTTTTAGAAAATAAGGCTATCTTTAAAGTTGATGAAGGCAGCTTAAAGGACAAATCCTTTGCTGGTGTAGGTTGGCATCACTTAGTAGGCTTTGCTGCTATCTTATGCCAGCTGAGGATGTGAATCGTCTTGAAGAGAAAATGCAAGAAGTGATTCAAGGATTCAAACTGGTTGCCTACAAGCAAAAGGCTCCATAACTCATTAGCAAGTCCCTCCGGCCTCCTATCCCTTGTAAGTACTAATATTGCAGCTTTGAGAATGATGCTGCTTTCTGGCAAAAGATGTTTGTTAAATCAAGGTCTGACCTTTATGGAACTTATGCAGGCAGGGACTTCCACTCTAAACACACATGCAACCTCTGAGTCTCAAATACTCTCTCACTGCCAAACCAACTTCTAAATGGGACAGTGCCTTAAATGACAGTGATGTTCAAAATGTATATCATTACTATTATTATTAATACTATTACTGCTACCATCACCACCCTGGTAAAGCAAATATCAACACAACAGCCAAGATCACCTATAAAATCTGTGGTTTTGCAAAATAAAATAATCCGGGCAATTACCACAGTGTCCTGAAGCTTTACACACACACACACACACACACACACACACACACACATACACACACACACACACACACACACACACACTTTTGTCACTTCTACATGCATTATTAGTTGAGCTTGAGCCCACAACTTTCAAATACATGAAGCAAGAGAAGAAATGTGTACTCATCTCCATGTGTTAAGACCAGCCTGCACAGAGAGGCACACACACTGGTAGTCAATTGCAGTTTTTTTGTGATAAAAGTTCAGATCTCTAGGCATCAGGATTCTTGATTTTTATTTTGGCTTTAGGAGTATATTGTGAGGTAGTTGCTACAGACATCACTGCCAACATCATTTTGTTTCAGACATATGAGGGAATGAACCAGTGATTCCCTCGATGTAACAATCAAAGGTCGCTGACCTTGTGCTAAAGAATCAGATCTCTTATCTTCAGTGTAATAAGAGTCATGTTTTGCTATGTGACGTCTAGCTGCCAGAGGGTTGCAGGGTTACACCATGTTAGTGTGGTCTATTCAAGCACTTTCGTTGCCATATCCTTTCAAAAAGGATGAATTGGACTGGAAAAGTGGATGAGATTTGCTTCCCCTATGACAGGTGGTTTCTAGTATCATTTTGCCTGAAGTGACTTCATACAAACTTTCATTCACCTTTTGGGTGAAACTGGTGAATGACAGCCTACATGATACAAAACTCTGGCTCACAATAAGGAATATGAAGGTCACAGAAATATTACCAACAGTCAGCTGGGACTAGAACTCATGGACTTCAGTCTTGCAGTCCATCAACAGAAGACTACAAACACAATTTATTTCAGCCCCAAATGTCACGCCCGCATCTACTTCCAAAAACTGCCTGAAGGCTGAAGTGTTACTTCCACATCTCCCAAGGAACTAACTTTTGAAGTAAATTCATTGAAGTAAATGTAAAGACCCCTGCTGACTTCAATGGACTTTGGTTCAGGCCATTAGTGAATAGCAATGATTCTTGCTTAATAAATATTAGCAGAAATTCTCCTTGATGGAGATGCATTTGGCAAATGCTAAGAAGGTTTGTGTTGTTCAACAAAGTGTAAAAGTCTTAACTCTTCTTCTACAGATTAATTCAAAGCCCATTTCAGGTGGTGTTACAGGTTACCTTTAAACCACTATAAAGACACTTACAATGGGAGAATCCTCCCATTAAAGGGTGTTAACCTGTGCTAAGTAACCCTCTAAACATTTCAAAATTATGGAAGTTCAAGGGAGGGTTATCTTTGATCCATTTTACCCAGGTTGGCTCAGGGTATTGTTAGTTTTCTCTGGGGAGATAAAACTTGCTGTCATTGGTCCAGTATCCCAGTATGCACCACTACCAGCTCTTCCCAATCCTTTGCACTATGGGCAACATTTCAACCTCCTGAATTGGCTCCTAACATAATCACGTACCTTCCCTTGGGTTTCTACTTGTTGCAAAGCCCTCTTCTCTAGAGTTTCAGCATCTCTGCCACTGCTCCTGCAGGCAAGAACTCCTTTCGTTCAGGGGATCAGATCCTATCTGACTGCTCTGTCTTAGAGCTGAGCTTATATCTTCCTCTACTCCACACATTTGTAGTCACACATGCCCCCCCTTAGCTCTTTTACTGCACCTAGGTGGTCCCCCCTTTTTGCTCAGTTTGCTCCCTGCTCCTCTTGACCACAGCTTGCCCTTCTGAGTTGCTACTCTAATGTAGCTTGCCTATGCTCAGCTGTCCCCAACAGAACACAAATCTAGCCTGTGTTCTCCCTCTTAAGGTAACAGGGGCATTGTCCCCCAGTTACACCCTCCCCCACTCTTTTTCATAACTTATACTGTGGAGCATTCAACCACATACATTATCTCCTATTTTCTGTACCAGCAGGTTATGCATGGATTGTCAGACCTGATACTTGGTGACCATGAAACTGCTGACTTCCAAATCACCCTTCTGGCTGTCACTGGTGTGGCCTTGTATTCATACTGGCTATCAGCATCATGGTCTTCCCTTATTTTGTCCTCGCTGCCCACACTGAGTTCTGGGTCTGTACCCCTGATCTCAGCTGATCTTAGACTCCATTGGGATGCCATGATTGACTGCTTTGCTAGTCCCAGTCCTTTGCATCACCCTCTGAGGCATGGAGTCATTTTTGACCTTTGTAGTCTGCCACTTGGCAGAGTTAATGTGGAGCTGATTTGCCCTCTACCTTAATCTGTTAGGGCCTTCCAAACAGACACTGTTCATGGGACATAGAAACTGGCTGAATGACCTCCATGGGCTCTTTGAATATAGCAATAATTTGGCCTTGTCTCTTTCTGTATCTGTCTGCTTGGATGTCTGCTTGCTTTACCTCTCTCATAATACCTCCTTCAGCTTCCTCCAGCCAACCTTGGGGTACAGGCTGTTGATTAGCACCACAGACCCCTTTCCACCAGCCTTCAGGCTCCTCTGGGCTTGGAAGGGAATGCTCTTGTTCTTGGAGACAAAAATATGGTATCTCCTGCCCCTTAGGTGTCATGCTAAGTCTCCTCATTCTTGGAACTTGTTCCTTTATTGGCTGTGATCCTCTTTGAAAGCACTGACCTCCAGTCTTCCCTAGTTTTCAGAGATCTCCCCTCAAGGTCCCATTGGTTCAAAGTCTCTAGTGCTGCTTTTGCACAAATCTCATTTTTAAACTTTACCACTCCATGGTCACTGGATCTTCCTCTTGTACCTTTAAACATTCTTACATAAATAACTCCCCCAACTCTCTCCCCTTTCACTTTTAACCTCCCACGTGACATGCACTGGCTAACTGTTATTCATAAACTGTCACTTGCATCTTGCAGTCTCTTTCTGTCCTGTACCCAACTCCTTAACCTTCAGATTTGGATGGGGTCCTTTTTCTCTTCCTCATGCTATCTCTGACTCTTGCTCTTTGGCAGCCTCAGCATCACCTCTGTTATTTCACACTATGATGGTCTTTCTGCTTTGGCTTGCAGCAACTATGGCTGCCAATTCCTACTTGTCCAGCTGCTTCTCTTGTCATTGCAGCTGTTAAGGCTAGCTCTCTGTGGCAGCTGATCCCGTCTAGTCCCTTTTACATTGTTACTCCCGTGGTTTCTACTCTTTACTCATCAACATGTCCAAGGGAAATATTTTCTGCCTCTGGCATTCTTGATCCCTGCTCAAGTCTCCTCAGAGCTACAGTGATTAACAGGGCCTCTTTCTCCCTTGGCGGTCTTCCCTTCTTTGTGTGAGCTTGGTGAGGTTTTTTCTAGCTCTATCCTCTTTTACATGGTCTCACAAGGAGCAGTCCATTGCTCCTCCTTTTGAGGATCTACTACATGCATTGCCACAAGAGGGGGGTCTCCCCAGATTAGAATCTTCTTATTCACCCACAAGCAAGGTCGAACCCAATGTACATGACTCCAATGGCAGTCACCCACAGTTCTTTTGGATGGCTTAACTTTCCCTCCTGAGGACCAGACATCCACCTTCATGCAGGTTCTGTCTTCTCCCATCTCTGATCTTATCACCTTTGACTGGGACTCCAGCTCCCTCTGGTCTCTGGGAATCAGACCTGCCTCTCTTCCTTGAACTTTTTCTCATATCTGGGTATTCTCCTCAATCCCTGGTTCTGCAACTCCCATTCTGGAATCTTTGTCATCACTACCACTTTCTGTTGTTGCTGTGTCTGCTGATACCACTTCTTTATCTAGCTGTCATTCCTTCTGTGGCTCCCCTGAGGATGGGTCATCATGAGGTCTGTGGCTTTCTCTCTTGCCTCAAGGAGCACTGCCTCTGCAACTTGTCCTTTGGCGTGTGCAATCTTTGTCATTGACTCTTGCACTTGCTGCTGTCTTACCACCTCAGGCAGTTCAGGTAAGGACTACTTTTCTCCTTGTTTCTACTCAGGGTTTGGTCTTTATTCTCATTAATGATTTCCTCCACCTTTCTCAGCCTTTCCAGACCTGTGGTCAAGCTCTCCTGGGTCATCTTCAGCTCTGCTTCCAATTGTTGGATGTGGCCCTTCAGAGCTGTTACTTCTGACTGTGTATGTTCTTGCATATGGGATTCTTCTTCATCCCAGGACCTTGCCCTGACTGCCACTTGCCCCTCCTGAGGTGCCTGCATCTCTGGATACCTGTTCCCCAAAGTGGAGACAGCACATGCTTGGTGCTGTCTTCCCCAGGACAGAGCAGAGTCCTAGCAGGAGCTGGAGCTGCAAGCAGAAGGCATGTGGTGGTGGGGCACAAAGGCATGGGGATCAGACACTGCAGGGGGCACATGGAAGGGGCACGGGGCAGCAGTGATGGCTCCAACTCAAACCCCAAGCCTGGGGTTGGAGCCAGAGCTGCAGTTCCTGGCCTCCTGACCCCGGTTATACTCGAATCTAAGGTGAGAGACTTCTCCCCCTGCCCCCTGTTGAATGGGGGAAAACCCTTGTTTTAGATTTGAGTACATATGGTAGTAAAAGGAACTGACACTAAATGGCTACTCCCAATTGCATTCATGTACTTATTTCATTTTATCTAAAATTAATCCATACATGTCTACAAAAATCTATGTGTTAGAGCTGAAAATATTGTATTTTATAGTTTTTACTACCATTAATATAAATGGTAGTTTTTACTACCATCTCATGAAAATCAACAGGACTATTCATTTTACAAAGAACTATGGATTTATTAAATGTTTGCGGAATCTGACTTTGAGTGAAATTCACCATTATTCACAGAATAATGGAGGCCTATGCTTATAGCACAGGGAAGATTGGTGTTCCATAAAGTCCTAAAAAAAGCATTAAACAGGAATGTCAGCAATAAACAGACCTCATACTACTTAACACCAAAGGTGAAGTTTCCCCTTTGTGTAAAGACAAACTTGTTTATGGAACCTTGTGCAGATTTTTAACTGGAGATAAGTGTTATGCTGAGAACAAAAAGCAGGTTGGCTATGTGGGGAGAACTCTAAAAACAAGTCTGTAAAAATAACCATGCTAAACTGGACCTAAATGATTTCAATGGCTCAGAAATTAAATCTTTGTATTTAGTCAAAAGGAAAGCCTTGTATGATTTTTTTTCTCCCCTTTTTCAGTACATTATTTTGGTCAAGAAAAGAACTGAATCTACTTCTCTTCAATTTTTTATCCGGTTGATTTCGGGTGATCTGAACAGTTGGAAAATTTCTGGTGCCCTTTTTCTTCTTTTTGATGTATAAAGGCAGCCTGAAAAATCTTTCAAATAGAATGTGTGTGTTACCTGAGGAATATCAAGAGCATGCTGGTTTAGCTGGAGGACATGGTAGGGCTCTCCTGAGGAATTGAGGGGGCAGGCTTGTTAAATTTTAAAGAAGACATCTTTCCTCCAAAGCGATTCTCTATTGTTTCAGTTATAAAGCTGCTAAGAAGAAACAAGCAGAGAGTTTTAAATTATCTTAATGCAAAACTTTTTCCCTTTCAACTAAGCAGAATTTGCTCCTTTACTATTAGATTTCACAAATCTACTGATTCTTTTCCTGGAAAAGCCAGGAAGAGTGAACGAGAAGTGATTGTTTAACAGAAAACCAAAATAGGCAGAAAAAAGAACTTAGAATAAGAATTAAAGATCTTCTTTAACCTCCTAAAGGAACAAACAGGACACGTCTCCTTTTTCTCCTTGTATTTAAGGATCACTGCCTTGACAAACAAAGCTGGGCCCAATTCAAAATCTCAGTTTTGAAAAGACTCAAATGTCAGTTTTGGCATCATATTTAAATAGCCTAGTTAACCAATAGCTCAACCTTTTTTTGGCGTTCTGATCTTGGCTGATAATTTATAATTATGTTCCATCTCTGGTTGAAGTCATTAACCTATTGTAAGCATTGCACATTGTTAGCTGAATTTTCAAAAGTATGCCTGACCTTCACATATATAAAACAGAACGAGCATGAAACCACAGGGGAGAGAAAGAGAACTATATTGTTCCATGACATGGCATCCTATGGGGACATAAGAATTAAAAAAAAAAAAAAAATATGGAAGATCATGTATGCTCAATACTCCAGGACATTGCAAAAAAGTACAAAATAAACATCCTGATTTAACCTGCCATTCGTAATAGTTGCTTAAATGGCAATCTACATTTACAAACATGAATCAAGAAAAATAACTGTGAAAAAAAAATCCATACTTTTCTCCCCCATCCTTAAGGTCAATTAATGCTTGAGGCACATGATAATTTAGGAAAGTAAATACTTGTGAGCAGTTTTCACTCACAACCCCGACTCATACCAAAATATGTTCACTTTTTGTTGTTGTAATTTCTGCATCTGTTTTGCAGCCTTTCCTCCTGCTCCTAATGTACAAACTAGCTAAATGGCTCAATGAGTAAGAAAAAAAAAATGTTTATTTTTAATACCAGTTAACGTGAACTACAAAACACATTCTCACTTTTTATACTAGAGAATCTCCTTATTAAATCTGCATTGCTATAATGTTTTCTATGACTATTGTTACAAATTGCAAGCATAATACTATAGTAACAATACATAACATAGCAAAGATTTAAAGTAATATTGTCATTTTAAAACCCACAATATACAAATTACGTTTCTTTCTGAGTTTCTTGAAGTACATGATACTCCAAAAGTGTTCTCCTTTTTGTGTATGAAAATGATTAAAGTGTTGGAAAGAAAATTCATGGTATGTGGTAAAATAATTTGATGTTCATCTTTGCTACTTTCAGTACCAATTTCACAAGGTCATGATATAAACCAGTAACTCTAATCCAGTGAGATATACAGACTCGTCTCCCGAGCCTAATCAAGGATCTGAAAAGTAACTTCAAAGATATTCATGAGTTGGAGACTTTCACTTGCTGAAGAAGTTACAGGTTTGTTAAGGGTTCGGGGGGAGAGGGGGGACCCAACCCTTTTCAATCAGGTTGCCTTTGGAAGTAGGGAAGAAAGTCATAACTATATCAGTTAGTGCCATTTTCTTCAGATTTTGAAGCTTGCCCAATGTTGTAAAAAAACCCAAAAACATACATTGCTCATAAGTCACAATTTAGAAACAAATCTTATACATATGCTGTAATTGACCATAAATCATAAAATCACTAAGCATTTGTAAATCACCACCAGGTGACTGGACAAGAACACTACATATTTTTGTTTTCAGATCTACTAAGTTAAATGTTGGCTGTTCCTTAGGCCTTGTTCCCATCACAAAATGAAGACAAAACCATGTAATGTCTTGTATAGAGTCAATAGGAGGAAAAGAAAAATGGAAACTTAAATTTAATATCTAGCTCTGAACCTCCTGAGCACTTCCAGACGAGCGTGCATGTGCCTGCTGTGGCTCCTCAAGGCAGTTGGAGCTGCCACAAGAGGCACACTGGGAATGAAAAAATGTTCCTCACATTGCATATTTTCAGCATGGGCTCTAAATTTGATACTGGGAAATCCCAGTATAAAAAAACCCACACCAGATAAAAGTGGTGTAGGGCATGCTCCTGGAGTGTGCCCTGAAGTAACTGGAGGCTGGAGCCTCCAGAGATGCTCTGGCACCCGGCCAGAGTATCTCTATGGCTGCCTTGTGCCCCACCGCCCCAGCATGCTGTCTCAGAGTGCTGGGGGAAAGAGGAGTGGGGCAAGACTGCAGTGGTGGATTGGACACAGATGCTGTCCCGGGTAAGTAGGGATGTTCAGATGGAGGGGCTGTGTGGGTGTGGGGGGGCTGTGTGGAGGTGGAGGGGACTACCTGGGAGGGGTGGAACGCCTGCCCACCCCCCTGCATGACCCATAGCCCCCCCCTCAGCAGCAGTAGGGCACATGCAGGCAGGACTCAGTCTGTCCCAGGAGCACGCGGCTTCTGTCTGTGGTGCTGGAAGCCCCAGGTGACAGCAGGAGCTAGCCCAGTTCTGTCCGAGGATGTGGGCACCAGGCTGGGCTAGTGCCATGTGCAGCCATCAGTCTCAGGTGGCTCCACACCATGTGGGGTCTCTGTCAGGACTGGGCATCAGTGCCCAGACCACCATTGCTCCTGCTGCTGTAGAGGGGCAGGCAGGCAAGGGACTCACCCTTTCTAAGCAATCCTCCCCAACCCGTCTCCCCAAACCCACAGTCCCCCACAATACACCCACGAACCCCACAAGCCCAAACCATGCCCACAAACCTTCTACCCACATACCCAACCACAGACCCCATACCACCCCAAACCACCGCACAAACCCCACACCACCCCCACCTACCCCAAGCCCCCCTCTACATCTTACACCCTGTGTGCCCAGCTGCCAGATGGGACAGGACCTGCAGTCAGGGGCTGCAGCTGCAGGGGCAACTGCCACACCACAGCCCTGTCCTGTTCCCACACCAGTGCTGGAACATGAGCCCCCAGCCTGTGGAGCCTCCTGGTCCCAGGAACCACTTGTGTGGGGTAAGATGGGCTATGGGTGTGTGAGTATGAAAGAGAGAGAGAGAGAGAAAGATGGGGTTTGGGGAGCACTTTGGGTAGAAGATGCTGCCAGACCTTGGATTAGAACCTCTCTACTCCCCTAGAGCAGCCTGTGCAGGGTGAGGCTGGCCTGGAAAGGAAGGGGATTGCAGATTTGGGGCATTTTAATGGAGAATTTGGGGGTTTTAAAACCAGAGAATTTGCAATTTTTAAACAGGGAACACCAGGATCTTTGCTGGTGAGGCAAATGGCAGGACCCAGGCAGAGGAGCCTGCCCAGGGCCAGCATGGGGGATCCAGATGGAGGGCAGATGAGGTGGCTGACCTCCTGGCCATTTGGTCAAAGTGGGCCGCTGCAATGAGCACATCTTTTGGGTGACAGCTGCCCAGATGGCAGGGTAGGGACACCAAAAGACATGACAGCAGTGCCACCCAAAGGCCAATTGTGCAGCCATGGCCCACTGGTAGCTGGCCCAGAGGTGCAGGTGGCTCTGATGCAGTGCCTGTACCAGAGCCCATATGGCCATGCAGTCCCCATCTGGGTCTGACTGGTGCACAGCCATGGGGCCGCAGGTCTAAGAGTGCGGATGCTGTTGCAGGTGGCAGCAGGTCATAGCAGCCTCCACTGCTGGAGTGCTGCAGTGGGTAGAGAGTTCAGAGGCCACTCTAGTTTAGGGCTATCCAGCTGGCACAAGGGGCTAGTGTCCCAGATACCAACTGGCTGCACCTCAGAAGTCCCTGTCTATTTGTATCTTCCATATTAATGTAGGCCTTAAGGCCCACCCAACTAACTAATAGCTCTTTTGTGAGGCCAAAGGGTGAAAGACTAATTTCTTGGGACAGCAAAAGCAAAAACAGGATAGGAGTGATGTGGGGGGTAAAGGGTCAAAATGTGAAAGTAAGTTCTCCAGAGGGGGACACCGAGCAGAGCCCCCCGGGTCACAGTCACCAGTCCTCAAAGGCATCCAAGGAGCTGGTGGATGCTAGGCACCAGTGCTCCACCCAGAAGCGTGCAGAGATGAGTGAAAGGAAAGTAACCCCACAGTCTTTGGGCACCTTCCCAGTCAGAGCCTCCTTCCTGGTCAAGTAGAGTGCCAACTTGGCTTGAGCCAGGAGGAGGTTGACCAGGAGGTCCCAGGACTTGGTGAGGCTGCATATGGGGAGCCCAAAAACAAAAAGGGGGGGGGTGAAATTCAACCAGAACCTCAGAAGGAGGTTCTGGAGGTGGAAGTGGAGGGGTTGCAGCCTGGCGCACTTGAGGGTCATGTGCGCCAGGGTCTCCCTCTGCTATGGTGATGGCTCCATGGAGGAGCCACTAGCTCAGGTCCCCAGTGGCTTGTAGGATGAGGGTAGAGTACAGACTCAGCCACTGGGGTGCTCCAGCCATGCCCTTGCCAAGCGCAGAAGCTCCTAAAGGCAAGCAGCCCTGACCTGCTTGCCAGAGCAGCTTTTTATACTGTTGGGGCTGTCTAGTTCTCCCTGGCTGAAGATCTGGGAGGTGCTGGAAAGGGTCAATTTGCCCCAAGTGGCACAATTTGCCCCACAGAAAAATGCATGTTCAGGCACATGTGCTGAGGCACAAATTTCCAACACAGATTTGTGCCACTGCTATTTGAGCTGCTGCAAGCACACATTCCTGCACGTGTGGATGTGCCCCCTGAGTATCCAAGTGTGATATTGTATGGGAGAGACGCTTTGTTTAAATAGGGCATAGGTTTGAATTCTACACTCTAGATGGACCCTGTATAATTTAAGCAAGAGAGCTATTTATCAAGGGGAAGCTATATGCTGATGACAGAAGTAAACTACCGTATTTACCAGAATACAAGATATCTCTGAATTTAAGATGACCCCCCCCCACCAGTAATTAGATTGCACACACACAAAATGTATAAATTTATCATTTTCCATACATGGAATCTAATTATTAGAGGATTGTTTTAAAGCCATACTCCAACCCCCCTCCACAATCCAGTTGGTGGGGGACAGGTGATGAGGGGAACAGTAATGGGACAGACAGTAGGGGAGCCAGTAGGGGGAAGATGGTAGGGAAGACAGGAAAAAGCAGTAATGGGATAAGCAGTGGAAGCTGGTGGAGGCAGGTAGTAGGAGGCAGGCAGTGAGAGACAGACAACTTGCCCCCTCTGCTGCCTACCCCACCCCCAACTACCCCACATTGTGCCTCCCCTCCAAAATCACAGGCTACCCAGATTCCCCCTTCCCCTGTTCCTCCCTCCTCCCTCCACTATGCCACTTCTGTATCCCCCTCTCCCATCTTCACTCACCCAAAGGCTCTCTCCCATGCCTGCTCCCTGCCATCCCTTCTCTACTTTTGCTCTGTACTGGCAGGCTCTGTCCCTACTCCAGCCTGAGGCACAGAGTTGGGCTCCAGCCTGGTTCCATGGTTTGGCTCCGCTGTTGCTATGGGGCTGGGCTGGAGAAGTAGTGCTGGCTCTGTATTGTTGCTATGAGGCTGGGAAGGAACCATGCTCCAGGCTGCATCAGGGATGGAGCATGCCAGCCCACAGCAAAGGTGTGGTAGGGGGGAAGACAGAGGGAGAAGTTGCACAGAAAGGGGGGGGGGGCTACAGGGAGAAGCGGTGGGTTGTGAAGAGGCAAGCAACAACTGTGGCTCCAGCTCTAGGCCCAACCTCAACTCCAGGTTGGGGCTGGGGCTACAGCAGCTTCCTGCCTGCCTATCCTCCCACCACCACCTTCCCCTCCCTGCTGCCTTGTGCTTGATTGTAAGGCAAGGGGCTTTTTTCCCTCCCATGTTAAATGGAGGAAAAAAGGTACTCTCCTAATCAAGTAAATATGGTAATTAGAATCAGCAAATAGAAATATGTTTTAAAATGCACTACATGCCCCTCAATATTGTAATAAATGCTTGCACAGATGACTTGACGCATGTGTATAACACTTTTTTTTTTATTTTAAGTACAAACCCGTCCACATTTCCTCACTTATCTTTCAAAATTATTTCCGTAGTTTACTTCCAATTCATTGCTGACTGGAATATGCCATGATTAATGGGAGCTTTACAGCTTTTTGTTCTTCCTTTATGTTACACCGTGCATTTAATTTCATCATGTCCTCATGCCCCAGCACCAGATGTCAGCCTTTTCTCCAGCCCACTAAACTATCCTATAAGCAAGTCCTCTTACAACTGCTTCTGCAACACTGCATGCTTTTTCAAGTTCTACCTACATTTTGAATCTATTGCTGGCTCCACTCAACTGAAGCACTAGATTTAACTCTGTTTTTAGCATCTCACAACCTTCAAATTAATTAAAATTAGAAGAAAGGCCTAGAATCTTCTACAAATCTGAAGATACTTCATCACCACCTGTGAATACCCAGTTCCTGGGAGTGATGACCTGGGACACAAAATGCCTCGGTCACATCATCTGAACATGGCAGGACTAGAATCCAAGCTGCAAGGGAGTTAGCACACTTATAAAAATCTGCCACTTGGACTAGAACAGCAAAGGAAAAACTGAAGTGGAAGGAAGGAGCAGGAATTAAAAATGCTTACTTGATGGAAAAGTATTAGATAAAAGAAAATGTAAAATGGCAAGGGGGAAATCTACAGTAATTCAGCGGCTTGATTCTACCTTATTAAGAGGGTGGGCCCTACAAAAGAAAAGCTGGGGGGAAGCTACCTAATAGGAAGGAAACCTACACTAAGAAGAGTCAATAGAAAATAAAAAGCAGAAGCTGTTCTTATGGGAGACATTGTTTCTGTCCATTATATACCACTGTTTCATCACAGCGAACCTTGGCCTTAAAAAAACATTCAAGAGTATGCTAAAAGTTTTAGCCAAAAATTAATTAATTTAATTAATAATTTTAACAAGCTTACAGGATTTGTAGGACACTTTTCAAAAGAAGGGCAGCATTTGTTTGGAGGGCAGAAGACCAACACTAAAATCCAATTGGTGTGTCAGCAGAAACTGAACCAAATCACCATCATAGGGTGGCCTAAGTCAGGGCTGTCCGTGGGTCACATGCTCCATGGGCTGCACCAGGGCCCATGCCCGGGAATAACAGACATTTTAAAGAAAAAGGAAACAACAAGCAGTTTGCACACAAAACTGTCTTTACTTAGGACTTAAGGCTAGGGCTGTCCAACTGGTGTCCCATGGATCACATGCAGCCCCACAAAAGGTTAATTTGCCAGCCCTGGGTTCCTAACCTGGCCATGACTTCCCCCCATCATTCCAGCTGCAATAGCAATCAGGGTCATTGAGTTTCCCCTCCCTCCTCCACTTTCTGCTTCTGCCTCGTACCCGTGGGAATGTGGAGTGGCAGGGTGGCTCAAGGCAGCCAGACCCCCAGTGCCAGTTGGGCCTGGCATGCACCAGGGGAGCTGAGAGTGGAAGCAGGGGTTCCCATGAAGTGCCAACCAGGCCACAAGCCCCCTGGGCCATATGCCATTCTCCCCACTGCTGTATTGCCACTCTTTGCACCACCCCTTGGAGCAAGAGCAGGAAGTGGAATGCAAGGACCCCACACATTACCTTTCACAGATCATACAGCCTACGGCACAGCCCTGACTTAAGTTTTTAGGCAAGACAACAGTTCCATGTATTTGTTGACTGTTGTTTTTTTTTTCTTTAAAATCCCCATTCTTCTGGGTGCAAGCCCCCCAAAACTATCCTTTTGTTTCAAGAAAAGTCCATCTGATCACTGTATATAATACCCTGTCCCAGACATCAACTAAGAATGGTAGGCATCCAAACTCACTTGGTCTATGCAGTAGGAATGATGGATACACGGGGGTATCATTTAAAAATGGAAGAACTGAAAATTTCCTCCCCACAAAAAGTGAAGAAGCCAGGTCAAATACATGAGAAGTATACCAGGAGACAGAAAAACTTGCAGTTGGGCTCCTAGGCTTGTAACCATAAGATACATAGAAAATCCCCAAATTGGAAGAAAATCCCATGTTATTTCAGACTGAGTTTCCTAAAACCAGAATTAAACTCAGAGTTAGGCACCTATATAAGGGTCATTTTACATTTCAGGGAGAGGAAGCACCTGCAGTGTGCAGTGATTAAAAAAACCCCACAAAATACCAAAAAACACTTCTGACATGCATTATTTCGTTTCTAAAAGGTGCTACTTTCTCTTCTTGTTCCTTATTATCCAGCTGCTATAAGTATTTAAGCCATTTCTATCCCCACGATGATCTCTTATACAGGTAAACATTTGCAGATTTAGGCAAACAGAGGTGATTCCATCCGAAGATGAAATATGCAGTTTTAAGGCACCTAAAGTTTAAATGAGAGTGCTGAAAGGATGTCACACCTTTTAATCAGGAATTGAAAACAATCTGTTTTCTGAATTATAGGATGTATTCACTGAAATTTAGTGCATAGCAGAAATTTTTAGTGAGCAGACATCTTGATATTTAGAGGACAGTTTTCCACTCAGAAACATGGATTTATTTGAAATGATCTCAGGAGAAGTGTTGATGTTAGTTATGAGTGAAGTCAAATTACCCTCTTTTTAAAAAAAAAAAAGGGAAAGTTTTTTTTTTTAATCCCCAAACCTTTTAAAATCAAAATCTGATTATATTCAAGAATTCAAACAGTAAGGTCATAAATTCTAAAGCAAAACTATACCAAGTGTATCAAACTCAAAAAAAAAGTAATAGAATAAAGTTAATGAAATATTTATGGCACTATCCAAGAAATTCATGAATGATTACATTGCCTTGTATGAAACCTACGCTCAGATTAAATAATAATAAAAAAGAATGTGCTAAAGAAGATATGTTTTGTATTGCAACTCCAGAGGCTTTTTATCAAAGACACAAGGGCTGAGATTTAATATAAACTGAAAGCCAAACCTGAGTGTTATAATTTGAGATTACAGTATTATCATTATTGTTGTATGCCACAGTGCATACATATTGTTTTTTTATAGTAGAAATCTGGTAGGAAAACCTTCAGCTTTCCACACAGTGTAGCTGTTTAAAGAGAGTGAAAAAAAAGAAAAAAAACTATTGCAAAAATTATGGAGGAGTTAACAGGTTGAAATTGCAGCTTTAGCTTCGATAATATAAATGTTAACAGTAATTTACCAAAGTACATGAGATAATATAAGGAGGCAATTTTTTTTAATATAGTAATCTCCATTATCAGTGGAAAGTAATTAGAGTGAACTCTTTTTAAACTATTCAGATTTTCATTTTAAGTATGGAATCCTGGCAAGCAATAATATAACTATTAAAAAACACTTTTAGTTAGAAGAATATTAACTGCTAAATTTTCCCTGTGTTCGGTGGGGCATTATGTATAGGATAGAAGTCATGTGGATTAAACCCCAGGCTACTCTGAAAATTTAGAGGTAAATATAAAGAACAAAATTAAATATCCTTGAAAATTGCCAATGAGGTGGTTGCAGAACCTACACTCCAACCTGCTGCTAAGGGTGCTGCCTTTGTAAAGAAGCATGGAACCATGACATAGAAGATAAATGCTCGCATGCAGGACAGTGACCATAAACCTCAGACTACAGCTCCACAGGATACTCGCGAAAATTAGAGAGAGCCAACTAAAGATGCAAAGTGAACGCATATAACTAAAAATCAATCAAACTGAAGTGTTTACATCAAAGTTAGGGCAGCAGAATACAGCCATCAGAGGAAGTTGGCAGAGCAGCAAAGCATATAGTACAACTCAGGCAGGCAGCGCTGGTAAAGGATCGCAGCAACTGGCAGACCATGCTAGTTTGTATATACCTATATCCAGAAAAAAATGGTAGCTTCTGTCAGCTCCTGGATGGTTGCAGAACCTTCTCTCAGTTGTAGAGCCTGCAGAAATAGCTCCGCTGCAAAGGCATTTGTGGTGTTGGCATACTGATGGCTTTGCTAGCAGAATTCAAGATTGACCAGAAACACCATATTGTATAGACCAAACCTTCTGAAGAAAAAAACAAAAAACACTTTTCTTCTGAGAAGGGTGGATTGATAAATTTTGAGCTATGCTTACTGAGATTCAGGGCCTACGTGTAGCGGGGGAACATGGGTGCACATGTACCCCCTGAGCATGGCAGTGCACCCCTTACAAAAAGGCACTGCCATCAGTGTCAGCACTGTCTGCAGGCAGTCACCACTCGCCACCCCGCTGCCAGGTGGCCTCTGTGGGCAGTCTGCCAGCATCATGGTTATGTCTAATGGAAGCCCCTGGAAAATTTCAAGTTCTGGGGGTGGCTTAGCCAGTGAAGTCCCAGGCTCTCTGGATCAGGGGCCACACCAAACTGGAGTGATAGAGCCATGTGCTGGGACCCACACCTACATGCACTCATTCCTTCTATCCATCCATTTACCAACCCACTCATCTCCTCATAGACAGACTCTCACCTACTCATGGACACCAAGACCACACAGGCACTGTCGTGGACCATGGAAGGCCCTGTCCTGTCCCTGCCTAGTATCCAAACCTGATCACACAACTGAGGCCATAAAGAATCTCATTGCCATCTGGATGAGCAGGAGACTCAGGACTAGCTCCATGAAGATATGTGAAACACCATGCCCTGACTGCTCAACGTGCAGGGCTCCAAACAGCTAACTGATCAAGAGATTTCTGCCTTTCAGCACTTGGCAGACCAGTCACTCCCTCCCCACCCTTCCCTCCCTTCCTGGATTGCAGCCAACATGCCAAACCCCATCCTGGCCGTGGGTGGTTAGCAGCTCATCTCCCATTCTGTAGGAACATAAATCTGCCCCATTCACACCTTCTTGCCCTCTTTCTCTCTCAGGGCCATACTCAGATACTTGGAGAAATTAAGTCTCCATCTAGCTGCCCAGTGCACTGGTCCTGAGACAGCCCTTCCTTGCTCCCAAAGGCACTAAAAGAGTTTATTGAGCTCCACAGGCAAAGTGAAAAAATAACTGGTGCAAGTGTTTTTTACAGGTACACATGTACCCTGGTTGGCAGCACTTTGGGGATGCATGGCAGAGAGGACACTGAGGTCAGGGAGCGGAGATAACAGGCAGCTATCTATGAGAACCATTACCATTGCAGTAGAGTAAGAAGGAGAAAAATTCCCCTTTACCAAACAAGTCCTCTCTCTCCCTCCCTCCTCCTCAATCCAAGAAAGGTGCTGATGTGATGGCAGGAGACCCATGAGGGAAGAGACATCTCAGCTGCTCTGGCCCCATTGCCAGGGTGATTCCCAGGTCATTCGTGCATCTGAGGGGCTTGCAAGTGGCACCCCAGCACTCTTGCCACCTCCGACCTGATTCAATCTCTGGGGAAAGTCTGTGGTGGCCAGGCTACTCCAAGTTTCATGGTGCAAGCAACTACTATACCAACCCCCAAGGCAATCCCTACACCAATACTCCACAATCACAGCCTCAACCCAGTCCTGTATAGCACCATCCCTGAAAGAAAAGCAACCCATACCCCCAGCCCCTCCTAGAGAATTCAAAGTAGAAGAATGGTGCTGGAAATCCAACCTCTTTGTAGAAAGCTGGGGTGTGGGGAACCTCTCTTGGTCAGGTCATGATGGGTTCAGCATTATGTCAATAACTGTGGCAACTGCACACTCATCCACGTGTGTCAGCTCCTCACTGCAAAGCCACAGGTAGCACATGAGCCAAACTATTGCATTGAACAACAAGCCGTGTTTGCCCTGCATGCCTTCAAGGCAGATGCCCCCTCTGCAGGTGTTGGACACCTCCTGATGGACACTGTCTGCAGCAGAAACAGGGCACATTGGCTAATGCTGCTCTGAGAATAGCGTAAAAGCTCATCCCTCTGGGCTTAGCCAATTTTCACAAGGGAAATGTCTGGAGTCAAGTCTCCTGCATACTCAGTAAAGCTCCTACATTGAAACTTCTATCCTGTAAGGGAAGGATGGAGGGGAGAAGAGGAAGAGGCAGGGCAGGGCAGGGCAGAGAGGTTTAAGAGCTCTGCCAGCATTCCCTGGAACAGTTGGACCATCCCTGGAGAAGGCAGGGACTAAGTCCTAGAAAGACCCTTGGTCCCCAGACCCTCTGAGGAAGCAGAGCAAGTGCCTGCTGCAGTTCCTAGAGACAGACCCAACCTCTCTCTCCCTAGCAACCCAACCCAGTACTGCTGCAGGGCCTGGGACCCCAGTCTCTGTTGTGCTAGATGGAGCAGGAGCAGGAGCAGGAGCAGGAGCAGGAGCATGGTCCTCACCCCAGTGGGGGAGGGGAGAAGAGGGCCAAGACAGAAGATTTATTAAAACTACCTTGCCATTTCAGCATGAGTGCCCAGGCAAGTGCTGGGAAGATCCAAAATGCCTTCCTTTATACTTCACTTTATCATCAAAAGTTACAACTTCACACAAAGGCTGTCTCCTTGTCAAACTGCAGAAACACCACCTGTACAATGGAGGACAATGCACGGAGGAAGCAAAAACAGCTCAAGGACAGAGGGGTGCACAGCTGCAGAGTGCATGTGAGATGTCTGTAGGAAGCACTGAAGAATCAACGAGATGCTGCAGGCTTTGGTCACTGCCTCTGAGCACCAGGCAATCATAGCTGACTCCAGACACCAGAAGCTGAGGGAGCCACACAAGGAAAGACTCCAGATGTGGAGGGGGGGAAAATCTTCAGACTGGGGGATGCCTATAACTGGACTGTCAAGGTGTAGGAACAGGGGCTTGAGATAGCCACCTGCTGTTTTGAAGAGGCAACCTGTGCCTCAGCAGAGCTGGCACCAACAGAGGGAGTTTATGGACAGGGTCCTGGACTGCTTTGTGGCCACCTACAACACCCCAGAATTGCTTTCCACAGAAATCCCATAGCAACCTGGGCTGGGGGTGGCAGAAGAGACAGCTACCCAGCCCCTGATGGCATTTTATGCTCCACTCTGGAAAATCTTCTCAGGTGTGACAGGAATGGGGAGCCCACTGACAGGATCCCTGGATGGTGGGTAGGGGGAACCATCCCCACCACACCCTGACTGGTAGCAAGAGGAGTGGGAGGCAAACCCCAGACAGGAGAAGTGGGGCAAGGGACCTGGTGACCCATGGTCTGGGGGAGCACAAAGGGACCTAGTGGGTCCTGCACTAGTGGGTGAGCAGTGGGCAAAGGGGGTGGGACTGGGGTGGTTGAGGCCCAATGCCAGGCCCTCTGTGACACCACCGTACCCTTGAGCCAATATGCACTCCACCCAGCCCTGGCAGTCTCCCTGTGTATGCAGCCCTCCCCCGCCCCCCCCCCCCCCAAGTGTTTCCAGGACAATCCTGGCAGGACACGGGAGGCCTCAGAACTGGGGGAAGAGTGCAGCCCACCATCCCACTGCACAAGGCTGTCACTGGCACAGCAGTTAGAATTGGAGCCCACCTGCCCCAGCTCATCCACCCACCAGGCTTAGGTCCCACTCTGAAGGGTCACCCCAGCCATGGTGGGCACAGGTAGCTCCTGGGATTGGTTTTGCCATGTGAGGTGGGCCCCAGGCATGGCTGAGGTTCTCAGAAACAGGGTCCCTACAGAGGGAGACTGGGACATGGGAGTGGGAGGTGAGGGTCCCATAAGGGAGTGACAGGAGTTCATGGAGAGTGGGGCGCTCCTATGCCATTTTCTCCTACCCTGAAGTCACTCCCCTCCCCAGCCCTACAGCTCTCTTAGGCGAACAGTGGATCTGGGATCATTCACCTGTCCAGCTCCTGCCCAGTGAGGTCCCTGATCTTCACTCCCAAGTCTGGGAATTAGTGTGCTAGGTCTAAAGCCCCATTCCCTATGCCTCTCCTCCAAGTGTCTGCGTTGCATCCTGCCCCTGCAGCATTACCCCTGACTCCATCTCACTTGCCTTTCCCTGTCCTAAGCATCCTTCCAGGTTATTTCTCCCTTTTCACAAACCTCACCCATCCCTGCCCCTGCACCTGCTGCAGCAAAGGTTTGCTGATTTGAATAAATGGTAAGAGGGACCAAGTTTGACAATATTCAACAGGTTTTGTTTGTTTGTTTTTTAATTAAAAAGCAAGAAAACTTTGGCAACTGTAACATTGTAAACTGAGTCACAACTCTTCCTTGTGCCACATTCCCCTGCTCTCGGGGGAAAGAGGGAACAGGGAAATGATGCTCAAGCAGCCAGAGTTGTGGGTGGTGCCACTCAGAGGAGCCTGATACAGAAGGTCCATCACCCTGTGCCAGGGTGCAGGCACTCTGGGACTCAAAGCCCCCTGGCTCTGCTCATCTGGGGAGTCCCAGTTTCCATGAGCCAAGAAGTAGTTGGCCAGGGTTTTGAAGATTTGGATTCCCTGCCAGTGTGCTGAGTCAGTACTAATCAGTGGGGAGCTCACTCTCCCCAGCTTTCCTGCACTGCACATGCTCAGCATGCTATGCTTGCTCTGCACAGTGTGACTGCTCTGCCCAGGCTTTGTGAAAGCCCACCCCACCCCAGGTCTCTCAGATGTTGTGGAGGATGCATGCAGTGATGATGAGGCACAGAAGGTTTGCCTCCTTCACCTCAAGGTGCATACTGAGACCCTGCCAGCATGCCTGGAGGCAGCTGAAGGTGCACTACAGAGACATGTGGCGCCTGCTCAGGCAGTAGTTGAAGTGCTCCTTTCCAGCTGCCTTGCATAGGGCTTTATAAGCCAGGGCATGAGGGTTTAAGTCAGATCCCTGAGAGGACCCGTGAAGGGAGGGATGATGATGGTACTAATGACAAAACAGGGGCCTCTGGGAATCTAACACCTATTCTTTATCATCTGGAGAAGTGATGAGTTGTGGAAGTCATGTACATCATGGGTATTGACCTACTTAATTCACAGTTTTTCAGAAACCATGAAGTCTGGGATTGTCCACAAAATCTGCAATGTCAAATAAATAAATAAATAAATTGCTGGCTCCCCAGTGGGAGAGCCTGTGGTCCTCACTGTTGGGAGGGGAAGGCACTGGCTGGTGGGAAGGCACAAAGGGCAGCAGACAAGATTGCAGTTGCCCCTTCATCCCTCCTCCCCCTACTAGGGCTTCTCCACCAATCAGTGCTAAGAGTTGGTGTGGCATGAAGGGCAGCAAACAATCAAGATGGCAGCTTCTCCTTCACCCCTCCTCCCTGTCAAGGCCTCTGTGTCAATCAGCACTGAGGGGTAGGGCTACAAGAAGGGCAGTTAGCAATCAAGATGGTGGCTTCCCCCTTATCCCTCCTCCCCCCTGGGGCTCTCTGCCAATCAGTGCTGAGGTGTGAGGCTGCTGCAAAATACCAGTGAAATCAGCTCTGTGCACTGCAAGTGGGCCATGAAAAACCCTTTGTCTTGCTGTGACTTAGCTAGGTCTGTAATCATGGGCACTTCCTGCCCAGCCAGTGAAGATGTGGATGAAGTGGCCCTGGTAGTTGACAATGGCCTGCAGGATGATGGGAAAGTAGCCCTTGCAGCTGATTAACACCTGAGGCTTTAGGGGAGACAGAGGATCAGGATGTGGGTATCGCCTATGGCCCCCACGCAGTTGGGTGAACGTGTATACAGTTTGCTCCTGTTCTAAATTAGATTGCTCGAAGAAAACCATGCAACTTAAATCAAGTCCTGCCCTAGCTTTTTTAAACATGTGTACATGGCCTGAGTTTGGATGGAATTTGGTTTTTTTCCATTTACTATGTATCTGTGTGATCTGTGTGTATCTTTTTGTCAAAGAGAATGAAATTGTCCATTATAAAAGGTTAGATAACTAGACAAGTAATAAAACATTATTTTTCAGGTCAAACAGAATGTTTTATTTGGCCCAATATGAAATACTTTGTTTTGAATAAAATATTTAGGATGGATCAAAAATGGAAAACCAGAAAAAAAGACAGAAAAACAAACAAAAAATAACCCATCCCCACCAGTCCCCCTACTCCACTAGAAGTCAAAAAGTCCATAAATTCTATCAGGTCAACCTTAACTGAATACACCTCCAAATTTTCAAACACACTATGGTTTCATGGTTTCACTTTTTACTTCATGACCTATATCTTTCTATGAAGCTATTAGGGCTGTGTGAAGCTTTGGTCCCTGATTTGATTCAGTGGAGATTCAGCCTGATTCGATGGCTGAATCTCCAAATCTGAATTGAATCGGAACCCTCCAATTCAATTTGGAGAGATTTGTCGATTCAGACATAGATTCAGCTTTAAACATTTTTTCTACATACCTCAAGATACCAGTATGACTGGGAGTGGACTGGAAGTACTTCTGGTCCACTTCCAGGTTCAATGCTGAGCATGCGGTGGGCCCCCACCATGCTCCTGTGGGATGCTCCATCTGCCCCAGCATTGCAGCATTCATGAGCCATGCCTGGTACCTTGAGGTATACAGAGAAAACATTTAAAGCTGTGTCTATGGACAAATCGCTGATTCTCTGAATCGGCATCAAATCTTTGGATTCAGATTTGGCCAGATCGAATAGGGGACAGTGATCTGAATCAACAAATTGAATCACTGTCCCCAATTCAGGCTGAAGCCAAACTGAAAATGGCCCGTTTTGCACACTTCTATAAGCTATCCTGTTCTACTCCATAAATAGCTTAACTTTGGATTCAGAAACTTCTATGTATAGGAAAACCTCCTGAATAGGAATGCCTTTTTATTCTGATAAAGTTAAGTGTTCCACTAACAAAAGGACAGAAGAAACCCAAATGCAGTAAGAAACATTAGGTGAGCACCAGATCTAAATTTATTTTAAACAATAGGTGAGCACCAGATCTAATTTATTTCAATGCAGAATCACAATTAAGGCTGGTTTGCTCCAAGTCTCAGGTGTAGTATAATAAAATGTTTAAGTTAACATATTGTGTCTCAGCTAAAATGGATCATAATTGAACAGGAGAATAAATAAATGGCTTCAATATATGAACATATTAAGGTAACATCAGGGTTGTAGATAAATATCAATTATCTGAATGAATGCTATCGTTCATGAAAATTTGTGTTTGAGAGAGAAAAACAAAAGAACTCCCACATTAGAAAGTGGATTCCACTGCATTTATTCCAATAGCAGGAAAAGAATGAAGTGTTTTGGAAGTAGCTTGTGTTTGCACAGCTTATTGACTAGTTGACAAAGCAGGCAAAAAAAAAAAATCAATAATGTTTTCTACGACAAGTTAGATAACTTCAAATAATACAAAAGGGGCTCTCTCTGCTGAAGGATAGGTGTCATCTCTGTTGATGGCTTTACTACAGATTTTTCATTTATATATTTCCACTTCTTGCAAGGTGTGTTGTGTTTAGACCCAGCATCACTGTAGAAAATAAAGGAAAACTCTTCTATGAGATAGAAGGAAGACTGAATCTTTAAACCTTCTACTAATGAGCTAATCTTAACATTTAAGGCTTTGGTTCTAGTAAATGCCTAGAATAGCACCCCAAGCCCCTGGTGGAATTTCATTAGCACAAAAACAAAGCTGGAAATGTTATGGGCATAAGCTCTCATTCAACTATTAGAACCTGCTTCCAACAGCACTAGAAATACTGTATCAAAAAGAACAGGCTATCTCCCCATACTTCAGGGAACATAATCCTGGCACCCGTAGGAAATCTTTTAAAAAAAAAGTTTCTGGGGAATTGTTTGTTTGTTTCTTTTAACCTGGTGAGCCTCTTCTGTCCAACCACGGTCTCCTCTCATGCAGTCTTCCTTAAGAATTCTCTCTTTCATACCAGAAGGCATTTTTTAAAAATTCGTACTACAATAACATTCAGTAGAATTTATCCTGAATGGTCAGAATTTCAGTAGGTAAGCTGAATTTTTAAATGCTTGAGTATAGGCTGAATAGTACTTTATGTACAGGTAACAACCCTACTTATTACTCATGGGGGAAGGTACTACTATATACATGTAAGAAGCAGCAGGGTTTAATATACCATCCACATAACTGTCAGGAACACAGTTTGTATAACTGTCTACATGTTATAATGTTCAGTTTGCTGACACAGAGCAACTGCTTTTAGGTATGTTTTCTGCATCACCAGTCAGCTGTCAGTCTATTGGCAACAGCTACCTGTGCAAAGAAAAACAGGTATTTTTTTGAGAGGCCTTCACTTGTCTTCATTATTTATGGCATTTCTCACCCTGGCTCCTAACTCCATGCCTTTTGGATCCATTTAAGATCACAAAAACCTGACCTTGGAAATGAGTTTAATCAGGAATCTGATGCCAGAATATTAAAGAATTCGCACTTGTAAAGGAAGGAACAGGCAGGATTAGTATGGCCCCATGCATTGCCAACCTATGATTCTAAAAACCCAGCCCACATCCCTTCTAGAGGTCACGAGAATATCAAGCATTGGCGGTTCAGCTAGTATCTCAGGATAGCAGGTATGGGCCTATCTTTCCCCAAAACTAAACTAAATAAAAACAAAAGAAAAATTAAACAAAACGTTGTGGGATTTTTTTTACATGACAAAGTAACGGGGGAAAATATAGTAATAACCATAAACTCCAGCTTTACAGAAGATAATTTTGCAGAGGTCACCCACTGTCAGGTAGGCATGAACTCAGGGACTTCACCAATTGAAGAGCCTGCGTTTTACTTGAGGAAAGGGAGAAGGCAGGGCAGGCTGATCCCTTAAAGACTAACTCATTCAGGAAGTCATAAGATTTTGTAGGTGAAAGCCGACTTGGTCAGATGCTATGACGAAGCAGGTGGTAGTCGACAAAGGCTGCGTCTTTCTGAACTAGTCTTCAAGGGGCCACCCTGCTTTGCCTGCTGCCTGACTTCAGACTAAAGCAGCTAACTACCTCTTCCCACTCTCTGTACTTCAGAATAACTTACATGCTTCTGTTACTCCAAGAAAACACATTTTTGTCAATAAATTAGTAAATTGAATAGGCTTGGGCAGCTGAAGCAAAGGTGCAGCATAAAGTCTAAAGATTTAACATTTAGCAATGGCTGTACTGGAAAAGTGAGTATTTTGGGGACACTTCCCTTAGACAAGTAATATTTGTGAGCCCTAAGTGAGGAATTTAGAGAAGCAATGCAATATTGACTACCTGATAGAGTGTACAGCACATTTTGTCTCAAAAGCATTGAAGCAGGATATAACTTAGGAAATGTTATGCCTTTCTGAATGAATTAGTCTTCAAGGTGCCACCCTGCCTTCTGCCTTTTGTCTCAAAGGTATAGGGTAGCAGATGACTTTATCAACTAAAAAATAAATTATTTGGTGCACTTACCGAGCCACTACTAAAAGAGATGACTCTGACCCTAATACTGATGATGAGAGAAATGTAAATTGATAGCTGGAATGACACAAGAAGATAAGCAGTTTGTTGAGCTCAAATTTAGCCCTCAGAACAACTCCAATAGAAGTATGAGCTGCATCTGCTTGACTCAGTACTAAATTATGACCAGTTTCCTGGAACATTTGGAGGCATAAAAAGTCTGAGCCGTGAACTACTACATCTTTGCTTTCAACAGCTTTCAGTGCAGTAAACTTTACTACTCCTTCTACTATCTAATTTTCCTGCTCCAAGTAATATTCTATGACAGGTTTACAAACTATAAATATGTTTTTAAGAAGTTTGGTAAAATAACCTATATATACTTCCTTCTTTTTAGAAGGGAACAATATATGTTGGAATCAAAGATTTCCCACCCACTCACAAGGCATGTTATTAGACAAAAGCACTCTTTCATAATGTGGAGAATTCAACCTGTTGCATGAAACATCAGGGTTACAAAACTATGCTACTCTTGCTACCACTGTTTTCAGCTCAGCCATTATTAGTAATTTGAGAGCCTTAATGGAGATAAGCTGCTAACTACCTCATTTATTTTAAAAAGTCATCTCACTCTGCTCATAGGAGGCCTAATCAACATGGTGATGATTGAACACCAGCAAAGAAAGGTAGTTAGTCATGTTAGTCTGAAGTCAATCAGAAAGCAGGGTAGATGTGCACCTGTATACACTAACCAAATTACACACACACACACACACACGAGACCAAGTGAGTTAGCACAAGCTTTCATGAACCCAAGGTCACTTCAATAGATACTGTGAAAGGACAGCCCACAGCAGAGTATAAAACAGAGTGAATGCTTAGAATACAATATGTGGGAAAGCAGGAGGGATGGTGAGTGTTGGGAGGCACCGGTGGCACATCGGCGGGAGCATGGGAGGGACATGTGTCCCTCCAGATTTCTGCACTGACAGCAAGGCATGGGGCTATAGCCTGGTTGGAGCCAGAGCCCAGCAGCCGTGGAGGTAGCCGTGGCAGCACCATTTCTGTACCAACAGTGGGGTGTGGGACTGCAGACTGGCTAGACCCAGCCCCCAGCAGCTGTGGAGGCCAGAGCAGCAGCACAGAGTTGTACCTCCTACCAGCACTTCTGCATTGCCTATGCTGAGAGGCATACAAGCAAAGAACCCACAGGAACAAATGTGTCACAAAAGTTAATCCAGGCAATGGTAAGGTATTCTCAATCCATTTAAATCAGACTTAGCACATTCCAGTTTGAATGGGAAATCATCTACGAACTGGACTGTGTTAAGTATAGTTTAAAGGCAGGGTAGACATGCACCTTTATAGACTAACTAAACTAAACAGACTATCTATATATAGAGAGAGTATAGTTTAAACAGGGAATACAGATTCTTTCACAGCATCTGATGAAGTGAACTTGTGTTCATGAAAGCTCTCCCTCTCCACCCCACCCCCCTTCTTATTTAGTTAGTCTATAAAGGTACATATCTACCCTGCTTTCTAAATACCAGCAGCCAGCAATGGCCTGTTATTGTCATGGGTGACCTAAACTACCCAGACATTTGCTGGGAGGAGCACACAGCCAGGTCTGACCGTCGCGTAGGTTCCTGGCTGTATTACAGGACCTTCAGCTTATCCAGGAAGTGCACAGCCCAACTAGGTGTAGCGTCTTGCTGGACCTGGTCCTGGCCACGGGGCATGACCTGGTGAGGGGACTGCAGGTCCTTGACCACCTGGGCAATAGTGATCATCACCTGCTGGATTTCATTATCCAATGCAGGGTGTCTAGGGCTCACACCAAGGCTAAAGCCCTTGACTTCAGAAGGGCCAACTTCAATGAGCTTAGGAGACTAGTGGGGGAGGCACTAAGGGCCCAGAAGGTAGAGGAGATGGGAGTCCACGAGGGATGGTTGTACTTTAAGGGGGTGATCCTCCAGGCCCAAAGGATAACAGTCCCTGAGAGAAGCAAGGTGGGTAAGAGTGCTCAGAAAGCCCCTTGGTTCAGCAAAGGCATTCAGGAATGCCTGAGGACTAAAAGGGGGGCATACAACTAGTGGAAGGGAGGAACTATCACCAAGAAGGAGTACTCCTCCTCAGCCCAGGAGTGTAGGAGGGCTATTAGGAAGGCCAAGGTAGAGATGGAACTCAGGCTTGCATCCAGGATTAAGGACAACAAAAAGTCCTTTTTCAAGTACATTAGAAGCAAGAAGACACACAGAAGCAGGGGCACCAGGCAATGTAGGGCCCCTGTAAGACACAAACGGTAATCTGGTGGCCACGCCAGACAAGAAAGCTGATATTTTTAACAGTTTCTTTGCCTCTGTTTTCTTGAACAGGGACCAGGATATCCCACCTAACAGAGGTAGGGACAATCTTGGGGATAGTTCTATCAAGCCTTCAGTCAGTGCAGATGTAGTTAGGGATCTTCTGGAAGGGCTAGACATTTTTAAATCTGCAGGTCCAGATGCCCTCCACCCAAGTGTGTTGAGGGAGCTGACAGGGGTCATTGCGGAGCCTTTGGCCCAGCTGTATGAGCATTCGTGGTCATCTGGCCAGGTACCAGGGGATTGGAAACTGGCTAATGTGGTCCCTATTTTTAAGAAGGGGAGGAAGGAGGACCCAAGTAATTACAGGTCTGTAAGCCTCACCTCGGTGCTCAGGAAGCTCTTGGAGAGTATCATCAAGGAGCATATCTGTGGGGGGCCTGCAGGGGAGATCATGCTCAGGGGCAATCAGCATGGCTTCACCAAAGGCAGGTCCTGCCAGACCAACCCGATTGCCTTTTACGACCAAGTAACTAAATTCTTGGATGATGGTGTCACTGTGGACATAGTCTTTCTAGACTTTAAGAAAGCCTTTGACACTGTCTCTCACCCCATCCCCATCAATAAAGTAAGTGACTGCGGCATTGGTGCCTGCACAGTTGGATGGGTAAAAGAATTAGCTGATGGGGCGCACCCAGAGAGTAGTGGTGGACGGGTTGTACTCAACCTGGTGAGATGTGAGCAGTGGGGTACCCCAGGGCTTGGTCCTCGGGCCCACACTGTTTAACATCTTCATCAGCGACTTGGACGAGGGGGTGGAAAGCACGCTGTCCAAGTTTGCTGAGGACACTAAGATGTGGGGTGAGGTGGACACACTTGAAGGAAGAGAGAGGCTGCAACTAGATTTAGACAGACTACAAAAGTGGGCAGATGAGAATAGGATGGGGTTCAACATAGACAAATGCAGGGTGTTGCACCTTGGGAGGAGGAATCCACAGCATACATACAGGCTGGGGAGTTCCCTTCTTGAAAGCACGGAGGTGGAAAGGGATCTTGGAGTCATTATTGACTCCAAGATGAACATGAGCCGCCAATGCCAGACCGCAGCCAGGAAGGACAGCCATACCTTGTCATGCATCCAAAGGTGCATCTCAAGCTGGTCCAGAGAAGTGATACTCCCCCTTTATGCGACTTTACTGGACACAGTACTCCAACTGCGGCCTGACCACTGGGCACCGCACTTCAAAAGGGATGTGGTCAGCTTGGAGAGGGTTCAGAGGAGGGCCACTTGCTTGGTGAGAGGGCAGCAGGACAGGCCCTACAAGAAGAGACTGAAGGACCTGAACCTTCTTGCTGAGTCTGAACAGAGGCTGAGGGGGGACCTGGTGGCTGCCTACAAGCTCATCAGGGGGGATCAACAGCAAATAGGCAGAGCTCTTTTCTCCCCAGCACCACCTGGGGTGACGAGGAACAATGGTCATAAGCTGATGGAGAGTAGGTTTAGGTTGGAGATCAAAAGGCAATATTTTACAGTTAGGGTGGCCAAAATCTGGAACCAACTTCCCAGGGAGGTAGTCCTTGCCCCTACCTTGGGCAAATTCAAGAGGAGGTTGGACGATCACCTGTCTGGGGTGTTGTGAACCCAGCATTCATTCCTGCCTGTAGCAGGGGGTCAGGCTAGATGATCTGTTCAGGTCCTTCCTGACCCTAGCTACTAGGAAACTATGAAACACTCAGGAGCCATTTGTTGCTAACATCCAAGTTGAACATTATTTTAAAAACTTAATTATAAAATGTATTTAACATGGACAAAGTGTCCTCTGTGTGTGCACAAACACATGTACACACACACAGTGTATAAACACAGTTACACCTATATAAGTTCCTATACGGACATGACTTACTCCTGTTCATTTAAGCCAGTAGTTTTCAAACTTCTTTGATCATGAAGCCCTTTGATATCACTTCTGATGATGCTGAACACCTACCCTTATCCTGAAGATTGAGAAGTCAGAGACCTGGTCCAACAATGATGGACTACCTCCTGGCCCAATCCACTGTTAACCCCAATCTCCTTGCAGAACCCCAGGGCTTGGGACAGACATTACACATAAACCAGTTTATGTGATCAGAAACTGGTTTAAACCTGTAACAGGATGTTTATTGCACATAAATCAGTTTGAAAATGACTGAAACTGGTTTGAGATAAGCCTGATTGAAAGTAGTATCAGACTTAACTGATTTGTGTCAAACCAGTTTATGCAATGTCTGTCCTGGACCTCTTGCTGGTTTAAGAAAACCCAGACACTCCCAGCATCCTGGCATGCTCTCTGGGCTGGGTGGGGCTCTCTGCTCCATAGGAGGGCTGGCCCCTCCCCTCTGCTCCCTGGCTGCAGCTCCAGCAGAGACTTTCAGGCACAGAGTATCTACCTGGCTTCTCCCTGCTAAGCAGGGATTATTCCCCCACTCCCCTTTACTCTATGCAGACACTTCAGCATTACATAGGAGACCACATGCTGACTGCAGTCTGTGTTGTGGGAGACAACAGGCAGACAGGCTTTTTAGAGCTAATCAACAGATAACTTAATGTCCTTCCTTGAAAGAGCTGTTTAAAAAGAGCTCCATTAATTAATGGAGAGAGGCTTTGTTTTCTTAATGGGTTGATAAATATTGAGTTCGGGGTGATAAACGTTCCCAGCTGGGCTGTTTGTGGTGGGGGGGGGGAGGTAATCAGACTGTCCTGCTGACGCCTGACCATGACACCCTCAGCCCTGTGGAAGCCAAGGGAGAGCTGCTCTAGTGCCCCCTGGTTTCTAGACTGAGCCACTGCAGGCATTTGCCTGCATTTCTTGGATGTCTGTCCAGTTACAAAACTGATTTAGCCTAGCCAGATTAGACTACCCTGCAAAGATTGAATCGATTCAGACTCATGCTTTTTGAATGTCTGTCCCTAGCCACACTGGTTTAAACCTATAACAGAACAGAAGCTCAGTGCACATAAATCCATTTCAAAATGGCTGAAACTGGTTTAAAATAAACCTGGTTGAACGTGGTATCAGACTTAGCTGATTTTGAGTAAAACCAGTTTATGAAACTTCTGTTCCAGACCCCTTCCTGATTTAAGTTATGTCATGATCCCCCAGCACCCCAGCATGCTTTCCAGCCTTGGGCTGTACTGTGTGCTTCAGAGATCAGGGATGGCCCCTACCCTCTGATCCCTAGCTGGAATAGTGAGGGCTGACTGACAAAGGGTTGGGGGTAAACAAGCTGGACTGGGGATGCAGCCCAGTTTATGGGGGTGGGGAGGCTGTCCCCCCTGCCAGGCAAACCCTAGCTAGGGGCTGGGGCCAGGAGAGGGGTTAAACACCCCTTTCCCTGCTCAAACTTACTGCTGGCTGCAACTGTGGACTACAAATCCCAGAAGCACCTGGAAGCAGGAAGAGGAAGTGATGGGCAACCCTGCACAGTCCTGCTGCTGTAATTGTGGACTGCAAATCCCAGAGACCTGGGAGCAAGAGGAAGAGGAAGTGAACACACAGCTGGAGAGCTGTGTTCTAGTGGCTCCCAACTTCTGGCCTGAGCCACTGCAGGCATGTGGCTGCATTTCCTGAACCAAAGGTAAAATGTGCGTTCACTTCTGTTTCAATTTAATCTGTGCATCTTAGATTAACCTGCAAAGACTGAATTGATTCATCCTCATGCTTTTTGACTGTCTGTACCTTGCCCTGATGACCAGGGTTTGAGGAACACAGTTTAAAAATCACTGATATAAGCAAAAGTGCTCTCCTGGTATAAAGTGCTTTACAGCGGTGTATTCACACTAGGACAGTGACTGGCATAATTATTTGTAGTTAAAAAAAAAAAAATCAACCCCCCCCCCCCCCCACACACACACACACACACACGCACACCCCTGGTTTATTTTTTTGTCAGAAAAAAATGTAAGGGCAGATCCACCCTGAAGCATATATAGAAATGTCCTGAAAACACTTCCCTGCCATAAACAAGGCTTAGATGTACTTTCTGCCACAAGTGGTTCACAGATGGTAGAACACACGGAGCAAGTCAGTAAACAGTGCACTCAAACAACTCTGAATTAAAACAGAGTTTATAGAAATGTGGTGTGTGTGTGTTCATAATACAAGTGTATATAAACAGGCCTAAGGAATTATGCTAAATGAAGTCATTTCAGTGTATCACAAAAGGAAGTCTGTCACCATGTCCTGTAGGTTTCTTTTTATTTCTACTTTCTGCTCAATTCTGTCTCTTATTTTTAAAGAGTACTTTGCATCCTAGTTTTGATATTCCTGGAAAATTAGTAGTAATAAACTTTGAGAGGCTAGTGTTTTATTTCCCTTTCCAACTGATACATATTTGCTTTCTGTCTTCTGTTGCTATTTCATTTGAACACTGCTATGGATTCCAGTGATTTTTTTTTTAATTATTATTTTTGTTACACTCATTTTATTTTCACTAGGAAGGAAGCAATTAAATCAGTTTTGCATCTGTGGAGCTCCTTAAAGTAAGTTGATCCCCAATGAACTCGCACTTCTAATTCTTTTTACCTTAGTCTAGCTGTGGAAGAAGTCAAATTTTTAAATGCAATATGACATATGGCTGTTCATTATTTATACATTCTGTAGCAGACTATAAATTTTACTTTGGACATATATCGAAGCACTGAAACCATTTCAGTTGCAAACACATAAATCATAGTTACAGTTATTAGTCTAAATGTAATGCCACCCAAGTTCTAGATCAAAACCTTTAAAATCCATTATAATTGACGTCTGCTGCATAGCTTATGTCTGATTTTATTAAAGGAGCTCATTATTATTTATATCTTTGAAACGTTATATTCCTAGCTGTGTAACCAGTTATATGTGAATGACTGGGGAGGGGGGAGGTAGAAAGCTACAGACTACAAAATGGGAAGAATAAGGCTGTTACAGAGGACAAAATGTTCTGAAACCAAATTACCTAATTCAATGCATGAATTAGTTAGACCATACTAACAACTGGCTAATTCCTTTGGGACAAATAGAATTCTGCTATTGCTTTATGTCAGCTAAATTATAAATTAGCAAAAGGGTTACGAAACAGACTGCATTCCCCACTGCTACACATCGACTCTCTCTATACAAAAAAGAGAAAAAAAAGAAGAACTTTAGACTGCTTTGTATGTCCTGATGCATCACTGCAAGAGATAGAATGGACTGAGGAGGCTTTACAGATTCATTAGAGCACTTTTTGTTGATGAGCTGTTTCCTTTGTGGTTAGAATGCAAAGTGCACTCAGGGATACACATCCTGTAAACATGAACAAGTTCCTTGCTTTTATTTTCCTGTCAAAGTGGTTCAACCTCAAAGTTAGAAGCACATCTATTCTGGAGCACTGAGACTTCATCTTCCCCTTCCTGTTTTTTTCCTTTTGTGTGCAATGACTGCTTTACTGAGCTTTAAGATGTGGCTCAACAAATAAATAGAGACTTGAGTATGCTTCCAGAGGCTGTGTCAGTTAATGTCCACTTAGGACCTATCCTGCTGCCACCCAGATCTATGACAAAACTCCCACTGAGTTCAAAGGAAGCAGGATCAGACCCTTAATGACTTTACAGCAGTTTTCAGTGAAAAAGCTCATGAACCTTAGAAACAGTCAAAATGTATAACAGTTCACACAAAATCTCTCATTCTGTTTTTCTGTACATGCTCGTAGCCATGCCATTAATTTTTATCTTCAGCCAAATACACGGGGACTGCTTCAAACCAGTTTACGCGAATCTTTCCCTACATAAGCTATATATGAGAGAACACTGCAATTAAAATGAACATTGTTTTGCATGCAATCTCTTTTATGTCCTTTCCCATTATCTGAACAGAGGGGGAAAATCCAGGGAATGGGATGTGTTATTTCTCACCAGATCTCACTCTTGTTATGTTCCCATTCTGTTAACTACTAGCAGTCAAGAAAAAGGCACATGAAAAGAAACCCGTTAGTCAGAGGCAGTGCTCACACTATGGCAGAGGAAGCTCACACTACCAGTCCATACTAAAGAACATCTTTATTCAAGAGCTATTTTTTGGTTTATTAAACATTAGCCCTCTGTATAATGGATTAGGTTTCCTAAAACATTTCTCCATATCTATAAAGCTTTGTGTTTCATATTTATATCATTTTCCTTTCAGAGACTGAGACAATCCTGGTTAAAGTTCCTTTCTAGGAACAAAGGACTTGATGGTAGAACACAGAACAAGACTGAGTAGAAAATGTTTTTTGTATATCACCCACTGCAGGGGGTGATAAACAATATGTGGTCCTTCATTAGACTGAAAACTCTTTAATGGGGACTGTTTTTTATTGTTTGTATGACACAATGCATTTGGGCCCTAGCCAAGAACTAGTGGTTCTAGGCTTTATGGGTGCTTGCAGATGTAAAAACAAACAAACAAAAAAAAGCCAGGCACTTTACACTGGGCACATTCTTGCACCGAGCCCCATACATGCCCAGCAGAGACTTCAACTTGGGTCACCGACATTTGTAGAGACTGGGTGCTTTAGTGGGGCATTTTTGGCATTTTTATCTAATAATCGACTGAATCAGTTTTAGCTAAAAGTGACAAAAAGCTTTGCTGAAGTGCCCCATCTTTACAGACGCTGAAGAGCTAAGTTGAAGTAACATGCTGCTTCTTCCAGTAAAGTGCAGGGGTTTGGGTTTGTTTGTTTTTTTTAATCTATCAAAAGAATAATCTTAGCCCTTGACTGGGCAAAAGATGCTCCAGAATTGCACTAATACCACAACTGGACTCAAACTCATTCTACACCAGACCTGTGTGAGAAGCCTTCTACAGAGTCTAAAAAAAGGCTAATTTAAGTCTATACTATTCTGGGTCCTGTTTAAAAATGAGCTGAGCATGGAACAAAATTACTTCTTTTACTAATGTGTTTCTGTATAATTAGTTTACCTTAGGTGCCCCAGAGAATTTGCCCTTAGAGCTATTCTTAACCTCTTTCTTGCACACTCAGAGCTAAGGTTGAAAAAGCAGGTCCATAACACGCCCGAACTCTTCTGCAGAACCTTCCTGGTTGCTTTACTTACATTTGTTTATTCCTAGTTGAGATGTTTCTCCATTGAGTTGCTATCTCAATAAGCAACAGTTTCCCCATCAGTTTATGTTCCTAAAACAAAGCATAGTAACAAGACAATGGCACTTCTGCCTGGATGCTTTTGGAGATGCCCCAGAGTTACATAATGGAACTGACATCAGAAACTGGTCATAAAAGTTGAAGTTGCTTCTTGTTGATTTTGAAAGTTAGTAAGAAAATAAGCCAGAGGAGGATATGAATGTATAAGTCAGAAGAAAGCAGGAGTCTGAAGAACATATTGAAAATCTTAACATAAATAATAGAACAGTCTGATAAAATTAATAACATTTTCCAAGAATGGATTTCCTAAGCCTGAAACTGAGAACTGCAAACTGTGGTGTCCCACACAGAAAAATCCAACTGTTATAAGTTATTAATTCCTCTAATAACAGATAATAGCATGTAATGTTATACACTATAAATCAGCTTAACTTTTTCTTAGGTATGATTTTTTTTTTAATTCTGAGATTGCATTTCTCATATCTATGCATATGTATTTATTCTATAGTGTCATACATAACCAGAGGCATAATTAACCACTAATGCACCCAATGCACTACTATGATTCCCTACTTAACCCCCCATACACATACACTGCTGTAGCTCTAATAACAGGGAAGGCAGAGCAGCACTGGTCAGTGCCGGAGACAGAGGTTTGCTGCTTTTGGGGGAAATGTCACCTCCTTTTTTGCTCCTGTGTCAATCAGCCAAAAAATATGTACCAGCTTTCAGTGGCAACAAAAGTGGGTGACATCTCTCCCAGCAACAGAGCACCTCTGGCTGCTGCTCTTCCACTGCTGCATGCTGCTACCACTTTTCTGCCCTGCCAACTGCTGTAGTCACTGTAGGGGAGGTGTGGGGTACAGGGGGGAGAGAGGGAAGGGAAATGGGAGGGTTTGGCTCCCACTTAGCTGCATTCCAGCAACCCTCCTCAGGCAGTACCCACAGCTCACCTGCCCATAAATATTGATTAATGCAGTAACATAATAAAGTAAACAGGCTGCCAGTCAAACACTGTCTCTCTATTCACTGCACACAGCTCCCTGTTAGTCTACGGGTGCAAACAGATGTCACCCTTGTGCCACTATAAACATGTTGATGGTAGCCATTGCAAGCACATAATTATCCTAGCCTTTTGTCATGTTCCAAGTGTCCTAGAATGCAACTGCAATCAAAGGTAGCCATTGTTTGTGACTCCTTATAGGGGAGGATGTCTGTTTGCTTACTGCATGGCATTGGAATCTCTCTGTATGTCTGAAAGCAAAAGAAATCCTCCATGCTTGCACATGTGCTAAGGAAATCCTCTGTAAGGGATTCCCAGGGCATAGCTATAGGACTGGTGGATGGGCAGCAACTCTGATAGCCATCAGAGGAAAGGCACTGGAACATTCTTGGTACTGACCCAGGAAATGGTGTCTCAAAGCACATGGCATCCCCTAGATTCAGAGGTCAACGTCTACCGGGGACCAGGTATTTGCCCTGGGGCCACATGCAACGTGGATGGCACAGCATGAGGGTCCATCTCCTGCATTTTGGTCAGTGTGCTTTTAAAGCTGGTTCTGCTGCCCTACCTTTAAGTGTATTTGGCCGTGCCACCTAGGAAGAGGTTGAGGGAGATCTGGCTTCAATTGCAACATACTTCCTGGTTCTCTTGGGTCCCTGGGGAGCTGCACCTGCACCCCTGTTCTCCTGGGTCCTCACAGAACTGCTCCTGAGCACCTGGGCCCCCTGCACTGCCTGCTGTTGGGAGCTTCCTACCACCAGGTGCAATTCATCCTCAGTAGTGGCATAGGTGTGCAGGGTGGCAAGAACCCCATACACGATTACGTAGTACAGCTCCTCATAGAAGAGTGTGGTGTGCCTGCTGCCTCCAGAGGTCGGGTTGCTATGAGTCTACTAGAATTGGGTCTTCATCCATTTGGCTTTGGTCCTTTGGAGTGGGACAGGGCTGCAGGTGGTTTGGCTGGTGTTGGGGGGCTGTGGCTCCCTGACACTGCACACACTCTTGGAGGGGCAGGGAGGGAAACTGCTCCTGGCCCAAAGCGCTCATCTCTGGTAATCTGCTCATACATCTCCTTTCTGCAGTATATGCTGTAAAGCTGCTTATGGGCTTTCTCCTTACTCCAGATAAATGAGATCCCTCCTCTCCTCAACAGTCCAGTTCTGTCCTCAGCTGTTGATAATGGAGTAAGACAGGCTGGGCTCTGCTATGCTATTGGTTAGCAGCCCTGGGTATCAGTGGGTGGATCTGGAGGTCAGCGGGAGATGGAGATCTGGCCAAGAAGATAGTGATCAGAGTGTGTGGGTAAGGGTCTTGGAGCATGGCTCTCTCTCACTTCATCTAGGTCCAGGTCCAATTAGGTATATCTCCTGCTTCAGACTGACCATAGAGCAGATGGCCATGCCCCACTGGGCCCTGAAATTTCATAGATTTCATAGACATTTGAACTGGAAGGGACCCCGGAGGATTGAGTCCAGCCCTCTGCCCCAGGGGCAGGAAGTCAGCAGGGATCATATGATCCCAGCAAGATAAGCATCTAAATGAGTCTTAAAGGCATTCAAAGTGGGTGTTTGAAACCACCTCCAGTGGCAGTCTATTCCAAACCTTGGGGGACAGCGAAGAAGTTCTTTCTTATGTCTAGCCTGAATCGGCCACGGTGAAGTTTGTGATCGTTCGATCTTGTCATTCCTTGGGGCGCTATGGTGAACAGACGTTCCCCCAGATCCTGATGAGCACCCCTGATAAACTTATAGGTGGTCACCAGATCACCCCTGAACCTGCACTTTTCCAGGCTGAAGAGCCCCATGGCTCTCAGCCTCTCATAATACGGTCTGTATTCCTGACCTCTGATCATGTGCATTGCTCTCTTCTGCACACTCTCAAGCTTCTCCACATCCTTTTTGAATTGTGGAGCCCAAAACTGGATGCAGTACTCCAGCTGTGGCCTCACCAAGGCTGAGTACAATGGGAGAATGACATGCCGGTATTTGCTTGAGAAGCATCTATGGATGCAAGCCAGTGTTTTGCTCACCTTACTAGCCACAGCATCACACTGAAGGCTCATGTTCATCTTGTGGTCAACCATGACCCCCAAGTCCCTTTCATCTGTAGTGCTAACCAACGTAGCACTGCCAAGCCTATAAGCATGCTGCAGGTTTTTCCTCCCCAGGTGGAGAAATTTGCATTTTTCGATGTTGAACACCATCAGGTTCTCATCCGCCCATTTCATGAGCCTTTCAAGATTTGCCTGGATCACCCTCCTGTCCTCAGGTGTGGATGCTTTACTCCAGAGTTTGATGTCATCAGCAAATTTGGCCAGTCCACTTCTGACTGCAATGTCCACATCATTGATGAAGATGTTAAATAGTATAGGCCCTAGGACAGAGCCCTGGGGGACCCTACTAGTCACGGCGCACCAAGTTGATTGGCTCCCGTCGACCACCACCCTTGGGTCCTACCGCGGAGCCAATTTCCCACCAGCGGATTGTGGTGAGGTCAAGACTGCAGTTAGCCAGTTTAGCCAAGGGGTGATCGTGGGATACCAGATCGAAGGCTTTTTTAAAGTCAAGATATACATCTTCAATCTCTTCCCCCTTGTCCAGGTGATAAGTCACCTGCTCATAAAAGAAAATGAGATTGGTCAAGCAAGACCTACCCACAACAAACCCATGCTGGGTATCCCTCAGGATTTTGCCTTCAGCTAGTCTGTTAAGGATGTCCTCCTTGATAAGTTTTTCCAAGACCTTCCCCAGGATTTTGGTCAAGCTGATGGGCCTGTAGTTTGCTGGATCTACTTTCCTCCCTTTCTTGAAGATAGGTACCACATTGGCCCTCTTCCAATCATTGGGCACTTCACCAGAGCGCCAAGAGCTCTCAAAGATCCCTGCCAGGGGCTGAGCTATGATGCTCGCCAGCTCCCTGAGTACCCTTGAATTTCCTCCATGATAATACAGAACACCTTTAATAGAGGAGCATGGTGTACCCAATGCCTCTGGAGGTCTGGTTGGCACTTTGAGTCTGATTGAATTGGGTACCACCTGCTGGCCCCCACCTTGGTTGGCCATCCCTCTCCCTGAGCCCAAATTCTCAGGTTCCTGGGAACAGTTGGCCACTGCCTTCACCAGTTCTGAGCTTTCCAGGAGCATCCGCCTGCCCACAACCATCATGCCACAAATGCCCACCCTTGCCCTGAGCTAACAAAACTCTGGTATCTTCCAGTAATAGCAAGGCCTACCACGCATCTGAAGCTGCAAATTCAGCAAAGGTTATCTCCCTGCCAGCCAGTTCCCATCCATCTGCCCCTCATGCCAGGCTTGAAGCACCTGAACTAGCTCCTGTACACTGGGGTTTCCATGCCAGTATCTAGGTCATGGGGTACTTCAGTCTGGCTCTGGGTCCAAGTCTTGGGAACCTGAGTCTTTGGTTTTGTGCCCGAGACCTGGGGGTCTTTTAACCTGTGCATTTGGGTCTACAGATGGGCCTTGGGGTGCTTCTAGATGGGGTGTTGGGAATGTGAGAGATTGGACCAGGGCCTTGGGAGTCCAGAGGTCTGGGTCCTGTGCAGGGAACATGGTTGCCTCAGCCCTTCACGTCTTCCAGCTGCCAGGAACTGAAAGTGAACCTGGGAAGAGGGGCCAGGCTTTCTTGGCCAGGAGACAGCTAGGAAGTAGCATTTACTCTGTGGTTAGCTGGAGCAGTCAAGTGTGGCCCCTTCAGGGGAGGTCAGGGATAGAAACACTGTTCACTGGGATTCCAGAGATCAGTGGAGGAACTTGCATCCATCTGGGAACTATACATGAATTAATTAAACCAGTCTAACCCCTATTGGACAAGACTTAACCCTCATCAGCCGAGGTCTAAATTTCTACCAGATATACCATTTTTAAACCAAAGTAAGTCCTGTGAATGCTTGCATACCTAGTGTTTCTGTCAGACTGAACTTAATTTTATTGATATAAATGTAATACTTGTACATAACCCAAGTGTCTTCAAGTCCTACCGAAGGAGATTCAAGCTATTCAGTTGAGTCTGGTATGGAAATATGTTCCTGTCTCTAATCAACATAGTCCAGATTGTTTCCAGCCCTGGAGAGATCTGTATGATGATCTTTTCTCTCTGGAGGAATAGTATATATTTATATTTTTGTTGTTATGTAAGTTCCTAATAATGCCAAACTCCTTAAGATGCACATATGGACTAATTACTAAGGAAAGGGAAGAGAAGATTACCTTCATCTTCTTAAAGGACCTACCCAAATAATACATTCAAATACACATCTAATATAATACTATGAAGAAGCACATTGAGGATATTGCTTTAATACATGTGGTATGTATAGAATGGCCTACATGCATATACTTCCAAGATATAAATATGACTCAACTTTTATATAAAAATTAAGATCAATTCCCTATAATTAATCCCATTTTAAGGAAATGCTGAATGAAAATAGATGCTTCCCTCAAACATTTAATAAATTAAAGAGATGCTTTTCTTAAATAATTCCTCTCTCTCAAGTCTTACACCAACTCATTTCATGCATTCCTTACTCCTGAAGTGCCACATACCTATTTATATTTAAATAAACTCAAACCTAGAGAAGTTAATGAAAACACCTGAAATACAGGAAAAGAATAAACACTGACAGTGAAGCACATGTGAATAACAGGTCACCTAGACCTTAAATTTGGATAATTTGTAAACCTCCTTGTGTTTAGGCCAGCAGTAATAATATAAACTCATTAATCATGTAGTGTTTGTGTGTGTGTGGTATATGCCATTCTACAATAGCCCTCCAGCATTTCTTTGCTGCGGGGACAATATGCTTCATAAACTCAAATTAGTGTGCTGCTAAGTTAATTGAATGCATGTGTGATACTTTGCCTAAGGACAGCATACACCCAGAAGTCAAACGGTCTTAGAGTTTCTATTACTTGGTTTAAAACTAATGATATGTTACTACGTAGTCCATTGACTCAGTCCATAAATTATTCATTTTTCTGTTTCTTATTTATGAGTAAATTTGTGGGGGGGGGTTAAGCATGCAAACTGTAAAGCTAAACAGAGACACATTCCATTGGTCATCATCCAAGTCAGAGAATAGCATGATGATATTGTATACAATTTGGGAACCAGCTTCAAATTTGGCATCATACTTTTAATAAAAAGAAACAGTTGATACAACAGCATCACCTTACTGAATTCTGCTAGGTGACAAATATGCTGCACTGTTGTTGATAAACACAAAGAGGAATGCTTAATCAGGAGGGATCTGGTTTTTCCATTTCCCATGGAAAACAGAAAAATATAGATTTTCTTCTTTACCACAGAGAAATGTGGATTTCTTATTTTAATGGAGAAACCCATGGATTTTGCAGTTTTGCAAAGAGCTCTGTGCAGACTGGCAGAGTTCTGGCCTGCAAGGGGCTGGGAGGGAGTGGGAGGATGGCGGTCAGACAAGGGCTACCAGACAGCCTGGAGAGCAGCTCCTGTAAGTCAGGTGTGTGTGTGGGGTGGGGGGGAGGGTGGGTGATTGAGGCCCCTATAGGGAGGCAGGAAGTTGGGCAGGACTGGGGCTGCTCCACAGCCAGGCAGTGTCTGAGGCTTGGGGCCACAATGTGCAGCTACAGGGCCCTGATGGAAATGGGACAGGGCCTTGGGTGGCTTGTCCGGTGCGTGCCCCACAGATCTATGCACGAGATGGGGGCAGGTGCAGGCTGCCCACTACGGGCTTAGACTCCTGCCCTCCCTCAGGTCCTCTGCAACCCAGTCGGTGCAATCTTTAAGTCTTTAAGAGGAGGTTAGACGAACACCTTGCTGGGGTCGTTTGACCCCACTACTTTTTCCTGCCATGGCAGGGGGTCGGACTTGATGATCTGCTCAGGTCCCTTCCGACCCTACCAACTATGAAACTATGAATCTGCTGCTGCAGGGAACTGTGGGACCATGCAGCAATCTCCTTCCTGCTGCAAGCTTTGTGTTGCCTTGACAATGCACCCCCTGCCCACATGGCAGCAGCAGGGGCAGGTGTGGGGTTGTTCCCCTCACTGCTGCCGCATAGACAGTGCATCTCCAGGGCAATACAGAGCTGAGAGTCGCCAGGAGATCCCCACGTGGCCCCTCAGGTCTCTGCAGTGCTGGGTTACACCCGGTAGGCTGCAGAGGCCCTGTGCACCCGCCCCCAAGATTTATGGGGTGAGTTGGTCTTCACACAGACAAGGGAACCCCACTTGTAACATTTTCCTCATGTACTCTTCATAGATGGACCATAACTTGGACGGCTCATCTGTGGAGAGTGGCCACACTGATGAAACATGAGCTAAGTAACAGGAATCAGATAAATCTGGCCTGGAGTGCTGTAAGTTTAAGATGCCTAAAGTGGGCTTAAAACTAGTTTCAGGTGTTAATGTGTGCGTAAACTAGAATTTAAGAGCACTAGGAGCCACCTAAGAATCAATGTGTAACAAGGCCCTTTTTTACTAAGCTCTCATTTTGATTTTTCAATAATTAAAACTCAGATTTGTGAGCCTGGGGAAACTTCTCTAGCTTTTTACCAAAATACCTAATATAGCTGAAGTAGAGAAACTAGATGTAACTACTGTTTTTATTTTATGGAACAAGAAAATTAATGGATTGACTACATATAATTAAAGATCACATGGAACTTGACTTTTCCTAGGAAGTGTTACCTCCAGTTTCTTAATTAAGTTCCATCTCAGAAAAACACATTTCAGTCTATCTAGCCATACTTATGGTTCTTCTTGGTAACAACTCTTATGTAGCCAAGATAATTTACCAAGTTTCTCTACATTAAATGTATTAGGTAGTCCAGTAAAAAGCAAAAGAAGTTCCCCAGCTCACAACTGTGAGTTTAATTATTGAAAAATCATTATATGTAGCACAGCATGGATATCTCAAGTTCACAGATTCCCGATATCTTTTCAGAAATTTTAGAAAGAAGGAGGTCAGATACAACATGGTATAATCTATTACAGATATCTGTAAACTTCAGGCAATCAAAGGAAAAGCAAGCAAGCATTCCTCAGAACATAGCAATAATGATAAAGGATCCAGGTAGTTGCCTCTATAACTTGGCAGTACTATGTGTGCTAATGAGTCATGACAAATTAGACATCGAACTAGAGAAATCAGGGAGATTTTGTTTTCATTTCTGACAGGACACCAAATAGAGCTATTAAATTTATTGAAGCTAACAGCTTCAGAGTTTGTAAAATCTTTTCTTTTTCCTGAAGCTATAAGGATCGAGAGAGAAGGTCAATAAGAGCATGAATCTCAAAGCAGACAGAGCTATAATATCATTTTATAATGTTCCCCTAATGGAAAAAAAAGATGCTGTCAAACCAGTGCATAGCCTTTTCTCTCTACTACGCGGGGTTTTGCTCATTTCACTGGTTAAATCAAGTTATGGGTATTTCAGCCCTCCAGGTGCAATAGAATCAAGTTGTCTTCTCTCTGCATAATCAAAAATTGAACTAATTCCACGGTGTTTTTTGTAGTTGATTGTAAGAGGGATATCTGAAGCACAAAAAAATGCAGTACGACTTTTGGAAACTTCATTGATCCAGCAGCATGAGGAATAAAAAAAACTGTTTTTCACCTGCATATATACTCAGGTATACTCACAGGCCAGTAATCTGAGACCATTCGGGTTTTGCCATAAATAAACTGGAAAGCATTTGAAAATTAATTCCTTAAATTCTAGTTCATACGACTAAGCCTCATGATAGTGAAAGCCATCTTGTTCCCAAAGTGACAGTTTCAAAGGAGAGCACAGAGATACTTAAAGACATTGCAGTCCCTGGCCATACTCCTTTCCCCACCTAACTTTGTTGGGCAGCTGCAAAGGACGAAGGAATAGAAGGGGTATTTTCCATCAATCTCAGCTTCCCCAGCTATCTGTCCTCTTCCTAAAAACCACTATTTGGAAATAAAATCTCTCTTTAGTAGTTGTAAGCAGAAGAAATGTGGTTAATTTATTTGGTGGCTACTAGATCTGCTTCATATTTCCACATCCTCTAAGCATTAAGTGTTTGGACCTAAGCATTACTGCAATAAGAAATACCTCTGTGCCTTGGAGGAAGGTTAGGAATGCAAGGCGATTACTAGGATTCAAATTCCTGGGGGCAAGCATAAAAGCATAGACGTCTATAATTGGTAATATTGTTCTTTGTGATAGGAATGTCCCCACAAACATTACTTGGGTGAATATGGTCAATAAGAATCAGGATATGGATGATGCTCTTTATCAAAGAAATTAGTATTTTAACCCATGTTAGCAAAAGTATTTGCATTCACCCACCCAAGTCTAATTTACTGTTGTTATAAAATCTATAGCAATAAAAAGTATGGGTTTTTTTTTGTTTTTCCTAAAACCTTTAACTTTTTAAAATCCATTTGGGAGGTCTTTCTGAGATGGTTGGTAGATCCTGCTAGTATTACACATAATTAAAATTAATGCCAAAGGAATCCTAATTGATTTAATATTCAGTCTAAAGTGTTGGCAAATGCTCTCAACCTTAATAGAGGTAAAATTATGTGCTGATTAAGACAAAATTTACATCATCACATGCATACAGTTAGCATATGAATGTAGCTGCTTTTCAGCTAAGAACTGGCTCTCTCGAGGGACAAGTGAATGTGTCTCATAAGTGTTATTTGTCTCTTATTTAAATTAAGAGGCCCACACACTTTAGATGGTATACTATAGGAAATGTCCTGCTGACAAAGAATAATCTACAAAGCAGGTCAGTTCCACATGAAATGACAGATCACTGAAGTTGTTTTTTTAAGGCAAATAAAATAATATATATTATTTTAAAACTATATTATCATTGCTTTTCTTTAAGGATAACAATGATGACCATATAAATGTTTTCCCTCTGAAATGGATTCACATCAGAAGCAGACGATTAATGTTTTAGAGGTCAGACAGCTTTTAAAGTAGCCTCTGCGCAGACAAATAATGAATTTTTGCACTAAGCAGTATTCAACTCCCTTCCCCCTTATTCTCAGTTAGAGGCCCTTACAAGGCACTGGGACCCTTCACATGCAAGTGAGTATAGGCAGAATATTTTCAGCAAAATTAAATTTTACCAACATCTGCTATTTCATCAAGGTGAAATAGCTTGTGCAGATATATATATATTTTTGACCTCTGTCATTGGGAAACATCAGGGAGGGAAGAGACAGAAAAAACTGTAAATCTATAGCTTAGTGCAGGGGTGTCAAAGATATAGCCCATGGGCCAGATCCAGCCTGCATAGCCCTTGGTGCTCTCCCTGGGGCTGAGTTGACCCACACACCACCAGACCAGCAGAGGACCTGGGAAGTGCGGTACCTACTCCGGCCACTTCGCTATCTGTGCTACACACAGCACACTTCCCAGCCAGTCCAAGACCAATACCACACATATCACCTGCCCGAGGACCCATGCCACATGTGTCGCCCATGCCAGCCAGTCCAGTATGTACACTGCATTTGGCACCCATTCCAGCTGATCTGGGATCTGTGTCACACATGGCATCCCTCTCCACACCCCACCCCCCCAACACACACACACACACACACACACACACACACACACACACACACTTTCTCTCTCTCTCTAGCTGGTCCCAAAGCAGGTGCTACATGGTCTTGATCTGACGTTGTTTTGTCCCTAACTACCAGACCCTACTTTTATGTATTGCCCCCCCAAAACTACTCTGGTTTTATACTAAGATTGTTTTGTTCCAAAAACTTCAGCTCTAGTGAGAACTCCTCATGTAAGAGCCAAGTCCTAACTTTTTGAGAAGTCATCTTTATGCTTGAATTGTAATGAATATATTTCCTCTCGTCAGAGGAAGTTTGTTCTGGAGAGAGTAATGGAGAGTAAAGGACAGCATGTTTGTTTTCTATTTAGTAATTGGAGTGCAACCATGCAAGGGAAGGACAGAAACCCACTCATGAACCACTTCTAAAATGATTGTGTATGGGCAGAGCAGAGATATTCAACATAGTTCTACAGTAAAACTACGTAAACCTTTTCCAGTCCTCCATTTTTGGCAAAGCAACAATCTTTCATTGCTCTTTATGCAAACCAAGGTTAATTCAAACCTTGCTTTCCAACTTTCTAACAGCAGCACATTCAAAAAATGGTTGGCCACAGGAGCATATCCTCTGGTGAAATGAAATAATTAAAAAAAGCCTTAACTATTACAATGATTAGGTCATTCTGCTGATAGCAAGCATGCTCCATCCCCATCTGTTCCCTCTTCAAGCCTTTTTATAGACATGTTTCAGGAGATGATACAATAAGCTTCAATGCCACCAATTTCAGTGGCATTTTATGTGTACCATCTCAGATATTTTGAATCCTGTAGAGCCTAATTAGACTGATTTGGTCCACAAAACACTTTCAAAACATCTCCTTTTAGCACTGTTTCATCCAATGTCTCCATTCCCTTAGAGAGTAATCTATAGAAAACAGACAGAAAGAGTATAGGAGTCACCTATGAAATACAGGACCTCTTAAAATAGGCACAGTCTAACAACACATTTGCTGCATACGAAGATCTTTGGGAATGGTATGACAGTAAGGAAAGCAGATGAGTTTCATCATTCAGAAAGGAAGACAGTAATTGAAAGTGCCCACAGGCTTGGAAATTTATTGTTAAGGGGAGCATGCTGTAAACAGGAGTAACATCAAGAGTTTGATTGAAACAATTCAATCCATCTTACTTTACAAAACAGCATCTAGGCTGGAAGGTTATAAGGACATTGTTTACATATAATCCGCAGCCCCATGATGTCTCAGGTGAAGGCACTATATAAATGTAAGATGTCATGGTAGCACTGCTTGCAGTTCTTTAGTTCAGATTTAGAGGAGTCCTGCATTTAAAATTGGATTCATCCTGTGAGATAGCAATATGCACTCTCTGTTTGGATTATACCATTCAATGTGGGACAGGTGCAAGAAGCAGAAGCTGGAGGCGGCAGGTAAGACTTAGAGACTGATGGCAGCATTAAGAGAGCAATGGGAGAGTGGCATCTGGACCAGGAACCCAGGGGCCAGTTGGATAGCCCTGCTTTATCATATGGCAGGGGTTGTCAACCAGGCATACGTGTACCCCTGGGGGTACTTGGGAAGGCCCCAGGGGGTATGTGGCAGCAGCGCAGAGAAGTGGGGGCACTTCCAGTTTTGACCCCACCCCCATCTCAATAGGCTGCTCCCCCCCCCACATGCTTGTCAATCGGCTGGGGGACTCCCTGCTTCTCGGACAGCTGCTGGGAGTACACCAACAAAAGAAGGTTGAAAACCCTTGTCATATGGTATGGAAAATCCTTCTGTTACTAAAATGACATATACCAAGTGCTCAACTGAGAAACTTCACATGAAGGGGTGGACTGCTTCTTCCTCCCCCCTGCTGTCATGGATTTCACAATGGTTCTTAATTGATGTCCCCCACTTTTATGGAGTTTCCCTGATCACCCCTTGAACTCCAGACACTGGTGCAGCTTTATATAATGGGAAGGTCAGTGGCTTTTTAGACACTAATAAAACAGGGTCTCAGGGTCATAGCACACTTCATTGTCTCCCCAGGGTTCCCTCAGGAGCTCAAATTAGCTCAGCTCCTGATTGGGGATTTTACCCTTTCAAGGAAGTAATGCAACCAGAAGTGACCTGCAGTGAGGCTGAAAGCATATCTAAAATAAGAAAACACTCTGTCTGTTGCATTGCAGTTAACCAGTGAATACTTTGAACAGAGTGAACATAAGTTATTTTAACAAGAGTGATGGACCCTTCTTGTTCCTATGGAATCCATGCTGGTTTCATATGTCCTTTTCTAAAGCTAGTTTCTCTCTTCTGGGGTTTTTCAATCTCAGTTCTTACGTTCCAGTTGTTAAACATTTCTGTCTAATTGTTGAGGCATCTGTTGCATTTGTCAAGGCATTTTTTCTGTGTGCAATCAATTTTTGGTGGTTCATTTCAAAATTGGCCAAGAAGTGACATATAGAACCTCATATTTTACTTCCCACCTGGAAGTTAAATCATTCAACTCTAGCAGATAATTGATGGCTAAAAAATGGTATTTAGAGGTTTGCTTTTGGAAATTGGCTTGTAGGTAAAGTGGATATGCATTACAACAATGGTTGAGGGCATTGGCAAGGGTTAATTGATTTCTAAAAAGCCTGCTTTGAGACAAAGTTTCCTCAAGGCCCACTATGTCTGACACAGGCAAGCAGCACACAGACACACAGGCTGGGAAATCGAAGACAAGTTCCACACTTCCATAACATGAGATAGGATAGCACCAGGTAACAGTACCCAACTGCAGAGCCCTTAGGATTTCTGGTTTTGGGGAACAGACCAAATTAAGAGAAGACTAGAAAAAAGCCCAGATTAGGATGTTTGTATATGATGGGTTTGTAAAACAAAAGAATATGCTGACAGGACAGAATATGGACATTATGATGACCACAAAGAGACCAACCAGCAAGGCCCCAAAGATGAAGCAGTCACAGAGGGGAAAAAAAATATAAGAGGAGGGATTTCAGAGCAGCAAAAGGTCCCTGAGAAGGAAACCTAAGCCCACCACCATGGACAGAAAGCATACCACGAGCCTATCTCACCTACCCCCCGGCTCAGGGAGGAGGGCAGGGGACTTGGCCTCCAACCTCCAGGCTGCTGACATCTGACATTCAAGAAAGAACCTCAGGGTGAAGCTCACACATTGGCCAGAGGTACCTCCTTCTGATGACAGCTCTAGGACCAGTAGATATAGAATTATTTGCATTGTTATCTACTATCACTGTGTGACAATAACATTCACCTATTATCAATTGGAGAGGTCGTGTTCAGTCTGAGGGTTTCAGTCTGCCTGGAACAAGGTATTTGAGTCATAAATCTAGTGCCAAAAATAATAGCACAGAGAACTAAGTGGAAACACTGAAATGTGCCCAATAATAATTGAAAATTGTCATTAGAAGACACAATCCCTGTTCACTTTTTAACAAGGATCACACCCCCTGGTGGCTACTTGACTCCTGCTCCCACTCTGGCTCCTTGGGGTACCTTCCCTTTTTCTTTTTTGCTTACCACACCTTAATGTAATTACCTCTAGTGTGAAAGGAATGCTGCCCCAGGGTCCAAAGTTAGTCCAGTTCCACCTTGCCCCTTGGATGCTCAATCATGGCCCTCCTGGCTCTGTTAGTACGTCAGGACAGCAGTTGCCTTATGGGTTATTAATAGCTTCCATCTGCCCTACAGGCATGGCCATACATCACAGATAGTATCCCTAGATCTGTGTACCAGCTTGCACAAGTCTTCTTGGCTTTAGCCCTCTGGTTTCTCTCACTGTAGATTGCTAGCCTAGGCTCACTTCCTCTGGCCTTTCTGCCAAGTCTCAGCCTAGCCTGGACCTTGGCTCATCTCACTCTTTTCAAGTCTCTGGACCACCCAGTTCAGTTCATGTCACTCTGTATCAGCACTTGGCCCTTAGCCAGTCTCACTCTGTTCCCGCCCTTGGCCATCTCAGCTTGGGCCTGCTCCAATTTCACTGTCAAGACTCAGACCCTAGCTGTCTCAGCTTCAGCCTGACCCATCTCACCTCTGGGCACAGGTTCTGCCACTCTTGGCTTTGGCCCACACTGGATAGGACTCTGAACCTAAACAGCTCCCAGGCACCCATGTGGCCTCCTATCCTTTCCTCTGGCCACTATTCAGTCCTCCAGTTAAATTAAAACAAAAAATGAAAGCTAAATCTCCAAATAAACATTCAAAGCTCACTGGGGATTACCAGACTGCTGCAGAAGCCTCTTCCCCGCTATGGCCTTCTCTAAGCCCCTGGGCCTCACAGCTTCTACCCACTGCCTGCCTGCTCTAGCACGAGCTCTCCTCCACACAAAGTTCAGGGCTGTACTGTCCTTCTGACTCAGGAACTCAGGTTTATATCCCCAGGGCTCCTCCCCTTCCAGTCAGGTTCTTCTGGCCAGGTGTATGTGTGTCCTTCTCAGTCTTCTCTCTCTTAAATGTAAACAGGAGTCCCTGTCTCCCTGTTACAACTTTATCAGCAGTTCTGGCCTTTTATTCAAAGGAATGTTGCCTGCAGGTCATTACATAGATGAACATGATTGGAATAACAGAGACAGATATCTCACATGACTGGAACACTGTTACAGATGGATACAAAGCGTTCAGGAAGGACAGGAAGGGGAGAAGAGGAGGAGTTGTTGCGCTGTTTGTAAAAGCTGTACGATTCCTTAGAGCTCCAATACAAAACTGGAGATAGGCCTGTTGAAAGTCTCTGGATTAAGGTTAGAGAGAAGAGCAACAAGGCAGATATTCTGGTGGGTGTCTGCTATAGACCACCAAACCAGGAGGATGAAGTATCTGCGGCTTTCTTCAGACAACAAGCACAAGTTTCCTAATCATAGACCTTGGTTCTCATGGGGGACTTCAAATCAGCCTGACATCTGCTAGAAGAGCAATACAGCAGTTCATGGGCAATCCAGGAAGTTTTTAGACAGCGTCGGAGATAACTTCCTGGTGCAAGTGTTGGAGAGATCAATTAAGGGCCATTCTCGTCTCGACTTACTGTTTACAAACAGGGAAGAATTGGTGTTGGGGATGTAGAAATGGATGGCAACTTGGGCAGCAGTGACCATGCGATGATTGAGTTCAGGATCCTGACAAAAGGAAGAAAGGACAGCAGAAGAGTTTAGACCCTGGACTTTAGAAAAAGCAGATTGACTCCCTCAGGAAACTGACAGGCAGGATTGCCTGAGAGGCCAGTCTGAGGGGGAAAGGAGTCCAGGAGCGCTGGTTACATTTTAAAGAAACCTTACTGAGGATGCAGGAAGTATAGCAAATATGGCAGGCAACAAGCTTGACTTAGCAGGAAACGTTTGGTAAGCTTGACACAAAAAGGAAGCTTAGGAGAAGTGGAAGCTTGGACAGATGACTAGGGGGAAATAAAAGAATATTGCTTGGGCATGCAGAGATGAAATCAGGAAGGCCGAAGTGCAAATGGAGTTGGATATAACAAGTAATGCAAAGGGAAACAAGTAGGGTTTCTACAAGTATGTTAGCAACAAGAGGAAGACCAGGGGAAGTAAGGGTCTCTTACTGAATGGGGGAAGCAGCCTAGTGACAGAAGAGAAGGGAAAGGCTTTTTTTTTTTTTTTAAATCTTGGTCTTCACAGGCAAGGTCAGCTCCCAGACTATTGCACTGGGCAGCACAGTTTGGGGAGAAGGTGAGCAGCTGTCAATGGTGAAAGAACAGGTTAGGGACTATTTAGAAAAGCTGAACATGTACAAGTCCATGGGGCCAGATGTAATGTATATGAGGGTGCTGAGAGACTTGACTGATATAATTGCAGAGCTGCTGGCCATCATCTAAAACTTTGGCGACTGGGGGATTTCCCAGACAATTTGAAAAGGGCAAATGTACTGCCTATCTTTAAGAAAGGGAAGAAGGAGGATCCAGGGAACTACAGACCAGTCAGCCTCACCTCAGACCCCAGAAAAATAATGGAGCAGGTCCTCAAGGAATCCATTTCTAAGCACTTGAAGAATAAGAAAGTGATTGGGAACAGTCAGCATGGATTCATCAAGGACAAGTCATGCCTGACCAACTTGATTGCCTTCTATGATGAGATAACTGGCTCTGTGGCTATGAGAAGGCAGTGGATGTGATATACCTTGACTTTAGCAAAGCTTTTGGCATGGTCTCCCACAGCATTCTTGCAGGCAAGCTAAGGAAATAGGGGTTGGATGAATGGACTGGAACAGAAAGCTGGCTGGATCATCAGGCTTAATGGATAATGATCAATGGCTTGAGGTCTAGTTGGCAGACAGTATCAAATGCAGTGCTCCAGGGGTTGGTCCTGGAACTAGTTTTGCTGAATATCTTCATTAATGATCTGGAAGATGGGATGGATTGCAACCTAAGAAGGTTTGCAGATGATCCCAAGCCGGAGGGTATGGCTAGGATTCAGAGTGACATAGACAAATTGGAGGATTAGGCCAAAAGGAAAGTCACAAGATTCAAGAAGGACAAGTGCAAAGTCCTGCATTATGTCCAGCAGTGTTGGATAAAGGGAAATACGGCAGGTGAGTAGGTTCAACTTATTTGAACCCATGAAAATTTTGCCTTAGACCAGATCAAGAACCTGAAGTATATCACACGTTTAGTTTGAATCTGCTTATGGGAGGATATCCAGTAAAGACTACACAGAATGTACAGTTTGATCAGGAAAATTAGTATCTTTAGTGTTCCTGATAAGAGACTTCACTTCATGGTCTTGCTTATATCACCATCTGGTATTTTTGCTTGATCATGTATTTGCGTATTTGACAGCATGCCTTTTATTCTAAAAAATAAAAGCCCCCTCAGCATAGGGAGCTCATACTATGACCTGGTAGTTACTGAGAAGGTATACTAAATAGCTTCATACATTGCAAAAGAACATTGCAATGCTGATAGATGGAAGCAAATGCTTGTACTATGAGAATGAAAGAGGAAAATAAGTAAAGATTCTTTCATTATCAAGTCAATTATTTTCTTTCACAAGAGGAAGAAAGGAGAAGGGGGGAAAATCAGTTTGGTCTGTAGAAGAGATGGTGACAACTTGAAGAAAAGGATATAGCAATCATCTATTGATTATGCCTTACATTTATGCAACACTGAATGCTACTAAGCATAAAGCTGTGAAAAATCTGCATGCCCAATGCAAAATAAATAATCTCAGGCAAGATTTCAATTCCCTCTGTTGTACAAAACTATGCCTGTACACACATTCACTTCTATGGAGACCATACAAGCCAGCCAGCCAGCCAGACAGTAATATTTTCAATCCAGGTTACAATCACACTTTGCAAAGATTAATTAAATCATCTTTGCTTTGCTCCTGTGATGAATTAAAACACATTTTACAGATTAGCAGATGAAGGCACACAGGAATTAAAGGGTCTGATTCTGCTCCCTTTGAAGCAAATAAAAAACTTCCTGCCAGGCAACTGCAAAACCAGACCCTCAGGGTATGTCTGTACAGCACAAGGCAGCACCATGCAGAGATAGCCACAGCTAGCTCCAGAACCAGCATTTGGATGACACTGCATCTAGGTAGGTAGCTCTGCTGAGAAGCCGCACTTACTAGCTTAGATGCAACACCTGCACTGACACACCTACACAGCTTCTTGTTCCACAGCTCTTGTACAGTATACTTTGGCTGGGCATTGCCTTGTGTTACATAGGTATATCCTAACTTACTTGGCAAAGGCTATGCAAGGATTAGAAACAGAACAATAAAGAATCCTTTGGGTAAAACCAATGGTACTTGGGGTGTCATCACTAAGTCCGAATCAAGGATTGCAAATATTCACCTTTAGACTTGTAAATGCCAGACACTTTATTTGATGTCTGATAAACTTTTAACATTCCACATGACTTTCTGCTTTTAATGTAACATGACTTTTTCCTCTTTAAATATTTTTAGTAAAAGAAACTTTCCTTTTTTCTGTGTGTGTGTGTGTGTGTGTGTGTGTATATATATATATATATATATATATATATACACACATATACATACACACACACATTCAAGAATAGTTGTTATGAATGCCTATTTGTATTTCTGTGGTCTCTCTTTCACACTTGTACAAAATGTGTTTCACTGGTTTCAGCACAAAGGGTGGAAACAGATGTTGCTTTTGGTCCCTGATATCCACCATTTATTGGATTAGAGATGCCAGAGGAAACATCTCTAACCATTCTGTTCAATAACCATTAGCAACTGCGTAGCTGTCCCCACTTACAGACATACCACTTTGGCATATCTTTGGAAGCAGAAAAAGCTGGGGTTCCCTGCTTGGAGACATGACACACGGGATCTCCAAGGTGCATCTCTAAACAGGGAAAGCTGGAGTCCCTGCTTGCAGAGACTCCCCAGGGCACATCTCTACAAGAGGGAAACCCTGGCTTTCCCAGTGAGACGCACACCTCATCCAACAAAGCACATCAGCTGTGGTAGGACACATTTCACCACAACTGATCTGGTTCACTTCAGGGTAAACAATGTCTGTTTACACAGAAATACAGGAAATGAGCGTGGCACTTTAAGCCTGTGTATATAATACTACCTCAGAAATCATTTCTCAAAACAATGCATATGTTTTATTTTTTCCAAAAACACTGTATGCTGCTACTTCTAGATTCGGACTGAATTATCCTGGCAAGAGTATATTTTGAAAGGGAAGTCGTGAAAATTCTCAGTTGGACACAGTCAGATCATGGAGAGTTAGAGAGACTGCTGGGTAGAAATTTATTTAAAAAAAGGCTTGATTAAGAAAATACAATTGCACTAGATCTATGTGGGACTGGACAGCTTCACACCTTAATGCCAACCTTGCACACTGAAGCCAGGGAGAGACAACTTTAACCACATTTTGAAGACAAAAAAATCATGTGCCCGCCTCAGATTCAGGAAAAAACTGTGTGTAGATTTAGTCAAAAGCTCCATATATTTTCTTATAACCACACCAAAAGCTAAAGGTTTTCCACCATTGTTGGATGTGGTCCATAACACAAGATCCTTCCTGAGCCTGCGCACACTGATTGTAGGTGGGAAGGTTCTAGAATAGCTGAACTTGCCACCTTGATGATGTCAGTGACCCACTTACATGTGGGGAGCCTGCACAGTAGGTTGTGTGGTCCAGTAGTGCCGTGTGCTGCACCTGAGCGCCAAGAGAGTAGGGTGTCGTGTGGACATGAATGATTGGTGAGAAGAATGACTGACATGGTGTGATTTTGGTGGGTGTTTAAGGAATCCGGAGGTGTGATTCAGTGTGCGAATGGAACACGGATGCTTGAGAGTACTCAAGGTTTGAATGGTGTGCAAGCTTACTTGGTTGGGGATCACACCTGCATGTCTCAGGTGTATGAGCAGTGACTGTAGCAGTAAGAGAGAGAGAGGGGTGACCTATCAGATTGGTTTATACTTGGATACTTACCTGTAAAAGCGTCATTGGATCGGGACCTTGATCATCCATTGGATTGGTAATTATCACCCTTCCCTCGCTCTCAGTCAGACACCTTCTGCGAGAAGACTGGGGGCCTGACTGTCACCCCAGCTCAGTGAGCCTGTGGAGGCCCTGACGCTGCCCTTTGCTGCTCCCTGGCAGGTCTCTTAATGGTGCATTGCAGTTAACCGGTGTATATGGTTAATGCTTGATGTTATGTACATTGCCTACTGTTAATGTTGTTTTTGTTGTGATCATGAGTTTATAATATACTTTTGAACTTTACTGGAGCCTTTGTGTATTTATAGGGTATATGAGGGTGGGCTGTAGCTCTATGTATATCCCTGACCCCAAAATCCACCCCTAACAGAGATAACACATGATAAGGCCCTGGCTGTCTGAGGCGGTCCACCGCTCAGGTTTCTCATAGGTGCTCAGTGTCCAGGACACCCGGTCGTGTCTGCCTTTCATCATGACAAATTGGTTGCAAACATTTTGCATGTCTTATACCCACAAAAAGTCAAGTCATAGATTGGAAGAAATGTGGAAGGAAAACTTCAGATATCTTGAACAAGGCACACAACCCTAATAGAAGAATCTGGTGAATCTATGAGGCCTATTCCCAATCTTCCTCCAGTGGATAAACATGTATTTGAATGCAATTTACAATGGGGTTTGGGAGTTATTACCAGCTGCCAACAGATCAATTATTGAGGACATAAATGACAGTGGATAATTAGCTGCTCTATGAATGGTGATTGTGTTTCACACTGTAGATAGTGTGGTAAGAAAATGAGACATATGGCAAAGTCAATTATGATTTTTTTCTTAAAACTGTTTTTAATGGTATTTAACTATTGATCTGTTGGATTCCAGTGTATGTTAACGGGTATGCAATATCATAAGAAGCTATTATATTTAGCCTGCTTTCTATTTTAACTACTCATGCCCTACTTAAACAGATAGAAATTAGCATATTGTTATTCAAAAGGTTCTTCCTCAGTACAATTTATGATGCAAATGAAAATAGTTCACAGGGCTGCAGAGTCAACAACAGCAGATTATAATTCTGTCTTGGCCTTAAGGCAAAGTGATTCCTATTACTTTGACTATTCAGTGCAGTTGATGCTTTCTTGAAACCAAGAATAGTCAAAGCATCGTGCTAAGTTGCTAAACCCTCTTTAAAAAAATGTCTGTCTTATTTTGCCTAGTGTTATGGGTTTGGAACAGTACTGATGTTTTCAGTAGCAGTAACCAAGAATAGTTCCCATATGATGATGGGCAATTAATTCATTTTCTCAAGCAGATTCTAGTCACCATTATTGATGACAGCAGTAGTACAAATTTTATTCCAAAAGAATCAGTTCTCCCATGACCACATGAAGGAATTAATATATATAAATCCAATTAGCTTTAAGAAAAATTAACCATTGTAACTAAGTACTTTATCATGGTTTGTACCTCTTTTTGTGTACAGTCTGTGTTATGAAAATTTAAATAATTTTGTCATGAATATTGCAAAAGAATGTTGTTGTTCCTCCAGAGGGGGAAAAAAAGAAGAAAAAAATTTCAGTATCTGGGCTCTGTTCTAGGCTCAGACACAGATTTCCTATGTGGCATTGAATGTGACCTGTAGGCCAAGATTTTCAAAAGCAGGTAATAATTTTCAGTACCTGTGTCTGGGTGCCAAATTTAGCCTCTGTTAAAAAGCCTGAATTACAGAAAGCTGATACCTCTGAAAATAACAGCTCTAGAAGTAAGCATCATGCACAACAAGAAAAAAGAAAAAAAGAAGGAGGAAAAAAAACAAAAAATGCGACTTGCTTTTAAAAAAAAGATATGGCTTGAACTTTTCTGAACCAGCCTCCCTGTTTGTAAAATTAAAGTAAATATTTACCTATCTTACAGAAGTATGCCAAAACTAAATTGATTGATCAATGTAAAATCCACTGAAAACCTTTGGGGGGAGGGGGGAAGGGGAAGTCAGAGTTTGTTATCCATTATAGCCCCTTTGAATAAAAATATCAGTGGAAAAAAGAACAAATGTAATAAATATAAAAATTCCTTTAACATTTGGAGCCGTTACAACTGGGGGTATGTGCATTCAGATTATTGTATATTTGGGCTGTGCAAAGCTTTGGTAGCAGATTAGATTCGGAGGAGATTTGGTCCAATTCAGCGGCCGAATCTCTGAATCTGAATTGAATTGGGAGACCCATTAAAAGGTCCAAATTGAATTGGAAGCCTCCAAATTGATTTGGAGAGATTGAGGTTTGGGAGGCTTCCAGCAAACAGAAACTGAGAAGGGGGAGAAGGGTAGGGTGATCTTCCATATATGGAAAAGGCTGAGGGGGGGAAAAGATTAGTCGTGTGTGAAGCAGCTAGTATTTGCTTCGGATTCAGACAATTTGGGGGGGGACAGTGCTTCAATATGGCGATTCAAATCACTGTTCAGAATCAATTTGGCTGAATCACACAGGCCCAATCCCACTCCTGCTCTCCCAGCCCTGGCAATGCTCTCATTGCCACCCCCACCCGCCCCAGCTCCCAGGACTTTGGAAAAAAAAGGTCCCACTCACCAGGTGCTGCCAGGTGGGGGGGGGGGGCAATCCCTGCTGTCCTCCACTGCCCCAGTGTGGGGAGCTCTGCACAAGCTCCCTGACCACCCCCGCTGTCGCAGTCCCCCCTGCCTGCCCCAGCTCCAGCCCTGGGGGAGGATCAGGGGGCTCATGGCAACCCCCCCCCCCATGCAGTGTGGGCTACAGGGGGGCAGTAGGGATCCCCCCCCTCCACCAGGCAGCACCCAGTGAGGTTTTTTTTTTTAAAGCACTGGGAGCTGGGGCTGGTTGAGGCAGCTGGGGGGGCGGGGGAGGTGTTGGGGGAGTGGGCAGGGGATTGGGCCTGGCAGGGGTCCCCCAATGGTGCCCTCACCCCTCCTCCATCCCCTCCCAGCCTCCTACTTTCCATCTCCAAGTCCGGCTCCAGATCCCCGCTGCAGCAGGTGGGGATTGCTGAAATCATCAAAGCTCTCCAAATCTTTTCTGAATCTATTCGGAGAGCTCTGAATTGATTCAGACCTTTTTATTGGTCCCCTGATTTGATTCGTATTTGAAGATTTGGCCACTAAATCTGGCCAAATCTCCTCTGAATCTAACTAGCACCTGAAGCTTCACACAACCCTAGCAAAGATTGCTCTGATATTGACATCTGTAGCTGGTGAGTGACTATAATCTTTCTCTGTTTTCATCTCATGCTGCTGTAACACACACAAGTGATACAAGTTTTGCTTTCAAAGGTTTGAGGTGCACTTTCACAGAAACCCCTGCACCTGTCTCCTTGAAACTTGGCAGGCTTCATGCCTTCAGAAGGGGCTACCATCCCTGCTGTTTTAAACCAAATCTACAAAAAAAGATAAAGTTATAGGTATTTTAGTGATTCTCCATTATAGTTTATGGTTGAATCTCCGAATCGGCACTGAATCTCTGAATCCGAATCGGCTGAATCAAATTGAGTCGGTGATTCAAATCACCAAATCGAATCACTGTCCCTCTGAATTGGCCAAATCAAAATCCAAAATGAATACTTGCTGCTTCATACAGGCCTATTGTATATACAGTGAATGTTAGCTTGAAAATGGCATTTAAAGGTTTTCTTTTCAAAAGTGGCTTATACGATGTATTAGAATAATGGTTATATCAGCAAAGGTTAATTGATTTCTAAAGAGCTTGAGTTTCAAAGTCACACAAATTCCCCAGCCTTCACAAGCAGACAGTGTGTCTAACCCATGCAGGAAAACAGCAAGCCCACACATCCTGGATAACTGAAAACATCCAAACTTTATTTGCATAATAGAGATAGGCCTGGCTTCAAGGCGGTAGTGCCTGCTTGCAAAAAGCCTTAAGCTTTCCAGTTTTGGGGAAACAGACCAAATTAGGAGGACACTGGTAAAGCCCCAAATTAGGAGGTGGGCATGTGATAGGTTTGTGAAAATAAGATTTTGACTGACAACACAGGATGTGTCGCCATATGACCAACCAGCTACAGCCACAGATCAAGAGAGTCATCAGAAGTCACTAGGAGAATAAGGCTGCTTGAGTGTCTAATGTCAGCAAAGGACCTCAAGGTGTCATTTATGTACTGGCCAGATGGGCAATTCACCTCGCGTATGTTCTGGGACTGGGGAGCTTGGGTAATCTATGGTGTATTTGCTTTGTCTGCATTCCTTTTATTTCTTATCACTGTGTATCAATAAACTCGCCTATTATCAACTGGCAGGTGTTGTGGTTGATCTGAGGCTTGTGCTCACCCAGAACAAAGGTGTAAGGGCTGGATCCTAAATCCAAGTGGAAAATACCTGAGGAAGTTCTCCAATACTCACCAGTACTGCTCACCAGTATAACAGCTCTTGTTTTTTTCTAGACCAGCATTGTAGTTAGAGAAGTAGTAGATAAGCTGCTTCTTTAAGTAAATATATCATTTTCAAAGGGCAGCATATTTAAAGTTCAGAAAATAGGAGTAATTTTTTTTCTCTCCATAGAGGATGACAGCATGATAGGGACACTATATTTCTTCATACAGTTGCAACTCACCAGGGAGACTTGGACAGAAGAGTAAAGTTGACCATTCTCCAAGTCTGTTGAGTCCTCAGGCTCTCTTTTGACAGAGTCATTGAGGGCATCAGAGTACATCTTTTTTGATATGCATATCTCCACTGAGAAGTTTTCTGAGATCTCCAATGCATTTACACATGCAGAGGAGCAACTGAAGGGATTCCCAACTTTTCTAAATATCTACACACCTTATATCTCATAAAAGGCTGTGAGCCAAAGGAGCAATAAACCAACCACTACCAAGCTGAAGATTGCATTGTTAATGAAAATGTATGCATGCCCTTTTGAATATGCTGTTTTACAACAGAAATTATAAAATAAGCAGCCACTCATGGACCCTGCACTCAGTGGCATGACTGATGAGAAAAAAAAAAAAAAAAAAAAAAAAAAAAAAATATATATATATATATATATATATATATATATATATATAACTATAACCTGGGTGTTTTAATTTTTTTTTTAAATATATTAATTGTGATTGGAAGCAGAGGGTAAGTATCCAACCATCAGCAAGCAAAGGGGCTATGGGAAAAAGATTTTGATTCAGTAAGTAAGGACCATTAAAAATCCTAGGGTAGCCCTTTTCTGAAGTCTTCTGCCACTTGTCATAAAAGTACTGAAACATGTCATTCTTTATCTTGATGAAAGCAAGTCTCTTCTCCCCTAGACACTAAAGCTTTTCTGTTATCAGTTACTATGCCATATATATTGCTGCAAATATGCTGTCAAAAAGACACACTCAGAGGCTGACAGCTAAGATATTAAAAGGCAATTCCAGCTAGAGTTGCCCAAATCCTTGATTACCTCCTCAGTAAACAAAGGGCATCATTCCTGACACCAGGTAATTTCAGACTAGATACGTGTATGTCATGATGCTGGTTTAAAGTCTGAATCTTATACTGTGGTATGTTAGGAGTTGATGGCATGAGTATTCTTAAGACACTTGCTCCCAGTGTCTCAGAAATAGAGACACTGGGAGCAAGAGACAAAGAAAGGTAATATTTGTGTTTCACAGAGGTAACTCATCACCTGTCCCTGGAGAGAGGGCAATAGTTAAATGTGAAAGTAATCCATGCCATGCAAAGAGATCCTTTATTTAAAGACATTTTCAGAAACTTCATCGTTCGCATTCAGGATACTAATATTCTTTTATACAATCTCTACAGTTTGTTATTTGAAAAACCTAGATAGACCAGGATATTGGTGCAAGATCTCATTGTATTTCTGATCCTCCACAAAGGTAGCATCATAAAGACAGCACAGGAAAATGACAATTATGTCTCTTAAAAAAGAATGCTTAATGTAGACAAATGGAGTGAAGAAAAGATTAACCTATCGGGACTGCCCGTCTTAGAAGTTTAATGATAGAGGCTATTTATTGCTGATAGCTGTAGGGGGTGGGGAAGAAAAAAAACCCGCAAACCTAAAAACAAAACAAACCCCCAAAAAACAAAACTAGCAGCACTTCAAAAGCCTTCATGGTGACTTGTGTCTCATTTCTTTTTGTTCTTTAACTGACCAAATCAGACAATCAGGTACCACAGAATACTTCCTGCTCTTGTAGCAGTGGATGGTGATGCTTCAAATTTTAATTCAGATACCTTTGGATAAAACACATTAGCTTTTTCCTTTACTTGTTCCCCATGTGTTTTTCAAAGAATATAAAAATAAAGGATATGGCTTGATCTGTATTAATTTATCAATACTGGTGGGGCTAGATTGAATGATAAAGTGTTTATTATGAGGTTAATTCACTGTATCAGTTGGCTTAATTAATAGCAGGGCTGTTAAGGAAGCATGCAGGAAAGCAATAATGCAGCTAAATAAAGCATTGACTGGTAAACAGCTCAGGTGGTTAAAAGCAATAAATATCTGAGCCTATGAAGATGCGACTCCCTGGTACCTACCATTTGTATTTTTCAAGGTTTTTTTTTCCAAGGCTAGGAATTAACAGACCAGAAAAATCATTAACAGTTAAAAACAAAAAAACAAAAAACAACAACAACAAAAAACCTTGATGTCCAGATGTCGGAGGTAAGCATCACGGAGCTGCTCAGAAGGAGCAGAATGACAAAGACACACATCCACTTATATGGGTGTCCAGCATTTATATCTTGTCAAGTTTGCACAAAAGGAAGGTAAGCCTAAGATTATAGTGGATATGTGTGCACATTAAGAACTTCTCTCTTCTCCTTTGCTTGAACCTGCTGGTTGGTTCACAAGAGTACCCTAAACCAAAGCCCTACTCTAGAATAAGAGAATTGCAGATTTGGGCACATGGTTCACCACCTCAGGGGATGGATGTAGAGACCCAAGGGGAAGAGGGAAAAAAAAAAGTGACATTAGTGTTGTAACCATGACAATGGAGAAATCATGGGAAGCCAGAGAAAAGGAATAATAATCTACCGTTTCCCTGAACTGATTTTTAATATACATTTTATTGTTCTTTAGGGTCCAAAAACAGTGTCACAGAATACGATAGCATAGTGTTGCTACTGTACTACTGCATCTGTTCACGAAGATTAACTGCCATTAGTGTTTGAGGTAATTGTATGCATAAATCCCTTTGTAGCATGACAGAACTCTCTCAGATAGGAAAAATGTTTCTGGCCTTCAAAAGTGAGTTTTAATCATTACTCTGTATGTATGCAACAACCAGTTTGTTGAAAATGTTTTCCTTACTCAGAAGAATTTAAATATTCTCACATCTAGAGAATTCCATTGTCCATCGTAAGAAGTTGGGGGCTGGGCTCGATCTTCCGAGGTCCTTTCTGGCCCTAGTGTCTATGAAGTGAAAGGATGCAGCTAATATATTAATTGCTACTAGGCAAGATGTCAGTTTTTCACTTTTAAGAACTAAACTTGGAATCTCTAGCACATTTAAAAAGTCCAATTTTGAAAAGTGGTGGGCATATAATCTGTGAAAAGTCAAGCTCCTTGAAGATATTTTCAGCATCTTGGCTTGTAGCACCTATCTTCTTTTGTTCTATAGTAGACCCTCCCACACATGGAAGAAACTTCAGCACTTCTTTTGGAATTGTGCACTCAGGCTCTTGTCACTGCAGACGTACCCATTTCCTTGGAACTGCTAAAACAAAGCAGCAATATTAGTGGATGGTCTGTTTCTTTTCTCCTTTTAGCTTCCTCCCACAATTCCTGATAATAATCAATTTAATTTCAAAATTATATATGCATATTCACATTGCTGCAGTGAATATTTTATTTATTTGTTTGCCTAGTGTTGAAGACGCAATGTTCTGTCAAAAATCTTGACTGAACAAAAAAGAAACCCCTGCAGCCTGATCTGAAACTTGTCAAAACTCAGGCACTGACAGATAGGCAAGGGGAGCAAATTCCAGAGGGAAACTTAAGACAAATGTGCTGAAGGCAATATTAAAAAGTTAAAATAAACACTATTATAATTTTTTTTTAAAAATGGACTTGAATTTAAAATACAATTCAGAATAATGAAGTAGTTAAAGATGTCAAATTCTTATTTTGTCCAGGTCTTTAATGAAATACTAAAGACCTGCATTTTGGAGTGAAGTGATTTTGTTCTAGGTCACCGGTGTCTAAGTATATTATATAGGTGCCATGTTTCATTTGTCCAGAGGGAGATACTACTGCTCACTTTGACCTGCCAGCCCAATTGACATCAAAGATGTCAAGAGAAAGAAGAGAGGTTGAGTCAGAAAGCAAAAGACAAATATGAGGTAGCAAAAATGAAGAGCAAGAAAGAAACAGTCTCTCACTATAAAGGTCACTCATTGCTCAGGTCATGAACTCAAGTCAAACTCTCATGATAGACGACACAGGGAGTACATGATGACTGAGTACAGAAGTTGTAAAGTAGTTTTCAATAGCATTACAAAAGAGACTATTAATTGATGAATTAAGAATATGCAGCAAAGTTAAAAGCTGAAGGACAGCACTGCGGGTGAACCAAGTTTATAAAAATGTGTTGACACTTTTACAGAGCATCTTTGCGCAAATATCTTTTCAGATCACTTCTTTATCTACAAATCTGATGCATAATATGGGCATAATACTATTTTAGAGACATAACTGACTACCTGCTTTTTTGTTTTATTTAGCAGTTGGATTCATGTGATACTAGCAAATGAACCTATAAACAGTCATCAAGTGAACAACAAAGGGAAGTCAAGAATACCATGAAAATGCCCAGCTTTTATTTGGGACAGATTTGTTAAGTGAGGAATAAAAACTGTCAGGGTAAGCTACATATTAAGCTTCCTGTATTAGAATTATTAGCATAATTTTATGATGAATTAGGTGTTCATTCAATGTTTTTTAACCATGCAACAAAAAGTTTAAAAAATGTTTCACATCGATCTGTTACCCTTGCAACAGCTGTAGGCTATTGTAAGTATTATTATTCCAGTTTTTCAGGTGAGGGGACTGAGGCACGGCAATTAAATGATTTGTTATGCACAATTCCATGCTTACGTCAGGATTAGATCTCTTGAACTGCCTCATTCCAACTAAAGTACCCAAGCACTTACCATACAGACACGGGAATCTGCTCTTGAAACAGGTCACACAACTATGGAATTAAATCCGCTATGTTCTTATCTGACAATTACTGATATGCCAACTTTAAAATATCTGAGTAACTATACAAAACCAGGGTCTAAAAATCTGAAACACTGCTACCTCAGAAAGCCTAGAAAAACAACAGTACTAGATAATATTTTTGTAACACTGAGGCAAAATAAAGATAACACATAGATGAGTTTAGGATCCTAGAAGTTACTGTCAGTTCAAGTTCAGAAAACTTTCAGTATTCTAATCGAGTCTTGGGCAATTTCGTGGCCCATATAATAAGTAGCTCTAAAAATTTCAATCCATCAATCCGCTATGGAGTTGCATACAGGTCATTTTTTTTTCCATTTGGTTCTGAACCAAATGATACTGATGAAACACCAAGCCATTGTAATCTGTTTCAATATATCTTGTTAAATCAGAGTTTTTTAAAACAAGGGTTGGTTCATGTCTAACAAAAGCGGCTTTAAGTAGAGAGGCTTCAATTTTGTTGGATCCTGGCTGTACTAGTGTGATAAGTCAGCTCCATTCTGAGGTCTATATAATAATATTTCCTTCCTAATTGCCATTGATGAGAGTGATTTGCCTGGAAAAAAAGCCCCTGAAAATACTTCAATACTTCTTTCGTCCTCAGACCTATGGCAAGGACATGTTGCACCCTGACAATTTCAAACTGCTGTATATCCAATGAGAAACACAGCTATCAGCAGAACAGAATGAAACAGGGCAATTTAGAATCTAAAAAGATTAAAAGCCATGCTAAGCAAATTTTAAAATGTTTTATAGATCAACAATGCTAAGAAACTTAACAGATTAATTATTCCTGTTATCTAACTTGATTTCCCAAGAAAACTAAAAGGAAGGCTTGCTTAGGGAATATCATTGCAACAGTCAACACTAAAATCAAAAGCACTGATGCATCACCAATTTCAGCCGTCACATTTGGGAGCTTTCGATGCAAAATGCTTTACTATTTCCTTTGGGTAATTCCCCACATTCAGCAACCTATGTGGGAGGCAACAAATCTTTAAATGTTAAAATACTGTGGGCGACAAGTGCCATAGAGATGGTTATAAATAAACTAAATAAATAACCTGCCACAACTTCAATATTCACTGTAATCTCTTACAGAGCTAGACTTATAAAAACTATGAAAATAGACACATTTTACATGTCTCTAGACACACAATGTTCTGGTAACAGCTATTTACATAATTATTTTTTCTGAAGTGAAAATATGGTACTCCAAAAGCAATATCCATAAGAAATGGTCATTAGACAGTTACTCACATAGTACTATGGCATCATATTCTCAAAAAAGTGCAATTAATTAACTTCATACAGGAAGAGAGAGATTCTGAACTACCAATTATGAGACAAATTCTATCCTAATAAGTGCAGCTGGAGACTGCTTTTACAGGACTTATGGGCAGTTATCAGATGGAAGGATTTGTATTATATAGCCGTAACTAGTAACGTTGCACATCTGTGGGTTAGTTTTTCTATGCACCTCTATAAGCTCCCACCTTGTTGACTTATTTTATTTCATCTGGTAATGGACCAAAACAAACAATCATGAATCTAAACACTGGGGAACATGTATTTGTGTCCGCAACAATGGAACAGATCAAGAGCATCACTAACGGTTTCCTCAGCCTGTGGAAAGGTGGCGTGTGCATACATACACACCATACATGTAAGAAGAAATAATATCCATATATTAAATCCACAATTTATTGCATTTTTTCCCCAATTAACATCTCAAAACAAGCCTTTATGTCATGACAAATCAATCAAGTATTTCAAAATAAACCAAATTAAGAGAGACTTGGATAAGAACACAATTAAGTAATTACATTGGACAGAGTATTAGGATGGAAATACTGCACTACATTCATAGGGCCTGCCACACAAGTAAGTTAGTCAAGTAAGCTAGGCTGTGAATTTACAGTGCTTTAGCTACTCCATATACACTTTGTACACGGCAATACATTAAGTTACAAGAAAATGCCCTATGTGTAGTTTTGGGTATGATCGGGCAGCTCTTAAGCCACTAACAGATGTTACGCTTAAGATACAATTAACTAACATCTTAAGTAGTGACTTGGCCACATGTTGAACCAGTTAATGGCATGACAAAACTAGGAATAAGTTCAAGTTTTTACACAAAATGTGTAATAACTTTGCGACTTGTTGCTTTCACACCTTTACTGAATAGGTGTCCAGTGGCCAGCCTCTGTAACATGCAGGACTCTTGAAAGAGTCCTTTGTGCTCCAGAGGCTGGGAGCCCCATCAGCTGGTCAGGTTTAGAAACACTGCTCAGCTGATTGGGTTGTCCAGCAGGGACATGGGTTTGTTCCCCCTGCACTAGCAATATGGCATGATTTCGATCGGATGCAAGACCCCACAATCACGCCTCTTGCCACTCATACATGGCATGGTAGGAAGCATGACTATTGGGATCCTGCATCAGATCCCATTGTATCTTTACTCCAACATCTATCAGAAGCCTAAGTTACATGGGCAGTACTTATGCTTTCAGAAAGTCAGTGAGCTCAATACAACCACTTAAGTACAAAACAGTTACTCATCTGATCCAGGGCTCCAGGATTGTTCACTGGCAAAAAATAAAATCCCAATAAACTAGTTGCTCCTGACAGGAAGTGTACCTGAAAAGGATAGGGCACTGCACTAGAACTCAAGCCCCGATTCTAGCTCTGCTGTAAGATCTTGCCAACTACTATGTACTATTCGCAATTCCCCTCCTGGCTTTCTGTGTTTTTGGCAGGGATTGTATTTCACAACTTGTTCCTACAACAGGAACCCACTTTGCTAGAGCTTCTATGTGCTACCATAGTACAAATAAGTTAATTTGATTTTTTTTTTTTAATCATCCTGTGGAGAGAGAGCACATGAGAGAGACTAGCTTACATTCAGGCTTTTAACAAACATTTAAAACTACCCCTCTGAATGGTCTGTGAATATAATGCTTAGCTTTAAATAAACGTTGATGCTGCTTATAACTAAATATCGTTGCCCTAAGACAGCAGGTTCTGATACAGTTCTGTATATTCCTTACAGTTATTTGCCCCCTAGTTGTGCTTGTTTTCTTTTGAAGAATAATTAAGATTTAATGGCATATTTTCACAGGTTTTTTCTGCTTGCTTTCTTGCTGCCTACTGTGCTGATTGCTTGTGTCTGATCCTGGTCATTACAAGAACTGTACAGTAATTGCCTATCTGGTGACTCGTTAATGAAGGTCCCCAGAGAGATGAGAAGCTGTTCTTTTGAAGTTCATCATGTTTACTGTTGGCCTTCTAGTTTAATCTATATGTTCAGAACACCTTATTCAATTATTGGAAACTCTTTTTTTCTAGGGATAGACACCTTGTAAACAAGCCTCTTTATCTCTGCTAACAACATGGCTTACCTCTGATAAATCAAGGCATTTTACACACAGCACACTCCCTTTTTTCATCTCTGAAAAGCCAAAATAGTTCAGAAGCAGAAACACACAGAATACTGATCTGAACTGCTGCTTGGAAACCTGCAACAAGCCACCTACAAACAGCATTTCAGACATTTGAAATTAAGTAACAATGTACCAAAGGCCAACACAAGTAGAGTAGATTTGAAAGGCAGAATTGTGTTTGATGGAAATTAAAAAAAGTTATGTTTTGGAACAAAAAGTCTGTGTCTTAATCTCTTAGAGATTTAAACAAAAGAGTTGAAATGTTTTGTTTCAATTTTTTCTAAATGAAACTGGGCCTGAAAACCCAAGTTCTGGAGCTCCTACCTTAACTGTAGCTCCTTGGACTCCTGTTCTTCATCAGCTTTCATGTACTGATAGAAAGGTTAGAAGCCTAAAAAGCCATGAGTTGGCTAGGCCACAGCCGAGCTAGTAAACAGAGCTACCCACTCCCAGAAGACCTGAAAGCCCAAGCATGAACTGGGGGTTCCCAGGGCTTCTAGTACCTGGAGCTGAGCCATGGAGAGAGCCAATTGCTCACAGCATCCAGGCTCCAGCTGCAAAACCAGGGAGTGAACACCAGTGACACATACAGTATTATGCATCTTTGACCTTTTCTCTCCATTTTGACACTTGTTCTGATTCTGTTCCCTTGAAAACAGAAGCAAGACAACAGCAGCAGCCCCAGCCAACCATGTTTAACAAATTTCTCTCTCCCAAAAGGAGAATTTGTTACCATTTCAACACCATTTAAATGACTGTCAGACATATTCCCCTCAGCTAAATTTTCTCTAGTTGTAGAGAATAAACAACAACCAAGAAATGACTACACTGAAACCTAGTTGTTTCAAATGTCTTACTGACAATGAAGGAAAACAGTATCTTTTAATTAATTATTTTAAAGGGTTTTACTGATGGTTGTTCTCCTGGGATAAAGAAGGCCAAAAATCTCTCCTCTCCAATCTCTAAACTTTTATCTATGTGCTTAGTGCTAGGATCACATTACTGTCTTTAATTGTCTAGACCTGTTTAAACCATCAAATTAATGTAATGCACCCCCAAGTTCTCTCAGGGAAGGCAACAAAAAAAAAAAAAAAATTCTCCTTTGTTTAATTTTTTTTTTTTTTTTGTTGGAAAAGAGGCAAGAGAAAAGAGAGAGAACATTGCCCTTTAAGGCAGGGCTTTATCAGAAATTCACCCATATTTTAAAAAATTCATAGTTTACCAGAAATATCTTGGTTATAACTAACTGTGATTTTCAGATGAAAACCTGTTTTATGGGGGAAATTCTCATCCAGCCCTTACCATGGATGTGGGGTTGTGCTACTGGAAATGTTCCAGAGCAGCTCTGAAAATTATAGTTAAAAAAAAAAAATAAAGTTAATTCAGTGCCTTAGGTAAAATTAGTCCTGAAGATGATTTACGGGTTTGGTTTTATCTATAATTTATGAGGCTGTTTTTTCTGCAGTTGTGCTAGGTGTTCAAGACAGCTGTAAGCCTACACAGGGGGGCCACTAATGAGATGCAGAGCTCTGTTCAGATCTCTCAGTCAGCACAGAAGAAAGTTTCTAGAGGCAGTGCGATGAAATGAGGGAAGGGAGGAGCTTTTGTTGCAGAATGACTAACAGAGACAGATGCTCCAGAAGACTGGGAGCCCTTCAGATACATTAGGATCACACAAAAGATTTCTCTGGTTGCCTAAGGAGAGGCATAAACATGACAGATTGTGATCTGGGGTTTGACAACAAGGGGAACGATGTGACAGAAGACTGGGAATTTCAACAGTGGGAGGGAGAGGGGCAGGGGCAGAACTTAAGGGGGAGTTCTGCTTCAAATGTAAAGTTAAATAGTTTCAGAAATTAAATCCTTTACAGCTCAGAACAAGAAGGTCCTAAGATTCCAGGAATTATATTGCATATTACTGGGCGTGTCTACATGGGATGCTATGTCACCATAGCAATGTGATACAGTGATGTAGCATCAGGGGCAAAAACCGTGATGCTACAGCTACTTCACTGTAGTGACATGCTCCCTCAGTATTGCGCATTGCTAAGGCGACTTATCAGCTAAAAATAACCATGCACCACATGCATAGTACAGTGTGCCCTCATTTAGTACTTCCAAAAGGATTACTAAATGACGGTGCAGTAACAGTGGTGCTGTAGAGGCACCAAGTACATCCACCAAGTACCAAATATCATCACAGACATTTCTGAAGCATCATTACCTAAACCAGCGGCCAACGTATGAGTGATAATTGTCAGGGTTTTGTTTTTGTTTGTAACACTATGAGGACCTTGGTCTATGATTAGGATTCCTAGGGATTACAACAACACACAGAAATAGAAACTAGAAATGAAAACGACTGGTGTGGAATGAATAGAGAGGTCAAATCTAATACATCCAAACAATGAAAATAAGAGATAACCAATGGTTGTAGCAGTGTCTCTTACCATCGCATAATCAGTATCCTATTTTATTATTATCTGAACATCAGATTATGTTAAATATAACTTCACAGTACAATGACTGTCTCCATAGAAGCAGATGAAATGTCTAGATTTTCAGATGCAATTGCTTACCTTTTGTGATGCAGTCACTGCAGTGAAGAGGTTCACAGAACAAATGGTGACAAAGGTGAAAATGGACAAAGGTGAAAAAGAAAGCCAGTACTCATGGATATGAATGTGTTTGCACTGTAAGTATCATTGCTACTAACTGAACTGTATTATCAGCCTTCCTTTTTAAACATTACTAAATAAAGGAAGGTAAAATTCATATGAAGAACCCAATTTTGTAATGTTTACCATAGGAATTTTACTTTGCACACACTTTGATCCTCTTTTTTTACACTTAACAGATCAGTTCCCAAATACAAGGCAGTTTATGAATACATGAGAGAAAATACTTTGCTCAAATGAAATCTTTAACATTTTTCCTAATAAATTAGTCTTTTAAATATATAGTACCAAGGGGGGAAAAAAAAAGTTGATACCCATTAGAAAAAAAGAAAAATCCTTTGATGGAAGACCCCTCTGCCAAGTGCATATTATATCCTTCTGTTAAGTATTTACTCCTTTCTTTGTTTATGCCAATATTGTCTTTTAAATATTACCAATTCTTTTAGCCAACTATTATAAACAAAATTATTCTCTAATATTTTTTTACTTAAAATGTTAAGAAAATGGACTAAGAGAGATGTTTCAATCAACTGTGTAAAGTAAAAACCAAAAACATGCAATATTTGAAAGACAATTAAATGGTGCACCAGCATTCCATGAAATGAGCTGTGAAAGATGTTGGGGAGTGCAAGGCATGCATGTGATTGACCTTCCATTAGTAGCTCTTCCTCTCCTTCTCTCTATTGCAAAGCTGTATCAGTTAAGAAAACAAGCCTGAAATATTGAAGTGCTCCATTTTCAAAGAAAGCACAAATATGGAGTGATTTCTTATTCTTTTTTCTTCACTTGCTAAGTACTTCAGTTAAGGAGAGGCAAAAAATTGAACAATAACTTATTATCTGTACACATTTTCTTGACATATCATGCAAATAGTTATCGACTATCCTCTAGAACAGGGGTGTCAAACTCACCCCACCCCCAACATTGGATCTAGACCATAGGGCTCCTCACAGTCCGGTTATGAATGTTGCAGTGGGACTTAATGTAGCTGCTGTGGAAGGGAGACCTCCAACACACATGCCCAATGGGAGAGACTCTGTGCCCCAGATTTTGGCAGCAGGCCTTATCTCCACTTGCCCTATCCTCAGACATTCCCAGGCCCTCTAGCAGCCCCATGGGCCATAAGTTTTATACTACTACTGTCGAACACTTACTAGTTACATATTTTTATATTCAAATCCTATTTTTAAAAAAGCCTGTATATGTCTTGCTTCGATTTATTTTAATCAAATCATTTCTCTTTTTTTTTTGAGAATTGTCACTAGACAACGGCACAGAGGCTGCAAGCAGTTCTCATGAAAGTGAACTTCATATTAATTTCCCATGCAAATGCAATTCAACTTTGACAGAATTAAACTACCAAAACTCATATTTGGTTTTTCAGTTACATGAACATGGTAAGTTCCATACTGGGTCAGACCAACAATCCATCTAGCCCACTATCCTGTCTCTGACAGTGGAAGCCCTCTTGTCCTATTATCCTGTCTCTGACAGGATAGTGATGGACAGTAGTATAATAGATGTTTTAGAGGGAAAGCATTGTATATCAAGAACAAGGGTGGCAAGCATACCACAAGTTGACCACAAGTGTCATGGGCAGCCTGTGTGTGGCATACAGCAAGTTAAGGAAGGAGCAGGGAGCACAGCAGTAGGTAGGGCAGGATAAGGGGATCAGAGTGGCATTCAGGGAGGATGCAAGGATTACCTTGTGCTATGCATGCCAAAAAAGCTGGCCCACACTGATCTAGAAGTATCTGTTCCCTGCTCATTACCCTTGCTGGCATCCACCATCATTAGTTTCAAGATGTCAGGGGGTTCTATTCAGCTTAATAGATCTGTTGTCCATGATTTTTTTCTAGTCCCTTTTTTAACCTGACCATGATAACTGCCTCAACTACCTCTCGTGGCAATGAGTTCCACAAGTTAACAACATACTGCGTAATAAAGCACTTACTTTTGTTAGTTTTAAACTTCTACTAATTTCAGTGGGACCCCTCTTGATCTAGTATTTAGTTAATAACTGTTCCTTATTCACTTTATGATTTTATGGACTTCTATTGTATCCCCCCCTCACTCCCCAGCTACCCCCAAGATTATCTTTTACAAACTAAAGAACCCTAGCTTCTTTTGTGTCTACTGGTATGGCAAGTGCTCCATACCCCTGATCATATTGGTTGCTCTTCTCTAAACCTTCCATATCCTTGTGGAGATTTTCATTTTACAATATCCTTTTGGAGATGTGGACACCAGAACTGCACAAAGTATTCAATACCCCAGCTAAAACAGTGCAACAAAAAGGAAAATTATTCATTTTCCCAGGCCTAGTCCAGGCTGGTGACTTAATTCAGACTCTTGAGAGTTTAAAACAGGGATGGGTATAATATGGCCAATGGGCCACATCTAGTCCCACAAGAGAATTTCACCCAGCCCATGGGCAGGTACCCACCAATTCACTGTATTCAGTCTGGCCCTGGACTGCCCATGCTGTGCTCACATGGGGCTGAGCCCTGCTCATTCCCATGGGGGCAGCTTGCTCACTCCTAGCAACAGTGGGCAGCAGAAGTGGCAGTGGTGGCATGCAGGCAGCGGGGGGCAGGGGGAGGAGCAGCAGTGGGAGTGTGGGGCCCATGCCAGTCCCCTGGGTCTGGAACCAGCAGGGGCCCAGGGCGGGGTGGCAGAAGCATGGAGCCCAGGTCCGTGGTAGTGCAGGGCCTGCCTGGCTCCATTGCATAGGACTCCATTGCCCCGGGACTCGCATGCAGTTCCCCATTCTCCACCCAAATCATGCACCTCCAGGGGGAAGCCCCACACAATGGAGCCAGTGGCCCAGCCCTGCTCATTGCTACATGCAGGCCAGGCTGGGTTCACCCCTCTCCCTGCCACTCCAGCCAAGCTCCAAAACATGCACTGCTGGGCTCATCATGCAGGGCTCCCCCCAACAGCATGGGACTTGAGCAGAGAATCTGGGAACAGCATGTGAGCCCTGCACGTTGGAAATGATGGCCTGGCCACTTGCAGTCCTAGGGCTTGCCAGGACTACATGCCACCAGGGGGCTCTGCCTGTTGTGGGCCATGAGCACTGCAAGGGGCCACTGCCTGCTGCTGCCGCTGGTGGCAGGAGCTGTGCACAATGTGGGGTCATATACACCCCCCCACCATACACATGCACCCCACCCCCCAGACAAACCCTACACTCATACCCACTCCCCACAAACACCCTCTGACAAACTTCCTACACATTCCATACCCACCCCACCCATCTACACACTCCCACATGCTCCATATACACACAGCCCCACAAAACCCATAACTACCCGCTCACACCCCCCAAATAAGATTGAAACTAAGATTTCATTTTGAGTTATTATGCAATTGCCTCTACATATACACTATGTAAGCACACACAAATCAGGCCAAAAATATTTTTTTGAACTAAAATTAAAATGTTACAGGAGATGGGTTTTTTTCTAGTTCCAAGATGGTAACCCTATCCCCCCCCCCCCCCCCCAAAAGAAGGAGTACTTCTTGGGGCAAGGGAAGGGACTTCTGGAGGCAAAGGTCAGGGATTAGAAGTGGGACTTCCAGTCCCAAGATGGTGACCAGGGGCCAGGATACCTGTCAAGGTGTGAGGCTACCCTTCTGGCCCTCTTCAGCTCACCAAAACTCATTAAGCACCCTTCCAGCTGATATAGTTGCCCACATCTAGTTTAAAAATAACAGAATCCTAAAAGTTGAAATCTTTCATGGTTGAAAGAAAGTGTTTCAGTTTCCTTTACTTCAGAGTCAAAGAAACAATGTTCACAAAGGACCTCGCGTCAAAACCAAAGTCACGTTCAGGCAGGGGTGGATCGAGAATTTACCAAAGCGGGTGCAGGTGCAGCCGCTTGTGCTTCAGAAGTGGCTGCATCTCCTGCTCCTAGCCTCCCTCAAGTCACTCCCCCAGTGCAGACAGGCTTTTTTATGTCCCTAAAGCAGGTGAAACCCCCCTCCCCTTCCCACTCAGAAACATGCCCCCTCCCCTCCTCTTTTCCTTTGCCCCAACTTCCCTGCCCACTGCTGCTGGTTTGTCTACTGCTCAGAAGTGTGGAAGTTCCAGAGTCATCCAAGCTCAATCAAAGGAGGGGAGAGCAGAAACATGGCAGCTGGAGAATAGTTCCTCCTATTCTGCCCAGCCCCAGAGCAGGCACAGGGGAGAGTTGCACCTCCTGTGCAACCTTCCTACTGTTGTCCCCATCCCCAGCTGAGGCCAAGCCCCACACAGTGGGCAGGAATGGCTTTGGTGCTTTCCTGTCCCTGAGACAATGGGGAAAGTCAGTGGGGGAGGGGAGTGGAGGAGAGGGGTAGAGCAAGGGCATGCCTTTGAGTCGGAAGGGAAGGAGGACTTTCATATGCTTTAGGGACTTTAAAAGTCCCCAGAGACTTCTGTGATGCAGTGCAATCCCAAAGGGGGGTACAACTGCACCCTGTCTGGATCCACCCCTGCATTCCACTGTCTCAAGTAATAGCAGCTTCCAGTCATTATAAAGGATACCCTTTCTCCAATAAGCTGAACCTTATCTACTGCCTTTCTCCTGCACATTTCACAACAGCACCTACTGTTTTGCTTTTTCAATCAGGTTTCTGAGAAACTAATTAGGTGAATTCTTCCAAGCCCACTAGCTCTTGCCTGTCAGCACAGCACAGCAAGGTTTCTGAGACTCCAGTCCCATAGTATTAGAAAACCACCATTAAAGATGGACAAAGATGCTGGGGACTCCTGTCATACATTCTTCACCTCTAAATGCCTGCAGAGGAGCCTTACCAGATATAGGAGCAGGGAAGTGGGGGGAGAAGGCAGTTTAGATACGTGTATGCATACCAGCTGAAGTACATGGATGTCCAAGTACTTGGAGGTATCAAACTTTTCCTCACCATTTACCAGTTTCCTGGAAGCCCACACTAAGTGGAACTGAGCAAGAGCTTGGAGGACTGGATCCTTAATTAGTTAATATTTGCATGGTCCTTTGAAAAATACAAAGCACTATAAAAGCATGAATTATCATCATCAGACAAGAGATTCATGGTATGCACTGAAATTTCAAAATTGCATCTTGTTCTCAATATAAAAATATTATTGGGTCTGATACCTAGACAATAATAAAACCAATATAAAAGGCAGAGAGTAATTCCATAAAATGGAATGGTTCCACATGAAAAGGAATGTCTCAACTCTTAAGCACTTACTCCTTTTTAGTTTAGAATGTAATATTGCACACTTTCATCAGAACCCAAATTATCTCTCTTGTAATATTTAATAACAAATTCTATGATGATTCAGAAAGTCTTATTACCATAGTAAAAATGAAAAGTAATTCAAAGATTTTCCAAAGGCATCGGTATAACACTGTTGTTGGGAGAATGCACTTTGTTAAGCAGCTCAAAGGGATTAGTAGGTGGGATTTTAACAATTGTAAATTTACTTCATAATCTGATTCTCCTTCTAGACATCAAAAAGAAATGTGGGGAAAAAAGCCCAAAATGTTAGACTTGTAGATCAATAGGGCCAAACAAATGTTTTGTGAACAACTGTTCTTTTAAACTAGCTTTTTCTTACATAAATCAAGGGGAAAAAAACCTACCTTCTGTTTCCTCATACCTCATGCTCTCACAAATTACACAGATGATTAAATGAGGCCCTGATCCACTGCACATGGCTTATATGCACCACACTGAGGAGTTCAATATTGCTGCCCTTTAGTACAAGTGTGAGCAAAAAGATGTACAAAAAAAAGACTAGAACTCTTGGTTCCAAAATGATACAAAAAAAACTAGAACTCTTGGTTCCAAAAAGGTATGTCTTTTTGTCTCAGACCAACACGGCTCCCAAGTACATGCCAGCAAAAAGATAGGCACAAGGGGATGTAAGGTTAAGTATTAGCTCAAGACAGCAGCACTGATTAGAAGCAAGAATATGGGGACAGGAGAGACTTAAGAGTACAAAGGAAAAAAAATATATACACACACATCAGTGGAAGTTTTTGGGGCCTCAGCAAACAAGTTTGGTGGCATCTTACAGGACTGGAACTGATACATCAGAAGAAACACTGCTGTAAGCATAACTGAGACAGTAGCTCCAGGTTCTCCTTACTCATTACTAAACAAGGTACCCAAAATTGGATTTCCCTGCTCTCTTCCTCGCTCTTTGCATGCAGCACTCTACAGAGTACTGCAAAGGCTCAAACCTACAAGTGGATTCCTCCCTCTTCTATTGGGGTCCTCAACAACTGGCTAGCTTCCTAGGGTTCAACTGTTACCTTGATTGACCTTACTAGGCGTAGGTCAATCTAAGTGCCAATCTGTACAGATATTCAGGGAAGTTAGACGAGGCAAAAAAAATAGCTGAACTGATCTAAGCTCACTTCAGGAGACCCAGGGATCAATCAAAACCCCTGATCTTCCTCCCCCTTCCCAACTCACTTAGATCCTGTTCCCAGAATTGGCAAACATCTGCATAAACAGAACCCAATCTATGATCACATGGTTTCAAATAAGCTGTGTGACTGTACAATGGGCTGCACATGCCCTATACTCAGCTTCCTTGTGACCACCTTTACTGGCACATTTATAGAGTGAAAGTATACTGTAGTCTATTTAAAAAACTACAGCTCTGCCTGTTGGCTCCAATCTTTTTTTTTTTTTTTAAAAAAACAACGTCACAAAAGCCAAATATACTATGTAGGAAAAGAACTACTGCTCTGGAGTCCAGAATCTGGACTGATACTTAAATGCTTGTTGTTTTATACTGTACACTAGTGCAGTCCTGAATTTAGGAAGATCTCTCACATTAATAGGCCCCACATCATGCAGCTTATACAGATGTGTTGCCTGATTAAGAACTGCAAAACACAACTGAATGAAAAACAAACAAACAAAAAATACCCCACAACTAAAAAAATATTTCCATAAGCCATTGTATAAGGATTTGGAAAGTTATCATTCCTATATATGATAACAATATATGTTAACCTAAGGGAAGAGAGGACTCTGATCTGCTAAACTTATACCATACATACTTGAAGTATTTCATAAAATCATAACCATTTGACTACAAGCAGTTCTGGAATTTAACAGTCAGACACTCTCCACTGGCATTCCACATTTGACTGGCCACAGCTTGAAAACTATTATGCCTAGGAACCTGCCATAGCATCTGCTAACACATCTTGAGGTAGAAGAGTAGTGTGCCAAATATCTAAATAATAGCTCTAGTGGTAAAGGAGCAATTACAGAATGAGAATGCAAAAACGTTTGTCACTGACAATTTTTCTCAAACTGAGTCTAAAATATCATGCCTGGTTTTTGTCATGCGAGAGCTATTAAGGTTAATGGGAGATACAATGTGGCTGTATAAACGTGTTGAAAAATTAGCCCTTCTGCCTACAAAACAGAACACGGGATTTTAGTCTATTTCATATGTATTGACGGTTATAAGAATCAGTCGCGATTTAAACCTTATCTTTCTTTAACAAGGAGGGGCTACCATCTCCAATTTAAGACATTGACCTCAAACATTTTCAGAATGTTTTGCCATTGGAAATTTTTACTAAAATGTGTGTGCCAAAGTTGGAATGAATAAGGAAAGCTGGCTGAATAAGTCCGATAGAAAATCTTGCCCGACAGAAAGTTTATTTTAGAAATTGTAATCACCTGTTAAGATTTCCAGCCAGCAACTTTAAAATTTCACTGATGAATCTTGTTCTTGCATATAATCTAAAAACTCAGAAGAAATCATATTGGCTAATGTGTGTGATAGTTACTTCAACCCTCAGGTGGCCTGCTTTTTTTTAAGCCATCAGTATAAAGGAAATTTTATCATGGGCAAAGCACCACTCTCACCAGCATGGATTTGTGAAAGATTTTTAGGCCAATAATACGATCACTATGGTTCCTGGCAGATTTCACATTGATTGTGTGTTATATGCAAGTATCACACAATAAATCTTAGCATCCCAGATGTTAAAACAGTTTAACCCTGGATAAGGAATGGCCACAAAGTTACTCATTCAAATACCAGCTTAGTGATAAGGAAGTATCCTGTGACCATTTGAATGTGCGGCCAGCTGGCATATCACAATTTGTCATGCAATGCTTGCATATAACAAATGACAAGTTTAACGTTTGCTAGGGCCTATGTGTCTATCATTCCAAACAGATCTACTGCAGAATTTCTATTCATAAGCATTTCTCTCACCCCATTGGTGCTGCCAAAATGAACCTACCTCCTGTGCTGGAGAGGAAGGCTACCTTTTATAAATAATTGGCATGCAGATTACGGACATGCAACTAACATAATACAAATATACTGCACATGACATGCTATTGCCCAGCTATGGTTTCCCTCTTAAAATGCAACACTACCTCCTCTCCCCCCCCCCCCACTTCTTCTTCTTTCTTTTTAACCATGAATACACATATCTCACTTACATGGATAAATTGTTCCCCTTAACCCAAACTCAAAAGGAATTTTATTAGCAATTTAAATGCCTCAAGAGCCAGTTTTTGGGAACAGAAGAATGAACTAAGAGACCAAACAATTTAAAAAGCCTTGGAAAGAAAGCTCATTTCCAAGTGTGAACTTTCAACCTATCGAGTGAAAAATGATTCACAATTTTATTCTAACAAGATCCCAAGTCACTAATACATGGAACTTATGGCAGAAGGATTTCAGTTAGCCAACTGTACAACAGCATTTCTTCTTACCCACACCACTCTCATTACAGCACTTAGGGCTTTTTTCATTTCTATACTATGGAGGACTACATTCATGAATATTCATAATTATATCTATACAAGGAAAAAAAGTAAAACCTTACGCTTAAAAACATCTGTCCGTTAAGTACTTGTTTCTTCTGCCATGACCCAAGACAGCATATGCTAAGCCACTTGTAAGTAAAGTCAACCACCCAATCCTTGACTTTCCAAAAAGGCTGAAAATTACTCTAAAGTATTGGATGTATTTTGTTTTGTTCTGTACATAAAGGTCCTCCAGAAACAGGAGAGAATCCACCATGTTGTCTTTTCACATTAACCACCAAATAACTCCAAGTTCATGGCAGGTTTTAGTCAGAAAAGTAACTTCAAACTGTCAGAGAAAGCTAAACTAAACTCTCCATTTTAATGGTTAATCACATTTCAGAAAGCTGAAGAAAATATAAGAGTAGGTTTAATTGAGATGCATTAGTTCACAGCAATTCTGTTAATTAACTCACTATACCAAGATCACTTTAGAAACATCTACATTTTAGTTTAATATAAATGAAAAAACAAACAAAAAACTTTACCCCACTCATTGTTACCATGTTCTACATCTACAAACCTGACATTAAGTAGATTTAAAAAAAGCCAAATGCTCAGTATTTTTATGGCTAATGAACAATAGCCATTTACTGTCTTTCATATCATTACAGCACTAACACCATCTAAATTAATAGATACGGCAATTAAGATTAAGTAATGAGAGACAGCAAACTACTGCTGGTGGCTTCATTTAAATGGAGGATGAAAACACAACAACAAATCATCTGGAAACGATACACAAAGGTTATGTTATTTTGCAGGAAAGCTGAAAGTTTTACTGCTGAAATTGCAGAGAACTAGATTATGCTTTACTTTCTGTGAAAGCATCAAAAATTGCATATTCATTAGGGCTGTGCAAAGCTTCAGGTAGTGATTCAATTTGGAGGAGATATGGTTCAATTTGGTGACCGAATCTCCAAATCCAAATTGAATCAGGGAACCAATTTAAAGGTCCTAATTGATTCAAATGTCGCTGAATCTTTGCCAAAGGTGTGGAGAGTTTTGATGATTTGGGCAGTCCTCAGTGTTTGCAGCAGAGAGCTACAGCCAACTCCAGCTGGTAAGTAAGGGGCAGGGCAGGGCACCATGGGAGGACCCCTGCCAGCCCCCCTTGACTCCCTCCATTCCCTCAGTCCCTACCTGCTCCCCCAACCCAACCCCCCACGGCTGTCCCCCGCCTGCCTCAGCTCCCAGTACTTCAAAGAAAAGCCCTGGTGCTCACTGGGGTGGGCAATCCCTGCTGCATAGGGGGGTCTGCAACAAATCAAATTACTGTCCCCCAAATTGGCCAAATCTGAAGCAAATACTAGCTGCTTTGCACAGGCCTAGTATTCATACAATAAAAAATAAATAAATAAATCCAGCACTTGGGTAAGAGAGAACTGTCTGTCTTCACCAGGGGAAAAAATGTGGTCTTCAAGATCATGTTAATTAACTTATGTTAAAATCCTTGTAGGTTTTCTTTCACCAGCTAATAGAGCTTAACTTCAAATGCCTTGTCTACAGCAAAAATCTTGTTATGGGTTGGCTTAACATGAGCTATCCACTGGAAAGAAAAAGGCCTTTGAAGAAATCGTGTGATGATTTAGGGAAGAACAATACAAAAACAAGAGCTCAAGGATCATGTACCTCTGGCCAAAAGCCATAGAGTGGTGTTTGTAACTAATTTCTTATTTACATGTTCTCATAGTATGGAATGATGAGTACCTTTATTTGCTGACATGCAAACCTCTACCCATACTTGTGCTAGAATGCATCATCCTTGCTCTCACTGTAGCACACCAAATACATGTGTGTAATAAAGGTTACATCTCTACCATTGTATACACAATCTAGGTATACAAAAAAAAAAAAGTAATGTGATTGTTCTTTAACCACAAGAGCTTAACCTAAAAGTAAATATACCAGCACATTGTGAACAAACTGCAAATGATGAATAAACCCTGCCCGCATAGAATTACAATTAAGTCAAGCATTGGGCCATGTAACAACAAGGTCTAAATAAGACACAGAACTTGCAAACTATGTAAATGAATAATACTCTCACACAGTCAAGGATATGGTTAACTTAAGAAATTTATACCAACTCCCAACTGCTAAACCAAGCGCTAAATGGAGGTGCGGAGACGACAAAGCCCACTCAAAATTATCTTAAAAAGAGCTTGTACATAGGGGCAGGGTTGTCTGTTTTAAGTTCAAGGTGCAATAGCTCTAAAGCATCAGCAGTTACTCCAGCAATATCACAGAAGCACTCCTTTGGAAGGGAGACTGAGCTGGCAGAGCTTATGAAGTAAGCTCTGTTCAGCTGAATAAACTCTTTGAACAATCCTTGTCACACCCCTGATGTCTACAGTTCCCAGAGTCTTAACCATCGCTCCATGCTCACTAGGCCTGTGTGAACAGGGAAGTATTCAATTCCGATTCAGAGGCCAGTAATTCAGTTTGGAGATTCGGATCACTGTCCTGAATCGAGTCACCATAATCAGCTTCAGAAGATTCAGCACCGATTGGGATCAGCCAGGGAGAGGCAGACACAGCTGGGTGGCTGCAGCTTCTCCTGTGGCTCCTCTAGCTGTGCCTGCCTCTCCTGGGGGGGCACAGGAGAAGCCCCCATGGCTGTCCTGCCCAGCCCCATCCCCATCCCCTCCCGGCCCAGCCTCCCAGCTCTTTAAAATAAATAAATAAAAAATGTAAAAGCCTCTTACTCGCTGACTGCAGGAGTGTCAATTGAGGCCTCTCAGCACTGGTTGCAGAGCCCCCCCCCCCGGCCCATGCAATGCAGGGCAGTGGGGAATCACCCCCTCCTTCCAGCCTGGCACCTGCATGGCAGCTGCCCATGGCATGGGTGCAGCATGGGACTTGACAGGGCACCGCACACTGCCTGGGAGCTGAGGCCACTGGGGCTGAGCACTGCCAGGCTCTGTCTGACAAGTGGAGCCACCCCAAGTCCCAGGCCAATCGAATCAGGGGCTGGGGAATTGAACCAGTTCGATTCCCCAGCCACTAGCTTAATTCACCTGAGAGCTGGGGCAGATCCACATGTCAGTCAGAGCCCAGCACTGCTCACCCTCAGCTCCCAGACACTGCATGGTGCCCTGCCAAACCACGCTGCACCTGTGTCATGGGGCAGCTGCCATGCAGGTGCCAGACAGGAGGGCAGGCATCCCTGCTGACCCCCACCACACATGGGGGCTCTGCCACAAGTGCCCAGAGGCCCCAATCCTTGCTCCTGCAGCCAGTGAGTGCAGGGCTTTTCTTTTGTTTAAGTGCTGGGAGGCTGGGGCCGGGCAAGGCAGCCACGAGGGTTTCTCCCCCAACTGTGCCTGCCTCTGCCCTGGTGGGGGGGAGCCATAGGGGTTCTGCGGGCAGAAGGCAGAGCCTGTGGTCCCAACACTGCTGCACCCATTTAGTCTATGGCCAAATCTCCAAAGCAGCCGAATCTTTTCTGAAGCTTTTCCAAATTGTTTTGGATGCTTTGAATTGATTCAGAGCTTTTACTTGGTCTCCCAATTTGATTAGGATTCAGAGATTCGGTCCAAATCTCCTCTGAATCAAATCAGCTGCCAAAGCTTCACACAGCCCAAATTCTCATTGTCACCAACTTCAGTTTGGACCTGAGAAGAGGCGGCAGTTAGAAAATCCCATGAGTTTCCACCAGTCAAATAAAGTGCCTTGACCTTGCATTAGCATTTTACGCGCACAAGATATTCCTTGTGAGCAAGGAAGCCAAAGGACAGCCAGATCAAGAACAGTGCATCAGTAAGAGGAGGAAAGGGCTTTCCCCTTTGCTTTGGAAGCTAGTCTTTTAAGGAAGATTGCGGTGAAGTTGGCATTGTGACATTAACCTGGATTGCTGAATCAAAAGGTAAATAGTTTCTCAGATTCCAGTAAAAGGAAATTGAAATCACTGGCTACCGTTTGGTCAAACTCACCAGCTTCACATTCTAGTGTGAAATTATTTTTGGCTGGATCCTGAGAGTAACATCAAGAAAAAAGATTTGTTATCTATTCTTACAGTAGATAGATGCTTAATGACTGCTTGATGATTCATTCAGAGTATAACATTTCAGCTGAGAGACCAGCATTATTATTCAAGCCCATTTTGCAATCAGCTGGCTCCTACTCTTCTAGAAAGTATTTTCTCTCTCTCTTTTTTGTTGGTTTTTTTTTTTTGCTGCATGAAAAATAAGACCTTGGAGGCAAGTCAGGGACTGTACAATGCCATGTTGAATTTAGTGGCATATCTTGAGCAATATGGCAGATGCATCACAGTGATGCAAGATCCGACTTATAAATAACAAGAAAGTGTACAAGAAGATTGTTGCGACAGATTGTTGGAATCCCCAATGGTTTGAATGGGAGCTAGCTAGACAGTAACCCTTTAGGAATTTTGTCTTAAGCAAGGCTGAGCCAAATAAAAATAAAGACAGGGAATCTAAAATGTCACTGAGTCAAGGAATTAAATGAAACTTCAAGGGAGCAGTTCCACTCAACCCATGGAATTCTACAGTTTAAAATTTCTAAATTTTCTTGAAAAACTGATAGTTATTTCCCCCTTCTATCTTCTTTTTTTAAAACCTGAGCCTGGAAAGTAAGAGTACAGGCACTATACCAAATGAAGACAGCCAAATGAGCTATTAGAGCACAAATGCTCTACTCCAAATTCCCTACTTCCCTCCCCAATCTGTTTGTAGTGGCAGTTTTCTTAACTTTCTCTCCTCTTGCTTTGCTTGGCAGACATTGCAAAAACCTTAACCATAGCCAAAAGTTTAAACTGAGAGGTTCTTTTCAACACTGATGCCAGAGCAACTTCAGGGAGCCCAGGAGAGTATGTACAAGCTGTATAGCTGGCACCTTGCTGCAGTCCATCAGTTTTGGCAGTGTGCTGCATAGTCCTTTCTTGGACTTGGATTCTTAATTGAGAACATAACGCAGTGGGGAGGTCAAACAGTATTATGCACATACTTTCCTAAAAACAGTTGGGTACTAAAATAAGCTGGGGGAAAAAAATGAATTTTTACTTGACTTAACCCTTCATTTATATCAAGAAACGAGGTTGCTGACATCTTCAATATATTAGAATCTTAATGAGCTGTGTTTATGATAGTCATATTGCCAAGAAATATGTCTCTTGCACTTCCGTTTTTGCAAAGAGATATTCGGTAAAGGCAGTAGCTATTACAGAACACATTAAACATTACATTTTCTTGTCCTTTCCTTGACACATTAACGATCAAAGAATAAGCTGAAACTCTCAATTCTGTTCTCAGCCAGTGCCTAGGCCAGTGTTCAAATTATATCACATTAAGCTAAGCAAGAGAATCTTGAATTAATCTACAGATTAATTCCTGCTGCAACTCTTATGGTTGGTGCAATGAATTTGCTCATTATTAGATTAAATTAAAAGGTCCTTTTCAAAATTTTCAAAACCTCCTTCAAAAACCCTCCAAAAAGGACAAAACCAAAGCCCTTTGTTTCACAAGATTGGCTTTTTTACCTTGTCATCGTAATTAGGCATTAATTTTATACATGTTCTCTCTACATGTTGTATAGTTCCCCCAATATTAAGTGCAAGTGTGTTCAGGCCCATTGCCTCTTTCAGGTACCATTGCTATTTGAGACCTTCACATATTAACTCAAATTCCCTATTCTCAGCTGTTTTTCCTCCCTTTCTCATTCAATCTTTCGCTTCTAAGTGTTCCCTTTTAAACTATGCTTGGTTCAGGCATGAAAATAATGTCCTCACAGGACTGACTCAGACTTTCACATCAATTAAGCTAATTGGCAGCAAGTAGAACACATTTCTTAATTATAACTGCAAACACTTTCTGATTAAACAAAACCCTGTACAAAAAAATCTCATTTTTTAAGAAAATTATTAAGGCTCAGGAAAAACAAAAAACACATTAAATCAAAGCAGAGAACAACTCGCCATTCTACACATACTGCAGTAAAATAATAGTCCAAAATACCACATAACAGAATTACTATTACCTTACAAGATATCATTTGTATTTGTCCCAAAGCATAGACATGGAAGACTAAATAAATACCCTCCCCCTATTCATCTCACCTGTATTCTACTTTTCATGTTGTTCATCTTCTTCCAGAAAACTACCACCTTCTCTTGTTATATATTCCTCTCAATTACTCTTAATTTCTACTCTCATTGGCTCCTCCATACTTATGCTTAAGCTCAAATCTTTCTTTTTAAAAACAGCCAAGAGCTATTTAATGATCCTTTATTTCATGTTTGTAATTAAAATAATGACAGTTAAAAATAGCTGATCATTACCCTTCACCCAGTGAAGGGCCAGTTGTGACTGGAAGCTTTGTACTACAAACTAAACAGAGAAATATTGGGCTGTACAAACTTCAGTGGGCCAAGACAAAGGAAACTAATGGTCTGTCCTGGAGACAGGGACTTAAATCAGCCCCAGGCCACAACACCTGCAAAAAAAAAAAAAAACCAAAGAAAAAAAACTGGAAAAGAGCATGTTCCAGTTTTAGTTAATAATCAGAAGGGAACAGGGGAGTTGGTATTAGAGACAGCTGTTCTGCCTGGGGCAATCCATGTACCAAGAGACTTAAGTCCTGTATACACCAGGGACAGTTTTAAAAGAAACAATCCCATATACTGATGCTAGCAACACTGAGATTTTAGCATAGCCAGGCTCCTGCTGGCAGCTCAAGTACCATATTGACTAGAGCTGCTTTGAATGACATGGCTTAAAGCAGCCAGCAGCCTATGTCCAGATGCCCAACATTGCTAATATTGGTGTTAACAACATCAGAAAAAAAATTGAGAGAGAGGTGACTACAGCTGATGTGCCAGTAAGTGAAAACAAAGGGCTTCACCCGGGAAAGCAAGACAATGCGGAGTGACAGGATGTTCAGCCAATCAACAAATAGGCAAGAATGAACAGAACTCACTGCAGTAACAGAGTTGTATATGGATTTGGGTTTCTCTAAAAACAGACAGTTTGGCTCAGCTTAGATACAGGTAAGAATGCCAACCCAATGCTTTAACCACTAGGATAGTAAATAAAAGGTGACAACATCTACTGACATATTTTCAAAGACAGAAAAACTTGCCACTACATTTGCCAAGAAACCCAAACCTTTCTGTGTATTAGGAAAAGAATGAGACTTCCTAGGGATTTAGGATTCTGAGTGTGCTCATACCATCCTGATTGGACTTAAGCTGCTTAGCCCAGTGAAGACTCAAGAGGCAATTCAAACGTATGCAGAGTTGAAACTTTCAGGTGCAGGGAATTTAAAGGGAAAAAAACTGTGTCACTTATGGAGTTCAGGTGACTACAAGATTAGATCGTAACTGAGCAGGGAATGTTCAGAATTGCAGCTTTGGATCTAAACTGCATCGTTCTTATATTAGGTGCCTAAATATGGACCTGATCCTCATCAGCTGAGTCTATTCAGTAATGTAGGAACCTAGCATCTAGATGTACTCACAAATGAGCAAGAATTTGCACTTACATGCTTTAAAATGCAACAGACCTTAACCACACTGCTAAATGGTTCAGTGTGCCAGATTATTGTCCTCTCAATTATCATCCTGCCAATTAATTAGCAATACCAATGCTAACCCGGAGCTGTAAGAGTGATTGTTGATCAAAGGAGTATCATAACCCCAGTGTGTTCCACTAGTGTCACCTTAAGCTCTGCTCCACCTTACTCATGGTCCATTTCACTTCACTTCAATTGCAAAGAGCCATTCCAAGATAATAAAGTTTAACTAGAGAGGCATTTCAGGCATCTTAGTATTTTCAGCTGTACATTAGTTTAGCATGAATTCTGACTGCCTTTATGCAAAATCAAACCGAGCAATTAATTTTCTTCAAACATAGGTTGATATCCACCCTTTGAAATGTTCCTAAAAAAGTGCAAGTAGAGAAATTCTTATTGACACCTTACCAGCAGTGTCTATATTCAGTTTCTTTATGAAGTGTCTAAAATACTGCTCAGAGGATCTCCATCAGACATAAGAGAAGGAAGCAGCATGAAGATCTTTCTCTTAAGAGAAAACATCAGTGCGCACCGGTGAACACCACTCTTTTTCTGGCTACTAGCAAAATGAGCTTTGGGAAAGCAGGTAGAATATCAACATCCTTGACAGCTATGGGAGGAAAAGGAGCAAGTGGTTCCACTGGTGTACATAAAAACCTGAAGGGAAACAAGGTGGAATCATAGCTAGCGATGAAGAGTTGCAGGGCAGTGCAAACTCAGCTTGATACCTTAACTCCTCTTTTCCAGATGATATTTAAAGGGTCTGGTTATTTTTTAAAAATGTGAATGTGTTTTAAAGAGGATGACGTATTGTGTTTGGATATAATTATGCAAATTTGATTAAATTTTGTGGGTGTAGATTTTTACATCGCTCCTTAAAATTAATTACATTTTATTCCCTGCAGTTTATAGGCACCTCCTCATGCTTTTCAATTTTTTTAAAACTATAGTACAACCTCAGTGATCAGAGTATCATGGGTACCACTGAATAAGGAGTGCTGGGTAATAAAGGGGTTAGATAATTGAGGAAATTTTCATTGTAATTAAGAAGATGTTAGCAGAAGTGACCCCTGTTTCAGATAACAGGGACCTTTTGGATAATGAAGTTCAAACAGTCTACACTCTAGACTGTGTATTTGTACTGGTTAAAAAAAAAAAACCTCTCTTCCTCCATTGTTTGGAATTTTGAATTGGATCTTGTGTGTCCCTGGAGCCTTGTCATTCATTTTCATTATGGGATCTTTACAGGCACGATTTCTGCATTGGCTATATTTCATTGATATTTCTTTATAAGGAAAAGGGAGTTTTAGGCGCATTATCAGTAGACTGCCCTATTAGACAAATCTATTGGCCTGTGGAATTGTCTCCCAAGGGAAGTGGCACAAGTCCCATCTCCAGGGACATTTAAATCTTGAATGGATAAAAAACTGAAAAATATTCGAAAAGGAATAATCACACACTGGTAAGAAGACACAATAGGTAAGATAGACTAGCAGGTCTTTTGTATCTCTTATTTCTATATCCCATCTTCTGTGCAAAAATGTAGCATACATCTGTTTCTGCTTTTCTCTCCAGTCATCCTCTGTGAACAAGAATAATTTCTTCTCCTATTTTATATGCAGCCCCTTCCTGGTATTCATGTCTGAAAATGGAGTTTGTATATCCTCAAGGGAAAGTTTATTGCAGTGAGGCAGCCACAATGAACAGAAATGTCAAGTCTTAATGACAAGAAAGCAGTTTACTAGAAAGATACTGATCTCAGTATATGGTAGTAGTGTATGCATGGCTTAGATTACAGGAATTTGACCCTGAAGGAAAGAGACTGTTAAAGACCCCAGAACTGTGATCACTTGGAAAGGCTATGCATTGAGTACATGCTACTCCTACTCTCTTTCAGCTTTTCAGGCTTGTATTTTCCAGGATTTTAATTAAAAGATAATGGCATAAAATCTTCTGGGTTTGAAAATTAAACCTTTGCCTTTGGTCTGGGTGATAGCTAGTCTCACTCTTCCTGCATTCCCTCCCCTCCTCTTTCAAAGGATATCAGAGCTCTCAGAGAAAGCAAGTAAAGTGATCAAATCTGAATAGCTAGAAGCGAATATTATACAACCCACCCACCCACCCTATTTAGCAGCATACAGGATTTGAATGGCAGGACTGGAGTAGTTCCACAATGCAGGGGATCAAAATGCAGAAGGGAGTTTAACTCTGTTTACAGCTGAACAGTGTTTAATTTGTGCCCCGAGCAGGAATCTTAGGGGTGCGCAGCTATCCTGACACACCTGCTAAATCGCCCATTCATGTAAGATCCCCATCCATATAAGAGGCCCTGCTACTGCAACAGTGACCAACAAGCAGCTCCATTATAAAACTCAATGTAAGGAAGGATTCCACTTACCACGTAAGAACCCAGGAGCAATCCCATACTCTCAGTCTTTGGGCAGGCAAAAAGGATGAAGCCCTTATTAAATGCTGGCCACCATGGGCGACTGGTGATACTGGGGGGTCCTGCAGTGGCCAATCGCTGGCTGGGGAGGTCTGCCAGTGGCCAATTGCTGCCAGGGAGGGGCTTCTCTTGGCACCCCCACAATCTCAGTGGGTGCACTGGACATTGCCTTCCACTCCCTGGCCAGCAAGGGTCAATCTCAGGGCCCCCCCCACCCTCCGTGCCTCCCTACATGTTGCTATGCTGGTCACTCCTTACCTTCTATCCAAAGCCTGACACATCAAAAGCAGTGAATTTGAATCTCTGGGTAACATTATACTCCAGCTCTTTACAAGACTACTATAAATCAGAGAAGATTTATCTCATGTCCCCCTTTCCACTGAGATAATTCTCTTCTCTGACTTCCAGTAATTCAAACTGGTTATTCTCAACTGCTTAGTTTTTCCCCCTCAGGAGAGACAGCAAATCTAGTACCTGTTATTGTTTTCCCCATCCTCAATTTCCTTTCATTATTAATTTAATCTTTAATAATTCTTTCAGAGTGCTAGATGTCTGACCTACAAGTATTATAATAACCCTCATACAGAAGTAAGTGGGTGAATGTACCCATTTGAAAAGAAAGTACGCAGGTCTAATCCAATACTTGCAGTGCATTCCAAATGTTTCAGACTTGCATGAGATTATAAAGCATTTTGTTACCCCTACCTATTTTTTTTCCTTTAATCAACATTCTTGACTTCTATACATTTAGATATAAGAAATAGGAGAGACAGATGGGCTTCCACTCACTGTTTACAGTAGTGTTCCATGCATGTTTTATATCGCTGTAATTTAGAGCACTTTTTATAGCACTATAAAGTTACAGCGTTTTTAAACATGACCGAAGCACAGTGTTTTGTTTTGGGTTTTTTTGGTTTTGTTTTTTGGGGGGTTTTTTATTTTTTTTTTGGGGTGGGGGGGGGGCTCTTAGCCTCCCTGCACTTTCCAAGCTAGGAGGCAGGGGATACTCTGCAGCCTCTTGGGGCTTCTCCACTGGTCAGATATGTGACCAACATACAAAAGTTATTTAAAAGTTATTTAAAGTACTTTAAAGTTATTTAAAGTATTTATTTAGTAGGTTGCTAAAGTGCTGTAAAATACAGCTCTTTAAATCTGATACCTCATTTAACAATGGTTAATATAAAGTGCTGTACCCATGTTTAAAGTGCTGTAAAGCCATGTACTTCTGTTAAGCCATAGAAAATAAAGCAGCTTAAATGGAGAAAAAAGGAACTTCTGCACACAACCTTATATGGCATTCTCTCAAAGGGTAATATTTTAGCCTGCCTTGAAAAGTAAACTGAAACAGTAATATGAGGAAGGTGACGACTTAAACTGTTGCTCTTAAGGATCATGTTACAAATACAAGGCTTCCACATAAATCTGTTTTGTGCAAGCTCCCCAAGTTATTTCACTTCACCAAAAATGCTCAAGTTAATAACATGAGTACAGAAACGTTTAATTTTTCTGTGCGATTATATATCAAGTGGCAGAGAAAAACTCAGAGGAAAATACACTTCTATTCTAACATAAAATGTCCAAAAAAATCTTACACACCAGCGACGCTGATTCATTTCCATAAGAAACAAATTGGTAGTTGATGCTGATGAAGGCAGCTGCACACTTTACTGCTAATAAGTGACACCAGGGGCCTTGTTACAAAATATTTCTAAACATAAGAAAAACTGTAATGGGGTCCCCAAGGGCTGAGTCCACAAACTGTGGACTTTCATTGTGCTGCATATGCACAGCCACTTGTTTCCAAGGCAACTAATGCAGTGTACATGAGCACTACAAAACCATCAGTGTATAGAAATTAAGAGAAACATCCTGATTATTTTTAATCTTTGTTAGTTCTGCATGTTATAAAGCATTTGGCTTTGCTAAATTTTTAGTTTGTACAACTCAGTAATCACCTAACCTCTGAAATTTATCCCCAGCAAACATTATAGTAAGTCATAAATGAGAGTGATAAATAATGCCATCGAAGACACAATCTACCTTTTCCCTCTGTCCTGTGTACTTTAGTTCCCTCTCCAGCCACAGAACAGCTATAGGACAGGTAGTGGTAATAAATGTTGCTTCTGCTTCCCTGCCAATGTATTGCAATGCTAAACCAGTTCATCTAGGGAAAATTGACCTCTTTGCTCTCCAGTTTTTGGTTCATCTTCTAGAACTGCCAATTAATTCTAACATATTTACTCAAAAATGAGATGACCCTGAATATAAGGCAACCCCCAATAATTAGATTCTATATATAAGAAAACTTATACAGTTTCCAGGTATAGAATCTGACTACTGGCGGATTGTCTTGAATATCCCCCCACCCACCCTACTGCTACAGCAGAGAAAGCAGTAGCTGGGAGGGGGGTCAAGTGCCCCCCCTTGCTCTGTGTCTTGTCTACTTCTTCCCCCTGCAGCCTTCCTACCACCTGCAACCTCCATCCCCAGCTCCTCACCGCCTCTTCATCTTGCTCTCAAACTCCCTCTAGTCTCTGCTTCTTTCCCTCTCCCTCTGCTTATTGTCAGATATTGCTCAGGCTACTCCATCCTAGAGCACATGGAAGCCTTTGCCTGACCATGCTGCAGTATAGGTGCTGCTGATCAGTCAGGCAGGGGAAAGAGTTTCCATGTGCTCTGTGCCCAGAAGAGACCCCAGCCCAAGTCAGAGTCGAGCTGACAGTAGTGGAGAGGGAAGTGGATGGGCAGGGGCCAGAAGCTACAGAGGGAAAGGCAGTGGTGGAGAGGTGCAGGAGGCTGCTGTGGGTCTGACTCTGGGCCAGATCCAGGCTCAGAGCCAGGGTCAGAGCTGCAGCCACCTGCTCCACACTCTTCTTCATATGTGAATATAAGATGAGCGGCTTTTCCTCCTGTGCTGACTGCGGTGGGGGCTTGTATTATATTTCAGTAAATATAGTAGTTATGTTTTTCTGGAATGGGGCATGAGAACAAGAAACTATTGAATGGTCATCAGGTAGCATCATCATCCTAGGCCCTTTGAACATGGTCTGGATTTAAGTAGGAAACTAAATTTGAAAGGCTCAATATCCTCTTACTAAGTCCCTGAGCCATTCAGGCCAAGTTAATTTACTCTGACAGGTTAAGAGGGTATTTTTCATTGTAAATGTTTTGTGATCAGTCAGATTATTTTTTTCAAACATCAGATTCCTAGAAATGGTAAAAATAATTCTAAGAGCCTTCATATAGCCATCAAAATATTTAAAATAATACAAAGGTCTATAGGAGAAGATAATTGTATATGCTTTTCCTTGATTATGTTTTAGTTAAATATGCTCCTGTGGCCTTATCCTTCTGGCCTCATAGAGCTTAGACATAGCTGTATTATTTTTATTGTGAAACACCTGAAAAATGCAGAAAATTCTAGATTCCAACAGGAGTCCACTGAGCCTACCATACACTATCAGTCCGAGCATTTTATAAGCTTATTTCAATCATCATTTCAGTCAAAAACAAATCCTGCAAGATGCTTTACTTCAAGATCTACTATGCACTGGATGAGCAGAGTGCTTTATACCACTATCTTTATCTTAGACCATTTTTAAGCACAAAAAGTCATTGATGCTGGTTTTTGTTGTTGTTAAAACTGACTCTAATACAAAAAGGAGCCAAAGTTATTTCCTTTGCATTTGGTCCATTGCATTGGAACACTTCTCTGAACATGGGACTAGATTGTACAGTCTCCTTAGAGGCAAGTACTGATATTCCTCCATAGGCTGTCATACAAGGAGTGGTAAAGACCTCCTGAACTTCTAAATAGATTAGATTTGTCACACCACACATCTCTAATATCTGCTAAGGAAGTTCCAGCAGTTGGTGTGTGCTCTTCCTGGATGGAATGAAAATTCCTGACGAAGGGTTTTTGAACTCGAAAGCTTGCTTAATAAATATTCTCCAACTATTTGGGTTGGTCTAATAAAAGATATCAAATTCACCCAAGGAACCTTGTCTGTTGATGTCCTTAGACCAACACAGATACAACCTACACCCCTGCAGACACATGTGTATGAACTCAAAATGCACCCTACAGCCAGACTATGAGTAATTAAAATGTGAATTAAAAATCGGTAGGTAACAAAGAGAACTAAGGGTAGTAGGAAGCTGAGCCCTCCAAGGGCTGTAAGTAGGAGAAAGAAGCAAAAGCAAAACTAGAAGGATGTAACAACTTAATGCAGGCAGGTTGGAGAGCCAAAGTAAACACATTCTTATAACCCCCAGCAAGAGGGGGACTAACTACACTACCTTTTGAGAGCTCAAGTTTCACAAGGCATGGATATCATTCCAGAAAGTATCTGACTCAGTAATAACAGTGAGTTTTGAAAGCAAGCTGTACTTAGTATCTCTGGGTTTTACAAAGATCACAGAGCAGCCAACATACTAGCAAAGCTTCAAAAGCAAATCAATGTGTGGCTCTCCCTCCCCCAAAATCTCTCTAAGTTCTGTAGCAGAGCACAGGGTGTGTCTGACACTTTAAGGGCCTGGAGCTGGCAGCCTCCAGGTGCCTGACGAGGGCAGCCATTTTAGAGGCAAGGGCTGCCTATATAAACAAGGCAGTTTGGCTGCAGGTGGTCAGGTAGTAACATTGCTTGGCTGAAAGGCTGTTGAGAACAACCCAGAGGTAAGGGGGGAGTTGCAAGGGGTTGGTAAGGAGGCTCCTGGTCCTGGGCATGACCTGAAACTGCACCCTGCTGGGAGTGGGTGGTCTGGTGGGGCTCAGTGGTGCAGGAGCCCCCAGGAAATGCCAGGCCAGTTATCACCCCAGTGGAAGGCAGGTCTGGGCACCTTAATCCCTAGCTCCCACTGCTGGGTGGGTGACCCTGAGTGTTTGGAGGGGCCCAGAGGAAAGACCCTGAGAGTGTGTTGGTGTATAGGGTGTGGTGCTGTGGTTGCCCCTTTGGAGAAAGGGAGTAGTGGCATGGTGAGGCCCGAGGAGACAGTGAGGGGCTAGAGACCAGCCCGGAGTAGAGAGTACCCTCGACTGGCCTAAGCTGGGGCCAGGACTACGGTAGTCAAAAGGGCCAGGGGCCCACCGTGAGGGACGCCCAAGAGCTGGGGGCCTGGGGTCCCAGCTGGCCTGGAGGTGGGCCAGGGCAATTGGCTGAAGGTCCTGGGGGGACCACACCTGAGAGGGGAACATGGCTTTGCGGGGCCTAGGTAGCCTGGATGAAGGTGGAGTGGCTGCCTGATAAGAGAGGATCATAGAGGGGTCCTGTGTGGATGATTGTGGGGCTGATGATTATGTGAACACCAAGATGCCATCTGCGAGGCTTGGGCTGCAGTATTGGGGAGGATAGGAGCTGCAGAGAGCGCCCCCTGGCATTGGGGCACTAAATGGGCAGCCTCCTGCTTAATTGACATCTAATTGAATCAATTAACATCAAAGGCATGGCGGACAAGATAAGCGGGCAGTTGCCCACAGAGACAGGGGGCAGGCCGTGGAGCTCGGCTCCGAGGAGGCCCCCTGGCACAGGCTCCATTGTTGTTAACAATGTAGCCAGTGTTGACAGAGCTGTGTCAGATGGACACCTCATACAGGGTCTACATCTTTTATAATAAACCTGCTGGTGGAGGATTTCATTAAAATACAAGAGTAGCATTAATATCTTCTCCCATTCTAGTCACTAACTTTTTCCCATTCCAGTCAGTAAACAAAGGCCCAGGAAACCCCTTGAACTGAAGAAGAAAATAAAACTTTGTTGGACTTTCCAACTACATGAAATCGAACTTCTTAGATAAAGTATGAAAAAAAAAATTAAGGGGATCATTATATGTGCTGCATGGGTTGGGGGAGTGCTTTAGATTGGCTTCAAGAGCTGCTCTAATTAAGGCATCTTCAGTGTTTCACTTATTCAGCATCCTGTATTTCAAAATGGCAGTGGGGGCACTTTAAATGAAGCTCGTTTGACAAGCTTTAGTTAAAGCTCCCCCATCACCATTCTGAAGCATGGAGGCTGCTGGAGCACGGTAATTAGCATGCTTCAGCAGGCTCAGTTAATCGAACCTGCTCTGATACGCTGTTATTACAGTGCATCAGAGCAGCATCCCCACACATCTATAAAACAAAAATTCTCAAGAACACAAACTAACTATCTCAGCTGCACTCAAACACCAAATAATATCACCTGGTCCCATAACTAGTAAGGGAATTACATTAATTTAATGAAGTCAGGTCAGCATTATAAAGGTTAATAAAACTACCACATGCAAGAATCAGTATGCACTGACTCTAATCATGACTGTGAGAGCAATTCTTCTATGTTTAAAAGTGCAGCATGCAGAAGTAACAATGAACTCCTAATCACAAAGGAACATACATTTTTTTTTTTTGCTTTTTTTTAAAAGCAAGCCAAAAGTGAACGTTCTCACCTCAAGAAAGTATTATGTGTAACCAGTCTACTGTATATGCTAACAAATTGGAGTACGAAGGTCTCTGAAACTGATGTTTAAATAGCACAAAAATTCCAAGCAAATGCAAAACTTTATAGCTATACAATAAGCATAACTGTGGCATTTTGCAATTCCAACTGACACTTAAATATTTAAAGAGAATAAGGGCATATGGGTTATTTATTTTCTTTTTACTTTAATTCTACTTGTGGAAATGGTTTCCAACTTAGTTTTTTTAAAACAAAAACGGCACCAGGTTAGCACCGAGCTTGTGCACAATTCATCAGGTTGTGAATTTTAACCTGACACTTACAATACACCAAATGCTTTTTCAATGCTGCTGTTGCACCATCTGCTTTGATATTGCTGCAAAATTATACTTAAAAATATGTTGCTGCAGGCAAAACTAGGCTTATAGAATTTGACTACAATCTATATCTTTCTGGGAGGGAGGATTAATCTTCAGTGCTTGAAAGCTTTTATGCTTTATAATTTTTGATAAAATTTGAAAACAGAGCTGATACAAGAATGCAGAAGTATATTCTGTCTCTCTCTGTCCAAATTCTAAAATGCTCTGTTCTTGGAAAAGTCTTCCAGAAATAATTTATTTTATACATTATATTTTCTTCAGACCTTAGCAACTGGATGTTACTGTTGCTTGGCTTCACTGGAGCTTTCATACTTGATGACACCCAAAGAATCCTCTCTTTTTAATGCCATAGAGTAGAAACACACCTGTAATGAGGTAAAACTCAGCACATTATTTTAGACAATAAAGAGAATCAACTCAAAGGTCAGTGCTCTTGTAGAGGGTAATCTGAAGAGGGCTTTTTGCATTTTGTGGTCACTCCATATTTTACTTTGCACAAAACAAATGTCATAGTTATAAGAAATAGATATGGAAACAACTACATCAGATGCTAGAGGCAGAACAAATCTAGAACATTTATTGAAATGGAAGTTCCCTCATTCTGATCTGTCCCCCATCATCAGTGAGACCGAGAACCCCACTGCTAAGGACTAAAGAATCTAGCCATAAGCAAAATCTGATTTATATTGGAAAAAGTAAGATATTGCATATTTTTTCTGACTCCTCTATGAGGTACTATGAAGAAATACCTAAAGGAAAAATATTTTTGATGGGGGGCAGGGGGTGTCCTACTATAAAAGGACCTCTGTATCTTCCTGTGACCTCTCTGGTAGTGGTCATAGTCAGAGATTGAGATTAGATTTGATAGGCTATACATCTAATATTGTGTTGCAATTTCTGTGCTCCTTTTTGTCACGATTTGAAGCAAATGAGAGGACTTGCAAATTTATGTTTTCTGTTCTTTCCACTAAGTAGGAGAACTGAAAGGAAAGAAAATGTAGGATAAATGTACAACTTCTAATCATTCTTTTGATTAAAAAAATCAACAATATAAAGATGAAAAATGCCTAGCAGACTCCACCTGTAGTAGGCTACTGCCATTGAATCTTAGAATTATTCAGTACTGTTCTTTCCAAGTTACTTTTAAATGTACAAAATGATGGGCCTTGCTACTGCCACAGGGAAATTATTCTATAGCCTTACAGATCCTGCTGTCAGAAGTTTTTCCTGCTGTCCAGCCTAACAACAAAACTATGGCTTTATAAATTTGCACATAGTGAGAGTCAGAAGGTGATAAGAGGCAGATGCAACAACAGCTACTCTTTGTGCTTGACCCATGCACTATCCCTCCAACTGCTCAGAGAAAGCCCTGACAGCTTCCCCTAGAAGCAGCCTGGATGTTACAGTTGTAACACTATCCAGTTTACTGAGAATGGAAGGACCAAACCTACACTGGATTGTAACGAACATGCAGATAAATAAAACTGTTGTGTGTGTTTTTTATCAACTAATATCTACCTACAACAGGGGAATTTTATCTTTGATCAAAAAAGTACCAGTCAAGTACAGGGACCATGGGGAGGGGATTGCTTCCCACCTGATCCTATATAGCATGGTCCAATCTTTCTTTCATACTTCAGAACGCCCTTGCAGCTGGTCAGATGAAGTAGTTACTCATCTGCTTTTCTGCTCTAATCCTTCCCATGGTTGGGATAGCCTTAGACAAGCAGTCAAAAACTTGTTTAAATCTAATCTCTTCCATTCAGGTGGTCCAGTGAAGAAACATCAACCACAAAAATCCTTGCCTCCTGCATAGTTCAACTTAATATATTCAATCACCATCTAAAACCAAACAATAAAATAACTTTTATCAAGAAACTCAAAGCAATTTATAAAACACTAATTAAGCTTTGCATTGTTCCAGCCAGGTAAATAATTATCATTCCTATTTTACAACTGATTTACCAAAGGTCATACTGCAAGTCAATCACAGAGGTAGAAATAAATTTTGGAATTGCTACTCTGTATTTGATTGTGAAATAATATTATACACGCTTCTACAGAACTGTCCATGCCAAAACCATCACTTCTGGGAGATTTCCCTATTCTTAATATTGTACATTTTCACAAGGTATCTCTACAGATGGCAGGATTATATCCCTGCTGTAGCTCTAAAGTTGCCGTTATACTCTTTGACACTCTTAGTCTTTTGCTTGACTAAAAGCATTTGTATAAAACAACAATGTGCATAGAACTCGTGGGTATATATATTTTTGCTTTTTAAGAAGGTTCCAGAGTAACACATTTATGTTTATGGCAACACACATAAATCTATGCTAATTATTATGCTGATAAATAAAGCAAATGCATTGTCTGTGGCAAAACTGAAGTAAAGTCCACAATAGACCACTTTCTCTAACAAAGACTTATTTTAAGCACTCTATATCATTAACTGCAGGCTCTTGAGAGTACATTAAGATTTTTTTTAAAACACTGTTTCCATCTTGTGGTGCAGACATAACAAATGGTGTCCAATTTATTTTAAGCAACATTCCTAAACACAAAGTTGGTGACATAATTAAGAAATGTATTCAACCTATTACTAATTTAACACAGCTCATCAATGTTTTCATCAGAAAGCTGTTTATGGCCCACAGTGTCACAACTGAATTTATGCATTGTAAATAAAAATATATTTTATTCATAGAAAATTCTTGCAACTTCAATTATGCAATAAGTATTTATTTGGAATTCATTATTTTTTGTTTGATATCCATCATTAATTCATGTTCAACTGATTAAGCCTGCTGTAAAGCTTTAGTGAACATTACACAAGACAAAATATAGATTTGTAGAGCTCTGTATTTTCCTACAGTTTCTAATCTGAAAACTGCATAAAATTCCACTACGTTCCCTAACAGGACCACTGAATAATGTTGTGGGATGGAGGAGCATGGAAGTGTATGAACCTGCAGCCCTATTTTCAGACTCAACTTAAACCTATGATTAAAAAGGAAAATTGTAAGGAGTTATTGTAGCAGTACACTACTAAGTTTAAAACTGCATCAAATTATAATTCTACCTTACTATTATCTTTTCCATCCAAATATACATGAGTAGAGGGAGGTTAGCTAGAGTCAGACAGAAGGTAGGGCAAGATGGCACCCTAGGGAGGCATAAGATTTTGTAATCTTGTGCCTCTCTAGGCCACAGCCTAGTTTGTCAGAGGTTTCTTCCTCATCTGACAAAGTAGGCTGTGGCTTATGAAAGCTTGTGTCTCTCTGAACCAGCTAGGGTAGGTGCAGATGTTCCATTTAGATCGTCCTAACTGGGGTTAAGATTTGGACTTCATCTGTGATAACCAAGCATGAATGCGGGTGCCCCCTCTATGCTTACTTAAGCTTTAATTGACAAATATATATCTTGCCAAGTTTGCACAGAATCTTTTTCTTTTAACCTTGGAAGTGGCCTTCTACTTTTGTTGTAATTATTCATCTGGTTGTACTTTCTCAGTCTTTTTCTGCGTATCACAGACTCCTTTTCCACCCTTTGTTTCTGGCCCCAGGTCTGGTAGTCAAGTCTTTATACACCACAGGTGACTTTATTCATTGCAGTTGTGTAGCTCTGTAGTTGAGTAGTGCCAAGTAGGCATTTTCACCTTCCTCCTTTGCTTTTTTAAGCAAGTTCATCACAATACATGCTCCACATTCTGCTAGTCCATGGCTCTGAGGGTATTTGGGACTGGATTTCTCACAACAAAAGTGATCCATATGAGTAAAGTTCTGAAATCCTTTGTTCTTGAGCTTTGGTCCATTGTCAATAAGTATAGTTCTTAGTATTTAATTACATACAAAGCAGATTTAATATTTAACTCTTGTCACTGTGGTATCATCAAGCATCATCGGAATTGGCATAGTAGTCCATTATAATCAGGTGGTCATGTCTTCCCAAACTGAAAAGGTCCATTTTTACTTTGTCCCATGGAATAGCAAGTTGCTTGTGATGTATCACTGTTTGTATTTTTTTCTTGGCATCCCTGTATTTCTCAGATGTTTCACACCCCTCTTACCATGTCTTCAATATCACTACTCATCTGCAGCGAAAAGACATAGTTCTGGTTCTATTTTCTGATTTTGTCTTTGCCACTTGTCCTTCATGTATTTTTTCCAGAATTTTCTCTCTCAGCATTGCAGGAATCACAGTCTGTGCATCTTTCATGAGTACACGTGTGACCACTGAAAATTCATTTTTGTATTGAAAATATGCAGGGGGAAAATGATGATTTTTCTCCTTTGCTTAGAACACTGCCTGCAGTGTTTCATCTTTGGCTAATACGATCATCACTTCATCACAAATGCCAGGAGATACACAGCATGATGCTTAATTCATGTTCACATATATGGTTACATTTTGTTTCAGATCATCAGGCTGTGGAATGTTTGATAGAGGGTATGGTCTTGAAAGTGTGCCTGCCATCACTAAGCGGTGTCCAGGTTGGAACGTCTCATACTCCTACAATTGCAGAAGTAGTCACTGTATAATATTCTTGATGGTGCATCTCCAGGTCCTCCTTTGAATATTTCAGTCAGTGGTTAGTGATCTGTTTCTGCAATTAATCTCTGACAATATACTAAGTCATGGGAAATTGTATATCCATAAGCCAAGCCAAGGTTCTCTTTCTCAACCTGTGTGTATCTTCACTGTTTCTGTCATAGCTCTTAGATGAATATGCAACAAAGAAAACAAACAGTCAACAACCAAAACTGAAGGTCTATAAAGCCATTGTGTTGCCAATCCTGATATATGCATGCAAAATCTGGGCAGTGTACAGATGCCATGTTATGAAGCTGAGCTACCTTCATGTAGGCTGTCTGAGGAAACTGATGAGGATAAAATGGCAAGACAAGGTCCCAGACACTGAGTTTCTCACCCAGGCAGGTATTCCAAACATCCATACTCTCTTGATGACCTCACAGATGAGATGGGTAATTCATGACATCAGGATGTCAGATGAGCAACTGACAAAGAATATATTTCACAGGGAGATAGAGGAGGGAAAGGAGGCCAGACAAAATGCTTCAAGTCATCCTTGAAACATTTCAACACTGATCTGAAGTCCTGGGAAGATCTTGCTCATGATTGTTCCATCCAGTGAAGCCTCATCCATACTGTAGCTACCATCCATGTGCAGAGTGGAACTGATAAGGCAGAGCAGAAGCACAAGTAATGTAAATCTCACAACAGCAGCATGTCCACAGTTCATTTCAAGCAACTCGGCAGCATCTCTTGCTCGATGTGCCAGAGACAGTTTGAAGGAAAAATTGGCTTGATCAGCTATTTGTGTGTTCACAGAAACCAAACTAGCCAGTGAGGTCATGGTAATCTTTGAATTTGAAGGACAAACAACAACAGATGAATATACATAGTGGCACCCAATATGTTTCACGATGCTGGAACTAATTCTTTTGAGGCATCTGTGAGGAGTTTGATGTCTTTTAATGGGTCAAAGAATCATAGCACTGGAGCTGATGTCAAATGTGTTTTAGAATATTAAATTCACTTTCATGCTGTGGCATCCAGGTCCATTTTGTACCCTTGTGGAGAAAGTACCTTAGGTTGGGCAAGATGTATAGTTAAGAATAAACTTGCTGACTTGATTCAACATTCCCAACAGTCTTTGAAGTGTTTCTAATCGTTAGGTTTTAGCAAGTTCAGTATCACCTGAACCTCTGAGTCATCAGGTAAGATTCTCTTTCATGTCAGTTGCTCACCCAGATAAGTTATTTCTGTTGTATAAAATTGACAATTGACCTTGTGCAGTTTAAGATTGTTAGGTCTTGAAATATCTAATACTTTTCTCAATTGCTCTTGATGTATGGTGGCACTACTGGCCCATATTATGTCATCAAAATGGACCTTCACATTTGCATCAGTATAGACCTTCTAGCATCTGGCTCATTGTGAGAAATGCTTCTGAAGCAGAGCATATTCCACAAGGTAGTCAAAAGAAGCAGTATCTTTCAAATAGGGTTGAAAATGTAGATGCAGCTCTTGGACCTCTCAGTGACCAAAGGGATCCACCTAAATACTTCTGATGCATTTAATTTTATGAGGAATTTGGCTCCTGCTATCTCTGAATATATCATCTCAGATTATATATTAAGTGAAAATGCCCGTTTCATGTTTTTGTGCAGCTCCTTTGAGTTTATGCACAACCTTCCTGTTTTTTTTCCTACAGTTTGCCAAAGAATGGACCCTATCTACTGGTTCATTTGTTCCCTTCATATCATTTTCTGCTATGTTTTGTAGTTCTTAGTCTTTTTTTTAAGACACGTGGGACTTTTTGTGTGGCATATGTAACTGGTTCTTCATCTTATCTTAACTGTAGTTTATATATCACTGGGAGGCACCCATACCTTGTGAATACTTCTTCATGTGATGCTATTAGTACCTGGAAATTTGATTTTGTACCATTTTGCAGCCTCTCTATGGTATACATTCTTTTAATAAGATTTCACATGTGTATAAGCTCAAAACTGTTTGCTTTACTAGTGCGTTACCAATCACTTTTGTTTTCTTGTTTTACCATTTAATCTCAGTTAAAGGTGCACTCTCCTACCGCTGGAATGGTCCTTTCATTATAGTCCTTCATAGACACTTTATATTGTCTCACTTTTACGAGCCCCTTGCATCTATTTCAGTTTTTCTGATTGTTTTAATTTGTGCCCCAGTATCTATCTTGTAGGTGACATAAATATAATTTGTTTGCATTTTAATCAGCCAGTCTTCTGGGGTCTTCTTGAACCATGCTTATGAACAGCTCTTTCTCATCACTTGAGTCTGTTTCTGTACTTACTGTATATACATTGCCACTTTCTCTGCACATTTTAGTCTAATGGTTCAGTTTATTACAGCTGCTACATTTTTTTACCTGAATGCTGGGTACTTTCGATATTCAAGGTGGTTGCTACATCACTCACACAGCTTCTTACTTCCCACATGAACATGCTGTCCCAGCTTAATTTTGGTGGGCTTTTCTTTTGATGTTTTAGTGATGGCACAGAAAGTCATTTATTGCATGCCTTTCTCTAGGCTTTTTACTTGTGTTTCTGCTTGTTCTGCAGCTTGGCATATAAGTATTGCCTTTTCTAGTGTCAAGTTCCTCTCTCTCAGTAATCACTCATAGTCCTAGGATGTTACAATAAAAAAAGTCTATCTGGTCTTTAATGAGAGAGTCAGTGAGTGTTCCATATTCACAGGACTGACTTTTTAGTTTCAGGTCTGTGACAAACTCTTCCACTCTTTCCCCTTCCTTTTGTGTTACCATACTGAACATCTCCTTTTCATAAGTGAGATTTTTTTCCCTGGGAATACAATAATATTCAAACTTTTTCATTATTTTTCCTAGACTTTCTTCTTTTCCCTTCCAACCTCTGTATGGTAGGCATTATATTCATCCAGTACTTTATTGCCTGAAACTGTTAAGAGCAGAGCAATCTGTTGTTCTTCCTCCAATTTATCTGCCCCCTTCATGTACAGCTCAAATTGCCATTTTCAGCAATACACTTGATTCTCAAGGGTTGTTGGAGGATGGGGGTTACTTGCAGTATCACTGGTTCTGTGACGGCCATTTCTGTGTCACCTTTTTCAGCAAGGGCTATGGGGACTGTGGGTACCTGTAGACATGCTGGGAGGCTGCTCTGAGATGCTGGAATTCCAGCACGTCAGAGCAGACTTGATTAAGTCAGTTTCCTGGTGGTAACAATTACCATTCTCCAGCAGCCTCCCACATCTTGTGTATCAGCATCCCTGCATTTCAAAATCTGTCAGATTACTACCTGCCCTGCCTGGTGCAATCACAATATTTTATTCTTTTCAGTTCTCAATTAAGAGTTTGTTTAATTTTTATTTTGCAAAAGAACAATGCTTGCTCACCTGACAAATTTCAGCTCATATTCTTCAGCTACAAAAGGGAGTTAAATTTTATAAGACTACTCAGTGTCTTTTTCATATTTCTTCTCAAAGAAAGACAGTGTATCCTCAAAAGAGAGACAGAATTGAACTATTATAAACAAAAACCTACTAGTTTAACAAAGGAACTGTGCTGAGATCATGTCTAGTAACCAAGGAGTGTGGGACAAGAAACCAGTATGGACCAAAACTAATGTCCTGAAATAAGACCCATTTAGTCTAATGGAAAGGATGGTTTATTCTGCCCATCACCCATTATGGTATCCTGTGACACTGATACTAACAGGACAGGGCTGAAAGAAGAAGGTTTATTATCATGGCTGCAATACAATCCATGGTAACAAAGTTGCCCTTATCATCATGATCCCAAGAGAGATCCTGCCTAGGCTAAGCCAAAGAAAGGGACCTAGCCAATATCACCATCACTGCCAGCTTCAGCAGAGCCCTGACCACCAGCTGAAATACAAGCTTTCTGCTGCCATTTCTTCTCCCACATCTATTTCCTACTCCAATTAGTATTCTCTTTTTTTGTTTTCCACTATAAAACTCTGACTTATGTTGGCCAAGACTGCATTTTTTGCCAGATGGCTGTGAGTATGTAAAAGAAAAAAAAGAAATCAGCATACTGCCTTACTACAAGTCTCTGGAACAGAAGACATAGAAAGTGAAGTCAATTAGCTGTAAGCATCCACCAAGACTAGAGCTTGTTTCTTTGTGGCCCTGTTCCATATTAAATCAACCTTTGTACCTGTATCATAAAGCTTGTTCTAAACCTTGTCAAAGCTAGCAGTGGTAGCAGCATTGTCTGTTTTTATGAATACTAGTCACAGTCCATATCACCCTTGTGCCAGGTGCTGCACAAACACAGACCAAATGTTCCCTGTTCCAAATAGTTTACAATCTAAGACAGCAGAAGGATGCAGACAGATGATGAATACCAGGAAACAATGAGATAATAGTGATCAATAAGCATGTCAGTAGTTGTGACCTAGTCAAACTTCAATCACAGCCATAGTTAGTCTCCCCCCCTACCCCCCCCCCCCGAAAAAGACCAATTGAATATTTCATTTATTTTAGGCTTAGTACATGGGACAATCAATAGGCCATCCAGGATGCTTTCTGGCCCTCCTCTCTCCATCCCCTGCTTCTGGGACTCAATGGCCTGTTAATGACCTATTGTTTTTACCTCACAGGTGTGAACAATCTGTGGAAGTCTACTACAGACCTCCCTCCCAGAATTAGAGATTGACCAGGAGTTCGCCAGGGAATTGGCTGAGGCTGCACGTTCCCGGTCCATGGTTGTCATGGGGGACTTCAGCTACCTGGACATCTTTTGGGAAGAGCACTCGGCCAAATCTGAATGGTTGCAAAGCTTCCTCGCATGCGTGGATGAGTTCTATCTGACTCAAGAAGTCTACAGGCCAACAAGAGGCAAAGCGCTGCTTGACCTGGTACTGGCAACTGGGGATGACCTAATCGGTGACCTAACGATCGAAGGGAAGCTGGGTGACAGTGACCATGAGCTGATCACCTTCACCATCTGCCAAAAAGCTGTCAAGTCAGTCAGCAGTACAGAGGTCCTCGACTTCAGGAGGGCTGACTTTGACAAACTCAAGAGACTTGGTGGGTCCTAAGGGACCATGACCCCAAAGGGAGGGGAGTCCAGGAAAAGTGGTTGCTCCTCAAGGGAATGATCCTAGATGCGCAAGCTAAGGCTATTCTCTCTCAGAGGAAAGGCAGCAAGAGGACACAGCATCCCCCTTGGCTGTCCAGGGAACTGGCGGTCCTCCTGCATCTAAAAAGACAGGCCTACAAAGGATGAAGGACAGGATCCACCTCCAAGGAGGAATACTCTGCACTGGTCTGGACCTGCAGGGAGCAAACCAGGAAAGCCAAGGCTGCCATGAAACTCCAACTGGCTACATGTATCAAGGACAATAAAAAGTTCTTTTTTAGATACGTGGGGAGCTGGAGGAAAAGTAAGGGCAACATCGGACCCCTGCTAAACCAAAAGGGAGAACTGACAACCAATGCCCAGGAAAAAGCCAACTTGCTAAATGGGTATTTTGCGTCAGTCTTTTGCAAGTCCCATGGGACGCCCCTGCCCATTACGGGACAGGAACACCTAAGCAAGGGTGGTTCCTTGCCCTCCATCAATGCTAACCTTGTGAGGGAACAGCTTGAGAGGCTGGATACCTTCAAGTCAGCTGGCCCTGACAATTTACACCCCAGAGTACTCAAGGAGCGGGCAAGCATCATAGCTCAGCCCCTGGCATGGATCTTTGAGAGCTCCAGGCACTCTGGTGAAGTGCCCAGTGATTGGAAGAAGGCCAGTGTGGTTCCTATCTCAAAAGAAAGGGAGGAAAGTGGATCCGGCAAACTACAGGTCCATCAGCCTGACCTCTATCCTGGGGAAGGTCTTAGAAAAAATCATCAAGGAGGCCATTGTTAACAGACTGGCTGACAGCAATACCCTGAGGGACAGCCAGCATGGATTTGTTGTGGGTAGGTCATGCTTGACCAATCTCCTTTCCTTTTACGACCAAGTGACTTATCACCTGGACAAAGGGGCAGAGACTGATGTCATATATTTCAACTTTAAAAATGCCTTCGATCTGGTATCCCATGATTACCTTTTGGCAAAACTGGCCAACTGCGGCCTTGAGCCCACCATGATCTGCTGGTTGGGGAATTGGCTCCATGGTCGGACCCAGAGGGTGGTGGTTGACAGAATACAATCATCATGTTGCCTTGTGACCAGTGGGGTCCCTCAAGACTCTGTCCATGGACCCATTTTGTTCAACCTCTTCATTAATGATGTGGACATTGGAGTCAGAAGCAGACTGGCCAAGTTCGCTGATGATACCAAACTGTGGGGTAAAGCATCTACATCTGAGGACAAGAGGGTAATCCAGGCTGACCTCAACAGGCTCAGTAAATGAGCGTATGAGAACCTGATGGTGTTTAACACCGAGAAATGCAAGGTTCTCCACCTTGAGAGGAAAAACCTGCAGCATCCTTATAGGCTTGGCAGTGCTACACTGGCTAGCACTATGGACGAGAGGGACTCGGGGGTCCATGATTGACCACAAGATGAACATGAGCCTTCAACGTGATGCTGCAGCTAGTAAAGCGAGCAAACCTCTGGCTGACATCCATAGATGCTTCTCAAGCAAATCACCGGACGTCATTCTCCTGCTGTACTCGGCCTTGGTGAGGCTGCAGCTGGAGTACTGCATCCAGTTTGGGGCTCCACAATTCAAAGAGGATGTGGAGAAGCTTGAGAGAGTCCAGAGGAGAGCCACGTGCATGATCAGAGGTCAGGAAAACAGACCATATGATGAGAGGCTGAGAGCCATGGGACTTTTCAGCCTGGAAAAGCACAGGCTCAGGGGCAACCTCATGGCCACCTATAAGTTTATAAGGGGTGTTCACCAGGACCTGAGGGAATGTTTGTTCACCAGAGCACCCCAAGGGATTACAAGGTTGAACAGTTATAAACTCCTGCAAAACCATTTCAGGCTGGATATAAGGAAGAACTTCTTTACTGTCTGAGCCCCCAAGCTCTGGAATGGCTTGCTGCCGGAGGTGGTTCAAGCACCTACTTGAATGCCTTCAAGAGAAACCTGGATGTTTTTCTTACTGGGATCCTGTGACCCCAGCTGACTTCCTGCACCTGGGGCAGGGGGATGGACTTGATAATCTTCCGAGGTCCCTTCCAGCCCTAATGTCTATGAAATCTATTAAATCACCTGTGAAGTAACAATTAGTGTTAATAGGGCTTCCTATTTCACAGCTCATGGTGCTTTGCTTCCACACACTAATCCCAGGACCCTCATTTTAATTTTCACAGGTTGGCCAGGACTAGCTTCTGAAATCTGGGACTGTCCCAGACAATCCAGGACATACAGTCATCCTAAGTTAATTATGCCTTCCAGTACTGTGGTACTATAGGTCAGAGACTTTCCAGCTTCACTCGTATGGAAGTAAGTCTTATCTACATTCCCAAAAATAAGGCAGTACATCAAAAATGGGAACAAGTTCCAGAGGCAAGAACAGTGACATCACCTGTAAAAAACATCAAAAGAAATAGTGAAGTAGCCTGAGTCTAGAAAGCAGATTAGAGTAGTGTCATTAAAGTCTTTCAGTTACAGCTACACAGTAGCCTTCCCTTCTTCTTCCTCTTGGCATTATACCAGAGCAGAATCTATTTCATGTTATAGAGTCTTGACTCTTGTTACCATCTTGATTTTAAAGTACTAGAAAGTTCCATGGCTGCCTTTGTCCCTGGGAATTACTTCATTATTTGTCATCTCACTCATAACCATAATTTTAAAAAATGTCTTTCAGGGAAATTGTATACATTGTGCTGTACTTTTTGTCTGCTATGCTTTCTGCTACCACATAGTTTAGTTTAAGTGTGAGTTTAAGTGTGAGCTCTTTACACTGACTTTTCTCTGAAAATGAGAAAAAAAAAATCACAGCTGTGATTGAAATGCTGTGCTCTTTAGCTAATATATAGGCAACATATCAATAAAACATTGACTGCTCTAACATCTGAGGAAACCAACAGCAAACAATGGGTTATATTCAGACATGGTGTATGTATCAACCTGGTTTTGGTTTTGCTTAAATAATGAACACCAGAAATCTACTTAAGTCAGTGGAGATATCAGTGGTATCAGCTAAACAATAACCTGAAACAGAGGCTTCAGCTATAAACTGAGACTATTTACACTAGAGTAAAACCAGCTTCCTTTATTACATTTTCTCCAAGCAACTGATTTAGCCTTTCTATAAAAACACTCCGTGTGTGTGCCCTTTGGCATAATTTTCTGTTTTCTTGCATACTGTTGTTTTCACTTGGGAAAATCATCACAGAAAACTTTGTATTGTTCAACTAAACAGGAGGGGAAAAAAAGAGTCATGAAGACCATGCTCTTGGATTTTTCTCCTTTTGTAGCACTAGAAGCCAATCAATCAATAAATGACTCTTAAATTAATACAAGTTTTGCAACCTGTTTTGTGCACTCAAGCTTTTTGAACTTCCAGATACACAGATAGAAACAATATACCAAGTTTCTCTAGCTCCCTCAAGGGTTTAAATTCAACGTGTCATCACAGTTTTGTTTCTGATCTCATTTATGCTAATGGGCTCAGAGGATAAAAAGTTTTGAGAGACTTCTTTTAAAAAAAAAAAAAAAAAAAAAAAAAAAAGTTACTGCAAATCTGCAAAGCAGTGTTACCTGGGGATAATGATAGTACTGTGACAGCTCTGTTACAGCTCCCATTGCTGGGCCCCCTTCATTCTGCTGCATTTAGTTCCCATGTGATGGACCTGTATTTTTAAGCCTCTCTTGGTCTGGGCAGAATCCAGCAATGTCTTCAACTTGGCCTCTTTGATCCACTTGTGAGGCACAAACTATTACTTTTTTATGGATGTGTGGTACAACAAACCAGCTATTCCATGTGCCCAGGACAGAATTAATCCCCCAAGAGATCCTCAGATCTTTAAGCACTCCCTTTTCAAGGCCTCCTATTTTGTGGATAGACCAATTTACAGTTTCTCTCCCCAAGCACACAGTAGATGAAATATAAAACAAAAGGGATTCAAAACCTTCTCCCCACCCATTTAGACAAGACAAAATAATAAACCACCAATATGTCCTTCCCAGCCTCAGTTTCCTAATTACTCTGGAGCAAGTTATCCAGGAACCTCTTCTTTGCCCTAGATACTCCCCCTGGTCTTTCTGCACAGATATGCTTTCTGTTTCTGGCCTTCCCTGCTGCACACCACCAACATATCTGATGAGAAAATCATCCCTTTATTAAGTTATAATCCCTTCTGTCATGTGATCCCTGGCCAGCCTTGTCAAGTGTTCAAAGTGTCCCACAAGGTGATCCATTATAAGGCTACTGGTACACTAGCTTTCCTGGTTTGATTCCTTCTTTGGTACCTACTACTATTATCACTTGATAATAGGGAAAGAAGCACTTGGGGGCAAGCCAGGTGGAATTTCACCACAAGAGGAAGCTAAAAAAGACAGCATAGAAGGCAGACTAGCCATACTACCCACAATGGAATATGTAGTTTGTTAAACATATATGCAGAGCAGTCATAATTCTAAACTAGATACATCCCCCAGATGACCATAAAGCAGGGACAGGCAAAATACGGTCTGTAGGATGCATTCAGCCTACCAGGCACTTTCATCTTGCCTGCAGGCACCCATCAACTACTTGTACCTCAATCAGCCCACATGCCTCACTCCCACCCTTGTGCATGGAAGGGCCCAGCCCAGCCCAGCCCAGCCAGCACACAGCTTCTGGGCAGAGCTGCTTTTGCCACTGCAGCAGCAGCTGGGGGACCTGCTTTGCTTCCCTAGTGTCCCGCTAGCTCTGGGCACCAGGTAAGGAAGCAGTGAGGTTTGGGGGGTGGGGCAGGGGGAGTTGCAGCTCAGCAGGAGTGCAGAGCATAGGCTTGGGGCTGACAGCAACATGGAGCCTGTGGCCGGAGGGAGGGCAGGTGTGGATGTGAGGGAGGGTCAGGGTGTATGTGGATCCTCCACACACTCCCCCCATGGTGCACAGCCCCCACTGCCAGGGCAGCAGCAGTAAGAAGCAGTAGGTGTTCGGGGCACTTGTGGCCCATGCCTGGCAGCGCACAGCTCCAGCCAGTGCTGCAACTGGGGGAAAGAAGTACTTGGGGGCAAGCCAGGCCAGCCCACCTGTATTGTTCTGGGCTCCTCCTAATACACATGCAGCAGAGTGCGTGGGGGTCCCCATGCCCCCCCACCCTCTCTCATACCCCTTAAATGCCTCACACCCACACCCTGTCCCTGCAACCCCCTTCACAACCCTCCCCACACCCCACCATACACACACACACAACCACAGTATACAAAAGTAAGACTTTATTTCTGAGTTATTATGTAATCAACTGTATATGTAGTAAGCAAACACAGATCATGACAAAAAAAATTTTTGTAATAAAATTAAAATATTTTTCAGTAGATATTTGACTTAGTATACATTTTGGGGTTTTTCTGGTTCCAAGATGGCAACCCTCCCCTCCCAAGAGGAGTACAGGCATCCCGCATCTTATGCACATTTAACTTGTGTGAATTCAACTATACGCAGGTGGTGTAGCGGGGCGGGGCTGCCGCTTACCTGGAGGCCTGGCCACCACCACGCTGCCAGCGGTGACTGCCTCTGCCTCCAAAACCTCCTGCCACTGCCATGGAGCCATGCCTGGATCTATGTGGCCGGCCGCCGGGCGTGGTGGTGGCCAGGTGCCACGCAGCCATCCCCACCACCACTCCAAGCTGCACCGCTACCACCGGCCGCACAGCTCTAAGCGTGGTTCTGCGGTGGTGGCGGGAGGTATTGGAGGCAGAGGCAGTCACCGTTGGCATGGTAATATGCGATTTCACTATACATGATTTTACGCGCTGCCTTTAAAACGTAACCCCCGCATAAGATGTGGGATGCCTGTACTTCCAGGGGGCAAGGAGAGGGATTTCTGGTAGCAAAGATCAAAAGTTAGGGGTGGGTCTTCTGATCTCAAGATAGTGACCAGGGGTGGGGCACCTGTAAAGGGGTGGGACTACCCTTGAAGCCCTTGACAGCTTGCCCAAACTCATTAAGCATTTGTCCAGTGAACAGAATTGCCTGCCCCTACCAGAAAGGGTTTAGCAGATGATTTCAACCAGCAGAGAATTAAGCAGTTGAAGAATAATGAGTCAGATTGAGAAATTCAGTGAAATGGCTGTGTCCTGTACAGTTGTTGCCTCAGAAGCAAATAACTCATACTGAAATGAAGCAGAAAGGCAAAGCTACCTTAAAAAAGGTTGAAGATCATTGTTTTGTTGCTTGTTCTGCCATGTCTTGTCCTTCTGCTTTCCTTATCACCTGAGTTAACTTACTAGCAAACTCACTCACCAGCTTTCCAATGTGCAACCTGCACTATCATTTCAGTCATCTCTAATTTCAGCTGATGCTCACACATACTTAATTTTCAATGATAGTAGACTAAACATACCTTAAGTGAGGCCTGGAGATTTCTAATGCTGCATACAACATGGAAACAAAAATACTGAGGACCTTTACATGTCTAAACATGGTGACTTTAAGCTTTGTTTCATGCAATCAACCTATTTTTTACCTCAATTCCTGGTTTATAACATCATACTATTTAAAATATAGTAGCATTTCAGGACATAAAGACTGATCAGAATTCTAACTGGTCCTTTTTCTTTTTTTTATTTTAGGTACACATATCATTAAGTCAGCAAAAAAATTATTTGCATTGCATTTTTAACGGGATACTCAAATTGTTAACAGTGAAGCATTTTTAATTACCAGCATGAAACCTTGCTGCTATCACTGCATTTTAAAAAGTGACATTTAATTTTATTTAATTCTTTCATATATTCTGTATGAAAAAGGTAGCTGAAAGTGAGCAATTATGGGCTAAGAAAGGGTGATGAGACAGTAGTAGTATAATGTGTAATCAAAGAAAGTGATTTTAATAGCAGGGGATTGAGTGTCTGTATGTGTAAGACAAATATTCTACTGTTCAAACAATCAACTGGTTTAGTTTTCTGCATGTGTTCTACCAGAGTATTTTATTAATAAACCCTCAAAAGCTACACAGTCTTTGCAGGATTTATCTCAACCTTTCTTTTTTTTTTTTTGGTGGTTTTTATTTTTTTTTTCACAGCTGGAAGGCCACCTAGTCTGAGTTCCTCATGGTTGATTTCTTTTTCCACTAATGTTCAGTAGCTATTGTTTTATTGCAATGTATTTATGAGAAATGGCCAATTTTTTTTAAGGTGCCAAGAGCTTCAAGCTTTGTTTGTTTATTGCTCCTCTGTGCACTACTACATGTCTCTTGGATTCAGCTGCCAATGTAAGGGATTAAGGGGCTAAGTGAGGCTGACTGGTGCAGGAATCTTTCAAATATGTTTCTCCAGCTCAACTTTTTCACGGGCTTTTATTTAACAAAAAAAGAAAAAAAAATCCTGTGATGCAGCAGTGGTGACAAAACAATTATATATCTCAGCTACAATTCAAGCTCTGTTCACACTTCTGCAAAAAAAAAATGTAAAAAGCTGCAGCCTTTACAAAAAAAGACCCAGTTGCTAACATTATTTCCCCTCCCCCCCCCCCCCCCGCCCAGTTAGACCTTGCTAACTAGGATCAGTACAAATATGGGATGATCTACAACCTGCCCACCAGGCAATAAGCATTCACCAAAACTGAAAATAGCTTTCTTACAGTCATCTCTGTGAAATCATTTGGATTACTTGTGTCAATGCTCATTGGATATTGCCTTGTTTGCTTTGGAGTACTCCAAGACTCTGGTTGGCTCCTATCTTCAGAATGGCTGTCCTACCTCTGATCTTTAATCATGTATCACTAATTGTGAATATCATTGCTAACACCTCATAAACAGATTTATATTTATTTCTCCAAGGGAGGGGTGCATTTGACACACATGAAAATTAGGATCTAACAACACTGGCAACTGGTTGAAGCATTAGTATCCCAGTATGGCTTTGCCAGTACCATTCATTTTTGACCAGTCACAGTCCTGCTATTCCACTTTTGGGCTTCTTCTGCACAGGCTTCTTATGCTGTCATAAATATTATAATAGTCTCATTTTGCAAACAAATGGAAGTAGTTTTCTCTCGAGATCAAGGCCACATTCTAACTGATGTTGTCTGAAGGAAATGCAACTGTGTTCACTTTAATGTGTTACAAAGTTTCCCATTCTTATCTTCAGTACATTTCAAAGTGATATACAAAGGAGGTACATGTAATGATCTCTGTTTTACAGAGGAGAATACTGAAGTATACCAATGACTTGACCAACACCAGCCAGCAGGCCAGAACCTGAGATTGGACTAAAACCCATGGAGAGAGGGTTGATTCCAATCAATACTTATAGGAAGAAAATGTTTTGCAGTATTTACTTTGATTTTCTTCTATCAGCTATTAGTAATATTGCCCTACTCCTGTTTTTAAATGTTATCCACTTCCTAAATCTGGCATATCTGACATTCTTGGCTATAAGCCTCAGCTAAAAGTTTGTAGAACAAACTTTCTAGCCTTATTTTAAGTATTTGGAATAGGACAAAATGCTAAGTGAAGTCTCCCTTAAGCCATTTAAACTTTGGTCCTTTGCCCAAACTTTAAATTTAAATTCTTTATTCTAGATAACTCTGAGATATTCTAAATAAATCAAGGAAAACTAGCCTATTTATCAAACTTTGTTAAAAAATATTTTAGTCCAGGTGCAGAGGTCTAATGGAAAATCTGATCTTTCAACTAATGCAACTTTGAATGCATTAGTTCAGCTCAATAAAGCTGTTTTCCCTTAGCACATTGTGTGCATACCTAAAATGTTAATTACATATTGAGAGATGATCATACAGAATGGATTCTTCAGGTGCCAAAAAACATAAATTTTAGGCCTCAGTTCTTTGTGCACAGCATTGTTTTTACAATTATTTATTTATCTGGAGGGTTTTCTTAGCCAAATTCCCATGGCCCAAATTCTAGCCTTAATTTAATGCAGGTATTTCCCTTCAACTTCAGTGAGAATTGGCTTCATATTAACCTGTTTGTGTTTTGTATGTTTTGGGGTTTTTTTTAAGAAAAAAATTCTTTTCACACTGTGAAAAGAAAGAGAACTTTATCATAAACCTTCAATGAAAGCACCAGGCCCAAAGTTTTGATCTTCAGGCACAAAAGAGAACAGAAAAATGGTTATATACCCTTTAACTTTAATGACAAGAAAACCAGTTTACAATTATCAGAATATTTTTGAAATATTCACAGTCCCTTATTAATTCTGAATGAAAGATTAACAGCTCCTACAATTTTAGTTAAATATTCCTTTTAAAAGGTGGCATGCCAATGTAAACATAGTTAATACAATAATTATATTCACAAAATATTTATTGAATTTGTTTCCCCGTGGAGAAAGAAAAACACCCTAAATCTCTGTGCTTTGCACAGTGGTATTAATTTGAAATTGCCAGTGAACTCTTTAACATATTCTCAGTATGATACATTAAGTTGGCTTGTGTGGGTGTCAAATAATTATAGACAATTTAGTGACTGCATTCCTTTAGGGTTTTAAGGCCTACTACATTTGCTTGAATACCTCTTTTCCAGGTCATTAAGACACAGTTGTCAAAAGAATAGTTGGAACAAGCTTTTAATCTTTTTAGTGCTGAACAAGAATATGGAGGAGTTACTCTACCTTCATATTCAGGGTCATTTGCTATAAACCTGTTTCCTCTCACCTCTTCCCAGAAGCAGCTTGGTAAAGGATCCACTCATAGAGAAAGAAAAACAGGACTGCTATTTCACCATTTATCACAGGTCACTGAGTAATGTATTATATCACACAAGTGTGAATCCACTCACTAATGCATATATTAGTCCTGCTCTCTTCCCTCACATAGTCAGGGTAAGCTGCTCAGGGCCTACATCTGTTCATAATCTTTAAGTAGCTAGTCTAACTAGAAATACTAAACTAAGCTATGCTGTGCTGTTTCCAGCAATACTGTCCAAAGGGCAAGTATTCTTGATGTTTGCAAAGCAGAGAGAGAGAGGCTTTCCAAAGGGGAGTTCAACTAGTCCTCTTGGGGAATGAGCCCCAAGGATGCTATTAAAAGTGTAGTACCTCTATCCATTCCTACCAAATGTTCCCTAGACTGGGGTCTTGACCAGTATGTGTGGGACATTCAGGAGTGAGATGAGAAATATAAGTTTCTCTGTGTACTGGTTAATGTCAGCCAGCTGAACAAATGTGCAATGCTCCATGCTGTGTAAGTAAACAAAGCTGCTGCATTGATACTTGTTGATGTTAAGAAAGACTGACTTCAAATAATCCATCTGGACACTGGCCTCCTTTACTGTTCCCCAGGAATAAACAGAAACAACTGTATATTTTATTTTCTCACATACCACATGCCCCTAAATAAGATATGTACCTTGTTTTGGGAAAGGCAGAATGAAGGGTGGGGGGAGATGTTTGCTAAGTAATGGCTGCATGGGGCAGGGAAAGAACCTAATCTTCAACCTCACTCACACTCCCTTTCTTGTTTAACCAAAACCTGAAACCCTAGTTACTGCTGAAGACTGCTATCTAAACTTTGATCATGGGTCACACATGGATCTATAATTTGAAAAACATTCTTCAAGGCTGAGAAATAGCAGGAGAGAGACCAGGAGTAGCTAAATGAGCAAAACTGAAGAAAGCTTAGCTTGATTAATGAAACATCAATATCACTAAAAAGGAAAGACCATTAGTAACACCTGTGGAATGAAAAATAATGCATTATTAAGTCAATTGACTTCCTCATCCTGGGCAGTGGTAGCAATTGTGGCAGGACTGGCAGCATCAAGGCAGGTGAGCCATATCCACTGGGACCTAGGGGCCTAATCCCGCATTCTGTGGCAGGCAACTTCCCCCTAGCCATATGCCCAACTTCTGGTACCCCACTGGTCACCTGGTGGTCTGGATGAAGCATGTTACCTACCCCTGAAAAGAGAAAAGCTAGTGATTGATAAAAGAACAGGATAATCCTATGCAAAATGTAAGGGAAAATAAGCAATACACAAATGCTCAACTTAGTGCACAGAACTCAGGGTACTGTTACAGGTTACCTTTAAACCATTCTAAATCAGTGGAACATTCGGCAGTGTTAAGGATAGAACAGTTTCACAGTTTCACAGCAGGTTAAGGCTTAATGCCACCTCTGACCTGCACAACTGTGACTTGCCATTAGAGGGCCTGGCAAGTGTGGCCCTGGCTAGGAGTCAGGGCTCTATATCCCTCCTTTGGGAGTGGAGCCCTGGGGATTAAGCATAGCAAGTGTAGCAGAACCCCATTTTTTTTCCTATTTTTTTTTTTGTATTTATTTTAAAATGCACTCCCTCCCCTTCCCCATCCATTTCTCACCTTTTCTGTCCCTCTCTATTCCCTATAGATAAGTGAGCTCAGAATTAGCATAAGCTTTAAACATTTTTATTTTGGTAGCAAGTTTTTGGTTTTGGATATCCACTATTTTATATTGTATTATTATTAGGTTTGTATTGATTTTTACTGTTGTATATTGTATTATTATCATTTTCGTATTGATGTTTATTGTTTCAAATGGATATTGTATGGTTTAGGCCTGTGTTTGTAAGTGAACCAAAGTCATATGAAGTTTCCATTTTATATGTCAAGCCTCCATCTTCTGTCCTCTGCCTGGGCATCCCATGTTGCAACAATATGATTCATTGTATCCCTCCCATGTAAATTGGTTCCTGGATGAATGAGGATGATTGGGAATGATTGAAATACAATGGTAGCAGGCCTCTACTGAATGGCCTGTAATGACTGGGCAATCACCTCGCATTGATTCATCCAGGAACCACAGACTTCACCCAGGAACAGAGACAAGACCAGCATTTGAAAGACAAAAGACCCTGCAAACCAACAACTCTCACCATTACAGACACCCGAAACTGCACATCCCTGCATGGAGCACACATGCTCAATATGCCAGGGGCTGACCCTTGCCTGGGCATGCCTCCTGTCACTAGGATCACACAAGGTCTGCCCCTATAAAAAGAGGCAGTGAAGACAGACCCATTGGGAAGCCCTCTCCATCTGGACCAGTACCATGCCAAACCACCTATCCACCCAGAGTCCCTGCTGGTGATGCCCCTATGGACAAGGACGCCTTTTCAGCCCGGATAGGTAAATATTACCTGCACACCTCCTCCTACAATTTGGACTCTCTGTCTCTCTCTCTCTCTTCCTGGACTTCAGTGTACTTCAGCCCCTGCACCAAGCCTCTCTAACCCCTGCTGCCATTGTGTGGGTGTGTGTGTGTGGGTGCAAGGGAACCAATTTGATATTGTGTCATCATCTCCCCTGTTCAATAAAACCACTGTCATTTGCAACCCCGAATTGGGTCATGTTTTACTGAATCCCAGTCCCTTCCTTATCTTAAGTTCCAGTCTCATTCTCTTTCTCTCTCTCTCTCTCTGTCTCTCAGCTCTAGCCCCCACCCTTCCCCACTAGTTTCCCGATCTCCTCTCAATTCCTACTGCCTTTTCCCTGTGACTTTCTGCTGCTTTTCTCTGCTTTCCTGCTGCCCTGCCGCCTGTTGCTTTTTCTATGATTTTCTGCTGTCCGTCTCTCTGTTTTCAGGCTTCCCCCACACCTCTGTAATCCTTCCCGCCCAGCCTCTGAGCTTCCCACCTCCTTGTGACTGTCCTGCAATTTTCTGGAGCAGCTGGAGCCTTATTCAAGTTCCCAGCACCTACTGCCGCTCCATGCAACTTCTCTAGCTGCCCTGGTGGCATCCTCTGGCTCCCCACACCCAGAGCCCCTCTTTAACACCCACACTTTCCCTTAGTCCCATTTTTCCTCCCCCCATCTACCTTTTCAGCTCCCCCATAGCTCTGGCTCCAGTCCCAGACTCTGTGCCGGCATGCTTCCCTGTTCTGCAGGCTTTAGGTGTTGTCTTTTAATCAATTAAGATCAGTTAACCTAAGGTTACCTCCAAGCCTCAGTTCTTCAGCCCAGGCCCCTGTAGTCTACTGGCTTTAATCCCAGTCCTGGTAACTTTCGCTCCCTAGACTTCTACTTTCTTACCTTAACCTTTCCCCAGTTATCCCAAGTACACCAAGCACATACATACAAGCATACACATCACAACACCCAACTTAGGAACTCACCTGTGTGTATGTGTAGGCGGGTGGTATGTGTGTGAACTAGTGAATATATATATCTATATATATACAGCTATATAGATATCATTGTGTGTGTGTGTGTGGTATATGAATTAGTAATCCATGTATGTGTATTGGATGTGCAGTTGTTGGTAACTGGTAACTGATTCTGTCTAAAATTTAGTGTGTGTAGCGTGTATGGGCTTAAACTGGTGATAGGTGTGTATGGGCCTAGACTGGTTATTTTGAACATATGGGTATCTGAGTTGCTAGTGTGTGTGTGTGTGTGTGTGTGTGTGTATGGCATTGTGTACATGATATATGAATTAGTGATCTGTGTCTAACTTTTGGGGTGCATAATGTATGTGCTTGAATTGGTGATAAGTATGCATGTGCCTAGGCTCGTTTGGATGTGTATGTGCCTGAGCTGGTAGAGTGTGTTTGTGTGTGTGTGTATGTACCTGATTGATTTGTGTGTGTTTTGTATATGTGCAATTGTACACCATGCCCTCCTGTCTAACAGCGCAATATTGAGATCCTGAGCATTGGCCTGACCTCTCAGGGCAACACAAGAACATGGAACCCAGGGAAGAATTCCTCCTTAGTCTCCATGCTCTCACCACCCAGTGGCTTCACTCCCTGTGTGGAGCCACTGGGTGTTAACCACAACAACAGCAAGGACCCCAGGGTAGCATGTCTCCCTGGACTACATGCTCTCACTGCACTCAACACTAGGTGGCCCTTTTCTCATTTCTCCCCAGGAACATGGGAAGCTGGGGAGGGATTGCCTCCACCCTTCCAAATTGTTCTGTCTAGAAGCCACCAGATATGGGGCAAAGACTTAGCCTTCTGAGGGGAGGGCTACCTGCCTGGACCCAGGATTTAGGGGCCCAGATCAGGTCTCCTAATATTCTTGGACCCAACAATGTGATGTCATGTGGATGGGGTCATATCCACTAAGAAGCAGGTGGGGTTTTTGGCTGGGGGTCAGTACCACCTTCTTGGCAGTAGAGCTTGGGAAAGTAAAAATCTTGTCAGGAGCGGAGAGGCTTGGAGCCATGCATCCAATGACTACAAATAAGTTCCTTTATCTCCATGAAGCAGATGAACTGTACCCCAGCTTCAGCAAGGTAGAACAGCTCAAAGATAACCCTTGCCCAAAGTGTTATCACTTTAAGATACTTAGGGGGTACTTACAGTTTAACACTCTTTAATGCATGAATGTTCCAATTTTAAGTGCCTTTCAAATGTTTTAAAGGTAACCTGCCACATCACTTTAATTTGTTCTTTTGCATGGTCTTCCATGTATGAAACTCCTTTCCTGAACCAGTCTACCAAACTCTCTCCCTTCATTCTTCAGTTAACTTCCTTTTCATAAATCTACTCTTCCCCTCCCAGAATTTCATAAATTGTAGCACTGTGCACTGATTAGGTTATAAACATGACATAATTCTCCAGATGCATGCCTTACTCTGTGTAACCATAATTAATTTTATTACTGCTTAATATTTATAGTAAGGAGAGTGGTAATTTATTACTTCAGTAAGATTGGGCCCTACTAAACATATAACAGATGCTACTGACATCCTTGTTTTCCTTGACCACTTTTCCTAGTATGGTGTTCTTGCTGTCAGCTTAACCTAGATTATAACCTGTAAAACCCACGTTGTCTTCATAAGCTTTGATATAAAAATAAGAATAACTACTTTCATGACTGTATCATACAATCAGTTAGATGATCTATTAGGAAAAGCATGGGTAACCATTTCCACACACTCCAAAATGAAAGAAGAGGTGTTTGGAATAGGTTTTTTTTTTCCCCCCCTTCATGTATGTATTGATACAAAGCACGATTCGTAAATGATTGTTATGTGATAAATGCCCTGGAAGTCATATTGATACACTAGTGAATTTAAGCCTGCTGTATGTGTACAGTAATGTGGAAGGAAAGAATTCTAAATGAATTACTCCATTTTACTACCCAGCAGGGTAATAACCATGGCAACATCTCACAGAGGAGAAAAAAGGTTGAGGAACTGTAGCTCTGGGTATTTGTACACACACCATTCTAAGGGAGAGCATCTTTATTTCATTAAATGTTTATTTAATTTCAGAAGAAAAAATGAGTGAAGTGGAATATGCTTACTGTAGAACAGTAAATTAAAGTTGAAATGTTTAATTTTACAAATCATATATTGTAAGGGACAAATAAATCTTGTTATGAAACTAAAATAATGAAAAAAAATAAGTCACAAATTGAGAAATCTTATAATGTAGTTTAAATCAAATATATCAAAGTATAAGTAACTGGATAACATTAGATCTAGTCAGTTTATCACTACAAACACAGAACTTTCCTTACACTACAGTACACTACTGATATACATGCTACGAGAAACAGTACACTATTCATCTATTCATCTAAGTGTTGTGTCTAATCACCTTACTATCAGCAAATCACCAATGAATTTATCCCAACTTGGATGTTTCTCTTTCCAGAGTAGGCAAGTATTATTAAGACTCTTGTTAATTCACACAATCTGTGACAGAGCTGACCATTCATCTCAGATTTTCAGCAAAAAGTGATTGGGCTGATCTAGATAGGTAAGTTTATGCATAATACGAATGTACTAGCTACTCCTCCATGACAGCATTCTTTGGCTTATTTCAGTTCATGAGCCCAAATGGCACAACCAGCTTCATTAAATGCCATTTTCGGCATTCATGCTTAATTTACAATTCCTTTTTTCCCCTCTGGTGAAACAGGATCACCTTGAACCTGATGAAAACAGAATAGACAGGATCCTCCCATGTTTTAGCCCCAAAACCCTGATGTAGTCCAAAAACTTTCTGATTTAGTTAGTCTACAAGGTGAAAATCGACTCTGCCTTCTATCTGACTGCAGACTAACTTGACTAACTACATTTCTCTTGAGATTAAAATCTTATATTTAACAAGGCTGCTGTGCTTGATCTTGGGTTTTTTTTAGGGTTGGTCAGATTTCAGTTTCTCCATCCACACTCAGATAATATATTTCTTTGCATTTGTTTCTTCCTTTAATGTAAAGGTGGCAGAATTACTGCAAGCTCCAATCCTTATAAATGCCCAGACAGGGTAAGTGGAATCCGCACACTGAATGATAATACCAAACGGTAGTTCATTGATTTGAAAGTGGATATCTGATGCCAAATGAAAGAAGTGTGACCCCAGAGCTGTGGACCAATAAAAGCCTTGCAGCATACCAGGTGTTCAGGGGTTGGGTACATGCCAGTAGTGCCTAAGCCACAGAGGCCACAGGGTTGCCTCTACTCAGGTCAAGGCCTGATCTTTTAGCCCCTGCCACCCCGAGCTAGTAGAGGTTAGCCACCCACTCCAGGTCCTGCTGGGGGGTGGGAAGTGCCATGCTGGGGTCCTACTGGTAAGATGCCAGTGGGTTGCCCCTGTGGGTTGCCTGCAAGGATATGCCAGTGCCAGGACCCAGCTCCCGTGGGGCTGTGCCCAAGTGCAGTGGATTCTTCCAGTTTCAGTACAAGGTCTGTGGGGTGCTTTGTGACAAGACGTGTGGGGGGTGGGGGAGTCAGGGAAGGCCCAGGGATGTAGGTGCCCCAAGTAAGACTGGCTAATAGCGGGCCAGAGGGAACAAGAGCAAAGGGGATTTTGGAAATAGGGGCTTTGCCACCTCAAGTCAGTCACAGCCCATGGGGCGAGGCCACCCCAGTGCTTGGGCAGAGGAGACAAGCTCTGGCCTAGGCTAGAGAAGGGGTGAGCAGGGTTCTGCAGTGCTCCATGGGATTTTGGCATAATGTGACCTAATGTGAATCATGATGGGGTCTGGTATAGATGTTCATTATGGCAATCTAACCTACAGCTGAATTCTGATACCACATCCACCCAGGATTACCTTAGAGCAGAATCTGCCATTTTTATAGCACTGTATGTGCCATTACCATATGTTTAACTATGGCCATATAGTGCTTTTCGTGTGCTTGCCACACAATAAGTGTAACGTCTGCACCTGGCCGAAGAGCATCTACTTTGGGAGTGACTTGTGTACCATAAATTCACACCCTGGTTTTCTTGAATTAGCTTTCCCTTGTCAACAAACTGATGCCTACTCTTGGGCAAATATAAGTCTTCTTGATCATTAACACCTGTGCAGTTTTCAAGGCACTGAAATCTGTACTGAAATCTACATATAAAGCACTATCCAATTCAGCAGTAGCAGTAGCAGTATCAAAACCATGACAAAAAAAGTGAATGTTTGTTATTAACTTATTATTTCCAACACAGCTGGTCTCTTAATATTTTATGCTTATAAAGCTACCCTAGACAGTGCATTTCCATTACAGCTGATCTTCCTGGTTTTGCTCAGTGATCATTTTCAGATGCTCATATCTTGTTCACTATGAAAGGTACAGTAGGCATCTAAAATATGCATAAAATCCATTTTTGCCACATGTTTTTGATGCACACAGCACTTCAACACAAAACAGAAAATTCATTGATCTTAAAATTATACAGTACATGGTGTGCAGAAACACATTACATGCTAGATATCATTGTAGAATTAAAAACAGGATATTTCTTTGAATTTTTGAGATAGCATAGGATGAAAAAATAATCTTATCCTCCCCACCCCCACCCAACACACACAAGCTATCATGCAATCTATGAACCACACAGTAGGAATGACTTATAGTACTAGAGTGAAGGCTGCTAATTGGGTTTGTTCATCATATAAAAACCAATAAGCAGCTTGATTCTTAACATCTTTTTCATACACAAAAAGTGACTGATACACAAAAGCAATGATTTTAAAGTCAGATTTGTTGCCCTTAGCTGTCCTAAGGTTGCACAATTGTCAAATGATGACAGAAACAGACTCATTATTTGGAACCTGCCTTCAGCCATTTCAGTTCTGATGGCACCAGATCATTTACCCAACTAATTAAAAGCAGAAAAAGAACTGACCAAAAATGCAAAAAAAGAGTAAATTATCCCAGTCCTGTAATAGTAATAATAAAACACAGCTACTTGTATTTACTGACTCCAATATGATTTTTTTACTATATGAAACTGTTATTACAATTTCAATATTCTCCTTTCTTCCTTTAAGCCAGCTTTTTCAACTGGAAGCCAACAAGCTAGTCTTTATGTATTACCTCTGCCACACACAAAAGAAGGGAAACAGACCCAGACTACAGAATGTTAAGAACCTCTTTAAAAAGAACAAAAATATTCCTTCAGAACAGCTTTTAACACTTGTACAATGTTTCTTTTTCAATTTTTTTTCTCCATTCCATGTCATAAACATATAGTCCACTCCTTAAGAAGTCCTCAAAGTACACCTGGATCATCTTGATCTGCATTATCCCAGAGATCTGCAAATGCTTCATTGATTCATAGGTTGAAATGTGGCCTCAGATGTGTCTCAGGTTTGATCCATTAGTTGCCTTGAATTTAACTGTATTACCACTGGTATATTCTGCTGTCAGAAGTACTTGTCGTACCTACCAGCTGCACTATGTTAAATGGTTGTCCTCTTTCAGTGACAAATTAAAATGGCTGCACCACAGGCAATTGCACTTAAGACTTTTAATGGGAGATGGGGAATCATACGGGATAAAAGTAGAAGCCAAGCATGAATCTTCATACAAGAGTGAGATAAAATGCAGTATTTTCTGATGCGGAGAAAAAAAATTATGACACCATAGAAAATCTATTTTGACAGTCGTAGGTGTTAGACTAATTTCAGATGTGTACCTGTTAAAAAAATCTGCTAATGTTTTTACAGAAATTAGACAAAACTTAAGTACTTTTCCTTAGAGAGTCAAACCATAATTGCTTTATTTATGTAAACATTAAGTTTAACTCAGTTTAGGTGAAGAGGGCATGAGCCATGTCATATTTCTATGCAATAATACCCTGTGAGATAAGATTTAAAATTATGTCACAAATAGGATAAACATTTCCAAGCTTCTGAGTAACTTAGACTCACAGGCTGCATCCAGACGTGTGTGGACATTTGGGCCCTAGAGACAACTAGCAGTGGCATACCTTGCATCACCACTAGTTGTCCCCAGGGAATGCCAGTGTTTTGGTGCATGGCAAGTTACCCTGGGTGGGGTAAGGGAGGCTGGGACCAGCACTGGGCTGACCCCAGCAGCCTCACCTGGGATGCTAGGGGCCTCCCAGGGCTGCAGCAGCGGTGATCCTGCCGCATGGAGCCTGGCCAGCAGTAGAGTGTGGATCCAGCTGGCCAGGCTCCAGCTTTGGTTGGTGCCTGGTACCTGGTGCCACTGCATGCACTGCTCTGCTTTTTTTTTTTCCATGTTTTTTTTTCCATATCCAGAGGTCAAAAAAACCATTCACGCTGCTCCCTTACAGTGTGGAGAACAATGGAGTGAAGACATGTGTTGCACCACATACCACATGGCTGTGCTCATCTGGACATGGCCATACGTCCCATGGATCAAGCACCCAAGCTTAAATGCCCATTGAATTTGCTAGACAGGTAGAATTAGATTTTCACAAGTACTTAAATGACTTAGGAGCTAATTAAGTCATGATAGGGGGGGTTTGGGGGGAGGGTTGTTTTTGTTTTGTTTCAGTCAAAGGAACTGTCACGGTGGGGTCCTCACGGAGGGCTGTGATCTCCTTGAGGCCCTCTCACCGCGCTACTCCGGCCCGAGGGCACCCTCCATTCTCGCCCGCCACGTCTTGATGTAATATATGTAATAGGGAGGCTGCCTTGTGTTACCTCGGGCCTGTCAGCTCCTGGACCCCTCGTGGGTCTCCCCGTATAATGGGCGCTACCCAAGAGCCCTAGCCTTATGGGCTATGCGTGGCTCCTACCTCCCCTGATACCACGCCCCAAGCCTCGCAGATGTAATGGACGTTGTCCGGTCTGTCTCTCTAATGTAGCCCACCCTGGGCTCCCTCTCTCATGCCCAGCCTCTTGCTGGGACTCTCATCTAGCCCACTCTGGGCCTCCCCTGCCGGTGTGGTTCCGCTTCGGGACTCTCTAGCGGGCCTCCGGTTCTATGGGCCAACCGCACGGATACCCTCCCTGACTCTGGCTCCCAGCGCTGCTACTCCCTGTCTTCTCAGGGGCAACCGCAGCGCCCTGCCTTGGTCTGAGGGGGATTGCCGCACTAGCCTGCGGCCGGGCTCGCTATGCCCGTGCGCCCACACTGGGCTACTCAATAAAACACAACGGCGTTCCCCCTCTCTGGGGCTCGCCGCGCCCACACTGGGCTACTCAATAACGTACAAGGGCGTTCCCCCTCTCTGGGGGGCTCACCGCGCCCACACTGGGCTACTCAATAATGTACAAGGGCGTTCCCCCTCTCTGGGGGGCTCGCCGCGCCCACACTGGGCTACTCAATAACATACAATGACGTTCCCCCTCTCTGGGGCTCGCCGCGCCCACACTGGGCTCCTCAGTAATACCGCCCCTTTCCTGGGGCCGGGGGGCTATGTTCCCCCACACGCAATCCGGGGTCTCGGTCCCCGTCCGCAACCTACGGGTTGCACCCGCGACCCACTGGCCGCGCTCCTCGCCGCCAGCTGCTCGGGCAGTGGCGTGCGAGCTGCGCCTTTGGGGTCTATGTTCCCCCACATGCAATCTGGGGTCTAGGTCCCCGTCTGCAACCTACGGGTTGCGCCCGCGACCCACTGGCCGCGCTCCTCGCCGCCAGTTGCTCATACACTGGCGTGCGAGCTGCACCTTCCCTGGCGCTATGAACAATAATGCACCCTCCTGGCGCTAGGGCACCCCACATTCTCTGGGGTCCCTGTGATTGAGGCCTCCTCCAACCCCTACAGCCTCACCCAAGCCTCCGGGTGTAATAACACAAACACAAAGCAAAACCACAAGCCCCTAGGCTGTAACACAAATGCAAGCCGCATGGCCATAACTCATCATCATAGCTCAAGCCTCCAGGGCTATCATGAGCTGTACTTGCAACTTAGGCTCCTTCCCATATCTTGGCTAAGGGAGCTCCTGCCTCTCCGGCTGCTGGCAGAGAACTGCCAGCCTGGCTTTGGCCCTGGGCTTTATAAGGGCCAGGCCCTGCCCCCTACAGGCAGCTGGCTCCCCTTAGTTGCTCCGGCAACCCACAGCTGTGCTCACTTGGTTCTGCCACTGCTCTCTCCCTGGCAATTTCTCCTCTCTTAGGAGCAGGGGTACCGAGGTGCCCTGCGACAGGAACTTAGGTTTGTAAGTAGGGCTGTGCAAAGCTTTGGCTGCTGATTCAGTTTAGAGAAGATTTGGCCTGATTTGGCAGCTGAATCTCTGAATCCAAATCAAATTGGGAGATCAATAAAAAGGAACTGATTCAAAGCCTCTGAGTTGATTCAGATAAGATGTGGAGAAAGATTTGGAGATTCGGTGATGCAGAAAGTCCCTGCTCGCCGTCGGAGAGATCTGGACCCGGGCTTTGTGCCAGTAAGTAGCAGGTGGGAGGGGGTGTTGGGGGAGGGGACCATGGGGAGACCCTCACCAGGCTCCATCCCCTGCCTGCCCCCACAGCTCTCCCGTGTGTCCCCCTGACCCCTGCCTGTCTTCCAGCCCCATCAATGGCAGCCCCACCTAGCTCCAGTGACCTGGCTCTTAAAAAAAAAGAAAGAAAAAAAAAGCACCATACTCACTGGCTCCTATCAGGTTGGGGGATAATCCATGCTGCCTCCCACTGCCCTGTGCTGTGTGGGGGATCTGCCACGAGCCCACATCCCCCGCTCACTCTCCCAGCCCCGGCAATGCCTGCCCCACTCAGCCCCAGCATTTGGGCTCTTAAAAAAAAAAAAAAGCCCTGAACTCACTGGCTGCTGCATCAGCCATCAGGGCATCTGGGGGCTCATGGCATAGCTTTCCCATTCAGCACAGGGCAGCAGGGATCGCCCCTCTGCCTGGCAGGAGCTGGTGAGTGTGGGGCTTTTTTTTTCTTTTAAGAGCTGGGATGCTGGGGCCAGGCAGGCCAGCCATTGCTGGGGCTGGAAGAATGCATATAGGGTGGGGCCTGTTTGATTTGGAGATTCAGCTAAGTCGGCGGGGGCCGAATTTCCAAATTAGATTTTGCCGAATCAATTTGGGACAGTATTTGAATCACCAAATCAAATCACTGTCCCCTGGATCAGCTGAATCCAAATCTGAAGTGAATGCTAGCCACTTCGCACAGGCCTATTTGTAAGAATTTAAAGTCTACAGTTTTTGCACAAATATTTCCTGATTTTTTGCCTAATTTCCAGATGCGCTGGAACAAAATTGAGGTGTAGCTCTCTGACAATTAATCTTTTTATCATTATTAGAAGCTCAGAAAGAATTGAAACTTATGTTACAACGCTATTAACAATTTAAAAGTCAGAAACTGATACTAAGTCACATTCCATGCAATAGGCAATGGCAGCCCAGGACCTTTCAGGGTATGGGTGAGTACCAGTCAGCCAAGCTATAAATTTGACCAACTCAAAATAACATGCATACAGCTCTCCCAACAGAACTAACAGGGTATGTCAGAATAGTTTGTGGAAGTACAAATTGGTAGATTGCATGATTAGGGAATGTTTAGGGAAATCTACATGTTTTCTCTTCTAGTGATTACTTGGGTCAGGTCTTCCTAGAGATAATGCTATAATAGAAATGAAAATATGTATTGCCTGAAACTAGATTCAAGCAATTTCTTTTTGTCCCCTTCAAAAAAAGGTAATCCCTCATTTCCAAAAAGAGTAGCCAGTTCCTGTCTCACTTAATTTTCTCTTAGGATTTTGGATGGGGACTTTGTACAGTAACAACTGTAAGTGGCATAGTCTTGAATACTTCTTTTATGCATCATATTTCTCTGCACTAGTCCCAGGCTCCTTTTGAGATATTAAGAATAAAGCCACCCCATCTATGCTGAACTGTTATAATGCTCAGTACAACATTGTTTGGTACAACTCAGATGCCTAAGCATTCAATTGCCTGTCCCTGTTCAGAGTCATTGTCACTGGCACATATTAGTAACTGATCTGTGAGTGTGCATGCACCAGTATCATCCCTGAAATGAGCAAGGAAACTTTGTAATAGTCACTCAATCAGCCTTCTTGCCAGGGGTCAAGAAGGCATTTTTTGTACTAATTAAGCATTGTCTGGTCTGTAACTTCCTTTGCTGATCATCACACAATGCACAAAATATTGTGCAGCTGAACAAGAAAGAATTATGCCAATCTGACATATGCACTGAAAGCACAGAGGAATTTTTCAACCCAACACGCCTCTACATAGCAGGTCATGGTTATTTGCTTCACAGAAAACTTGGTTTGCATAAACATCTGCCAAAAATGAACTTTTAAGGCATTTTTCCATGTAATCAGTATTTGCCCACTAAAAATGTTCCCGGTTTAATTTTCCTTTCTTAGTTTATGACAATTAATTCAGTAACATGGACATGATTTTCCTTGTGATGGCTTACTATGATACAACTAGTAAAATGCGTTGGGGTGCACATCAGAACAATTTTACCTTCCTGCCCTTTCAGTACTAGCTTAGTGCCAGGTGGTGTTTTAAGACAAGATTTGAGATTTTGGTTGGGGGCGGGGGGTTGGGGTCATGCTGGGTTGCTTTTCTGTGGGGAATTGTTGGTGGCTTTGCTTGAGAGGCACAGGTTTTTGCAGGGGATTTGAGTTCAATAAACAGTGCTGCCTACTTCCCTTGCAAAACCTCCCTCTTTTTTTCTGGGTGGTTTTTGCATGGGGAGCTGCTGGTTGGGGAGGGAAATCTTTTCATGCAAAGGTCTGCAAGAGTAAGCCTACCTGCCCCCCCTCACAAGTCTAGATTGGCATCAGGAGTCTGTACCACAGGTCCCCCAAATGGGCTAACCCCCTGCCCAAGCCTGGTCCTGAAGCAGTTCTGCCCCCCACTTTTTCTGCACGTTTATTGCACTGGGTGTTGGGTGTGGGGTACACTTAGGGCTGCACAAGGGTACACAAAGGGTCTGGCTGCCCCCACCCCCGACCTCCCTGTGTGTTGGCATCTGGGTATCGTGTACCCAGGCTACCCAAGCTAGAGCCTGAATGGAAACATTACTACAGGAATTTTTATGTAAAACAGAAAGAATCCTGTCTCCTGTCATTTGTATCCTCATGTCAAAAACCAGGACTTTTTTCCAAAGCTGAGAACCAGTGTGGGGGTGGGCTTGGGTTCTTATCATGGTTGATTAAGATTCCCTCAGTACCAGGGACCCCTGTGCCCAGGACAGCTTCCCACAAAGTGGGGTTGGAGGGGGCCACAATCAGTCTAGCTCAACTCTCCCTCCCCCCGCAATCACCACACAGTGGCCAGCATGAGCTAACACCCTCACTCCCTGCACAGCAGGTGCATGGTGTGGATTGAGGTGAAGAAAGAAACAGTCCAGGCTCAATGAGAGGAATTTTCTTATCACTTAGTCTATTTGCATGTTAATCTTTTAACTGCTGCACTGGCAGATCATCATCGCCTGCAGTCATATGCCCCCAGAGTACAACCAGATCCCTTCAATACTTGTTCCCCCCTCCTCCTCCTGTCCTCTACCCTGCAAGCTTTCCCCTCTTCTCTGGTACTTCTGTTCTTTCTAAACCTATATTTGTCCCCAGCAGCATGTTCCTGCCCCTCTTCTTGCCACTGCGCTGCTTAACAGTCATAGTGCTGCCTGCTTCTGGATGTGCAGGGGCCTGCAGGTCAGAAATGAGAAGCACCAGCTGGTCTGAAGGGACAGGGGGCTGCAGGTAGGGAGTGAGGTGCATCAGAAAGACTTTGGGGGAGCGGGCTGGAAGGACAGGGGGCTGTGGGTCAGGAATGAGGGGCAGCAGCTGGGTTGGGGGACTACAGGTTAGCTAGGAATGAGAGACATCTGGCAGGGCTGGTGGGGTGGGGGGGGTTTCAGGTTGGGGTCAGTGACTTGGCTGTAAAACATGATCATGTTTTCTGTGTGATTGTTGTATATTGTGCCTCCTGTAGAACTGGAGAAGACCATTTCCCATCCACCTTCAGACCATTACCTTAAGTTTCCTCAGCAGTATATGACTCTGGGCAAATCCTGGAGTGGTGAAACGTGACAGTGCATTGTCCTATCAGCATTTCACAGTAAACCTATTTGCTTGGCAATTCAGGTTCCCCCGCAGCTCAGGTTACAGCTTTCTCATCAGTTTGTGCCTTGAGACAGACCTCTGAACCTGGCTTTCCAGGAGTTTGAATAGACACCAGCCCAGTTCAGTAAACCATTCTGTGATGCGACTGTTCTGGGACCAGCAATATTATCATTTTCTTGTTGCTTACCCCATTAGGAATAGAGGAAGCCATACCCTAGCAAGCAATTCAGCTGGATGCATCTCTGCCCTCCCCATGCATTGTTATATGTGGCCATTACACCCAAAAGCTAGGGCCACCCCACACTATACCTATGGCATTGGGGACTCTTCTGGATACACCTGACCATATCAGCTGGACCAGGAAGGATTTCCAGCTATCATTCCAGCCCAAAAAACAGTTCCTTATTGAAGCCCATGTACTTAGTATAGTGTGTATGGGGGGGTTGTGAGTTGGCAGCCTGGCATTGATAACTCAGTGCACAACTTTTACCAGCTTGTGGGAGATCTGGGTTTGATTCCCAGCCAGTGCACCAGAGGGGGTTGAATTGCCTGTAAAAGGGAATCTCCACTGGGGAGAGGGGCTCCCCTCACCTCTTTCACTCTGCCCCACTGGGGTGCCTGCACCTGAAATTTTGTGGGATCTGCGCCTCATATTTTGGGAAACCCTGCCTCTTATATTTTGTGAACCCTGCACCTCAAGTCTGTTGTTGATTTTTCTCTGTTATATGTGTAAGTTCACCTACAATACCTTTGACTCCCCTCTTTAAAATCCCCAAGTTTAAAATCCTGGGGGTCTGCCTATGTCCTTTGACCAACGCTACTACAACCAAAAACCCAGTCCTACAAAAAGTAATTTTAATTAACCTGAGTCTTGAACTGCCTGACTTATAACAATTTGATCTTTGCCACAAAGTACATGCAAACACGGGCAACATGGCAACAGGAGAGGTATAACATGGACAAGTGCCTGTAGTACCTACTTTGTCATATTGTAAGCATATCAGAACTGTCCCTACCTCCGAGTGAAAAACCACCATGAAAATAGGCTCAAACAACAGCTCCTCATGCATCTCTGAAACATGGTTAACTCTGATGCAAAACAACTTCCTGAATCTTCCCTCATTAGGAGCCCCTGAACTGCATTATGAAAATACACTAAGAAAATGGGACTTTCATGCATGCATAAAAGAACAAGATCATGATCCTTGGTAAGAGATCCTATCACCTTTAAAGAAATATCATGGTTTTGATCAAGCTCTACTGCTGATCACTCATCAGGCCCATATTAAACAGCACACCAATTCCACATTCCCTGCCTCACATTTAGCACTTTGACCAAATTCCTAAAGAAAATCCCACTGCCTTTTCAGAGATCAAGATCCCACTTTTTGATTCCACATCTCCTTCAAATCAGTGTTAATTTTCTCTCCCCTCATGAAAGCTCTCTTTTGCTTTGGCTGTTCCTGCCAATGGACACCCTCCCTCTCTAGAATCTAAGCCAAACCCAACCCAACCAAACCCTACAAATCTCTGAGCCTCTGTGATTTTAAATAGCATTAATTAGCATCTGATCTCTTGTTCTGCTTTAGAGGAAAATTCAAGTCCTGCAAACCTAAGCCTTATCAGAAAAGATGGAGAAATGTGGTTTTCCCAGCTTCAGCCAACCCATTGTATTAAGGTGCTCTCATTTGAATGGGCAATCATTATAGTTTAAGGACTATAGTTTTTAAGGGACATACAACACTGCCTGGATAAGTGATGGTCATTTCCACCAGGGCTGTGTGAAATTTCACTGGCTGATTTGTTTTGACACTGTTTTGACTCATTTCAAGCTCAGAACAGCAAAATCAAATTGAAACGAAGGGCTTCGAAATGGCCTCAAAATGAAACAAAGCCTATCTCAATGTTTCAAAAGTTTTGAAACATTTTGAGTTTTGAAGCTGGAGTTGGTCTTGCCTGCAGGGAAACAGAAGGTAAGGAGAGGGATGGGGAAGAGGGGGAAGGACACAGTGAGAGCATGCCTTAACACACATGCTGGAGAAGAAGCTCCTACAGGATAGGAAAGAAAGGGTCTGTCACAATTTGGCTGCCTGAGATGCTGCTGGTGTTACTGCACTAGTGCTCACTGCTCACTAAGTTATTTTATACCTGTTGTCATTTAAAATGGTGGACTGGACTGAGGCTGTAGGGGAGGAGGAGACCTTACTGGGTCACACTACACTGTCATGGAGAAGCCCCAGTACCAGTGAGGGCATGTTTTAATACACACAGTGTCATATATGTCATGAGTTTTGCTTGTCAGCAGCCTGAGGTGCAGTTTCCCAGAAGCCCCTAAACCTATCTCCTTGAAACTTGGCAGAATTTGTGCCCATAGAAGGGGCTACCATCCCCGCAATTATCATCCAAATACACCCCAAAATGATAAAGTTATAGGCAGTTTCATGCTTCTCCATTATAGCCTATGGGCAAAACGTCAAAACAGCATCAAAACAACGTCGAAACAGCGAAACAGTTTCAACAAAACAAAACAGAAAAGTGCTTTTGAAACAAAATGAAACTCTGAATGAAACACTGTCCCATTAAAACAGAAGTCAAAACTAAACGGTGCTGTTTCGCACAGCCCTAATTTTCACATATACTAAGGCATACAGTGATACAGCAACTTCATGAAACCAATTATGATTTTATTCATGAATGGATGAATTTTCCAGATTTCCCAAATCATCAGAAGAAGCTAAGCAACCTTTTTCTTTTGCCCTCTCTTCTCTTTCCCAGCTGCAGCTGCCAGTTGTGCACTCATATGTTTAACACTCACAGGTTTCTTTCCTTCATGTGTCAGCAACTCTGAGCACCTGCAGCTTAGCTGAGTAAAGTATCAGAAGTAGGAACAGTGTTGACGGAAGCCCAGTCCCTCCTCCTTTCACTGCTGCCGCCACCTTTTCTTACCTCAGGTTTACATAGAATATTGTGTCCAGATGCACACAGCCAGCATTTGCACATTTCAATACCCTTTTATGTTCCTTCATTCCTTCCTTCCTCCCTTCCTTTTAAGGCAGCTGTGTTTCTGGGGCTTCCCTGGGGAAAATCTCCAACCTGAAAGCCCCTCTTAATAACCTTGCCCAGACCTACACACAGGAAATTAAACTGTTCTGCACATTCAGCATTTACCATTCTTCTCTACAATCCCAAGTTCTCATACATACAAGCAGTTTGCAACCATTTGGGAATTAACCCTTTCACCTCTGAAGAGTATGGGTGAATTTTCATTTCTGTGCATGAACTTAGTGCCTGGAGCTGTGGGTAATAGTTCATACATTGAATACAAATAGCTCTAAATATAACAGGGCTTCTTTGCAATGTTGCCAAAGATATTTGTCAGACCAACAAAATGCACACTGGGTGAAAACCTAATTAGGGCTTTTGACTCTCATTTTATTCTCCATTTGATTAAATGTAATCAAATGTATATACTCTAATATAAAATGCCACCTACAAGCTCTTTTCTCAGAATCTGTTCCCAAGTAATATTCAAATAGAAGCAGCAGTGCGTGTGTTTTATTTCCAGCCTGGGGAATTAATTCCTATTAACCCCTCTTAGTTATTTTCCCTCCAGTCTAAGGGGCACATACACTGAGACATACCCATCTTTTATTAACAGATCAAGATTGAGAAACTGGCTGCTTAATTTGGCTCCATCCCAACTGGCCTGCCTGCAAACAGAGCAGTCAAACTGTTCAGCTGCTTTGTGATTTCTAGGAAGCAAGATGCCTCTCAGACATCATGCAGATAATCTGTCCATAATATCTGGGGAAGGATTTTAAGTCCTCTGTCTCAAGGAAATGAGAGATCAATTTACAAGTACCAACCTATGTACTGTGTACTCTCTCCAGTCTAAATTTTAGCTTTATGTGCAATTCTGAATTGAAAGAAATTTCTTATTCTCCAGGGTAACCATTTAAAGGTTAGTTTGAAAGTAGACCTAAGATTTCCCTAGGTCTGTCACCAAGCAATGCTTTGTTTCAAAAGTGTGTGCCAGTCAGAATAGCCTAGTACCCATTCCCTTTTCATGCCTCAATAGTCAAGGCTTGAAATTCTTTTTTGGATCAAGCATTAGGAATTCTACTTAGCAAACTGTCTCCACTTCTTGCCCCAGGCAGGATGGATCAGTCCTGTTCTTAGCTACAATTGCTCAGCTTCTGTATGCTGATATCTACTCCAGTGACCCCTCCCAGCTCTCCCAGAATACCCAAGAAAAAAAGCATTACCTGAACTTCAAGGATTTAGAGGGCAGCTACATTCCTTTGTGCTAATCCTACTTACCCTCTCATTTCTTCCTAGAAGTCTAGGTTTTACTGAATTTTGGAATCTCTCATTTCAAAGCATTAGGCTGCAAAGATTAGGGCTAGGGACAGAAACTACATATAAACCAGTATAAGTGATTGGAAACTGGTTCAAATCTGTAACACACCAGAAATGTAGTGCATATAAACCACTTTCAAATTGGCCAAAATAAGTTTAAAATAAACCTGGATGGATGTAGAATCTGTGCACTTGCTTATTTGTTCAATCTATGCAGCTTAGACTCACCCGTGAAGATTGAATCTATTCAGCCTTGGGCTTTTTGGCTATCTGTACTTAGCCTAGAAGTTACAAAATGCCAGATTTTATTCAACAACTACAGGTGGGGTTTTAAAAGTCTCTAGAAGTGGTCTAAATTTGGTGCCAATTAATTCAGTGGGGCTTTTACTAGTGACTTTATGGGAAACAGTATTAGGCAAATGACTTCTTGAAAAATTCTGCCTTATAATCAAGATGACTGAAAAATAATTTCCAGTGCTAAGGGTCCAACTGCCTTCAATTTCCCTCAACCCAACAGCTAAACTGGGGGAAAAGGGCTGTGGGGAAGGGAAAGAAGATTTGGGGGTGAAAGCCTGGGACAGCCAGGATTCAATAAGAGTCTTAGGTTCCTTCTGAATATGTTCTTAACAAGGGCGTTTTTCAAGACCTAGAAATGAAGTATGAAAATGCTTTTTCTTTGTTCTGCTGGAAAATATGTTCACCTATGCAAAAGTGATTTCCACTGTGGTTCAGAAGACATCTAAATGCCACACCAATTTACTATAAAGGAGATGACTTGTTTTGGCACTATCTTCCACTATTTGCCAAAAGGAAGCTAATGCCTGCATGGGTTTCTATGTTGTTGGTGTTATACTTTTCCACTTAGGGTGCCTATGCATGTGTGGGGATGCTACTCCAATGTGCTGTAATTACAGCGCATTAGAGCAGACTTGATTAATCAAGTCTGCTGGAGAGTGCTAATTGGCCTCCATGTTTTGTGCTTCGAAAGGCTTCTGCATCTTCATGCCTCAAAATGGTGGCAGGGGCACTTTAACTAGTTAAAGTGCCCCTGCTTCCGTTTTGAAGAGTGGGATGCTGAATACACAAGATGCGGCAGGCACTTTTTAAAGAGCTGCTCTAATGAAAGCGCCCTCCCCTCCATCCAGATCACTTGTAAAGATACCCTTAATGAGTTAATCTGCCTGAATTTTGATCATGATAAATCCTGGAAAGGGTATTCTATTGAGTAGCAACTCCTAAATTAATTGCTTTTAATATTTCTACTACAAAAACAAGTAAAAGCCAGACAGATAATCCCACTTTATAGTTAAAGGTGTTTGAGACACTGTCAAGTTCTCAATGACTGTGCAAGAGACACATTTGCTACATCTTTTGAGTAAGTTTACTACTTACTTAAAATTTTGACATTAGAAAATTACATTGTTTTCTCCATGCCAACCTTTCAAACTATATATGCTAACACCAGTGTCTGTGTGATGGCTAGAACTGACTCCTCTATTGATTAAAAGACAGACAGTAGGCAAACTAAGGACTTTACATAAAAAGATCATATTCTTTATGAAGAAAACACTGACAGTACCACACTACAATACACATAAAATGTAGACACCATTCTGTAGCAAGTACCTGAATAGGCTACTCAAATAATTACAGTAATTCATCCAGGAATCACACCAGGAGATTATAATAAAAAAAAACAAATTGAACCTAATCAGAATGTGCTCTTTTCAAGTGGGCAGAAGAAAGTAAAAGCCTAAGTCTAATTTACTGCTAAATCATAGAAAAAAAAAATATTGGTAACTGAGAAAAGCAATGTTGGATTCCCCTCTTTCATAGGACTGAAATATTCTGGACAAAATTAAGGAACTTTTCTTCAACAAATAAGTCACACAGTGATATGCCCCTGCCTATTGACACTGGATTTGGACCCAGCACCTATACCTTTGTTTGGGGCAGGCACAACCCTCAGATCAACCACAACACCTGCCAGTAGATAATAGGTAAATTTACTGATACAGAGTAAGAACAGAAAAGCAACAATACAAACAACTAAGCAATTCTATATCTACCAATCCTAGTGCTGTAATCAGAGTCAAAGTACATCTGGTTAGGTTGCAGGCTCCACTCTGAGGCTCTTTCTCTTAGGAGTTAGCAGATTGGAGGTGAGATGTTGAGGCCCACAGGCCCCCTCCAGTGGGGTGCGTGAGATGTGCTGCTGGTATGCCCTCGGTCCATGGTGACCTCAGGGACCCTTTCCAGGGGTCAGGGATGGGGATGGGGATCCCTCTCAGGGATCAAAACAGAGAGGGCCAGGGAGGGACCAGAAGGAACTGGGAGGGAAGGGATAAAGGGAGGGATGGGACAAAGGGAAGGATGGGAAGGATGGACAAGACAAAGGGAAGGACGCTTTGTTACTCTTCCGTCTTTTGTATTCTCCTTTCCCCTTGATGACTCCTGATGACTCTTCACCCATGGCTATATCTGTTTGGCTGTTTCTCTGTGGTCACACACCCACGTAGCCTTCCGGGCTTTGTCCTAATTTGGTCTGTTCCCCCAAAACCGGGAATTATGCCCCACTTTTCTGAGGCCTTGTTCTTGGTGTCACTTATCTTGTGTTATGGGACTTACTTCCTTTGCTTCCCAGGCTATGTGTTTTTGTTGTGCTGGACAACTTGTCTGCCTTGAAGCCTATGATCTTGTGTTATGGCATGCCCTACTTTATTCTCAGGCTGTGTCCATCCATTGGCCTTGTTATGCTAGACAGCCCATCTACTTCCAGGGCCATGAGAAGCTATGTGTGTATTTCTCAAGCTCTTTAATATTCAGCTAACACCTGATGCCTATCTTGACCCCTTATAATGCATATATCTATACCTATAAGCCAATTCCCCCCAAAACAGACCTTTAAATACTGTTTCTAAGCCAACACTGCCTTTCCCACTAAGACAAACCAAATCCGATGCCTCTTGCAGATTAAAAAAAAACAAAACTTCAAAGAGATCATGAAAAACCTAAAGTACTTCTGAGGACAAATAACTGGTGCTAAAACTTAGGACTTTACTAACCGGTACTATCCACAAGCTTTCCCCTTATAGCTCTCAGAGACATTGTACCTGACCAAGGAAAGGTGCTTTTATAACTGCAATTTGCACATATCAAAACAGAACATGAGCAGTGCCTTGGAATTGTAGCAGGCTTACTTTTCAGAGCTTGGGTTGAGTCCCAGGCTTGAGATACTGCTGTTTTGATTGGTGGAGCCCATCCACCAATCAGGAGGCAGCAAGGGAAATAAAGCCATGCCCCTTTCCTGGGAGGAGGGGGAGAGGAGCTTACCTGGACCTGATTGAAGACTGCAAACTGTCAGGTCTGGAAGACTTCAGGGGCAGAGCCCTGGAGCATATTAAAGGAGCTGCATGCCCAGCATGAGAAAGATTCCTCAGGGACAGAGAAGAGAGGGGCTTAGAAGAGCTGAGGAGAGCTGCTCAGCAAGGTGAAGCAGTAGCCCAGGAAGAGCCCCTGAAGACTTCTATCTGCAGGGAGTGGTGGACGGCTCCAGCAGTTAGGCTTTCAGTGTGCAGCACAGCACACGGTATCCAGAACCTGGGAGCTGCTTGAGGCAGCTCAGGTCTGCAACCTCTGGTGTGTGGCAAGAGACATGGTGCACAGGCCGGTGCAAGGAACAAGAACTTTGGAGGCCCTTGGGTGGCCCAGATCCACAACATCCAGCATGAGGCTGGGAGCTCAGAGCAGGAGGCACTGCATGGAGGGTGAGAGACCCTGGGAGCCGCTCAAGAAAGTTCGGAAGATGATGCTACCCAGGGGGTCTGGGAACAGACCAAGCCCTGGTGCTGTACAAGGCTGTCTGGGTCTACAACCCATAGCATGAGGCAAAGCAGCCACTACACGCAGTGGTACATGTGGCCCTAAGTCAGGCCAGTGGTAGCAGAGTCGGGCAGCAGGAAAGCCTGGTGGGGAACAGAGTTCAACCTGGAGAACAGGAGGCAACCCTCCGGGACTATGGAGTAGTAAGTTACCCTGAGAGAGGGTCCCCACAAGGGAGGGACCCCCCAGGGTTGTGAAGAGACACCACGTGGGCCAATCCTGGGTGATAGTGGGGGAGCTTAGGAGTCTCTGGGGGTCTCCCTCTCCTTTTCTTTCCCCCCCTCCTTTCCTGTAGTGGTACCTTGGGAGTGGGGCCCCTGCCCTGGAGGGAACCCAGGTAGTCTAAGGATTGCTGGTTATGCTTGTAGACTGTGCCTTATAGTTTATGTGAATAAGATGAAGTAATAGTTTGTATATTAATAGAGTTATAAGGTTGCTCGATCACTATCCTTTGTTCTGGCTTGTTCTATGGTTCATCTGTATTTTTAAATAATAATTGGTTGTGTATGTATGTATGTATGTATATATATATATATATAGTTATAGTTATATAGCTAATTGGTTGTATGTGTGTGTGTGTGTGTCTATAACTATATATATATATAGTTATAGTTATGTAGTTATATAATTGATTGACTGGGCCTGACTCTATAGGGGACAGAGGTGGCCACTGGGCTGTTGTGTCCCTCTGCAGTATACCACTTTACCAACAATTCCCTCAATTGAAGGGGGGAGTACAAACCCATGTAATCCGGGCTATAGAATCATAATCTGGCTCATGGTCGCTACAAAAAGTGAGGCTTATATTGTCACAGAATTTCTTTAGGAGACTAGAAAATTGAACTCAATTCTGGCCTCCTTCCCCCTCACTCCATTTTGTATTTTTACATGTAATATATATTAGATACATGATCCTATATAAATACTGAGGTATATCAACAGCAGAAGATATACCTTCTAATTTTACAAAATGCAGCTTTTTGGGGAAAAAAAGGACAGAAAGTATTCTTAGTACCCAAAATACATTTTAAGCCCTCCCCCCCCCATTTTAAGTATCAGTAACCTTGAAACATTCTTTAAAAGAAAACAGAATTAGATATTGCAGTCCTACAGTGATGCAATAAGCCTACACAGGTGTTATATCCTATTTACTTAAGAAATGTACAGTAATGGGTCGATTAACGGTGTTTTGTTGCCATGGCTACCACTATATCACATGGTACAAAACCTAAATTCAAGATAAGAAGCAACTTATCAGAGAAACAACTACACCATCACCATTAGATATTTTCTGCAGCATTTGCAAAGGGAAAGACTATTACAAGAAACAAGTATGATAGTCCTGGGTAGCACTTATTTTTTTCTTTTTACCTCATATGCATGTTGCATGCTAAACTTTTTTTGCATGCATTGTTATGAACCTGTAACCCATTCCTGTTAATTCAGTTGGCTATATATATCTAAGTAATATAAATAATTTCTCTTCTAAGATCATTTGCATGTTAAAGTAAAAAAAAAAAATTGTTGTAATACCCTAGCATACTAAATTGGTGTATGTATTTTATATTTAACCTTCCAGCCATGTGTATTGATCTTGGCAAAATGGGAGAGAGAGAACATACAGCAAAATTGACCAATCTTTATTCTCTTAGGAAACATCCTCATATTATCCGTATGTTACATTTGTAGACCAGCTATCCCCATCTTCTAGGTGAGTTCCTTTAAAACTCTGAACAGCTGGATGTAATTTAGAGCAGCCTCCAACATGTAATAAGATGGGCTGGGGATTAAATTGTCATAAGTAGCTCCAGCATCTGAATCTCAAAACTGATGCAAATTCACTTTTGCCTAATGCCTCAAGTCTATGCCAAAAACCATCTTTGCTGAATCTAAGAACTGTGACTTAATATGTTTAGACATCTTGTACCTATCCAATGGATGTATCATAATACAAGAATTTCAGAAAACTTGGTACTTAACATTGAGGCTCTCATTGTATTGTGGGAGATTGGGGCCTGTTGTGCATCATTCTGAGTGGCAAGAAGAGTTTAAAATATTCTACCAAAACTTTTTCAACCAAAAACTGGAAGCTTGGCTAAAGGCCTTGTTACATGGTAATTCTGGGCAGCTTCTGGGGCTCTTAATACCTGGATGATCACTTGAAACTGCTTTTAAGCACTCATTCTGCAGCTCAAAGTTATGCCATTTTAGGGCAAGATTATCTTTGATCTGTGTTATTCACCTTGTGTTACGCTAAGGTGTAGCCACTATAACCTGCACATTAGTGTATGCATCCCATCCACCCCCTCCCTGCTGGCCTGGATTGGGCCCACTGCCCCACCCCAACCACTTACTTGTGGCTGCCCTTACTGTCTCGCCTGGGGGAGCAGGCAGTGAAGGGTTAATCTGCCTCCCCAACAACTTCTGCTCTCTGGGTAGGCTCAGCCTCAAAAAGAGCAGCAGCCCAGCAGCGGTGACTGTGCAGGTTAATCCTTCCTTGGTTGCACCCTTGGGACAGACAGCTGACAGCTACAGGAAGGAAGTGAGGGGGTGGGAGAGAAGAAACAGGGGAGGGACCCTGAGGGGCAGTGGGGGAGATCTTGGGTGGGGGAGAGAGGGATCATGAGAGCTCTAGGGGACAGAGGGAAACCCAAAACGGGAGGGCAGGGTTTCTGACCTTTCAGACCTCCAGGCCCCTGCTGGCCTGAATGTGTGATTATTCCCTACTCAAGCTAGCACTAACACCAATCAACATTTGTGTTGTGGTTCACAGTGTAACATGTAACAGGGCTGTAAATGAATTTTTTTTCAGAAAAAGATTCCAATTTCTTTAGAAAAAATACAGATTAATTTTAGTCAGAGATAAATAGCTTTAAAAAAGAAGGTGGGGTCATTTGGAGGAAAATATGAAAATCAATTACAAATATTTTCTGATCAGCTCTAAGGTGTATTTCCAAAGATATATTTAGGGAACTTGCACAAGAACTGGGTGTAATAATAGCTCATATAAATAATCCCTTATGATCAAATTTATCAAACTTCATTCATAAACCAAGAAAAATAGGAGATAGTAATGTATCCAAATGTATTACATCAGAGCTGAATTTGGCCCTTCTCATTTAAACACTAGAGGCAGTTTTACACGTGCTCCAGAGGTGAGGGGTGGCATGTTAATTAGATCAGCTCCAAGAGTCGCTCAAATTAAAATGTCGCTACATCTCCTATATCAGCACCCCCATGTTTAAAAATGGCAGCAAAGGTTCTTGAACTAAAGCTTGTTCAATGAGCTTTAGTTGAATTGCCCCCAATGCCATTTTTAAGCATGGGGATGCTGATACATGAGAGTCAGGAGGCTGCTGGAATGCTCCAGCAGACTCAATTAATTAGGTCTGTTCTGACGCGCTGGAATTTCAGCATATGTATAGGAACCTTAGATGATTACATTTAAGAGAAGTCCATGCCTGCTGGTACCAGATATTTTGAAAGAGATGAAATCCTGCCGGATTTCACCTGCTTTGTGTTCAGACCAAACTTTTTAATTATTAGAAGATGCTTCTAGTATTTTATACATACACGGAAGTGGGTTGAATGATATAATAAGTAAAACCCCCTAAAATGGATGATTAGGGGACAAAGACAAACAAAGTGAGATTAGGGAATGGTGATCAGAACTAAACAAAAAACAAAACCAGCCCGGTGACCAGTCATTGAGGAAACAATGGTTGATATGTGTACATCCTTTACTTACTAGACCCTTTGATGTGTCTGATTTTTGAGGGACACTATGTGAACATTTACCAAGGGGCAATCTAAAGGGGAAAGGTTCATCATTTCCAAGCAGAAAATAGGCATACCTTGTTATAAATATACCTTTTTTCTTTTTTTTTGTAATAGTTGGAAGTGAGTTCTATACACATATGCTCATATCCAAATTATATTGGTTTTGCTTATATGAACCCAGTGAAAATACTCCTGCAAGGACATGATATAATATATTATTTGAACTTCAAATTGAAGCAATGTACTGGTATCAAAAAATACCATGTATAAAGTCTTCTTAAAAGAACATTTCCCCCTTTTTCCCAGATGCTATTAAATAAGGTAATAATGGCTTCCAAATAAATGAAGAAAACATATGCACTTAGGATTAAAATTGTAAAGACTATATATGTTATAGTTATGATTGATGGCCAATTCTTTCCAAAGATGCAGGAAAGAGGGAGGGACATTCATCATTGCAAATTCCATACACCATTGATGCAGAAACAGAAAAATACTCACTGTATGCAGGGCAGCAGAAGCTAACTGAATTTTAATCAAAATGAGGTATGGAAAGGTACGGTCATTTTAATAACTATATTAAACAGCTTCTAAGAAGAATTACTAAAATAAACAATAAAAATGGATGTTTTAGAAGGTAATATAGGGCCACGCTCAAGATAAAAATCATATATTAAAAATCAATTTCCTTACTTGGGGTGCTTGTAACACAAGAGATTATTAGAACTCAAGGGATTTGGAGAGAATATAATTTACTTTTAACCATTTAAACTGTTTTCTTTCTTGCTGCATTACATTACATTTAGAAATGGAAGACTTGATTTTATTTATTTATCATCTGTTGGGCACTATACATAAACATAATAAAAGATAGCTCCTGCTATTAAAAGTTTACCAGCTACATAAACATGAGTAAAGAAGTAAGACTCAGAAAATACATACTACTGATAGTAAATTAAAGTAAAGACAATTTAAGCTCAAACATTCTCCATATAATGTCAGGTCATATAGTAGCCTTTGTTTAGGATTGAAAAATGTGTCTGCTTCATGGAGAGAATATAATACAGAAAAGAGTTAGCTCTTTAATGTGCTAACCCTTCCCTTAACACTGAAATGCTGGATTAGGAGAAGGGCAGGAGATATGAAATTTTCCATTCACCTATGTTAAATGAAGAAAATAAATTTGAAAAACAAAAATTGAAGCCATTTCAAGCACCTGGCAGTGTCTGTCAGTGACTGAATCTACATGTGTGATTTACTGTGAAGTAGGCTAATTAGCTCCATGGTAAAGTGTTACTATCTACACGTGCTGGTGTTAGGGTGCAGTAAACTAATTAACACTGCCATAACATAGCATTGTTAGAGATAGTACTGTCTTAAGACAGGGCAATTTACTGTGCTGAAATGCATGTGTAGATGCTGACCTCAGGCATAAATTGTACCCAGTTACCCCAGCCAGCCAGAGGCATGCTCTGCCCTGGCTCAAACTGCCGCTGTCTCAGGTGCACATATAGACACTGTGCCCAGAAGTAGCATACTCCAGCTCAAACTGATCCAGAATTTATTGCTTTGCATTAATTGCACTTGTAGATGCATCCAGTTTGGTCTTAGTAGGAGCATGCTCTTCATTCCTGCAGCTTTAAAAATCCATACACTGGTCATACAACAGTTTCTTAGCATACAGCTCAAACATTTGAGGAGAGGCCCATACACGTTAATCTACTTTTTTTAACCAGAGGTAAAGACAGGTAAAGATCATTTTTTCATTCCTTGTATGCTTCTTTTTTCTTTTTCAGTAGTTCTCTAATATCTCTGTTGAACCAAGTGGGTCTCTTGGCTCCTTTCCCACTTTTTGACCACATTGGAATGGCCTCTTTTTGAGCAGTGAGAATTGCATCCTTGTGGAAGCACCACTATTCCTGAACTTCCAAATCATCCAGTCACTGGTCACAGAGGGCTTCTCTAATGAGACTCCTGAGTTTGCCAAAGCCTGCCCGTCTGAAGTCTAGGACTTCTGTTCTACTAACTGAATTCCCAGCCTTTTGGTGGATGGTAAATCTAATCAGATCATGATCACTGTCACTCAGAGTACCACCAATCCTCAGGTCACCTAACATGTCCTTCCCTTTGGGCAGTACTAAGTCCAGAGTGGTTTTACCCCTAGTCAGCCCTTTCACAACCTGTGTCAGGAACAGGTTGTCAATAGCTGCCAGGAAGTTGGCTGACCTGCTGAAGCTGGTTGAATGGTCCTACCAAGAGATGTCAGGGTAGTTGACAAACAGGACTGCCAACAGATGTCAGGGTAGGCCATGGCAATCAGGCCTTTAGTGCTGGCTGCCTCAGTCAATTCCCTGGAGAATGCCTGATTGCTGTCCTCTTCTTTGGAGAGAGGACTGTAGTAGATTCCCACCATCAGTTCTCCCTCTACTGAACCCCCTTGTATTCATTGGGGCTTTTTTCTTGGGGACTGATCCCCTACACCCCATAAGTGGGTTCTCCCTAGGTGACCAGGGTCTACGTCTGATCTATTCCATGATGCCATTCACACTTGACTTGCCTGTTTCTCAAAATGGATTAGCAACCTCCAGGTAAGGCAACTCAAGTCAGTCTGTGAGACTTGTCTGTTGTACCCCCTAAGTACACTAGCCCCCGTCCCTTCTCACATTCAGGGGTTGCCACCCCATATCAATTTGTTAGCTGACTCAAGTAAGTTTATTCCAGTCTCCCCTGTTTCCTGAGGATAACTCCCCCCAGTTTTTTTTTGTCAGGGACACTGAGATGGTCCAAAACTGACCCCAAAAGGAAACAAAAATGAACTTAAATATTCTCTTGCCTCTGGAGTTAAACACTTTCCCCCCTTTTTTATCCCAGCAAGCATCCCTACAGGCTGTTGGGGATTTCAGTGTTCATGAGTGGTCTTCCAACTACCCATGCTAGTTGCTGTGCACCTTCCTTGCACCATTATCCGCTGGCTGGCACTGACCAGAAAGTCCTTCTGCATCTTCCCTCTGCAGACACCACTGACTCTCTCCAACAGCCCCTCTCTGGGGCTGGAAGTCTTGTCCCGCTCTCCCCAGCTGCCAATCTGGACAGAGTATTCATTCCAGAGGTGTGGCATGGGGTTCCAGACCCTGACTCCATTCCTTCTCATGCCTGGTATAAGCGCAGGATGATGATCACCCTTGCACTTTCCTTGGCCCCTGGAGCCTCTCCTCTCACATGGACACACCAATTTTAAGCAAACCAGACAAATCTATGGCCTTTCAGAGTTCTATTGTGAACATTTGTTGAAAATGAGGGGTTTTTTTGGTTGTTGCAGTTCAAATAATGTGTCAAAATATAACATTTCTGAACCCAAATGAAAGTTTTGCCACAGCTGTAGTTCCAACCACTTTCTCCATTTTAAAATTATAAACCCAAATATTTTAATGAAGATTTTAAAGCTTTAAAAAAAAAAAAAAAGCACAAGTGTTTCAGGTTTTCCATCTACTACAGATGATAAAGTATTCCTTTTGTGAGGATAAGAGACAGGTCATACAGCCAGATGGACATTAAGCAAGTTCATGTCACAAAGGAAACAACTTCATGAAAATGGGGAAGAAACCCTGGTAAGAGTTAGGCAGATAATCTCAATCATTAAATTTATAGAAAATATTTTAACTGCATGTTTTGGACCATCTGCATTAGAGTTAATGACTCTGGATAACAGATTATGTATTCCAGTTCCTCATTTCCAAGAATGCTACATACATTCTAGATGGCTGCAGAATTCTGAAATCCCAGTCCCTTCCCATAATGTTAGGTAACCCACATACTGTAAAATTATCTATTTAAGTGCATCCAGATCAAAAATTGCTGTAGTAATTAGATTTGCTTACATTTCCAGTTTCCAATATCTGTTAAGTTAAATCCAAGTTAAAATTATGTTAAGAAGTAATGCTTGTGTAAAACAAGCCAAATTAATTTGGACCCATTTCAAGATAACTTCCAGCTTCTCAGCACTGGACTTGAAGCAGTTTGTGCAGCATCTGTGAGGTTCTATTCTAGCTGCCTCCACAGCTTGAGAAAGTTGCAGAAGCTCGTGAGCTCATAATTTTGGGAATTATGAATTTAAAAGTTCTGAAGCCAAGGATTTTTCGACTGATTAGACAAGACACTGAAAATAAATTTTAGCTGGAGAATAGAGACCAAATGTTTGGACTACCAGCTTTTCTTAGAAAGGGTCTAATAAACTCATGATGAGAATATATTGAGCAGTTTTGAAATATTTAAACTGTGTTTCCAAAAAAAGCTTTCAGTACATTTTTATACAGCTGCAATACAAATGCTTTTTAAATTTATAACAAAAAAAATATATTTTCTACTAGTAGCTCCTCCTGCAACATTGGACTGATGTTTTAGCTGTGATGGTCCAAGGAATATGTGAGGGGCAATGATTTTTATGTGTGATATCTTTTATTAGACCAACCACATGGCTGGGATAGACTTAGACAAGCTTTCACATGACCTACCTGAGAGAGGGAAATTCAAGATCACTGATATTCTGGGATTTCTCTCTCTCTTTCTGTAAAAAAGAAACTTTAAAAAGTTTTGGTTTTGCCCCAGTGCAGAAAAGGAAATATTTGGAAATATCAAAATATTTTGCAGGATAGCAACACTGTTTGCCACCAAGCTCTGTTTCTTGTACACTTAATTGCCTTCCCTTTTATTCCTGTGCTGCCTTCTTTTTTGACTACTGTTTTCTACAGGTCCATCCATAGCATCTGATGAAGTAGGTTATTGCCTCTGAAAGGTTATGCCTCTCTAAATGATTTAGTTTCAAGAGCTGCCTATACATGTGCGTGTTGACATTCTAATTAGAATGCATTGGAGCAGATACGATTAATTGAGTCTGCAAATACAATTAATTATAACACTGCAGTGTTGCTGCAATGTCACATGTATTAAGCCTCCACACATATAAAAATGGCTGTGCAGTGCTTTAACTGAACCTCATCAAATGAGGTTTAAATAAATCATCCTGTAGCCATTTTTAAACATATGGGGGCTTAATACAAATGACACCATGGCATTTTAATTAGAGTGGCCATCTAGGAACTGCTCTAAGTAAAATGCCCCCTCCCCTCACCTTTCAGCATGTGTATAGGCAGCCAAAGACATCTCCCTACTTTGCCTTCTGCCTTACTTGCACCAAGTAGTAAAATTACTCTAGAAGTTGTCTCTTTGGGCATAAACAGGACTACTCCCAGAATTAGTCCCCATTAAAGATGTGTAATGATTAGCAGAATCTGACCTCAACTTGGTATCTCAAAATCAAAGATTCAGTTTTGCCTCATGAATAGAAACATTGTGGGGAAGAGGGCAGTAGAAACACCACTAAACAGCAAAAGTATGATCCAGCCCTATCATTCAAAACAAGATTCTGTAGACAGTGTAACCTCCTTCTTCATTATTTTTTATGTTGGCCCCAAGGGAACATTCTCCTTCCACCATAAGAGTAACAAGTGCTACCTCAGGTCCACACTTGACCTATGCCTCAACAAAACAAGTGCTGTTCCAAGTCTATCAGTCAGATTCCAAAGTGGCCAAAAGGATTCCAGGCATCAGGCATATACCTACAAATATCCCTGTCCTCCCTAGTAATGCTGATCATTTAAATTTAAGCCTTAGATAGTACACTTACAAACTGTTACACTATTACTAGTACACTTTCAAAAGTACTCTTTTAAACTAGAGAGAGGAAGGAATAGTTAATATGTAAATATTAAATATTACCCATATCTAACTTTTTTTTCTTGTACTTAGAATATATTAACATAATATAAATCCTGGGCAGGATTTTAAATAGCATCCTCCACTATCTTCTGGACACTTCTTGGTTCAAGACAGGCTAAGAGACCTCACCCTGACAGAAAAGGTGCTCATGCTGAAGCAACAGGCAGTTACTAGCTCTATTCAGGTTGCTCTCTAGCGGAAGCTACAACTTCTGTGTCACTGCACATCTATACTAATTCTGGCCTTTGAATTTTGGCTCAGTAGTCTAAAGGGGGAATAACAGGTCTCTGTCAATCTCTGTTCCTCCATAACTCTGCCTAGGCATATGCACTGGAAGTCTTGACAAGATGGTCACAGGGATCTGAATGAAGCATAAAGGCCCTGAGGCAGCTACAAGGTTTTCCAAACAGCCCTGTTTAGGGATGGCCTGATCACCTCACATGAAGGTGGCCCTAGAAAAGGTGGGTCAAACAAGCCTTGCCTGACTGTTTACATCCTGGATCAACTGATTTTATAAACAGAATTGCTTGTTTGAATATGGCTGTGTTCAGTAACAAGCTTGCACATTTCAGGATTGATATTGCAGCTCTTTCAGAAAGTTGGCTCTCAGACACAGGCTTCATAATGGAGAATAACTATTTCATTTACTGGCATGGAAAACCTGAAGGAGTAAGGAGAGACTATGCTGTAGGTTTTACTATAAAAAATGAACTTATATCATCGTGTGAAGCTCTGATTGCAGTGTCCATACATACCATGACTGATGGAGTTAGACTACAGAAGGGATTCATCACCCTCGTCGGTGTCTATGCTCCAACTCTGCAAGCTAGTGATGAGAAGTTCAGCTTCTAACAACAGCTAGAAGAACTGACTGACAGGATTCCATGGAAGGAACCCATTCTAGTATTTGGAGACTTCAATGCAAGAGTTGGATCTTATGCTGAGATCTGGCTTGGGATTCTGGGTAGGTATGGCATTGGAGGTATGAACGAAAATGGTCAGACAGTCCTTGAGTTCTGTGCCTGTCAAGGTTTATCAGTGACCAACCCCTTCTTTGCTGGTAAGTTTAGAAGAACATCATGGAGACACCCGAGGTCCAAGCACTGTGGCATCAGCTGGACTTGGTACTGACAAGACATGTACACTTGAAAGCTATCTTATATATACAATCCTTTCAAAGTGCAAATTGTGACACAGACCACTTTTTTGTCTCCTGCAGAATGAAATTTAAAGCTAAGAAGATGCACCACAATAAACCTGCTGGACAACCTCATATTTACTTGTGCCAAATCAATGATCCTGTCAAGAAATGGCTTTTCAATGAATAAGTACCAAAGTCACCTGGAACAAATGGAACTGTATCAGATACATGGGAAGTCCTGACATGTACAATGTGGCAATCAAGGGTTTTGGAAAGAGTACTAAGAAAAATGTTGATTGGTTTGTAGATCATTTGGAGGTACTGCTGCCGCTCACTGAGAGAAACGCCTCCCTTCCTGCCCTAATCACCTACAAGTTTATTCCCACTACTAATTCACTCAGCAACCTAAGAGAAGCTCAGAAGGATGTTCAATCAGCTTCTATGAGGCGTGCTCAAAAATTTTGTCTGGGTTTTTGCAATAGCATTCAATGGGTAGTTGATGCAGGCAACAGTAAATGGTTGTATGAAAGTATTAGAAAAGCCACTGGGCTAACAAGCCAGCTCTGTTGAAAGGCCTGGATGGTAATATCATAACTGATAAGAGAAAGCAACTGGAGAGGTGGATTAGGCACTATGGAATGATATTCTCTAGGGGACATCTCTAGATGAGTGCACACCCAGTATGTGGTATTGCAGACCTGTCTGTGGTGCAACAAGTGCCACATGCAAGTGCTGAGCCCAGTTTTTCTTCCTGCTCAGGCAGGGGGTCGGACCTGAAGATCTGCAAGGTCCCTTCCAACCCTACTTCTATGATTCTATGATATGATTCTATGATAAGTATTCACCATGTTGCTAATTTGCAGCATGCTGGGGGGGGGGGAGGGGGGGAGCGGTGTTTACACCAGGTGAAAAGTGCAGAAAGAAGCATATCCCACTGCACATGGCTTTTGTAGATTTAACAAAAGTCTTTGACATGGTTAGTCTGTCAGGGCTTTACACTGTTCTGAAGAAGCTTGGTTGTCCACCTGTACTATTAAACCTTGTGAGATCCTTACACAATGGCATGAAGGCAACCGTAATGTATGAAAACCAAGAGTCTGACTCATTCAACATTAACAACGGAGTAAAACAGGGCTGCATACTGGCTCCCACATTGTTAACATTTACTTCTCATTCCTGCTTCTGCATGTGTTTTTTGAGGTTTGAGAGGGTGTTTATCTCAGCACAAGACATGATGAAGGACTGTTTAACATTGCAGGGTTCAGAGCTAAAATGAAGGTGAAGGATATAATAAGGGACCTGTTGTTTGCAGATGATGCAGCCCTTGTGGCTCACAGTGTTGATGCCCTACAATATCTCATTACCAAGTTATCTGACTCATGCAAAATATTTGGGCTAGGAGTAAGCTTGAAGAAGACTGCTATCATGCACCAAGGCTCTTCAGAACCAGTTCCAGATATCACCCTAGATGTCATGGGTGCTGAGTATGTGGAGGTCCAAGCACCCTGGCCCCTGTTGCAAAGAGGGCTGTCACCTGAAATGTGTAAACCTTTCCACATGTCCATCATCTTAGCTCCCCTGCAGGAAAAATAAAAGTTGTCACTTATGCTAGATGGTACTTGTCTGGAAGTTGTTGACCAGTTTTTCTACCTTGGCTATACTGTTACCAGCAATATAGATCCTGATGCTAGTAAAATTGGCAACACAGGCAGAAACCTTAGTCTTTTGTTTGACAGAGCCTGGAACAATTACAAACTGTTAATGAAAATGAAAATCTGTATTTATGAGACAAGTTTTATCCACTCTTCTATATGGACCAGAAACATAGACAACCTGTGCCAAACAGATCAAAAGACTAAACAGCTTTTATATCAGATGCTTGCAGAAAATTCTTCAAATAAGATGGCAGGACAGGGTGACAAATGTGGAAGTGTTAAATTGTGCTGGTATGTCATTCATGGGAATGTTGATTAGTAAAAGACTCCGGTGGCTTGGCCAGGGCAAGCAAATGTTGGATCACAGGATCCTGAAGAATGTTTTGTACTCTGAAGCTTGCAAAGGATCTAGAAAGAGAGGCAGACCACTGCACAGATTTTGGGATGCTCACAAAAATGACTTAGCATCCTTTGGATTCTCTGTGGATGATTGGAAAAGGAGGGCAAAATGCCACTCTGATTGGTGGCATCAGCTTGTAGATGGAGTGAGGTGCCATGAGTCAGCCTGGATCAAGTTTTATGATAACTGGCGTCAGAGGAGAAAAGAATCTGCTGCTCAGACTTAGAGCTTTGCTAATGCGTGAGTCTGTCCTACCTGTGGGTAGGACTGTCAGACTCAACAGCCATCAAAGAACTCATTGATACATACACCATGCTCTATAAAGAATTATGGTGTCAATTGAAATATTCTCACTCAGTCAAAATGATAAAGCTTACATGAAACATTTTACCTGATTTAAGTTCAGTAATGCAGACAATTTAAAACGACTCAATATTGTCAAAGCAGGAATTACACAAAAATCATTCTGAAACACTGGAAGAAAAAAAAAGGAGACATGTTTTTGCTTTTTCAGATGTAACATGGACCAGATATTTAGTTAGCAGCTCTGACCAGCAGGTGATAAATCAGTTTTCAACAGCTGTGGACAGGTATTGTGAATACACTGTTCCATTTGAAAAACCACTGAGGAGGAAAGATTTGATAGACGTATGTTATTTTTACCTCATTTGTGGCAGGTAGGTGCTGCTTACTGTTTTAATTTGTGACACCGTGTTTCATACAGAACAGCCAGGCCTTATTAAAAGGGGAAAATGTATTATAAATATCCACATCTCAGATGTAGAGCCACAACTGCAGTTGGGATCACAACATATAAAATTCTACCTCCTATTATGGAGGAGACCTTTAAAAGTCAATCTATAAGAGTTTGGTTGGGGGTGGGGGGTTAAAGCAAACACATTCTAATATACACACTTTGTTTTCTATTAAAATGACCTATATTTTTTCAGTGACTCAGTGAATTAGGACCCTTCAAAAATGTCATGCTTTCTAGTGAGCCAGATATTTTGAGGGCTACTTAATACTCTGTAACAATTGCAGCCCACCCTGCTCTGTGCTCCACTTACTCAAAGTAAAATACCTGGAGTACTGTGTCCTGTTTTAGACAGTTTGCTTCAAGAAAAATGTCAGCAACTGTAAAGATTTCAGAGAACAAGAAAAACTATTAGATGCCAAGAAACCATGACATGAAAGGAAATTTTGAATTAACTGGGATTATTTAGTCTGGAAAAGAGAAGATTGAGGATGTATTTGATAACAGTCTTCAAACACAAAAACGGTTATTTTATATATATATCTATATCTATATAGCAATCTACTATTCTCTGAGTCCACAAGTACAAGGAAAGAAGTAATAGGCTGAAGCTGCAACAAGGCAAATTTAGGTTGGAAGTACTTTAAGTGGGTGGGGGGGAGGTAGAGAAGGTCTGGAACAGATAACTTTTAGATTTTGTGGAATCTCTATCATTGGAAGTTTAACTGCAAGTTAGACAAACATGCCTGAGAATGTTTTAGACAGGGATTTTCCTGCCTTGAGAAGGAATTGGAATAGATGACCACCTAGGGCATCTATACATATGCTCCAGGGTGGTGGGTACAGGGAGAGCACTTTAATTAGAGCGGCTCTCAAAGCCGCTCTAATTGAAGCACCTGCAGCATCACATGTGTCCAGCATCCCGCATTTCAAAATGGTGGCAGGTGTGCTTTAATTAAAGTTTGTTCAATGAGCTTTAGTTATAGCACCCCCACCACCATTTTGAAATGCAGAGACACTGGATACACATGACACAGAGACTGCTGGAGTGTGCTAATTAGCATGCATTGGAGCAGAGATCCATCACGTGTATAGGTACTCCTAAAGTACTTTTCAGCCCTATATTTTTATCTGAATCTATTAATTGGTTTTATACAGTCTAAGGGAGAGAAGAGTTAGTAGAGATACAATAAGTCATTAAATGGATCTTATTATTGGAAAAGAGAGATTATTAACTCTTGCTCAAATCTAATGAGTATAAGAGTAGAAGTAATGGGTTTAAATTACAGCAGAAAAGATTTAGGTGATTTCTTAGAAACACTTTTTAGCTGTGAGGATAATTAAAGTACCAAAATAAGTTTCCCTGGGAAGACCGGGGAATCCTTATTTCTGAAAGTTTTGAAGAGCACATTAAGCAAATATCTGTCAGGAATGGCCTCAGTAGATGAACTAGATGACTTCTAAAGGTCCTTTGCCTCCCTGTTTTCTATTATTCTACTCTGGTACACTTGAGGAAGAACATGTGGCCAAAATCTAACATTTCAAAAAATAGGGGAACTGGGATATCTATAATAAAAAAACCTTTTTTCTTCTTTTTTTTTTTTTTTTTTTGGTATTATCAAGGGACCATGACTGTGTGAAATTTGTAGGCAAATATATGCCATCAGGACTACTTTTGCAGGAAACCATGGCAGGAAATCTCATCAGCATTTATGAATTTTACATTACAGTATTGCCACCTATGATCTGTATGCAATTTGTGTTCTCTAGTGTATGGTTACAGCATTAGGGAAATGACATTTTGCCATCCAATCTCAGAGGTGGTCTGATTTATAATAAACCATTTCAAAATTACATCAGTTGACCAAGGATTAAATGAGAACTTTAGGATTTGAATCCTGGTAAAACTTGTACCTAAATTTCATGCCAGGGCAAACACATGGACATTTTTTCCCTAAAGCATTTACTAGGAAGCATGGATCATAATGGAAATTTGGTGTGATAGTAGAGGTTTGGATTCTCTATTTTCTGTGATCTAAAATGTTGAAACAAGTATTTGACACACATCTCTTTTCATCAAAAAAGGAGAGAGAAAGGGGGAGAGGAAAGAAAAAAGAAAAGAAAAAAGAAAGAAGAAAAAAGGAGGAAAAAAAAGAATGTTTGTATAAAACATTAAAATACAGTATTAACCTAATGACTAATATGTACTGGTGTCACAGCCATTACAAGATAGGTATTACTAATGTAATGCATAATGACAGCTCTACCTTTTGAGTCAATGCTTTCAGAGATCTCAAATTTTGATGAGCATAATCTCCTTTCCAGCAAATATTCCTTTTACAAAAGGTAACTAAAGGTAGTGTTTTATTTTATTCTAATGAAGATAAGGCATATGGAATAGAATATTTTATGTCTTTAGATGAATACATTACATGAACAAAAGATCAAGTTTTACTTCTTCACAACTATCAAAATTGCCAGTGAATGAAAGGAAATGAAAGTTCTACATCTAGCTCCACATGGGTAAAACTCGGACTTGTATAATGTGTGTTCAAAACATTGCTTTGGACAGAAAAAGGAGTTTTGTGAACTCTTGGATGTAATAGTAGAGGTGTCAAAGACTAAAGAGGCAATCTATATTCCAAAATTGGGTTTGGGAATAAACAAAAGAAATAGCATAAGCAAAGAAGCTGTGGCCAGATTTAACACCGCCAAATGGTTTGAGCACTGAATATATTTGTAATTGCAGAAAGTCATTTCCTCATAACGACAGCATAATTTAACATGGAGCTCAGCAAATAATGAAGAAAATCAAATCTGTTAAATAGTAATTAACTTGCAATTAACTCAAATTAGTCAAGAGTCATGGAAGCAATGGGTGATAGAGTCCACAGTGTATTGGAGTTGGAGTAATTGCCATATAAATCTAAAATTGAGGTGAAGTTCAGGAAGAATAAGTGTAGTTAGGAAGAATTTTTCTAAGTTGAACATAAGGATTGAAAATGAAGGGTGAATTCCTAGTGGGGCTGAGAAAATGACTCAACAGATTAAGGAGAGAAAACAAACAATTACTGGGAGAGATAAGATATTTAAAGTAGCCCAGAAAGTAAGAGACAGCTGACAAAAGAAATCACAAGACAGTATACCAGATTACAAGGGCTTTGTGTGGGATGAAAACCCATGAGGGAGACAGCCTGATTAAGAGTGATGATGAGAAATATCTAAAAAGAGGAGAAGAAATTTGAAAGACTCTGAAGAACATCTCTCTAATTCGTTAGAACTCATGAGAACTTGAATGATATTCCACTTTGAGAAATAGGCCTGGAAATCAACAATTAACTGGTATCAAGAACAAAAACAGCAAAAACTGTATCCTCAGTTCAGAAGCATACAACTTACCCAAGATAGATACAATGAGTGGCAGTGATGTGTAATATACAGCTGCAGAAATATATCATGTTTGCAGAAGGCACCAATATGAAAGCATGCAAAATTCATGCAAGCAAAGAGCTGGCTATTGGCTAAACAATTCAACTGCTGCTTCCTATGCCCCAGTCCATATGATTTTATATGCAAGAAATGTGGTTGACCAAAGAGGAAAAGAAAGTGTCCAAAGGAGAGGAAATGTACTTTGGACTATGCTGGACATTCAGCATGATCTCTAGGATAGTTGTACTTTTTCTTACTCTTGGAAGTAGAATGTAAGAGTCTTATTAGTCAGGACTTATTAGGAGGGCATAAGAGTAGAATCTGAGCTGTGTTTAAGTGAAAATATTTCTTCTTCTCATTTCTTCCAGGTCTCTGGATTGAAGGGAAGAAGTACTCTCAATAATATGCCTTCACTGGAGATGATGTTGCATGACAAAGAATCACCCAAGAGCTTGCTTCCACAGATTCTATTTTTGTAAATGCTGCCAAAGTCCCCTACACATGGAGGCTTTAGCATAAAGGGCATTGCATGGATAAGTGATGGAAACTGTGTACCTGTACAAAGTGACAGTACAGAATTTTCAAAAGTATAAAATTAAAAAAAAAGATTTCTCTTCATAAATTTCACTCTGGCAATGGAGTTAAAAATAGGAATTGCTATGGAAGTGAGCTAGATGTTAAAGGGTCACTCCATAAAGGCTGCTGTTTATTTCCTAATCTACCATTAGTTATCTGCCAAGAGAAAATAAAAGGCACAACTTGAAATAATAGCAAAGAGCAAAAATAGCATAAACAATCTCTCTCTGTGCTACAGCTGAATGGAGGAGTCAGGTCTGCTTGGTTTTAAGAAAAAAATAATGCTAATTTAAGCAAGAAAAGCCACGGCAACAAATAAATTGTTGCACATCTTGCAGTCAAAAACATCACATAACAAGGTCATTGTGGCTGAGGCAATTATTTTGGCAAATTGTTGTGGAGGAATAAGAGCTAATAACACCAGGTATCACTACTCAATTGTCTGTATGTGTCTGAGTGCTATTGAATGAGGAAATTTATTTCTTTAAATTAGCAGTATGATAAACTAGGCAGTGCTGTAACTCTGTACAGTGATCGCCATTAAGGAATCAACATTTGCTAGCACATGCCATCCACTGATACCCCAGAAACAGACTTTTCTTGTCTAAGAATTTTCCTGCATGAGACTTAAATCCTGTTTCAACTGGTCACAAGTTATTTATTAATAGCCACAGCAGGAAGATCCCAGTTATTTCTCACAGAATTATTTTTGAATAGCTGATAGGATAGTGAGGTTGTTGGTTGTAGCTGATGGGATAATAATAGGATAGTGGGGTTGTTAGTTGATAGGATAGGGATCATTTTTAAGACTCAGCATACAATTTATTTAGGTTTATGCAAAATTCTCATTTTCTTCTTTGCAAACCAATCTGACAATTTTAAGATCAACATCAGCCACCAAATCAGGCTGAATCTCCACTGAATCGAATCAGCGACCAAAGCTTTGCACAGCCCTACTTTATTGCAGTTCTGATAAGAATCTAAACTAACAGTTCGTGTCAAGATATCACTGTGTACGGGTATGGGCCTTTGCATCCCATTGACATTCACTGGCCTTTTATTCTCACAAGGCCAGCACCAGTCAGTACAATTGGGTCAGTCTTCCTCTCTGCTATCTCTCCTGCCATGACTTTGATGACTCGATTAATTGGGGAAGGGTGATGACTCCCCAAGCAAGATCAGACTGGCACTTGCCAAAATGCCAGACCAGACAAAAAAAAAATCCTCTTTACAAAGGAAAAGAAAAAAAATATGAAAACCTGTCGTCCATTCAGTGATCTTCCCCTCACTGAAGGGGTCTCTGGTGCTGGCTCTCTCATCCTTGTCTTCAATCTATACGAGCTTGAGCACCAAAGCTGCAATCAAGCATCTTTTTTTTTTTTCAGTAATCAGTGCCCTGCCAGCTCAATTGACCGCCCGCAGCAGCCAATTAACATGGAGCTGCTTTTTTTCCCCTCCTCTTCTCTCTGAGCTCCTCTGATCTCTGAAGACCTTGTGGGTCTATTGCCCCATTCCCAGGGACTTAAGTCCAGGGTGGCAGATGGGCAATTACCCTCTCTGCCTGCCCCATCTCTTTCCTTTACCTTCCAGTTTTGTTCTGGCATCCAGAGCTGTAAGTAACCTCCAGTGGCTTAATTACCCCAATCTGATTCACCCGGTGAGCTGATAAGGCTACGCCAGGGTGGATCGGGGTTCCTCCAGAGCGTGGCCATGCCGCTGTGTCTGGACAGACTCCTTTGGTCAGTGGTCTTCTCTGGGTATGTATTCTTGATCTTTTCACAGTCTGGTAATGTGGGAGCTATTTCCAGCCCTGCCACTGACATAGTATGAGACATTAGACAAATCAGAGAACCTTGTTGTGCCTCATTTCCTCTAGCTATAAAATGGGGATACTATTACTCCCATGCTCTTATAAAAGTGAATCAAAGTCTCTGGATTTCATAGACATTAGGGCTGGAAGGGACCTCGGAAGATCATGGAGTCCAGCCCCTTGCCCAAAGGGTCAGCTGGGGTCATAGGATCCCAGCAAGATAAGCATCCAGTTTGCTCTTGAAGGTGTTCAATGTAGGCGCTTGAACCACCTCCGGTGGCAGGCTGTTCTAGACCTTGGGGGCTCGGACAGTAAAGAAATTCTTCCTTATGTCCAGCCTGAAACGATCTTGTAGTAGTTTGTGACCATTCGACCTCGTCATCCCTTGGGGCGCTCTGGTGAACAAACGTTCCCCCAGATACTGGTGGTCACCCCTGATAAACTTATAGGTGGCCATCAGATCACCCCTGAGCCTGCGCTTTTCCAGGCTAAAGAGCCCCAGGGCTCTCAGCCTGTCATCGTAGGGTCTGCTTCCCTGACCTCTGATCATGCGCGTGGCTCTTCTCTGGACTCTCTCAAGCTTCTCCACATCCTTTTTGAATTGTGGAGCCCAAAACTGGAATCAGTACTCCAGCTGTGGCCTCAACAACGCCAAGTACAAGGGGAGAATGACGTCCCGGGATTTGCTTGAGAAGCATCTATGGATGCAAGCCAGCGTTTTGGTTGCTTTACCAGCCGCAGCGTCGCATTGCAGGCTCATGTTCATCTTGTGGTCAATGATGATCCCTAAGTCTCTTTCTTCCTTAGTGCTGGCCTGCATAGCACTGCCGAGCCTATAAGGATGCTGCGGGTTTTTCTTCCCAAGGTGGAGAACCTTGCATTTATCGGTGCTGAACACCATCAGATTCTCGTCCGCCCACTTGCTGAGCCTGTCCAGGTCAGCCTGGATCACCCCCCTGTCTTCTGGTGTGGATGCTTTGCCCCAAAGTTTGGTGTCATCGGTGAACTTGGCCAGTCCGCTTCTGACTCCAGTGTCCACATCATTAATGAAGATGTTGAACAGTATGGCTCCAAGGACAGAGCCTTGGGGGACCCCACTGGTCACAGGACACCATGATGAGTGACTTCCATCAATTACTACGCTCTGGGTCCGACCACGGAGCCAATTTTCCAGCCAGTGGATCGTGGAGGACCCAAGGCGACAACTGGCCAGTTTCTCCAAGAGGTGATCATGAGAAACCAGAATGAAGGCTTTTTTGAAGTCAACTATATGAGATCAATCTCTTCTCCCTTGTCCAGGTGATAGGTCACCTGGTCGTAGAAGGAAATGAGATTGGTCAAGCAAGACCTACCCACAACAAACCCGTGCTGGCTATCCCTTAAGATGTTGGCGTTGGCCAGTCCATTAAGGATGGCCTCTTTAATACATTTTTCTAAGATCTTCCCCGGGATAGAAGTCAGGCTAATGGGCCTATAGTTAGCTGGATCCACTTTCCTCCCTTTCTTGAAGATAGGCACCACATTAGCCTTCTTCCAGTCTTCGGGCACTACACCAGAGCACCAAGAGTTTTCAAAGATCCATGCTAGAGGCTGGGGTATGATGCTCGCCAGCTCCTTGAGTACCCTGGGGTGTAGATTGTCAGGGCCGGCTGACTTGAAGGTATCCAGCTTCTCAAGTTGTTCCTTCACAAAGTCAGCATTAACGGAGGGCAGGGGATCACCCTCACCCAGACTTCCCTGTTCCGTAGCAGGCATGGGCGTCCCATGGGACTGATGAAAGACCGACGCAAAGTACCGATTTAATAGGTTGGCTTTTTCCTGGGTGTCAGTTGTCAGTTGCCCCATCTGGTTCAGCAGGGGTCCAATGTTGCCCCTGCTTTTCCTCCAGCTCCCCACATATCTGAAAAAGGACTTTTTATTGTCCTTGATGCTCGAAGCTAGTTGGAGTTCAGTTGCAGCCTTGGCTTTCCTGGTATGCTCCCTGCAGGACCAGACCAGTGCAGAATAATCCTCCTTGGAGGTGACTCCCATCCTCCATCCTTTGAAGGCCTTTCTTTTTAGCCTCAGGAGGTCTGCTACGTCCCTGGAGAGCCAGGGGGACTGCTGTGCCCTCTTGCTGCCTTTCCTCCGAGATGGAATAGACTTAGTTTGTGCATTGAGGATCGCTTCCTTGAGGAGCAACCACTCTTCTTGAACTCCCCTCTACCCGTGGTCATGGTCCCTTAGGGCCTCACTGACAAGCCTCCTTAGCTTGTCAAAGTCGGCTTTCCTGAAGTCAAGGACTTCCGTGTTGCTGACTGACTTGCCAGCTTTTTGGCGGATGGTGAAGGTGATCAGCTTGTGGTTGCTGTCACCCAGCTTCCCATCGATCATAGGTCGCTGACTTGGTCATCCCCAGTAGCCAGTACCAGGTCTAGCACCGCTTTGCCTCTCATTGGCCCATAGACTTCTTGAGTCAGGTAGAGATCATCCACGCACGAGAGGAAGCTTTGCGACCGCTCAGATTTTGCTGAGCTATCCTCCCACGAGATGTCTGGGTAATTGAAGTCACCCATGACAACCATGGTCCTGGAGCATGCCGCCTCAGCCAGTTCCCAGGCAATCTCCTGGTCAAGCTCAGGACTTTGGGTGGGAGGTCTGTAGTAGACTCCCACCATTGTGTTCCCTGTGCCGTGTTCCCCACAGATTTTAACCCAGAGGGTCTCCAGCCGTCCACCCTGGTCGCCAATATCGGCTTTCAGGGACGTGTAGCTTTCCTTAACATAGAGAGCTACACCCCGCCCCTTTTATCTACACGATCCCTCCTGTACAGGGTATAGCCATCTATACCCGTGGTCCAGTCATGGGTGGAGTCCCACCAGGTCTCCGTTATCCCTATGACATCATAATTATTTGCATTGAGCAGGAGGATGAGCTCCTCCTGCTTATTCCCCAAGCTCCTGGCATTTGTGTACAGGCAGGCAAGTGTCTCCTGGGGGGCTCTTTCCTTGCCCACAGATTTTACCAGGGCTGGGGCAGGGGTGGGCTCCCTTAAGTGCCTTGACCCGCTGGCTTTGCAAGGATTGCTCAGCGGGCCAGCAGTGGCAGTAGTCCCCCCGTCCCCCAGCTGGCTTAGTTTAAAGCCGGGTGGAGCAGGTCAGCCAGTCTGGCTGAGAAGAGCCTCCTCCCTAGGGGAGAGAGGTGGAGGCCATCTCTTCCCAGCAGCTCGCTGCCTCTCTCACCAAAGAGTGGGGTGTGGTCATGAAAGCCAAAGCCTTCCCGACGACACCAGCGCTGCAGTCTTTGGTTCACCACGTGGATCCTCCTCTCCCTCCTCATCCCATAGCCTGAGACTGGGAGGATCGACGAGAACACCACCTGTGCCCCCAGATCCTTTAGCCCCACTCCCAAATCCCTGTAGCACCTCATGACCTGGCTGGGAGTGCTCCGAGCCATGTCATTGGTGCCCACATGAATAAGGAGCATGGGATAGTGGTCTGTGGGTTGGAGGAGCTTTGGGATCCTCTCCGCAATGTCCCAGATGCGGGCCCCCGGGAAGGAGCAGACTTGCCGGGCTAAGGGGTCGGGGTGGCAGATTGCCCCCTCACTCCCCATCTGGAGGGAGTCTCCCACAACAAACACCTTACATTTTGTCTTGGGGAGAGCAGGGGCGGTAGCTGCAGTTGGGCCCATTATGCCTGCGGGAGCCGGCAACTCAGCAGGCTCTGCTGGAGCAGCAAGAGGTGCGTACCTGTTGCTCAGCTGTGGCGGGGCAGGGGCCTTGGTGCGGTAGGTCTAAGGGCCTTTGACCACCTTGGTCCATGCCCCTGGCTGGACAGAGCGGGAGGTCCCGGAGTCCTCCTTTGGCCTGGAGGGACACTGTGGTCTACCCTCTGCCTCCCAGGGGAGAAGGGCCTGGCAGTAGGAGTCTATCTCCTGCTCACAGTCCCTGATGGCACGCCGTCTCTGGACTGTGGCCTGGAGCTCCTCCAGCTGGCGCACCAGAGACCCCAAAAGGGAGCAGACCTCACAAGGGGAGGTCACCATGCTCCCAGGCCCCAGAGCCTGAAAAAGGGACAGGCAGCCCCTGCAGCCGAGAGCCAGTGGTGCCATCTGCGTGGAGGCCGGAACCAAGGGCTCCGTCTGGGTGGCTGTCTCTGAGGTGGCGGGGGGGGGCATGGTGCCTGAGGGGACCCTCGGGGTGCGGCGCGTGCCCATCCGTGGCATGCCTCTGGTAGGCTGGCTACGGCTGGGACTGTCTACCCTGGGGGGTGCGCAGGCAGGGTCCTGGGCCCTCCCGTGCGCCCTCCCACGTGAACTACGTGCTAACTCACATGCCGACAGAGAAGCATGCCTGTTTGCTCAGCCTGTTTGCGCGGCTCCAGTCACGTGGCTCCCTGGGGGGCTGGGCAAAGTAGGGGCCTGGGCTGGGCTTGACCCGGCCCGGCTCCACTCAGCCACCTCCTCCCACTCACTAAGGGGTTAGCCCCCTCTCTCCACGGGCCCGCTTACCTCCGGCAGTGCTGGGAATCAGCGGGGGCTCCGCAGCTGCTGGAGGGTTTCTGGGGGGCTTCGGGGGAGCGGGGGTGCAGCGGGCTTTTACCTGCGCATCTCTCACCGCTCCTGAGCCTAACTGTGGCTTTTCCCTGTCAACCCTAACTGGGGCTTCTCCCTGGGGCTTTTCCCTGGATGAAAAGCTGTTTACAAGCACTATGTTCTTACTTATTAGTGTTATCTGAAATGACACTCAAACCCTTTGACATTTTACCCAGTGATAATTCATATCAGTAATTTCACACAGTTATTTCTCTATGTACTCTATGAAGGGCATTAGGTATTTGTTTTGTGGAATCCTGTCTCTTTATAGAAGAATTGCACAAAGTGTTTTCTTGGAACGAAAGTAGAATCAATAGCAAAATAAGGATTTTTGTCCTTAGTCCAAAATCCACATCTGCCTTCCCAGCATGTAACATGACCAAAAGACACTGTCCATTATCATTTTTTTCTCACTTTCTTCCTTTCAAACGGATACAACCATTCATTCCCATGACCTCCATTTCTGCAAACACTCAAAGGTAAAACTTAGTCCACTGTTAGTAGCTCATTGGCCTTCTCACCAAACACATTGTCTTGGATGGTAGCTTCACTTTATTTCCCACTATTACTGCATTTAATTGCTCCTTCCATTTAGCCTGAATGAGGCATGGTTAGCATACCCATTAACTTTAAATAGGAATGTGATTGATCTATAGATCAAAGACAAATGATGGCAGCCATTAACATCTTCCACTATAACACCACTAATATTTAGTTGAGAAAGGAAGAGAGAAGAAATAAAAAGTACCTCTTTTTAGAAAAGAGGTGTCAACTAGCTGGACATTTTGTCATAGGGGGCTTGTCCATTTGACGGGGGTGTAATCCTCACTATATTAAACAGGCTTATTAAAATTGACATGGTGTGCTTTAATTTGTTATGTCACTGTGTACAAGTGACAGTATTTAAATTGAATAAAGCTCAGTGCACAATTCACAGTAAATTACAGCAGGGACTGCTGCATAACAATCCACCACACTGATTTCTTTAGTACTCAATTACAGCAGAGGCACAAGCAAACTCTAATCCCCTTAAACCCAAAATGCATCTCCCCAAAGCTGCAGCTGCCCGCAGGGAGCCCCATGCCAAGCTGTGGTTGCCTGCACGGTCATCCCTCCCTCCCCCACCCCAACACGGCACTGGAATGGGTGCCCCCCCTGTGCCTTGAAGCCCATGGCTCCCCAAGGGGTGCAGCTACTGACAGCAGCACCAACCTTGCATAATCTGTTCCTGATTCCATCAAGGAATTAAGAACCACTTGGGTACCTAAAGGGGGCACCCTGCAGTACTTTCATTCAGCCTTGCTGCACACACACTCACAGGACCCCCCAGGTCCAAAGAGGCTATTACCACTAAGTCGCAAAGACTCCCGGGGTCCAAACTGAGCGGTATCGCATTAATTTCATTTTATTTTCCCAGTCAGTGAACCTCCCCCCTTCCCAGAAGCCAATCTGCAGAGGTCCCAGGATGACTTTGGCCAGCTTCTTCAGCACTCTCGGATGAAGTTAATCCAGTCCTGCTGACTTATAAATGTCTAACCTTTCTAACTGATCATGCACCAGCTTAACATCAACAGTAGGAAGGTAGTCATTCTCACCAGGCCCATTCTGAGCCTTATCTAGTATGATTTTACCCTTAGTCCAGTAAAATATGAAGCAAAATAGTCATTTATGGGTTCAATTTTCTCCTGAGTGTCTGTAACCAGCTAACTGATCATGCAGTGGTCAGAGGGCCAGATGAGCCTAGGGATCCTCTCCACAACATCCTGGATGTGGGCCCCAGGAAGGCAGCAGACTTCATGGGCTAAGGGGTCTGCATGGTAGATGGGTCCCTCGGTGCCCTGCAGGAAGGAGTCCCCCACAACCATCACCCTGTGTCTCCTCTTGGGGTGGCAGTTTGTTGACTATCCACCTCCTCCTCTGGTGTCTCAATCAGAGCCTCCTCATGTATGGTGAGGGGAGCATACATGTTGTGCAATGCCAGGGGAGGGGCAGCCCTAGCCCTGCATGTCCTGGAGCCTAAGATGACTGTCTTCCGGGTGGGTCTTTTCAGCCAGATTTCTTGTTGGTACCAGTTTACCAGTTTTGTTGGTACCAGTTGGTATAAGTTTACTGATTTACCAGTTCTACCAGTTTTCTCTGCCCCCCATGGGTTCCCTTGCCAGCTGCTGTGTTGATTTGCTGCCAATTGCTCATAGCTTGCCTTCAGCAGGATCCTTCAGCCAACTTCCTCAATCCTGGGCAGTGCAGGATGGCGGGGCGGGTGAAGGAGCCAGGGGTGTCGGGCAGGGCCAGGTGTTGTGTACTCACTATTCATAAAGCAGCCCCCCTGTAGTTTTATGATAGGGTTTTCAAAACCCTACTAGTTTCTTTTGTATAGATGTGGCCAGATATTTAATGGGGGGGGGGGGGAAGGGGGCATTCAAGCCACAGCTGGCCAAAAGATTCTTGGGTTGACCTGGCCAAGGGAAGTTCCCCCCCCCAACCAACCAACCCTGTAGTTGCTTGCAAAAGTTGTCACAGCAGACAGACAGGTTCCTGAACTATTGCAGGTGCTGTAGGCAGATGATGCAGTTCACCTGAGTCACTGTGAGTTAAGGTAGAGGGAAGACTGGTGGCTGTGTGATAGTGTTTCTGTCTATCATTTAGGAGCTCTGAGTTCAAATCCCAGTTGGGGAGAGTAAAATAACAGGGAGAAATTCTTAGCAAGAGCTTGCTGGTCTTGTGGGTAAGGCAGTAGCTTGAAACACTGGTGGTATGGTTCTACTCCTGTGTGTCTGGGCCTGGGTAAGCAATCCTGATTAAACAATTGACCTGTGGGCCTAGCCCCCCCATCCCTTGCAGTGGGGTTTGGGTGCACAGCAGGTGGTGTTAGTTCTATAGTTCTTGGGTGAGAGGCTGGCATCAGCTGACTTGCCTGGTTTAGAGGTGGGTGTACTGTCTCTGGGGCCATAGAGCTGCAGGGCCAAGCCTAGGTGTGTCCCTGCTGGAAAAGGGATGTAGCTCAGTGGTAGAATGCATGTATGAGGTCCTGGGTTCAATCCCCAGCATCTCCAATTTTCAGCAACTTGGACAAGGGGGTGGAAAGCACGCTGTCCAAGTCCGATGATGACATTAAGATGTGGGGCAAGGTAGACACACTTGAAGGGAGAGAGAGGCTTCAAATAGATTTAGACAGACTACAAAAGTGGGCAGATGAGAATAGGATAGGGTTCAATGTAGACACATGCAGGGTGCTGCATCTTAGGAGAAGGAATCCACAGCATACATACAGGCTGGGGAGTTTCCCTCTTGAAAGCACAGAGGCGGAACAGGATCTTGGAGTCATTATTAACTCCAAGATTAACATGAGCCACCAATGCCAGACCATAGCCAGCAAGGCCAGCCATACCTTGTCATGCATCCAAAGATGCCTCTCAAGCCAGCCCAGAAAGGTGATACTCCCCCTCTGTGTGACTTTGGTTAGCTGCAGTTGGAGTACTATGTCCAGTACTGGGTGCTGCGCTTCAAGAGAGATGTGGCCATCCTGGAGATGGTTCAGAAGAGGGCCACCCACTTGTTGAGAGGGCAGCAGGACAGGCCCTATGAGGAGAGACTGAGGGACCTGAACCTGTTCAGCCTCAGCAAGAGGAGGCTGAGGGAGGACCAGGTGGCTGCCTACAAACTCATAAGGGGAGATCAACAGCAAATAGGCAGAGCTCTTTTCTCCCCAGCACCACCACAAGGAACAATGGTCATAAGCTGATGGAGAATAGGTTTAGGTTAGAGATCAGAAGGCAATTTTTTTACAGTTAGGATGGCCAAAATCTGGAACCAACTTCCCAGGGAAGTGGTCCTCGCCCCTACCTTGGGCAAATTCAAGAGGAGGTTGGACGATCACCTGTCTGGGGTCTTGTGAACCCCAGCATTCATTCCTGCCTGTGGCAGGGGGTCAGGCTAGATGATCCATTCAGGTCCCTCCTGACCCTAGCTACTATGAAACTATGACTCTGCCTGAACCTGCAGACACTCAGTTCTTGTCATGCCTGCAGGTGCTGACCATAGGACTGAATGGATGAACCCTGAACCCCAGGGTGGCTAGTCATGACCTATTGGGGCCCTGGGTCTGCCCTGCACTCTGCCCTGCAGCTAGACAGTCTGTCCCTGGCTGGCCCAGTGGGAGCAGTGGCAAGTGGGATATGCTGCTTTCCAGGCCTGTGGCAGGAGCTGCAGCCTTCCTTGTCCAAAGGTCTGCACTGAAACCAGCACCAGGGGTGCAGATCCACTGCCCTCTGGGTATGTGCAGCACAGACTGAGCTCCGGGGTTAGCCCCTCACCCCATCATACCTCAATCCAGCTGCAGCAGTGCCCGGCCAATGCACAGCATCATGGCCAGGCCAGGACCTGGCTCTGCTGGGGCTGTCTTGCTACTGGCAGATCCTGGCAACATAGTACCCAACTCCACTCTCTGGCATCAGCAGCCACTCCCAGACCTCCAGCACAGTTGTGCCCCCATGCCTGGTACCCAGAAGTCATGGCCCACTGTGATGTACATGCCCAGGCCTGCCCAGCCACCAGTTTTAATTGAACTGAGCTAGGGTCCCTGGGCCCAGGCTCAGCAGGCCCATGTGTTAATCTGCCTATGAAAAAAACCCTCCCCTCATGCCCTGCCACAACCCCAGCAGCATAAGGTTGTTCATCATAGTTCAAGTAACCACAGGAAGCTGCAACTGCCCACAAGGAGAACCATGCCCTCCTCAACTCCCTCCCTCACCATCACTGCAGCCTCCTCCTTATCACTACAGATAATGCACTTACGAAACAGACAGAACTTTTGTGTTGCAATGAAAAATTTATTTTTATTTAAAGAAGCACTCAGCAGTAGGTATCAGGAAGATATCCTTTAACCTAGAGAAAACTGACTCCATCAGCAGTGGCCATAGTATGTGCAGCCAGGCAGTTCTACACAATGGCCACCCAACCAGCATCTCCATGCTGACGGTGGGTGGTGCTATGCACTTCCCACTGCCTCCTGTGATTCCTCAGCCCAAGACTCACTAAAAACTTTTCCTGTGGTCTTGCAAATATTGTGAAGCATGCAGGCTGCCACTAAGAAAGCCTTTATGTTTTCTGGCTCCAACTCAAGCCTGTAGTTCAGTGACCTCCACTGTGTTTTGAGGTGGCCAAAGGCACATTCAACAGCCATTCTGCATTTGCTCAGGTAATAGCTGAATGATATCTTTTGCAGGTCAGTAACATGTCCCCCGTATGGATTCATGAGCCTGGGCCAGAGGGGGCTATCCAATGCACCCACACAGTTAGGGAACTCCATGAAGCTGTAATAAAACTTCCATGGGGTTATGGAGGCAAATAAAGTTGTTCATTGTGATATCCTGCAGGAGCTGGCATACCTCAATGTATTGCCAGCCCGGCTGTGCAGGGAACCATGCCAAACTGGGTTGTGATGTAGTGGATACTTGTAGTGGTGGCCAGTTTCATGATGGCCATGGCTACCCTCTTGTCCAAAATGATGGGCTGACACATGACAGTCTGCTGTCTCACAGTTTGTGGACCCAGAATTGAGACTATGTGATCAAATGTCTCCCTGCTCATTCATGTTACAGGGGTGTAGGTTGTAGTCGTGTTGGTCTAACGACACAGGCAGATTAGGTTCTTTGGGTAAATCTGATATCTTTTATTAGACCACCTAAATAGTTGGAAATTTTTTTCTTATCAAGCTTTTGGGTTTAAAAACCTTTCAACAGGCTGAGGAAGCATCTACAGTTAGTGTGTGCTTTTCCTGGATGGAAGCATCTGTATTTGGTGTGTGCTCTTCCTGGATGGAATGAATTCAGCCTGACTGAGGGTTTTTTAAATCAAAAGCTTGCTAAGAATTTGTTTTTCCCAACTATTTAGTTGGTCTAATAAAATATATCAGATTTACCTGAAGAACCTTGTCTCCCTGATCATTCAGAACATCTCTAGCCACTGTTGATCATCTCAAGTCAACAGTATGATTTGCTCCCACTAAGAGTGGCTCACGTAGGCCCAGACCCTGAGATTGTTGCTCCTTAGGTGGACCCACAGAGCCCTGTCATTCACCAGATCCACGGCTGCCTCTCAGTTCTCCTATTCCACTGCATAGAATATTATCTGGTATAGCAAGCTGTGATTAGGTTCTGGCATATCTTTGCAACTTCATAGAAGGTTCAGCATACCCCATGTTGTGGTCAGTAGCTGCATCTCTACATTACTGATTGCATATAAGGCCATAGCCAGGGCATCCAACAGTATTTGGTCCTCCCCGCTCACTCTGTCAGGGTTCATCGAAGCCATGTTGTATTGCAGCACACAGCAGGGTGGCTGTTTAGCACACAGAACAACCAAGGTTCACTAGGGAGGTCATCTGAAGAGCTAGAACTGTTGAATATAATCTCTTATCATTATAACTGCCCTGCTATTTACAATTCAATCATTACACAGTTTAGGAGGCCATGGGCTGGGTGTAGGCTTAGCAAAGCTTTTTGCCTGCAGTGATGGGGGAAGGAGGCAGAAAATGTACTGCCCAGCCACTAAGAACTTGTGGGGTGTAGGATGATACCAGAAAGCCACCATATGCCTGGGGGAGCAGATACTAGCATTGACTGGGCCAATGAATAGGTACACCATGAGTTATCATCCAATCAAAGTACCCTACCCCAGAATAAGCCAAGGTTGAAATGTGGGTGTGTGGGGCCAGCACTAAGTTTGAATACCTCTCATTAGCACATCAACACCTATGCCAGGCACTGAGATGTCAGAACCATCAAGTGATCTTGCAGCCACAGTGGTTGGGGGTTAGGAGGAATTGACCCACACCCAGTTTTAGAATGGTCCAGCAAGAACATCCCTGCTATATTTCTATTGCTGAACACCTCAGGTTCCTGTAACCCAGCCTCCTCCCAAAACTTAGGGTTTTGGCCAAAATTCCCCAATTGCTCATCAGTAAAAAGTGGGGTGCTGAGCCAAACACTGAATGGATGAACCCTGATTATTTCTTCCCTTCACACCAAATGGACCATGAAAACAGTTGAATGATTGACAGGTGGCACAGTGGGGGAAGGGGATATGTGCATGAAGGAAGAGTTGCCAGCCAAAGACCCTTGGGTATGATTGGCAGTGAGCCATTATGGTCTATCCTTCTGGACAATGGGGGACAAATTAAGGTAGGCCATGCATATCACTGGCATTTTGTTAGAAAAGGTCACTTGAGCAGATAGATTCCTGTAACTGCCAGTACTAAGACATAGTTCACACCTTCATAGGTAGTCATACATGGAATATCAGGAAATGATTGTAAAACACTTCTATATAACTGTTCCAAAACTTTGCCAGAAAGCATCTTGCAACTCTTAGTATTCTCTTGACTCATTTTGGCCACAAAACAATTCTTGATGTTAACATCAAAGAACAAATCAAGTCTGCAGGCTACAGAGCAGGTGCCTGACACATCTATAAACTGTGACCCCAACTGGACCTGAGAAGAACTTAAAGACTAGATCAATATTTGGCTGGAAGAAAAGATTATTGAGCAGTTGGAAAACAGATTAAATAAACCAGTTTATACAGCAATTGCCAAGGAAATGAAGGTGAGTAGGTGCAATTGGGACTGGACACAGTGCTGCAGCAAGATCAAGGCCCTGAAATGTGCTTTTTATTGGGCCAAGGATGAGAACTCTTGTTCTGGGGCAGCACACACAATTTCACCTTTCTATGACTAGCTGTCTGTTATTCTTGTCAAGGATGCAGATGAAGCTTATCTCCATTCATTCGCAACAACAGGTGCTCAGGAGGGCACACCTAGCTAAGAGATGACAGACTGTCCTGACACTCCTAAATGAAACATGCCAGAGGTGTTGGGCAACTGCTTGCAGGAGCTGTGGACAGGGACAGCCAAGATGAAGTTATCTTGAACATGGAAACAGTTTCCATGATACATAGAGGAGGAAAACAATGACACATTGGATGGAATTGTGCTGTCCCCCCTGGATTTGTGTGACATGGTGTGATAGAGTAAATGCAGACGTAGCAAAAAGAGCGAGAGAATGCCGCTTCCGGAGCCATTACCATATAAGGATGGAAGTTCCGAGAGCAGAACAAAGAGAGGAGATGGGAGCTTCAGCAAAAAAAGGGGAGAGGGGCTAAAAGAGAAAAAGAGGGAGAAAGAGAATTCCCAGGAGAAAAGAAACTTACCTAAAGATTTCTCACAATGCCGAAGAGAGCAGAGCTCTGAGGAGGAGAGGCGGATCCCCGAGGAGACAAACTGCGGGATGCGTCTGGCTGCTGGGCTGGAAAGTAAACAAAGAAAAGAAGAGAGTGAACTTTGACCCACTCTCTCAAGCTTGGAGACAGCATTTGGTTGTCCAACAAGAGGATTCAAGGCTTCAGTCACATGCAGGATAAAAGGTAGACATATATATCAACAAAATAAAGAGAAAGTATACACCGGAGTTTGAAGATAAAAACCCCCACAAAAAAAACCCAAACGAACAGATGAACAAGATAGAACGAGACTTTGTTTTCTAATACTAAGTTCAGTTCAACCAGATTGATAGCGGTTACATAAGAACATTATGTAGGTAGAATTACAAAGTTGTTATCACTGATAAGGCCAAAAAAAAAAAATTTAAAACAAAGGAAAAGGATACAAAAGGACAGCTTCTCCCTAAAGGTAAAGAAAGTTTGTATAGAGTGATAAAAGATAAAAATAAAGACAAGTGTTAATCTGAATCAGACTGTGAGTATATATATGTTGGCGAGTAAGTGCGTATAGTCAAGAAGGCGAACGAGGTATTTCTCCATAATACCAGGACCCCTAATAGAGGCTTAAAAAAAATCAACCCCCCCCCCAAAAAACAACCAAAACAAACCTACATATAACAACCCTCCCGACTAGTGACATCATAAACTAGAACATATAATAATAACAGCCAAGACGTGGCAGGCAGGAAAGTCGGGGTACCTATAGATCTTTGGGAGATTATAAGAGGGTACGAAGAGGCATCCTAAGCAACACCATCACACATGGCAGAAGCTCAGAAGACCCAAAGATAGGTTTCAGTTCTGGATACACAAAAGGATCCACACCTGGGGAGTTGTAAGTATCAGGGAATGGGCATTTTATTCATTTGTGGTCCTATAGCAGACACGCAATAGATTCATAGATTCATAGATGTTAGGGTCGGAAGGGACCTCAATAGATCATCAAGTCCGACCCCCTGCATAAGCAGGAAAGAGTGCTGGGTCTAGATGACCCCAGCTAGATACTCGTCTAACCTCCTCTTGAAGACCCCCAGGGTAGGGGAGAGCACCACCTCCCTTGGGAGCCCGTTCCAGACCTTGGCCACTCGAACTGTGAAGAAGTTCTTCCTAATGTCCAATCTAAATCTGCTCTCTGCTAGCTTGTGGCCATTGTTTCTTGTAACCCCCGGGGGCGCCTTGGTGAATAAATCCTCACCAATTCCCTTCTGTGCCCCCATGATGAACTTATAGGCAGCCACAAGGTCGCCTCTCAACCTTCTCTTGCGGAGGCTGAAAAGGTCCAGTTTCTCTAGTCTCTCCTCGTAGGGCTTGGTCTGCAGGCCCTTGACCATACGAGTTGCCCTTTGCTGTACCCTCTCCAGGTTATCCGCATCCTTCTTGAAGTGTGGCGCCCAGAATTGCACGCAGTACTCCAACTGCGGTCTGACCAACGCCCTATAGAGGGGAAGTATCACCTCCCTGGACCTATTTGTCATGCATCTGCTGATGCACGATAAAGTGCCATTGGCTTTTCTGATGGCTTTGTCACACTGCCGGCTCATGTTCATCTTGGAGTCCACTAGGACTCCAAGATCCCTTTCCATCTCTGTGCCACCCAGCAGGTCATTCCCTAGGCTGTAGGTGTGCTGGACATTTTTCCTCCCTAGGTGCAGCACTTTGCATTTCTCCTTGTTGAACTGCATCCTGTTGTTTTCTGCCCACTTGTCCAACCTATCCAGGTCTGCCTGCAGCTGTTCCCTGCCCTCCGGCGTGTCCACTTCTCCCCATAGCTTTGTGTCATCTGCAAACTTGGACAGAATACATTTCACTCCCATGTCCAAGTCGCTGATGAAGACATTAAAGAGTATCGGTCCAAGGACCGAGCCCTGCGGGACCCCACTGCCCACACCCTTCCAGGTCGAGACCGACCCATCCACCACGACTCTTTGGGTGCGACCCTCTAGCCAATTCGCCACCCACCGGACTGTGCAGTCATCCACATCACAGCCTCTTAATTTGTTCACCAGTATGGGGTGGGATACCGTATCGAAGGCCTTCCTGAAGTCCAAGTATACGACATCCACCCCTCCTCCTGTGTCCAGGCGTTTCGTAACCTGGTCATAGAAAGAGACTAGGTTGGTCAGGCACGATCTGCCCGCCACAAACCCATGCTGGTTTCCCCTCAGCATAATTTGTCCTGCCGGGCTCTCACAAATGTGAGCCTTGATAATTTTTTCAAATACTTTACCAAGGATGGAGTTGAGACTGACCGGCCTATAGTTGCCCGGGTCCTCCTTCCTCCCCTTTTTGAAAATGGGGACCACGTTAGCCCTTTTCCAGTCCTCCGGGACTTGGCCCGTGCACCACGAGCATTCGAATATTCCCGCCAGTGGCTCTGCAATGACGTCGGCCAGTGCCTTCAGCACCCTCGGATGGAGCCCATCCGGGCCTGCCGACTTAAAGGCATCCAGTTCTTCCAAGTGACTCTGCACCACCTCAGGATCTACACATGGAAGTCTGGCGCCTTGCTGCTGCCTCTCTACAACCCCAGTGAGAGACTTGTCGTGCCCCTCGCTTAGGAACACTGAGGCAAAGAACTCATTGAGGAGTTCAGCCTTGTCCCCCCTATCTGTCACCAATTGCTTCTGCCCATTTAGCAGGGGTCCTATTCCTCCCTGGGCCTTCCTTTTACTCCCTATATATCTAAAAAACAATTTTTGTTGTCCTTTACTTGGGTTGCCATCCTCAGCTCCATGGTAGCTTTGGCCAGCCTAACTGCCTCCCTACAAGCACGAGCAAAGGAGGTATATTCATCTTTAGTGATCTCACCCTGTTTCCACTTTTTATGTGCGCCCCTTTTGGCCCTTAGGCTGCCCTGGATTTCTCTGGTCAGCCATGGAAGCCTCCTGGCCCCTTTCCCTCTTTTGCCTCGCTCGGGGATCGTCTTGCTTTGTGCCCAAAGGATCGTTTCCTTTAGGCACAGCCACCCTTCTTGGGCACCCATCCCATCAAAACTCCTACTCTGCAGTGCTTCCTTGACTAATCGCCTGAGTGCAATGAGATCAGCTTTCCTAAAGTCTAGCACTTTCACCCTACTAGTTACCTTACCCACTCGCCGTCTTATGTTGAATTCTATTATAAGGTGATCACTGTCTCCCAAATGGCTACCGATCTGGAGGTCCCCTATCATGTCATCTCCCGTTGCCAATACCAGATCCAGTATGGCATTCCCCCTAGTGGGACCATACACCTCCTGTGTCAGGTGGAGGTCCTGTACACAGGTTAGAAACCTGCGTGAGCGATGGGACCTTGCTGTCTGCGTCTCCCAGCAGATGTCCGGGTAGTTTAGGTCCCCCATGACTACCACCTCTTTAGCTTTTATGGTCTCCGAGAGTTGCCTCAGGAGCCCCGCATCTATTTCTTCCCCTTGGTGTGGGGGTCTGTAACAGACCCCTACCACCAAATCCCTTTCTCCTTGCCCCCCATGTAGCCTAACCCACAATCCTTCTACTTCCTCAGCCTCGGATTCTGTCTTGATGAGGGTTGATGTATATTGCTCACTGACATAAAGTGCAACCCCCCCCCCCTTTCTTCCCCGACCTGTCCTTTCTGTACAATCTATAGCCCTCAATATGTACCGCCCAGTCATGGGATGAATCCCACCAGGTCTCTGTTAGCCCCACTAAGTCATAGGTGTTTAGTGCAAGCAGGAGCGCTAGTTCATCCTGCTTGTTCCCCATGCTCCTAGCATTAGTATATAGGCACTTGAGCCCTGCGACTGGCGCCTTTGCTGCCCCCCCGCTCCCAGTCCCATGGGGCCCATTGTTTCTTACCTTCTTGTTGCTTACCTGTTCTGTTGTGCTGGCCTCCCCATGGCTTTCAGGTTCCCAATGTTCTCCTTCTTCAGGCTGGGCTGTCCTTGTGGGTGCCACATGGTTTGGTGGTCCACAGCTTCCCCTGCCCTCGTACTCCCCTCCCCCCGACGAGCCTAGTTTAAAGCCCGCCGGAGGAGATCCGCCAACCTAGAAGAAAACACACGCTTACCTTTGGGGGACAGGTGAAGCCCATCCCAGCTGAGCATGTCCCTCGTCGTGATGTGCGGGTCATGGTCCAGGAAGCCGAAGCCTGCCTCGAGACACCACTGCCGAAGCCGCCAGTTGGTCTCTCTGATGCAGTTCTCCTGCCGTCTTCCTCGTCCGGTCACTGGTAGGATGGAAGAGAAAACCACCTGGGCACCGAACTCCTTCAGCACGCCGCCCAGAGTACAGTAGTCCGCCATCAAGTGATCGGGGGTTCTCCTGGCCGCATCATTAGTACCCACATGGACTAGGACCATGGGGTAATAATCGGTGGGCTTGATCCTGGCCTGGATTACCTCCGTCACATCCCAAATCTTTGCTCCAGGGAGGCAGCATACCTCTCGTGCCGAGGGGTCCTGGCGACAGATGGGTCCTTCCGTACCTCTCAGGATGGAGTCTCCTATGACGAGCACTCGTCGCCTCCTCCTCTGGGTCATCGTGGATCTCTTGATCTGTTTGGAGTGTGAAGAACGTGGTGTTTCTTCTTGCCCAAGGGTGTCCTCCTCCCCTTCCATCTCCTGCAGGGTCGCCAGGGCCTCGTACCTGTTCACCAGTCGGACTGGAGAAGCTGGTACCGGTTCACTGCGTGCCGCTCCGGTCCTGGCTGTGACCATCTGCCACTCTGCTGTGGAGGGCACTCCCCGGGCTGCTTCTTCCTTGGGTGCCTGGGCCTGCAGGGAAAGGAAATAACTGTCAATTTCATCCTCCGCCTCCCTGATCCCCCTCAGCCTGCTAACCTCCTCCCGGAGCTCCCTCACCTGCGCCTCCAGAGCCCTAAGACGGGCACCTGCTGGACAGGTGTGGGGGCCCCCAATCTCTGCTCCCCCCGGCCCTGCTGGGGATACCCCACAGGCCAGGAGGTAGGGGGACACCAGCTCCCCCATGGGCTCGGTCTGGGTGGAGGCCTCAGACCTGCCCCTGGTAGCCTTGTCCCCCTGGGCAGAGGCCCTAGCAGTACTCCTCGTAGACACCATTCTACAAGCTGCTGTTTGTAGACCTGCGCGGTGTCTACGCCCTACCCCTACAGGAGTCCCACTCCTGGCCCTCCTGGCCTGCCCTCCGGCGCGAACGCCCGCGCAAACGCCGGCGTGTTCTTACAGAGCGCGCCTGTTTGCGCGCTCTGTTCGCGCCGCGCGGCTCGGGAGCGCGGCTTCCTACCGGCTCATCTATATGGGACCCGGGGGGCTTCCCCTCCGGATCCGGCTCAGCTGCGCCGGGTCCCTCCGCCCCACTTACCTTCGGGGGATCAGCTGCTGCTGCCCCTGCTGCCGATTCCTCTGCTGTTGCTGCTGCCGCCGCCGCCTCCAGTCAGTTGGTTGGTAAGAAGGGCACACGTGCGTGCGGGACACACGTGTGCTGCCTCCTCCTCTCCTTCCCGCTGCTGGTTCCCGAGTGCTGGGAACTACATCACTCCGTGGCTTTAAAGCCCGCGGTTTGAATTACCCTCCCCGCTCCAACGGCCAATCAGGCGCCCCGGTCTACCCCGAAGTGCCTGCCGGCAGTTCTGCCTCTACGCTCCCCCGCTGGGGGGATCCGCTGCCACAGGAGCCTGCTCCCCCAAGGGTTAGCCCCGGGGGTGCCCCCTGGCCTGGGGGGACAGTCCCCTTCCTAGCCCTCCCTGTTTGCGCAATGTTTCACTTCCATTGGGGTGGACGTGCTGTGGATTTTCTGCAAGTTGCTTAGGGTGTTAACATTTCATTTAGTGAGCAGGGATGACATCTTTGACCAGGAACACTTTGTTTTTCTATTCCTGTTACCAGCTACCACACCCAATGGAACCTGGGGACATGTGCCCAAATCACAGACATCAGCTCGCACTGGAGCAGAGTGAATGTGTGAATTCTTTTGCAAGCAGAAATGCTCCAGAGAGAGCACGATGGAGTCTTTGGTAGTGACCACAGAAAATCTGAGTGACCACCATGGATGACTGGTGGGACGAAGTCTGGGAGGTGCTTAGAGACAGCATGACCAGCACTAAGGAATTCCAAAAGGATATCATATCCAGCACAAAACAATTCCTTAAGCTCTCCTTATGGTACCATGCAGGTCTTGAGAAGACCTACACAATGAGTAAAGAACAGATCCTGAAGCATATGAACAAGTCCCCCAGTTAGTAAGTGGGTTCCCTCAGGAACAAGCAAGCGAGATCTATTAGGCTTGCCTCTATCTGGGAGGTCATCAGAAATGAAACCGCTGAGCCCTTTTCCCCACCCCACAAAACAACAACCTCAGAGCTGCTGTGGTGGTGCTGGTGCTGGCAGCCAAACATAAATGGCAGGGGGTGGGAGCAGGGCTACTCATGTCACCAGCAGGCACCACACATCCTGTGTGCTATGTCCTACCTTGCCCCTCTGCATGTCCATGGCCAGAGTGATCCATGTACCATGCTGCCTCTTAATCTGCCTGTGGGTCCTGCAAGGAGTTAATAACCACTTGGATGCTTAATGTGGGCACCTGGGAGTACTTTCATTTGCACTTAACAGCAAATGTGGTGCCCTACCAGTCCCATGCCCATGACACATGGCCCTGGCCAGGGTGCCAGCCTGGACCGTGCTCCCCCTGGCTCCTGACATTTATTTTTGTCACCCTCCATGAAGCTAATCTGCAATTTTAATAGGTTTCCTAGTTATATAATGTTTACAAACCCCTCTATGGGTTCCTCTGTCAACTGCTATTGGTTTTGCAAATGAGAAGAACAAAGCCAGGCTCCTTGGCTTGAACATTTGATAATGATCTGCATTGAAAAAAATAAGTGCCTGTCAAGTCCCTCCCTTTGGCCAGTACACACACGGAACCTGAGGTCAAGCACATAGAAACTTTGATTTCAAAAATTAAACAAAATTGATGCATTAAGCATGAATTGGTCACCCATAACACTCATTCAAGCAGAAAGAACATCTCTGTTTGGGCTCACTGAAAACCTCTGGGGATGTCTTCACGTGCCCAAAGCTCAACTTAGCCATGGGCTGTCAACTGACAGCCCCACCATGACCACTGTACTATATGGGCTCAAAAAAGGAACTGGCTTTTGGACTGTCTTTACAAATGGAAAGCCTTCTTTGGCCACCCCACATCATGCCTCTTTGCATATGACCTTGAGTTATAGGACCCCAAGCTGGACTCTCCCCCATGTACAGATATTAGTTCTGCAGGCCCAAGAGACCTTTTGTGAACTTTTTGCAACATTTCACAGATAAGATGCTCTGCACCTTGTGCCATCTGCTGCCTTTCCTCAGATCATGGCTCAGCTGTGCACAGGGGTGCTGAGAGAGAATGGAAAGCTGACTGGCCACTGGATTTTGACAAGCAGTCAAATCTGGTGGCCAGTCAGCAGCTGGATGAGCACCTGCTGGATGAGCCCCTCCTCCTCCCCCCCCCAACATGATCCACTGGGGCTGACAGCTCACTGTGATGGTCACAGGTAACTGCTGTCTCCATTCCAAACCCTTTTCCCTATCTCCCTGTCTACTCATGCAGGACAACTGCTCTTCTCTGCTGCAGCACAGCCCTCGGTGCCCAGGCTCAGGTTGTGCAGGGCTGCAGGACAACTGGTATAAGGGTCTGGCTGCACAGCCACCATTCCCTCTGGGGGACTCTCTGGGGAAGCACCCCAGGGAAGGTCACCCCTCGTGATGCCAATGTGCCCCTAACATGCTACTCCTACATGTACCCTGGGTGGTGTGCAATGAGTTCTTTGCACAGGCTGAAGTTTGCCTGAGCTAACATGTGCTGCTGATGATGATCCTGCTGGTACCCCATGTATACCTGCAGTCCTGGTTTAGTACCCTTAGATATGACGGCACAGGGGGCAAGCCTTCCCTGCCATGCAACCTACACTGGCAGCTGGATGGATACCCGTCACAGGGCTACATGACCCTGCCCTCTGATACCAAGGTAGACATCACAGAAGGAATCAACACCTTCCTCAGTGTGTGAGTGGTGCAGTTCCACTGAGCTGTGGGGTAATGGGACAACAAATGATGTTGTGAACTATATCATACCTGTTCATGTGTTGTAGTGGTGGGAACAAGAGGCCAGGGTGTGTGGACATGCCATCTTAATCCTACTCTAATCTTAATTTAATGCTGTCATACCCAGTGAGGAAAGAAATGACCCAATATTTATAAAGCAGGCAGCCATGCTTAATGGTCCTGCAGGCTCACAAACAGCTGTTTGTTGGGTTTTCTGTAAAACCACCAAGTGAATATGTGGGTTGAGGGGAATGGGGATATTCAGCTACAGCAAACCAAAAAGGGATATTTTAGTGGGGGGGTGGAAGGGAGCAGTAGTTCCTCAAGGAATCTGCTTTCATACAAAGTCTGGGGAGATATGCTCTGCTAACATATTTTTGGCAACTCTTGAAATTTCAACTGGCACCAGTGAATAGTGTTCTCTGAATGGCTTCTTGCCACAGCCAGTGTCATTCTGGGGAGTTGCACTGAGGAAAAGAATGTTTGTCAACCTCAGTGAGCCAGACACTGTAACCCATTGATCCAGACACCAGTAGTGGGGCCCCCTATCCAACTGACCTTCCCCTCCCCACCTCCCCCCCCGACCAAGTGGGACCATGCATGCCCCTTCCCTGGTGTTGGCCCAGGCACAAGCCTTGAGTCTGGCTTATGTATGCCCTGGTTAAACTAAAGGTTGAGGGGCTCCTGAAAAAAAACTGAAAATACTTGGCTTTTAAAAAAATATCATATTCTCTAGCATAGAACATGTCCGATAATATAATACATACCTTGTTTCTGAAAGGTAGAATGAAGGAAAAAATATCTTTACTTTCAGTAAGAAACTAAGCAGCAGCAGCAGCTAGGGAGTGGAGCTGCTCACTGTTCTTTTCCTGTGAATTGTGTGCAGATTTTACTTCTACTTTTGCTTGCCTGTACTAGCAGAAACTGTTCTTACAATTTTTCTCACATATAATGCACACAACAATTGCCAGCAAGTGGTTATTGCGGGTGGGAAAAACTGCATGTTGTAATATAAGCAAAACATTCAGTGTTTGTATTCTGATGACTCTATGGAGGCCAGAGAGATGACCCAGCCACATTCTTTCTCCAGTGGGGTGGTGGCAGCAGGGAGGAGCCATGCTCCAGGCAGCCACAGAGAGAAGGGCCTGGCAGCAGCAAGGGGGAGGTGGCTGCACATGCTGCCAGATCCCATTTTTTCCTGGCAGTCACCAGCAGTTTCTGCCCAACTGGTGCTGTTGCTGTTGCTTCCATCCCCAGATCACCAACACTGAGGCCAGGCAGCAATTCCAGCCTCTCCCTGGGGTAGAGGAGCAGTGCTGGTAGCTGTGGGATCCTTGGATAAACTGCCTCTGCTGAAGCTGCCATCCACCTGTGCCCATTCCAGCTCCCCACCCATCCAAATCCTCATCCCCCATAGGGAAGTTTTGTGAGTTGTTGTGGGGGATTTGGGGGTGCTGACTCAGCCTGTGACAGCTCCTCAAATCTCCCTATGTGGTCTGCAGGACCAAATAAATTGCCCACCACTGGATTAAGAGATACATCACTCTACATCTGTCTTGTTCAATACTCTCCCTTTATAGCATCCTGTGGGGAACAGGATACTGGGCTAGATGAACTATTAGTCTGACCCACTATGGAATTTTTTATGTTCTTATGAAACTATTTTTTATGAAGCAATGATTACACAAAAATCACCTTTACATAGAATATCATGAAAAGCAAGTGCAACTCTACGGTGGGTCTCAGGACACATACCTTGTACAGTAAGAAAAGCAAGATATGAACTGATGGATTCTGTAACATAATCAGATAGGGAAAGAAAGTGAATGGAAAGCATTTCAAACACCAGGGAAACTAGCAAAAACATCTCAGCTGCCTATAGCCCTGGCATAAGAGTATAAAGATTTAAAGCAGAAAAGAGTAAGAGTAAAATGCTTGATCCACAGCTCAAGGGCAGACTGGAAACAATACTTTGACCTCATGCAGACATGAAATTGCTAAGAGGATGTTCTCATAAACAAAGTGCTGGAGGCCATGCCATCATCCACCTCCTCCTGTTTCTCCCCACATCTGAGGAAGCCAAGTACATCACATAAAACAGAGGATGCACACATTTCTGGAATATCCCAGAGGCAAAAAGAAAGACTAGTGAAACAGTAACAGCTTTCAGTGTTAAAGATACAGCTTCTTCTATTTAGGTTAAAAATTCTCTAGGGCCTCCTCCTAGTTCTGATTTCCATGCATTTTCTGGGTTTTCCACAGCCTTGTTACTCAAAGAAAATGATTGGCTTTTATTGAGTTTGGCCAGTGAGGGTGAACCTCACAGTGGTGCAAAAGGCCAGCAAAAGGCATATGCACTGCAGAACTCCTGGTTATTCCCTCTAGGGGACCACTTAAGCACCACTTTGCCACTTAATACTGACTCAAGCTCTGAGGAGTTTATAGCTTCCTACAGAGGGAAAGTACAGAGGTGAATTGCTTTCTAAAAGATCTTCTGAATTTCCTATTTACCACAGAAGCAGTTTACAATACCAAATAAGACTCAAGAGTAGAATTTGGGACTGTCCTTACCTGAACTGAATGAAATCATATCCATGTCTGCAACAGTCTTCCAAATGTGTAGGGCCATGCACTCTTTAAGCAATTTCTCTCAGACAGCTGAGAGTTTCTGGAATTTGTTTTCCCCTGAAGTTTCTGTGTTCCCGCCCAAGGAATTTTGCTTCTCTAAACTTTCTGTTTTTCTTCCATCTACAGATGTTCAAATAGTTTTCCTGGATTGTTTGCTACTTTCATCAATTGTTTTGAGTTGAATATGTACATTAACTAGTACAAACTCAATAATTTGACAGATGATCAAGCTACCCTCCTCTGGAGATATGTTATTCACAAGAAGATAGACAAGAAACATGCAATTGTTATTGTTAAAGGGAATCATAAGTGTCTTTCTTCCAACCTATGTTCAGTTCAACCTTTCCAAAAGTGCTCATTAGTTGTTCAACTGTAAGGCTAAATACTTTATATATTTAAAAAAAAAAATTGACAGCAGAACGTAATAGATCCACAAAATGCAGCATAATATTATGAGAGTACACTAATATTTTCACCATGTTTTCCTTTCTCTCTCTATGAACTTACTATAACCAAAATAAATACTCACAGGGAAAAACGTAAATGAAATAAATGTGTTAGCATTCCCCAGCAAATGCATCTAAGGGAGTAAGAGGAAACAGGATCCCAATATACAGTAAAACAGGAGAGAAGGGGTAGACGAACTATATCTACTTCCTGACAGATTATATCCACTCTCTGAACAATCTGCACTTTGGGGACACTCATGCATGTGCCTCAGTATCTGGGAAAGTCTGAAATTTGAGATTTAATCTTCACAGAACTCAAAATTGTGGTCATCCGTTTTTAATTGAATTTCACCAGTTCAAGTGTTCCTTCATATATTTTAGAGCAAAAACTGTATTTATTAACTCTAGGTCAAAAGATCCCTAAGAAAAGAGAAACTACTAGACTAGATCTACTCCAATATTCTGTCTCCCACTGTATACTACTGAAGGTGTGAAAAGAAACCTAGCTTTAGGCAGTTATAGAATAACCTGTCCATAAAGAAATTCTCTCTCTCATCCCCAACAGTTAGAAATTGACTTATGCCCCGAGGCCTGAGTATTTCATCTTACTTCTTAAATTCCAAGTTCCTTTTTAAGTATTAACTCACAGAACTAGGTTTTACTGTCTATTAAAATGCCCAATCCTAATTCTGATAATTTTTCTAAGCTCTGTAACTCATGACAATGACTTCCGCAATCTAGTTTTGATTGTATGTACTGTGAAATACCATTTCCTTTTACCAGTTTTACATCAGCAACTTTCATACAGCATACACCTCTGATTAGCTGGTGATTATAGAGGGAAGAAAGTCATTTAATATCAAAAGTAACTTCTTTTGGATTTTAGCCAATAAATATGCTGAAAACAAGCAAATGTAGTATAAACAATACTGTTGTTAGTCAAGCCCTATTTTAAGGAAAGTGTCAAGTGTTCTTAACAGTTTTCCATTAACGAAAGACACACTCCTTCTGCACTGATTTTTAACATACAATGCTCCTTGACTTTATCTACTGCATAACTTGGATATATAGCAAACTCCCTTAACCACAGACCTTCACACTTTTGGTTTTCCAATTCCAATGTTACTCCCCTGTGCTTGTTGTCTTCTGCAGTATTTGTGGAACCAAACATCCCATTTCACTTTATAACAGATATATCCTACAGTCCAATGTCTCCAAATAATCCTCCAATGCTAATTCATCTTCTAAGGAAGAATCATATTTTTTGTCTCTGGTACTGAAGTCTACACTCACCAACTTTACAGTGAATGTAGAAAGGCATAAGAATTGCCTTCTCTAGGTCCCTAGCAAGTTTTGAAAGGATAACATTTTTTCAAATAAACACAAAAAAAAATTGGATGGGTTTTTTTCTAGCTTCTAAGACTTCTGTAATGAGTCAAACTCATGTATGCTCTTTTAGTGTTTCCATTTCCAGCTATCACCAGAAGCAATGAATGAGTACAGTATGATAGATGGCTCAAAGGGGCACAAGCTGCAGGCATTGCTTAAGGGGAAGGAACAAGGCATCAAAGAGCTGGGGATGGGCACTTCACCATCCTGTCCCCCTGTCCTCATACCCTGCACATTCTCTGTAGTGGTTCTGGCAATGGGGAGGGAAAAAAAAAGAAGCAAGAATGTCACACAGCATAAGAAGAGCAGCTGGAAGTTCACTGCTGCAGAGGGCAGATGTCACCTCCTTTTTTTGTTGCTGATAATCAGTGTTTAAACAGCTGCTTGACATGCATCAGTGGTAAAAAAGAGGAGGTGCATCTGCAACAAACCTCTAGCCACCTCCTCTGTACTGTATACCAGTACCATCTAGGGTGAAGGACTAGCCAGATAGACCTCTGCAAGGATTTCATTAACATAAAAATCCAAAGGTATTCAAGTTCAACTTTTGTAAATGCCAAGATGCAGTTGACTCAAGTTTGCGGTGAAAAGTTCATGATGGATGGAAAGGAAGAGCCTTCCTTTAGTCAAAAACGTTCTCACTCATTCCTCATGTGTGCTTTTGCAACTAAGTGGGGGAGTTGCACCTTACTGATGCACAAAATAAACCTTGTATTAAAGCACACATTCCTCATCTTCTGAAGAATACAAAGCTTGTAAATGCACAACAAAACAAAATGTCATTTAAGTCATTATTTTGTTCACACTATTGGGTAGGATTTAGCTGACAAAGGTTGCTGAGTAGACCCTGATGTTTTTTTACTATCCATATGAAATGGCAATCAGACAGATTTAGTGCTTGATTTAAGGGAATCTGATGGCTAAGTTACACATTTAGATTGGGATGCTGGAGTAAGGTCAAACCACTATCATTAACATCCCAAGGAGGAAGGCTCATAATTACAAATGCTTAAAAGCACCAGCAGTCTACTGACAGCATGGATTTTCTCAGACTTTTTTCAGCCAGCATCTCAAGTAAAAAATAGCATTCAAAAGACTTTTAACTCATACAATATAAGCCTTGCTCATTAGTAATCCTTGGAGCTTGACTTCATTTGAGCCTGCTCTGGGTCTGGATAGCAATTAGTATTGCCCTCCAGGTAAGGGAGTGTAGATTTATTCCCCAGAGGTGGTTTAACTTCCTCAACCTACTTTAAAATTAGATTTACTCTGTTACAAATCGTAAGTGTTAAATGAGTAAAACTATTAAACAAGGAATACTGCTGGGCTAAATGGCTAAGCGTTTAACGGTTTACCACAGTATTACCATTTTTATGGTCTATTAAGGCAATTGGAAGAATATCAGTAGTATGAAGAATCAGGTAATTTATATACAAGTTTGATAAAGTACCGTATGCTTGAGTAAAATGTGGGGCTTCCCTCCTCCCCCCTACATTTAAGAAAATTAGAGGCAGGAGCATTTAAAAGGAAAGGATACAATCCGTTTTCATGTATATTCTCTTTGAACTAAATATATATGTAAATCTGCAATATACTAGTTGCTCTGTTTGTGTGTTTGTTGTTAATAACCCACTATCACCCAAGTTCGGTTGGGTATGAAGAGATACCAGGAATTCAAATCTGTCTGAAATTAGAGTATGTTCAAAATTTGAATCAGATCTGTATCTGTATCTCATCTCTGCAGTGCAAGCTCATTTCTACTATTTTTCTATGTTAACACTGACATGAAGGACATCAATATATTGAATTACTCTATAGCATTCTGAGTTTTGCATGACTGGAGCATGGAAATAGCAAAATCCTTGGTGCAATACCCTGATCAGAGAGCTTTTGCAAGAAAGGCTGAGGTTTTTATTTGTTGATTTAAATATAAAAAAATACACAGTAGAGATAATTATCACATCTTTGCTGTTTATTATCAACAAAGATATTTCAGCATGTAATGATTCATTCAATTTGCTACTTGCCCTTAAATGAACATTTGCCTTTCACTTTGTCTTTTTCTATTTAAAAAACCTGCTGAAGCCAATGAAAGGAATACTAACCAAAATGCATGCTCCTTATTGGCCTAATGCTCAATTATTTAGACATACTTGATTTGTTCATGGAGTTTAAAAATCTGCCTAAATTGATAGAAATAGTTTTTAGTTAGTTTTTTACAAAACACTTGAAAGAAAGTTATAGGAAGCTACATGCCTATTAGTTTCTTAGGAACTCATTGTTTACATGGGCTCTATGGAGGCCTAAAACCTATGCAAGTAAGATTTTCAAGAGTACAATACTACAGTTATAGCCATGAGCCTTCACATTTCAAATCAGGACCTTATGAGCCTTTTCCAGTTAGTGCAATTGTTTATACTAAGCTCTGAAAAACAATTAAGGTACTCTCCTATAAAAATGGCACTTTGAAATGACTCCCTGGCTAGCTGACTATGTACCTAATGATCTCCCTCTCCAACAGATATGGAGGACTTAGCTTAGGGATACAGAAACAATATGAACTGGAACAACTGATACCCATATCAAAGTGACAGGCTTATGGAAACAGATGCAGCAAGTCAACTGCCAGTGGACTGCCATTGCACTACAGACAGTAAATTATTGGATAAGCTGAAGTCTGTAAGCAAAATGCTCCAGTATAAAGGAAAATATTTTAAGTATGTGGCTGTCATTAGGAACATTGGAGATATACAGCATGATATTAGTTACGTAAAGTAGGGTAATGCAAATGAAGATAGAAGGAAGATATGCAAGAATAGACATTTAAAATATATGTATAGAATTGAAACTGTCCATGAAATCAAGGGTGACAAAGAAGAAATGTAGTACTGCTCTTGTGGACAATAAGATTTGAATAAAACAAATGTTATTCTATTTCTTGCAAACTCTATATGCGTGGGAAAAAAAACATTTTTGTACTAGTAATCAAGAAAAAACACTGTTCTAGTCAGAATATAATAATGAAAACAGTGTGCCTGTTAGGGATTAATTCTGGAATTAGTAATTGGAATGTTAAAATTAATAGTTTAACATATAGCCAAGTTAAGCACATTGTAAGTCAGAGACAGCTGTCAGACTTGACACCAATTCATCTTTGACTCAACAGTCATATGCTTCATTGATTCACAGAGAATGAAACTTACTCTTTTGCTGAGGGTCAGGGCAAAACCACTTTGTTTTCTTTTCATTATAACATATGTGGTATGTAAGTAACACATAGACCATATACTGACCACTCTGACTTGCGTAGTTTTCACCTATATGGCAATATATGGCTCCATGCAGAAGGGGGCAATAGAGATTCCTCCTAAACTCTTGAAGTGATAAGTAGGATTGATATGTGTACAGAGCCCTGTTTAGCATATTCTGTACTGAGGGAATATGTGATTAAACTGGCACACTTGCATTATTCTCAAGAACTGGCAGAGGCCGTGCATGCACAGGACATGGTTGTCACAGGTGACTTCAATTACCAGGCATCTCTTGGGAGGAACACTCGGCTAAGTCAGATTGGTTGCATTGCTCCCTGACCTGTATCAAAGAGCAATACCTGACTCAGAAAATGCATGGGCCAACCAGAGGTAATGCTCTCCTAGATTTGGTCTTGGCCAAAGGAGACAATCTGGTGAGCAACCTGAATATAGAGAGTAGCCTGGGTGACAGCAACCACAAAACCATCATGTTCGCTGTCCATTGCAAGTTAGGCAAACCAGCTAGAACGGTTGAAGATTTGGACTTCAAAAAAGTGGATTTCAGCAGGCTCAGGGCAATAGTAGGGGAAGTGCTGTGGGACCAGGGACCAAAGGTAAAAGGAGTGCATGAAGAGTGGTTGTTCCTCAAGGACATGATCTGCAAAGCACAAAAGAAGTCAATTCCCATGCGAAGGAAAGGTAGCAGAAGCCCTTTTGGCTTAATAGAGATATCATGGTCCAATTGAAAAAGAAAAAAGAGGCATACAAACAATGGCAACATGGGGCAGTCCCCAAGGAGGACTACACAACAACAGCCCGCACTTGTAGGGAACAGATTAGAAAGGCTAAGACAGCGACTGAATTTAAACTAGCAACAGAAATCAAGGACAATAAGAAGTCCTTCTTTAGTTATGTAGGGAACAGGAGGAAAACAAATGGAAATGTGGGCCCATTGCTTAACAACTCAGGACAGCTGGATACAGACACTCAGGAGAAAACTGAACTCCTAAATGACGACTTTGTTTCGGTATTTCACCACACTAAGAGGAAAATCATACTAGACAAGGTTCAGAATAGGCATTGTTGGAATGGGAGTCTTCCTACTCTTGATGTTGAGCTGCTGTGTGATCAGTTAGAAAAGTTAGACATTTATAAGTCAGCAGGACCAGATGAACTTCATTCAAGAGTGCTGAAGGAGCTGGTCAAAGTCATTGTGGGACCTCTGGCGAAACTCTTCTAAAACTCAAGATACTTAAGGGAGGTGCCTGAAGACTGGAAGAGGGCCAATGTTGTGCTCATCTTCAAGAAGGGGAGGAGAGAGAACTCAGACAACTAGAGGCCACTTAGCCTAACTTCTATCCCTGGGAAAATACTGGAAAAATTCATCAAGGAGTCTATGTGTGATATGCTTGCAGAAGATAGGATTCTGAATGACAGCCAGCATGGCTTCACCTTGGCCAGGACTTGTCTTCCAATCTCATTTCCTTCTTTGACCAGGTAACTCACCACCTGGATAAGAGAGAGGAGGTTGACATTATATACCTAGACTTCCAAGAGGCCCATGATGTTCTTATGGGAAAATTGGAGGATTGTGGGCTTAACTGCTCAACAGTTAGGTAGGTAGGAAGCTGGCTACAGGGTAGAACCCAGAGAGTTCTAAAGAACAGATCTGTGTGGTCCTGGTGAGAAGTTGCCAGTGGTGTTCCCCAGGGGTCTGTCCTTGGTCCAGTGCTTTTCAACAACTTTATCAATGATTTGAATGTGGGGGTGAAGAAATCACTGGCCAAGTTCACAGATGACACCAAGTTATAGGGGAGTGTGGTCATGCTGGAAAACAGGCTGCAGACGTAGACAGGCTGGCAGATTGGGCATATCAAAGCCAGATGAAGTCCAACATTGAGAAGTGCAAAGTGCTCCATCTGGTGATAAACAATCCCCAACATACTTACAGGCTCAGTGGCACCAAACTGACTAGCACCACAACTGAAAGAGATCTACAGACCATAGCCAGGAGGAAGAACAGTACTCTGGCATGCATCAACCAATGCATCTCAAGCAAAGTCAGGGAAGTGATTCTTCCACTTTACTCAGAGTTGGTGAGGCTGCAGCTGGAATACTATGTCTAGTTCTGGGTATCACATTTCAACAAGGACACGGAAAAGCTTGAGAGAGTGCAGAAAAGAGCCACCCATATGTTAGGGACTTGCAAGGCAAGCCATATGAGGAAAGGCTGAGGGACATGGGTCTCTTCAGCCTAAAAAAGAGAAGGTTGAGAGGGGATTTGGTAGCAGGTTACCATTATATCAGGGGGTTCGGTGAACAACTGTTCACCAGGGCACCCTTGAGGAAAATGAGGAGTAATGGCCATAAACTCCTGGGAGACCATTTCAGGCTTAACACTAGGACAAACTTCTTCACAGTTAGGGTGTCCAGACTGTGGAATAAACTCCCTCCACAATTGGTGCTATTGCCTACCCTGGAGATGTCCAAGAGGAAACTGGATGGGCACCATGCTGGGATCACCTGACCCCAGTTTTCTTTCCTGCCTAGTGCAGGGGGACTGGTGCCAATGATCTTGTGAGGTCCCTTCCAGCCCATTACAATCTATGAATCTAGCCTGCTGTTTCTAACATGAGAAATTTTACATGATGCCTTAATTATGGGAACACTAAAATTACTATTTCTGAATTTTTTGTTCTAGAGTGTGAAGCGAAAATCAAATATTATGTTTGCAAAGTTGCAGCAGCCAAAAAAATTATTTTCCTTTCCTGTATCAAAATAAAGAGAGATTATGATTTTCAATTTTCATTACTTTCTACCTCAGCCATAACATTTGCTTCTGGCAGAAGCCTTTCACATGCAATAGTAAAAATATTATTTGACTATTGCAAATTAAATGAAAATATACTTATTACTTAGATCTTAAACCCTTTCAGAACATTTTATTTTAGTCTATTTCTACAGTACAGAGGCTGTGACATGACATGCTTTCTTAACATAAATATCTTAAATGTATGATGAATGTTTATCAACCCTTATTTCAAACTATCTTTATGTTGTAGAGCCAAGCTAGTTGGGCAGTTAACCAATATTCCAGACTAACTGTTATTATATATATATATATTTTTTAAATGAATGAGTTCTTTTAAAACCATCTAGAAAGTCAATTTTGGTCTTGATCCAATAAAGCACTTAAATGCAAGGGTAACTCTAAGCATTTGGAAGCAACGAAAATACGCACATGCTTAAAACGTGGTTGTTCATTTGATTACTCAGCTGGAGATGAAGCTTACTGATTAAATTTTCAAATTGGTTCAAATTGGTTCAAGTTATTTTAGACATGTTTATTTTGAAAATTAACCTATCCATTTAGGATGCTAAGTTTCATTTAAAGTCAGAGAGCATGAAGTGCTCAGGCCCCTTTTGAAAATGGTACTTTTTTGCCTTTAAAAATATTTCCCTTAGACTAAAACAAGCACTGTCTTAAAAACCTTTTGGTAATTCAGATCAAGAGAGAGGGCTGGAATTTGAAGGTGTTCTGGAGGTAACATTTATTTTGAAAGTAAAATTAAGACATGTACCTGAAGCAAAAAGATAGTGATGTTTTCAACGGTGACAGGTAATAAAAGAAAAAGTGAATTCACACAAGAGTTAAAAAAAACAAACAAGAAAAACAAACAAACAAAAAACCCCACACTTCCATAGATATTTGTTCTAAATGTAAAAAAAAATAAATCTTTGTTTAAAAAAAAATCAAATCTTCACATTTACAAATCAGAAGTATTTTCACTAAAAATCTGATGGCAAGGGTTGACTCATTTAACCAGGAAACAAAAATATTACATGACCTTTACATCTGAGCAGATCAGCTCCAATTTTGATTTCATTTTGGATATTTTCCAACAAACTACGCACCAAAAATTTACTGCATTCCCATAAAATATCTGAGGGGGATTTTTTTTTGCATAAATGAATCAGAAAAAAATGCAATCTACTCACAGACAATTCTGGGAAATGTTGAATATTAATTATTCATTACAAATCATTTGCCTATATCTAATCCATATTTTTAATAACTGATTTGGGTATTTGTAACAAAGCTACTCAGTGAGTCTCATATGATCTTGTTCCACTGCTAATAGCATTCTGCATTGTTTTGACACCTGCTATTCTGTGAATAGGCTGTAGAAGGAGAAGAGAAGAGCTCACCAGTTATAACAAACATTCAACAAGCTATAAAGATAATGCAGAGTCAATTGTTTTAATCACAACAATGTCAATTGGCAGTTAATGCATCAGTTACAGGGTTTTAAATACTGCCCACCAATGTAAAAGAAAGGTAAATGTGTCTTTTATTTTGTTCACTGCCACTCATTTAATGTGTGAAACAGGTTTTAATGAATAATTAGCTGATCATAGGTCAATTAGTACATCTGTAAGATAATGTTGAAATTTCTTCATGTTTCTCTAGAGTTTAAGTGAAAGTACTGATTAAGGTAATTTAAACTCTGAACAAACATTTATGAATTGGAGTGCCAAGATGACATAGCAATAGTGCAGATGCTAACTTTTGCTAGTTGCTTGTCACCCTAGACAAAGCAGAAAAAAGAAGAGACCTTACAAACACACACAACCAATTCCACTTTCAGCTGATTTAATTCAAATATTCCCAATACTACTCTTGAAGAGCAACTTAGACGACATCCCTTAATCTCTTATATCTGGCAGCACACAGTGACTGGCCACATGAATTTGGTGGATAAGTATACAGATTGTAGCAAAACCCCCAGTTTTGGTTTTTTTTTTCTTTTAAAATGTATTCCCTCCCCATCCCCAACCATTTCTGACTTTGTCCATCCCTCTCTATTCCCTATAGATAAGTATAAGTAAGCTAAGATGTAGGATACGATTTAATGTTTTATTTTAGGTAGTAAGTTTTATTTCTATCCCCTCTGCAAATAAATGCCCTGCTATTTTGATATAGATATGCACTGTTTTATAAGTGATAATTATTCTGTTTGTATTGACTTTTTTACTGCTTTTATATTGTGTGATTACTGTTTTAGCCCTATATATGTGAGTTAGCATAAGTCATGTCAAGTTTCCATTTTGTTTGTCAAGTTTCCATCCTGTCCCCAGGCCCGGGTGTGTAACCCATGACTCACACCTACCCTGCCTATGTAACTTGGTTCCTGAATGAATGGGGATAAATGAGGGTGCTTGAGAGACAATGGCAGTAGGTCTAAAAATAGCTCCCTCTCAATGACTGAAACATCAATATCAATACCTGGACCAATGACCCAGCCATTGGAACCACCCTCAGCATTCAAGAAACAAAAGATGAGGCAACCCACCATTGTGCCAAGGTTGCACATGCTCAGTAAGAACACCTAGAACCCTCTGGAACAGGGCTGACATTGCCTGGACAGGCCCTCCCCATAGGAGATCACAGGTAGTCAGCCACTACCATAAAAGGGGTAGTGAAGACTGACTCCTTGGGACACCACATCACCTATCCACCCAGAGGCCCTGCTGGTGACCCCCGCTATGGACAACACCTACTGGACAAAGACCCCTTTCCAGCCTGGATAGGTAGCTATCACCCCGCACCCCCTCTTCAACCACGGACTTGGACTCTGCTTCTCTTCCCTACCTGGACTCCAGCCCTTCCACTGAGTCTCTTTCTCCTGCTGCCAGTATAAACCAGTAACTTCATGGGGCTGTGTAGTGTGTTGTCTGTTTAATAAACCTGTTATTTAAATCCCTAAGTTGGGTTTTGCTTTACTATGGTTCAGCCCTGCTCCAATCACTGCTTCTCGCTCCTCTAACTTCTGTCTCATTTCTCCCTCTCCTGCTTCTGGCTCACTGCCACCTCCAACACCTGTCCTGAGTTCCTCTCTGCCTCCAAACCCCCTGTTTCTTTGCCACTGTCTTATCCCCACTGCCTTTTTCCCTGAGCAACCAGGTTTCTGCCTCAGTTTCTTTCCTGGCTGTCTCCTCCTTGCCACCACTTATCTGTCCCCCTTCAATATCTCAGCTGTCTGCCTCAGTCTCCAGTCCCAGTTTACCTTAACTAAACCCAAGCCTCAGTTCCTCAGCTACCTTCTCTCTAGTTCACCAATTCTAATCCCAGTTCTGGCAACTTTCATTCCCTACACTTTAACTGTCTCTCTCTCACCTTAACCTTCCCCCAGGTATCCCAAGCACAAACATACACACTGTATCATCCAAGTTAGGAATTTACCTGTGTGTATGTGTAGGTGCGTTGCATGTGTGTGAACTGGTGAGTGTGTGCGTATCTCTCTCTCTCTCTCATTTTGTGTATGATATATGAATTAGTGATCTGTGCATGTGTACTGGTTGTGCGGGTATTGACAATTGATTTTTGTCTAATTTTTAGTGTGTAGTGTGTATGTGCTTGAATTGGTGATAGGTATGCATGTGCCTAGGCTAGTTTGGATGTGTATGTGTGTGAGCTGGTAGTGTGTGTATATGTGTGTGTGTGTGTATGTACCTAATTGATTTGTGTGTTGTATATGTGCAATTGTGTCACACCCTCCTGTCTAACAGTGCAATATTGAGATCCAGAGAGTTGGCCTGACCCCACAGGGCAACAGGATAAGTGTCAGTCCTAGACCCTGCTTAAAAATATAATAGATATTTATAATATTTTTTCGGCAACTTGTTGTAATCATGCCTAGTTAATTCTGGAAGTGGAGTACTTACTATGTCTCATATGGCCTCTTTTTCAGGGAAAAAGCTTGCAATATTGGCATCTGTGGCAGGACTGGATCCCAGGGGTAGCCATTACACCCCTGGTAGCCTCAGAGTTCCTGCTTTTACTCTCACTCTCCAGGTATTCAACCCTTCCCCTTGCTCTTACCTGCCACACCTTGCTGTATATCAGAGTTTGACAGTAAAGGAGACTGCCCCAGGGTCCCCAGAGTAAGTTTACATCCTCCCAGTCTATAACTTCTTTATAGAACACTTGTTTCTGAGTTGCTCTCAGAAGCTACTCCTGACCCATAGACCACTTCTGTAACATGAGGAGCCTTAAAGCCTATTCACAGATCTCCAACCTGCCCTGCAGCAGCCCGAATCAGGGGACAGTGATTTGAGTAATTGATTCAGATCACTATCTCAATTCGATTTGGCCAAATCTGAATCTGAAGATTCGATGCTGATTCAGAGAATCAGTGATTCAGCCATAGACACAGCTTTAAATGTTTTTTCTACATACCTCAAGTTACCAGGTGTGGCTTGTGAATGCTGTGATGGTAGGACAGATGGAGCATCCCATAGGAGCACAGGGAAGCACGCTCATGTGCTCAGTGGCAGACCCAGAAGTGGACTGGAAGTACTTCCAGTCCACTTCTGGGTCCACTGCTGAGCACGCAGTGGACCCTCTCCCTTTGGCCCCCTGGTTTGGCAATAAGCTGCAGGGTGCCCCAAGGTGCCCCCCCCCCCGACCCAGGAGGTACCAGTTGTCAAAGTGCTTCTGGTCCATGTGTTTCAAACTCTGTTCTGTTATGGGTATAGACCAGTTTCCAAACACTTATACCAGTAAGTGTAATGTTTGTACCTGACTTTAGAAATGAACCCACTTTACTGAATACTTAGGAAGAGGGCAACCAATTTGTGTTATCACTCCTTCAGAAGGGGAGCTTCCTGAAAATATTTAATTTACAGTCATTCTCTCTTAAGTAGAAAGACTACCAAGAAACCCTGGCCATATTTCCAACGAGAAATCTTTATGACCCTCTTGTAATTTATTTCAATTGCTTACCAAAAAGTAGTGGGAGATATTGTAGGAAGGCTCTCTCTCTTTTTTCTTTTTTTTTTTTTTTTAGGTAAGTATATGTAGGCCATGATTTCAACTTGCTGTTTGCTTGATATCAATGTTATAAAGGAAATTTAAAGGAGTTACTGTGCAACACTGAATTTGGGCATTCTTTTTCAGTCAGAGGTAGCAAATCCCTGCTGGTAAGGTAACATTCTCTAAGGCAAAGCCTTTTTAACTCTGGTTTATTATTTCTTTGTCAGGGGTAAAAGACATCATACAAATTGATGTCAATTTCTAAGATATTATTAATATTTTTTTATCTCAGGAGACCAATTCAAAATGTCTTTTAAGTGATAAGCTTTTATTCTGCTATATTCATGGCTAGTTAAAGCCTCATTTTTATGAATCCTTATCCCTTTGTTCATTTTTTGTCTTCAGTAAAGGAATTGGATTCTCAAAAGTAGAGCTACGTTATCTAGCTTCAGAATAACTTTTGGTGTTTGTTTGTTCTTTTCACAACCACCATATACAGGCACAAAGCCATCTAAAAATTCACTTTTCCCCTACTTCTGAGCAATAGATGTTCTTACCATCTCCAATCCCAAGCCATACGCTGTCTGAAGAATCTGATACATTTAATTCTGGCCAGCCTCCTAATGTTTGAAGGAGATTTTTACCTCAGCCTAAGTATCACTGCCATTTCAGATTACTAGGACAGCTTTTTTGTCAAATTCTCTCTCCAGAAATTCTCTTAAAATTCCAAGATTGCTCTCACCTTTTTCATACTAGAACACTGATGACTAGATAATTATTCAATGAACAATAAGTACAAGACCTCCTATACTCCAAAAATTATAACAACAGTTCTCTGGAAGATTAAGTGAATGGGCATGTAATGCTTTCTGCGGGGAATCCACTTCCTTCAAATACTACACTCATCATTGTAGTACGTGCACCCTCCAACAACTTAACTCTATGACTTGTGGTTCATTCTCTCAGCTTCTCACTGTATCATGAATGTTGTATTTACTGGAGTCTTTTGTTTTGATGAGGCTTCTTCATTATTTTTTGTTTAGTTTTCTGTAAATTATACCTTGCTTTATGTTTATAGCAGAGAAGGAAAAAAAAAATATGCCTTGTATTCTGAGCTGAAAATGGACCTAGGACACAGTTTTGCCATATCCAGCACATGTATTGTCAGATTCCTCAAAATCATATATGCCTCACTGAAACAACTGCCAAGTTTAAACCTAAACACAGTGAAATAATCATTTGACTATGGATAGTAAGTGTAGATGTCTTCAAATAGCAAATGACTGTCAAAGCAACAAAGATGATATTCCTTTGGCAGAGCAAGTAAAGATGGGTTTTAAGTTTCAGCTTTGTTATTTCTTGCTTTGTGGTTTTAAGACAAGTCATTGATGTTATTTGTACATGAATTTGTGTGGTCTGATCCAAAAAAAGTTTTAAAGTTGTGCATCTGTTCTTTCCTCCAAAATAAATCTTTAAAACATGTTCATCAAATGGCAGGAAGAACACCTAATTTCCTTACACGTTCATATCATAATCCCTTTCTTTCTCTCTAGAGGAACCTTTTATTCCCCAGCAAAATCTATCAGATAACATCAGTATTACCATCAACACCATCACTGAAAAGTTCCTTGCAGCACACCAACTGTTAGTTAACCCTAGAACTGTCATAAATTATTAGTTTGAACAGAACTGTGCAACTGCTAACTTAGAATGAATATTGGGAAGAACAAAACATTCCCAACCAGTACCCATTAGGAAGTCTGCCTCTTATTACAGTAAAAAGGGCCAATTTTTGTGTAGGAAAGAACAAGAGAGGCTCAGTGAAAATAAGAGACAACATGACTTTTCAACCCATCATTTAAAAAGATCTTAATAGAAATCACTTTTGAAAGCTTAGGGGAAAATATGCTAGAAGTAGATTCCTGGCCTGGACTCCCTTATGAGCATGCACACTTTGACTAAAGGTATGGAGGTTCCAGAACATCTGAACTTTCCACCTTAATGATGTCATTTACCTACTTATACTCATGGGCATGTGCAATGAGTAAAGATCCACATGTGGTAATGTGCTTTCAGATAACTTGAGTAACATGTACAACACCAAGGTGTTCAGCGTAGAAGTAGTAAAAAGCATATGCATGATGCTGTGATTGGTGGATGTGGTACAGGAGAATGATTGACAGGTGGTGTGATGCGAATGATATATATAAGTGACAAAGAGAATGTTGAGCGGTAACTCCCCCCTTTGGTTTTGTGGTATATTTGGGGATGCATGTGAAGTAGTGCTAGGTGGTGGAGAGTGAGTGGTTACAAGACCACTCTTGGGTTTGAGGTCCATACTTACCTGGAGTTAAAGTCTGCTCATCTCAACTCTCAATTGCTAAAGTATCACCCTCCTTATACATGACAGCTGGGTACCCTGAAAGGGGAAAGGTGCTGAAGAGTCTAAAGCTGGTGTCTTCTCAGTATTACTGTTCCACATGTTTGGTGCTGCACTATGCTGACATCTAGCAGGTTAATAGGAGTGTTATGTTTTTACCATAGATAAGAACTAGTGTTTGTATATAAATTGTGTTAGAGCCTTGTTATATTATGTCTTTGTTGTTACGGTTATGATTTTCAATGCACATTTGCTTAACCTTAATTGGTCTCTGTCCCAGGGGAGCGGGGGCACCGGGAGACCCCTGTGGCGGCCAAGGGGTCTGCTTACCTCCCGCAGGGCCGGAAGACCCGAAGAAACTCCACGCGCCGGCGCTGCCGGCACGGGCCATCAGACGGGCGTTTATCCGGCTGCGGCTGAGCGGCGGGGGCGGGGCACGCCGGCCGGGAGGAACAAAAGGCGGCCCCGCCGAAGCAGCGGTGTGGCTGGAGGGAGAGAGCAGGAGCGCGGAGCTCCAGCGAGCAGGGGATCAGCCGCCACCCGCGGAGTGCGGGATGCCGCTGGATAGAGGCGGAGCAGGCTGCGAGCAGCGCAGCGGAGAGCCCAGAGGGGCAAAGACAGGGGGAGAAGTCAGCCCCAGAGGCGGGGCAGCAGCCGGCGAGGAACTCACCACCCGAGGCAGCGGGAGGCATAGCAGCTACCCTGAGAGCGGGGCCAGCTGTAGCCAGTATTGCGGAGCCGCCGGAGTGGGTAACGGCGGCCGAGACTATTGGGGGAGGCAGAGAGGACGGCTGCCTCCCAAGGAAGGAGGGATCAGGGCAGCACCCTCCAACTGGGTGAGGCATACCCGGCCCGAAGACAGCCTGTAGGGGCTAGGGTGCCCGAGCTGAGAGAGAGGACAAGACGAGGACGGGTGAGAGGCCAGGACAGGAAGACCTGAGGTGGCATATGGCCGGGGTGTAGGGGAGGACGGAGCCCCGAGAGTACCTGCGAAGAGGCGTGCCGGCACCAGGGGATACCCCAAGGGAAGACCCCCCACTGAGAGAGTCATCAAAGTCGTGGCAGGCGAGTTCTGGGGTCCCCCTTAATACCAGCCGGGGTAAACCCTGGGGCATACCAACGAAGCTCGGGGGCACAAGATCCCGAGCCTGGGCTAAGGCGGTGCGCGAGCTCCTAATCGAACGGAGGCGGGTACAGTCTCCACTTGGTTTATGAGGTTGAATGGGGCTGGGCTGTAGGTCAGTGTCTAACTTCGAACCCTAAAATCCACCAAACACAGAAACATTTACAAAAGGCCCCAAACTCTGAGGAAGGATTAACGACCCTTTTACCCCGTTAGCATAGACATATAGTCTTGGTGTCCGGGTGATTGGCCCACCTTTCAATAGGGAAGTGTAGGGGAGAAAGCATGGGAGGTTTGACCTGGCTAAGGACCTTCCTTGTTGACAGCTTAAGAGAGGAACAGGGCTCAACGGAGCACATATATACCATAATCACAGAGGTGGGTGGAGACAGGGATAAAATGGCACCTTGGCTCAACAGAACTCCCACCAACAGAGCATCAGCTGTGTCAGCAGACTGGAGAACATGATGCATTGCATATTGATCCAACAAAGTTTATTCCTATTATTACGCAACTTGGAATTAGAATCTCCCTCCCAGGCTCTGCTCCTTAAATAGCGATATCTCCAGGTCTGATTTGTAGGACAGAGTGAGAACATGTTAGTGCATTTGTTCAATGCATGAGGCTGGAGTGACCAGTGGACCTTCCACCTTTTCCTGGAGATTAACAAGCCAGCATCTCAATGATGAACAGTTTAAGTTTCCTATCTAATCTGAAAAGCACAGCCTGCAAGTCATGAATCAGCACAAATTTAACCATTCCCTGATTTCACTTTATTAACAAATGAACAAGCTAGTTTTTTTTATGGTGTATTTTCTTTCCTTGCTTGACCTATTAAGTACACATGCTGGGCCATGGTGCAATAGCCAGAAACAGCAGTAATGCACTTTGATGAAAGGGAGTTGATTAACCATAGTTAATCAAATTCTCATTCTGAAAAAGATTAAAAGCAAGTGTGGAACTCTTTCATGAAGGGGCAGAGGAAGAAGGCAGTATACTGCCAGAAGCTGCTTAACTTGCCATTTACTCATTGGTTCCATTAATTTTAATAACCTGGACTACAAGCATACCACCTCTTCCAGTCCTTACTACTTCAAAACTGGGAGAAAATAGACATTTTATAAAGAGAGGCTAGTCAAATTTGACCATAACCATTATGCAAACTAGTTGTTTCTTCAGTATTGGATATGACCAGATAAAAAGTTTTTTCTTCATTGTTGTCAAAATGGACAGCACAGTAATAAGATATCAGGGAAAAGCAATGGATAAACAAGTCTTTAAAAACAAGCACAAAAATAAGAAGCCAGACTTTTAATGCAAAGTCTATTAATGGAAACCTGTTACAGCCCATAAAAATTCAGAGCCATAAAATTCTTTTCCATGGAAGGATGACTTCCAAAAAACCCCCCCCACAAAAGGTGAATGAGTGAAAAAATAGTGAACGTAGACTGTGCCAAAATACTTTTTTCAAATAAAGATTTTTGGCAAGACTGGGTTAGATTTATTTGATCAAATTTACCTTCCTCTCTTTTCAGATTCTGTTTCAAACAGCATTCTCTTTCATTCACATGTGCCCAGACTCTCATTAAATATCCAAATGAGAGGCCAAAGAAGAGAGGGGCTTATAATGTATGAATTGGTTGCTATATTATGCATTAATGAACATGAATGTATTTAATTGAAGAGACTGAACGTCCCAGATTCATTAGAGTCATAGAATGCAATGATGATCCGGCATCCCAGGAAATGAGAAATGTTCCTGTTTTTCATTCTGTCAATAAAAATAACTCATTTTTAAATGATTAAAAATAGCATTTGTTATACTACATTCCTGGTTGTTTCTCTGTTTACCAGGAACAAAGAGATGAAGCATTCAGTGTGATGAACATTGGGAGCAATGACAAAAGTTGAAGGAGCACAGACAATCTCAGAGGCATGCTTTTGCTCAGAATGACACTTGGTTGGCATTTACCATAAGTTGTTAAATACACCACTGATGTACCTTATTTCCCACATTAAAAATGTACTTTTTGGTATAAATATTATACCATGAGGTGCAGGGCAACCTGGTCTGGCTTCACCTCTTGGAGCGTGGGGCTCCACTAATCATATGTGATAATCTGAGAGGGGCAACAGAGGGATTCTGGATGAACTGTTTGGGGCCCAATTCAGTGATGTTTGCCAGGCATTTAAGGCTAGTGAAGAAACAGGAATTATTGGAAATAGGAAAGAAAGGCACAGATCAGCTGTGGGAGTAAAGAGGAAATCAAAATATTTGCAATGTAGTGGCTCACGATGACTTGAAAAGAGTTGGTGCTGAGGAGGACTGTGCGCAACGGGCACTACCATATATCTCATTCAGATGGGCTGCACTAACTTATTGTTGTAGTAAGATCTCATCATATGTTTGCCCAATATGGGCTATGTATTTTGTAGTCATGCTCAGCATTGTCTGCATTTAATCAACTTCAAAGTTGGTTTCCATCACTGAGCACATACTCCTTCTGACAGCAGTTTAATGGTAGATAATATACTTAATGTGGTTTCTTCGTATACAGGTATAAGATGAGGGGCTCCTCCCTCCCTCCTCCCCCCCCCCACCCACCACATGCTGATTGGGGAGGAGGGGCCACATTTTATATTCAAGTAAATAGAGTAACAGTCTTCAAATACCTGAAGGGCAATTATGGGGTGGGGGAGGGGGTGCTTTTCTCCATGACCATAGAGGAGAGGATAGGGAGCAATGGCCTCAAGCTTCAGCATTGGAAATTTAGGTTGAAGATTAAGAGGAACTGTTTGACTCTGAGGATGGTCAAGCATAAGAACAGGCTTCCTAAAGGAATGGGAATCTCCATCCTTGGAATTTTTCAAAAAAAGGTGAGATAGATATTTGGCTAGGATGGCTTAGTCAGGGGTGGTCCTGCCTTGAGCTGGGATTAGATGATCTCATGAGGTGCTTTTCAGCCCTACTTTTCCAGATCCTATCATCCATTTGGCCATTATTCCACCAGTGTAACTCCAATAAAGTCAGTGTACCTTCACTAGTAAGAAAACTGGTGTAACTGATTGGAGAATCAAACCCTTGATCTGTAAAAAGTTTTATGAGGAGGCAGTCATTTTAACTGTGTTTCTCTCTCTCTCTTTGTGAAGGAAGAAAGTGGGGGAAAAGGGATGAAAGGGCCCTTATTTGGAGCCAACATAGTAGTGTTCCTTTGCAGACATGGTGGCTTACTGAGAAGGAGTATTTGCATATCTAAAATTCAACTCTGACATTAGGAATAACATAAAATATCATATACCTACATAATTATTGTACCCTTTAATAATTACTCAATTCAAGGCAGTTTATATATTCTACTCACCTTTTGGTACCAGAATTTATTTGTTTTGAGCTTTCTGGAGTTTGCAGGATTCATACTGAACAGTTAAATAAATTAACTATGACAACTTCTTTTTATTTTGCATACGGGCATGTAACTGTAAAAAAAAAATTTTTGCAAACCAATGGAGAAAGATTCCTTAGGCCTCAAGAGAATCTGGAGTTGTCTGTATCACATTACCATGTGAAGGTGGCAAAATTATGCCTTATAACAGTCTATTTAATGCACGCTAGATCTTTTGGTCATTAAAAATAATCATGACCCAGTGTCTGTTACTTAAGAATAGGGCTTGGATTTTCAAAGGATCCTGAGGAAATTAAAAACCATACTCCCATGAAAGTCACATAGATTTGGAAATGTATCTCCATTTGATTCCTTTCAGAATCCCCACCTAGGCTACACTGACCCACTTCGATCATGCTATGTTGAATGTTTAAAAATAGCTGCCTTCAAAGGAAAGACCCTTTGATAAGACATAGGCCATAGTGATTTTAACAACTATATAAAAAAAAACCAACAAGTTAAAGCAGATGTATAAAATAAAGTAACCCAAAACATGAAAGGTAGAGGACTGTGCTGAATGCATATTATAATTATTTCCATTGTCACCAGCTGGTTAGGATTTTAGCATGCATGGTAACAAGCTTAATTCAATATTATTTTCTCTGTAATTTCTGTAATTTTAATATTAATGCAGGTAGGCTAATTTGAAGTCAAAAGGTAAGTGTTAAGACAATACGCAACCTCTTAGCTGTACAAACATACCATAATGAAAAGTTTGACAGGAAACACACAGAATGTTAACTACATAGTGTGATCCATATATTAAGGTCAAAATTCAAACAGTGCTGTACCTGTATAAAGCATGAGCATATATCATTAAAATCATGCTTTCCTCATGAAATGCTGAAGGCCAATTCTTCCTTTCACCCTAATTTCCAGAGGCAGGCCAACTATAGTTCATGAATGAAAATCTAAACTACTTCTGCAAAGTCCTTTCCCACACTGAAATTGAACTGAAGGGAAAACACATACACCCCTCAAATCACACCCTGAACAACATAAGCAAAATGGTGCCCTTGAGTTATTTATGTGTATAATCAGTTACAGGCACAAAACAAGCTTTTCATCAGGTCAGAACTGTCAAAGCACACTGAATCTCCCTGTGTAGAGTAAGGGGAGGAACAGCAACATGATAAAGGGTTTCTGGTAAAAGAGAAGACTTTTCAATATTCTGACAAGTGACAAAGCATCTATAGCTTGGAGCAAAAGCATGATTACCACTTGCTGCCATGCCACGTACCCTAAATTTCTGAGAGCATTTTAGATATGCACTTATTGAGGTCTCTGGCTCCTATGCAGAGCAGATGTGCAAAAAAATTGCAATATGAAAAATAATATGTACATAAAGAAATGAATAGGTGGTTTCACAGGAAGAACAAACAGAAGCATATATGGCAGCATACAACAATTACTGCTATTAAAACATGAGAGATGTGTTGGCAGCCAAATTTTTGGCACATTTGTGAGTTTTAACCTAAACATTTCATACACAAAAATCCCTCTGAACAAATTTTGGAGTTGCTTCCAGCCTGAGCTAAGTGTTGTAGGAACACTGGGTCCAGCTTAATTTGGATTGGTACTATTGGAACTATCAGTGCCCCCTTTGCACTGATCGTTCAAAACAACAATGCCACTCAAGCAGTGATAGCCCTCCAACTGCCTTCCTACAAGGTTGCTATCTTACTGAAGGAAATACAAGTGTAGAAAACAGTAATGCACAGAAATGCAGGTGTGTGGAATGCTAAGCCAATCCAGGCAATCACACTGGATGCCAACACCCACAGATGTTCAGATCAGTTGCAAGATCACTGGAAGTCACAGCAGAGAGGCAGTGACTCTTTCTTGCCTATAGAAGTCCACGCTAAATCAGTGCTCCAACATGGCACTTGACATCATGAAAATTCAAAAAATTTCTCCTTCCTTTAGATAACTCATGGAGGGCAATGTAGAAGTCCTAGTTTGATACAGATATAAGCCAGTATGTGACCAGTGGTCCTGGATGTGCAGTATGGAAACAACAGTGAAGAGGATTCAAGAAACCTTATCCTCTGTTTAAGTCTTCATACAGCAACAGTTATGTCAAGACTGCTTTTTTTCCAGTGCCATGTAAGATAATAATGTATCACTAGATCCTTTCTTCTTCTCTTTTTTTTTTTTTGGGGGGGGGGGTAGGGAGGGTGTTGGAGGGGAAGGAGAAGGCAATGTTTTGGGGACCAGCGTAGCACCAAATCTACCATATCTAAAAAGGCATGGCAGTGTGCAGTGAGCTCTCTGAGGCAAATCTCTTGACTGGTATGGCTCTGTGCTTTGCCTCTGAGGCAGGCACAATTTATCCTCTATCTTTAATACACTTGGTAACATGCAGTTTGCTTTCCTTTAGACTATTCAATAAGAGACTCATAAATTTGTAAGGTCACTAGAAAATATCACACTACATTGTTAAACATTTACGAACGAGGAGACGGAACAAGGGGAGAGGTTTAATGTTAGAATTTATTATGGAAGACACATTACTGATGCCAGGGTATGGACACACACTGATATTTATGCTCAGAGATGTTTAAATTTTAGCCAATATACTGAGAGCTAAAAATCATGCAAATCATCACAGCCTGCCCAACATGCTCTGTTTTGCAGATCTTGCACACTGATATCCTCCCAGGTTTATAGCATTATTTATTTATTTATTTTAATTTAAAATTGCTATAAATGAACAAATTGTAAGCTAGATTCTGCCCCTCCCAACCCCTGCTCCAAACTTGGAGAATTGCTTAGCAGTAGCTTTACTACACCAAATTACCCAATTATCTTCTAAATTATAAAAGGCAAATCTTTACCACCAACTGTTCCTAGAACTGCCAGGATGTGCAGTGTTGCAAAACTGTAGCAAAAATGTAAACAAAAGAGCCCTACTGAACAGGGAGACAGGCTGTCCACATATGCCAATCCCAGCGGCTTCAATCAAAGGAGAGATTGCTTCACAAATAAACTAAGCCAGTGCAACTAATAAACTCCTGCTCTAATTACTGGCTGCAGATGTATCAACTGAAGCAAATGAGACGCAGGCAGCCATTAATTATCTAATGAGGCCAGCAGTGTTTCTGATGAGGTGGGGCTGATTAAATATTAAACAGTAACATATGGAGAGTGCCAGGAAAAAAAAAGACTAGAATCTGACTATATATATAGATGTATTTTACAAATGATAAAATACATCATCACAAAACACCCCCTACCCCTCAACTAAGACACAAGAAGTCTCACTCTGAAAAAGGTAATTAGGACAGAAATGGAAGCACACAACTCAAAGCAAGTCTAGCAAGATCTGACTTCTGAAGGCATAACAGAGATGAAAAGGTTTCACATTAAAGAGATGCCAAAAATATTTAGGTGTTGCAATAGTTGTCTCGTTTCACCCTTCCTGAGTAATTAAGGCATACAATAGTTTTTGTTCTTTTCTCCATGCCCTCTCATCCCCCCACCACATCCTTTTCACTTGAAAATGAACTATTAGGGCTGATGCAGACATAGAAGACTATTTAAACACACAGCAAATCCCTATTACTGGGAACCATAACATAACATTCTTCAGATACTGCTATACAGGAGAAGGGGGAAAAGCCATGGCTGAAATGGTCCAAAGACCAACTAGATACAGCAGATTCCCAATAGAGCAAAGGGACCACAGCTCAGTCCAATGATGTTAAAGTCCAGTGAAGAAAATGAATCCTATCAGAAACAAAGGGATCTAGCGAGCTGTTTTCATGCTTTCTGATTTTTCTTCTCATATTTGTTCCAGGGGCAAATCCAAAATTAATCCTTTATTGAGGATTAATGGTAATACATAGTATGTAGGTCCAGTACTCACAATCTACTTAAAAATTTTAGATTGTTTCCTATAGGCATTATTAGACAGTCTTCTAATTTATCAAAAATAGACTTTAGAAATAATTTATTTAATAGTCTTATTGAGGGAGGTGTCATTGGGTGGAGATAATACACACATCTATGCTAAATGTTTTCTTACCATATCATGTGAACAAGCTTAACTGCTGTGTGGTGGGTAATCCTGAGTGATTCAAAGTTAGTTTTGGATTATGGAAGCCTTCTGAATGAACAGCAGGAGAACAAGGTATCGTCCTTGGGCTCCCATTATAGTCTGTTTTTAAAACAGAGTTGCTTCACAGAAGCCAGTTTTTGGTGTGGGGTTGAAACTCCAAGAACAATGGATTATACTTCATGAGGTTTAACCATTTCATTTCAAGATAAACATGATTGTAAATAATCAAATTATACTTGGGATCATGCCCAAATAATTTCTCCTCTGATGGGAAGCCGCCCCTTAGATTTTGAATTAACAATATTCTAATCAGCAAACATTAATCTAACTTTTAAATACCAATTATATCAAATATAAGAACAACCCAACTGTTTTCACATCAGGTTTTTCACACTAATAGAAGTTATGCAAAGAATTATTACTGAATTTCTACAAAGGGATTAAACATTTGAAATACAAGTTGCCCCTGTAACTGGCTCCCCTAAATATGAAAGAACGGTCCTCCCCATATGCCATTTTATTTTATTTTTTTTTATAATACTCTTCTTTATTATAATCTCCTTAATATCCATCTGCTACCCTTTAGGCTAAAGCTTCTTAAATTCAAATATAGGGCTATTTTTATCACAGAAGAATATGTAAAGCAATAGAAAACATTTTAATGGATTTTTGTGCCTGTGGCCCTTTTTAGCTGAATTTCCATAATGAAATCCAGTTACAGACATTGGTGCTGCTACAGTTGGCTGTTCACACAAATAAGGAATGAACATTTTTGTCTTGTAAGCCAGCCCAGTAAAACAGAGTGTGAAATAGGTACCTACAGAAACCATAGGATTTTTTTCCATATTGTTGTTACTTTGTTGCAATGTATTTTAACTTGAATAGGTCATAAAATCAAGAAAAAAAGCTTAACTATAAATGTAGGTAATCCATATGGAGACTAGTATAGTTGACTTAGGTTTACAGGCATTAACTAAAACAAAAGTGAGGATATTTCTTTCTATTTTTAATAGGGAACAACAAAAAACCTGAAAAGAGAGATATATGCAAGAACTCCAAGAAAACAAGTCCCCAGATTGTAAAGGTGAAGTAGGCATGATTTGTACCAAGGAAAAAAAAAATCTTTTTTATGTTAATTTTTCTAACAATATTTGCAGGATCCTAGTTCTTAATTGAGATGTTTTATTTTATGCTAGAAGGCAGGGCAGACTGGCACTGGTCCAATGCAGGGTAGATTTCCACTGTGGTGGCCATTTTTTAAGCATTTGAAGTCATGTGGAAACTTGTTCACAGTCTAACTAACATTAGCTAGCAGACCACATGCTTTCAACCAGCAGAACTGTGATTTGGACAGTTGAAACATAACAGTTGTACTTAGTCTTAGGCTGCCTAAGAGACATTACACATAAACTGGCTTAAGTGATCAGAAACTGATTTAAAACTGTAAGAGAACAGATGCCCAGTGTACGTACACCAGTTTGAAAATGACTGAAACTGGCTTGAGATAAACCTGGTTGAATGTAGTAACAGACTTAACTGATTTGGCTCAAACTGGTTTATGCAATGTCTGTCCCAGACCCCTTGCTGGTTTAAATTATATCAGACTCCCCCAGCATCCCAGCATGCTCTCTGGGCTGTGTAGGGCTTTCTGCTCTATAGCAGAGCTGGCCCTTCTCCTCTGTTCCTTGGCCAGAGCTCCAGCAGGTAGACTGCAGGCATCTGCCTCCTCCCCTCTCCCCTCCCCTATCCCCTCTGCCTTACAGATACCTCAACATTAGCTAGCAGACCACATGCTGGCTACAGTTGTGGCAGTACACAGGGAGAATCAACAGGTAGCTGGTAATGTCCCTTTGTTTTCTTAATGGGATGATAAACACTGAGTTTGGGGTGATAAACACTGTTATTAGTTCCCTGCTGGGCTGCTGGGGGTGGGGGTTGGCATGACCCCTCCCTAATGAAAGCATCCTGCCAGGGCCTGGCCACCCTCAACTCAGCGAGGGAAGGAAGGGCTGCTCTAGTTCCCCCACTTTCTCACCTGAGCCACTGCAGGCATATGCCTGCATTTCCTCAGTCCAGAGTGAATGTTTGTTCAGTTGGAAAGCAGTTTAACCTAGGCAGGTTAGATTAACCTGCAAAGATTGAATCCATTCAGACTCAGAGTTTGTGAATGTGTGTCCCTAGTCTATATGTGCTCAGAGGTGTGGGGGGCAGGGGGGGGGCGGGTTAGCATTTTAATTAGAGCCGTTCCCAGGCAGGAAACTCCTTGCCATTATGTGTATTAAGCCACTGCCCTACCCTGCCCTGCATTTTCACCCAAGTTCCAGCTAACTGTATCTCTCTACTTATTTTACAATAGTTAGAGAGGGATGGGGGAAGATTTTATTGTCCCACAAACATTTTTGAGATTTAATAATGTTTCCTATCCCCCTTGAAGGCAAAACTAACATCTTTGGGAGTGAAAAAACAGAGAAGATAAGCTCACTCCTCTCTCCCAGCAGAAGCCAACAGACTAGTAGTTAGGTCACTGTCCTGGGGTAATTGGACGCGAAGGTTCTTTCTGATTCAAACCAACCACTTGAACACTTCTGTTGCTCACACCTAAACACTGGCCAACTATTACAGTGGGTAAGGTACCTGTCCTATTTGACCAGATATCCCATCCTTGTAGAAACTGGCACATCCATTTGTGACAGGTTCTAATTCCATTCAATGAATCAAACTTCTACACACACATGCATGCACATCTGCAGGGTCACTATTAGCCAAAAATTAGTCCATTAATGGCCCACAGAAGAAGATTAAAACTGATCTCTCAGACCTCACTTCATTTTTTTACACCAATGTAATGCCATTGATTTCTGCAGGAACTGTCAGTGCACAGCACTTTGTTGAAAGTAGGACCAGGTCTTAAGCTGGGCACTACAATATGGAAGCCTGAGCTAGTTATGGCAAGCTGTAACTTTTGAAAGTCATCTTTAAAAATGGGATTTGTACACTTTTAAAAGTTTTACCCTTAGTAATTACCCATGCAAGCCTCCCTGCTGTCTTTACCATTGTAGCCTTGAAGACTGTACGCACGCAAAGATGACTTTCCACATTTTTATAAGCATCATTCCAAAGAACTGACTAATTTGTGGGAAAGCAGCTTTTGGGCTAGCCCACAAGAACATGGGCTGATTTAGCTCCTCTGGTGGAACTGGCACCAATATTCTAGATAGATGCTGAAACTGAATGCAAGTAATACGACTGTTTCTAGCCCCTAATGTAAGCATTGGGAGGGAGGGTCTGAAGCTACTCTTCATATATGGTCAAATATAATATTCACCAAAAGTGACACTAGGAATAATATTCTGTACAACGTGAATAAAACAATCCATTTTCATTCAGTTTTCATGGTTCTATCATGGTTCTCACATTGAAAAGTTCATTTTTTAAAAGTTAATTTTCATGTCCTTATCTGAACTTCTTTTTCTTTTGTTTCTTTCGTGGCCTTTAAGCTTTCCTGTATTCCTCAGTGGAAGAAAAAAATGTAATGTGCTCTTGGAGAGACTCAGCTCCTGCAGGATCCTAAATTGGCTCATTTAATCTGCATGGGTACTTGAATCCTCACTTAAAACATTCGTTAATTAAGCCACATTAAAACACACACACAAAAAAGCTATGTTGAGATAAATTTTAGGGTCTGATTTAAAATCGCAGTGCAAAAATATTGAGAGAACCAAGGCTGAGACTCAGGAATCACATCATGAATTCAGAATATTATGGCATTATATTACTGTTACTTAGGTTTTGGAAGTCAGTAAAACTATGAGCTTACAATAGTTGGACAGAACTGTATAAAATGGGGGAACACTCCAAAAAGTAAAAAAAAATAAATAAAAAAGGAGTTTAAATAGAAACCAAAACTTGGGTGTACTAAAAACATGTTCTACAGACAGTTATATAAGCCTATATCCCATGAATACTGCTACAACCTAGTTGATAAAGGGTGTGTCCATATGAGACATTTGCTGGGTAGCAGACTAATTAGCTGTGCAGTAAATGTTGTTATAAACAAGTAAATACAAGTTACTTTCCTCCTGTGGAATAAAAAACTCCACAGCAGCACACATGTAGATGTTGATGTAGCTGGGTGAGGCAAAGAGGTGCTCCAGCACAGAGGCTTCCTGCTGGCTAGCCCTGCACTGAAGCACCCCCATATCCCAACCAGCCCCTCCACAGCATGTTGAGCCTGGAGGAGCAGCCCCAGACTGGTAGGCTGACTCCTTGATTTGCCTTCCGGCTGGGGCTGCTCCAGCCCAGCTCAACATGCTGCAATCCCAGGCACACGTGTAAACATGCTCCCAGGAGCGATAAAATGGTGCGATTTGTGATCCAGTTTGGGTGAGCCAGTCAATGAATACAAACAAGACTTTGTGATGTCAGTGACCAAGTCCAAACAAGCAATAAACAGCCAAAGTGAACAATCATGAAGAAATAGACTGAAATATTCAGACAGTCAATTCAAATTAAAGAACAAACTTAAGTTAATAAATAAAAGTCAATTGGCAGATGCACAAAAGAATATGCAAGAGGGATAGATTTATCAAAAATTTAGTTAACTGCCTTGCAAAGGTCCAAAAGTGAGTCAACTGGCATCAGACCAAATTCTGCTCTCAGAACCACAGCACAAGTTCTGTTTTCAAATCTGGCTTTTGGTACCTAATTTTCATTCTTCCATGATGTTCTAAGACTCAATATTAGCAATATTTGTATACTGGGGGGAAGGGGAAGGAGTTGTTTGGTAGGTTTGTTTGCATTATTTTGGTAGGGAATAAAATCATGGGAAGCTAGGAAGATCTGATAGTACAAAAAGTACTTTTGAAATCCTGTTACCACAACTTTATAGCCAACTGTAAATTAGACCTTGGTTTAATATGAAAGAAAATGACTTTTTAGGTAGGTAGAAAGTCTCCTCCCACAATTTACTATGTGAGCATTTCACAAACATTATGCACTTCACATCTCACTTCCAAGTATAGAGCCATTATTACCACATACTACAGAGAGAAGCTGAGATTAATAGAAATTAAAAGCTCTTGTCCAGAAGTTTGTGGTAGATCAGGGCATCAGACTCCAGTCTTACAGTTCCACATGTTAAACACAAACCCATCCTTTCTGTCTTGTTATCAGACAAATGCAGGTGTAACAATTTTAATACTACATTATTTACAAACTTTAAAACATAATCTATTTTGCAAGTAAGTTTGCAGTACTTTTATGCTACTTTTCAATTTGAGAAGTGCTCATACATTTTGTTTATGCAGATGTAAAAGGAAAAGTTACATCTTCTACAGAAAAAATACAGGCTGGGTCAGATTCAATGGGAAGATTTTTAAAATATGCCTAATAGATTTAAAAACACAAGTTCCCCTATAAGTCAATTAGCTGTATATGAAAATCTCCTCCTACATTAATTTATATTCCTTGAACCTACAGGGCATTTTTCATTTTGAAGTATTTTGTAAACATCAAGATAAACATTAAGGTGCACATCTCACTTTCAGTCACACAAGGCAGGGTTCAGAATATTCACAGGCTCAGAGAGTTTTGATACCTTGCTAAAAATTATGCGAAGTCAGAGGAAGAATTGAGAATAATTTGCAGCTTTGGTTCTCATTCACTTCTCTGACTATATATGTTCCTGCTTATATTTTTCCCAAAACAGGGATGAGAATGCCAAGCTTAAATACCTTTATGACACATCATTTTAATTTACTGGTTTTAATTTACTACCTTCTTCTTAACATTATTATCCAGCAGCCTCAAAGAATCTAAACTGAGATTTAGAAAAAATATTTTTTATTTAGAGCTAAAAAGGAACAATTTCAAGATTAAGACCCCTAGAAGTCAGTAAAATATCTCTTCAAAGAAATAATCATCTAGATTTATAATCAAGCACAGAAATACTTTGTCTAGTACCAGTCAAAGTGTACCCAAATCCCACATGTAAAAAACAAAGTTACTGAAGTGTTAATGGTACTGTCTTGTATTCCCCTGACTTGCTGTTTGATTGGCTCTGAGCAAGTAATTAGAAGCAAATTAAAATAGATTTTTTTTCTGCTTATTTTTCCTTTAACATTACATTGCATAACATGTCGAAAGCTTTTTAGTGTAATGCAGTAGCCAAGATAATAGATTAAAGAAAATGAGCCTACAACTGCATTTGAAGTACCATTTTTTAATCTTGCTACACACACAGAAATAGGATGGATGTTTCTTGGTACTTATGCATCATCAATATGACTGGCTAGCTAGGTTTGCTGGACAGCATTACAGTAGACTACTACTAATTATTTTTCCTATAAAATATATATTATATACTTACTTCTGAATCCTACTACCCTATTTTCTCACATACTTAACACCCCCAAATATAATATACAATTTTTTTGAAAGGCAAATGAAGAAAAAAGGTTTTTCCAAAGTTATGACTGCATAGAGCAAGGACAGAGCATAAGGATCTTATTACATGTTAATTTTAGGCAACTGTGCTCTTAACCCTGGATTTTCTACACATTAATACAATATGTGAAACTATCTTTAAGTATTCTTTAGGCTGCTTAAAGTTACACCACACCAGCCTAGGTTTATCTCCGATCCGTGTTACCCAGCTTGTCTTACACTAATATGCAGCCACATACGGGTGAACACCCTGACTAGCACAGATTGGGCCCTCTGCCCCAGCCCTCTTGGCACATTCCCTGGCATGCCAAAACCCTGCTCACTGCCCTCCCCTCCAACTCCATCCTTACTTGTGGCTGTCCACGTTGTCTGTGCCAGGGTAGCAGGCAGGGTTGATTTTCCTGCCCAGACAGTACTGCTCTTTGGGCCAGGCTCAGCCCAAAGAAGAGCAGCAACATGGCAGTGACGAAGGCAGAGGTCAGGCAGCAGCTTAACCCTTCACTGTCTGTTCTTCTGGTATAGATAGCCCAGACAGCCACAGGTAAGGGAGCGGGGAGGTGCAAGGGGAGTTCTGGGGGCAGGGAGAACTGCATGAAACCAAGGGTTTGGGGGTGAGGGGAGAAGCCTGGAATGGGCAGGGTGGGGGGGGGTGATTTTTACCTTTCTGACCTGAACATGTGACTGGTCTAGGATTGCCAACCCTCCGAGATTGGCTGGAAGTCTACTGGAATTGGCATTGATTTCCCAGTGTCTACTGAAAGCAATCCAGGAGTTTGATATTGTGAATTGATTGAACAGTACAATTAACGACTAGAGGTGCACTAATACATTGGTCCCATATTGGATCAGCACCAATATAAGGAAAATTAACAGTACTGTCAATCAGCTTTTTCTGGCTCAATGTCATTGATAAATATGCCATGCATGCATGCAGCTGCAGAGCATCATGTAGGCAGCGAGAAGTGCAGCCCAGCAGCATGGAAAGCAGCTGGGTCTGGCTGATAAGTCTGTTGTGGGGGAAGGGGTTGTGGGGTGGAGATTGAGGCCCCAGCGGTGAGAAAGGAAGTGGGGGTGAGGCTGTGGTTGCACAGCTTTGGAAGCTGTAGGGTACCGATTTCCATGTCAACATAGTGGCTTTGAGGGGGTGTCTTGTGGCTTCAATCAGCATGCTGCACCCCCCCAAAATATCTAGTCCTGATACCCAGCTCTGCTGGGGCAGAACACTGCAGAACAATTCAAGGGAAGCCAGACCTATTCAGGCCCAGGCCTGAATATACAGCAGGGCTCTGCTGCACAATTAAACTGAGATACAACATAGGTAAAACAATAATCAGGGGAGGGAAGCAGGCCTATTTTCACTAAGCCTGGACTAGGCAACAAAAGAAACCCACACCATTCTATGCTGGGCCCGACCTAGGCAATAAAATATGGCCGACTCCTCACCTTGACTGAACCCATGCCACGTCTCACGCTGGCCCAAATCTACCAGCAAAAATGCCAGACTCTGCCCCGGTTAACATGCTCTGGGGATTAATACCCGCATGATAGTATTCCACCCAAGGCCTTAGTGTGGCCCAAATTTACCAGGTGTTTAAACCTGGCCAAAACTGCCACAAAACATACAGCTGGGGTTCAGCCACACAGCTAGGCTGTAACACAAAAAGAAGTTGCAACAGCAACAAACTTGCTAGGGCCAGGGTTACCATACGTCTGGGTTGTCCCAGACAGGTCCTCTTTTTTGGCCCCCTGTCCTCCTGTCCAGGGGGGGTTTTAAAATGCAAACAAATGTCCAGGCTTTTGTTCTGTCTCTGCTTTTCCTTGGCATTTCCAGCTTGGATGCTTGGGGCTGGGAGCAGCAGGGCAAGGTAATTGGCTGTTGGTGGATCATGTGCTCTATGTGTGGGCCCTATCAGCTGCTCCCAGGTATGAGAAAAAGACACAGAGAGAGAGAGTGTGTGTGTGCATGCATGAGCTGCATGGGCAGCAGGGCTCCTCACCACAGGTGTCCTCTTTTTTGATGTTAGAAATACGGTAACCCTATCCAGGCCCTCAGATCTGACTCAAATTGTGTCAGGCCTTTAATACAGGCCCTAATCTGCCAGCAAAACTACCAGGCTCCAACCCTGGTCAGCATGCTCCAGGGATTAATACCCCCACAGTATTATCCCACTCAAAGCTTTACACCTGGCTCAAATTTTTCAGGCCTTTAATTCTGGCCCAAACAGCCAGAAAACTGCCAGGTTCCAATGCTGGTCAGTGTGCTCCAGGGATTAATACCCCCAGGGTATTATTCCACTCAAAACCCAGGAAAACAAAAGGGGAAATAAAAGAGAGGATATAGGGGTCTCAACCCTCTATCTGAGGCTTTCCCTTCACAAAGCTTCAGCTTACTTCCCCAGTGAAGTGGGGGGTAGAGGTGGACCCCCAATGGGAAGCAGTTTCTCCTATTCCCAAGTCAGTTTTTCAGGTCTCAGCAGCCCCAAGAGAAGGAGGACAGAGTCCCAGTAGAGAGAGTTCTATATAGCCTGGCATGACATCACCCAAGCTTTCCCAATCAGAGCTTTCCCTGAGGCCAGTCTTTTCTCTTAACCAATTCATTAAAAATAAAAGAACACTTCCAAGTTTAGCCAATCAGGCTAGGGGTCTGATTTTCCCTGCTTATGTGGCTGACAATTTCCCCTGCTTATGTGATTCTTTTTTATTTACGGTAAGCAGCAGGGTTATCTCTAGACCCTAGGATTAACAAAAGCCACAGGTATCTCCTGCTTCTTTCCAGCTTACCCAAGCAGGAGAGAGAAAACAAGATACTCAAATATAGAGAAAAAAAATGGATTACAATACACGCTGTACAAATTAGACACAAAAAAACCACATAATGATATTTAAACTAAGACACCTTTGCAGTACAAAATAACTTGTACACTGTGGGTGTTACACATGTATTTTGGTCTCATGTGTCCAGATTTTTGAAGTATGGATCCATTCCACATAAGGACATCAAAGTCAGAAATGACTCAGGCACATGGGATTCCAAGGCGTAGATCTTTTACGGTCTATGGGCAGGCAGTGCTACAAGGCTTAAGGTTTGGATTCACAAAGGTATTTAAGAATCTCTTTCTCTCTCATTTAGACTCCAGCCTTTCCTTATCTTAATAGGACATAGATACCTTAATATTTTGAGTGTGGCATAAGGGACATCCCCTGCATATATGATAAGTTTACCACACATTCCAGAGCAGTTTACCTCTTGCACATAATGCTATGCCAGGCAGTTTTCTTCTTAAACCAGAAGCAGTATTGCTGAATCCAAAGTGGTATGGGTTTGTTGACTTGGCATGTGCCAGATCAACACTGGGGATCTCAGTATTATGCTGTTAGACTGGAAGGCATGATACAGAATTATATACACACACACAAACTACACAAACACTCTGTGTATGTGTGTGTGTATGAACCCAAACACACAAGCATGCACTTCGATAGCTGTGTGTTAACACTAGGGGGCATTTGGGGTAACTTGGGCTCATGGTTACTTGGGGTCATGATGCCCTGGGGTTACTTAGGATCACTCGGTGCCCTGCAGTTATTCAAGGTCACCTGATGTTGGGGTGGAAGCGAAGGAAAAAGCTGGGGTTTTGGAGGTGGCAGAGAGGGAGCTGAGATGGCAGAGAAAGAGAAAGAGAAAGAAGGTCAGGGGGACAGAAAGCAGAGATTGGAGCCGGGCCAGGAGGTCAGTAAGACAAAAACCTAACTCAGGGTTCCAAAATAACAGTTTTATTAAACAGGCAACACACTACACACTCCCATGAAGTTATTGGTTCCCACACACACACACACACACACACACACACACACACACACACACACACACACAATGGTAGCAGGAGAGGAAAAGCTTAATGGAGGGATTTGAGGTCCAGGTATATAGAGACAGAGTTCAGGTTCCTTGCTTGGGGGAAACAGGTGGGTAATAGCTACCTATCCCAGGCTGAGAGTTGATCCTAAATGGCCAGTCAGGGTTTTCTCTAGCAAGGTGTTATCCAGAGGAGGGTCACCAGCAGGGCCTCTGGGTGGATAGATGGCATGGCATAGTGCTGGTCCAGATGGAAAGGATGTTCCAGATAGGTCACACTCTACCACCCCTTTTATAGAGGTGGGCTACCTGTGTCTCCTGTGGGAAGGACATGTCCAGGCAAGGCCAGTCCTGCTCAGGTGCATACATGCAGATCCAGGTGTCCTCACTGTCTGGTGGGATACAGTGGTGGGGTTTCTGGTTTCTGTAGGGTCTTTGTCTTCCAAATGTTGGGTTCCTGTAGGTTCTTAACCTTTCAAATGCTGGGTTTTGTCTCTATTCCTGGGTGAGGTCTGTGGTTCCTGGGTAAGTCAATGCAAGGTAATGGTCAGGCTGTTGAGTTGTTTGTTGTGCCGTTACTGATCATTCAGTAGAGGCCTGCTACCATTATGCCTCAAGCACTCTCATTCATTCAGGAACCAATTTGTTCCTTTACATGAGACTGGTTAGACATGAGTCACAGTTACAACATACTATACAATAGGTTATACCTGGGCAGGGAACACTAGATGGAGGCTTGATATACAAAATGGAAACTTGACATTACTTTACAAACAGAGGCCTAAATCATATAAATTCAATATAAAACAGTAAAAATCAATACAAACATAACAGAACACTATTTACATTATAAAAGGGGCTTGTTACTATAAGGGAGTGTAAGAACTTAACTTACCTATGACTATCTATAACTACTTATAAGGGATAGAGGAGATAGAGAAAGAGTCATAAATGTTTGTGGAAGGGGAAAGAATGTATTTTTAAGTAAAAAAAAAAAAGAAAGAAAAGCCTGGGAGTTTTGCTGCATGCTGGCTAATGAGCCTTAGGCAGGTTACTTGGCACTGCCACTCAACAAAACAAACTAGACCACCTGAAGCACCAGGTAGACTAGGGGTGGGTAAAATATGACTTGTGGGTCAGATGTGGCCTGCCAGCTGACTAGATATGGCCCACAGCCGCCCCTGTGGCACTCCTCATGGGGACAAGCCCCATCCACTCCCACTGGGACAGCCTGTGCCACACTCCTATGCGCACTTGCCAGCCCTGGTCCCAACCAGTGTATGCAGCTTCTAACATGGCTGTTCCCAATGCTTCTCTGCAAGCCTTGCCTCCAGGAGGAGCTTCCTGGCTGAAGCTTCCCCTTCTCTCCTGGAGTGGCACAGCAGAGGCAGGAGTAGGAGGAGGAGCCATCACGAGGCGAAGGGAGCAGATCAGTGCCCAGGCACCTGCAACTGCACAAGAAACAGCCCTCCCAGAAGCTGCACATGCTCACAGAGGCTCAGGCCAACGGAGTTTTTCTGCTCTCCTTGCTTCCAGCTGCAGCTCTTCCTCCTGCTCCTGCCTCTGCTGTGCCACTCTGAGCAGGGGAGAGCCCCAGTGTGCAGGGCTCTGCTTACCCCCTGCATGCCCAGAGCAGCACAGCAGGGGCAGAAGTAGGAAGAGCTGCCACTGGAGGTGAGGGAAGCAAAATAGCCCTGCTGGCCTGGGCCCCAGCCAGCACATACAGTTTCTAGCAAGGCTGTTCCTGGTGTGGCTGCAGTTGGCTGGGTGCTGCTCTGCTCCCCATGCCTCCAGTGGTAGCTTCTGTTACTGCTCCTACCCCTACTATGCCACTTTGGGTGGGCAGGCAGGTGGTGGGGAAGCTTCAGCCAGGCTGCTCCCACTACAAACATGGGAAGCAGAGCAGCACCCAACTGCCCTGGGAACAGCCCCACCAGAAGCTGCATGCTGGCCAGGGCTGGGGCTGGGGCCAGGCTGGTAGGCATAAGCTGCTGGGCTGGGGCAGGCATGAACTGCAGCATGCCATGGGTTGCCTAGGTGGGGCTTAGCCCCATGCAGAGCACTGCAGAGGCAGCCATGGACTGCACCCCCTGGGCCAGCTCTGCTGTGCACAGTTCATAATATTCCAGTTCTCCCATTCAAGACTATTTTATTTCAAAATTCAAGCTGACCTTAATGCAGTCTTTACATTCATTCTGACCATTTATGTTTAAAAATAAAAATGTTTATAAAGTTCAAATGAACCAACATTTTTTTCACATTTTTTGGATCACAAATGTTTCTGGAATTTCAATTTCTTGTTCAGGAAGTGGAAAAAAACTTGAAAGTAAAGGTTCTCCACTGCCTAACTCCAAATTAAATTCCTACCATTCCAAAATATATCACTTCTGATAAATATAAATCATCTCACTTTGCAAACAATTTCCCCCTAAAACACATTACCATTAGAGATGTGAATAGTTAAAATATTAACCATGTAACTGGTCAGTTCAGTGATAACTGGTTCTAGCTTACTGGTTATCATTTAGACTGGGGCCTAGCACACTCTGGGAGGGAAGGGGTGGAGACAGTAAATCCTATGGTGCCCCACCAGGAATGGGAAGGCAACAGGGCAGGAGGGAAGGGGAGATGAGAGGGGAGGGATTACAATACCTAACAGCTAGGCTAGGTAGAGGGAGGTAGGAGTTGCCTGCTCCTTCCCAGAACACCAGTGGTTGCAGTAGGCTGGTAAAGCCCCTTGCTGACTGCTGGCTGCCTCTTCCTTCCCTCCTCCCTTCTGCACTGCTGCAACTGGTCCAGGGAAGCTACATGCTGGTGGCTGCAGCACCTTGCTGACTTCTGCCTTCCTAGGGCTTCTTGAGCTGTGCTGCCTGCCTGGTGGGACTGCTTTGGCCCCCGACCCCAACCCCCTATTTGGGGCAGGTGGGTGCAATGCCTACTCCATGGCAGGGTGGGGCAAAGCAAGTGCTGGCCCAGGGCTCCCCACCCCACAACTGACTTTGGCCCAGGAACCTAGTGCTGCCACATCTGTTCCCATTCCTGAACCTGACCAAGTAATCATTTAACTATTGTAATTACCAATTAAAACCTGTTGTAAATACCAATTAAATAAATTTTTATTTAACCTGTTGTACCTAATTAATGTCTTTTTTTAATAAAAGTTTTTAGATTTCTTTTTAACTTTATTATTTGTGAGTGTTTCCCATCTAAACATTTAGGCTCAAATCAAGAATCAAATTCAGTAGGACTCTCACCTTGAAAAAAATTGATGAAGAGTAGAATCTGGCTCTTACTATAAATATGCATGGGATATTGTGTGCTTCAAAATGAGTATTAATGTAGTATGTTGCAACTATTACTGAAAGAATGAACATCTGAGAAAACTGAGACAGTACTTCCTGGTTGGAATGAACAATTTAGTTCCTGGAGGTTCAGTATTTCTGTCCATATAAATTTAAAAGTAGACTCATTTAATCTAAGACTGATATTTCTCAAGGGTGTATCACAGCAGTATATGAAAGTGTCTTGCATATGAAAAATATTGAAAGATATTAGATCTTTCTTTCATGATTACAAACTTAGGCTGGGTTTTTCAAAGAAGAGATTAAGTGAATTAAGTTTCCACTTAGGCATTTTAGGCCTATGGCAACATTACTTCCATCAAGCAACAGGCAATATCACTCAGTGGAAAATGTCACGTCACGTGACCTACATCGCATTCAAAAGGCAAGCTATCCAGAGGTGGGGAAAGTGTCTTGGGAACTTGTTCTGCCAGTACTCGCTAGCAAGGGGAGCCAGAGAACTGCTGATATGGGCTGTCATCTCTCTGCAGCTATGCTGGGAATGAAAAGTCAGCTGAGCTTCCTCAGGAAAAGGAGCTGTGCCCCCAACTCTTGAACATATCTAGGAAGATTTGTATGAAAGCCAGGGGGAAGCAGAGCTAACCACAGGGCTCAAAACTCTCCAGGAACTTTATGAGGTACTTTTGCATATATGCTTGTCTTGTCCATGGGTTTCTGAACAAATTTCCTCCCCCATCTCCATTTTTCAGCAACAAATTTAAGGCTCATTGACCATTTTTATGGCTCATTGACCATTTTTATTGTATGATGATTACTTTGCACATATAGCATATCTATATTTATTGTGCAGCTAATCAGTTAATGCATATTAATCGCACAATAGATGTAATGTGCATCATGGTTAGGGACACAGACTATCTTCACCCCTTATGCCCCCTTAGTAACTTTTGAAAATTCCAGTTTTAGGTTAACTACACTGTTTCACTGTATGCATGAGCTAAGTCACATTGTGGAAGGAAGTATACCAATGCAGCTTGAAGCATGATGTACAGAGAAGGGTAGACTGCTTCTGGTACCCCTGGTACATCATTTAAAACTAGCACTGGTATCTCTCTGCTCCAAGTCTGTTGTGAAGACTTACCCTAATTTCCCCCCCCCTTTTTTTTTCTGTTTGTTTGTTTAATGTATTAAAGTGAAAGATAACCAGAAAAAAAAAAAAAAAAAAAGAGGCTATAGGTTTGGATCCAACTCCTTCTGAAGGGAGACGCAAAGTGGAGGCTAAATCTAATAGTTTGGTATAAGTAATATTAAATAAGATGTTTGTATAGTTCTTTGTAGATGCAAAGCCCGTTGCATCCCCATGACCCCAGGACTCCCATCGGGACCCCAGGAGACCCCTTATGACCCCCAGCATAGCCGGGAGGTAAGCGAGACCCATGGTGGGAGGGAGTAGCACAACTGCAGGGAAGCTGAGAGGAGCTGAGGAGGGTCATGCTCCCACCCAGATCCTACTTCACCCAGCCCTGCAGTGAGCCACGCAACCAGAGCCTCATGAACAGAACACAGAAACCGACACACTTCTAGGCCTGGCATGTGGGTTAGAGTTGGAGTTTGTGCAGGAGGGTGAGCAGAAGGGCCACGAGACTCTAGGCAGGGAGACTGAAGGGAACGGTTGGCATAATAGTAACAAAACTACTACCAGTGCAATGGTGGGTGGGATGCATCACACCCTGAGGTTCACCTCTGTGGCTGGATCTCTCTCCTCTGGTACTTCTGAGGCCTCCACCAAAATGAAACCCCTGGTTCTAGCTTCCACTCAGATGGAGCCCCTGGCTTGTGGCTGTGGGGCCTGCCTGGCACAACTCCAAGCACATGGGATCAGGAGCTTTGCAACCCTTCCTTGTGAGGTTTGCTCTGTATTGGAGTCTCTGGAATCCCAGACAGTGGAGCTCCAGACCAAGGTGCAGAGGCTGCATGCTATCAGGGATGGTGAACAGGAGATTGACTTCTACTTCCAGGCCCTTCACCCCAGAAAAGAAGAGGGAAGACCTAGGTTACCTGCCAGCACCAGGGAGACCAAGAGGCACTCCCATACTGCCCAGCCAGGGGACAGGACAAAAGGTGTCTCCAGCCCCAAGGCTCGCTATAGCAAGGTCACCAACCCCCCTGGATCTCTGCAACAGGTATGAATCTTTTGCAGCACCAGTAGGGCCTGCAGAGCTGCCAGCTACTGTAAGTGAGGAAGAAACATGACCAGCTATCATCCCTAAGATGAAATGCAGAGTGGTTATTGTGGGAGACTCCTTCCTGAGGGGGACAGGGGTGGTGATGGTGTCACTCTGACCCCTTAGCCTGGGAGGCCTGCTGCCTCCTGGGAGCCCTTCTTCTTGGAGAAGAAATTCTTCTCAGCCAGACTGGCTGACCTGCTTGACCAGGCTTTAAACTAAGCTCACCAGGAGATGGGCAGACAACCACCAGAGCAACCTCACCAAGCATCAACCACAAAACCAGCAAGTTAGGATGCTCAAGGGAACCCACTCCTACCCCAGCCCAGGAGCAGAGCTTCTCCTTGAGTACAAGGAAGCCTAGGGCCTCCAACAGCACATTTATTTGCCTGTATACTAATGCTAGGAGGTCAGGGAAAAAAACAAAACAAAACAGGAGGAACTAGTCCTTCTGCTAAACAAAAATGACTATGATCTGATAAGGATCACGGAGACCTGGTGGGACTCCTCCTATGACTGGACTACTGGTATAAATGGTTTTACCCTGTACAGGAGAGATCAGGTTGAAAAAAGGGGCGGGGGTGTAGCTTTCTATGTGAAGGAGAGCTACACGTCCCTACAAGCAGAGATTGGTACCCAAGGAGGACAACTTGAGACCCTTTGAGTTAGAATACAAGGGGAATATAGTGAAGGGGATACAATGATAGAAATCTACTACAGACCTCCAAACCAGGAACAAGTACTTGACCAAGAATTTGCCAGGGAACTGGCTGAGGCTGCATGCTCGTGGTGCATGGTCATGATGGGAGACTTCAACTATCCAGACATCTCATGGGATGAGCACTTGGCCAAATCTAATTGGTCACAAAGCTTCCTTACATGTGTGGATGAGCTCTCCCTGTCCCAAGAAGTTTATGGGTTGACAAGAGGCAAGGCACTGCTGGACCTGGTACTGGCCAAGGGGATGATCTAAGCAATAAACTAAGAATCAAAGGGAAACTGGGTGATGGTGACCATGAGCTGATCACTTTCACTATCAATCACAAAGCTGGCAAGTCAGCCAGCAACGCAGTAGTCTTCAACTTTAGGAAAGCTGACTTTCATAAGCTCAGGAGGCTTGTTCTTGACCTTATGAAGAGGCCATGATTTCACAGGGAGGGGAGTTCATGATGAGTGGTTGCTCCTTAGGGAAGTGATCCTAGAAACACAAAAAGAGTCCATCCCAACCCATAGAAAAGATAGTACAAGGGCTCAATAACCTCTTTGGCTCAACAGGGAACTCATGGACCTCCTACATCTAAAAAGAGAGGTGTATAAAGGATGGAGGATGGGAAACACCACTAAGGAGGAGTATGCTGCACTGGTCTGCACTTGTAGGGAATGAATTAGAAAAGCCAAGGCTGCAACTGAACTCCATCTGGCTACATGAATCAAAGATAATAAAAAGTTCTTGTTCAGATACATGGGGAGTTGAAAGGGGGGAAAAAAGGACAATATTGAACCCCTACTAAACCAGTTGGGGCAGCTGACTACTGACACCCAGGAAAAAGTCAATCTGCTTAATGATTACTTTGCATTAGTTTTTTACCAGCCCAAAGGGATCACCCTGCCCAACATGATGTGGGATAACCAGGGTGAAGATAAATATATGCCCACTATTGGCATGGATCCTGTGAGGGAGCATCTTGAGAGGCTGGACCCCCATAAAACAGCTGGTCCATATAGGTTGCACACAAGAGTGCTAAAGGCACTGGAAGACATCATAGCATAGTTGCTGGCTGGGATATTTGAAAATGCGAGGCACTCAGGCAAAGTACCTGAAGATTGGAAGAGGGCCAATGTGGTGCCAATCTTCAAGAAAGGGAGGAAAGAAGACCCAGGAAACTACAGGACAAACAATTTGACCTCAATCCCTTGTAAGATTTTGGAAAAAAAATATCAAACAAACCATTCCTGACAGACTAACAGAAGCAATATTCTGAGGGATAGCCAGCACAGGTTTGTTGTGGGTAGGTCCGGCTTGACCAATCTCATTTCTTTCTATAACCAGGTAACATATCACCTGAACAAAAGGGAAGAGGTTGATGTCATATATTTGGACTTTAAAAAAGCTTTTGACTTGGTTTCCCATGATGTCCTCATGGAAAATTGAGCAACTGCAGCCTCAACTACTCCACAGACTGATAGAAGGGAACTGGCTCCAGAGTCAGACCCAGAGAGTGGTAGTTGATAGAACTGAATCAACATGGCACTTGGTGACTAGTGGCGTCCCCCCAAGGCTCCGTTCTTGGACCTGTACTCTTTAATGTTTTCATAAACGATCTGGACACTAGTGTCAAAAGCAGATTGGCCAAGTTCACTGATGACACCAAACTTTGGGGAAGAGTGTCCACCCTTGATTATAGGCTGATGATCCAGGCTGACCTCAATAGGTTTGCAAGGTGGGCGGATGAAAACCTGATGGCATTTAATATGGAGAAATGCAAGGTGCACCAACTCAGGAATAAAAAAAAACAAAAACACATCACACATTGTAGGCTTGGCAATGCTAAACTTACTAGCACCATGACCAAGAGAGACTTGGAGATCATGACTAACCACAAGGTGAATATGAGCCACCAATGTGATACCACAGCTGGCAAAAAGAACAAAACTCTGGCTTGCATCTACCAATGCATCTTGAGCAAGACCCAGGATGTCATCCTCCCACTGTACTTGGCCTTGGTGAGGCTGCAGCTGGAGTACTGCATCCAATTCTGGGCTCCACAATTCAGGAAGGACATGGAGAAGCTTGAAAGAGTCCAGAAGAGAGCCATGCACATGATCAGAAGGCAAGAAAACAAGCCCTATGAAAAGAAGCTGTGAGCTATGGGACTCTTCAGCCTGGAGAAGTGTATGATCAGGGTGACATGGTGTAGCCTATAAGGACATAAGGGATGTGCATCAGGATCTGAAGGAACACCTGTGCACCAGAGCACTCCAGGGGATGACAAGGTCCAACTGTCATGAAGTACTGCAATACCATTTTAGGCTGGACATAAGGAAAAACTTATTTACTGTCCAAGCCCCCAAGGCCTGGAACAGACTCCCCCCAGAGGTGGTGCAAGCACCTACTCTGGACACATTCAAGAAACATTTGGACACTTATCTTGCTGGTATCCTTTGACCCTATCTGATTTACTGCCCAACAGGGGACTGGACCCGATGATTTTACAAGGTCCCTTCCAGCCCTAATGTCTATGAAAAAAAGAAAAAGAATTTACAGGTGCTAAGTATTAGTATATGTAAATTAGCCACTCTGCAGAGTTTTTCCTGATGAATCAGCAGCTCTTTATGCCTGTTCCCAAAATGTGCCTTGATGTCTCATGAACACTGTTTCCCATAGAACATAATGCAGTCTGCAATGCAGGATTTAAATTCATTAGACTGTTGTGGATTGGACATTGGAGCACAATGAGAACTGTGTATTTACAGAACTTTTTCTCTTTAAATAAAGTCTTTGTACCTTGAGTTCTCCTGTTTCTTGTTCAACGGAACTGTAGAATAAACTTAAGTGACTGGAAATGGAATATCATTGGCATATATTAGTCACCTTGGAACAGAAAGAGTCCCCATCTCTGACAGATTCTTTTTCAGAGTGACTTATTTAAAACACAGGTTTTGGATTCTTATTCAGAACAATAAAAGTTAGGGTGGAAATTCTCATTCAGGCAAAGATCTAAAATGACTCCTAATACAGATCTTTGACATCACACCAATCAAAGAAACATTTGACAATTTGAAGAGTGTGCAGAGGAAAAAGGCAGGGTCAGCACACAATTTTTTGGAACCCCCTGCAAGGTATAGTTTTGGGAGCCCCTGATCCATCAACACAGATAACCACAGCAGGGTGTGGTGCCCAGGGAAAATCAACTTGTGTGGGGCCTCCTTACCCATCCCACAGCAAACTTATGCCGGTAAATGAACGTCCTTACACATCAGAAATGGGGACAGGGATGGTGGTTGTAATTTCCAGCTGCAACAGTTAAACATCCATCCCACTGGGCAAGTGGGCAGGCTATACCACAAAACATGGCAGCCACTGCCAAATGCAGGAGGAGCTGCGGCCTCTCTGCCCGGCTCTGTGGGTTGCCCTGCAGTCACAGGTTCCACAGGATAGGATGGGCTGGCCCTGGCAAAAGGCATCTTCTCCACTTCCATCTTCTAGGTGGCCAGCCTGAGAACATCCACACACATATCCCACAAATGGGTGGTACATGAGGGCATAAGAAAATATGCTCCAATTTAAACAATCCACTGAACAACCTCTCAAGAAAAAATTGGTTAAACATCATGTGGAGAGAGGACATGGATTATACCAAGTTCCTTCTCTGCTTTTAAGTAAAAGCACAGGCCTCAGATTCAAGGAAGAGTAAATTGCAAAGCTCTGATTTGAGCATGTCCCAGGGGAGCTGGGACACCGGAAGAACCCCGGAGCAGCAAAGGGTCCCGCTTACCTCCCGCAGAGCTGGAAGAGCTGAAGGAAGTGCGCACGCTGAGAATGCCGGCGCAGGTAATCAGCAGGGCGTTTATCCAGTTGTGGCAGAGCAGCGGGGGCAGAGCACGCCTCCCAGGAGGAACAAAAAGCAGCCCCGCCGAGGCGGCGGGGCAGTGCAGAGAAGGAGACCAGAGGAATGAGCTGGAGCGAGAAGAGGAGCAGCCACCACACACGGTGGCAGGGAGAGGAAGGGGCAGAGCCAGAGCCGGCTCCGAGAGACGGAGCAGAGCAACCAGCAGCAGCGCTGGTGGAGGGGCCAGCGTGTCAGTTACCGGCAGAGCCGGTGAGGAAACCGGCTGCAGTACCGGCGACAGAGCTGGAGGAGGAGCCAACCGGTCAACAGGCAGCAGAGCTGGTGGGGAACCCGGCTATAGCACCAGCCCCAGAGCTGGAGAAGGAGCTGACTGGACAGCAGACAGCAGAGCCAGTGAGGAAACTGGCTGCCGCACCGACAACAGAGCTGGAGGAGGCGCTGAGCAGGTGACAGGCAGCAGAGCAGGTGAGGACACCAGTTGCTTCACAAACAGCAGGAACGACGGAGTAACCGGCCACCTGGGAGGCGGTAGCGTCGGTGAGGTAACCGATCGCACGATAGACAAACGAGCTAGCGGAGGAACCGGCTGCATCACGGGCTGCAGGATTGGAGCAGGTACCGGGGCAGAAGGGCCAGGCTGGCGTCCCAGTGAGCTGGATGCCTGGCTTGAAGATCGATATTGACGGCTGGAAAATCAGGGCCTAAGGTGGTGAGTGGCTGGGGTGTAGGGGAGGACAGAGCCCCAAGACTACCCACCGAGAAACGTGCCGGCTCTGGTGGTGACCCCAAGGGAGGACCCCCCACTGAAGTTACATTCAAAGTCATGGCAGGCAAGTTCAGGGGTCCTCCTGACGTCAGCAGGGGTAACCTCCGGGGTCCACCCATAAGCCCAGGGCACATAAGATCTTGGGTCCGGGCAAAGGCAGCGTGGGAACACCTCTTAGAGCAGCGGTGGGTACAGAGCATATCTAGCTAATTCCATTTTCATAATCTGTATGCAGAGGTACAGCAGGCTTATTTGGCATTGTTGGCAGAGAAGGAGGCAGGGCAGTGAATAGGGGTATTATGCTAATTTCTGAAGAGTGTGGTGAAGTAGTCTTGCCTGCCATGTCTTTGGTGGGAGCTGCTGCTGTGTCAGGGTGGGCTCACGCTTTCTGCACACTGGCTGTAGTAGCTCCACACAACAGGCTCCCCAGGGATGCCAATCTGGTTCCCACTCTAAATCAGCCACCTGGATCTAGTGCCCTGTTCATCCTAATTTTAGATGTACTACTGTCTGCATGTGATGAAGAGGGCAAAACAGATGTTCCAATTCATAGATTAAAAGGCTAGAAAATACAGTTGTGATCTTCTATTCTGATGTCCCATTTAAATTCTCTCTCCCAACTGATTTGGCACAATTTTTACAGCCTTGTGAAGCTGAATCTTTTAATGCATCAAACATACACATTTATGGTTTGCATCTAACAAATGTGATCAAGTCATGATAAAGGAGGCAGTTCAAGCAACCAGGGAAGCAGCAAATAAGGAGAAACAAACAGGACAGTTTGTAAGAAGTTTGCTGGGTGTAAGAAGAAGGGGAAGAGGAGCCAGGCACCAGATACCAGATCCTGCTCTAGGAAAGTAACTGAGCTAGGGTTGCCTGTGTGCTTGGCTTGCTGAGGGCTGTTTGGTGGGTTTGTGTGCTTGGGTATGTGACTCTGAGCAGCTGAGTGGACTGATTGATTTCTGCCTGGGTGTGACAAAGGAGCCTAGGTAGTACAGGCCCAGGAGAGTTATACTAGGAGGCAGTTCAAGTTACCAGGAGACCAGCGAACAGGGAGAAGCAAACAGAACAATTTGCAAACAGTTCGCAGGTCAATTTGGCACCCTTTTTTTTGATGGGGAGCCTAAAAGGTAAGATGCTTTATATATATATATATATATATATATATATATATATATATATATATATATGCGTGCAATTAGGACTGACTAACTACATAGTTTAATTTTAGCCACTAAAACTCAGCAGCTAGAACAAGACTTAAGCCCCTTGTCCAGAGCAAGGGGGAGTTTGTTTGGAAAATGTCTCTCACATTCCTTCACTGTAAATTTGCCAAGAGAAAAGAGCTTGCAGTGAAAAGGGAATCCTACAGATCAAGGAACAGCAAGCAGGCCAGGTACAGAGGAGTTTGTTAGGGAAGGACTGCTTGGAAAGAGAGGAACAAAGTGAGAGGTAGCAGATTAGAAGATCCAAAGACATGGCTGGAGGACGTCACAATCCCAGTGCTACTTCCAGCTCTTCCCCTGCTTCCACCTGTGAGGTTTCTGTCCAGGCAGGACCACTCACCACTGAGGTTTCCACCCAGGTCCTGGTTTGGTGCTGTCTAGGCTGTGATTTGCAGATTCCTTCCTGTGTCAGCCAGGTGCGGGAGTGCCTGCAATGTCAGTGGTGGTGTCCCTCAGGGAGAAGACAACAGAGCTACAAAAGGAAGTAGCAATACTCTGAAGCATTTTCCACCATGAAGACTTCATCAGTTTCAGGCTGAAGGAAACCTCTAGAACTGTAGAGGAAGGACTGCCAGAGGTGGTGCTAGAAAAGGAAGAGGGCATGGACTCTCAGGACAGTGGAAGCTGGAAACGTGCATCTTCTGGCAGGAAGAAGCTTTCATCCCCACATGCAATGGTTTGCGCTAACAATAGAGGAGGAAGAGTCTATTCCATTGGTGGAAGACACCAGGCCAGGGATCCCCAAGGTGGGGAGGATCGAGACCACTGCCACGAGCACCAAGTGACGAGTGGTGGTGGTTGGAGATGCCCTTGTGGGGGGATCCATTTGCCGACCTGATCTGTTGTCCTTGGAGATCTGCTGCTTGCCTGAAGCCCAGATCCAAGATGTCATGGAAGGATTACTGAGACTTGTATGACACTCTGAATACTACACTACTCATCCATGTGGGCAGCAATGATACTGCCAGGGAGAACCTTGAACAATCAAGGGCAATTACAGGGCAGTGGGTACAAGGGTGAAGAGGATGGAGGAACAGGTTGTGTTCCTCTCAATCCTCCCAGTAAAGGGGAAGGGCCGTTGCAGGACTGGTGGCATCCTGAAGATCAATGCCTTGCTGCACAGGTGGTGTCACCAACAGGGATTTGGCTTCTTTGACCATGGGATGTTGTTCCAAGAAGGCTTACTAGGAAAAGACCTGATGAAGGGAGGGAAGAGCATCTTTGCAGACAGGCTTCCAAACTTACTGAAAAGGGCTTTAAACGATGTTTACTGGAGGATGAAGAACAAAGCTATGAGATTTACTACCTGGTGGAGGCTGTGGTGGGTGGGAGCTAGTCAGCTGTAGGAGGCAGCTGAGAGAAGCCGAGGAGGGTCATGCCCCTCTCCTGGTTCTTACTTGGGCCCAGTCCCCCAGGGAGCCATGTGACCAGTGCCTCCAAGCACGTGAGACAGGGGAAGGGGGTGGCACTCACCTGTCCCTTTCTCTGGTGGGGCAGGGACTCCCAGCCCCTGAGAGTGGTGCAGCGCCTGTGGTGGGCCCTACTGCACATGCATAGAGTTTAAAAGGGACTGCCAATGGCAGAAGCTGCAGTTTGGGCCCAGCTCCAGTGAGAGATGCATGGGTGGAAGCCCGTCACACCCCGATAAGCCCAGGACCCCCAGCAGGACACACAGTGGACCCCAACCCTGACCCCCAGCATAACCAGGAGGTAAGTGGAGCCTGCAGTGGGTGGGAGCTAGTCAGCTGCAAGAGGCAGCTGAGAGGATCCAAAGAGGGTCATGCCCCCCCCACCAGCTCCTACTTGGCCCAGCCCCGCAGGGAGCCACACAACCATGCCACCCAGCATGTGAGCCAGGGGAAGGGGGGCACTCACCTTTCCCTTCTCTGGTGGGACAGGGACCCCCAGCCCCTCAGAGCAGCGCAGCACCAGCAGTGGGCCCTACTGCACATGCATAAAAGGGCCCACCAATGGTAGAAGCCGCAGTTTGGGCCCGCTCCAGTGAGAGATGCGTGAGTGGAAGTTTGTTGCACTCTGGTGAGCCCAGGACCCCCAGGATCCCCAGCAGCACTTGTAGTGGACCCCAACCCTGACCCACTGTAGTTGGGAGGTAGGTGGTGTCTACAGCGGGTGGAGCTAGTCAGCCATGGGAGGCAGCTGAGAGGAGCTGCGGAGGGTCATGCCCCCCCCCCCAGCTCCTACTTGGCCCAGCCCCTGGGGAGGCACGAGACTGGAGCCTTGTGAACAGTGCATGCAAACAGGCTTGCTCTGGGCCCAGCATGGGAGCTAGCAGGGGAGGAGCATGAGGCTCTAGGGGGTGAGGCTGAAGTGAAAGTTTGGCACAGCAGTAGCCCGGACTACTACCTGCAGCATGGTGGGAATGCACCACCCCCTGAAGATCCCCTCTGTGACTGGGCTCCCCCCCGCTTTGGTACCTCTGAGGCCTCCACCCAGACGGAATCTATGGTTTCGGCCTCCATTCAGACGGGGCCCCTGGCTCTTGGCTGTGGGGGCTGCCTGGCATCCCTGCAAACACATGGGATTTGAACATGAGTCATCGATGCGACACCGCAGCCAGCAAAGCAAACAAAACTCTGGCTTGTATCTACAGCAAGACCCAGGAAGTCATCCTTCCACTTTACTTAGCCTTGGTGAGGCCACAGCTGGAATACTGTACCCAATTCTGGGCTCTGCAATTCAGAAAGGATGTGGAGAAGCTTTAAAGAGTCCAGAGGAGAACCACATGCATGATCAGAGGACAAGAGGTCCTTATGACGAACGTCTGAGAGCCATGGGACTCTTCAGCCTGAAAAAGTGTAGGCTCAGGGGTGACTTGTGCCAGCCTAGAAGTGCATAAGGGGTGTGCATCAGGAACTGGGAGAACATCTGTTCACCAGGGCATGCCACGGGAAGACCAAGGTCCAATGGTTACAAACTCCTGGAAGACCATTTTAGGCTGGACATAAGGAAAAGCTTCTTTTCAGACAGAGTCCCCAGGGCCTGGAATAGACTCCCCACAGAGGTGGTGTAAACACCTACTCTGCATACTTTCAAAAAAACACTTGGATGTCTATCTTGCTGGGATCATTTGACTCCAGCTGACTTCCTGCCCCTTGGGCAGGGGGCTGGACCCAATGATCTTGCAAGGTCCCATCCAGCCCTAATGTCTATGAAAGTGGGGAACCTGGAGGAAGCCAAACATAGAAGGGGACAGCAGGGGATGCCTCATTCTTCCTGAGAAAGTAGGGCAATTGGCTAGTCACCTCAGGTGCCTGTACACAAATGCATGGAGCCTGGAAACCAAGCAGGAAGAACTGGAAGTATTTTCACAGTCGAGGAACTATGGTGTGATTGGAATAACAGAGACATGGTGGGATAGCTCACATGACTGGAGCACTGCCATGGATGGGTACAAACTGTTCAGGAAGGGCAGACAGGGGAGAGGAGGAGGAGGAATTGGAGTGTGCTGTATGTAAAAGAGCTGTATGATTGTTCACAGCTCCAGTATGAAGCTGGAGATAGGCCTGTAGAAAGTCTCTTGGTTAAGGTTAGAGCGGCGAACAAGGGTGATGTTATGGGTGGGAGGGGGCTTCTATAGACCATCAAACCAGGAGGATGAGGTAGATAAGGCTTTCTTCAGACAATTAGCACAAGTTTCCAGATCACAGGCCATGGTTCTCATAAGGGTCTTCAAATCATCCTGACATCTGCTGGGAGGGCAACACAGCAGTGCACAGACAATCCAGAAAGTTTTTAGGGACAACTTCCTGGTGCAAGTGTTGGAGAGACCAACTAGGGGCCTTGTTCTTCTTGACCTGCTGCTTCGAAAACATGGAAGACTTGATGGGGGATGTAGAAGTGGATGACAACTTGGGCAACAGTAACAAAATGATCGAGTTCAGGATCCTGAAGCACTTTAGTCTGATAGCACGTCCATCAAGAGTTAACTTAAAGTGCAATCTGCCCTTTTTAAAACAACTCTATGAGCCGTGAATGTCTTTTCTGTTATGGATACAGACCCTTTCTGCATGCTTATAGTGCAGTAGATGCAATGTCTGTACCTAGCCTTATTCATTTATGTAACTTGTGGGACTAATACAAGGGTAGGACTTAGGTAAAATACTTATTATATTTACTGATCTGTACAAATTTATGAAAACATGTTTTTGTTTAAACAGCAAATAAATTGGTGCATATAACAACAACATTATGGTCTTAGGCACGCACCAGAAAATCTCAGATGTTTTCTATTGCTTACTGCAAAAAATGGGGTTATTATCAGGTAAGACTCTCCTGCCATTAGTATGAGCCCACCTGGTAGTATTCCTGGATTCATTTCTGAACAAGATGATTGTTGAAAGATAAATTATGAATGATACTTGGCTGGCAACATCAGGGATATGACCATAAACTGCTTGCTCAGTCAAAACTCATAGATGTCAAAAAAGCCTAAGTTACATAAAGTGCAGATCTATATCACAGTACGTTGGACATACCAGACACCCTTTCAATGCACATAAGTATTTCTAGAAACCTTGCATTTGTCTATTCGGCGCTTATGCAAATGTTGTGCACTTTAAAAGGTAGGTGAAAAGGTTCTTGGCAAAAAGTATTTACCTATAACTGTTTAGAGGGAGGTAGTTAACAATGTAAGTCTGAAGTCAGGGTATAGATGCACTTTATAGATTATGTGCATCACAGATTCTCTTTGCAGCTTGGATTCAGTTAGTCTATAAGGTGCATCTCTACCCTGCCTTCTGTCTATTCATATTATAATTCTCAATTTCAAGCATGTATATTTCAGTGTTTATTTGAATTAACAATTTTAGGCATTGTGTTGGGGCTCTGCCATTTAAAGCTGCAGGATGTAAATGAAAGCAGTTTATATAATGAATAATACATGGAAAAAGTACTGGAAAAAAAATCAAAACCATTTCAACAGAAAATGTTCAAAGTAAATTTGCTTTTGTCAAAAGGCTTTGGGTATATAGTCTGAGACTCCAGAGCATGGGAACTACTGTCACAGAACTGCTGTGCAATGGGGCTCACTAGAACCTCTCATTGAGTTGTTTTCTATTGCAGGTTTTCCACACCAATTAGCATCCTGATTTTTGCCTGTTTTTGCAGAACTTGGACTTTTCTCATCACATCATTCCTGTTGTCTACTGGTGTGAAATGCCCTTCAGTTTGGAGTGATCACTTAAGCACTTAATGTGGTACACAGGGCCTTCTGCAACTAGAATTAATTTCACCCTGTAAGTACAGTTTGTTTTTCAAATGCCATACTTACACAATCTCATTGCAAAATTAGGTTGGAGCTATATAAGCCACAATTGCTACTGCAAGGGCTTATGAGAAACCATTTGTGCATGAGACAAACAAGCACACAGTCTTAACAGGCACTTCCATAGATTTTAAGAAGTAAATTAAAGCAATTTATTCTTTTAAATTTAAAAATCAGTTCTATGTTCTGGAATTGTAGAAAGCTAGCCTTAAAACTACAAATGAAATTATATAAGTAAAATAAAAAGTGTTTCAGGCAAGACCTCTGTTCAGAGATGAGCATTGCATGACCTGAGAGCATCATAAAACAAGTCTAAAATGCACTACTCATCTTTTAACCAAAATAATATCATTGGACACTGACAAAACTCAGGGAAAGAAGGGAGAACACACACACAAAAAAGACTTGACCCTAAGGCCTTGCTACTTAGCCACCACTAGCCCTGCTCCCATAGTGGTAGATGCTCCTCTTGCTATTTTAGAAACTGGTTTGAATTGTACATGATATAGGGCTGGGTCATTTCTCCACAGCAGTTATACATTGTAGAGTTCTCAGGTGCAGTATGTAGCCTTCATGTTTTATTCATATAGCAGAAAGGAGTATAGTAAATGAAGTAACCAACACAGAGTAGAAGCGGCAAGAAATGCTTCTCCACAGCAATTTAAGATTTAATATTGAGCCACACTTGAGAGCTCTTTAAAAAAAAAAAGAAAAGAAAGGAGAAAAGGAGCATATTATATTCTTAACTGAATTAACCAGTGTAGTGAAAAGAAAAATATACAGTTCTAGGGCAGCAAATCAGGCAGCCTGTTATTAGCACTGACAGGCTCACAAAAAAACTCCAGCTTCTATAGCATGTACTAATACAGCTGCCTGAACAAACTGCTACAGATCAAAATGGCGCTGGAAAAAAACCCCATTTAGAGCTGAGAGCCTGAGACCAGCAGTTGGCATCCAGTAAGCACACAGGAAACTCTGAGCAGAACGCAACAATTCACATGATTGTTCTCCTTAACTTACATAATCGGTTATTTTTATTGTAAAGCAAAAACTGTTTTAAAGCAGCTTAGAAGCACAATGTTTTGTACTTCATATACATGCTTTTGGTACACAGACAGAAGAAAATAACTTGCGAGTATTGTCTAGAAACAAATATTTCACCTACAGTGAGCTCAAAACGACAGAATGGAAAAGAGATACGATAGGGCCTTTTCTGAAAGGTCTTTTACAGCAGAAGCCAAAATAGAGACCCCTCACTTCAATGATGCTTTCTTCTTTCACCAGCAAAAAGGAGCCTGGAGACACAAATCTACATTAAGGAGTAAGGTAAATTATTCACTTGACGCACTGGAAAAAAAATCACTCTGTGGAGCCACTGGAGGATTCACCTTGCCAACTGTGAAGTGGCCAAGTAGTTTCTGCCAGACAATTTCCCAGCAACATGGAAGAAAACTGTCAAACCTACAGAAACTTTCTTCCCTTAACACCACAACAGCAATTTGAAGTTCTGGCTTTTCTTTGAGCCAGAAGGTCAGACCAAAGCATTTAAAATTTGGCAAAATTCAGAGCAGATTCAAGACCCACACCCATTTGCAATTGTAGGTCATTGGCTAGCCTACTGATGTATGATTGATAAGTTTGTGTACCTGAAGTGAGTAATAGTTAAAGTATGTTCCCTAATGTTTATCTGTAGCATGGCTCAGCCTGGAACATATTAGGCTCAGAAAATTTTTTTAAAAGTACAATTACCACACTTAGAATGTTTCATATTAAAAGTGGTGGTATATCACATTCATGGTTTAATGCATCGGGGTGGCTCATAAACCCCCACAAAAGTAGTTACTTTGAATTTATCTTTGGTTTTATGAGGTAACAACACCCTAAAGGTATTACTCAGATATTAATTATGACCTCATACAGATGAACTATGCTATTTTTGGCTCTTGCTATTCCAACACATGGCCCACTACAATTGACATGCACATCTCAGATAAGCTCATGCTACTGATCTGTAACAGCCCCTTCCTAGGGAAGTGAGGATGGACTTAAATAGAGGGAAAAAACAGAACTCCTAATTTTAAGACAGATCCAATCCTTAAATGGGTAGACATGAAAGTATTGCACCTGGATAGAGAGATAGAGAGATTTCCTTAGAACAGTCAACCAGAGGGCAGTGTGAGGAGATGAGCAGATAAGCACAGGCTCAATGTTGCCCCTTCCTGGATGATACCCTACTCCCACTATCTGGCTTCCCTGCAAGAAAGTAAGCTCTGTAATGTATAGTTTTTTTAAAAGGGTGCCATTCTCTCCACAAAGTTATGGAAGGGTGCCTCAAGTCCAAAAAGGTGGAGAACCACTGTCCTAGAATAAGATTGAGAATGCCTAATATGGGGAACTACACGTGAGATGTGCAACCCAACTGCAAACCATGGCTCAACTCTACTGTGATCTGCACTGTGGGGACACCTCTTGGGCAGGGAAATGGCCAAAGAGAGCAAGGGAAATCTCATAGGTCCTCCAATCTTTCCCTTTTATGTGCTAGCATTAAACTGGAACCGTTGCACTGGGGTGTTAGGAGAGGGGTGGGTAATGATAGAACATCTGCCAAGCACTCAGGTGAAGTGTGCCAGGCAGGCCATGGATTTGGTTCTATCCAAATGCTTATTGCTGATTTATGGTGGGTGTCTTGGCAGTAAAAGCTCAAATACCTACCTAACCTTCCATTACATAGTGACAATTTTATTTGAGGTAAGGGGAAGAAGTGTGGGGAGAGCAGCTGTGATCTCCAAAATATGAAATTCCACAAGAACCATTTGGAATATTACACATCCATAGCAGAGAGGGGGCAGACTTCAAAAGTAAAACAGGATTATCTGAAAGCCTATGCATTTGGGAGTCATTTACATCAATGGTGTAAAAGGCTAACCAATCTAAATGAAAGTATTTCATATCTACTTTTCATTTTCTTTGCATAAATGACTGCATAAGTGAGGCAACAGCAATTCAGACCTTGGAATTTGTTTGCCTTCATGAAAAAAAAAATAGCTATGGTATACCAATGCAAACGGAAACATCAGATTTCCACATGACGACTGAAAATTGTTATGCTGCAGGGGGAAAAAACACTTGAGGAATAAGAGGGGACTGGCTTGAGAATACCAATTCTTTTATTATTAGCATTGCATGTTAACTATATAGGCAATGTAAGCCTTGTACATGAAAGAAAAGCCACATTTACCTTTTGCAGAAACAAAAGGCATATATATAAAACACCCCTGTCTCCTCCCTCTCATACAAATTCATTTTCTAGTCATGTTGGAATGGGGCTTGGAGGAAAGCCAAATATCCGTGGCGCATTACCTATGCCCCCAGCAATATGGAAAGTGAAATATAGCTCAGTTTTTGCTCCCTGACCATCATTCCTTTTGCCTTTCTGCTGACTGCTGAAGTGGTTTTAAAGCCTTGCTACTCATCTAGGGTATATACTATACCTATACTATCATTTTTTAAGAGTATATGTCAGCTGCAGAAAGAAAGGTGGACCTTCAGAAGTTCAAGATATTTAGGAGAGAGGATAGAGATAAGACTTACTTCTAGTGAGGGAAAAACTTTAGATAAAGCAATAGTTAAAATGTTGTTCAATTAATGTACCAAGGTGCCATTAATTCTACTTACCATACACCTATGGCACAGGGCACAAAATAAAATGTAGTATAATTAATGTCTACTAAAGGAAGTTGCACAAAGTTTACAGTTAAATGATATTTAAAAAAGAAAAAAAAATTGTGTTTAGTTTTTGTTTTCTCAAATTAAGCTTAATGTTTACAAACAAGCTGCTGTTACTTGAGCTCAATTACAGAGGAACCAATGATAAGCTGATGGCGCCCTGATTGAGCATCCATAAGCAAGCTGAACTGTAAGCAATCTAATTCAATAGGCACTAACAGAGAATATTTTGTAAGTCATATGGAAAAGAATTGTGCATCCTTGAAAGGCAGCATGTCCTAGTGGGTACAGGACTGGACTCAATTGTAGGTAAGTTGAATTCTGTTTCTGGCAAATGACATGATTTATGAAAGTGAACAAATCGCTTCACCTCACTTGGGTGCATGCCCCTACCAGTCTCTCAATCTGTCTGACCCATTTAGACCAGTGATTATCAGCTATTTTTGACTCAAAGGGTGCCTGTAGACATGTGGGGATGCTGCACCAATGTGCTCTAATTACAACACATCAAATCAGGCCAGTTAAAGGAGAGTCTGCTGGAATGTGCTAATTAGCGCACTCCAACAACCTCCCTGTCTTGTGTATCAGCATCCCAATGCTTCAGAATGCTGGCAAGAGGGCACTGTAACTAAAGCTTGTTTGACAAGCTTTAGTTAAAGCAAACCCACCCCCATTTTGAAGTGTAGGGACACTGGTACACAAGATGCTGTGGGTGCTTTAATTAAAGTGACTCTTAAAGCTGCTGTAATTAAAGCACTCCCCATCCCCAACCCAAGCATGTGTAAAGATGCCCAAGGAATCCATAAGACAATATCAGCTCTTAGCTTTCACTTTTTCTTGACTACAGTAAATCAATAGAAAAATTCTCCCATTGAAAAGAACTTGAAGACAAAAGGGGCAGAATGTTTTGTTGTTTTTTTTTTAAACTATGGATTCCTAATTGAAATCTCTAAAGTTTTTTAAATAATTTGGAATCATGTGTAGGTATTTGTATACCTAACAGTGCTAATATTATGCAGCACACTTAAAAATATCTCACAGCTCCTTGGACAGGAATCATTGATTTTAGATGGTAAGATTTTGAGGGCAGAGTCTGTCTCTTACTCAGTGTTGTTTATTGGAGCATCCAATATGCAAGGCAGCTTCAGCCTCTCCTGTTGCCTTTATATCTTAAAAGCAACAGAAATAGTGTCTTCTTCCAGAGCATGGAACATGAATATGGATCATGCATATTCAACTGTAAAGTGGTTTGGTTCCAAATGTATTTTTCATGTCATTTCTCAGTAAATATGCATTGTATGACCCTTAACTATGGCGCATACAACAACTTATGATACTTCTTTCTAGATACTACTTGCTACAACAACTTGCCTTGGAACCCAAGAGGAGAAGCAATTCTAGACCTTATCCTGAGTAACACACAGGACCAGGTTCAAGAGGTATCTGTTGGTGAATCACTCTGTAATGGCAACCATAACACAATCACATTCAACATTTCAGTGGGAGGGAGTAAGCCAAAAAAAAATCCACCATGCCAATATACAACTTTAGGAAGGGGAAATATACAAAAAGGAGGAAGTTAGAAAGAAGTCAAAAGGAGCAATCAAGAATGTAGATGGCCTGCAGGAAACTTGGAACCTCTTTTTAAAATAATGGTATTTTTAAATATGGAATAGAGGATCAGGAAAAGTATAGACCACAAATCAAAATGGGTACCAAGTGGTTCAGTAAAAACCCTTCATGGTTTAAAAGCATACCTAAGGAGGTGTTTCAAGACAATAAAATCAATCAATCAATCAATCAATAAAACATCCATAAAAAATGAAAGGTAGGCCCAAATGAGGAAAACATGAAAGCTCACGAATCCTGGCATGTCAAATTTAAAAGCAAAATAAATCAGGCTAAAAACTAATTTGAGGAATATCTATCAAAAGATGTTAAAATTAATAATACATATATTTTTAAAAATACATCATAAGCTAAACACCAATGAGAAAATCTATGGGACCGTTAGATGACCATGGTGTTGAAGGTGCACACAGGGATGATAAGGCCATAACGTAGAAGCTACAGGATTTCTTTACATTGGTTTTTACTTTAGAAGATACTAAACGAATTCCCATGCCATTCCTTCATAGCAGGTAGGTCTGAAGAGCTAGACAACACTAAAGTGAGAAACTGACAAGTTTTACAACAAATTGATAAATTAAATACTAGGAGAAACTGAAAAGACTACAACTTCTGCTTTTGGAAAGTGAACTGTTATTCATCAAGTCCCAGAATACTAGAACTAGTGTTACCAAATTTGCCCATTACTTTGGGGAGTGCTCATTTATTAGGGATAGTTTATAGGGTCTTGTTGATTCTGTCAATGTGGTGCTTGTGTTACTATACGGAGCTGTATTTCTCCCTTCTGCAAGCCCTCACCCCCAGTGGAGCTATCTTGCAGGACTCAGTTTCAATGGGACTGGGTTCCTCCAGTCACCAAATCAGTCATACACACAAACACACACACATTAACGTGACACACCTGACCTGGCCGGGCTGATCAGCATGGGCAGGCTGACACCCTCATATGCCAAGAATCAGTTCATAAGAGCAACAATAAAATGCAGTCAGACACAAGCACACAGGTAAACAGAATCCCTCTGAATCCGGCTGGGTGTCCAGCTGACACCCTCATGGGCCAGCATTCAGTTCATAAGGGCACGTCTGAGTCAAACTGGGTCAATCAGCCTGTACAAGCTGATCCCCTTATGTGTTTCTAACTCAGCACGTCCCAATCTTTGGCCTCTTGATGAGCAGACCCCACAATAATTTAGGCTTCACAGGGATCTTTAGCATAGGTAAAAGAAGCGTTGCTGCAGAGCACGGGAGGAAAAAGAAGCAGAGAAGGAAAAATATACCCAATTACTACCAGTTTGACTATAAAAGTTATTTATTGCTAAGCATATGGAATATATAATAGTACTAGTAGTAATAGACATGCAAAAGAAAAACAAACACAAACAATGACAATACTACCCTAGTTTCACTAAGTATTTGGGGAAACTTAGCTCAAGCTTAACTGATACAGTTCAGGTTCAGAAGTTTATGCCTAGAAAGAAGAGAGAACACTGGGGTCTCACCTAGTCCACAGTACTCAGGCTGCAAAGCTGACAGGCACAGTCCGTAGCACAATCCTTGAAGAGAGAGATGATCTGTTCTTCCAGCGTCCCAAGAATGACAGGGGATGGTGTCAGCACAGGAGTTTTCTTCTTCTTTCCTTTTCTCCCTCTTTCCTCCTGCTTCTTCTTCTTTCTTTCTCTTTTCCTTTTGCAGCACACACACTTACAGATTTTTATACCCTCAGTTCAGCTGCTTTGAAGCACCCTCAGTAGTGTAAATCATTGTCTTTTCTATTGACAAGGGGTTATCTGGTTTGGACCATCTCAGGAAACTGATTGATAATCAGGAAACACTTAAGATTAGGGAGTAACCCAAATACTTGGGAGCCAGCTTGAGATTCCTATGGATGGCAGATATACTGATGGGATATCTCATGGTTTCTTCAGGAACAATAGATAGCTTGCAGCATCAGGATTTTGGATTTTTACTTGTTGTGCACAAGCCTCAGCTTAGCATGACTTTTCCAGTTCTAAAGCAATTATTGGGGTGCTCATAACCATTTTATGGAGAGGACTTCCACCAGTCGTCTCGGGAAAGATACGACAACACCTGGGATTAGGGCTCCAGCAGGCTGGATGCTGTGATGAACCCTTAACCATTGTTCAAATGTTGCCCATACCCCCTCTGACTCGGTCTCTTGCCTCAGCATTCCCTAACCTGGCAACCGAGTTTTAGTCAATCAAGTTTAAATAGGCCTCCCATAGTGGGACCGGGGAATGTACGGCCCGAGATGCCTATTAAACTTAGAGCTGTGTGTGTGTGTCTGGGGGGAGAAAAGTCCTTAGCAAATCCAGATTAGAACTGGTCTGATAAATGCTGAGCTGGGTGTGTGTGAACATGGGTTGATTAACATTGGAAGCACAGATTCCCCATCATGCAGCGCTCTCCTGCTTCTCTGGTCCCAGAATTCACTGCAGTCTCTGCTTCAGGCTTTCTGTTTCCCATCTCTCATGTAAATGAATGGTCATCTGGTTCCATCTCAGATGCAAATGAGACCGAGGGCAGTTGTTCACTCTTATCACCCTTATCTGGAGAGTTTTAGGTGCGTCTCTCACTGCATCTTAATCAGTTTTGTTTATGTAGAGGAGGGGAGGGGGGGGGGAGTCCTTTGTGAGTCAGACAGACTGCATCCTGTGCCAGGGTTGCCCAAGAATACAGAGCTGAGGCGTAACACTAGGCAGCACCCAATAAAATCAGTAGGAAACAGGCTTAAAATTAACATGAGAAAGAACTTTTTTAGGCAGCGTGTAGTTAACTGGTAGAATTCATTGCCACAGGAAGTGGTCGAGGCACATAACATACCCAGGTTCAAAAGGGGACTAGAGAAATTCATGAATGATGGAACTATTGGTAGCTGTTGAAGAGAACAGCTGGAGATGTTTCTTCTGGCATCTCTAATCCAATGAATGGTGGATCCCAAGGAGGGTAATGAATAGGGGATAGGATCACTATATATATCCAGTTCAATACTCTCCCTTTAAAGCATCCACTCCTCCCACTATTGAATACAGGATGCGAGGCTACATGGACCATTGGTCTGATACAGTACTGCTTCTTATAGTCTTCTGTTCAACAGGTTCCACCAAAAGCTTACAAACTACTCTAGTATTTAAGGTATGTCCCATACTCCAAATATGTTCTCAATGCAAAAACCCTGAACAAGAGTTTATTTGACCTGTAAACGTATATTTGGTTTGTTACTATTCTCTTTTGTGTATTATTTTAATAAACGGTGAAACCCAATTACTTTTTTGGAAAGGGAGAGAAGAAAAATCAGTAAAATATTATATTACTTTAAAGTTTAATGTACAATAATTTATCAGCATGGCAAAAAATGTAAATTCTAAAAAGTTACAAGTAGCTATTTTTTAATAAGAAACTGTTAATGCTCTAAGTAAACACTGAAGGGTTTTTTTGTTCTACAAAATCATTAGCTAAAGGAAAGACTGCTGCATACAGAGGAAGTAGAATTAACATTTGTTGACATTTTAGTGCTTTTAGTTTTTATGTAAACTAGAAGCAATTAAATTATGTTTAAGACATTTTTGCTTTAAGTAGTTTCCATTTACATTCCTAGAAATAGTAATCCAACTATTTTATTGCATTGTCGGGAGCCCTGTAGCAACAGACCAAATATTAAGCAACAGCTCTGCTTGCCATCTCCAGAGCTGGAAACCAAAGATTTGAATCAATTTAATTACATCAGTGTTTTCCAGCCACCATACAAAACTGCATTGTTCTTGAGCTTAAAGGGTCTATTTCCACCTCCCCCCAACAACAATCTCTAAACAAACCTATAAATCCTTGTTCTGTAGCACATGAATTATCAGTAACTTCAGAATAAATGAAGACAAAAATGGTTGAATATTTAAACGTGTAGCAACTTCATCCTATGATAGATCATTTCAGACCAAAATTCATTTTTTCTTTGATATCTACTACTGCTATAAACTTCCAGTTTATCATATAACATTACAATTTATGGTATAACCAGCTTGTGTACTGACTATAAACCCTTTGTCAATGCCACTGTAAAGACTTTATAGTCCATAAATAATAGAAGAGCGATAGTATCTATCCTTCTTATTTTGCCTAGCACATCCAGTATATACATCTCTAAACACGTCAAAGGAGTTGCTTGTTTTACATACAGTGTAGGATACCTTAAAAATAAAACTGAAAGCTTGTCTTTGCATCTATCCCCCTAACATGCTGCAGCCAAAAACTAGTAATTAGGCCTTATTTATTAGGGCTGTGTGAAACTCTGTGTAGCGATTCGATTCGGAGGAGATTTGGCCTGATTCAGTGGCTGAAATTCTGAATCCAAATTGAATCAGGGGACCAGTTTAAAGGTTTGAATCAATTCAAAGCTCTCCGAATCTTCAGAAAAGATTCGGAGAGCTTTGATGATTCAGGCAGTCCCCAGTGGCTGCAGCAAGGAGCTGCAGTTGACTCTGAGCTGGTAAGTACTAGAGGCAGGGGAGAGGAGACTGGGGGAGGGGAGAGATGACCCCTGACAGCCTCCCCGACTTCCCGCCCACTCCCCCAGTCCCCGCCATGGCTGCCCCTGCCCGTCCCAGCTCGGTACTTTAAAAAAAAAGCCCTGGTACTCACCGGGTACTGCCAGGCAGGGGGGCAATCCCCGCTGCCCTCCACTGCCCCACACTGCATGGCACGAGACTCCTGACCCCCCACCTTCTCCTCTGGCCCTCCCATGGCAGCCCCACCTGGGCCAGCTCCGGTCCTTTAAGAGGAAAAATAAAAACCAAGAAAAGCCCCGGGATTCACCACTCCTGCAGCAGCCTCAGGGCTTGGTGGGCTCATGCAGAGACCCCCATGTGGCTGGGGGCAATGGAGGGGCAGCGGAGATCATTCCCCTGCCAGCAGGAACAGTGAGTCGGGGGGGGTTCTTTGTTTTTTCTTAAAGGGCCAGAGCTGGCCAAGGTGGGGCAGCTATTGGGGGGCCAGGGGTACAAGGGGGGGCAGAGGGCTTGAGGCAGAGCACCCCCATGAAGCATGGGGCAGTGGAGTACAGCAGGGATTGCCCCTCACCCAGCAGCACCGTGTGCATTAGGGTTTTTTTTTTTTTTTTAAACAAATCCTGGGAGCTGGGGCGAATGGTGAATATGCCTGGCTTGGCTGATTCGGAGATTCGGCTGAATCAAATTAAGACAGTGATTCAAATCACCGAATTGAATCACTGTCCCCAGATTGGCAAAATCCGAATCCAAAGCAAATACTAGCCGTTTTGCAATACTATTATTTATTCAGTTAATCTATAGTCAGCAGACCAAAACACTGCATCTCTGAATTCCTAAATTATTAATTTTCCCCATATATAATCACCTAGGGAAGAATTTACTCAAAACTCTGTGGCTTCTATCATCCATTTTCTATTCATCCCTAACTCTTGGGCTCTCTTAGGGTATATACAAACCTTACATTTCAGCCTGTAGAATCACAATTGCCCTGGCTGAAATGATTGCATACAGATGTTCAATGCACTTCAACCAGGTTAAAAATGGTTGATGTGGTGTACAATGTTGTAGTTGATTGGGGTACAACTGTCTGAATAAATGTCTTCATGGAGTCTCAATTAGAGATTTTTTTTCTCTTATTCAGCAAAAACATATAAGTTAGTGCTTGTAAGTGTATGTAACAGTGAGCCTACAGCTCCTGTTACTTGAAAGGTGGGGGAAACAGCAATAAACAGCACTCAGGCAGCCTAGTAATGATGACCTGTGAAGGAATGGGCAGCCAAAGTGCCTATTACTGTGAAAGTTACACAACAATAGTATGATAGGACAGAGTCTATTGAAGCAATAGAAGCCCTGTGATGGGAGTCAGGGTAGCAAAAACAAGCTGCCCATTGGAATGGGAGAGAGACAGCTGGGCCAGGGCTACCAAGCTGCCTGACCAGACATGGTAAGGGCTTGAGAGAAATACAAGGCAAGCCTGAGCCAGGGCAGTCAGTCTGGCCTTGCAAAATGCAAGGAAAGGAGCTGCAGAACAGGGACACTAAAAGGGGACTGCCTGGCAGACAAGAGATTCCCCAACACCTGCAAACTAATGCCTGCAGGGAAGTAAGGCTCTAGTATGGGGGAAGAGTGTGGTGGTTCAGCCAGGGAGTAGATGTGTATGTTGGGACCCAGTATGGGGACAGTTTTCTGTCATAGCCAGAAGGCTTTTGCATTGTGCTGTGGTTGACATTGATGGACTGGGTGTGCGGCTGTAAGGAGGCCATAGAGGGGCCCGAGGGTGCATTGCAGTTAACCTACAGTGGGGTACCTGAGGTGAGCTCTTCTATACCCATAACATTTCATGCCAAAACCTGGTTATATAATTATAATAGTAACCATGCATGCCCCTCACTGGTAATTAGGGCATAGCATCATCAAGGTCAGAAATTTAAAGATTCCAGAGATTTCTAACCTCTAGGCATCCTATGCATGATCCTACACTTCTAACAGGGGCATTGCCCAGCCAGAGTGGTTCATAGAGATCAGGGCCATGATGGGGAGTGGGACAGAGCCACGGGCCTCTCATCCAGGGAGTGAGAGGGGACCCAGCTCCCTGCTGCTACACTCATTCCCAGGTAGGAGGCCATCGGGGAGCAAATGCCACCCAGATTTTTCCATAGAGTGGGCATGGTAGCAGACTGCTCGCTGTGACCTTAGGACTCCCCAACCTTTTTCCCACTGGGAGCTCTATGCTACCATGGTGAGGTACCTCCTGCCCACCCAACAGCTGCAGGGGTGGCAGTGCAGAGTTGTGTCCCCAGTGTTGCCAGACAAACAAAGGGCACCTTGCCATGACAGTGCAACTGATGTGGGGCTCCCATAGGGTGGGCAGCAGGGAGGGGAGCCCCAAGCCCACAATGGGCAACCCACATCTGCCCCTGACCCCTCAGGGGCTCTGCTTGGCTGTTCTCCAGCTGTGCCACTGGGGAAAGGGGTCATGTCATCATCTTAGACTCCCCACCCACTGGCAAAAATGGGATGGAGCCCACAAAATTTAGCCCTTAAGGCAATAAATGTGTCCACGTGTGAATGGGCCAGGAGTGCATCCACTTAGTGCCTGAGGGCAGGATGAGGTGGGGTTTCTGCAGGAAACTACTGAGTGGTAGCAGACAAGGGCTTGCTTCAGGACCCTAGGACAGCCTCCCTTCTCATGAACCAATATTTACATCAAGGCATGGCAGGTAGGAAAAGAGGGAGGGGGTACCTTAGGAAGCCCAACAGGACAGGAGTTGTGTGGCCACCAGATGGCATCACAGCCAACCATGGGGTTCAACCCTGTTACAGCACACATCTAAGGAACATCAACTTCAGTGGGACTTGAAGCAAGAATTTTCCTTCAGGTTGCTTCAGGTACCTGTGCAGGCACTGATGAGCATCTCAATCTGTGCTTGCTGAACATAGGGAAGGTTCTTTGCTAACATCAACAGCAATGCCAGTTTCCCTCAGAAAGATGGATCTCCTCTTTAATAATTTTTACCTCATTTCTCATATTGTCATTCAAGACATTAAAAGATCTTGAAATACATTTAACATAAATCCAGAAGACCACACTAAAGTCATCCCATGAGTCAAATGTTGCTTTTCTTCAGTAAATGTAACCTGAATTGCCAGTGTAAGCAAGTTTGGTCCTTAATTCCAGACCAAAGCCAAACCATCCCAAAACTTGCCCTGCTACAGGAAGTTATTCCCTTACCCCACATACAAGACCAAGAGCCTACAATTCCTACAGGCAAAATTTTGTCTTCTTCTTCTTTGCATTTCCAAAAAAATTAACCCTCTTTTCATATATTGCCCCCCTCTTACTTCCCACTTTGGCTGAGCACTGCTTTTCATATTAGGCACTTCCACTTCTCCTGAGAGAAGTTTCAACTCTAGCCCCCCCATGCACAGGTTCTTTGCAGAGTCCCCATTTTTTCCTTACATTCATTACAGAGAAATTCTTCCTAGCAGAAAAGAAAAAAAAAAATCCAATTCCACTGCATCTTTGGAACAGACCTCCTTAATTTCCTAGGGGAACCTTGAGTTACTCTCCCATCTCTCCCTGCCCAACCAACTCTCAGGAAAACAAGTGTTCCCACCTTCTTCTTTATAAGAAAAGGTAGAATAAGCAGCTGTCCTCTAGGAGTACTTCTCTCCCCAGACAAGTGGGGAGAAAAAGCCTGTTCTTCTTGCTTCATTATTACAAGGAGTATATAAGGAACAAGCAGCTTTTATCACAGGATGAGATAGGTCCTTTTCTATGCACAGGATCTGGCAATTCCTCAATTCTAAAACTCTGAATGTGAAAACAGGTGTTTCCTGATGCCTAATATGAAAAGCAGTGCTCATTTGCACCTTCATAAAAATTTATAGTGGCACAAATTGTGAGCAAATAAACATCACTACCCTTTGTTGTCCCAAATCAAAGGAACATTAGTGGCATGACAAAGGTAGTAATAGACTCTGATACTTTATTGTGGTATACATTGATTAGATCTTTGATGGGACAGCATGAGCAGCTTGAGCTGCTCGTCTCCTCTAACCAACACAGGCAGGTGCTCTGCAGGCTTGAGGACCCCTCAAGCCCCCAAAGCACTTGTCTACTTTTCCCACTTACAGAGAGGCACCCCCAGGAAATCCCTGGGTGCCTCTTTATAAGCAGAAAAGCCCCCACTTCCTTGTTCAGTCCTGATTCCCTTGAGGGGGATGTGTCTGGCTGTCTGGGCAACAGCCCTTTCCCACTCAGCCAGACCGTGGCCAGCCATCACAGGGACGGGTCTGACTGAGCAGAGAGTCAGCAGACTAAATCATTTCCTATCCCATATGATCAAGGGTGGGGCAAGAGGTGACATGCGTTTCATCCAATGAAGTGGATCAGCTGTGCCACAACATATCATAGCACAGCTAACCAACTTCATTAGTCAGCACCTAGGAGCTCAGCCTCTCTTCTCCAAAAGCGTGTACAGGAAGGAACTGATTATGTTTTTCTAGCCCTGTCCCATACTGGGTCTCTGGTGCATCTACACTGGGTGATGGAATACCCCTGTGTGTAGACATAGCTCATCTTTCAATATTGATATAGTCAAATATCTTTATAGAGAATAAGGCACAATAAGTCTCAGGTGAACCCTTTGGGAATTCCAGCAAAAAGGCTGCCTAATCTCCAGTTAAACAGGCCTATTATCTCTCACTCCCCATGAGAAAGTGAAGCAGAACTGATTTGATTAAGAGCAAATTAACCTCTCTAACACAGCTACCCAGGGTTTTACACCTGTCACTTTAGTATGACAATTTATATTTATTCAAAAAGCCATGAGACAGTAAATTAAACATTGCCCTAATTAGGAAAAATGTCATATGTTACAGTGGGGGAGCAAACTGATCTAATTTTAAAAACACGTCTTGTGCAAAGTACATTTCAGTATAGCATTAGCACTAGTACAGTCAATATTTTACACAGTTGTTTCTGAGGTAAATGCTGCCCTGTCTTAAATTTAAGATGCACTACACAAAGCTAAGGAATTAATACCTAAACTGCTCTGTATTCTGATTTTTATCCCCCTCTAACGTAGTGAGACAAATGAGTCAACCTATTAGTTACTGCTGTTAACACACAGCCTGCCTCCTCAAAATTATTATTGTAAAAGTTACAAATGAAGTTTGACAACACATTATGAAAACAGTTGATATGTAACCAGAATAGACTCAAAACTCAAAATAATTCAAATAAAGACTTTTAAAATGTAAAGTTCAGTTTGCTTTGGACTTATCTGAGAATTACATTGTGTTTTACATTGATCTGATGAAAGAGTCTATGAATGTGGACAACAAGGAAAGATGATATCTTAATGGAAGTTGGTGAAATTTCTTCCTGTTTTTTCTACTAGCTCCAAGTTACATAATAATTTTAATTCTATTACTATTTGAAAGCGATTTTCAAACTCCACGTATTGTTGTCCTGTGGGGCCAGGTCAACTCTCAGGATCTCAAAATTGTGCTGTTAGATGGGAGGGTGTGACACAATTGCACATATACATATACAAAAAGCAATTAGGTGCATACACACACACTAGGCACATACACCCCCACCAGGTGCGCGCGCACACACACACACACTACCAACTCAGGCACACACAAATCCAAAATTACCAGCCTAGGCACATGCACACCTATCACCAATTCAAGCACATACACACTACACACACCAAAAATTAGACAAAATCAGTTACCAACTTTTGCACACCCAGTACACGTACACTGATCACTAATTCATATATCACACACATAATGACATATATATATATATAGTATGCATATCCACCAGTTCACATGCATACCACCCACCTACACTTACACACACGTGAGTTCTTAACTTGGATGGTACAGTGTGTATGTGTGTGCTTGGGGTACTTGGGATACCTGGGGGAAGGTTAAGGTGAAAGAGTGAAAGTTGCTGGGACCAGGATTAGAACCAGTAGACTAGAGAGAAGCTGGGCTGAGGAACTGAGGCTTGGGGTTACTTTAGGTTAATTGATGTTAATTGATTAAAGGACAATGCCCGAAGCCGGAAGAACAGATGAGTGATGCTGAGGAGAAGCTGGCACACAGGCTGGGGCCAGAGCCAGAGCTGCAAGGGAGCCAAAAGGTAGGTGGGGAGAGGGAAACTGGGACTGGGGGGAGCTGGAGGAGTTATGGGGGGAACTGGGGGCTGGGTCAGGGAGCCGAAGGTGCTGGAGGGGGGCTTCAGGGGAGTGAGGAAACTGCAAGAGCTGCTGGGAAGATCAGTAAGCATGAGGAGAGGGGTCCAGGAGCTGGAGAAGAGCTCCGGGAGCCAGAGAAGGGCTCCAGCTGCCAGAGAGACTGCGGGGGCTCTGGGCAGATCAGGAAGCTTGGGGGGAGGGGCTCCAGGTGCCAGGAGATGGAGAAAAGCTGAGAAGCTGCCAGGGAGACTAGGAAGCTGGGAGGGGGGGCGTGGCTCCGGGTGCCACAGCCAACTTAGGGCTCTGGGCACCAAGGAAAAACTGTGGGAGGCTGCTGGAGAAGCTGTGGGGGCTGCCAGGGAGAAGGAGAAGGGCTCTGGGGCAGCTGGTGAAGCTGCAGGGAGCAGCAGCAGGTGCTGGGAGCCAGATAAGGGCTCCAGGTGCCAGGGGAACTGCGGGGCAGCCAGGAAGAGCTGCAAGGTACCAGGGGACTGCGGGGCAGGGTGGGAGGACTGGGGCTGGGTCAGGAGATGATGTTACAGTGGAGGACAGAGAGACAGGGTCCAAGTTGGAGGAGGAACGGTATTAGTAATATCTACCTATCCCAGGCTGAAAGTTGGTCCTTGATGGCCAATCGAGGTCTTCAGCACAGTGTTATCCAGAGGGAGTCGCCAGGAAGGCCTCTGGGGTGGATAGATGGTGTGATGTGAAGCTGGTCTGATCTGGATGGAAATGGTGTTCCCGCTGGGTCTGTCTTCACTGCCCCCCATAGAAGGGAGACCTTCTATGATCCTAGTGGCAGGGTCAAGGTTCAGCCCCTGGTGTACTGAGCATGTGCATTCCAGGCAAGGACATGCAGTTTCAGGTGTTTGTAATGGTGGTTTGGCTGGTTTCTGCAGCAGTCTCTGTCTTCCAAACCATGAGTCAGGGCAGATCAATGCAGGGTGATGGTTCGGTTGTGGATGTGATGGTTTGGTCATTCAGAGGGAGCTACTTTTAGACCTACTGCCATTGTCTGTCAATCACCCACTCACACACAGAACCATTTTACATGGGGGGAAGGTCATGAGTCACACAATTACAACAGAGTTACAATAGGATATGCCCGGGCAGGGAACACAACATGGAGACTTGACAGACAAAATGGAAACTTGACATGACTTATGCTAACATATATGTAGGCCTAAATCATATAGTATCAGTAAAATAGTAATATAAAACAGTAAAAATCAATATAAACATAATAATTATACAATATAAACCAGAGGATATCCATAACAGGGCACTTATTTGCAAAGGAGAGAAAAAAAAAACAACAAAATAACAACTTGCTAGCAGGATAAAATGCTAAAGCTTATCCTATGTTTTAGCTCACTTATCTATAGGGAATAGACAGGGAGATAAAAAGTCAGAAATAGTTGGGGAAGGGAAGGAAATGCATATGAATCTATCTATAAAAAGAAAAAAAAACTGGGGGTTATGTTACAGTATGACACAATATAGTGACTTTATGGGTAAATTAACTAATTATTTTGCATAAAATGCTAATCAGTTACTCTGGGACAAACTCCATTCTAATGGTGGTCCCTGAAGTCAAATAAGAGGATAATTTATCTCATTATGCTCAACAAATTTTAAATATTTAAACTTGTATTGCTTATTGCATTTAGGACTGATGCTGAGGTTATTACAATTATACAAGCTACTCCTTTTCAGTACTTTAGCTTCCAGGTTAGCACTTGGTGGGCATAGGCAAAATGGACCTCCATTCTCTGCTGAAATTACCAAATTAGCAGCTGATCCTGACCTCACTGAGATGAAGAGGTCTTTAGTCAACTATAATTTGTACTTTGCAGAGCCAACAATGAAGGTAAAGGGTGGAGAGAACTGCCACGTATCCCAAGGAATGAGTTAAAGTTGTTAGAATACTTTATAACCTGTTTTCATATATTCTATACCCAGAAAATTACAGATATTTTTTACACTTGAAATAAGGGTAGGCAAACCAGTCAATTGACTGCATCTTTTTTTTAGCCTGTCAAAAATTATAGCAATTTTACCAAGAGAAAAAAAAAAAATCTGTCATTTTCTCAACAGAAATATTATTTTTATTGGCTTTCAACACATTTCTTAATGAAAATTTGTGCTTTTCCGGTGTATTATTTGGACCTATTGGCAATTTTGTTTTGTTTTGTTTTTTTTTTTTGGGGGGGGGGGGTTAAACAATTTTGACTGATATTTAGCCAGTCAATTGACTGCACTTTCGTTAATCAGTCAAATACCCAAACCTACTTGAAATATTTAGCAATGTAAAATCTTTAGACAATTAAGGAAAAAACTTTTCTAAGTCTACCTGAACCATGCATTTGGTTCAATAAAAAATATCTTCCACAAAAATCCCCCTGCCTCTCATAGATTTCTTGGACCATACCTGATATTCTGATCACTCACAGAAGCATAATTTATAGTCTAGATGTGGTAATAATAATTGTAGGAAAACATTTGAAAGGCTCTTTGATAAACTGAGTAAATATACAATTGTGTAGAGATTTTTGAGCTAGCTTGGGTACCAGAACAGTAGAGTTGGCCCCTATGCTACCAGAGCCAGCCTGCTTTCTACACCTGAGCTCATTCAGGTTTATCCTAATTGCACTGTAGAGTAAAATGTACATATACTATTAGGACCCAGATTCCTAAGTTAGGCATTGCAAAGCCATTTAAGGCTTTGACATGCATATTTTATATATATGCAAATGTATTAAGTAAACCAGGTCAGAAAAAAATCACAGGTAACAAAAACTGAATATACACTTTATTAAATTATTTATACTTAATAAGCCACAAGACAGCATGACTACAAAACAATAAGTATTAAGCAGAACAAAAGTTGGTGAGATTTCATTTAAACATCTTTAGTTAGGAACCACTAGCATGCAAATTTTAAGAAAACTAGAAGTTCAGTTAAGCTAACCAAAACAAAAATCCCCCCCAAAAACACTTAAAAAGTATGTGCACACACACACACACATACACATCCCACAAAAATTGTGGATGGTTAATGACATTCTCTTCAAACTTTTGATATTAATATTGCTATTTCTTAGTTAAGGAATATTAAAAGGATCTCTATAGCCAAAACTATCTGAAAAGAAAAAGTCAATCCATGACACAGGCATAGAGGAATGGTTATAGTCATCCAGTTTGATCAGTATCCTTGGCAAAAAAAAATTAAACAGATAACATCAAAGCAGAAAAGGATTATCAGTAGCAAAGATGGGAGAAAAATGTTTCTGGCACTTTACAACAAATTTTGATTTATAGATGTATAAAAATGTTAAGACTCATAAAACAATTCTGTAAACTTGGTGTGTGTGTGTGTGTGTGTGTGTGTGTGTGTGTGTGTGTGTGTGTAAACCCCTCAAAATAACACTTAAACTGTGTAAAGGTCATTAGGTCTAAAGTAAGAGAAAAGTTTTCTGAAATATATTAAGTTCCACAGCTACTATATCTTTTTTATTACAATCACCCAGCTTCAAGGTTTTTATGTACAGAGAACTAACAATATAAATCTGTGGACATCCACATAACATTTTTAAATGATCTAGGTTTATAGCATAGCTGATTTGTTGCTTAAGTCACAGTTCTCACTTCTAAACCACCCTTTGTTTCTTCTTTATTTCTTAAAAGGAATAGCTGCATATTAAAAGCAGAGAAATTAACATTAATGAAAGATGAACAAATTATATGAAAAATGTATCAATGAATTGGTTCCATCAAGCATCATTCATTTTCAGAGACAGTTTTCACTAGCATATTGTGAATATTATTGCAGTTACTGGATTCTGCATAATTCAGATCTAGTTTTGTACATCTCATTCATCACGGGTCATTTTCTCAACAGTAGTGACACATGAAAATGCTCCCTTAGAATACATAAGAAAGACAAAATCTGCATGCAGATTGGCTAACCTGAGTTAAAATAGCATAAGACAATCTTCAGTTTTCACTCAAGTTAACAGCTAAGGATGAATTCTAACCTCCCCTATGAAACTGAATTTGAGCTGTACCCGATTTCAAACCCAATGTTTTCTTAACCAGAGTTAGCTAACTTAGGTAAACCAACCACAATTAAAAACATGCTTGCTTTTGTAGCACAGAACACCCTGAAACATCCTAATGCAAATTTTATAACTTTGCCAAACTTTAACTGTTCAGGCTAAATTATCCAGGCATGTTACCTGTCTGAAGATATATTTTATAGAAAGTTTCATAAAAAATTATTCGGGCAGTTTTGAGAAGCAGATTAAGCAAAATGTAAAACGGCAAAATGGTAAAGCTATCCACTGTTTCCTTTGAAAATAAGACTCTTAAGGCCTCTTACAACCATAAGCTAAGTGGCTAGGTACAGAGAGTCAGAAAGCCTGAGTCTGAATTGATTCAGTCTTTGCAGGTTACTCTAAACAGATTAAATGGAAACAGAAATGAACACACATTTACCTTTCATTCAGGAAATGCAGCCACATGTCTGCAATAGCTCAGGCCAGAAGTCAGGGGGCATTAGAGCACAGCTCTGTAGCTGTGTGTTCATTTCCTCTTCCTGCTTCCCTCAAGGTCTCTGGGATTTGCAGTACAGTATTACAGCAGCAGGACTCTGCAGGACTGCACATCACTTCCTCTTCCTGCTTCCAGGTGCCTCTATAATTTGTAGTTCACAGTTGCAGCCAGCAGAAAGCTTAAGCAGGGAAAGGGGTGTTTAACCCCCTCACCCCCCGGCCTCAGGCCCTAGCCAGGGTTTGTCTGGGGAGACAGCCCTCCCGCCTTGAAGACAGCTGCATCCCCAGCTGAGCTTGCTCCCCATCAGCCAGCCCTCACTGCTCCAGCTAGGGAGCAGGGAGGCAAGGCCAATCCTGCTCTGCTGAAGCAGACAGCACAACTCAGCCCACCCCAGGGCTGCAAAATGCTGTGATGCTGGAGGACACTGATTTGAATTGAACCAGGAAGAGTCTAGGACAGAAGTTTCATAAATCAGTTAGACCCAAATAAGTTAAGTCTGATACTGTATTCAACCAGATTAACCTTAAATCAGTTTCAGACATTTTGAAACTGGTTTATGAGCACTGAGCTTCTGGTTTGTTACAGGTTTAAACCAGTTTCTGGTCACTTAAACTGGTTTATGTGTAACTTCTGTCCCTAGCCAGTATGAACACTGAAAAAAGTATTTAAAAAAAAAATGATAAGCCTCCTTCACCAAGAATACCCTAACTGAACATGATACTGGCTTCAAAACAACGATATCTGAAAAATAATTCACGTGGAGTTTTTTCTTTCTTGCCTTCTGACTTTTGAGTCTCTTCTAGCTATAGCCATCTGCAACCATGATGGCCTCCTTTCTTAAATAGCAGAACATACTTGCATGTAATCATCCAACTTCAGGAGCGTAGGCCTTAGCAAATATGCAGTGCTCATAATTACATCATGTTAGCAATCTTATGGCACTAACACAATTACATTACCTTCACATGACAGTTCTCCATAGTGACCAGTGGTAAATGAGGAGATCCAAAGTTAGGCACAACGAAAAAAAGGCTTTAAAATAAGGTTACATACATGCAACCCACGGGTGGAATACTCCTTTAAGATAGAAAATGACTATTGTACCCTCTGATGTGTTTTAAGATCGAAAGTCAGTTATTGTCACAGCAAGATTGATATTGCAATCACTTTCACTAGCTGAATGGAACAACAGAGCTTATGGAAGGGAACAAAAACACCCCCAAAAAAACAAAAATAACCCAGACAAAATAACATATCCCTAAGATAGAAGCAGACTACATAGGGTATATGCTCACTGTAGTTTGAGCCAACTCAAGTATCTCAGAAATAAGGCTAAGTCAAAAGGGAAAGTGATAGAATAAGTCTGGGAAAAAAACCCACACCTTTTTATATAGCTCACATGCTGTTAAAAGTACATGCTGAGATTGCCATTTTGGTGTTTCCTAGGCTGTAGTTGAAAATGTATCATCAGATATGTGAATTCAATATGATCCTTCAAAAGCAGAAGTCAGCACTATGCCATATGTTGTACATTCTAAACACTAGTCAAAACAGCATCATTGCAATTTACAATATGAATAACTGTCTAGAAGCTCCGTCTCTTTTTGGCAGTCTGGATAGATAATTGCTATATTTAAGATGGCAAATAATTTCCAATGTTTTTCTGCAGTTACAAAGGGAGTGTAAGCTGGGAAAATACCAATAGGTACCTTTCCGTATGAAGATTACAGCATTTATTTCCCTATATCATATTTTGGTGGGGATGAGTGAACTGTTTTACTTTTAAAGACTTAAAATTCAGATATGCACTTCACAAAGAATGAATAACACTTCATAATATTCTACCAAGAGGCACCATTCTGAAACTTAACAAGTTTGTCTGGTACATGTTTGGTATGTACAGTGTGCACACTGTGAAAGATGGACCTGCTCTTCATAAAAGACAAGAAAGACTTATTAGGAATAAATATACAGTAGCAAGTACAGGCTCAAATCATGATGGAATACAAAACTATTGTGCTAGATGCTCCACAAACACATAGTAAGACTGCCTGCCCCAGATAGCCTAGGCAAGGCAAAGGAAGAATTATTACCTTCATGATTTATTTTGCTTTCTGACAAAAGCAAAATAGGCCACATCTGGGAATGTATTAACAAATTAGTTCTAGGAAATCAGGCTATGAATCACTTCAGTAATCTCTTCATAGCTATCAGAGAAGATCATTATTGTAGAAGATACCATGAGCTCAGTTACCTTCCCAAAAGAAGATGGAAGGAACCTCACTTCAGGTGTTCTTCTAGTCCAAGATCCTGCTTCAGGCAGGATCATCACCATCTAAACCACTAGAGACGAATCCACATATAAGCTACACCTAAAACTTTTCAATGATGGAGATCCTACAATTTATCCAGATAACGTGTTCCAAATGCTTAAACTTCCTTCTAGTTAAAAAGTTTTTAATAGCTAATCCAAAGCTCCCTTGTTGCAATTTAAACTCATTATTCATTAACCTGCTGCCTGTGGACACAGAGAACTGCTTACCATCTTCTTTAGAGCAAACCTTTTATATTTGAAAACGTATCAAATGTCTTGTAAGTCTTCTCTAGACTAAAAACTACCATTTTTTAAAAACTTTTTGAGTAGTTCAATACCTCTAATCAATTTAATCATTTTTGTTGCTTTCCTATGGACCTTCCATCATCATCATTTGGTTTGGTTACTATCAGACCAACCTGCTCTGGATTCAGTTTAGTGGAAAAGAAAGGCAAGACATCAAACAATCAGTAAATATCACTCCCAGCCTCACAGCCTGTGTATTTCAAAGGGCTGATTGTTCCATAGGTTATAATATGACCTTTATGTTTTAAAACAATAAACATTGTATTATTTAAGGGGAAATAGTGTGTGAGGGGGCCTTGTTTCTTTAAGAGAAAACACTAACTTGACACAACTCCGTCCAATACTTCCCAGTTTATCAATTTAATTGAGGTACCTGGCACATTTCTTCTATGGATATGAGCTATTATTTATTCTGACATAGCCTACTGGAAAGTACCATTACAATGAAGCAAAAAAGCAAAGCCAACTAATTATGTACTCAAATGTTGGAACTTGGGTCTCCAAGGGTATATTATTGGCTGCTATATATAAGAAGAAAACTTACCTGGGTCAAATGAGTCATCAACAAGGAAATGGAAATAGGGCTAGGAAAGGGAGGGTAGTGAAAGATAGAAAAATAGTTAAACCAAAATAAATGGGCTGTAGATTTTTCTAAGTATTAAAAACAGATTTTTAGAATACCTTGTGGCAGTTCTTGCAAAGTGCCATGGAATGGTATATTATTACTCCTTACATGAATGATCTGCTAGGTCTACAGCTGAGGGCAAAACAGACAGACAGTGTTATCCATTGCATAGTCTTTAATGAGGCAATGTGAAGTTCAAGTTGCACACCATGCAATATTTTTCTCCTCTGTTCAATCTATATTAAGTCGATAGTCTGCTAAAACCTAACATTTGTTGCATTTTTCCAATTTAGTTTCTGTCAATGTTCCCTAAAAGTGCTGAGCCTATCAAACTGACATCACCCACACAAATTTCAATAACAGTGCTGTAGTGAAAAATGCTATTAAATAGAAGCTGTGCTTTAAGAAAACTGCTCAGCTTCTCATTCACATCTGTAAAAACTTGCCTTTTCATCAGGTATTATAAAAATCTACAAAGATGATCACTAAGGCAATGTTATAAGATTTCATTCCCCTTTTATTGATAATGCAGAACGAAACAATAAGTAGTATTTGAGCAGACATTTGTAATGAACAGGAGTCACTTGAGATTTTGTAACTGATAAAAGATGGAGCTTATCCAAAAAAATACATGTATTGTTACAGATTTATGTGAACATGCAAGGAATGTGGGCTGTTTCAAGTCCATTACATTTCTATTTAATTCTAATTAGTTACCTTAACACCTGCTGATATCTTAAATCTCTCTGGCTATGTCAACTAAAAATAATAATAGTAGTAGCAGTAACAATAATCTTGCATTTGTAATCCACTTTTCATCTAGAAGCATCTAGACACTGTGTAGTGAACTATTAGCCAGTTTCTGGATGTCTTTGTTTCAGTGTACTAGGGAAACAGGGGTTTTTCCTCCTCACGGTGGAAAAGACCACTGCCTTGAGCAAGAGTGCATAGTTCCTGCAAACCCAGTCCATAACAAGGCTGATTACTTCACTGGTCATTGTAAGGAAAGATCGCTTGCCTTACATTCATTCCAATAAGAAAACTGTCCAGAAGAGTGACAGGAGAAAAAAGATCACCCCCAATCTGCCTCCATTCTGGTCTGCAGAAAAAGCCAAGGCTTCAGGAAACATAGGGTATATTGAAGCATTCCTTAGAAAGACTGTTTCTTCTAAGCCATGGTTTCTCTTGGTACCCCTTTGGGATGAAAGGGTTTTTACTAATTGCATGAAGTTGTGGTCTAGAGCCACAGGTAGTGGCAATTCAGAGCGCATTCTGGTGTCCATCCTGCCTGGTTACCACTCAGAATGTAGTTGTATATAACAGAATGGGGGTTGAAGTGATGGATAACAAATTATATTATTTCCCCAAGCTGCAGCAAAAGCTGTTGTGTAGCATCTCTTTTAGTGTTCCCTTGAGACTTTCTGCTTAACTGTCTACTGCAAATCAGCTCTCCCCTTCCATGCATAAAGACCATAGGAAGCCAGAAGTCTCAACCTACTGGTAGCTTTTGAAGAATTGCTGAAATGCATCAGATCTAGGATGCTGTGGCAGATTATTAAATAACTTAATGCAATTTGACAAGGGTAAAGATATGATACTTTATGCAAGGAAACAGTGCTCCAGCAAGGCTATTACGCATGAAAACTCAGTCTAACCAGCCTGGGCAGAGGATCATACTGGCTCTGGAACTAGATCATTTGGAGCTAAATGTATGCTACAAACTGAACAAACGTTAATTGGCTTAGTGTTGTTCAGCTTAGTGAAGCAGTCACATTATAAGGCAAAAAACCTGATTTGACTGTCTTTTACCTGCACAGCTATAACCTGCTACTAGAGGCAGGGGCAGAACTAGGAGCAGGACCCGTTCACTGTTCTTGCCAGGCAGAGAGCGGGCCCACCACTGTGTCAGTTCCAGCAGACCAGAGAAACCTGGGGAAGCAGCTTCCTTGGGGTTCTCTGGTCTTGCCGAAACTGATGCAGCAACTCGGCTCTGGGAGCATGGCTGTCAGGCCTTAAGCCTGGTGGCTCCACTCTCAGTGCAGAGCCAATGCATCAGTTTCAGAAAGACTAATTAATTGAGAGCCAATTAATAGAGTCTGCTGGATTGTGGTAATTGCCAGCCAGCCTCCATGTCTTGTGTTCAGGTGTCCTCTCATTTCAAAATGAGGCGTTTTAACTAATGAATGAAGCACAAGGGCACTTTAACTAAAGCTCAAACAAGTTTTAGTTCAAGTGCTCCTGCCACCATTTTGAAGTGCAGGGATACTGATACACAAGATGCTGTGGTGCTTTAATTACAGCAGCTCTCAGAGCTGCTCTAATTAAAACACCACTGCTCCCAACCTGCAGAGCACGTGTAAAAGCGCCCCAAGTGTTTCTGTAAGGTAGAAATTATATCAGAGAAGCAAATAAGTAGAAGAAGCTAGTCCTAAAAAAAGGTGAAGAAATGTTTTAAAATTATTATTCCTTATCTGTCAGGAAGGGTGCATAATGTCTAAAAAGTGGGAACAATTTTGGTTCTTTCCATCATCCTTCCCTACAGAGCAGTTAAGCATGAGCAAAGCCCCAGAGGCTGGGAAAATCCTCCTAGTCACCATCTTCCTTCCCATCAAAACAAGAAAGAGTAAGCAAAAATGAGAAATTGAATGTCTCACTTTTAATTGCTTTTACTTTCTTCCGAAGAAGAGGAATTATCACAGTTCAAGTAACATGTACATCACTAAGACATATATTATTGTGAGGATTTCAAGAGATAAGAGACAGTCCATAAAGCATCAACATTTGACACCATAATAAGGCTCTGTTGTTGGTGTGCCCAGAGGAGAGTGTACTGAAGTTGGTAGAAACACATGAGACTTGCTTTCTTCATTCATCTCTGATAGATCCCAAAGGGCCAACAGCAAGTTTTGCCCGAGACTACACAATAAATCACTGCCTTGAGCATCCTTCTGTAGAAGAAAGGAAATAAACTATTTGCACAGCTTCCAACATGAGAGAGAGGTGGAAAAAGGTGTAGTCAATTCCTGTAAAAAAATTATTAGAAGGTAGAGTTTTGCAACATCAAGATGAGATTTCAGGTCTGGAAAAGAAACAGGAAAACACCATTCCATTAAAAAAAACCCAACTTTATGTAGCTTGTGTTCTGAGTGAAAAGCTTCCCAGTTTTATAAGGCAAAAGTAATGCTGCTATAGTAGTAGATTGAGATAAACTACTTTGCGTTCAGCCTCAGTTTATCCACTCAGGAAATGGATTATTGCCTTGAAAGCTGGAACATTTTTTCTTCATTAAAAATGTTCACGTTAAGATAAAGAACACTGTTTTAAGCTTATTTATAAAGCAAAAATAATGTTAATGCATTTACCTCTTAAGACTCTTGGCAGGTGTTAAAATGTTGAGTTCATAAAATGTTCAGTGATGTTGAACTTAAATTGCAACCTAATGCTTCAGTTGCCACATTAAACATAAAAACCCCACCATGCTATTAATCTTCAATTTAGGATAGAAAGATTTTTACTCACTGTGCAGAAGAATTCCAGTTAGGATGCTATTTCATTCAGATCAAATATACTTTAATTGCAATTCTATTAAATTAGAAATAGACATTTTAGCTTGATATGATGCTTTGATGCCTTGAGTTTCAATGCTAATAAAAGCATTATCACCAAATGCGTGAAAAAAAAAAATTACACACCTTAATGAGGCCATGAAGTAAAGATTTGCCAGGTTACCTAAATGTTCAGTAATTTGGTTAACTAATCCTAAAAAGAAGGGGACAAAAAAAAAAAAAAAAAAAAAAAAAAAAAAAAAAAAGAGAGAGAGATGGACATGCTTGTTATGGGCTAAATGCTGGAGCTCTAACTTCAGCAAAACTCACTAACTATAGCACACAATCTGTCCTTAAAATTGATCTCACCCCATCATAATGAGATGAGCCCCATTTGAGACAACGGTGTTTTGCCATAGACTATAATAAGAACAACATTGTACACTGGGCACAGGCTCTAGCTCCATGACAGAGCATTTGAGTATTCAATATATTTTCAAATTACAATTTTTGGTTTTCTGAATTTTTGGTTTTCATCCATGTGAGAACAAATGACACAGCCAGGAGTAATCCAAACTGGGTCATAAGAGACTACAGGGCTCTGGGGGCCAGGCTCTGGTGCCCAGATAGTCTTTTCTTCTGTTCTCCTTGTTGCAGGCCACAGTTCTAGGAGGGCATTGAGGAAGTGAAACAATGACTCCCACAGTGGCACTACTGAGAGGGCTTTGGATTCCTCAACCACAGCATGCACTTCAGGGAGAGAGGACTCCTGGGAAGGAATGGCATCCACCTCACGTAGAAAGGTAAGTCTCTTTTCTCTGCTGAGATGGCCTAGTTTCTGGACAGAACTTTAAACTAAGACTGCTGGGGGATGGGGATACATTAATTCAAGTATGCCCAGGGACTGTCACATAAGAAAGCTCTATATATAGGGACACTAGGAGAGCCACTCTTGTGGGAGCTAAGGAAATAGTTCTCCTTCAGCATGACAGGAAGTTGAGGGCCTCAGAAGTGGACTCAGGTGCCTGTAAACTAATGCCAGGAGCGTGGGCAACAAATAGGAGGAGCTAGCCCTCCCACTCTCCAGTGGGCATTATGATCTAGTAGGGATTACAGAGACCTGGTGGGATTCCTCGCACAATTGAAGTATAGCCATGGAGGGCTACGCCCTGCTTAGAAGGGACTGAGTTGGGAAGAAAGATAGAGGTGTAGCTCTCCAAGTGAAGGAGAAGTACACCTCCTTGGAGGCCAGTATCAGCTCCAAAGAAGGATGGCTTGAAACCCTCTGGGTCAAACTGCAGAGGGTGAGGGAGCATGGCTAGCGAGACCTAACTGTAGGTATATACTACAGACCACCAAAACCAGGGGGAGGAACATGATCTAGAGTTCACCCAAGGATTGGCAGAGGCCACACAAGCACAGGACATGGTCATCATGGGCAACTTCAATTATCCAGGTATCTCTTGGGAGGAACACCCAGCCAAGTCATATCAGTTACATTCCTTCCTGACCTGAATCAAAGAGCTTTTCCTGACTCAGGACGTGCACAAGCCAACCAGAGGTAACACTATTCTAGACTTGGTCCTGACCAAGGGGGATGACCTGGTGACCAGCTTAAAAATAGAAGGTAGCCTGGGTGACAGCAACCATGAAATCATCATGTTCACTGTCCATTGCAAGGCAGACAAGTTAGATAGCAGAAGTTTTGAACTTCAACGATGCAAATTTCAACAAACTCAGGTCACCAGTAGGGAAAGGGCTGAGGCCCAGGGGCTGAAGGTGAAAGGAGTGCATGAAGAGTGGTCATTCCTTAAAAATATGATCCTAAAAGCACAAAGGAAGTCCATTCGCACATGCAGGAAAGGTAACAAAAGAAGCCCTCTCAGCTAAATAGGGATATCATGGTCCTCTTAAGAAAGAAGAAAGTGGTGTACAAACAATGGAAGCTTGGGGCATGCCCCAAGGAGGACTATAGAAAAATGTTCCACACTGTTAGGGAACAGATTTGAAGGGCTAAGGTGGCAATTGAACTAAAATTAGCAATGGGAGTCAAGGACAACAAGAAGTCCCTTCTTTAGGTATGTAGGGAACAGGAGGAAAACAAATGGTTGTGTGGAGTCACTGCTCAACAACTCAGGACAGCTGGTTAACTCAGGACAGCTGGTTACCGGCACTAATGAGAAAACTGAACTCCTAAATGACTACTTTGCTTCAGTCTTTCACCAGACCAAGGGCAAAATCATGCCAGAGTGGGTACAGAATGAGCAGGGTAGGAATGACTGCCTTTCTACTATTACCATAGAACTAGCATGTGATCATTTGAAAAAACATATAGACATATATAAGTCAGATGAACTTCATCCAAGGGTGCTGAAGGAGCTGGCTGAAGTCATTGTGGGACCTCTGGCAAAAGTTTTCCAAAACTCGTGGCACTCCAGAGAGGTCACTGAGGACTGGAAGAGGGCCAATGTAGTGCCCATCTTCAAGAGAGGGAGGGAGGACCCAGGTAACTGTAGGCCAATCAGTTTAACCTGGCAAGAAGTGGCCAGTGGTGTCCCTCAGGGGTCGGTGCTTGGTCCAGTGCTTTTCAACATCTTTATCAATTATTTGGATGTGGGGGTGAAAAAGTCACTGGCCAAGTTCTCAGATGACTCCAAGTTATGGAGAAGCATGTTCATGCTTCAAGATAGGCTGCAGATACAGGCAGACCTAGACAGGCTAGCAAGTTGGGCAGAATGGAATCAAATGAAGTTCAAAGTCAAGAAATATAAAGTGCTCTGTCTTGGGACAAAAAGCCTTCTACACACCTACAGTCTTGGCAAAGCCAAACTGACCAGCACCATGAATGAAAGGGACCTGGGGTAATAATAGATCACTATATGAATATGAGCCAGAAGTGTGACACTCTAGCCAACAGGGCAAATAATATGGAATGCATCAATCGATGCATCTCCAGCAAAACCAAGAAAGTGATTCTTCCACTCTACTCTGCATTGGTGAGACCGCACCTGGAGTACTGCATCCAGTACTGGGCACTGCACTTCAACAAGGACATGGTAAAGTTTCTGAGAGTCCAAAGAAAGGCCATCCGTATGATCAGAGACTTGCACAGCAAGCCATACAAGGAAAGGCTGAGGGACCTGGGACTCTTCAGCCTGACAAAGAAAGGGCTGAGAGGGGACTTGATTGGGGTTTACTGCTGCTTCAGGGGTATACATCAAGGGCTCGGTGAGCAACTGTTCACCAGGGCACCCATGGGGAAAACCAGGAGTAATGGCCATAAACTCCTGGAAGACAGTTTTGGGCTCAACTTTAGGAAAAACTTCTTCACAGATAAGGTGTCCAGACTGTGGAATAAGCTTCCTCCAGAGGTGGTGCAATTGCGTATCCTGGAAATCTTAAACAGGAGACTGGACAGTCACCTCACTGGGGTCACCTGACCCTAGTTGTCTTTCCTGCCTGGTGCAGAGGGCTGGACCTGATGATCTTTCAAGGTCCCTTCCAGCCTCATAATCTATAAATCTATGAATAAGAAAATGGTGTGGATTTTTTTTGGAAGGAAGAGTTAAAATGGAAACAGATTGCATGTTCCAATTGTGCTGAATCGGCCATTTTGAGAGACAATGGCTTCACTTCAGTAACTGACAACAAAGTAGTCTGGTGTTGAAAATGGTTATTCAGCAAAGAACTAGGCAACAAACATAAATACCAGAAGCCTTTGAAAAAGAGGCAATTTGCATTTGAGACAGTGTCCAAGTGCATTAGTTAATTCAGAATATTCATTTAAAGGTATATCTCAGGTTTTAATTTCAGGCACTATCTAGGAATAAAACTGAAATTATAGCAGCACCACCAAAATGTCTGAGATCGTCAGAATCTGGACATTTCTGGAAAGATAAGCAAATGTAGCATGCACTTATACAGGAGCTGTGCCTCAGAGGACATGCAGTGCTCTGAAGGCAATATTTGCATAACTGCCCGCCATCAAAATGTGCATTGTGAGGAGCAAACCTACAATATATAACTCTGTTTTCATAGGACTTCTGCTGGTGGAGGCTGCTCTGGGAACCCGCCAAATCTGAATACATCCCATACAAAGTATTTTGGCCTTGTTTCCTGGCTCGGATTAACTATACTCCTTTTAAAATCTTCTATTTCATCTGTTTTCAAGATAGATTAATTTTCTCCTGTACATATATTTCTACAATGTTCTAGTTACAGTTTTAATCACATAAAGGTAGTGTCATTAGCCACGGATGTTATTGATACGTTACAGCCCTCATTCCTCCAGTGCAATGGAAGATGAGCAACAATAGTACAATTCCATTTTAATACCCTGATGCTTCATGTACAAGACCCGCTGAGTTCCCTTCAGTAAAGGTCTGCTCAATTGCAGGAAGTTACATAATGCAGCTACTTTTTTCATACTTGCAAGCTGTTGAGACTTGTTATTGACAGTGTTACTACACACAAGTTTTGGGGTGAAGAACACGGCATTTTTTTTTAAAGTGTCCAAGTCCAAGTCCAAGTCCCATTATCTTTTGAAAATGGTTTTAGCTGTTTAAATAACCCAGGCCACTTGTGCTCTTCCAATTCACACACTGAGGTAAACAATATAGGTTCATAGGAAAGTAGGGCTGGAAAGACCTCACAAAATCATCTAATACAGGCTCTTGCTCAAGGTAGGATTGTCCCTGACTAAACCACCCTAGCCAAGTGTCTGTCCAACCTGCTCTTGAAAACTTCAAGGGATGGCAACACCACAGCTTCTCTAGGTATCTTTTTGGAAGTCTCGATCACCTTCATGGTCAGAAAGTTCCTCCTAATCTCCAACCTAAATTTCCCTGCTATCTCGAGTTCATTGCTCCTAGTTCTGTCCCCTCTGGCCACAGAGAAAAGTCTATCTCGATACTCTTTATAATCACCCTTCAGGTATTTGAAGACTGTTATCAAATCCCCCCTCAGTCTTCTCCAGACTAAGATTATGACTATGATTCTCCAGAATGTGATTGTGATGGTCTCAGTGTGTTTCTTGTCACAGCATGATGCCAAATATTCTGAAGTGCTCTAACCTTACTGAAGGAAACATAATAATAATGTTTGTAGAAATAAGTCCTTACACCCCTGCCACCATTATCTTTTAACAACATTTGCAGTAGTCAAGGGATAAATATCACGTTGTGTTCATGGCATCTTAAATTATACACAGAATATTTTAGACATGTTTCTAAGCCACATCATGCACTAGTCATACTATATTTTCATGACAGCAACAAACAACTTATTATGTGCATCAGTCAAAACTTCACTGCATAGCTCTGCAGTTATAAACCATCTTATGTGCAGAAGAACAGTTCTTTAACGTTTCACAAAATACACACACATTTTTATGCTTAACAGTTATGTTACTCCAAGTAAAAGGTAACAGCAGCCTGAATGGCATTAAACTAAAGGAAAAGTGCAAATAAAATGCAGATTTATTTCAGTTTCATTTCAATTTAACTGCAGTTATTCATAAGATTTTAATGCACAGTCACTGCAGTTTCTAACTGCAATGTAGTAGGCTTTTATGCAGTAAAAATGGGTTTATGTACAAGGGAATTGCCACAAGCCATTGCAAAACTGCTGCTACTCTTCCTTTTCCACACTTAGCTGTATAGTAATAATTCTATTTGTAGTGTATCAGCTGCTCCAAAAATGCAAATTCCAAATTATCATGCAAAGAACTGTGCTAGAAAACACAGAAACTCTTTTGCTGAACATTATGAAATAGATATTAATAAACCACGTGCATCAAAAAGTAGAGGAAAAATTCAAAACAAATTACTCTTGCTTTGCTTGGAGACATACTTGCAGCACAAGTATACATCAGCATTCTTAATCCTGATACATTTTTAAATTACTGTACCTTAACATTTCGAATGCCTCTCTGAGCTCAAATTATTAATCATGATTTGCATGTTTTATGTACATTATAGCAGACACCAATCTAAGTTATTAAAAGACATTGGAGGTAGCTCTTTCATAATGGTTATAATAGTTCTTCACTCAGTATTTTTAACACCTTGGGAAAAGGTCCCATTGTACCTCCCCCCCCCCCCCCCTACAAAAACTAAAAGAGAGGCAGTCAACCAAACTAGATGAAGGCAATGAAGGGGGAATGGGGTAAATGAGACAGAGAGGTGAAGCAATTTAGCTACAGAGTACATCAGTTGTTCACTAGATAGGCTAGAAACCAGTCCTGAATCCTAGCTTAGTGCACTATATGTAAAAGTACTGCCTCCTAAATTTGTAATACCTAAGAGACTACCCAGGTGCCTGATAATGTTAAATTTTACAGTCACCTGCATCACAGTCCAAGCAGGAATTACCCACTTCTGTAGCATGTTATTCCGCCTTTCCTGGCATGTAGGCAAACTTGAATCTAACTACAATAGGGTTATGCAAGTACGAATGAGCCCAAAATGAGGCTGCTCATCTATAACAGCTAACAATAAGTATTAACAATATGATATCTTGTGTTCCAGGCTGTCAGAAACTAAAAGGACTCCCCATAGCAATGGAAGCATAAGGAAAAGAAAGCAAAACAAAACATGAAAGGGAGAACAAGAATTGGGGAAATAAAAGCTTCAATTATACGATAACTTTCAATAATATGACAAAGTAGACATCTGATCACTGATCAGAATACCCCAAACACACACTGTAAGCTTCTGTATGTTTGTATTGTGTCTTTGTAGAGATGTGCATATTTACAGAATTATTAGCAGGTATTCTTTTAAAAATATATTCAGACATGGGGCAGATGGGCATTAATGCTACTGTTACACGTTTCTGATCCCAAGACTTCCCTTTCTCAATTTCTTCTTTAAACGTTACCTTTTTCTGTTATTAACATGCACAAACTTTCCATACAGGTATTAATAAATACTGTCACATTCAAGAAACTCATTTGCCTCTTACTTTTGAACTCACCATGTTCATGACATATCCGTATATAATTTTTTCCTCGCTGGAGAAAATTTCCCATACTTTCATTTCTCCACGTCACTAATTTGGGGGAATCAGTTCATTTTCAAAAATCAAATAATCCTACATCTAACTGCTAGCAGTAATTGTACTATCAATGGGTCTTTTTCAAAATAAATAACCTCCTTTGAACTGTAAACTGGCAGAAACACAGTTTTTCCTCAAATACCTGGTCCTATATTCACAGCAACCCTTCACAAGCTAAAATCTTAAAGCTACATTTCTTTCAAGAAGTATAAGTCACTGTCAGGATAAAAGTGTAGTTACATGTGTCAGCTGCATACATGGGGCATGATCCCTTCACCCACAACTGCCGTTCCAAGAGAGCTTTGTGTGCTCAGGGAATACAAGCCAACGCCCAAGCAGAGATGATCTAAATATTCCCACTGCTGACACAAACTCAATATTGTACAAAATATCTCAACTCAGAAAATGAGCAATGGCTTCCAATCATTATCTGAGCAGAATATTAAAGCAAGACATGCATAATCAAGTAATTTTGATTCATTTTAGGAAAGTGATGGCATTTAGTGAGATTCAGTAAATTGTCCCTTTCAGCACTAATAACATGTTCAGAGCTTTCCCCACCAGACGTTCCATAATGGCAATATAATAGGATTGCAATGGCAATTAAATGATTGCATATTTTAGGGCAATGGAGGGTATCCACTAGGGCATGAACCATTAGCAAAATGGTAACATTGTCATAGGAATTTTCATGCTTTGGCACAGCAGCTGATTAGACAGAGGTACTAGCAGAAAGCAGGTATTCATCTATCTGCCACCTTTCCTTTTTCTCATAGTTTATATTTTTTTTTTTTTTTAAGGAAATAAACAGAGAGCTAAGGGCAATAACTAAAGTTTAGGGTATGCAACGAAAAAAATTCATCTTGGCTTTCTGGATCTGAAATGGTTGCCCAAAAATGTGGGGCTCGGGTATGGCAAACTTCAGTGTTTTAATTGGAAAGCAGCAAAGCAGGGTTTTTTTTTAAATTTAATTTAATTTAATTTTATTTTTTCCTACTCTGAGCTTTGGATTTTCTCATAGCATGCTTTTCACAATTCAGGTTAGATTAACAACTAGTATCCAGCATGTAAATTAATAGCAAAACAAGGCTGTGCACTTGGACTGATCTGCCAAATACTGCTGGAAAGCAACTTTTACTTTTGAATTTAATGTTGGCATGAGGTAAAGGACTGGCAAGCTCCAGAAATGAAGTCCTTTACTCTAGAAACTTGTAAACCCCAAAGAGGGGTAATGTAAGCATCCCTTTACTGTTTTGTGCCCTTTAGAGCCCTCAGCTGAGTACTATTTGGCCTTCATGCCATTTCACTCCCTGGCCTTTCAGCTGTAGGTTCACAAATGTGGAGATTAAAAAAAGGGCCATCAATCCAGTCATAGGAGGGTTTTTTTGGAATGTTTTCAGGTGTTTAGTTAGTATAATGAATGCTATGCTAAAAACTGCATAAGGGATTTAGAAATCACTCTCAAAACATGACTCTATAGATGAAATCTACCTGTCCGGCAATTAGATAATATAGCAAAGAATACTATACAAAATACTGAGTTATGATGAAGCTGAAATATGCCATACTTTAAACAAGATTCAAGAATTTTAAAAATAAAATTACAGGCAGAGGAATAGGGAATATGGGATCCAAAAAATATCATCGCATTTTACATATTTTGGTATTCTTAGAATCTGAGAGAAGTAGGGCTGGAAGAGACCTCAGGAGATCATTTACTCCAATCCCCCCTGCTCCTGTTTCTTACTCATTTGGTCAGAGATGGAGGATAGTAACCTAAGGGAATATTTTATTGCCATAAAAGCTGATTTGCAATTGTCTTTCCTGCGTATTGTAGATATGCATTGACTATATCAACTGAATATAAGAGTAGTAGAGAAAAAGAAGTGTTTCTATGGAAAGTAAGGAAAAAGGGACAACAATTAATTTTATTCCATCAGAGAGATTCCTTTCATCTGAATGTGATGTGGGCAATATGCCATGAACTTGTAAGAAAATACATGGACTTTAAGAAGGCCTTTGACACAGTTTCCCACAACATTCTCTTAAAACTAGGTGACTGCAGCATCAATGCCTACACAGATGGGTGGCAAATTGGCTAGATGGTTGCACCCAGACAGTGGTGGTAGATGGGTCATTTTCCACCTGAAGGGATGTGGGCAGTGGAGTCCCCCAGGGCTTGGTCTTCATCAGCGATCTGGATGTGGTTGTGGAATGCACACTGTCCAAATTTGCTGATGACACTAAGTTGTGGGGCGAGGTGGGCACGTTGGAGGGGAGGTACAGAATCCAGCTAGATCTAGACAGGTTACAGAAGTAGGCTGATGAGAATGGGATGGAATTCAATGCAGATAAGAACAAGGTACTGCATCTAGGGAGAAGGAACCAGCAACACACCTATAGGCTGGGGAGCACCCTTCTTGTCAACACAGAGGCAGAAAGGGATCTTGGAATCATTGTTGACTCTAGGATGAACATGAGCTGCCAATGCGAAGAAGCAGTCAGTAAGGCTAACCACACCTTGTCATGTATTTACAAATGCATCACAAGCAGGTCCAGGGAGGTGATTCTTCCCCTCTATGCAGCATTGGTCAGGCCACAGTTGGAGTACTGTATCCAGTTCTGGGTGCCACACTTCAACAGGGATACGGCTAGCATTGAGAGGGTCAAGAGCAGGGACACTCGCATGGTCAAGGAGCAGCGGGTCAGGCCCTATGAAGAGAGGCTAAAGGGCCTGAACCTATTCAGCCTCCACAAGAGAAGGTTGAGAGGGGATCTGGTGGCCATTTACAAACTCATCAGGAAAGACCAGCAGGAACTGGGAGAGGCTCTGTTCCCCTGGGTACCAGCCGGGGTTACTAGGAATAATGGCAACAAATCGTTAAAGAGAAGGTTCAGGCTGGACATCAGGAGACATTACTTTACAGTTAGGGCTGCCAGGCTCTGGAATGGGCTCCCAAATGAGGTGGTGCTCTCTTCTACCTTGAGGGTCTTCAAGAGGAGGCTGGACAGATATTTGGCTGGGGTGATATGACCCTGGCACCTGTTCCTGCCCAGGGCAGGGAGTTGGACCTGATGATCTGTTTAGGTCCCTTCTGACCCTAAACACTATAATACTATGATACTATACAATAAGTCATACATTAGATAGTTAAAGGGTGCATCTACATGTTCATTCATGCACAGTCGTTACCGCACATTTAGTTTAGTGCTTGCTTAATAAAGTACTAACTAAATGGCAGTAACTACAGTTACCGCACAGTAGTGTTGGCGCACCTTTTTTTAGTGAGGTGTACTGTGCAGTAGCCTAGAATTACTGTGCAATAGCATATTAGCACAGTTTTTGCCCGGCACGCTACTGCACAGTGTTATTAAGCTACTGTGCATTAAGCATCTTGTATAGATGTACCCAGAGTGATCAAAAGTATTTGAAGAAAGTGAAAGGAGTGAAAGATTAGAGGTTCCATTTATTTCATTAGATAAAACTGTTTGAACAAATTTATAGAAAAGCATATCAGTTAAGGGTGATGGGATAGGAAATTATTTTGACTGCTGCTTTTATATGACTACTATATTCAAATGTGACCCTATTTTCTATATTTCATAATCATAACCTATTCACAGCTAATATCCAGTTTTTATTGCTCAATACTTTGATTGTTTTAGTTAGGCAGATCTACCCTGCCTTTTATTTAGGCCCATCAAAGTTGGTTCAGCAAATACCTCCTGATCTTTCTGTAATGTGAAGTTCAAATTCATCTTTAAATATTCTTTGAGAGATTATTAACCTTGAGTAAATATAAAAAAAAAAATGATTTGCCAATGTAATATTTAATACAGCTCCACAGCCAAACGGCTTGGTAAGCGGGTTTCTGTTTGTTTTGTTTTGCTAAAGCAGACTTCTGCAACAATTTTATTTGGGTCCTATGGTAAATAAAGAATGCTCTGTGTTTCATTTTGCCCAGTGAAAAATTATATTTATTTCCCATTGCAGGGTGGGGAGGATTAATTGATACTGCTAAATATATTTGAAATATTTTTATTAAATTCTACAATATAAAATTTAGTTAAACATAGTAGAATTGATGATCACTTCTATATCTTTTGACAGATGGTATAATGCTTAGAGCAGAACAATATCTTTCTGTTCCTTTTGAATCAATTTGTATAGGATAATGGTATTGTATCAATATTATTTTCTCAGAGTAAAAATGGCCTGTTTTTAACTGAGTTTTGCACTGGTTACAACAGGATTGAAAATCTGCTGATAAGGATTAGAAAGTAAAAGGACTTAACTGAATTTCATGAGAACACCATTTTTAAACCCGAAAGCTTGCTAAGAATTTTTTTTTCCCAGCTATTTAAGTTGATCTAATAAAATATATCAGATTCACCCAAAGAACCATGTCTGCCTATGTCCTTAGAGCAACATGGCTACAACCTACACCCCTGTGACATGAGAGCATCATAACTTGTCATTGTGCTATTAACTAATAATATACACAGCCTATGGACCTAAATTAAAATCACTACTTAATCAAAATGGCACTGACTCCTATCTGTGTTCATTCTGCTGTTTACATTGATTCTTGGTGGAGGAATCTCAAAGTACAAAGGCAGTTCAGTTATTTCCACGGGATTACCTAAAGCACCTAGGTATTTAAGTCACTAACTTCAAGTTGTTCAATCCTCTCCATGCCTTAGAACTACAGCAGCTACAGTCTAGGAACAGAAAAGAGGGAAACTAGTGTCAAACTTTGCATCTTTCATTTCAAGAGAGATCTATTTAACCAATCAGCATCCTCCTCAGTACAGGATCTCAGTCTGTATTACTTGAGAAACAAAGCACATGGCTTATCTTTTCCAGCTAACCTCAACACGGTTTACTTTGGCTTCTCTAAATGAATTCACTTAGGGCCACAAAACAGAAAAGCCTACATATTCCAGGGAAATAAAAATAGATAAATGATGCTCAAGGTGAAGAAATTAACAGGCTTTCTACAGTCCCAGAAATACCAATTACCCTGTCATATTTCTACTATGGTTAAATATCAAGATATTTAACTATTTTTTCCTAACCTGATGTAAAATGATTTAAGTCAGAAATTCTCAAGGACAAAATTAAGTGCAATTGTACAGCACCTGTCACAATAGGTGCTGATTTCTATTGGAACCTCTATAATAGAAATAGATATCATCATAATAAAATTGCTTATAATAATGAAACTAAATGGTTATCTTGCTCTAAATCAATACTATTGCACACAGCCCATATCAATGCAAAGTTTGGCTCAGAGTCCTTCTTGTCCTCCTTCCTGTTAGTGTAGCATCTGCCTCAACCAGAAACTAAAGCCTGCAATTCCATTCATTATATCAATCAGTCCACATCCTCCTTCGTTAACAGGAAATAGAGATCACACTGTTGCAATCAGTGGGTACGTCGCTGAAGAAATCCAGTGAACATCAATGTACAGCTCCTCAAAGAGATCTAAACAAATTAATTTATGCCATAATAGAGAGGCAACCAGCTTATTAATTACTAGGGCTCATCCTCTAGAAAGATAATTGGAGGTGAAGCCTACTCTATATGTGAAATCCCTCCATAACCTAATCCACAATACCTTCTTAACTCTCCTGTTTCTTAATGTGCAGAATATAACTATTTGCAACTCCACTGCAGGAGTTTAAAAATTTGCACCAGTCTTCAATGTCTCTTTCTTCTTCCTATTAATTTAAGTAGGAGCAGTTTTCTGAAAACTAACTAATTGACTTCTTGCCACATTTACATCATTAGTATTGATTAGAAAAACAGAGGCCATCAGCAGAAGCTGAAGCCTTGTTTCTGTACAAAGAATTAGGCCTTAAAGAAACCAGTTCAATATTTTTCACAATGTACAAGTTAAAGGCCTGTTTTCAAAGCTAAATAGGAGACTATATAATAAACGATTTAAAATTAACTGCATGTATTACCAATTATAGCATATTACACATTAATCAGCAACATTGGCAGTCTCTTGTTATGAGAACAACAGTCTTCCAGTAAACAAGGAAATCATCCATGAGTCTCGAGGTGACTGAAGAGGCTGATCTGAGACCCACGTTTGACTGCAGACATGGCAAATATTTTTGGGAAGGAGTGAGTCCTGGTGATGTCAAATTACAGTGGACATCTCTCTTCTTTCTGCCTCCATAGTGAGGCACGTTTCCTCATAATGATCGATATCTTGTTGTACATCACAGCACCACTGGGGACAATTCAGTGCTCAAGTTTCCCAGACATTAACGTTAATATTACATTCCTTCAAAGTGGCCTTCAAAGTAATCACAAATCTCATATTAGGCTCACCTCTAGAGCAGTGAACATTGTCACATTGGGAGTATAAGACCTGTTCTGGGAGCTGGTTGTCAGGCAACCTTATGTCATATCCTGTTCAAGGGATAGGTGCTATATAAACAGGACTTCGATGTTGGTAGCGTTTGCTTGAGCTAGAATGTTGGCATTTGTTCTTCTATTCTTCCAAATGATATAACAGATTTTCTGACTACATTACTGATAATGACATTCCAGGTTTTTCAGGTGTTTCCAATATGCCATCCAAGTTTAATACCATACAAGAGGGTAGGGATGACAACAGGCAAACTAATGTGAAGTTTGGTTTGGTCCTGACGTCAGGATGTTTGGGCAGACCACAATACTGTGTTCCTGTCCATCTGGTCATAACCTGTCAAGTGCAGATTCATTTCTATTGGCACAAACTTGGCAAATTCATGCAGGGATCAGATTTTTGGCAGAAATACTACTATTTCCCAATTCTAGTCTTGATAATGTGGTAACCAGTCCTGAGGTTTAGGACTACCTCTAACCTTTCCATGGTCTTGAGTAAAACCTTTCTTGTGGCTTTAATCCTCATTTGGTAAACATCTACCAACACATCTGGAATCTGTATACTAGAGTAAAGATAAGATTTTTTGGTGGGTGGTAACTTTTATCGGAATAACTGCATGGTTGGAATAGATTCAGACAAGCTTTTGTGTATTCTATGTACCATTGCACTGTGCATTGTACCACAATTGTACCACATTACTTCTCTACTGAGGTAATAATATTTAATAATCTTTCAGATCGGACTTAACAACAACATTTGAGGAAGGTGTATAGACCCACTTAGTTATAGCACAGAAATGGACACAAGAACTTATGAATTACATTACTGATGATATTCTGCCCCTAGCAGCTCACCTGTAAAACAAATGCCAAATAAAGATATGGATAATACTTACCTAACTTAGCAATAACAGAGCCATGGTTGGTACAGCTTTTGTAAAATATATTTTGATAGCTGTTACATATTTGGTAGGCCATGGAAACTGATTCCAGTGCTTTGGCATATGGGATTCCCTGGAGAGATGCCAACCTGCCGCTTTGTGCGTTGAGAAGGAGAATATTTTCTTTATATGCTAGAAACAGTTTGTGCCGCCAACTATGTGCATCACAGTATCCAAAAGAGAAAGAAGAGAGGTGGGGTTTGAGAATTAAAGCATGACTAAGCCAAGACCTTGCTAGCATTCTCAGTAATACTATCCACCAAGAGATCTAAGAGCCAAGGTAGTATTTTTGGCAAACATTTAATTGGGGTTGTGCTAAGTATTTTGCAATTTTCCTTATCTTCATATTACAAATATATGATACATGTATTAGCTTATCATTTTATATATATGAAAAAAATTTGAAGGGAAAAATCCCACCAAAAAAAGCATGCTCAATATATTCAATTGTAAGGCAAACACAATTTCAAAGTCACTCAAAAGAGTGGCATATGAAGTCTTTATCTCCAGGAGGACAAAAATAAATATTTACTACATGCCAAATAAAATTAAGATTGATTTCACATGAAAGAAAATAATCACTTCTGATTGAAAGACTCCCACAGCTACACAGAAGAAAAGAACTTATGAGACTGGCAAATGACATAACTTTCAAAAGTTACTACCAAGTAGTGCACAGCAATAGAGTAAAAAAAACCCAAAACAAACCAAAAATCCTTGAAAGTTTTTTTCATTAGTTATCCAAATTATCTCTAATGACAGCAAAGAGTAACAAGTCTCATCTTTCTTCCCTCAAGGATACCTTGCTGGTCAGCAGTAGGATTGCCTCAAATACTAGATCTCCAGTACTTTCTCTGGCTACTGTAATTAGAAATAGGCTTGGTACCTACAACTGTTCAATTGTTCCCCATGCAGAAAGCTTGGATTTCTGTACAAAGGGAGGTTTAACCTATCATCATGATTTCTAGTGTCACAACCAAATTAAGTAGTGCCCGTGTCACAAACAAGTAATAACCATTTAAAACAGTTTTTTTCTGCACTAGGTTAACTAAGGGTTAACAATAATGATAGTAACCGCTTTTTTCTGCGCATGTCAAAAAGAAAGTTATTGCTGCGCCACTAACAGAGATAAAAACTTTTGCCTTCTTTGCTTTATATAAATCATTATAATTGGTCAAAGAAAACAAGGAGTAACCCTGTGAAAGTAACACCCTAGCAAAGACCGCTAGATAATTGGCGATTCTAATTAGATTTATGACGTGGCGAAAAACAATTAGCTATCATACAAACAAAACCCGCTTACATTTTTCGCAAAGTTGAAGACAACTCTGCCCACACCTTGGAGTAAATCTGACAATTTAATCAGTTATCAACGTCTTCCCGCCGCAACCTCCCTGGCGTACCCTTGCCTCGCATGCCCGATAAGCCGACCGCCGGCCCATATATATATATCTGCAGAACGACTGAATGACGATCTCTAAGCTGTAACTAAGGATCTCTGACCTCCATCTTACACCACCTTGACGTGAGTAAACAATCTTGCTTTGCAACCGATAAGCGTCCACCTAATTAATTCCACTCCAAGCGTCACAAGTACCTGCCTGACGGCCTTCTAAGGCCCCGGACCCTTATCTGCCCGGGTGGGAGTCAGGGAGAGCTGCTGGCCAGCTGCCCTGAATCCCGACATGGCGTTATGAACAGGATACAGGGAAAATGTGATGAAGGTGGAATTAATTAAGAACTGCCCCTGGTGTAGTGGGGGGCGCCGTGTAGATAACGTGGATAAATTATGGGCCCACATTGCTTATCACCAAGCGAGCGGAGCGGAGACAGAGTGCATCAGCGGCTACTTCTCGCTGAGAGGAGAGGAGGGAGTCGGAAAGGAGTGAACAAGCTCCGAGTGGGACAAAAAAAAAAGATGATTAATGTAGTGTCACTCCTACTGCATAAAAATGCAGACTTAAAAACCCAGTTAACTACAGTCAGCAAAGCTGCAGCGGAGATGGCAGCGTGCCAAAACCCTCCGTTGCCACCAAAAAATGGCACCAAAAAAAATATAAGCTGCCCGGAGAACCTGGAAAAGAAGGGCAGAGCCACAAAAAAACAGGCGGGACTCCACCCAGCTACCCCGCCCCAGGAGATGACGTCGTTCCCAACGGTCCCCACCTCCGTCCCACAGGGAGGGGGCAACGAGCGAAAATCCAATCCTCCCATCAAACACAGTAACAACTACAGCTACCGCTCATCCTATAACAATAACCAAACAAGTAACCAACCCAGAGAGTGCAACCACCACCACCACCCTTGACGTCATCAAAGCATGCATGGAGATTTATAAAAAAGAGAATACTATCAACCTTCGCCTTCTCCTCAACCTGCTCATTACTCAGCCAACAAAAAATCTTTTAAATCAACTTCCACGACTACAAGCCCTTATAAAGTCAACAACCACAAACTCAGCCGTCACCCCAAACTATCTTACTGCATATCCAGTCAAATACCAAGAGCCAAGACATTCCCAATTCAACTTACAAAAGGAATCAAGACTACCACCCCAAAGGACACCAGAGAAAAAAAACCATGTTTGGGTTCCTCCTAAACCACTTCACGCTCACCAAACAACGGCTACACGTCCAAGGAGATGCGGGACAACGACAACTGACACATATACTAAACTACCAATCTCGACCGATCCCGCCAAGCGATCCGGGCCCCGGAGGCACCCATGCCTAACAGCGCACTCCGGATAACACTGCAACCTGCCCCAACAAACAACTACTTGAAGGGGGCATCTATAAACTAGCGCTTCAAAAACCCCAACCATAAAAGCCGAAACTCACCCCTAAACACCACACCATCATCAACCACATCCGCGAGTACACAAAGAAATCATCTGCAAACCCGAGCAGTATCCTAGCTCCTACTCTGTGCTCCTAGAAGACAATCAAACCTGGTCGCTCATCATAGCTCATCACAACTGGCTAACTCGCCGCCATGCTGTTCACCGAGTATGGCCACCCTTTTCTTTGTTTGTTTGTCTGTTTGTTTGTTTTGTCCCCTTACAGGCCCAGCGGTAACAAAAAAACAATCTATGACTACCCGATCACAAAAATCACCGAACACCAACTTACAGCACACCTGAGTCGACGACACAATGACCGGCTGCTCATATGTCGCAAGCAGGGTCGTCGCTCTATTCCTGCTATTACCAACAGATTTCTCGGCGAACAGAGCTGACTTCAAAACCTCCAACTCGGTCCTAAACCTTCTATCATTATAGACCAAAAACACAACTAACGATTCATTTTATAGTTTTCTTTTCCTATTAATGATCTTATACATATTTGTTTTGTTTTGTTTTATTTTAAAGCCTATTCGAGACTTTACACAGTAAAGCCAAGTCATAATGTTTTAAATAAAAAGCTCTAAATTATTAAAAAAACCCAGCATTAATAATCTAAAGGTTTGGGGGATATCACAAAAAAGTCAAGTATAAACAAAAACATTAAATAAAAAAAAAAAGAAAAAATTTTGCCTTTTTAGTTTAGTTTCTTAACTGAAACACAAAAAAACCAAGAAACAAATGTAAAGGCTTATTGTATATCATACATGGATGGAGGACAAAAAATGTCAAATTGTTAAAAAAAAAAAAATAGTGATACATAACAAGATTAATGCATTTCAACAATCTTAAACAAAAAAATAAAAAAAATTACAAAAAACGCCAAACCAACTCTCGAATATAGGCCAAGGTTAACTATCAATCCTCTTCCGTTGGTTTAGATAAAACACATAATCATAATTCCTCAACTTATTAATACCTTTCATTATGCTTTTATTATCAATTACTATATTTATGTGTTTTAACTATTAAATTTTACAATATCTCAAAACAAAATTAACCATACTTTTTGCTTTTATATACACCCGCTTACCAAATACTAACAATAATAAACAAAATAGTCTATACATAAACATGATGTTACTTGCTGTGCCATGGGCAAGGGGGCATATCACAACCAAATTAAATAGTGCCCATGTCACAAACAAATAATAACCATTTAAAACAGTTTTTTCTACACTAGGTTAACTAAGGGTTAACAATAATAATAATAACCGCTTTTTTCTACACATATCAAAAAAAAATTTATTGCTAACAGAAATAAAAACTTTTGCCTTCTTTGCTTTATATAAATCATTATAATTGATCAAAAAAAACAAGGAGTAACCCTATAAAAATAACACCCTAACAAAAACCGCTAGATAATTGGCGATTCTAATTAGATTTATGACGTGACAAAAAACAATTAACTATCATACAAACAAAACCCGCTTACATTTTTCACAAAGTCAAAGACAACTCTGCCCACACCTTAAAATAAATCTAACAATTTAATCAATTATCAAGGTCTTCCCGCCACGACCTCCCTGACATACCCTTGCCCCAGATACCCAATAAGCCAACCGCTGGCCCGTATATATATATATATATATATCTACAAAACGACTAAATGACGATCTCTAAACTATAACTAACTAAGTATCTCTGACCTCCATCTTACACCACCTTGACATAAATAAACAATCTTACTTTACAACCGATAAGTGTCCGCCTAATTAATTCCGCTCCAAGCATCACAAATACCCGCCTAACGGCCTTCTAAGGCCCCGGACCCTTATCTGCCCGGGTGGGAGTCAGGGAGAGCTGCTGGCCAGCTGCCCTAAATCCCGACTTCTAGCACATTAAACAGCATATGCAGAAGTAGCCCATTAGATATATCTATCTCTTTACATGTACCTGTGTGTGACAAACACACAGTAAAAACACACCACTATGCTGCATCTTTTCTTTATGAAGGCCCACTGAGAGCTGATGCCTAGCAGCTTATTGACTGTTCATCAATTGCCTAAATGATGTGATCGTGCATGCCTGCATCTCAATTAAGCTTGTTTACTGCAGTGGAAGTTACCTCACAAAGTTTTACAAGTAGGATGGGCAGTACTGACTGCTCAACACTTTATAAAGAAGAAAAATTAAAAAAAAATATCAAAACATGAAGGACTAAATCCTGCTCTTGGAAGTTGTGTTTTATACACTTGGTTCAGGAACTCTCACATGTCAGGAACAGAGTCCAGCCCCAAAATTACCATCGGAAACAGGATAAAATTCAACCTTGGCATAAGCATAAAATGAAACCCCTGTTGATTTAACTGGGACCTGGCAAATGTATATCTGAACTCAATTGTCAGGGAATAGCCTAAGCAAAATTAAAATTAAAATAATAAAGACTAAAATTAAATTATTTAGTTACATAAGAAGAAAAGATGGTATAATCTGCTTTATCGGTTTATGGAAATTAAATTTGGCACCACTTCTCCTGCTGGGGTGCACTGTCCTGCAATTATTTACTCCTCATCTCTTTTATTTTCCTTAGCAATTTTATATCCTGAAAAGTAGGACATTTCTTCTGATGGCTATACTAAAGATGGGTCCATATGTCAGGTCATTAGCTGGATGTTTTTGGACTCAGAAAATTTTATGATTTTTTTTTTCATTCCTGTACATCTCTCACGCATGTCACATTCTGCTATTTACACAAATATAGCTATGACATCACTTCTCCAAGTTAAATGAAGTTGCAGCTCAGTACACAAAGGAGGCGTACAATTCCTCATTTCTTTGCATGTCAGTGCTAGGATACCACATACCAGTGAGACAGAAAAAAGTGCCACCTTACAGAAGGAAGAGGCAGAACAGGACTTTTATCTTCTCACAGTTTGCTGGAGAAGAGAAATTTGCAGTCACATCAACTGGGAAAAGAAAAAGCAGCTCCATGTAGCCACCTTTCATGCCAGAGCATGAGGGGAAAGGAAGTCACTTTCCCCACTCCTTGAACTGCTCTATTAAGCAACTGCCTTTCTCAACTCAGCCACTTTTCTGTACCAATGACCAGATCTTGTTAAAGACTTGAGACTTTGACCAAAGGTGTTTTTTGTGGGGAAATGAGGCAGCTTAGAGAAACAAGGTTAAAAGTAGCATGTGCGAAAGCATGCCTGGTGGCTACTGAAGGCTTCTGAAAGTAGAATTTGCCTGAGTGTAATGTGGCTCATCCTTGCACTTTTATAATTAATAAGTTACTCAGGAAAGTGCCTAGAATACATCTTGCTAACTGCTCTCTGACAGAGAAAAGGCCACACAGAAATACCCCAAACCTACTAGCATTGTGCAAAAAGACAAATGGAGAATCATTAGGGTCCTTGGGGTACAGGTAATATTTTGAGACAGCTCTCTTTTCTTTTCCTGCTCATCAAACAGTAAATTAAAAAACAAAACAAAAACACCCCTCCCTTTAAATCTGTTTTCTCAGTCCACTGATTTTTTTAAGTATCGGCTGCTATTACTTTCTTGCACAAAAGGAGCGAGATCATGTGTGCAATAGCAAATACAAGACATTTTAAAAATACAAACAGTGTTTTACAACGTAATACACAAAATATTTCACCAGTTGCAATTGCTTCTGAAATTACTCTTAGATATCCTTAGAAAATGCCTATGATATATTACATATAACATGCAATTCCATCCTCAAAATATAGCCTTTGTTAACCTTATCACAAACCAAGTGAAGTTGTACCTTTCTTTAATCATATATGTTAAATCAAAGCACCTAAAACTACACTGCTTACCTATTTGCCAAAGGGTGTTGGCTGGCCAAGTGTACAACAGTTGGTTGATTGCATACATCTTAAATATATGAGCGTTGTGAGAATCTGGAGTATTTGGCAAACACCTTGATAATCTGTTTTATAGCATCACAGACAATCTGCGTACTCAGGATGTGGAAATACCGTGTATTTCTACACATCTCTACTGGAGCCAAGAGGGAAACATGAGTGCTCTTGATTAGTCACAACAATGGGGAAAGTAACAGTCATAGATAGCAAAGTCATTCTTTAGTTTGCTGCTATTATAAAGCAGTGGGACCTTTTTCAGCACAGTTTCCAGGAGTTGTGTGCAATAACTCAGACACATTTTAACTTACGGAAATATACTTCATGTAATGTTGATCAGGGAAAAAAAATACATCAAAGCTTAAAATAAATTGAATTGTTTGGATTTTTTTTGGTTTTCTTTTATATTTTCTACTCTTTCTTTCCCCTGGCTATACATTATAATTGCCTATAACCCAAAGTCCTCAAGACTTAACAAATGTGAACTAACTATAGCTCCACTGCTGTAGAAATAGAAAGTACCTAATTTAGCTCATTTGCTTTGTTACATTGATACTATCCTACAGCAATGACACATCTTGCTCTTGATTTCTAACCTCTTCAAACTTTCACCATCTGGTTATTACATTTTATAAAGACATGACAGGATTCAACTCACTGTAGACAATGTGAATGGAAGAGAAGAGCAGTCTGAATGTAAGGTCAATACAATTTGAATAGACTCAGGCTGAGTAAAAAAGGAGAAATGTACATTTTAAAGCTATCTGAAAAGTGACTTAGAATCCTGTTAAGTACCTTATTTCTTTTGACCCTCCTGTTCCATAGAAAATACACTATGGGTACAGGGGAATCAACCAATGCCAGGAACCCTCTTTTAAACCTTGGCTAACTAGCACCTAATGCATAATGATAAAGAGATATGCAAAATAGAATCATAGAAAATTAGGGTTGGAAGGGATCTCAGGAAGTCATCTAGTCCAACCTCCTGCTCAAAGCAGGACCATCCCCATCTAGATCATCCCAGCCAAAGCTTTGTCTAGCTACATCATGAAAATCTCCAAAGATGAAGATTCCACAACCTCTCTGGATCACCTGTTCCAGGGCTTTCATCGATTCATAGATGCTAGGGTTGGAAGGGACCTCAACAGATCATCGAGTCTGACCACCTGTCCTAGGCAGGAAAGAGTGCTGGACTCAGATGACCCCCACCAGATGCCTACCCAGCCTTCTCTTAAAGACCTCCAAGGTAGGGGAGAGCACCACCTCCCTTGAAAGCCCATTCCAGATTCTGGCCATCCTCACCATGAAGAAGTTCTTCTTGATGTCCAGCCTAAATCTACTCTCTGTCAGTTTGTGACCATTGTTCCTTGTTACCCCAAGAGGCACCCTGGTGAATAGAGCATCTCCAATTCCTTGCTGCCCACCCTCCCTCCACCCCATGAATTTGTAGGTGGCCACAAGATCACCTCTCAGCCTTGCCTTGTGGAGGCTGAAGAGATCCAGGTCCCTCAGTCTCTCCTCATAGGGCTTGGTCTGAAAACCCTTAAACATATGAATGGCCCTCCTTTGGATCCTCTTGAGGTTATCCACATCCTTCTTAAAGTACAGTACCCAAAACTGGAAGCAGTACTCCAACTGTGGTCTGAACAATGCTGCATAAAGGGGAAGTAGCACCTCCTTGGTTCTATTTGTCATGCATCTGCTGATACATGATAAAGTGTAGTTAGCTTTGCTGATGATTTTGTCACACTGATGACTCATGTTCATCTTGGAGTCCACTATGAGTCTGAGATCCCTTTCCACTTCTCTGAGTTCCCCAGCCAGTAAGTGTGCTGGATATTTTTACGCCCTAGGTGTAGCACTCAACACTTGTCCTTGTTGAACTGCATCCTATTGTGTTCTGCCCATTTTTCCAACCTGTCCATGTCCACCTGCAATCGTTCCCTACCCTCCGATGTGTTCACTTCCCCCTACAATTTAGTATCATCTGCAAACTTGGACAGAGTACACTTCACACTCATATCTAAGTCACTGATGCAGATATTGAAGAGTACAGGTTCAAGGACCAAGTCCTATGGGACCCCACTGCCCACATTCTTCTAGGTCAATACCGACCCATGAACCACCACTCTCTCGGTGTGACCCCCAAGCCAGTTTGTCACCCACTGGACTGTTTAATCATCTAAGTCACAGCCTCTTTATTTATTACCCTCCTCATGACAAAGAATTGTGTAATATCTAATCTAAATATCCCTTGTTGCAACTTGAGACCATTGCTCCATGTTCTGTCATTTGTCACCACTAAGAAGAGTCTAGTTCCATCCTCTTTGGAACCACTCTTCAGGTCATTGGAGGCTGCTATTAAATCCCACCCTTAGTCTTCTCCTCTCCAGACCAAATAAGCCCAGTTCCCTCAGCCTCTCCTCAGAAATCATGTGCCCCCTAATCATTTTTATGTCCCTCTACTGGACTCTCTCCAATTTGGTCACATCCTTTCTGTAGTGGGGGTCCCAAAACTGGACACAGTACTCCAGATGTGGTTCCACTAGTGCTGAATAGAAGGAAATCATTACTTCCCTTGATCTGCTGGCAAGGGTCCTACTGTTGCAGCCCAGTATGCTTTTAGCCTTCTTCATAACAAAGGTACACTGTTGGCTCATATTAAGCTCTTAGAATAGTGGTCGATGGTAGCAAATCATTATGGCGCTTTGTGACCAGTGGTGTCCCCCGAGGCTCTGTCCTTGGACTGGTTCTTTTTAACATCTTTATCAATGATGTGGACATTAGTGTCAGAAGTGCACTGGCCAAGTTCACCAATGACACTAAACTTTGGGGCACAGCATCCACACCTGAGGACAGGCTAATGATCCAGGCTGACTTGGATAAGCTTAGTAAGTGGGCGGATACAAACCTGGTGATGTGCAATACCGATAAATGTAAAGTACTCAACCTTGGAAAAAGAAACCCTGCAGCATGCTTATAGGCTCAGCAGTGCTATGCTTGCTAGCACCGTGGCTGAAAGAGACTTGGGGGTCATGACTGACCACAAGATGAACATTGGCAACCAATGTAATGTTGTAGCTGGTAAAGCAAACAAAACTCTGGCTTGCATCCATAAATGCTTCTCATGTAAATCTCAGCATGTCATCCTCCTGATGCACTCAGCCTTGGTGAGGCTGCAGCTGGAGTACTGCATCCAGTTCTGGGCTCCACAATTCAAGAAGGATGTCATGAAGCTTGAGAGAGTCCAGAGAAGAGCTACGCACATGATCAGAGGCAAAAAGAATAGGCTCTATGAAGAGAAGCTGAGAGCCATGGGACTCTTCAGCCTGGAAAACGCAGGCTCAGGGATGACCCGGTGGCTGCTTATAAGTACATAAGGGGTGTGCATCAGGATCTGGGAGAATGTCTGTCCACCAGAGCATCCCAAAGAAAAACAAGGACCAATGGTCATAAACTCCTCCAAGACTGCTTTAGGCTGCTGTGGCAGGGCACTGTTTGTGCCTGTCACTTTAAGATCAGAGCCAAGCAGCCTGCAGGTGCTTGATTGTGGCAGCCATTATAGATCCCTGGCTGGCTACATAAATATATCAGTTCCCTGCTGGCAGGTGAAGCAGCAACATTGCCTGGTTGCAAGGCTGCTTGTATCATTCTGGAGGTAAGGGAGGAGCTGTAGGGGATGGCTAGGAGGCTCCTGGTCCTGGGCATGACCTAAAACTGCACCCTGCTGTGAGTGGGTGGCCTGGTAGGGCTCTCAGTGGTGTGGGAACTCCCAGGAAATGCCAGGCCAGTTACCACCCTGGTGAAAGGCGGGTTTCAGAGTTTCAGAGTTGGTAGGGTCAGAAGGGACCTGAGGAAATCATCTAGTCTGACCCCCTGTCATGGCAGGAAAGAGTACTGGGGTCAAATGACCCCAGCCAGATGTTCGTCCAGCCTCCTTTTAAAGACCCCCAGGGTAGGAGCCAGCACCACTTCTTTTGGAAGTTGGTTCCAGGTCCTAGCCACCCTGACAGTGAAATAGCGCTTCCTAATGTCTAGCCTGAAACTACTCTCTGCTAGCTTGTGTCTGTTGTTTCTTGTAACTCCTGGGATTGCTTGGGGGAACAGGGACTCCCCCAATGCCTGCTGGTCCCCCTTGACTAGTTTGTAGACTGCCATTAGATCCCTTCTCAGCCTTCTCTTTTGGTGGCTGAACAGGTTCAGGTCCCTCGGCCTCTCCTCATAGGGCCTGCCCTGCCGACCCCCGATCATGCAGTACTCCAACTGCGGCCTGACCAGTGTCGCATAGATGGGAGGGTCACCTCCTTGGACCTGCTCGAGATGCATCTGTGGATGCACAACAAGGTATGGTTGGCCTTCCTGACCACGTCCCCACACTGTCGGCCCATGTTCATTGTGGCATCAATAATGACTCCAAGATCCTTTCCTGTCTCAACACTGGTGAGAAGGGAGTTCTCCAGCCTGTAGGTGTGCTGCTGGTTCTTCCTCCCCAGGTGCATTACGTTGCACTTGTCAGTGTTGAACCCCATCCTGTTCTCTTTGGCCCACCCCTGTAACCTGTCTAGATCCACTTGCAGCCTGTTCCTTCCTACTAGCATACCCACTTCTCCCACATCTTTGTGTCATCTGCGAACTTGAACAGGGTGCTTTCTACCCCCTCGCCCAAGTCACTGATGAAGGTATTGAATAGTGCAGGCCTGAGGAATGAGCCCTGGGGAACCCCACTGCCGACAACCCTCCAGGTTGAATAAGACCTGTCCACCACCACACTCTGGGTGCGGCCTTCCAGCCAGTTAGTGACCCATCTGACCGTGTAGGCATCAACACCACTGTCTCCTAGTTTCTTACTGAGAATGGGGTGAGAGATTGTGTCAAAGGCCTTCCTGAAGTCCAGAAAGACTATATCCATCTCGACACCTGCATCCAAGGACTTGGTGACCTGGTCATAGAAGGTCACCAGGTTGGTTTGACAAGACCTGCCCCTAATGAACCCTGGTTTCCCCTGAGCATAACCTCCCCTGCTGGCTCTTCCTGGATGTGTGCCAGGATAATTCTTTCAAAAAGCTTCCCCAGGACCAAGGTAAGATTCACGGTTCTATAGTTTCCTGGGTCCTCCTTCCTCCCTTTTTTGAAGATGAGGACCACATTAGCCCTTTTCCAGTCCTCCGGCACATCGCCTGAGTGTCATGAGTGCTCGTAGAGCTGTGCCAGAGGTCCCGCAATGACCCCTGTTAGTTCCTTCAGCACTCTGGGGTGGAGCTCATCAGGACCGGCATATTTAAATACATCTAGTCCCTCCAGAAGTTCCCTGACAAGGTCCTCATTAACCCTAGGCCTGGGTGTGCCACCCACAGGACCCTCGTGGGGGCCAGTGGGGGAGATATCCGGGTCCCTCCTCAGAAATACAGAGGCAAAGATATTGTTGAATATGTCAGCTTTACCGTCAGGTGAGACGACCAGATTTCCTAGCGTGTCCTGCAGAGGCCCCACATTATTTGGCACCTTCTTTTGCCCCCCTATGTATTTGAAAAAGGACTTCTTGTTGTCCTTGATCTGGGTCGCTATTCCCAGCTCCATTTCTGCCTTGGCCTTCCTGACCGCCCCCCTACATTCCCGAGCCACTGAGGTATAGTCCTCTCTTGTGATGGACCTGCCTTCCAATGGGTGTACGCCTCCTTTTTTGTTTGGAGACATTCCCAGATGCTTTTGGTGAGCCATGGGGGCCTTTGCACCCTCTTGTCCCCTTTGATTTGTGTAGGGATTACTTCCCTTTGAGCTTGGAGGATCGTCTCCTTAAGGAGCGACCAATCCTCCTGGACACTCAATTCCCTCCAGCTCTGGGACCTCAGTGCTTCCCCCACTAGTCTTCTTACCTCATTAAAGTCCACCCTCCTTAAGTCAAGGGCTGCTGTCTTGCTGGAGGCTTTTGTCACCTTGCATCTTAACACCAGCTCCCACAACTGGGTGGGTCACCGACTAGTAGTGCCCAGAGGGCAGACCCCACAAGATAGAGTGGGGCTAGAGACTCAGAGACCTGATAGAGAGAGTACCCTTGACTGGTCAATGCTGGGGCCAGTACTAGACTGGTCAAAAGGGCCAGGGGCCCACTGTGAGGAATGCCCAGAGCTAGTCGGGCCTGGGGTTTCTGACTGGCCTTGGAGGTGAGGCCAGGGCCTATATGGCCAAAGGTCCCAGGGGGACCAAGCCCAAGAGGGGAAAATAGTTCAGGGGGCTGGATAGCCTGAATGAAGGCGGGGTAGGCCACTGGAATGGAGAGATCTTAGAGGGGTCCTGAACTGGAGAAGTCTGGGTCCCATTGTGGTGCTGGTGACTGTAAGAACTATGGATGTTATCTGTGAGGCATGGGCTGTGGTGTAGGGAAGGTATAGAACCACGGATAGTGCCCCCGGCATCGGGGCAAGAAAATGGGCAGCCTCCTGCCTGTTTAAGATCATTAGTTAATTAACAACAAGGAGTGGCAGGTGGGAAGGGGGGCAATTGGCCCAGAAACAGGTGGGCAGGCCAAAGGTAAATAGGCCCTGAGAAGGCCTTCCTGTTACATTGGACATAAGAAAAAATGTGTTTACTGTCTGAGCCCCCAAGACCTGGAATAGACTCCCTCCAGAAGTAGTGCAGACACCTACTCTGGAGTCATTCAAGAAACATTTGGATGCTTATCTTGCTGGGATCCTTTGACCCTAGCTGACTTCCTGCCCCTGGGGCAGGGGGCTGGACTTGATGCTCTTCAAGGTACCTTCCAGCCCTAACATCTATGAATCCTCCCAAATTGTTTGTCCAAATTTCCACTTCTTGTAAGCTTTCTTTTTCTGTTTTAGCTCACTGAAGAGTTCCCTCTTAAGCCAAGCTGGTATTCTGCCATACTTGCTAGTCTTCCTGCATATTGTGATCATTCATTTCTGCACCCTCAGTAAGGTTTCTTTAAAATACAACCAGTTGTCCTAAACTCCTTTCCTCTCCAGAATGGCCTCCCAAGAGAGTCTGTCCATAAGTTCCCTGAGTTAGTTGAAGTCTGATTTTCTAAAGTCCAGGGTCCTTACTCTTCTGCTCTCCTTCCTTCTGTGGTGGGCTCGTCAGCCATTGCTCAGCACACTGGTCTTGGAGAAGCTTGATTTTGATTGGTGGGCTGTTCCCACCAATTGGGTAACACTTGGGGAGGGGCTGGCCTGCCCCTGACCCTGGTTGTAGACTGGCTCCACCTCACCCTGATTGGTCCCTTTACTATCTGGGGGTGGAGCCTCCAGAGGGGATAAAAGAACAGCATACCTGACATGCGGGCAGATGCATTGAGGGTTGGAGAAGAGAGCGGGGCTAAGAAGAGCTGGAGAAGAGCAGCCCAGCAGGCAGATTCTGTTGCCCTAAAAAGTCCCTGAAGATGCCTCTTGCTAGGCAGAAGCAGTGGGCAGCTTCAGCCCCAGTCAGTGCATAGTGCGGTGCATGGGGTGAAACCCTGGGAGATGTGTGAGGCAGCTCAGGTCTCCAGCCACAGAGGTGCCTGGAGTGCTGAATGGAGCTCAGACCTGGGAGTTGCACAAGGCAGCTCAGGTCTGAAACCTCCAGTGTGTGGCCAGAACCTCAGTTCATGAAGTGGTTCATGGAGTTCAGACCCTGGGGTCTGCATAAGACCGCTTGGGTCTGCAACTCCTGGCATGCTGCCAGAACCTCGATGCATACAGCAGTGCATGGAGCCTCAGACCCTGGGAGCTGCATGAGCCAGCTTGGGCCTGCAACCCCCAGCCTGAGGCTGGGAATGCAGAGATGGCAGCGTGGTGTGCTGTGGTATGATCTGGTGTGACCCGAACTCTGGGAACTGCTCAAGGTGGCTCAGGTTCACCATTTCCTGGAACGTGGCCAGGATTCATGTGCACACTGAATGCATGGCTGGTCCCAAGTGGGTACCTGGGCCCCAGAGCCACAAAAAGTATCCTGACCCCCAACCATGAGCAGCCGACAGAGCCCTTGGGGCCCAAAGTGGGGCACAGGGCTGCAAAAAGATCAGAGGCCCGGCAGGAGACACAGGCCTGCATCTGCATCAGCTTTAAAAAACCCCAGCTGGAGTGACAAGGACTGCACATCACCCATTGGAGCTGTGAGTTATTGGGAAAGGGTTCCTACAGGGGAGGAAGCCCCTGGAAGGTAGTTTAGCTGAGGACACTGTGGTGAAAGGGTCCACGGAAAGACCGGAAGGGACTGAAAGAGCCTGAGGCCCCTTCCTTCTCCCCCTTTTGGAGTAGTGCCAAGGTTCCTGGCATCAAAGGGGAGTCTCCAGTACTCACAGGGACATTGATACACTGAAGGTATGCAGGCACCTCATATTTTGTAGGTAGCACCTTATATTTTGTTATTTCTAATGGGAGTTGTTGTTTAACTGTTGTATATTGCATATATTTACCTGTTTTGTTGAATCCTTTGTTGATACCCCACCTGTGGCTTGCCAGTATTTATTTGCTGCTTACCTGTACTTACTTGTTGGTTATTTGGACTTACCTGTGCTTATCTGTTTCAGATAAGTTACTTAGCTGTGCTGGGTTTGAGGCCATTGGTGGTGATTATAATTTCCTAGTCACCAATTATAGAATATAGCCTTATATGTAAAGTGTATATATTATATATATTTATTAATATCACTTTTTGGGTTTTGTGTGTGTATATGTGTATTATTAAGCCTGTATATAGTTAAACTATTTTTGTCCTAGCCTGACACTACAAAGAACAGCAGGAACAGGCTAGTATTGCATATCCTTCTCACAGCACTCCTGCCTGGCCACCCACCCCTTCTTTTTGGAGAAGGGAGCACATACTTGGGTGGATCTGGGTTACACTTCCTTTCCTCAGGATCCTGAACTCAATGATCTAGTAGTTGCTGCTGCCCAAGTTGCCATGCACTATTACATTCCCTAACAATTCTTCCCTGTTTGTGTGCAGCAGGTCAAGAACACAGCCCCTAGTTGTCCTCTCCAACACCTGCACCAGGAAGTTGTCTCCAACTCTCCAAAAACTTCTTGGAATGCCTGTGCACTGCTGTTTTGCCCTCCCACCAGATGTCAAGGTGATTGAAGTCCCACAGCAGAACCAAAGCCTGTGGTCAGGAAACTTCTGGCTGTTTGAGGAAAGTCTCATCCACCTCATCTGGTGGTCTACAGCACACACCCACCACAACATCATCCTTGTTGTTCTCCCCTCTTACCCTAACCCAGAGGTTTTCAACAGACCTGTCTCCAGTTTCATACTGGAGCTATAAGCAATCATACAGCTCTTTTACATAAAATGCAACCCCTCCTCCTCCTCTTCTACCCTGCCTGTTCTTCCTGAACAGTTTGTATACATCCATGAAAATACTCCAGTCACGTGAGCTATCCCATCGAGTCTCTGTTATTCCAATCACATCATAGTTCCATGATTGTGCAAGGACTTCCAATCCTTCCTGCTTGCTTCACAGGCTCTGTGCATTTGTGTACAGATACCAGAGGCAACTAGCCAATTGCCATACTTTCTCAGGAAGAATGAGACAGCCTCCCCTTTTGCTCCCCCCTGCTTGTACTTCCTTGAGGTCACCTACTTTCCCACTTAGTTTAAAGCCCTCCTCACTAGGCTAGTGAGCCTGTTTGTGAAAATTCTCTTCCCTCTCTTTGAGATGTGGATCCTGTCTTCCTAGTAATCCTTCTTGGAACAACATTCCATGGTTGAAGAAGCAAAAGCCCTGCTGGTGACACCATCTGTATATCCACTCATTGATCTGCAGGAGGTGACTGCTCCTGCCTGGATCCTTCACCTTAACTGGCAGGATTGAGGAGAACATCACTTGAGCACCTATCTCCTTCACCCTTGCACCCAGAGCCCTGTAATCACTTTTGATCTGCTCAGGGTCTCCCTTGGCACTATCATTGGTGCCCACATGGGTGAGCAGCATGGGGTAGTAGTCAGAGGGTCATATGAATCTCAGTAATCCTTCCTTCACATCTGAGATCCAGGCTCTGAGCAAATAGCAGACCTTATGAGACAACAGATCAGACTAGGAAATGGAGGCCCCCATTCCCCACAGAAGGGGGTCCCAAACCACTACCACCCATTGTTTCCTCTTGGTGGCAGTGATCTTGATCTTCCCAAACTTGGGGATGCCTGGCCTAGCCTCGTCCACCAAAGGAACATGCTCGTCTCCCTCAGTTGCTAGGGCTCCATATCTATTTTTACAGCAAACTGGTGCAGATGAAGTTGAAGACTTCTGATTGCTGCCAAAGGTCACAGGCATCCATCTTGCACCTTCCTGGGATCCCATGCCCTTTTTCTTCTCTAGCAGTCCTTCCTCCATAATCCTAGAGATCTCCTCCAACATGGAGGTACTGGTTACATCACAGGCACTCCCCCACCTCGCTGTCACTGTAAGGAACCTGCAAGCCACAGTCTCCACAGTGCCAAACCAGGACCTGGCAGAAGCCTCAACAATGAGTGGTCCTGCCTGAACATACTCCTCACAGGTGCAAGAAGAGGAAGAGCTGGCAGTGACAGTAACTCTGGCATTGTGACATCCTCCAGCCATTTCGGGTCTTTTAATCTGCTGCCTCTCTCTTTCTGCCCCTCTTTCCAAGCAGACTCTCCTGTAAGCTGGCCTCTTTACTGCTCCTTGGCCCTAAAAGGTTCCCTTTTCTCTGCTTCCTCTCACCAAGCTTACAGTGAAGGAGATGAGAGATAGTATTCAGGCAAACTCCCTAGCAAACACCCCTTCACTCAGGACTCTAGTTAAGCAAAGGGCTTAAGTATTGGTCTAACTGCTGAGTTTTATCTACCTACACTAAATATATGTAGGTTAGATGTTCTTAATTAAAGAAAAAAATAAAAATGTTAAACACAAATAATGGCTCTGAAACTAATGGCTTGTAAATACATAAATTGTGTATTTTCCCTATGTGTGTTTTCCCTATGTTTACACATAAATTGTGTATTTTCCCTAAGTACCCATCAAACTTTGCAACATTTTTTAACCATGTACCTTTTCAAACTTCACAACATGTTTGCATATATTTAAACATGATGGTATACTCCAGAATAGTACATCTAGTTCCACTTTGTCTACGTACACAGTTGCTTACTTTACAACATGAAGCAAAACAGCCCTGCTCTTAAAAATTATTCCTTTTTTATCTTTTAGTAATGTAGAAGATGACAAAGAAAGAGTAACTCCTGTGACATAATCATGACAACAAGAAGAAAAAATAGCTGATTACAAGTCATGGGTCAGATCCATGTGGCTGTCAGTGTTTAACACTTTAAAAAATTTTTCTCCACAAAATAATCCTTTAGACTTTTTTCATGTTTTGAGTTCTGCCATGTGCTGACAGAAGGCATGCTCAAAATCTTCAAAAACAACTTCCCAAAATTTTGACTATATCATAGACAGCCCCTCTGAAAACAAAGAACAAGACATCAATGTCTCATCTGTTCTGAATTAGTTTGCTTATTTCTTTAAGAACCCTCACTATGAGAATCAGATAAACAGTTCATCTCTCTGAACCAATGACACTGTTTTCCTTTGTGGTAGTTCTTTGCTGCTTGGGGTAATCTATTGCTAAACAATTGAGGAGGATACTTGGCTAAAGATTGAAAGAAGTAAAATTAGTCTATAATTGGAACATTTTGTCTCATTTATTCTTGAAGATTTGCCATATTACACTACATCAGCCAGGGGTTATTGTTTTATGAAATCAAGCTGCACCTGGCATTGCATCTTATAGAACTAGAAGCTTTGTTTTTTTGCAGTCTAGCTTTCAATTTACTGACTCCAGTACCAATGAACTTTGGCTGTGAAGTGGATTCTTCTCATTCCCAGCTAATTATTCTAAATGTTCTTCTTCAGGAGGGACATTGGTCAGGTCACAATATGTTTTAGCCATAATACCTAATATGCAGAGGTTCCATAGCTCAAAATAATACACAAACTTCTTTTAACAGGTTTGTGTCATTTGGAAAGAAGGAAGAACTTTTTTTTTAAACTTTTTCACTATATTCAGGGGTTCAGGGTACAAAAGGTTGACTCCTTTGGGGTCCAGGTCCAATATGCAAAAAAAAGGCAAACAAATTATCATCAAACCAGGAGTACCATGTCATGACATTCATAACATCATACCATGACAGACACCTTCGTTGTATTACTTGTCATGACTAACATGCCGTTATGCAGTTGGGACACCAGCCACAAGGTTGTACAGACCAAAGCCCTCTATAAACAAATGGTTCCTATCCTGCTTTCTCCAACCATACAAGTGACAATACCTTCACTTCCCACACAAAGAAAAAAGCACAAAGCAGCCTGGTAAGGGCCCAGGGCACAGCCAGGCTGACCAGCCTCTGGCCCCCCCTCAGTGACAGTTAGGTAAAGGACAGCTCATGGGAGCCAGTGGCTTCCATCCCCGAGAAGATCTACGAGGAGGCACTAGAGCCTCTCAAGTCGGTCCTGTGGTGGATTGAGTATGGTGCACTGGTGGTATAGGGTCACTGCCACCAGTTTGTTTGTGATGAGGATATGCCCACAGTAGGAGAGGCTGGGTAGGCAGCAGTGCCACCATTGCAGGCAAGCCTCCACCCCCTCCTCAAGACCATCTCAGTTGCATGCCATGAAGGTCATGCTTAGGGGCAACCAACATAGGTTCACTCGAGGCAGGTCCTGTCAGACCGACCTGGTGGCCCTCTATGACCAGGTCACAAAATCCTTTGACACAGGTGTTGTGGTGGATGTAGTCTTTCTGGACTTTAGGAAGGCCTTCAATACTGTCTCTCACCCCATTCTCATTAAGAAATTAGGCAACTAAGGTGTAGATGCCTACATGGTCAGAAGGGTCACAAATTGGCTAGAGAGTCACACCCGGAGAGTGGTGGTGGACAGGTCACTTTTGATCTGGAAGGATGTGGGCAGTGAGGTCTCCCAGGGCTTGGTCCTTGGGCCTGCACTGTTCAACATCTTCATCAGCGACTTGGATGAGGGGGTGAAAAGCACCTTGTTCAAATTCATGGATGACACTAAGATGTGGGGAGAAGTGGGCACACTGGAGGAGAGGGACAGGCTGCAACTAGATCTAGACAGGTTACAGAGGTGGGCAGATGAGAACAGGATGGGATTCAATACTGACAAGTGCAAGGTACTGAACCTGGGGAGGAAGAACCAAAAGCATACCTATAAGCTGGGGAAACTCCCTTCTAGTCAGCACAGAGGCGGAAAAGGATCTTGGTGTCATTACTGATTCCAAAATGAACATGGGCCGTCAATGTGGGGACGAGGTTGGGAAGGCTAACTGCACCTTGTCATGCATCCACAGATGCACCATAAGCAGGTCCAAGGAGGTGATCCTCCCTCTCTATGTGACATTGGTCAGGCCACAGTTGTAGTATTGTGTCCAGTTCTGGGCACTGCACTTTAGGAGGGATGTGAACAGCGTTGACAGCATCCAGAGGAGGGCCATTTGCATGATCAGGGGGCAGCAAGGCAGGCCCTATGAGCAGAGGCTACAGGACCTGAACATGTTCAGCTTCCACAAGACAAGGCTGAGAGGGGATCTGGTGGCTGTCTACAAACTGACCAAGGGGGACCAGCAGTCTATGGGAGAGTTCTTGTTCTCCTCGAGCACTACTGGGAGTAACAAGGAATAACAGCCATAAGTTGACTGAGAGTAGATTTGGGCTAGACATCAGGAGGCGCTACTTCACAGTCAGGGCAGCTAGGATCTGGAACCAACTTCCAAGGGAATTGTTGCTTGCTCCTACCCTGGGGGTCTTCAAAAGGAGGCTAGATAATCACCTGGCTGGGGTTGTTTGACCCCAGCTTTCTTTCTTTCCTGCCCATGGCAGGGGGTTGGACTTGATGTTCTGCTCAGACCCCTTCCGACCCTACCAACTATGAAACTATGAAAGGTCGGTGGCCCCAAGAACACACCCAGGACCCTAAAAACCTCTTGGCACCAGGTGAGGTCCCCTGGCACATCTGGGGGGCCTTGAGCTCTGCCACAGATATGGGCCAAGGAGGTGCATTTATAGGCTTTATAGGCTTGCTGGCAATCTGTCAGGGCCCACACATCTTCCTGGATGTTAAGGAATTTGGTCACATCATCCACATACGCTGACAGCCACAGCAGAGGGCCAATGGATGGGCCCACAGTGCCAGAGCATGTGCAGCAGTGGCTCAATGGCCAGGGCATAGAGCATGCCTGACAGGGGTCAGCCTTGATGGATGCCCCTGCATGTGGGGAACAGGGTGCAGAGCATGCCGTTCACCTTAAGCAGGCTGGAGGTGTCTTGGTACAAAACTCAGAGGGCCCTGGTTAAAAGGCCTGAAGCCAAAGGCCTTCAGGATCTGGAATAGGTAGGCATGGCCCACCCAGTTGAAGACCTACTCTTGATCCAGAGAGAGGAGGCTGATGTCTAGCCTGAAGACTTCACCCGCTGTGAGCAGGTCATGCAGCAGGAACAGGATGTCTTGGATGGTCCTGCCCAGCACACAGTAGCTCCTCTTGGGCCTAGTGATGGAGGCCATGATGGTGTGGAGGTGGGTCGCCAGCATCTTGGCCAGAATCTTGTAGTCTGCACACAGCAGGAAGACCAGCCACCAATTCTTAATGCAGCCAAGGCCTCCCTTCTTGGGCAGCAGCAAGAGCACTGCTCGGTGGCAGTTGATCAGCAGGACCTTGTTGACAAGTCTCTCCTGGAAAATGCACAGGAGGCAGGGGCCAAGGAGAGGCCAGAAAGTCTTGAAGAACTCAGCAGGTAACCCATCGAGGCCTGGGGATTTGCCAGAGGTGAAGCCAGCTGTGGCGGCTGTCAGCCAGAGACAATTCCTGCTCAAGCTTACTGATCTTCAGGGCACAGAGATGTGGCAGGCCCTTGTGGAGTTCCTGCATGGCCTCGGGGCAGGATGGCTCAGCCACAAACAGGTGACAATAGAAGGCAATGGAGTACACATGTACTTTGCCTAGGTCCATGTTTACCCGACCCTCGGGGGTCTTGAGGTGATTTAAGACTTTGATCACTACCCTCCACTTCTCCAGGTTGAAGAAGTGGGTTGGGGCATCAGGTTCTGCCAGCTCTTGGCAGTGGGCAAGGATCGTTGCTCCATGGGCTGTGTCTCCATCAAGTCATGCAGGCATTTTCTGTAGAACTGGAGGCTCTTGCGCCACACCTCGTCACTGCCAGTAGCCAGCAGGGTGGCCTTGAGCTCTGCCACATCTTCCTTCAGCTCTTGGATATGGCAACACAGTTCATTTGTGGCCAGCTGGGTGTACTGCTGGCAAAAAGCCCAGATCTGTACCTTGCCCACATCCCACCATAGCATGCAGGAGGAGCTCAGTCTCGCAGCCTCCCAGCCCCACCAAAAGTGGGCAAAACAGTCCCAGAAGTAGGAGTCTTGAAGCACGCTGATGTTGAAGCACCAATAGGGCATCTGCACACAGGATCTCCATGGCAGCCTCAGTTCACAGTAGGCCAGGCCATGATCTGACAGGCCCGAAGGAATGATGCAGCCTCTGTGCAGGAGTGGCAGATGGTGTCTGGTGACATAAAAGCAGTTAAGGCAAGCCATGGTGAGACCATCGGCACTCCTCCTGGCCCAGGTGTACTGGTGCATGTCAGGATGCAGGGCTCGCCAGATGTCAATGAGGCCTGCAGTATCCAGGACAGACAGCAGCTTGCAGGCTGAGGACAGGTGAGGATCAGGCCCCATGTGGTCGAGCGAGGCATCAATGGCGCAATTAAAGTCGCCACCTATGAGGAGCATGTCATCATCTTCACTAGCATCATGCAGGAGGGCAGCCAAGGTCTCGAAGAAAGCGACCCTCTCCTGGCAATCAGTGGGTGCATAGACATTAATGAGTAGCAGGTGGTGTTGTGCTACGGTGATGCAGACAGTCTGCGGGTGGCTGGGGATGACCTCCTGTGCCACTGCTGTATTATGCTGTAGTTGTGGTGATAAGAGTGTTGCAACTCTGGCACTAAGGTTGGTGCCATGGCTCAGGAACAAGTGGCCTCACCAGGCAGCATGCCAAGCCACCTAGTTGAGCCCATCAGAATGTGGCTCCTGGAGGAAGGTGATGGCCAGCTGCTTCTGGTGCAGAAGCTCCAGGACAGCCTCCTGTTTCACCAGATCTTGATAGCCATTGATGTTAAAAGTACAAATGGTCATGGCTGCCATGGGTGTGGGTATGGGACAGGAAGAGCAAGGTAAGGTGTAGGTGGAAGAACAAGCACCCAAGATTAGAGCAAAATAGCAGAGAAAGGCCTATCATGCCCTACTTTACTCCAGGGACACCCCCAGGCCGCACTCATCTCTCACCTGCTGTGCAAGCTTCTCCAGATGGTAAGCCATCTGCTGAGTACCTAGATCCTGTTGCATGAGCTTGGCCATGGCTCTGGCAACCTTGACAAATAGTTTATGATCTATGCACCAGTGGGTGATATGCCCCACTACATACTTCTGTCCTTTGGCCTGCTTCAAAAAGGCCCGGGGATCCCCATAGTCGGGGGTGACCTGGGAGTGGGGGGGTCTGCCAACATGGGGTGGACATTTCTGATAGAAGCACGGTGAGGCTGCACCCCAGGTGGGAGCTCACCCACAAACGCAGTGTCTACACCCTCAATGTCTAGACACATCAACCTCCTCTCATTGTCCAGGTCAAGGACTGGCTCCAGAAGAGTGATCCTCACCTTCTTGAGGGAAGAAAGGAGCATGAAAACCTGCCTTCAAAATGACAGGACATGCTTCAGCTTTGGGTCCTTGCTTCTGATTCAGCTGGTGAAAAGGACTCGTAGGAACCCCATAGTGCTCTAGTCCCTTGGCCAGCTCCCGGTCAGACACATGTGGGTGCACATTGGAAATCACCACCCTCACCACCTGGGTATCTAGGTTCGTGACAAGATAGTGTATGCCCACAATGTCTAGGCCCTCCATGCACACCCTGTTGACCAGGGTGCAAGTGCTCAGGTAAATCACTGGGACTGTTTTAACATGACCTGCATAACATATGTTACACTGTCCCAGGAGACCAGCTAGAGAACCTATGCAGGCCTCAACCCAGATATAGGGAGTGTTGTGAACCCTCAAGACATGGTTAAGGGGGAGGTCTTGAGAGGCATCCCCATGCCAGCTGCTGGGTGTAGGAGCAGCCATTTCTGCTAGGACAGGGTTAATTTCAAAAGCTAAAGCTAAGAGAACAAAACAAAAAAAGTTGTGTATATTAACTACAAAGATAAGTGTCTGGGAATGCAGCCATAAAAGCAAGAGGCAGGGGGTGTACCCAAAGTGGGGAGGGAAGGGTCAGGGAGAGAAGGGCTGAGGGAGTTAAGAGGAAAAAAAAGGGGGATAATTTTCACCCCTTGAAAGACAAGAGATAAATAAGATAACTCCCTGCAGTGGACAAATAAAAAGGAAAGAAAGAAAGACTTTGACTTTTAAGAAGCATTTATTCCAGGGAAAGTGACAAATCAGGGCCAGTAGAAATTATGTACAGGTTGGTCCGAGGATACAGGCCTCAAGGACAAGGCCTGGGCTCATGGCCTGCAAGGCCTGCCAGTACACTCTAGACAAAAAACAAAAACACAAAGAACAAAAGGAGTATTTACATATATACAGTTCTGCCAGAGGGGACACCCAGGGGGGCCTCAGGGCATCAGGGGTCAGCCCACATGAACAAAGTCAGAGGTCTTGGCTTTCTGGATGCACCTCTGCACCTTGAGCAGCTGGTAGTGTCACAGGACAAGGAGAAGGCACCCTGCCTCAACTTGGCACAGTGCCCCCTTGAGGGCACAGTGTTCCTCAAAGGTGGACACCGTCCACCAGAGGACTGCATGTTCGAATTCCAGTGAGAGGCGAGCCCGCACCAGCAGGTTGAAGAGCTGCAGAGCATTGACCATCCCAGTCCCGGTGAGCCAGTTTTGCCAGCTCTTCAGGGTGGCCAACTTGGCCTGGCCCACCAGGAAGTTGGACAGGTTGACTGGCCCACTCAGCCACCCAGTACAGGAAAGTGTGGATGTAGGTGTTCTCTGAGAAGTCCCGGCCCAGTGCCTGAAGCAGTGCTCCAAGGGTGGCAAAGAGCGGCTGTAACAGGGGGTAGTCAAGGAAAGCATGGAAAACATCCTCATCCAGCACCCCTGGGCAGAAGGGACAGGGTGCCAAGGCCACCAGGTCCAGGTGGCGCACAAAGGTGCCAGTGGCCAGGATGCCGTGCACTAGTCACCACTGGAGGTCACCAGTCTTCTTGGCGGTGGGCGCCTTGTACAGCGTGCACTACACTGGGGTCCTGGGCCATGACAGGCACCACTGCCACACAGTGTCAGGGTGGCCGGCCAGCACCTGGGCATGCTGGGTGCACACCACCCACACGTAGAGGCCCTTCTGGGTCAGTGTGCCAAAAGGGCAGCCTGTATTGCTACTGGGGGGCACAGGGAGCCTAAGCAGCATGTTGGGCTGCTCAGCTAGGTCACTGGCCACCACTGGGATGACCAGCAGTGGTGGGAAGGCATCATCTGCAGTGTCCATGGTGGGGAGGATCTGGTGAGCCTGGAGGTAGCCTTCTAGGGCAGTCGCTGCTTCCGTTGGGAGGGTGGCCCTGATGTCCCGCAGAAGTTGGCCCATGGTGTGGACGGAGTACAGTGCTAGCCGGGCAGCCAGGGCTTTGCGTGACAGCCAGTCCAACTGAGCAGGGTCCAGGAGGTGCCCCAGGCGAGTGGTGTGCACCTCGATGAGGCTGGCAGAGGCTAGGCTCGGCACAACATGCTGCAGGGCCAGGTTGTAGACCAGGGGCTCCTGAAGCAGTTGCAGGAACTGCAGGTGCCTGGCCTGGGGACAGAGATGGAAGACTGCCCAACAGGCCCTCACCATGCTGTGGTAGAATGGGGGAAGGACCGCCCTGTTCAGGAAGGTGAGGTCCAGCAGAAACAGCTCCCGGTCAAAGCCAAGGCCCCCACTCGCCACAGGAACTGGCACACCAGCTGCCACCATGGGAGGTGGCCCTCAGCATACAGGAGCTGTTGGAGAGCTTGCAGCCAGTAGGCAGCCACCCTGCTGGCCAGGTCAATCAGGCCCTGCCCCCGCCCTTGCTGGTGGGCAGGTAGAGGGCAGCTCGTGGGAGCCAGTGGCATCTGTCCCAGAGGAAGTCCACCAGGAGCCACTGCAGTCTCTTAAGTAACTCTGGTGGAGGGCCCAGCATGGCACAGCAGTGCCACAGGGTCACCACCACCAAGTTGTTGGTGATGAGGACCCGGCCGTGGTAGGAGAGGGTGGGCAAGCACCAGTGCTGCAGGCAGGCCTCCACTCCCTCTGCCAGGTTCTCCCAGTTGCGGGCTGCAAAGACAGGTGGCCCCAGAAACACTCCTAGGGCTTTAAGGCCTTCTCGGTGCCAGGTGAGGCCCCCTGGCAAGTCCAGAGGTGGTTTGCCAGCCCACATCCCAAGCAGAAGTGTGTCACTCTTGCCCCAGTTGATGCGGGCCAATGCAGTGAGCTCATAGGTGCGTTGGCAGTCCACCAAGGCCCGCACATCCTCCTGGCTGCCCAGGAAGACTGTCACATTGTCCGCGTATGCCGTCAACCAGATTGGGGGGCCGGTGGTCAGGCCCAGTGCCAGTGGCAGGCCTAGGTCTATCAGGTTACGTCGCAGAGTGTGCAGCAGCAGTTCCATGGCCAGGGCGTATAGCATGCCTGACAGGAGGCAGCCCTGGTGTATACTGCGACGCACCGGGAACAGGGAGCACAGCACGCCGTTCACCTTGAGCAGGCTGGAGGCGTCATGGTACAGGACCCAGAACACCACAATGAAAGCTGAAAGCCTCAAGGGTGCCGAGCAGGTACCGGTGGTCGACGCAATCAAAGGTCTTCTCCTGGTCCAGGGAGACCAAGCCAACGTCCAGGCCAAAATCTCCGCAGCTGTGAGCAGGTCATGCAGCAGAAACAGGTTGTCCTGGATGGTCCTGCCCGACACACAGTAGCTCTGCTCAGGCCCGATGATGGAAGCCATGATGGTACAGAGGTGGTTCACCAATGCCTTGGCCAGGATATTATAGTCAGTGCACAGAAGGAAGACGGGCCACCAGTTCTTAAGGCAGCCAAGGTCCCCCTTCTTGGGCAGCAAGGTGAGCACTGCCTAGTGGCAACTGGTCGGCAGGGTCCCATTGGCGAGGCTCTCGTGGAAGACGTGGAGGAGGCTGGGCCCACGGAGGGGCCAGAAGGCTTTGTAAAATTCCATGGGCAGTCCATCAAGGCCTGGGGCCCTGCCCAAGGCAAGCACCCCCACAGCAGCCTCAAGCTCTGCCAGGGAGAGTTTGCGCTCTAGACCCTCGAACTTGCGAAGCGCCGAGGCACTGCAAGTCCTTATGCAGCTGCTGAGCAGCCTGCGGACAAATGGGATCAGCTGCAAACAAGTCCTGATAGAAGGCCACGGCATGCCCCCGCACTTTGCCTGGGTCCATGAGCAGCCATCCCTCCAGGGTCTTGAGATGGTCCAGTGCCTTTGCCACAGCCTGCCACCTCTCCAGGCCGAAGAAGAAGCCGGTTGGGGCATTGGCCTCTGCCAGCTCCTGGCAGCAGGCACATACCTGCGCGCCGTGGGCCGCGCCCTCTGCCAGCTCCCGCAGGCATTTCTTGAGGGACCAGAGGCTCTCAAGGAGTGCCGCATCATTGCCTGCATGAAGCAGGGCTGCCTCAAGCTCCGCCACATCCTCCTCCAGCTCCCGGGTGTGGCAGCGGATCTCGCTTGCTGCCAGCTGGGAATACTGCTGGCAGAATGCCCAGAACTGGATCTTCCCCATATCCCACCACAGCTGCGAGGAGGAGTAGTCTGCTCATGCAGCCTCCCAGCTCCTCCAGAGGTGGGTGAAGCAGTCCCTGAAGTGGGTGTCCTGTAACAGGCTGCTTTTGAGGCACCAGTAAGGGGTGCGCATGTGTGCTCTGCCAGGCAGGCTCAGTTCGCAGCAGACCAGGGCATGGTCTTAGAGTCCTGATGGGATGATGTGGCTGCTGAGCAGTAATTGCAGATGGTGCTGAGTGATGTAGAGGTGGTCAAGGCGGGCCATCGTGATCCCACTGGCACTCATCTTTGCCCAGGTATATTGGTAAGCATCAGCATGGAAGACCCGCCCGGCATCGACGAGATCCGCGGCCTTCAGCACAGTCCGCAGCTTGCGGGCTGAAGGCAGGTGTGAATCTGGCCCCATCTGGTCTGGCAGTACCTCAATGGTGCAGTTGAAATCCCCGCCCATGAGGAACAGGTCATCGTTCTCACTGGCGTCACACAGTAATTCACCCAGGGTCTCTAAGAAGGCTACCCTCTCTCTCCCCTCAGTGGACACATAGACATTGATGAGGAGCAGGCTATGGTGTGCCAGGGTGATATGGACAGTCAGCAGCTGGCCGGGGATGACCTCTTGTGCCACCGCCGAGTCGTAGTGCAGCTGCAGCAAGAGGAGGACCACCACTCCTGTGCTGAGGTTGGTGCCATGGCTTAGAAACAAGCAGCATCTCCAGGCAGTGCGCCATTCAGCTTGAACATGCACATCACTGTGTGTCTCCTGGAGGAAGACGATTGCCAGCTGCTTCTGCTGCAAACCCTCCAGGACAGCTGTCTGCTTCACTGGGTCCCTGCAGCTGTTAGTGTTTAGTGAGGCAATTGTGGTAACCACCATGAGCAGGAGAATAGAGAGGAAGGATAGGCAGGGTACAGGTAGGAGAGGAGGTGATAGAGCAAGGCAAAACCACAGAGACAGGGGAAGGCCTATCCTTGCCCTACCCTATTCCCTGGACCTGCCTCGGCCCCACACCTCCCTCACCTGGATCACCAGTTTCTCAAGCCAGAAGGCATGTTGAGGCATGTCTTGGTCCCAGTGCATAAGCCTCACTGCATCACTGGCAGCATGGACAGACTTCATGGGGTCCAGGCACCATTGTTGGGTACTCTCTACCACTTTCCTCTGGGCCTTGGTCTGCTCTAAGAGGTCAAGTAGGCCACCGTAACTGGGGGCCACCCAGGAGGTGTTCTACAGCAGGAGCTGGATGTTGCCAACCAAGAACCAGTGGGGCTTCACTCTGGGAAGGGACCTACCAGTGAGGCCCGTGGAAGTGCCCTCAATAGCCAGGCTCCCTCGCAGGCCTCCTCAGTATCTGGGTCAAAGACCATCTCCGGGAGATTGATCCCCATCCGCTTTGGGGGGCAAATGTCATCCCAATCCCGGGGCCCCTTGTGGTGCTCGGAGGGCAGGTACTCCATCTCCCCCTCCTCGGCAGGGAAGCGGGCGGGGGGGGGGTTGGGCCCCTCTGCTGTCTCCTGTGCCTGATGCTGGAGAGGCAAGCACTCTCTCCCTTCCCTGCAGCTCACAAGTCCCACGAGCTGGGATGGGGGTGAAGGGTTGCCAGACGTCGCTGGAACACCCTTAGTCATGGCCTGAGGTGGCAGGGTTTCCGGGGGAGCAGGCAGGGTGAGGTCAGGTTCCCTGGCTACATTTTCCCCGGAGCTGTCAGAGGCAGGCCCCAAAGGGGCAGGGACTCCTTTAGAAGCTTCCTTTTTGCCTGTTGCTCTTAGCTTTCTTGGGAGCAGGAAGCACCTCCCCCAAAAGGGGTGGGCCAGGCTGTTTGGGGTTCACCACCTCTGGGTCCACCACCTTGACTGAGGCAGGGATGGAGGGAGGTGGAGAGGAGGTCTCGGTTGTTCAACCTGATGGGGCTCCAGCACCTAAGATGCTAGCCACCCTGGAACTGAGACCGGGGGACTGGGATGACAACCCAGCCCCTCCACCAGATGAAACCCCCACACTGGGGGGGGCAGCCCTATCAGCTGGGGGGAGGTTGGAGGGAGGCTGAAAGGGGGCCACAGTCACCTCACCCATTGGGCACCAGCACCCAGGGCACCAGCTATCCCAGAGGGGACCAGGACAGGAGGGGGCAGAAAGGAGTCCCCAGCCCCTCCACCAGGTGGGGCATCAGCCCCTACAGGGGTGGTAGGAACATGGAAAGACATCCCAGCCTCCCCCCCCCCCCGGGTGGCATGCTCATGTCAGAGGGGTCAATCGCCCCGAGTGGAGCACGGGTGGGGGGGCCGGGAGGAGCCCCCACCCCCACCCTTTGATGAGGATCCCATGCCCTGCATGGGTGCAGCAGCTGGTGCCCTGGCTGACTGCCCCAGTGGCCACTGGGCAGCCAGGTGGGAGCTGCTGCCACAGCAGTGGCATGCAGTTCCACCCTGGGAGAAATAGACCACATATGGCTTCCCATGTACCACAAAGGTCATGGAGAAAGGCAGGGTCTGGGGTCCCCCCTTGAGAAGCATGAACACCTACGTCTAGAAGGAGAGGACATGCTTGAGCCTGGGTTCCCTGTTCCCCATGGTCAGCCTGCGCCAGGGGCTGGTGAGGACACCAAAGTGCTCGAGCGCTTTGGTGAAGTCCCAGTCTGGCAGGTGTGGGGGGATGTTAGAGGCCACCACCCACACTGCTAGGGTCTCCAGGGGTGTAATCAAGTAGTGGATGCCCGAGATCTCCAGCCCCACTGCACACACCTCCCTCACCAGGCTGGGAGAGCTCAGGTAGATGATGAGCACAGAGTTTACCTGGGAGGCATACCAGATGCTCCTGCATTCCAGCAGGTGCACCAGAGCTCTGGTGCAGGCCTCCACTCTGACATGGAGAGGGGCATGCACCCGCAGGCCATGGCTGAGCGGAAGGTCTGCAGAGACATCTCCGTGCTAAGTGCCCTGACTGCTGGCAGCCATCCTGGGCAGGAGAGGGTTAACTTTCCCACAGGGGCTGCTACAGGAGGGAAAAAAGTAGTCTCAGACTGAAGCTGGGGACTGGGGGAGGCGGCTGAAACAGCCCCAAAATCAGTGTTGGGGGGGCAGCACAACCCTGCAGGGGATGAAAGCAAGTACTAAGGCAGGAGGAGATGGCAGAGACCAAGGTAAGGGGCTCTGGAGGAGGGAGGCAGCAGGAATCAAAGGGAGAGCCCAGTCTGGGGTGGGGGAGGGGCAGAGGCAAATGAGGATGCAAGAGCCCAAGAGAAAAGGCTCAGAAAGCATGGAAAAGGCAGAGAGAGGGTCTTCAAGCATCGGCTGGGGAGAGGCAAGGTTTGGGTGGGGAGAGGAACAGGGGGGCGGGATGCAGGGAGTGTGGGGTGGAGAATGTGCAGAAGTGACCTGAGGGGGAAGGAGCTCAGAAGGGCTTCACCTGTTGGTGGCCATCTTGAAAGAAGGAAAGAAAATAAACAGTAAAGCTAAAAGCTGTGAAATAGCAACTCGCAGGCAAAGAATCCAAAAGTAAAGGGGGAGGGGACAGAGAACAGAGGAAAAAAAATAACAAACACTGTGAAAATGCAAGAAAAGAATCAGAAAGGGAGATGAACAGAAGCAAGAGACCTTAAGCAGGTGGAAGTAAGAAAAGAAAAGGGGTAGGAAGCCAGACAGTCTTATGCTCAGGATCGACCCACACTGCTCCAAGCGAGCCTGGTCCTAAGCATCTAAAGCAGAAGGAAGGAAGAAAGGAAGGAAGAAAGACAAAATTTAACCAGATGCATCTAAAATGCCAGCTGGCAATAAGATGGGAAATAAAATATGTATCCCTTCAATATTTAGTGTCATTAGATTTCACATATGGTATTTCACTGTGTGCAAGTATAGTTGATTCTTATCCAGGCTTTCCTCTTTTTTTTTTCTGAGCCTGCAAAATCCATCAGTATATATATAAAAAAAATTAACAGCTAGGAATCTTGAGAGAGACATGCAAACAAGGCTTAAAATTAACTCAGGCTGGAAATTCAGGTTAAATTATCTTCAATGTTAATGTGTTGCTATGCAACCAGCCAACACAATGGATAGTTCTGATAGATGCAACCTTTTTTTCCTCAAAACAATGAACTTATTTAAACATATTCCATTTAAAGCACATATAATTATGCCCTCTTTACAGAGCTGATGCTCCTCAGGCATTTGCTATCTTAATGTTATTGTTGAGCCTAATCGGGTAGCTTGTATGCCTTTACAACTAAAAGTAATGTGCATTTTTTATGTAGTGCTTTTCAGGAATAACAGACTAAGACATTTTAATGATTGAGGGAATGTTACACTTACAAGAAAAGAGTGAATACATAGATCAATACACCAATCAATGAAAACATAAGAATTCCAAGACGTAAGAGATTTTTAGTCATCTTTAGTTCCAGAATTATATGCCTATTTTAAGAAAAGAGAACAGATAAAATCTAAAGGAGGAAGGTCAATCTAATCTCATGTGTCCAATGTAAAGTGCTCACTGCAGAGGTTAAATATGACTCTTCCAGCTCCGTATATAACACCGTACAATGTGGAAGTCCCAACGCACAAGTAGGAGGTTGCTACCTTCATTGAAATGTGAAGTGTACTTCTGTCATAACAAGGATATTATTTATAGGCTTTGATCTTGAAATGAGCTAAGGCTTAGTTTCTACTGAGACAATTGCAGGATCAGGGACCTTAATATTATAGGTCTGAGCTGGCATAGCAAACCAAATTGGTATCTCAATAGGTTATATTGAGTTACTCGTTTCTTTTCTTGTTGTAGAACGGCAAATTTCTATGCCAGTCACCTATCTGCTAAGGGTAGGGAGGGTGCGGTGGACAGGGGAGTTGAGTGGGTAAGGAGGTTGCAACAATATGGGTAAGACAAGAAAAAATAAGTGATAATATAATCAGTCAGATCCAAGCTTCAAGTTCCTTCTTCTTATACATAGTATATCACTGTGTTCCCCATTCTGCTCCAGACTTATTATCAAGTCTTTCAATACAGAGAATGCCTGCCTCCAAGAAAAAGCTTTAATCCCCAATCCTGAAACATGATGCTTAACTTTATTATTGTGAATATTCTTGGTGGCCTATGTTGGGCTGCTCACAGAAGATTAGGGCCCTAGAGGGAGCATTAAATTCCTGTTGAGGGAAGTCTAAATCTTTTAGCCAAAATCTTCAGTCTCTTTCTCCCTCTCTCTCTTTCTTTCTAAGTATGGGACTTATTCACCTTTCCAGGTTTTTTTTTGGTGGCAAAGTGTTATCCTCACATATCCCTAATAGTATTATAACTATTAATAAATAAAAACAGGATTTTTAAAAATTAAAACTAACATGTTTCTGTTAAATTTGAACATAGAAACAGTTACTTTGGATTTTGTTTACATTTAACCAGAACTGTAATATGGAACAAGCTTTCAGTCTTCTGAGCTAACACTGAATATCAGGATCCATACATGCCCTAAGCAGCAGAGGCACACACTTCAGGGAGGTTTACCGATGATTAGGGAGATCTCACCTCCTTTTCCTGCTGCCAACATTTATGTCAAGTGACCAAAAATACCCACTTTTTTCAGCGGTAAAAATGTAAATGCCATCTGTCTCCTGCAGCAGCAAACCACTGGCTACATGCTGCAACCACTTCTCTGCCCTCCCACTTCTGGAACTGGAGCTGCTGCAAGGAAGATACCAGGGAGGGAGGAGGCCCCCACTAGCTCCATTCTGGGACCCTTCTCCCTCTTACGCAGTACTCAGAGCTCGTGGCCTTCCCTGGCACCCATCCTTATGCTACCACTGAACATTAATATTGTCTTAAACTAAGGAAGAGAATACTTTTCCTATGTCAACAGCAGCTTAAGCAAAATGTATCCTAATTTTTTTGACAAAGCCCTAATTTCTGGAAGCCCTCTTCTAGCAGATAATGTCACCTCTCTGGATTAATATCAGACATAGTGAGGAGAGCACAATGTCTATGCATTTTGTCAACCAATCAAAATGAAAATCATCCCTCTCAGGGGCTTGTATTGACTCTATCAGTGATTCCATTGGGCATTTCTCAGTGAAATTGAATGAAACACTAGAATGAACTTTGGCATTTTTCACACCAGAAGCTCCTGGCAGAGGAACACTACCCCACCAAACAATGGAAGGCTTACTTGGAAGAAAAAATAAAAATACCTCTGTCACAGTTGCATGAAGCATTTGATGTAAATTGACACACATTTGCCTGACTCCATCTTTTGCATAGACTGAGTAATGTTTTTGGGTATGCTCAGGCAAAGGGCTTCTCTCCTCATATTTTATTCTTTTTTCTGTCTTTTTAGGAGTGCCCAGTTCTCAGTCTCCATAATCTCTGTGTACCTCCTGTTCCTTCCTCACTTTGTCTTCTTGATCCTTCCTCTTCTTTTCCCTCTCACTGGGCACATCTACACATGCATTTATTCTGGCCTAGATTTCTTTGGTGTAAATTAATCCACAGCAAGTATTTCTGGGCAGGCATCTACACATACAGGGGTCAGGGAGGAGATTTGCATCCAGTTCCCTGAATCCCTGTAATGAGTCCCTGCTGCCACCAAGGGAAGCTCCAGCTGTCTCTTGGCCCTAGGGACTGCCTGATGCTGGGGCAGGGACAATATCCCCCTGCTCCAGCAGCAAGGAGCTCCTGGCCCTGGCTCCCCAATCAGGGGTACGGGACTTGGAAAGTGCTGCAGGGGAAGGGCAGGTCCCAATCCACTACCCCGATCCACTAGTAAGGCAGATAACAGCTAGTTCAGTGCTAGCGGTCCCACCAACAGATCGGGGCAAGGGGCTGGGACCTACATCACTCTTGCAGCTCTTTCCTTGATCACCCAACTAGAGCACAGGGCTGAGATCTGTCCCTGACTAAGACAGTTCCCAGCTCCCACCCTGCATACCAGGTGGAGGCTGGGCAGTTAGGTCCTCAGCTCTGTGAGCATAGTGGGGGCGGGGGAGGGGGGGGGACATGCTGGAGGTTTGTTCCCAACCTGTTCCCTGCATCTCATGGAGCTGGCCAGGGTACATGTTCCTCTGCCTCTGCCAGCAGGGAGCTACCAGAACGAGCCCCATGACCATGAAGGTGGTGCTGGGGAACTCTTATGTCTCAGCCTGAATTCCATAGTCACGGGGCTTGGGCTCAGAGATAAGGTTCTCCGAGCCCGAGCCCCATGACCACAGAGCTCTGTCTGGGAGATAAGGGTCTCCCAGCACCGGCCCCATGGCCATGGAGCTGGTGCTGGGCAATAAGCAGCACCAGTGGAATCATGATGGCGGAGCAGGGGCTGGGAGATAAGGTTGTCCCAGCCTCTGCTCCCTGATTGCAATCTTGGAGTGCAGGGCTTGGAGCTCCCTGCTCTCAGGGCAGGGAGACATTGTCTCCACCTGGGCTCTGGTGGTGGAGCCCACCCTGGCAGCAGGCAGCTCACAGGGACAGGGAGCAATCTTCCACGCCTTAGTGGATAGTCGATACAGCAGATTTTGCTCCCAGTCAGCTGTCTAAATGAGTGCTATCGCACTGTCACTAAGCTCATGTAAATTTTCTACTTGCATTTGCAGGTAGCAAATTTACTCAGGATTACAGAGGTTTACTGTGATGTAAGCATGTGCATGTAAACTATGCTAATATGAAATTAAGTGTCTTGTGTAGATGCGCCCACTGAGGGATTCTCCTTTGCTTCACCTTATCCTAACATCTGTTTTTGGGCAAGTGTTCTACTCTATTCTGCAGAAGCAGAAAATGTACATTTTAGGTGGGTCACTGCTTGACCACTGAAGAGACTTTCACGATGCTATCTAATCTATGGCATCAGTTCGAGCTAAGTGGTTCTACACCAGTAATGGGAATGTGGTAGTACCATAACCCCCACTGTTTTTTACTTCAATCTCTGCTCACCTGCCCTATTGCTATATAATCCTCTTCTCCAAAGATACAGGGATCAGTCTGAAATGGGATACTCCTATTTATAATGTCTATTTAAGTTATACCACCAGTCAAATGAAGCATGAACAATTGTGCCTGTCTCCTACCACATAATAGGTTCAACTCCATAGGCTATACACTAACTATGCTAGCCCTCCTCCCACTATGCCACATAGAACCAGACTACCAAAGAATATTTCACAGTATTAACCATTTCATCTCTAGGTGTACAAAGTATACAGTAGCTTGGCTCACTCAGCTCCTCTGCTAAAGCAACTTATAGAGCTAACATGCTGGAGAAAGCCTCAAGAGGATGTCCTGCACCTGGAAAAGTTTATTCCTCAATGAAGGCACCATCCTGATCCTGCTTAGTACAGTGGCACAACTGACATATTTCAGTATGTACTTACTGGATTCTGACTCTTTGGGGTTTATATAGAATCAGAAATTCATGCCCACACAAAAAATATGAGAAAAGTTAAGAGAATCCAGCAAAATGGGAGAACTGAACACCGAGTTGATAAGAATATGAAATAAGGAAGAACATATATAAATAACCTGTGACCCTTGCAGACTTCCAATACTAATCTTTCACTAAAGACTTGTCATACAAATAGCTGAAAGCCTTTACTTCAGTCAAGTTCTTCTATCATATAATATTATTCTGTATCTCATGAACAAAGCATATAAAAAACCCTCAGCCTCAGTATTCCCAGCTATATTTCAAGTGCCTCATTTCCTTAGAAAGGGCTTGTCTTGTTAGTACCAAACAATATAATTGCTACCTAACAGGATCTAATCAAGATAGCTTCATTTGATTATAATGGTTAGATGGGTGTTCTAGAGGTTTTCTGTCTTTTGAGGGAAATCCATAAATTCACATTTTAAAACAAAACATCCAGTAACTTTCTGCAATTCATTAAAACCCTGCTCTTGAGAGAAAAGGAGAGGTCTTTTTTAAAAAGCTTAGACATGTATAATAAGCTATAGGCCTTCATTTTGCCATTCTCTTCATACTGCAGAGATGAGGCATCTCAAACCCTGAAATCAAAAACTATGGGGATGAAGTCCTGGCTCCATTGAATTCAGTAGGAATACTGCTAAAGATATCAGGGAGTCCAGCAATGCTGTCAGCAGTTAGACTTCCCAACGTTCTGGATAATGGAGAGACAGAAAAGGTGATTCCTACATCAGAGGGTAAGTAGTGGGGAACCACCTCTCCCAAGTTTGGTTCTGTGTTGCATGGACCTGCAATGTTCCTGGAAATATTTTTGCCTGCGTGAGACTGATACTTCCCAAAGCTGCTTCTGGGGTGGTGTGACTGCAGATCAACCCTGCCACAGGTTGTTCAAAAATGAAAGTTTGAGTTCAATTTCACATCTCACTGCCCAGGTGCTAGTTTTAAAATCATTTCAGTTTCAGGTTGGGAAAAAAAGGTTAAAAACAATTTGAGCAGACTTTTTAAGTTATCAGATGGAAGATGCAAAAAGTGTTGCTAGTTTTTATTCATTCTCTAAATGTTGACAAGTGAGATGCTTTCCTTTTTTTTCTGTATGACAGTACCCAAGCTGGTGTGCCTGAGAAGCTGAACCAGTTATAGTGCATTCACTTCAAAGTATGCCCACACCAGGGGGTGGCATTCTGCCATGACCCAGCAACATAATTTAAAGTGACATCTCCTTTAGAAAGAAAAAACATAAGCGCCCTTTTGCTCATCCACTACAAGTACAGGGTCCCACCCCAGCATCCCCTTATCCAGTTCACATACCCTTATTAAAAGGAGGAGGAAATAAGTGCTATGATATTTTATCTCCCCCATCTTTGTTCTTTTGTTTGCCTGAAAAGAGGAGCTAAATCATGAGTTTTCAATAACATTTTGTTCAAAGTATGTCAGGAGCCATTACCTGGAGGTGCTGAATACAGTTAGTTTTCAAGACAAGTTGGCAACTGGTATTTGGAAAACCTACAGACAAAAATAGCATGACTTGCTTCCAGTTTTTATACCAGATTCCTCTAAAGCAATATTTTTCAGTATGAAAGGCATCCTTGGGACCAACAAATTGCATATATCATACAAAAGAAAAGGCAAGTATATCAATCTCAGGGATATAGGGTAAAAACATGAAACTGGTTCTTTGTTTTTTTAGCAAAAAATGGTCAAGGGCAGAAACCAATACAGTTAACGAAAGAAATGTTTAAAAGGAGAACCCAAACAAAAGGATAAAGGTGCCATGTTTATTAACTCATAGGAAACCTCATAAGAAACTATTAACAAATAGTTCACCCATTAACCATTACCCCTGTGTGAGGGTTGATGCCGAGCCACCTGGAGCTGGTTCATCACCTTGCTAGGATGAGGTGTTCCCTTTTGAACTCGCCTGCCACAACTTTGGTATTAAGGGCAAAAAAAGATAGGAACAATCCTAGGAGGCAAGATGGCTGTTAATGATTCAGGAGGTTGGCTCCTCTTCACAGGGCTCCACTATCCCCATGCCCTACTCTATCTTCACCAGATGTTCTGGTCTTGCTGTTCTTATCCCTCACCGCCAGGAGTTCTAATTCCCTGGTTATGGGGTCCCTGTTCAGGGTGTTCCTTTTATTCCAGCTTCTTGCCTCATTCTTCCCTAAACAGGTCCCAAGCTGGCTGCTCCAAGGTTCAAATCCTGTCCTTGACTTTAGGACTGGGACTGGAACTACTACCCTGCCAGGTTGTAACCTCTTCTTTGCACCTCTTCCCTTCCAGGTCCTAGGAGTGGTTCACTTCACCCTCACAGATTGGACTCACCAGCTGGAACATTGTTGCCACCTCATCTCCAACGTTGGCTGCTGGATTCTCCTCTGAATCTTCGGGTTGATGTCTCTCTGTTGTGGTCTCTATGCATTCTCCATACTTCTTTTGCCTTCTTCTTTCCTAGGGACCAACGCCAACTACTTAGTCAGCATGCCTTAAGTCTCCCACACTGGCAAGCTGGGCCCACCATGGCAGCATGTGATTCAATGCCTCTCTGGCTTTCCTAGCTGATTCCCTTTAGGGTCTCTGGCATGGCTTTCTTTTTGTCTGGGCTGGCTGTGTCTCTTTCTTCCCTCTGGATTCATCCCAGAGCAGCTGGGTTTGCCTCGGCAGCCTTGATCTGTCATGGCCCTGGCTTCCCAGCTGATTCCCCTGATCAGCCTGGGTGTGGTGTCTATCCCACCCAGGTTCACCACATCTTTTCCTTTGTCTGGGTTTGCCCCTGGGAAGTTTCTTTTCTCTTTTCTTCCCCTCATGTCTTTGTGACATGGTGTGTTAGCCACCCTGTCATATGCTGATGGATTGTTAATATGTCTGCTTTATTACCGTACAGGAAAAGGGGCTTCTGAGAAGAAAAAAAAAAGGGGAGCAGTGCATACACGGGTAGTGCACCCTTGCAGCACAGAGAACATTTAAATGTGTGGTATGTGGCACTGCAGACATGTTTGTGGTGCTTCATAATGCACAGCCACACTCATCTGGACATGGACAATGGGCACATCAACACATGCAGGTAGGTGCACTTGCAGCAGCTCAAATAGCAATAGCACAAATTTGTGCTGGAGATTTGTGCTTCAGCACACATGCCTGAACATGCATTTTGGTCTAAAGCAAATTGTGTCACTTGGGGCAAACTGACCCTGCCCAGGTCCTCCCAGATCTGAAGCCAGGTGAAGCTAGATCTGGGGCCAGCACCTGGCCCCAGTGGTACAAAAAGCTGCCCTGGTGAGTAGCTCGGACCTCTGCCACGTGCTCTCCACCTCCACTTGGGGACCCCAGCCTCCATCACGTGCGCTCATTCTGCCTCTTGATAGACACCCCAGTCTCCTTCCCCTTCTTCAGGAAGAGGGAGATGCTGGCACACATGACTCTCAAGTGCACAGGTTGCAGCCCCTCCACCTCCAGAACCTCTTCCTAAGTGTGTGGTCGAATTTCACCCACCACCTTTTTGTTTTTAGTCACCCCATCAAGGTTTAGTCACCCCACCAAGTCCCAGGACTTTCTGGTCAACCTCCTCCTGGCTCTGGCTTGACCAAGAAGGAGGCTTTGGCCAGGAAGGTGCCCAGAGACTGTGGGGCTACTTTCCTCTCACTTGTCTGTGCATGTTTCTGAGCAGAGAACCAGTGGGTATTGCCCTGTGGGGTCAGGCCAACTCTCAATATTGCATTGTTAGACAGGAGGGTGTGACACAATTGCACATATACAAACACACAAATCAATTAGCTGCATACACACACACTATGAGCTCAGGCACATACACATCCAAACCAGCCTAGGCACATGAATACCTATCACCAGTTCAAGCACATACACTATATACCCCAAAAGTTAGACACAGATCACTAATTCATATATCATGCACACAATGCCATATATATACACACACACACTCACCAGTTCACACACATACACACAGGTAAGTTCCTAACTTGGATGGTACAGTGTGTATGTGTGTGCTTGGGGTTACCTGGGATACATGGGGGAAGGTTCAGGTGAGAGAGAGTTAAAGTGTAGGGAGTGAAAGTTGCCAGAACCGGGATTAGAACCAGTGGACTACAGAGAAGCTGACTGAGTAACTGAGGCTTGGGTTTACTTAAGGTAGACTGGGGCTGGCAATTGAGGCAGACAGCTGTGATATTGGGGGGAGCACAGATAAGTGGTGGCAAGGAGGAGACAGCCAGGAAAGAAACTGAGGCAGAAACCTGGTTGCTCAGGGGAAAAGGAAAAGGCAGTGGGGATAAGACAGTGGCAAAGAAACAGAGGGTTGGAGGCAGAGACGAGCTCAGGACAGGTGTTGGAGGTGGCAGTGAGCCAGAAGCAAGAGAAGGAAAAATGAGACAGAAGTTAGAGGGGCGAGGAGCAGAGATTGGAGCAGGGCCAAACCATAGTAAAGCAAAACCCAACTTAGGGGTCCAAATAACAGTTTTATTACACAAACAACAGACTACACAGCCCCATGAAGCTATTGGTACACACACACACACACGCACACACTCACAATGGCAGCAGGAGAAAGAGACTCAGTGGAAGGGCTGGAATCCAGGTGGGGAAGAGAAGCAGAGTCCAAGTCCTTGGTTGAAGAGAAGGTAGGGGGTGATAGCTACATATCCAGGCTGGAAAGGGGTCCTTGTCCAGTAGGTGTTGTCCAGAGTGGGGTCACTGGCAGGGCCTCTGGGTGGATAGGTGGTGTGACATAGTGCTGGTCCAGATGGAGAGGGCATCCCACTGGATCTGTCTTCACTGCCCCATTTTATAGGGGCAGACCTTGTGTGATGCTAGTGACAGGAGGCATGCCCAGGCAGGGTCAGCCTCTGGTGTACTGAGCATGTGTGCTCCATGCAGGGATGTGCAGTTTCAGGTGTCTCTAATGGTGGGGTACAACGGTAGAGTTGCTGGTTCTGCAGGGTCTTTTGTCTTTCAAATGCTGGGTTCTTGTCTCTGTTCCTGGGTGAGGTCTGTGGTTCCTGGATTAATCAATGCGAGGTGATGGCCCAGTCATTACAGGCCATTCAGTAGAGGCCTGCTACCATTGTATTTCAATCATTCCCAATCACTCTTATTCATCTGGGAACCAATTTACATGGGAGGAGTACGTGACTCATACAGCTGTTACGCAAGGGATGCCCAGGCAGAGGACACAAGATGGAGGCCTGACATAGAAAATGGGAGCTTGACATGAGTTTGGTTCACTTACAAACACAGGCCTAAACCATACAGTATCCATATGAAACAATAAAAATCAATACGAAAATGATAATAATACAATATACAACAGTAAGTATCAATACACACCTAATAATAATACAATATAAAAGTGTATATCCAAAACCAAAAACTTGCTACCCAAATAAAAATGTTAAAGCTTATCCTAAGTCTGAGCTCACTTATGCTTCCCTATAGGGAATAGAGAGAGAGAAAAATAAAAGCCAGAAATAATTGGGGAAGGGAAGGGAATGCATATCTATTATATATATACATATATACATATACATATATATACATATATAAAAAGAAAAACTGGGGGGTTTGATACATGGGCAGTGTCCAATGGCTCCTTGGATGCCTTTGAGGACTGGTGGGTGTGGTCCGGGGGCCTCTGCTTTGTGTCCCCGTTAAGAGCACTCATTTTTCATGTCTTGACCCTTTGACCCTCATGTCACTCCTGTCCTGTTTTTTGCATTTGTTGTCCCAAGTATTTTGTGGTAGCATTCACTCATTAGTCCCCATAAAATAGTGACTGCTAGTTATCCAGGTGGGCCTTAGGGCCCATGGTATTTGAATGTTACAAATAGATGTCATAATCCAATGATTTTAAGTGCCTTGGCACGATGGAATTTTCCCGCCTCATGCATTGATGGCACTATGTACAGATGGATGGTTTGCCCGCAGGGATATCGCAACGCTCCGTTGCTGGCTACTGGTGCCATGAACAATACCCTGAAGAATTTTCATGCCTCACATTCTCTTCCCCCAGAGGAGGAATTAAGAATCTGGAGTTATGTCGATGACATTGCTATCATGAGTCGTGATAGTTCCGTCGTTATTCATATAGTTAACCAACTAGTCGCTCACCTTCAGAGTGAAGGATGGACGATCAATGAGGAAAAGTCATGCCTACATCCTGTAGATGACATCACGTTCCTCGGCACCCGATATATTGGTTCCATCTGCCACGGAATCTCACATGATAGTCCTAACATCGATCCATTAAGGACATTCCTCCCTGTTACTAAGAGACACTTTCAACAGCTTTTAGGTCACTTAAACTGGTACCAGCATTATGTTGAACCCAGTCATTTGGCGCTCCTTACTAAATTACAGTGACAGATCCGTGACAAATCCCGAAAATCCACACCTTGGACGGAAGAAGATCAGCGGAACCTACTTCGTCTGTTAGCCACGGTTAAAAACACACAGCTCCATGCAATTGATCTTGGCGAGCCATTAATCGTAACCCTTGGGTTCACCACAAATCACGTATGGGCTGTTGTGCACAACCTTCACGATGAGCTAGTATACACTGCCCATAAGACGCTTCAAGTGGCACAACACCGGTATGGAGCTATAGGGAAAATCCTCCTGGCTAGACAACTAGTGGAACCATTAGCAATGGGGCATGGGACACTATGCGCTCCTGGTGCCACATTGTTACCCTTGCTGGATGCGGAAAAAGTCAACCCGCATTTTCAGGGGGAGCCTAAAACGTGGAATACGTTGGTGCTTACCCACCATTACAACTGGCACTGCTGGAAGTTTGAAGATACGACGCCCAATCCTAGCCCAGGAGATAAGGAAAAGGTCCCTACGCTGTATGGAACCTCTGCCCCGGCATGGATGGCTTCAGATGGAACCTCCCGACATGGCGGAGGCTATGGGTACTATTGCAAGGCTTGTCACGATAAGCAAATATTTCAAGCCTACCCGGATGACAACTCGGCCCAAAAATGTGAATTGTTAGGATTCCTCAAGGTACTGGAGCATTGTCTGACACATCATGACAATACGCTCCCAGTTCCAATTATCGCAATCGACTCGCAGTACATTTACAAGATTCTTACTGGTACAGCCCTTCCCACCGAAAATTTGGATGATTGGAAAGAGATCTGGAAAATGTTAACTAAATTTGCACGGTTCCCGTTGGTTAGGCACACTAAGTCACACCGTCCGGACACTGACCCAGTGCATGAGGTCATCGATAAACTCTTAGAAGACCCACTTCGGACTGACGTAGTGTTACCCATTACCACTAACTCTGGTACTGAAGTAAGTCCATTCCTTGCATGGCTTCATGAAAATTGAGGTCACCCAGGACCTCAAGCTTGCCATCAACGTTGGCGCCAAACCATTACGGAGCCAGCCTCGTATGGAGTTCGGCGCGATTGGGAAAAGGTAGCTCAGGCCTGTGAGATATGTGCTAAGGAGAAGTGTCATCGAACCAAACATCAGCTCGGAGCTTTCAACTCTTCGCAGTTCCAAGCAGGAAAAGTCTGGCAGGTAGATCTGCTAGGACCCCTCCCAGGGTCTAAGCCACCAAATAAAGGATTAGTCATTGTCGACTTGGGAACAAGACAGTTACAAGTCATTCCCTTACAAAAAAGCAATGCCACTGCTGTTGTTTCTGCTTTAACTGCTGTATTTGCCACCTGGCAACCTCCTGATGAGATTCAGTCTGATGGGGGACCCCCTTTTAACTCTAACGCTCTAGACAAATTTGCTCGTCTTCACAATGTAGCATGGCATCTCCATCTGCCGTACCACCCGCAGTCCAATGGCGTTGTAGAAAGACATATAGGCCTATACAAAGAACAACTTCATCTCAGAGGGGGAGGGACGTTTAAAAACTGGACTAAATTCAATCATGATGTTCTCATCTCACTGAACACCGCAAAAACTTTATGGGATGAAGCTAATGTCAAAAAACCTCTACCTTGGGAACCTAAATTCTAACCAGATGAGTTAGTGTGGGTCTCAATGCCGCACCCCCACCAGTCTCATCCACAAGTTCACAAAGGAACAGTTCTACGATTGGGACAGTACCCTAATACCTATACTGTCCTATTAGAGGAAAAGCCCGATCGTCCCCCATTATCGTTCATCACAACTGGATGACTCGTCATTCCGACGTTCACCTAGTATCTTTATAGTAAATTCAATTACAATTCTCTTTTGTTTAGTTGTTGTTTTCTTTCTTTACAGGCCTGACCTCAACAAAGCAGTAATCTACAGCCGCTCGATTGTGAGATCCGTCGAGCACCCAACTGCGGTTCCTTCGAGTCAACGTAGTGACGGCTATGGAGGGGGCACTGAGGCAGTGAATGTCCGCCGGGCCAGAACTCACTCTGGTGCTGCTCCTCTCTCATTTCTGCTGCAGTGTATTAGTTAGACCTGTTGTTGATCTGTACGTAACAGCAGTTTGGGGGAAGAATGTCACGTTAAAATGTATGATTGACATAAATGAAACCATAATACAAGTTTCATGGGAAAAGATATATGATAAAAGTGCACAAACTATTGTTGTGCATCATCCTGAATATGGGGTCTCTGTTCAAAGAAAATACCATGGGAGGGTGTTGTCTAGAAGTTCTTCGCCCATTGATGCAACAATTAGTCTGCATAATGTGAGTTTCTATGATGAAGGAGAGTATATATGCAAAGTAACTACATTCCCATTGGGAAATACACAATCGTTAACAATTGTAACTGTACTTGTTGAGCCCACTGTAAGTTTTACCAAGGGGCCAAATTCTCTAATAGATGATGGAAAGTGGGTAGTGGCAGCCATTTGTACAGCAGCCACTGGGAAACCCGCTGCAAATATAAGTTGGGAAGGAGACGTTGGTAAAATGGAATATAATTCAATTTCCTTTCCAAATAGAACGGTAACAGTTATAAGCCGATATAAGATTATTCCCACTAACTTTGTGAGGGGAAGGCGTATAACTTGTATCGTGAAACACCTAGCTTTAAACAAAGAAATAAGATACTCTCATGTACTAGACATCCATTATGCCCCTGGATATCAACAACTGGTTATGACGGAAATTGGGTTTTTGGCAGAAAAATTGTTCAGCTTAAGTGTAATGTTAATTCCAATCCGCCATCTATAAAAGTCACCTGGACCAGGCTAGATGAACAGTGGCCTGCGGGTTTAGTATCCGTGAGTGATACGCTATATTTCAGTGGCCCATTAGCCTATGAATACATTGGAACCTATATTTGTAGGGTAACAAATTCCATTGGTCAAAGAAGCGATCAACAAACTATCCATATATTAGATCCTTGTATTGTTGTTACACAATCATCCACAGTTCCATGGTATCCGTTGACTGATAACTGTCACAACCCAAAGTTGTGATTTTTTGTTTGTGTGCGCGCTTCGGCACCGCTAAATTATTTCCCGCCAAATTTCTCGCTTTCTTTGCACGGTAGAGTTCTCTGCTGCTAGAGAGAGCTCTGGTGCAACGGGGGATTTCCCGCCGGATTGCAGCTTCTTTGCAGTGTGCATCTCTTTCTTGCACTGTAGTGATACACGTTGCAAAGAAGTTCCCGCCATTTGTATTAGGATCCGCACCATGTTATTGGCCGATTCCTAATTTAGGCACACGTGGTGGCTAGTGATTGGCTTGCTAGCCGTACAAAAGGCTTGGGTAGTTTCCGCCCAAGCCAGAGGAGGGAGGAAGAGAGAGAGATTTTGTGTGAAGATCTCCAAGCGCTGTGGACCCTCACGGACCCGGCGCGCCTCCCCTAAGCAGGCAAGAGAGGCAATAGAACTGAGCCTACAGAGCTTTCGCTTCTCGCCTCTCCCTGTCACCGAGCGCAATCCTAGACGTATCCCTTTCCTGTAATTTCGGACCCCGCGGAGCCTAGCAAACTCCGGGGAAAACTTATTGGACCCGCGGAGCCTGAATAACTCCGGGGAAACTTTTGAACCCAACTTAACCGGAACCGTGGAGCCTAGCAAACTCCGTGGGAGCAATCGATTTGTCAGAGTCCTCCAACGAGGGTTCAAGCGAGAGCTGTGCCTGGAAACTTGTCCAGCCTACACCAATACCATCTTTGAGTGTAAGTAAACAATCTTTTCAATCAACCATTACGCCTCCGTAACTAATTCTAACTCACGTGCACTAAACCTCTTTGTGGCTGTCTCCCACCCCGCGTGCCCGGGCTGCCAGCCACAGCCCGCGTGCACTGGAGATGGGTCCGGTACGACCCCGGTTCACCCCCAGCTTGCCCATGGTGGCCAGAATGGGATCAGAATCACCGCCGCGCATGGCGACGAGGGCTGGATCGGGGCCCGGCCCACGCAATAACATTGCGGGTTTAGCATCGGCCTTAACCTTAAAAGCGATGCAGGAAGGCAATTGGGGTACCATTATCGGTAGTGTAATGGGCGGAGCTTTCTTTCTAATATTTGTAAGCATTTTAGTTGGAGTTATCTGTTATAGAAGAAGGCGAACGTTCCGTGGCAACTATGTCATTGAGGACCACACTCCGTCAACTGATATAGAGGAAGAGTCTCAAGTAGATGTTTCCCAGTCAACTGATGATTAATAATGTTATAAGTTCAAGTTGTCATATTTTATAGTTTGTTAGAGACCGGTCTATAAAGTTATTTGTTAATATATATATATTTGTTACTTAAGCGTTGCAAAACCAACGAGTCCTTAGACAAACTTTACTAGAGGCACGTTCATGTGTCTAAAATTCCAGCTGTACCGTCGGCAAGGGGGCATGTCATAACCCGATGATTTTAAGTGCCTCAGCACGATCGAATTTTCCCGCCACATGAGAGTCTCTGTGCACAGCAAAGTTTTCTGTTGCAATAGAAAACTCCGGTGCAAGAAAGTTCCCGCCATTCGTATGCAAATTTGTGTCCTATCATTGGCCGATTCTAAATTATTCCTATGTGGCGGCTAGCGATTGGCTTGTTAGCCGTATAAAATTATGTGCGACTTCTGCCCAAGTCAGAGAACTTTGAGCACGCTGCAGAGTGACTTAAGAGAATTCCTGACTCGTGGCAGAGCAAATCGATAGCCTGATCAACTATCGATTTTTCTCCCTGTCACCGAACACTATCCCTCAATGTAACCCCTTTTCCTGCATGCCTGGTTCATTTACGGATTCGCTGGCCCAGGTTTTTGCCAGCTGGAGCAACTCGTGTAATTATTTAAGCGATCAGACCACCTGCGTCGTGGCTACTAGCAGCGTAAGTAAAGCCTTTTTGCAACCAATACGTTTTGTCTGCCTCTCCATTCACCAGCCCGCCCAACAGCTGAGCAATTTGTAGATCACCTCAAGTCAGCTCCGGCCATCTGAGACAATAGACAGGAGCTTCTGAGGCCCAGCCAGTTGGTATCTGGGGACACTAATCCCTTGTGCCAGCTGGACTGCTGAAACAGCCCTAATCTAGAGTGGCTCCTGCACTCTCTACTCACTGCACCATTCTGGCAGTGGGGGGCTGCTGCCTGGCTGTGACCTACTGCAACTAGGGACAACATACAGCCCTATGGCTGTGTGCCTGCCAGACCCAGATAGAGATTGCACAGCTACCTGAGGTGTGGTATGGGCACTGCAGCAGAGCCACCTACCTGCATCTCTGAACCAGCTGCCAGTGGGCTGTGGCTGCACAGTTGGCCTGCATGTGGCACTGTTGTCATGTATTCTAGTGTCCCCATTTTGCCATCTGGGCAGCTATCACTCAAAAGATGCGTTTCTTGTGGTGGCCCATTTTGAACTTTCAAAGCATGTCCTCCTGGCCCCAAATGGCCAGGTCAGCCACCTCATTTGCCCTCCAGCTGCATCCCCGGTGCTGGCCCTGGGCAGGCTCCTCTGCATGGGTTTCACAACTTGCCTTAACAGCAGAGATCTTGGTGTTCCTGTTTAAAAAGTGCAAATTCTCTGATAACTCCCCCCCCCCAAAATGTTCCCATTAAAATGAGACAGGAGATAATACCATTGCACAGGAAAGGGGGCAAAGGGGCCAAAACACCCTCTTGGCTGGACAGGGAAATTCAGGAAAGCCTAGGGAGAAAAAAAAGAGGCATACAGGCTATGGAAGCAGGGTGTAGCTACCAAGGTGAAGTATTCCTACTTGACCCACACTTGCAGGGAGGCAGTCAGAAAGGCCAAAGCAGAAATGGACTTTAGGCTGGAAAGAAAAATTAAAAGACAACAAAGAGTCCTTCTTCAGGTATATAGGGAGTAAAAAGAAGGCATAGGGTAGCATAGGACCCCTACAGGACAAACTAGGGCAATTAGTGACAGAGAGGGGGGACAAGGCTGATCTCTTCAATTAGTTTTTTGCCTCTGTATTCCTGAGCTCAGATCAAGGCAAATTTCCCAGTTGGATCATAGACAGGCACAGAAGGAATACCTGCTCACCAACTGTTCGCACTGACTTAGTGAAGAGACACTTGGAGGGCCTGGATGTGTTTAAGTCAGCAGGCCCAGATGATCTTCATCCAAGGGTGCTGAAGGAATTGGCTAGTGTCATAGCTGAGCCACTGGCACAGGTGTTTGAACACTCTTGGTGCTCAGGTCAGATCCCAGAGGCCTGGAAAAGGTCCAATGTGGTCCTGATTTTCAAGAAGGGGAGGAAGGAAGATCTGGGTAACCATAGACTGGTTAGTCTTACCTCTATCCCAGGGAAAACCTTTGAAAAATTTATTAATGAGCACATTTATGGGAGTCCAGTGGAAAAAGCAATGCTAAAGGGCAACCAGCATGGATTCATACCAGGTAGATGCTGCCTGACCTTGTTTCTTTTTATGACCAGGTCACAAAATGGTTAGACTCAGGAATTAAGGTAGATGCCATCTACTTGGATTTTAAGAAGGTCTTTGATATGGTAGCTCATCCTATTCTCACAGATAAACTGAACAGCTCTGACATAGCTGATTACATGGTCAGGTGAGTGGCAAATTGACTTGGGGTTGCACCCAGAGAGTGGTGATGGATGGGTTGGCATTGAACTGGAAAAATGTGGACAGTAGAGTCCCACAAGGCTTGGTCCTTGGACCAGTGATGTTCAGTGTCTTCATCAGTGACTTGGATGAGGGCATGGAAAGCACTCTGTCCAAATTCACAGGTGATACCAAATTATCACCATTGGTGTGTTAACTTTACTGGTGTGTTAACTTTACTGGTGCTGGAACATGCAGCCCAAGTCTGGGGGGCTCCTGGTCCCAAGAACAACTCCTGGCAGCAGGGGTGGAGATGGCAGGAATGTGTGTGTGTGAGAGAGAGAGTGTGTGCAGGGGCCAGTCTAGGTGTCCAACACCAGTAAAGTTAACACGTGAGAGGGTAGGGAATGAATCCAAGAAAATCTGGACAGGTTTGAAAAGTGGGTGGAACAAAATACGATGCAGTTCAATAAGGACAAATACAAGGTCCTGAACCTAGGGAGAAGGAATCACCAACACACTTACAGGCTGGGAGAGGACCTCCTCAGCAGCACAGCAGCAGAAAGGAATCTCAGAGTCATTGATGACACAAGATGAACATGAGTCATCAATGTGACATAGCAACCAGGAAAGCTAACTGCACTTTATCATGCATGTGCATGACAAACAGGTCCAAGGAGGTGATACTTTAACCTGACCAATGATGCATAAAGGGGAAGTTGGAGTACTGCATCCAGTTTTGGATGCCACACTTCAGGAGGGATGTGTACAACTTTGAGAGGGTTCAGAGGAGTGCCACTCATATGGTTAGGGGCCTGCAGGCAAAGTGTTCTGAGGAGAGATCGAGGGCCCTGGATCTCTTCAGCCTCCTCAAGAGAAGGCTGAGAGGTGATCTTTCAGCTGCCTACAAATTCATTGGGGGGTGGGGGGGGGGGGACAGCAAGGAATAGGAGATGCTCTGTTTACCAGGGCACCCCATGGAGTAACTAGGAACAACAGCCACAAACTGACAGAGAGCAGATTTAGGTTAAACATTGGGAAGAACTTCTTCATGGTAAGGGTTGCCATGATCTGGAATGGGTTTTCAAGTGAGGTGGTGCTCTCCCCTACATTGGGGGTCTTTAAGAGGAGACTACACATGCACCTGGATACTGTCATCTGACCCCAGTGTTCTTTCCTGCCCAGGCCAGGGCGTTGGACTTGATGATCTGCTAAGGTCCTTTCTGACCCAAACATCTATGAATCTATAAATCTATGAAATATCCAAAATCCAGGTTCTTCCCTGATTAAAGAGAAACACCTTTATATAGAGAGAGATTAGTTGGGCAAAGTTTTATTGATATATTTACAATTTTAAAGAAATTTGGAAGCCTACCAGTGCTTCTATCATCATAATACAATTAAGTCTAACATTGTGTTTGCTTTTAGTTTTTTATCAGAGAAAAATCAGAGCTGCCTTTGCCACCTTTGCTCACCAGGATGTGGGGTGCTGAGCAGCACTGATATGCTTGTTCCCTGCCCCTGCCCTTGCCCCTCAGTCTCAACCCGCAGCCCCACCAGTGCCCTTCACTCCTTATCCACAGCCCCTGTCTACCACCCCACTAGCTCCCTCCTGGCAGCTGCTCTGTCCCAGCACCTGGACATGAGTCCAGTTGCAGCTGTTCCACCCACTGCTTTGTGGCTCTGAGAAGTGCCAGCCCTTGGTGGTCTGCTCCCTGTTCCTGTGCCCAGGCCCCAGTGATCCTGATGCTATTCCTGGAAAGCCCTCAACTGGGGCTCAAGGACAGGACCGAGCAAGATCCTTCCCTTCCAGGCCAGTCTGCCCCTGTACAGGCTGCTCTGGGGGGGGGGGGGGCTAAGCCTGGCTCTGGCAGTCTTTCCTACCCAAAGTGCTCCCCCACCCTGACCCCCATCTCTCTCTCACACACACACACACTTGCTGCCACCTCCAACCCATCACACACCCAAGTGGCTCCCGGGACAAGAAGCCCCCCAGGCTTGGGCTGCATGTTCCAGCACCACTGTGGGCATGGGACAGGGCTGCCATATAGAAGTTTCCCCTGCAGCTACAGTTCCTGCCAGCAGGTCCCATACTATCCCATTTGGCTGGCTGGGCAGGCAGGGTGTGAGATTTCTGGAGGAGAGGGATGTAGGATTTGGGGAGAAGGGGGGTGGGGTTTGTGGGGGGTTGGTGGGTTGCAAATGAGTATAGTGGTTGTTGTAGGGCTTGTGGGGGTGAGGTTTGTGGAGGGGTATGGGGTTTGTGCAGAGGTGTAGGGGGTTGTGGCTGGGTGTGTGAGGGGGTTGGGTTGGCTTGGGGGTGTGGGGTTTGTGGATGGATTGTGGGGGGGTTGCGGGTGTGGAGGGGACTGTGTGTAGGGGGTGCTGTTCAGGAGAGGTAGGTCCCCTGCTCACCACCCACATGGTGCAAAGCCCCCACCCCCCAGCAGCAGCAGCAGGCATAGGGGCACTCAGGGCCCACAAATGGCAGAAGTCCCACCCCATGGTGCAGCATGGCCCTGGCAGCTTGGAACCTGGTGCAACCTGTACCACATGGTGCAGGCCTGGCCCAGCCCAGGGGCATGCAGCTTCAGACAGGTCCAGGCTCCTTTTGCTGTTACCCAGGGTTCCCAGCACTGCACACAAGAGCCACGTGTTGGGCCAAACCAGGTCCTGCTTCCAAGTGCCACACATACTGTTGGTTCAGACTGACTCCATGGAAGCAGGCCCTGGCTCAGCCTGATGTGCAGTGCTTGCATGTGGTGCCAGGGACCCTGGGTGACAGCAAGAGCATCCCAGTCCTGCCCAAAGGCGCATGTCCCCAAACTGGATGGGCCTATGCCAAGTGGCACAGACGGCACCAGGTCTCAGGTGGTTGGGGCCATGCCGCAACATGGCAGGGTCGGGTCTGCCAGTAGTGGACTCTGAGTGCTCTGATGGCCACTGCTACTACAGAGGGGCTGTGCACCAAGTGGAGGCTAGGTGGGGGACCCACCCCTCACAAGCAGCCTCCCCCACCCCCACTCACAGCCCTTCCACCCCACATGCACAATCCCCCCCACTTGCACAGTTCCCCCTACTACCACATCTCTACTTAATGGGGACACAGCCTGGGTCTGATCCACTGCTACAGTGTTGCCCTCTCCTCTTTGCTCTAGCATACTGAGGCAGCATGCTGGAGCAGCAGTGGAAGGGGGCAGGCATAGAGACACTCTGGTTGGGTGCTCAAGAGTCTCCTTGGAGGACCCAGCCTCTGTTGCTTCAGGGACTCAGTGCTGCTTTTCTTCATCTTGGGGTTTGGGGGCTTTTTTGATACCAGGATTTCCTGTCATCACATTTAGAGTCCACACTGCAAATATGCAGCCTGGGGAACATTTTTTTTCATTCCCAGCATGCCTCTTGCAGTGTCTCAAATTTCTTTGAGATGCTGCAACAGGAACATGCATGTTTGTCTGTATGTTAAATATACCTTTGTGTAAAGTCCACCTGAAGAAACTTGGTGTTCCCTTCATTTCTACTGGGTACTTGGAACTGCAGATTGCAAGTGTCCAAACTCAAGTGGACACAAGAAAAAATTCAGCCTGTCTCTAGCTGCTCTTCTTTGAACAGTACTACTCTTTTCATTTTTTCCTCTTTACATTACACCAGTAGCTCAAAAAGGTTTATATGAACCATCATCTCCCAACTCACCTAGAAGACTTCATTATCCTACACCAAGGACAAATAATTTCATGCCCTAGAACTATGTTTGGCAGAGAAACTTCCTCCCTAAATTGAAGGAGTTGAGTCTTAAAAGGTTATCTAATTTACAGGCAATTTATACTGTGCTTTGCATGACTCCATTGACTCTACCAAGGGTAGTAAATTTCATTTTCATTCCAGTTGGCAGCTTCCATTGTTGCTATACTGCAAATAAAAGACCATTTTACAGAAATTGAAGTCCATCTCATTGCTTTGATTTTGAGTTAACTTGCAGTCCACAACCAATGCAAGATAATATTTGAATAGGTATGTTTTCTGCCCATACAATTCAGGGTTCTTTGTTGGTTTGAAAGTTAGAAGGAATGGAAGCTCCTGAGTAGCAAATATTCCTGTTCACACCAAACTGAAGGCTCATGCACCACTAACCTCTGCTTTCTATCACAGATTGGTTTTAGCTTCAAAACTGAGATTTGGACCCAGTGTTTGGGGAAAATGCAAGGCTATAATTCCACCTCATCTATATGGGACTAGAACATGCTGCATACTCAGCAAAGAAAATTAGTAAACAATAAAAAATAGGATACCTGTGAGAAAGAGTTATATAAAAATTAAGTATTCCAATTTTTTTCCAAGTCTATATTTCACTGGGTGATGTTCACTGTATTTCCATTATTTACGAAGTACTTTGGAGAAAACTTCTAAGGAGTTATTTCCAGCTGAATTCGGGCAGCCAGCTATGGACACTAATTCCAATTGTCTTCTGATGGGGTCACAAAATGTTCCAGTTAGGTCAAAGGAATGGGTGGTGCAACACAGGTTCTTTTCAAATCACATGTTCCTGAGGACTCTTCATTGAAGTTCTACTGCCCTCCATGAAGCTGTGAGCCTTCTTCTGAGATGAAGTCCCTGGCCTTGTCCAGATGAGCGAGCACATGCCTGGTGCAGCATCTCAAAGTACTTTGAGATGCTGCAAAATGCATGCTGAGATTGAAAAAATGTAGGACAGGCTCTAATTTTGATATTGGGACATCTCAGTATTAAAAAAAAAAAAAAAAAAAAAAAAAAAACATGCTGGGAAAAAGCAGTGCAGGGCATGTTCCTGGGGTGTGCCCTGAGATAACCAGAGGCTGGGTCCTCCAAAGATATTCTCTGCCACCGGGCCATAGTGTCTCTGCCTGCTCCCTTCCCTTGCTGCTCCAGCATGCTGCCTGGATGCAGCCTCTGTTATTATAAGGGCTACTTTTGAATGACTTCCTCCCCCTGCCCTTTTATTTTGGAGGACATGGGATGGTGGGGGGGGGGGGGGCTCCAATTCATCCACCCCATCCTTCAGCACTGGCTGGGAAGCCACAAGATAAGGATTTTCCCACTGCTTTTCCCTTTATTCTGAAAACAGTGAGCACTGGTGACCGTTACCTGAACCTGGCTTCAGGCTCCCAGCCTGCATCTAGGTTCCCTTCACCCCTGAAACCAGCAGTGAACTTCTGGTTGGTCTGAGGTAAAGTTGCAACTCAGAACACTTTGCAAAAAAAGGTTCTGAGTTACAGCTGGGAGCTGCACCTCTGCCTACACTAAAGATATTGTTGGATATGGCAGTTGGTTCCCCAGGGGCAAGGAGTCAGCTGCTGGAGGGAAAACTGACAATCTTGAGAGAGTAGACCAGCTATGGGTCTGCTGTCTGACAGCTGAGGGAGGGGGGTAGTATTCTGGAGCTGGGTAAGGGAATCTTTTGGGCACCAGCCAATTGACCCTGGGCCTCTGTCAATTGTATTCTGGCAGACAAAAGAGCCAATAAAGCACAATGAAATGCATGCTCTGGGTCCCCCCTGGCTGGGTGCTTTCTTCATTGCAGACTGTCGGTAGAGAATGCAGGCATCCTTTTGCACTTATTTACAGGGTAAGCCATTTGAAAAATCAGCCAGTTGAAGTTCAACCAGTTGATCTGAACTTTGGTTTCCACCCTTAGTACAGATGGATTGATTTTCATACAGTTTAGGCATGTGATTTATACTAAGGAATCACTCTTTTTTTTCTCATTGTACAAGAAATCTTGAAAAAAACCCTTCTTTTTACATGCTATTTCAGTCCATCTGCTTCCATCCAGAATTAGGACATACGGAGGAGTGTGAACATTTACACACATAAAGAACTCTATACACACTAACAGACTGAAGAAGTGCCCTGGGAATGTGGCTGGATTTAAATCTTTATTTTTATTTGAACTAGCTCTCCTATTCTTAAGATGAGCACTTCAGTTCTTGAGAATCTCTCACAACTTAAAACCCTAACTGTAAGCAAACTGAGAAATGGAGTGAATGGATTATGATAGATTTAGAAAATAGAACTGTGCGAGGTTAGGAAAAGATGCATGCCAGGCTCAAAGAGTTTGGAGTTGAAGTTCAGATAGTTCTCTCTCGCTAGGTGGGGAATCCCAGTGGTCTTCAAAATTATTAAAATTCATTCTTATTGGCAAGAAAGGAGCTAGTATTGAGCTCTAAGCTTAAAGTGCTTCTATGGGGAGGCATCAGGAACAGAGAGACGGCACAGTTCACACAGCCATGCTATTTACAACATTCTGTTTCACATGTCACAGTTCAAATCCAGTTGTCTAAAGCTGATGCAATTCAATAGAGTGAGACTATTCCAGCAGTTGTGGCTATCCTGCCTCATTATTCTTTTTCAGCAAAGCGGGTATGCTACAGTTTGAAACTTCTGAACTGTGTCCTCAGCACTCTGAACTCAATTTACTAGCATCTTTCACAGTAAAAATAGGACCAGAAAGTGTTACATTTATAAGGCAAATAGATATAGGGATATTTTTTATTTATTTATCTTTCAGGAAAGAAAAACAGCTTTACAATGAAGTAGGGCTAAGCATGCAGAAATGAAGCTACCTAGTTGAACTTTATAAGTAAAGTCTTTCTTTCCAGTGGTGTCAGTGATTAAAAAAAGGGAACTGAAGTTATAATCAGTTACATTGTCATCAGTTGGAAATGCTTTAACCACCAAATACAGAGCCAAAGTTCATTGAACCATCTTCTATCTATCTATGGTTACAAGTTATTGTTTTCTAGAAGTGCTACTCCAATAGAAGGGTCTGTGGAAAACTGAGGTATACAAACCATCATAGTGTTTCTTATGGGAAAGTGAATTGGCTTAGGCAGAAACATCTTTAAAACTAAATTGAAGCACCATTCATGTCCAGATAAATTCTCTAGAGCTATTTCCTATGCACTCTGATCCAGTAGGTAACCTTTTTAAGAATGGCAACTGGCAAGAAGAGTGACATTCCTAGTCTTTGGGGTCTCCTGGTTATTTCTATCTGGACAGTGTTCTCTGGTATGCAAGGAACAAGGAATTTCAGAGTTTTATGAAGTGCACAGATCTTACAAACTCACCTTCTCCAGTGAGTCCTCCTCATATTTAAAAAGGAGAAAGCAGTAATGGATTAAAGAGGCAGACATTGAAAAGGGTAAATCCTAAGGATTATATTAGATCAAGAACTGAGAAATGGAGTGGGCATGTGAGCCTCAAGAAGCAAATGCCTCTGGACTTCACACAGAGGCAAGAAGAGCACAGAGGGATCTAAATCCAAACACAGGGCCAGGACTCGATACTGACTTGGAAAGAAATAGTTACCTGCCCTCAAAAACCGTAAGGAAACTCCAGACCATTTTCCTTTTAAATTCAGGCAGATAGTCTCTTCTTAAAGCTTCCCCATGCTGCACTTAAATATCACAGCTTACTCCTTTTTAGATCCTTGAAAGTCTTAGAGAGAAGGTTGTGAGTCAAGGGTGGTGCATTATCCCTTTGTTTTGTACTTCTTTGCTTTTATAAGCTAAAGCTAACACTTTTTTTTAAGTATTTTTCTCCTTTGTGGCTTGATGTATGCTCTGAATATACAGCATTTGCTCAGAACTCATGTCAATTTATGTCATATTTCCAATTTAGTAATTATTCCAATTTCCTTGCTAACATATAATAGTTAGATTGCACCTAGTGAAAACAATGGCTTTTTGCTAATATATCCCTCTGAGGACATCAAGGTTCAGTTACATTAATAAAAATTCTACTACACTCCATGGCTGTCAACTGAAATGCATAAGAACTGAAAACATTGTATAGGGGCTTTTTGATTCACAAATCCTTTGCTCTTTGCATAGTTTCTGTAAACAAATTAACCCTGCTTTACACATAAAAATGACATTGTCAAGAGAAGTTGTTACTTCTCAGCTGTGTGTTCTTGGGCAACCCTAGCACAGGATGCAGTCTGTCTGACTCACAAGAACTCACCCCCCTCCCTCCCCTCCTCTACCTAAACGAAACTGATTAAGATGCAGCGAGAGACACACCTAAGACCCTCAAGATAAGGGTGACAAGAGTGAAACAACTGCCCTAGGTCTCATTTGCATCCGACATGGAACCAGATGACCATTCATTTACATGAGAAATAGAGAACAGAAAGCCTGAAGCAGAAACTGCAGTGAATTCTGGGACCAGAGAAGCAGGGGAGCACTGCATGATGGGGAATCTGTGCTCCAAATGCTAATCAATCCATGTTCGCACACACCCAGCTCAGCATTTATCAGACCAGTTCTAATCTGGATTTACTAAGGACTTTCCCCTCCCTCCCCCCCCGACACACACACACCTCTAATAGGCATCTTGGGCCGTACATTCCCCAGTCCCACTATGGGAGGCCTATTTAAACTTGATTGACTAAAACTCAGTTGCCAGGTTAAGGAATGCTGAGGCAAGAGACCGAATCAGAGGGGGTATAGGCAACATTTGAACAATGGTTAAGGGTTCATCACAGCATCCAGCCCGTTGGAGCCCTAATCACAGGTGTTGTCATACTTTTCCCGAGACGACTGGTGGGAGTCCTCTCCACAAAAGGTTATGAACACCCCAATAATTGCTTTAAGTCTGTTAAAAGACTATAGTAAGATCTGGAAAAGTCATGCTAAGCTGAGGCTTGTGCACAACAAGTAAAAATCCAAAATCCTGATGCTGCAAGCTATCTATTGTTTCTGAAGAAACCATGAGATATCCCATCAATATATCTGCCATCCATAGGAATCTCAAGCTGGCTCCCAAGTATTTGGTTACTCCCTAATCTTAAGTGTTTCCTGATTATCAATCTGTTTCTTGAGAAGTTCCAAACCAGATAACCCTTTGTCAATAAAAAAGACAATGATTTACACAATTAAGGATGCTTCGAAGCAGCTGAACTGAGGGTATAAAAATCTGTAAAAAGTGTGTGCGCTTCAAGAAGAAGAGAGAGGTGCTTCAGAAAGAAGAAGAAGAAGAAGAAAACTCCTGTGCTGACACCATCCCCTGTCGTTCTTGGGATGCTGCAAGAACAGATTGTCTCTCTCTTCAAGAACTGTGCTACGGACTGTGCCTGTCAGCTCTGAAGCCTGAGTACCTTGGACTGGTGAGATCCCAGCGCTCTCTCTCTCTTTTCTTTCTAGGCATAAACCTCTGAACCTGAACTGTATTAGTTAAGCTTGAGCTAAGTTTCCCCAAATACTTAGTGAAACCAGGGTAGTACTGTAATTGTTTGTGTTTGTTTTTCTTTTGCATGTCTATTACTACTAGTACCATTATATATTTCATATGCTTAGCAATAAATAACTTTTATAGTCAAACTGGTAGTAACTGGGTATATTTTTCCTTCTCTGCTTCTCTTTCCTTCTGTGCTCTGCAGCAACGCTTCTTTTACCTAAGCTAAAGATCCCTGTGAAGCCCAAAAATATTGTGGGGTCTGTTCATCAAGAGGCCAAAGATTGGGACGTGCTGAGTTTGAAACACATAAGGGGATCAGATTGTACAGGCTGATTGACCCAGTTTGACTCAGACGTGCCCTTATGAACTGAATGCTGGCCCATGAGGGTGTCAGCTGGACACCCAGCTGGATTCAGAAGGATTCTGTTCACCTGTGTGCTTGTGTCTGACTGCATTTTATTGTTGCTCTTATGAACTGATTCTTGGCATATGAGGTTGTCAGCCTGTCCATGCTGATCAACCCGGCCAGGTCAGGCGTGTCACGTTAATTTGTGTGTGTTTGTGTGTGTATGACTGATTGGGTGACTGGAGGAACCCAGTCCCATTGAAACTGAGTCCTGCAAGATAGCTCCATTGGGGGTGAGGGCTTGCAGAAGGGAGAGATACAGCTCCGTATAGTAACACAAGCAGCACATTGACAGAATCACCAAGACCCTAGAAACTATCCCTAATACATGAGCACACCCCAAAGTAATGGGCAAATATGATAAAGTAAAATTCAGTCAAAACTGTTTATATAAACTTTATAGAATCACTTGACAAGGTGCATTATAAACCATTTCAAACTACAGTAGACTCTTTGGTAACTGGCACCTTACAAGCCAGCATACCCTGTTAACTGGCATGCCAGCTTGTAAGGAAAAGTGAAACTGGAAGTGCCCACCGTGGTACTTCCGGTTTCTCTGAGCCCCCCATGGCCCGTGGGCCTGCACTGCTGAGCCCCCATGGCCCGGAGACATAACAGGCTGCATGGGGCTGTGTGCGGCCTGCCTCTCTGTCCTGCAGGGCCTGCAGAAGAGGTGGCGATGCCATGGGATGGGTGGCAATGTTGCGGGAGGGGCAGAGGGATGCCCCAGATGTAGCAGAAGTGGCAGCTGAGGCCACTCAATTAACCAGCATATTTTGTTATCCGGCATCCCCCATTCCTGGGGGATGCTGGATAACAGAGCTTTTACTGTATAGCATATTCACACTTCATACAAAGTTGTTGGCCTAGCCATTTTCAAATACAATAAATGGAACATATTATCATCTTCACTATAAACACTTAGAAGTACAGGGGTTCTGCTTGTAAGTCTGTTCATATACCCAAACTGCAGACAAAAATAACTGGAAGACCAGTTTGCTGAAAGTGAAAGTCCCAAGCACAGACTGTTACCTATCAGCTCTGTCTTCTTGGGGAACCCTAGCACAGCCTGTCTGACTCACAAAGGAATCACCCCCCGACACACACACAGACACACACACACACACACACACACACACCTATGCCTGAACAAGAACTAATTAAAGGAAGGACTTACAAAAGACAATGAAGATGCAGTGGGAGACATGCTTAAATCCCTCCACACAAGGGTGATAGGAGTGAATGAACTCCTCTGGTCTCATTTATATTCGAGGTGGAACTGGATGACAACTCATTTACATGTGAGATGGGACAGAAAAGCACCTACATTAGCATTCAGAATGGAGAGCAGAGATTCCAAGGCAAGGACCGCACTGAACTCTGGGACCAGAGAAACAGGGAAGCACTGCATGATGGGGGATCCCTGCTCCAAATGCTAATAAACCCACATCTACATATACCCAGCTCAGCATTTATTAGACCAATTCTAGTAATGACTCCTTTATTGGTACCCAAACCACCAAATCTGCCTGTCTGTATTGTCAGCTCCCTCAGAGTAATGCCACCCATAGCCAGGAGTGATCAGTTCCTATTATCCAGCATATGAACCATTGTTTACTCATAAACAAGCCTACTGTTCTCCCTTGAGCCATTGTTAGTTTTCTACAAAAACCCATACCCAAGCTCAAGTTTCTGTCCTAGTGTTTGGATCCAAAAGCTGCACCAGTTCCACTCCTTTCCTGTCTGGAATCCCTTCTTTGATCATACAGAGGTCTCTCTCTATCTGCAAGCTCCAACAAACACCTGGGAACCTCAACTGGTTCAAGCTTCACTGAGTGGTGAGACCCCAACTCTTTCTCTCTTTCTCTCTCTGATTCCAGGAACCTGACTTTTGCTTTCTTACTGCAGACACAGCTTTTTAAACCTGACTTTTGCTGATCACTCTCTCTCTCTGGCTCCAGGAACCTGACTTTTACTCTCTGATTCCAGGCACAGCTTTCTAAACTGGACTTTTGCTGATCTCTCTCTCTCTCTCTCTCTGATTCCAGGAACCTGACTTTTACTCTCTTACTCCAGGCACAGCTTTCTAAACCTGACTTTTGCTGATCAAACTTTAACTAGACTTCCCCAAATACCTAATTGAAACTATTTAATATTGTAACTGTTTTATTTGTCTCTCTTATATGGCTGTTACTACTAGTATCACAAGTTCATATACCTGGCAATAAATAACTTTTATGGTCAAGCTGGTTGCTATACTCTCTCTCTGAACTGCACTTACTTTTCCTACCCCTTGACCATCCCATTTGCTCTGCAGCAACACTTCTTTTACCTGAGCCAAAGATCCCTGTAATGCCCAAAACTATGGTGGGGTCTGCTCATCAAGGGAGTTACTACCAGCACCATTGTGACAAAAGATTGGGATGGGCTAAGTTTTGAGGTGCATGAGGGTATCAACTGAAAGTTCTGATCGGACCCAGGCTGCTCAGACATACTATTAGTGTGTGTGTGTGTGTGTGTGTGTGTGTGTGTGTGTGTGTGTGTGTCTAACTGCATTTATTACTGTCCTGCTGAAATAAGGGCTGAACTAAGTTCAAGGCCATGAGGGTGTCAGCCTGTTAATGCTGAATAACCTGGCCTGACTCAAATATGCTCTGTTAACCCATGTGCTTGTGTTTGACTGCATTTTATTATGCGCTGATGAACTGAGTTCAAGGCATATGAGGGTGTTAGCCTCTTAATGCTGAATAACCTGGCCTGGCTAGGCATGCCCTGTTAAGCTGTGTGTGTATGTGCGTGTATGTGTTTGACTGATTCAGTGGTTGGAGGAACCCAGCCCCATTGAAACTGAGTCCTACAAGATAGCTCCATTGGGGGTGGGGACTTGTAGAAGGAAGAGATACAGCTCCATATAGAAACACAAGTAACACAAGCAGAACATTGAAAAAAATTACAGAGACCCCAGAAATGTACCCCTAATAAACGAGCGCACCCCAAAGTGATGGGCAAATCTGGTAACAAATTGGTGGAGAATGTGGGCAGCATGTGACCTTAATCATGCGGTAATTGTTGAATAGTTGCAGCAGAGTGGAGAAACTGAGGCACAGACTTGAGAAAGCTTTTTCTTCCTTTTTCTTTCCTCTCTTTTCTTTCCTATCAGACCAAGTTCCTTTAGCAAGGTCTCTCTCTCATAGAATATTTGGTAACTTCCTGTAACTTTTAAGTTAAAAAATGTGCTTAGAATAACTTTAAGACCGTGCCATAAAGAGTTAAGAGTTGTACCTTAGAATTAAGATTTTACAGCAATACTGTGTCTCTAGTAGAGATTTGAGTGACTGCATGAAAGAGGCTTTTGGTAGTGTGATAAGGGAAGTTGAGATGGCTGGGAAAACCCCCTTAGTTGCTCACTTGAGACAGGAGAAAACCAGCAGGTTAGAGAGATGGACAATGAAGAAGGGGAAATGCCCTGGGAAAAGGGTGCTTCAAGGGTGAGAATCCCCTGACTGAAGTGAGTCTGGACTTTGAACAGTATTGCACAACCATTAAGCCACGTGGTAGTGAAAAGGATGTGGTGGCTGCGTGGGCATTATTCTATGCATGTTTGGAAATGATTGAAATGTTAAAGGGGAGGCAGGAACTGGAGCTTAAGAGCAGTTACAACATCATTTGAGTGAATGTGAGATGGGCACATGTGACTTTATAGCAGAAAAGTTTAAAATGACGACTTGACTTAGCAATATACAAGAGGAGAGAGACAAGGCAAGCAGGAATGTAGAGCAGTATAGGGAAGAGTTAACACACACAAAAAATTAGTTAGAAGAAGCAGGAGCAGCAACTAATTTCCTGGCAGATGAAAACAAGACAGCAAAGGCAGCAGCAAGCCATCAGCAGTGTGAGGAAGAGATTAGTAAATTGTGTGCCCAACTTAGTGCCCATAAGGGGGTGGTAGTATCTGTAAGGTTAAGAGAAGATTGTAACTTTGAGTTCCCTGGGAAAATAGATATACCCCCTGATGCACTCCCCAAAAGCCCATTCAACCCTGATTGGCCCTACTAGCATAATGTTTCCCCTGTTTCCAAAAGGGAGGTTAAAAGCTTACTTGCAGGAGCTGATATTCCCACAACAGAGATGGCCACTGATGTAGTGAAATGATCTCCTAGTCAAGCCAAAGCTATTGCTGAGAGACTGGGGCCACTGAATCATGACACTGCCATTGCATGGCTGGCTCACATTTGGCAAATCTACCCCTCTGCTGATGGCATGGGCTTAACCCAATTGACTCAGTTATGTGCCATCCCCCTGTGATGCAGATGCTCTAGAAATAGGCATAGGAAGGACATGGTGGCGGGATGGCCCAAAACTTGGCTAAGGTTGGAAGCGCTAATTGGGTGGATACTCTGACCACATCAAGCTAACCAGGGGTCAGCAAACAACTCCCCCCACAAGTCTCTCCTCGTAGGGCTTGGTCTGTAGGCCCTTAACCATACGAGTGGCCCTTCTCTGGACCCTCTCCAGGTTATCCTCATCCTTCTTGAAGTGTGGTGCCCAGAATTGCACGCAGTACTCCAATTGCGGTCTGACCAGCGCCCGATAGAGGGGAAGTATCACCTCCTTGGACCTATTCATCATGCATCTGCTGATGCACGATAAAGTGCCATTGGCTTTTTTGATGGCTTCGTCACACTGCCGACTCATGTTCATCTTGGAGTCCACTAGGACTCCAGGATCCCTTTCCACTTCCGTGCCACCCAGCAGGTCATTCCCTAGGCTGTAGGTGTGCTGGACATGTTCCCTGAGCAGTGTGCAAAGATCCGTTTGTGCCAAGCCACTATGCCCTGCTCCTGTTGATCTTGCTGGTGCCCCAGACACACCTGCAGTCCTAGTTCAGGACCCTGAGATATGAGGGCACTGGGGGCAAGCCTGGTATGCCACACAACCTCTACCCTCATCAGGACAGTTGCCTGTCACAGCACTGCATGTCCCTGCCCCCTGCTGCAGAGGAGAACATCGCTGCTGGCATTGACACCTTCCTTGGTATGTAAGAGGCCATTGACCACCCAGTTCTAGGGACACAGGCAGCTCAATAAAAGTTTGAACTATTTCCCCCCCACCTCTTTGTGTGCAATGGTGGGTGAAACCTGGAGCCTGGGGAGGTGCAGGCAGGCTTCACCTCTATATCCCTCCCCATGTTAGCAGACAGACAGATGAAAATTAATCTTAGTTTCACGTAACAGGAAAACAGAACAGAAAAAAAAAAATCAGGAACACAATGTCCACTTCCTCGATTTGCTATAGAAAGATCAGAAAATCACTAACAGCTAAAAACACATCACCCATCGTTGGCTCTTCCCCCTTACCCTCCCCATTATGACCCCTTTGTCTCACCCTTCCCTTAGTCCCTAAAACTTACTGGTGCTCTCCTTTCCCTGCTACAGGAGGTCCCTATGTAGGGCTGCTCATGGATAGAGATCTCTGTGAAGGTCCCTGGATGGGGAGGGGAGGCACTTCTCACAAATAAGGGCCAGCATCAGTCATGTAAGAAGTTCCTGTCTAAACTTTCCCTCCTGATGTCAGGTCTGTTCAGCATCCTGACAGAACTTATCAGCCAGGTCAAGGCATTTTATTGTGCTGGTGAATATTGGTGTAAAAGAGGAAAAAAGAAATGTGTGTAAAATATGTGTAAAAATAATGAAATTAAAGTAATGAAATTACACTTAATTATCTAAATTAATTAAACAAAAACATGTTTGGTGATCTATTAATATCAGTGTACTGTGAGCTATAGGTGCTCCCTGCTGTAATTTAGTATGAAGAAATCAGAGGGGTGGAGTGTTATGCACCACCCCCTGCAGTAATTTATTGTGAATAGTGCACTAAGCATTTTATGAGATTTAAGAGCAGTCATGTGTACACAGTGACAGAAAAAAATTAACACCCACCATTTCAATTTAGGAGGTATAGAATGAAACCCTGAGGACCAAACCCCTGTCACGTGTACAAACTCCTGTAAATGTCTAAATGACCCCACCTGTGTTCCAAATGGCTCTTACAAATAACAGTGGAGGAAAAAAAGAGAAGGTCTGCTTAAATTTTAGGTGAAAATAATCAAAACAGTTGAATGTTTTTATTTATGTGTTCTATTAGTCCTTTTTACCTGAAGTAGTCAGCAGGTAGAGCACCTTGCAGGCTGTTTCCAAAAGGAGCAGAAATTGACGACAGAAGTGAGTATTTATTTCATGCATTTACCAAAAAGGTATACACGTTTTTGGTTCTCTGAATACAGAAAAAAATCAAGAGGATGCAGTTTTTCTGCTCATATTTTGAAGCCCATTTTTCCAGCCATCACTCTAACATGGAAGTTTCCTCCTTTAACTTTGTCCCAGAATCAAAGCATCTATTGCTGTCTCCTTTGCATTGTTTTGCTTCCTACCTGCTTTATGCCTTTTTGTGACTCAGAAACGCATACAACTTTTGCCAAAAAAAAATCCTTAGTGCTTTGGATTTAGTTAGTTCAAGCCATAGTTCCCATTATTTCAGCTATCACCTAATAAAAGGGTACTTAAGTGTTCCCTCATTTGACCTGAGTGGATGATGGGAACATCATACCCAACAACTTTAGCAGTTTGTGATTGCTCAGAGAACAAGAGACAGATTTTTTTAAAACTGCTGAAGTTAAACATTACAATATTTACTAACCTTGGTCCAGAAAAGACATCTTGTTTCATAAGGCAATACTTCACTGTTACTCGATTTGTACACTGCACTGGCATTGATCCTGCATCTTGCAAATGTGCAGTGCCACATGATGATTAAGACCACATCCCTTCATGAATAACAATTGTCCACCTAGTACAGTGCCTTTACTTACACTGCAAGGACCAAGAACACATTGACAAAGAGATTCCTAGTGCTTAAACTTCATGTGTGCCAACATGTGTTGCATCTAGCCGAACAGCTTCTCATGATCTACCAGGGCTCAAAACATTATCTCATACAGTGGAAGGGGAAACAGCTGTTTTTCCTTGTTATATTAAGCATCAATTTCTAGTCCTGTTCTAGCCTCATGTGTTATCTGTTGTTAAAATACTCACTGGGCTGGAATAGAGAATTGGCTGTCCTATGCCTCAGAACATTGGGGAATTACATATTTGACAATGGAAAAAGCTGGAAACATTCCTTTGAAAGACTGTTGAGGCTGTGACAGGGAGCTGTCTCAAGGCTGGCCAGACACAATGTCGTCCTGCCCCCCTATGTAGGGCAGTCTGCCCACCTAACTTTACTGCCACACCTTTGTTGTACAATAAATAGATGTTTCTAGGTGGGAGGCTGCCCGTTTACTACACTGATGCCAAGGGCAAAATGCAGAGCCCCAACCTGCCCTTCACCATGTCTCATGCCTTGCAGATGGCCTCCAAAGGACTCCTACCTCCCCCAGCCCCATTGCTGGGATGCAGTAGACCACTGGCTCAAGCTACCCACTATTACTGCCCTGGCTCTACTGCTGAGCTGCACTTGGCCTCTTGCCCAAACTTGGCCTCAGGCATCCAAAAGACTTATCTTGACCACAAGCCCCCTCACTGGGGCTTCAACTTATGCCCCCTCACTGGGGCTTGTGTTAACAAACTATTTGGCCAGCCTATGCACAGTTCTTCAGGCCCCACACACAGACCCTGCTCTATGTGCCCCTGCATAGCTCTTCAGGCCCACCTACGTGGACCATACCCTACTCCAAATATGTGCAGCCCTTCAGCCCCTCCCCACACCTATGGGACCTACTCTACACTGCCTACTACTCACACTACACCCCTTTACTGGGGCCACTACTTCACCCCCTCACTGGAGCTACAGGGCCTTATGCCCTGTGGGTCTCAGGTGTCCATAGACATGTCTGGAGCCCACTACAGACCACTCACGACTCAAGGCATCTATTGACATACCTGGACCCTGCCTCAGACCCCATTCAATGGGCCTTGGCCCCACCTCAGGCAGCACTAAGTGGGCTTGGGCTTCTGTGCTTTTCTGCCAGGGTGTGCTCCCCTATACTTTCCCCTCCACAGGGTACCTGCAAGTCAGTGGGGTCTGAGGCTTTCTGGTGCCCCATACTTGCCCTTCATTGGGGAGGCACAGGTGTGGCATTTCCTGGAAGCTGCCTTGCCACAAGCAGCCCCACCACACAATCCAACCCCATCAGGGTGGTTTCAGGTAGTGCCACAGAACCAGGAACCTCTTCCATCCCCATAGCTCCTATCCTTGACCTCCAGGTGTTTGGGAACAGCAGCTCCAGACAGGTGATATTCTCTCTCCCATTCCTTGCAACAACGCCTGGCTCCGGTGTTTAGGGCCTGCTCTTATTCTCTAGTAGCTAGGCCCTCCTTCCTATCAGATGGCCTCCTGCTGGCCATGTGACTCTCCTGATTGCCAGTGCAGTCACCTGCAGACTGCTCTGCTGCCTGCTCAGGCCCTTAAAGTGGCAGGCACCAAAGGTGCCCTTTCATAAGGAGTGACAGGGAGGAGGAGGGAAAGAGCATGGTGGAAAGGGACAGTAATAGGCAGAATACAAATAAAGCAGTTCAAAGTGCCTAATAAATTTAACACCTCCTATGACAATCAAATAAATTAGGTAGTGTGCTGGAAGTCAGGAGACTTGAGTTTTGTTACCAAATTTACCACTGAACTTTTCATCTGTTTTCCTATTTTCAGTCTACATTTCTCATCTGTTTAGAGTTCAAGCTCCTAATGGAGTCCTAATGGAGTCCAATGTGTCCCCCATCTCCTCCTAATGTGCACAATGTGTCCCCCATCTCAGCTGGGTATTCTGAACTGCTGTACTAGAAGTAAGAATAATAAATACATACACTTAGTAGTCAGTTGTTTTTTTAAGAAGTACTGAGTAATTTCTGGTTCATGGAGTTGGAGACCCAATAAACAAACAAACAAATAAATAAATAAAATCACTGGCCCCTTCGTAAAAGGTGGGCCAGTAAATATCTGAACCCAAAGAAGGTTGTCACACTACAACACGTTTGTATAAAATTTCACCACTAACAAATTAGTTTAAAGCAGAATAAAAAAAATCTTTAATTTTGAATTGATTTAGAATTTTAAATTTCAGTTCACTATGCTTTACACATTTATAAAGTCACTGTAGAATGCAAGAGCTGTTCTATACACGTCCCTCCTCTATACACTATTATATAAGTGCATTGACAGTTTTTATATTACAAAAAAAGAAGCAGTGAATAAGTGGGGATTTTTTCCCTCATTCCTTTGTCTACTGCTACTCTCCCCACTTTCTTTTCCTGTAAAATAACATGGCATGTATTACGTTGGAACCCAAACTACCTTTCAGCAGCATGACATCAGGACAATGACAGAGCTGAAAACCATAAGAAGTTATCATTACACTCTCAGCAATAGTCTTGTAATCAGTCTTATGTTACATATTCACCAGATAGAAGTATACCACAAATCACCCATACATAGCACAGATAGAAATGACATGATTTAATCTTTGGTACCATGAGGTAAAATGAATCAAATTAGGACTGACAGGAGCCTACACCACAAGCAGCGCATTCAGCTAAAAGGTGTTTATTCTTAGCAAGGCTGGATAAGTAGCACTAAGAACCATGGATGCTGTCATGATGTCACTGAGGCTAGGTACAAACATTCAAAAAGCCCACGGTAGAATCAATTTTATCATAGTTTTCTGTAAGTGGCATAGTTTAGATCCCTAGTGAATAGAATACACGTTCTCCCTTCGGTTGGGGGGGGGGGGGGCGCAAATCTTAGACCAAGTTCCATCATTTTTAAATCAGTTTATGTGCTGAACTTCCGTTATATTATGGGTATATACTGGTTTTGTGCGCTGAGCTTCTGTTTTGTTACAGGTCTAGACTGGTTTCCAGTCATTTATACCAGTAAAAATGTAATGTCTGTCTGTACCTGGCCTGAGGGCCTGGTGTATATATTTATGCCTTTACCAATTGCTCCTGCAAAGAAAGGATATGTGAGAGATGGTGTGTTTTGCAAACACTTTTTAGTTATACTTAAGCTAAGCTTTTAAAGAGAGGCATACATGTTATGTTTCTGTTCTCCACCACGTGTCTGCAAACAATAGCACCGTTGTGAAGACTGCATCCTGTTGTACACCACTGAAATTAGCAGAAGTGGCACTTACTGGAGTCCCACTTAACTTAGAGTTCATCAGGTGCAAACTGTCCAGTCATTAACTTTTAACATTCATTAAATATGACTGCAGTTATACCTGTAATTGGGGCCAAAATTAGACCTGCAGGTCTCATTCTATTGGTTGCATCTGATGGGCATGTGTAAAATAGGTGCCTAGGACAAGGACATTGTTGTTTTTATGTTTTGTTATGTATGTTATGTCTGCGGGTGAAAGAATAAACAATACTATGTTTTGAGAAACCTGCCTTTGAGTTACTAATCAGGTAGTGTCACAGGTCCGTAGTGGAGAAGGCTTTCAAAATACCAAACTCATTTGAGCCTGTCATGTTAACAGGATGGGAAAACAGGGAGGATGCAGCCTAGAGATCTAGGAGTGATTGGACTTTATTTTTCTACCCAGAACAAGGTGCAGGAAGCAGGCCTGTCACTGAGGAGCATACCTGAGAGGAAGAAAAAAAAAGGTTTAAGGGCAGATCACCTGGTTGCTGTGACAAGCACACAGAAAGCTACATTTTGTTTTGCAGAGGATTGATTTCTGCAGAATACAAAATATAGTACATTTTCCATCATGTTGACATAAGCACTACTGGAGACTGAGATTTTTACACTTTCAGCTGAAGTTCTCCTCTTTGTTGCAAGGAAAGGGATCTTGTTTATATTATATATGAGTATAGCCAATGAGCTGTCAGAGGTGGCCAACCTACAGCACAGGTACCCCAAGTGGCATGGGCAGTCTCTGCTCAGAGCACATAACAGACCGGGGATGGAGCAGAGAGCACAGCAGCAGATGGGTCAGGGAGCAGAAAGCCAATTAGCAAATCAGGCAGGGAGCACAGGCCTGGGAGCAGAAAAGCAGAACAGCAGATCAGGCAGAGGAAGGGGATTGGAGTGCCATTCAGGGAAGGTGCAGAGCTAATTTGTGGCACACCTGCCAAAAAGGGTGGGCTGCTACTGAGCTACATCATTCAGCCAATAGCATTATCTTGTTAATGGTGACCTATCCAAGTACAGCACATGTAGCAAAACCCCCAGGTTTTTCCACTTTTTTTAAACTTAAAAATACATTCCCTCCCCTTCCCCAACCATTTCTGCCTCTTTCTCTGCCCTCCCTACCCCTTATAAGTAGTTATAGGTAGTCATAGGTAAGCTAAGTTCTTATACTCCCTTATAGTAACAAGCCCCTTTTATAATGTAAATAGTGTTCTGTTGTGTTTGTATTGAGTTTTACTGCTTTATATTGAATTTATATGATTTAGGCCTGTGTCTGTCAAGTAATGTCAAGTAATATCAAGTTTCCATTTTATACGTCAAGCCTCCATCTTGTGTCCTCTGCCCAGCTATAACCTATTGTATAGTGTGTTGTAACTGACTCACGTCTAATCAGTCTCGTATAAATTGGTTCCTGAATGAATGGGAATGAATGAGGGTGCTGAGGCATAATGGTAGCAGGCCTCTACTGAATGATCAACGCAATGACTGGACCATCAACTTAACAACCAGACCATTGTCTTGTATTGACTCACTCAGGAACCACAGACCTCACCCAGGAACAGAGACAAAGCCCAGCGTTTGAAAGATAAAGACTCTACAGAAACCAGCAACCCCACCATTGTGTCCCACCAGATAATGAGGACACCTGGATCTGCACATATGCATCTGAGCAGGACTAGACTTGCTTGGACCCATCCTTCCTATAGGCAACACAGGTAGTCCACCCCTATAAAAGGGGTGGCAGAGAGTGATCTCTTTGGGATGCCCTTTCCATCTGGACCAGCACTACGCCACACCACCTATCCCCTCAGAGGCCCTGCCAGCAACTCCCATCTGGACAGCACCTTGCTGGAGAAGACCCTGACTGGCCATTGAGGATCAACTCACAGCCCAGGATAGGTAGTTATCACCCTCCTTCCTTCCCCAAGACCTGGATTCTGTCCCTACACACCTTGACTTCAATCCCTCCACCAAGCCTTTTCCTCTTTTGCCAGCATTGTGTGGATTTGTGTGTGAAAGTGTCTGTGTGTGTGTGGTAACCAATAATTTAATGGGGCTGTATAGTGTGCTGCCTGCACCGAGACCCCAAGTAACCCGCAGCCCAAGTTACCACAAATGCCCCATAGTATTAACACACAACCACAGAAGTGCATGTTTGTGTATGTGCATCTGGGTATGAACCCATAGAGTGTTTGTGTAGTTTGTGTGTGTGTATACCATTTTGTATCATGCCCTCCTGTCTAACAGCGCAATATTGAGATCCCGAGTGTTGATTTGGTGGGTGTCAAGTCAACACACACAGGATAAAGAAAAGCAAAAAAACCCCACTTGCTCACTAAGTAAAATATGCATTTATACTTAGTAATCACCAATTAGTGGGGAGTCTGTTATCTCTTTAAATCTATCATCTCAGAAAGAAAATCCAGTGTGAAGACGCACACCATTGCAGATAGTACAGGAAGCGAAACAGTTACTTCAGCTTCAGATTCTACCAAATAACATATGCTGAAGGCTAGTCCAGGATATTAGTGTATGTATTTTGCTAGCTCAGTAATGTGTTAGCAGTCATGCACTAGTGGGAGCTTTTGTTTGTTCCCTATCAAAAATATGCTTCATCCTACAGCATACAAAGCATTATCTAACAGCAGTTGGGTTTTCCTGAGATTCAGAGGTAAGCTGAGAGAACAGGTTCTATCAAGCCTTGAATTCACAATTTTCTTTGAATATGACCATTATTTCCAAAGCTTCTAAAGTCATGTAGCTAAATAGGACATGTGAAAAACACATAGCTAGTGAAAAGTAGTAAACCACTATATATTTTACTGCTCCCAGCTGAGACAGTTAGGAGTTAGCTGTATCAAAATACCAACCAGTAAGTATCATGAGGACTGCCCTGTTTTTCTTTTTAGTAGCTCCTCTCATTCCCAAATTAAATAGAGATGCTTTGGCTATAACATTGGGTGAAATATGCCAAAGAAACTGTGGCCTAATGGTCACTCATCAAAAGTGGAGTGAGTTGTATCAGCTGAACATTCAGTGAGTGTAAAAAAAAAAAAAATGAACTCAGCATTTTTTAGGAGACGAGAGTTGCAGAAAACTAATTTGTATGTTTTATCCCCAGTCAGCCTTTGTAATTTTTTATAAATTAATTAGTTAATATCTGCAGCATATTGAAAAGGATTTGTTGACTACTTCTAAATGACCAGTGTTGTGCCTTTAAACCAGGACCACTTTTTAGTAGGCTTTTCTTGCCACATGATATGGCAATTTTATATACACAGCAAATTTTCAGTTTTGTTATATACACAGTGGGCACATCTACATGAGATGTTTACTGTGCAGTAGACTAATTAGCTGTACAGTAAACATCTCAGAATCTACACGTGTCCCCACAAGTACTACCCTGCTGTGGAGTAAACAACAATAATTGCCGCACATCAATATGTACAGGTAGACGTGCCCAGCAAGTACCATACTGGGCCAAATTACTCTAGTAGCCCCTGTTTTTGGCCAATTCACACCACTATGTACAGCTGCAAACTGTTGAAGGATCATTTAACTCTAGTTTTAATTCAATAAGATATGTGAGCTTTAGTATGTGCTTACTCAATATACTTCATAATTGTCCTTCCTGATACCTTAACATTTCTAGAGCTGACCTATCAATATAATATCTTACTGGTACAAGAAGTTTCCCTTACAGAGTTCCTGATACTATATAGTATCTGAAAGTTTCTCTTTTCCCCTTTAACTTTCATCATTTTCAGCTAATATTACCTTTATTATAAATGCATTAAAAATTGTTACATTTTCAAGGGTAAGTTTGTACAAGTGCTATTTCATGAAATACTTACATTAAGTTGGAAACTCAGAACTGCATGTAGCATGGTTTTAGATGTCTGTTACCTTGCACATGCATTTTGCGCCAATAAAATTAATTCCATTATATACCAAGAAAAAATGAGTTTCTATTTGATAACGATACATATACTCTTATATTGTGAATTGCTTTAGGTAGTGCATTCTTGTCATGTAGAAGCAATTTCTGTTTTACAGCATGTGGCTTAAATGGAATTCTGCATTTTATGAATGCACTAACTCCTCAGTCATAAGAAGAAAAACTTAATAGACACTTACAAAAGGAACACAAGATATAGCAAGCAGCAGACCTTCTCAAAACAGCCACTTTAGGGCTGCAGCAACTTGGTGCTGCCAAATTTAAAAGGACAGCTTAGGAAAAACCTGGTTAAAAAAAATCCTATGACATGACCCTTCCTACCTTTGGTAGTAGGATATAATTAACAGTTTATGTACTAGGGGATACTCAACAAAGTTACACCAAATAAACTAAAGCAGTGAATTTAAAAAAAAAATAGTTAAAAGGTATTAAAACCTTATATAGAAAAACTCTTATTTAGACTTAAAGTGATTTTAAATCATTTTGAAAGTGAGAACTTAAATTGAATTCAGGTTTCCTTCATTCCATATAAGAAAATCTATATATGGGTTTAATGTGGTTTAACAAATTCACTTGAAATGTTAATTCAGATCAGCTTAAGCCTCCCCCCCCTCAAAATACTGCTTCCATTTGCCATATACTGCCACTTCATCAGATGTAGCCACTTTCCCCTTAATATTATTATAATATAATTTACTTATTATTTATCAATTCTGCATTTTAACCTCTCTTCTAATGAGTGATTATTTGCTGTTGGACACTGGCTTATATGATTCCTTATTGCATAACCTTACTACATAGTCACTGATTCCACCTCTTCTATTCTGAAGCACTAACATGATGGCCAAAGAATACTACAGCTCCCTTAAGGAAAAAACATGCAGCCACATGATGTGACACCATGTCTACAAATCTCTCCAAACCTGGGAAACTTTACATGGGTTTCAATGCTGGGGGTGGTTTGGGGAAAGGGGGGGATAACCTCAGAAAAATAGGTGTTGGAAAAGCAAAGAAAAAATGTCAGTAAGAATATAACACAGAGACTTTAGGAGATCACAGGTGTTACACAGTCTCTGTGCTGCTGCTTATATGCAGTTTAATTCCCAAAACTTGGGCGGAGTCTGCAGATTCTTTTTTAACCTTTTTTTTTGGGGGGGGAAGGGGGAAAACACTGGTTTTTATTACACTGGGGAAGAAGTGATGAAAGATAAAGATTAACTTAACTAGATCGCACACATTAGCAGAAGTATTTTTCTTCCATCTCCACAAATTCAGATTCAGCTCTAGCAAAGAACCTGTGTTATCTCATGCATCACTGTGGTCTCAGCAATGCCTGTGTAACACAACTATCTTCAGGTGATACCAAAATTGACCAAAACCATTTGTGGATAGCATGAGGATGTCAGTGAGGGCAGAATATGAATCTGATCTACTAAAATACTATGTTGTATCATTGTAGTCAACAGCATCTCAATTTATTGTAGCCAGACATAATTCCACATTGCATTTTGTGTTGCAGTTTGTCTCAGCAATGTCAGTTATTTAGCTACACTAAAATATCTATCAATCTACAAGCAACAACAAAAAATAAAGGTCTATATTCTATAAAATGTGAATTAGTATGTCTTTTCACACTGTCCCCCATGATGTTCTCCTAAACAAACTAAGGCAACATGGTGTAAGTGAAATCACTGGAGGGTGGGTGGCAAATGGTTTTGTAATTACTCAAGGAATACTTGGTTTCAAACTGAGAAGTCATTTTAGATGGGATCCCTCAGTGCATGTTGCCACCCTGGGCCTATTCATCTTTTCATTACTCATTTGGATGATGGAATACAGACCATACTTATGAAGTATACAAGCACTCTGAAGAACAAGTATGCAAAATGATTTAATAAATTGGAGTAATAGGGTAAAAATAACATGATTTAAATGTAAGTAAAGCATATATACATAAATTATTAGAATGTGGGGTGAAGAATCAGAAGCATGGATACAAAATGGGGAATGATTAACTCAGGAACAGCAAAGGATCTGGAGTTATAGTGGATCTCCAACTCAACATGGCTAATCATGTGATGCAAAAGATGCAATTGTTATTATGGAATATATTATTAGAAATGTCGCATGTAAGGCAGAGGAAGCACCAATCCCATTCTAGCCAGTTTTTGTAAAGTCTCAACTGAAATACTACATGTTTAACAAAAATGTAAACAAATTGTAATCCAAAGAACACCAATAAAACAGCACTTAGAAAAACTAGAGGTTTAGAAAACATGGCTTTTAAGAAAAGCTTGGAGGAATTCATAGAATCACAGAATCATAGAAAATTAGGGCTGGAAGGGACCTCAGGAAGTCATCTAGTCCAACCCCATGCTCAAAGCAGGACCATCCCCAGCTAGACCATTCCAGCCAGGGCTTTGTTGAGCCAGGCCTTACAAATGTCCAAGGATGAAGATTCCACCACCTCTCTAGGTGACCTGTTCCAGGGCTTCACCACTCTCCTAGTGAAAAAGTTTTTCCTAATATCCAACTTAAACCTCCCTTGCTGCAATTTAAGATCATGGCTCCTTGTTCTGTCATCTTTCAGCACTAAGAACAGTCTACCTCCATCCTCCTTGGAACCACCCTTCAGGTAGTTAAAGGTTGCTATTAAATCCCCTCTCAATTTTCTCTTGAGACTAAATACACCAAGTTCCCTCAGCTCCCCCTCAGAAGTCATGTGACCCAGTCCCCAAACTATGTTCATTGTTCTCCTCTGTAATCTCTCCAACTTGTCTACATCCTTTCTATATTGGGGGGCTCAAAACTGGACATACTACTCCAAATGTGGCCTCACCAGTGCAGAATAGAGCACAATAATTGATTCCCTTGATCTGCTGGCAATGCTCCTACTCATGCAGCCCAATATGCTGTTAGCCTTCTTGGCAACAAGGGCACACTGTTGACTCATATCCATCTTATTGTCCACTGTAGCCCCTGGGTACTTTTCTGCAGAGCTGCTACTTAGTCCATCAGTCCCCAGGCTGTAGTGGTACATGGGGTTGTTCCATCCTAAGTGCAGGACTTTGCACTTGTCCTTGTTGAACCTCATGAAATTTCTTTTGGTCCAATCCTCCAATTTGCCTCGGTCACACTAAACTCTAGCCCTACCCTCCAGTGTATCTACTACGTCCTGCCCCCCGCCCCACCCCCCAGCTTGGTTTCATCGCAAACTTGCTGAGGGTGCAATCCATCCCATCTTCCAGATCATTAATGAGGATATTGAATAACACTGTCTCCAGGACCAACTCCTGTGGCACTCTGCTTGATACTGACTGCCAGCTAGACATTGAGCTATTGACTACTATCTGTTGAGCCCGACATTTCAGTCAGCTTTCTATCCACCTTCCAGTCTGTTCATCCAACCCATGCTTCCTCAGCTTGCTTGCAAAATGATGTGAAAGATGGTATCAAAAGCCTTTCTAAAGCCAAGGTATATTATGTCCACTGCTTTCTCAGCATCTGCAGAGCCAGTTATCTCATTATAGGATGTAATCAGGTTGGTCAGGCATGACTTACACTTGGTGAATCCATGCTGCTTGTTCCTAATCACCTTCTCCTCCAAGTGCTTAGAAATGGATTCTTTGAGGACCTGCTCCATAATTTTTTCTGGGGACTGAGGTGAGGCTGACTGGTCTGTAGTTTCTTTTCCCCCCTTTCTTAAAGATGGGCACTATATTTGCCCTTTTCCAATTGTCCGGGACCTCCCCTGATTGCAATGAGTTTTCAAAGATAATGGTCTGTGGCTCTGCAGTCATATCAGCCAACTAGGTTTGTTTGGTCTAGAAAATAAGATTGAATGGAGTATATGAAAACAGCCTTTCCATATGTTATTTTTTTAAGAGTGTGCCAATCAACGTTCTCTACATCCAATCAGGAGGGACAACAAATGGTTTCATTTTCAGCAAACCAGATTTGAATTAGATGTTAGGGAGGAAAATCTAACTCTAAGGATAGCTAAACCCAGGAACAAGCCACTCAGGGAATCTGTAGAATTGCAGGTTTTTAAGAAGTGGTTAGTCAAATGGTGCCGGAGATCAACTAGGTATGCTTTATCCTGACTCGTATAAACTTCTTGAGTCCCTTCCAGTTCTACATTTCTATTATTTCATACTTGATATTTCTCTTTTAACCACTTTCCTATAAAAGTAACCACATCTGCTTTTGGTTACTGCACTGATCTAGCTTATCAGGGCTTGAGACAACTTTTAACTGATAGGGGTAATATTCAAACTCAAGGGAGAAACAGCCAGTTTGTCAAGTTAACTTATTCAACATCATTGCATTATGGGAGCTGAAGCCATTGTAGGGATAAAAAAGTGCTAACAAATTATTGTAACATTAGCATGTTGTATGGTTATGCCAGTGTCTGCAAACAAAATTTGTATTTAGTGGTGTGGATTAGCCAAAACTATTTGATACATATTCTATTAGAGATATTATTCCTTTTGCTCCAACAAGCAGTAACCCTGCTGAGATTGACTAATTCAATTCTGCCCATCTTATCAGATTTATTTTTAATGAAACTGAACAATAGTTTCATTTGTTATGTTATTAGTTTTCCCAGTGATAGTACTAAGACTTTAACACTGTTGAAAGCTAAACAGCAGAGCTGTGCCAATGTTGACAGTTTATCATCAGCATGTGCCAGCTTGATTTTGGAAAGATGCTTTAGTACTTTTCTTTGTCTCACTCACCCATGAGAACTGCCATCCAAGAGGCAACCTTCCTGTTTCATCTACTTGGTAGGTTATTGTGCATGCATATCAATGTGTGAAGGACCAGAAGAAATCTGGAATAATCTTGGATTTGAGCTATGGAGATATTTTAGATTAAATCTGCAAATCATGGTTATATATTCAAGGCCACTGATTATCTCTTTTATTTTACAGTAACACTTTCTGAAAAATAAATATCTGGCAGGTTGTTGCTTGCTAGATAACATCTAAGTCCTCCTGTTGTGTTTATCAACTTTAAACCCTTTCATCAATTAGCCTCCAGAGGTGCTCAAAAAAAATTTACCATTTCTTCAGTTAGGCCCCTGCTGCTTTGGCTGATTTGTCACATTATAAAGACCTACACTTTGCCTTCGGTGTTTGCAGGAAGTCAGAAAATGTTATTGAGGAGATGGATTCATTTGCATGATGCTCGCTGAGATTTTTAGTTGTCTCTTTATCTTTAGAAAAATGTTTTTATTTGGTCTGTATATTTAGTGCTGGTGAAAAGTGCCATATTGACAGTCTCTGGGGACTGAAATTGTACTGTATGTTTATCCATAGAACAGATTCAGCATGGGCCATGGAAATACAAGTCTCCTAATATAACTGCAAAAATGTGCCTCAGCCCAACCTGGCCTGCTGCATACCACATTTAAACAAATAAACAAACAAAAAACCATCTAAGACAGGAGTGGGCAAAATATGGACCATGGGCTTGATCCAGCCCACTAGGCCATTCTATCCGGCCCACGGGGTCCCTAATTTTTTTTTTTAATTAATATTTATCTGCTCCTGGCTGCCTGTCAAAGATGACACGAGCCAGGGGCAGTAGGACTGAGGGGAAGCCAGCAGTTCTCAACAGCAAAGCCAGGCCAGCCCCGCCCCACCCCCAACCCCCAGCCTCCTCCCACCCCTGCCCCCCTACAACTGGAAGTCTCTGCCTGCCACAGCTTTCACTGCTTTGCTAAATGCCAGCCAGCCACTCCAGCACCATGTGGCCCCCTACTGCATGGCTGGACTGTGGGAACACAGGGCCCATGGGAGCACCCCAGGGCCAGGAGCGGGAAGGTGTATGTGTGTGTGTGTATGTTCTTGTAATGAGGGAGGGGGAGAGAGAGACATAGAGAGCAATGAGGGAGTTAGAGACTCTGTGTGTGTGTGTGTGTGTGTGTGTGTGACAAGTCCAATGCACACACCCCACCAAACACATGCACCCATACCCCCCTTGCATGGCCATACATGCAGACCCCCACACCCAGACCCCCTCACATGCCCCAGTCACCCTCCCCCCCCACAAAGACCCCCACAAACTCCATACCTACCCACACGCAACATATCCATACACCCACATGCTCCCTCACCCCACACCCCATCCACCCACCACAGACACACCCACACCCATAGCCCCACACACATCTATACCTATGCCCTCCTCCCTCCCCATACACACACAATATACAAGAGTAAGGCTTAATTTTAAGCTATTGTGCAATCACCTCTATGTACACTACACAAACACATGTAAATCAGGCCAAATATTTTTTGTAATCAAATTAGTGCATGTCATAGATGTTTGGTTTTTTTAGAATATACTTTGGTATTTTTCTGGTTCTGAGATGGCAAAATCCCTTGCTGAAAGGAGTATTTCTGAGGGTAGGGGGAGGGACCTCTGGTAGCAAAGGTCAGGGGTTAGGGGGCAGGACTTCTGGTCACAAGAAGGTAATCAGGAGGTGGGGCACCTGTCAAGGGATGGCGCTACTAATCTGGCCCTCAACAACTTGCCAAAACTTGGTAAGCGGCCCTTCACCCAAAATAATTGCCCACCCCAATCTAAGACCATTCAGTCCTTAACCTCTCTACTGAGATTTCCAAAAAAGGCATGAGTTGGCATGGGTTTTACTGATCCTTTATTCTTCTCTCCTAGCACTGCTCCTCTTGCCCATCTCTCTCTGCTCCCTCCCCCTACCTTGTCTTTTGAATTCTAATTTCTCTCTCCTTACACTTTTCCTGCATATCCTTTCACAGCATCTGATGAAGTGAGGTTGGGTCCACAAAAGCTTGTGCTCATATATATAATCTCATTTAGTTCATCTATAAAGGTGAGTATCTATCCTGCCTTATAGAAAGAAGATTGTGTCAGGGGTTTCTGTCAGCTGAGAGAGACTGGAAGATGTCACAGGCAAGGACATTGTCTCTGTCCAGTACTTTCTTATGTATTTGGGTAGAGAGATGCTTTCACATATCTAAGCCTTCAGATGGTAACTAAATTCAGTCCCTGGCACAAGGACCTGGGTTTAAACCAGTGGCAGTTTAAACACAAAAGGTTCTGATTTTCTTTTAAGAAAAGCAAGAGCAATTTAATTAGGGTCAACATGAAGATAAAGGCTAGGGACAGACATTACAGATAAACCAATTTAAGTGATCAGAAACTGGTTTAAACCTGTAAGAGAACAGAAGCTCAATGCACATAAACCAGTTTCAAAATGGATGAAACTGGTTTAAGATATCTGGTTGAGTGTAGTATCAGACTTAACTGATTTGGGTCAAATTGGTTTATGAAACTTCTGTCACAGACCCCTTCCCAATCCAAGTTAAATCACAGCTCCCCAGCATCTCAGCATGCTTTGCAGCCCTGGGCTGGGCTATGCTGTCTGATTCAGAGAGGAGGTGTGGCCTGGCCCCTTTGCTCCCTAGCTGGAGCAGTGCGGGCTGGCTGGCTGACAAGGGGCTGAGGTGGGGGGCAAGCCCCACTGGAGACAGCTCAGTCTGCAGGGGGCTGCCCCCCCACCCTGACAAAGCCTAGTTGGGTCTGGGGCCAGGGAGGTGGGGGGGTTAAACACCCCTTCCTCTGCTCAAACTTGAACTGTGGACTACAAATTCCAGAGGCACCTGGAAGCAGAAAGAGAAAGTAATAAGCAACCCTGCAGAGTCCTGCTGCTATGATTTTGGGACTGCAAACCCCAAACACTTCAGGGGATGCAGGAAGAGGAAGCCTCTGCTGGCTGAATGCTCTAGGGCCCCCGGCTTCTGGCCTTAGCCACTGCAGTCATGTGGCTGAATTTCCTGAATCAAAGGTAAATGTCTGTTTACTTCTGTTTCAATCTAATGTCTGCAGCTTAGACTAACCTGCAAAGACTGAATCAATTCAGCCTCGGGTTTTTCCACTGTCTGTACTTAGCTAAGATGACTGAGAGAAGAAAAGGTCCCCTTCGTGTTATCTGATCACAACTGTGCAATCATGAGAAGTTGTTAGCTATGTTAATCTGAAGTCAGGCAGGAGGCAGGGTAGATTTGCATTGTATAGACTAACTAAATTAGTTGCATTCAGTTAGTCTATATGGTGCAAAACTACCCTGCCTTTTAATAGTTTAATGCAGTAATTTTGAACCTGTGGTCCATGGAGTCTGCAAAGGGGTCTGCAAAATATTACTATGATCAATTAAAAGTACATGAATACCCAGACTTACAATTTAAAGGGGTATACACCTCCACTCAAATTTTTTTAGGGGCCCACAAGTTAAAAAAGGTTGAAAACCACTGTTTTAATGCCACCAAAACCCATGATTCATGTCATTGTAGCAGCATGGCTCGCAACATGGAAGTGGTATTGGTACAAAAAAAAATGGAGTTATACAAGGTGGAAGTAATCCTAATATATCTGATCCTTTCATGTACATGAGGATCCATTTTAAAGGGAAAGAAAAAAAGGAGATGGGCATGGAAAAAGAGATGGGAAAACAATGAAAAAAGGAATTGACTGGTGTTTTTTTTTAGGGGGGGGTGTGCTGCTTTGCTTTACTTGTTTTTAGGAAGCTTTCTCAGAATGAAATATTTTTGCCTTACTTAAAAACCATTAAGCTTGAACAATAGCTGGGGGTCTGTAACACAGTGAACACTATTGTACAAATAGGATGGCATGACTGCTGCTAAAGTGTTTGGAAATGCCTGATGTTTGAATGGACTACCATGGGAATGGCTACTTCATAGCACTAGCTTTACATGCCTTGGGAACACATGCTTTTGGTTTCCCGCTGTCCACAAAGCTGACTATAACAACTACAGTGTTACAACTTCATTGACCAACAACAGTGTCTTTTAACAATACAGAAAACAAAAGTGTATGGCCATGGAGCCAGACTACTGCCCCCAAGGAATAATTCTCCTTAATAACACATCAAAACCCCAATCTCTCTTCTTGCACTGGACAATACTCCTTACATCAGTTTCATTATAGTGGCTGTGAAATCTGCTACATTCAGATTTTTTTTTTCCACTCACAAAAGACCACATCTGGCAGAGTGCCATGGAATCTGAATTCTAGCTGAAATCAATAGCAAATTAATTTTAAAAGCGAAATGCCATTTTTTCCTGCAACTAATGTGATCTTTCAAACAAACAGGCTGCACATTTTTTTATCAAATGGGAATTCTAGGCCTTAAGCCAGTGTCCAATATCAGTCATACTTATTTTTAAAAGAAGCTCTTGATTCAAAGCCTACTTGTGTAAATTCAGTATATGCAATTTATTTGTTTTCACTCCAGTACACAAAAAAAACCTCAGCCATGGATTAGGATGATGTGCTTGATGCTGCAGATGCAGGCTAAGTACAGGTGTTTAAGAAGACCAAGGAGGAAGCACAGTAACTTTTGAGCCTTACTCTAAGAGCCAAAAGTTAGGTCAGGAGCAAGCAAAGTACATACTAACTCTGGGGGATGAGGGGTTTCTCAGAAGCTGTCTGTATGGCCCAAGCCCAACAGATGCTGCTGGGAGGGAGAGGGGCTCTTGCATGCCTCCCAGTGTGCCCAGCTCCCCTGAGTGGAGCTGAATGACTGAGCTGAGCCACCCCTGATTGGCTGGTGAGGACATCATGGCCACCCACATTGACCTGACATAGCAGTGGCTCGTAACAGCTATGACCCACAAGCTAGCCATCCTGCACATGGCCACCCAATGCACCCTGCACCTGCTGTGTGTGAGTTGTGTGTGTGTGTGTGTGTATGGCAGGACATTTTTGTAGAGGGGTTCACTGCCACACTCAGGGAGTGTACATGTACCCCCTATGCATCACCCCTGCCCCCATCTCCTTCCCCTTCTGTGGGCAGAGGGAGACTCTGGCGCACATGACACTCAAATGCGCCAGGCTGCAGCCCCTCCAAACACCTCCAAAACCTCCTCCTGAGGTTCTGGTTGAATATCACCCCCCATCTTTTTGGTTTTGGTCATCCTATCCATGGTCACTCTAAGTCCTGGGACCTTCTAGTCAACCTCCTCCTGGTCCTGGCCAAGTGGGCCCTGCACTCGACCAGGAAGGAGGCTCTGGCTGGGAAGGTGCCCGGAGACTGTGGGTCCACTTTCCTCCCACTTCCCTGTGCATGTTTCTGTGCAGAGCACCAGTGGGCAGCATCTACCAGCTCCTTGGATGCCTTTGAGGACTGGTGGATGGGGGGGGGGGGGGTTCTGCTTGGTGTCCTCCCTCAGGTGCACTTATTTTCACATTTTGAGCCTTTGACACACACAACACCCCTATCCTGTTTTTTTTTTTTCATTAGTTTTCCCAAGAATTTAGTTGTTCCATTCATCCATTAGCCCCCCAAAAAGGGGCTACTAGTTAGCCAGGTGGACCTTGACCATGATAATCAGATGAACAAATAGACGGGAGCTTCTGAGGCCTGTCCAGCTGGTAACTGGAGACACCTGCCCCTTGTGCTAGTTATACTGATGAAGCATCCTTAACCCAGAGTGGCCCCTGCACCCTCTACCCACTGCAGCAGTCTGGCAGTGGGGACTGCTGCTTGCCTGTGACCTGCTGCCACCTGTGACAGTATCTGCCCCCTTAGACTTGCATCCCCATGTCTTCACACCTGACAGACCCAGACAGGAACTGCACAGCCTCCTGGGCTATGGTACAGGCACTGAAGCAGAGCCACCTATACCTTTAGGCCAGCTGCCTATGGGCTGTGGCTGCACAGTTGGCCTTCAGGAAGCACTGCTGTCATATCTTCTGGCATCCCTGCTCTGCCATCTGGACAGCTATTGCCCAGAAGATGTGATCATTTGTGGTGGCCCGCTTTGAACTATTAAAGTGTGTGTGATCAGTCTGGATCACCCTTCTGTCTTCAGGTGTGGATGCTTTGCCCCAGAGTTTGGTGTCATCGGCAAACTTGGCCAGTCTACTTCAGACTCCAATGGCCACATCATTAATGAAGATGTTGAACAATATGGGTCCAAGGACAGAGCCTTGGGAGACCCCATTGGTCACAGGGCACCATGACGATTGACTTCCATCTATTATCACCCTCTGGGTCCAACCACGAAGCCAGTTTCCCAGCCAGTGGATTGTAGTGGACCCAAAGCCACAGTTGGCCAGTTTTGCCAAGAGGTGATCATGGGATACCAGACTGAAGGCTTTTTTTACATCAATCTCTTCTCCCTAGTCCAGGTGATAGGTCTCTGGTTGTAAAAGGAAATGAGATTGGTCAAGCAAGCTCTACCCGCAACAAACCCATGCTAGCTATCCCTCAGGATGCTGGCATCAGCCAGTCCATTAAGGATGGCCTCTTTAATAAACTTTTCTAAGACCTTCCCCGGGATAGATGGGCTTATAGTTTGCCAGATCCACTTTCCTCCCTTTCTTGAAGATAGGCACCACACTGGCCTTCTTCCAGTCTTTGGGCACTACACCGGAGTGCCAGCACTTCCCAAAGATCTGTGCCAGAGGCTGGGCTATGATGCTCGCCAGCTCCTTGAGTACCCTGGGGTGTAGATTGTCAGGGCCAGTTGACTTGAAGGTATCCAGCTGAAACAGGTCGCCCTCCCCAGCGCCATCTTCCCCATACTTCACGCCTGAAGTGGGGTGCCCTTGGAGCCCTATACTCATCTGCCACATCTTGATGGAAATTATTATGCGGGAGACTGCCTGTTGTATTGTATATGTTGGGGTCTTTTTCCTATGTGGGCCTGACATAGCTAGGTCTCCCTGTCCTTTTTAAGATTGCGCCTTCCGGTGCTGGCGTCTGAACCCCCAAAAGCTGTGCCCTCACTGGTGCCAGGGTCTGTGCCCCCAAAACTCTCTCTCTTTCTTACACACACACACACACACACACACACACACACACATGCGCGCGCCCTGCTACCATATCCACCCCTCCCACATCCCATCACACCCCCCAAGAGGTTCCTGGGCCCAGGAGTCCCCACAGGCCAGGGCCTCATGTCCTAGCAGTGTGGCCATGAGGCAGGGCTGCAGTGTGGCAGTTGCCCCTGCAGCCATGGTTCTTGCCACCAGGTCTTGTCCCATCTAGAATCTGGGCACACAGAATGTGAAATGTGTGGGGATATGTGGGGTTGGGTGGGAAGGGTGTGGGGGGTGGGTATAGGATTTTTGAGGATGAGGTTGGTGGGTGGACTGTGTAGCTGTGAGGGGACTGTAAGAGTGGGGAGGACTGTTTGGGAGGGTTGGGTCCCCAACTTGGCCCTCATGCAGGGCCCCTGGCCTACCCCACACAGCCCACAGCCCCCAGCAGCAGCCCTTGATGGGAACTGCTTCTGACAGAGACCCCTGGCGACATGGGGTCAGCTCAGACCAGCAGCTGCACATGGCACGAGCCTGGTCCAGCCCATGTACACTTGGACAGAACCAGGCCAGCTTCTGCTGGTTCCTGGGACTTCCAGCACTGCAGACAGAAACTGCATACCCTCAGGCCAGGCTGGGTCCTTCCTGCATATGCCCTGATCTTGTTGGTGCTGCTGCATCTGTGGAGGGAGTTGTAGACCATGCAGAGGGGCTGTGGTCCCTGGAGGCAGTGGGCCATTCAGGGGGGCTGTGGGTCATGCAGGGGAGCAGTGTGCTACGCAGGGGAGCTGTGGGCCATGGTGCAGGCTGTGGGCCATGCAGGGGACCCACCCCTCATAAGCAGTTCCCCCCACCCACACTGCCTCTTCACCCCCACATCCCTACTTATCTGGGACAGCACCTGGGTCCAATCCACCACTGTGGCCTTGCTCACTCCTACTTGCCCCAGTTTGCTGAGGCAGCATGCTGGGGTAGCTGGGAATGGGACAGTCATAGAGATGCTCTGGCCAGGTTTCAGAGCATCTCTCTGGAGGACCCAGCCTCCAGTTGTTTCAGGTCATGCTCTAGGAGTGTGCCCTGCATTGCTTTTTTCTGTCATGGGTTTTTTTTTAATATCAGGATTACCTGGTATCAAATTTAGAGCCTGTGCTGCAAATATGAAGTACAGGGAACATTTTTTTTTTTGTGTCTCTTGCAGCATCTCAAACTGCTTTGAGGCACTGCAACAGGCATGTCCATGCTTGTCTGGACATGCACACTGAGATCTGGATATGGACACTTCAGAAGAACACTGTACAAAATGAACATCTCAGACAGTGACCTGTACGAGTGCAGTGTCCAGCGAACAGCACAGCACTTAATCAAAAGCTGCTATCTTTACAAATGCCTAGACAGGGTAGATGGAATCTACACACTAAGATATAATGCCAGGCAGTGGCTCATAAGGAAACAGGATGACGGTGGGGTTGGAAACAGGGGCTTCACCCCCTTGGGGACCTGAGAACCCAAGGATGGCCTGCCCAGTGTTCGGGCAGATCTTGTGAGCTCTGGCCAAGGCTAGAGTGCACACCTGGGAGCAGGGGGTGAGTGTGGTGCTGTAAAGCCCCACGGTTTGCTGGCAGAATGGGACCAACCATGAGTTGCAATGGGATCTGGTACAGATGTTTGTTATGACACTCTAATCTATAGCACTGTAGTATGATGCTACATCCATCCAGGGTTTTCTTAGAGCAGGATCCACCATAGTTCAGTACTTGATGTGCCCTGACTATCTGTTCACTTACAGATGTAGAGCACTTTCTGCATCCTTACTGCACAATAAGTGTAATGGCTGTACCTGGCCACAGAAGCAAAAGATGGGTCCTGCCCAAAATAACTCACAATCTAAGTAGAAATGAACATAATGTCACTTTACTTGCGTGCAAATTCTTCTGATAGGACTAGCTATTATGGCCTGATCTTACAAGTTGCTGAAAGCATGAGTTAGTGACCACCCTCTAGGATAGGTGTGGACAAAATTGCGGACCCTGCTGGCAGCTGTACTCCATTTCCCAGCAGCCCCTGCCTGGATAGCTGTAGCCAGTTTCCATGGATACCCTAGTAGTGGTGGCACCATGATAGTGTAGGGCCAGGGTTTCAATGGCAACCAGCCCCAGCAGCCCTGGCAGTGCACTTGGCTGAGCAGGGAACTGCTCTGGGGCTCGAATCTTACAGCAGCGATAGCATGGTGTGGAGCTGGGGCAGAGGGGTGTGCGGGGAGGATATCCCAGCTCTGCCCCAGCTCAAGAGCGTGCTCTCACAGCCACAAGATCCCAGCCCCTCCCAGACACGTGTCTTGCCAGAGCTGCTCGGTCTGGTCTCCATGGAAACCTTGGCCCCACATTGTCATAGTGCCACTGCCATGGAAACCAGTTGCAGCCATGTGGGTAGGGGCTGCTGGGATATGGAGTCCACTATAGGCCCGATCCAGCCTACTGACTGGACTTTGCTGCCCCACTCTAGGACCACCAAAGTTAGTGGGTGTTGGAATCATTGGAAATATAAATGTTCATGTTTCCATAGATGACAACATAGCCACATTGATTTACATCAGCTGAGATTCTACTGAGATGCAGAAGAACTTGCAGGGTCAGGCTCTGACACTGATGCTTCAATACATATATGACCCTAACCATTCAAGTCTAGAACTGAGGGACACACAATCTGGTCCATTTTCTATGAGTAAGGGTACCAGAAAGGTTTGGGACCCGAGTTTGTGTGTGTGTGTGTGTGTGTGTGTGTGTGTGTGTGTGCACATGCATACATCTGCACACGTGTGTGTGTACACAGGTACATGTACATGCACACAAATCATTTGCACCCCATACCTTTCTGCTGCCCTTACTTATAGAGAATTAATCAAATTTCCCCAGAACTAGATTGCATGTTCCTCAATTCCACATGTGAATAAAGTCAGTAAAACTACTAATAGAAGTAATTCTATGCCAATGGAAATTAGACCCAGAATAGCCTATTCAATCTCTGAAGTACTGCACTTTCTACTAATTTTAAAAGGGACAGCTTACTGAGATCTAATTGTGAAGCCCTTGCTCTCAGTCAGTTCAAGCATTTACACACACACAGTCACATGCATGTAAGTGTTCAGCAAGGGACTCAGGAGTGCTCATTTGACACCAAGTGGGGTTACACCAGATCTACACAAGATCTACACAAGATGCTTACTGTAGAGTTGCCTAATTAGCTCCACAGTAAAGCATCTCCATCTATACCTGCGGATTAGGCTGGAATAAACTAATTATCTCCACCATAGGTTAGTACTGCCTAATACAAGTACCATTCTATGGCAAAGTTATTTACTCTGCTACAACACACATGTAGATAGTAACCAGGGCTGGTTGGGGCCTGAGGGTGCTGGCTAGTTGGATATCTCCACACTATAACCCCATCATGCCCTAGCCAGCCCCTCTGCAGCACACTGAAAGGGTTCAGAGCAGCCCTGAGTTGGAGGGCTGACCCCTGGCCTCCTGCCAGCTGGGGGGCTGTGCTGCTCCAACCCAACGTGCTGTATTCCCAGGAGCATGTGCAAATACTGTGTCCAGGGGCAATACACTCTCACACAAACTGCCCCAGAGTTTTTTTTATTTCACATAAATATTCACATGTAGATACGCCCATTGTGATGCTACTTACTGGGCGCATCTACAAAAGATGCTACATCACCCACCATAGTGATGAGCTACATCACTGTAGCTTGTTGCTATGGTGACATAGCATCTACAGGCACAAACCATGACATCGACACTACTTTGCAGTAGCACTGAGGTACTGCACAGTAGCATGGGAGAAAAACCCATGTGGCATTGGGACTGCGCAGTAATGTTGGTTACTGCACCATCATTTAGTACTTGCTTAAATGACTCTGCGGTCCAGTGCATATATAGACATGCCTAGTGTGAGTGAGAAGTTGGTTATAAGAAGGTTCAGGTATTTATTGAAAGCATAATATTAGATCCAGAGAAAGATGATACCACACTTTTTTAAATTAATTTATTTGAAATAGTTGTCTATGTTATTGTGTTTTTTAAATTGTTTGGGGATTTCAGTACTGAATCTGTGATACCCTTTTTATCTTCCTTTTTAATTCTGAACATGTTTAATTGGTATGTTGTGTAATTAATTGCATGTCTATTGCAATATGGTGTTTACTTACAAAACACTCTGGGCCATGTCAGTGATTAACCACTTTCTCTTATGTCTATCTAAGTGCTAATTAAAAACAAATATGGTATACCTTTCATACAAGGACATACACAAAGGTAAAACATGAAGGCATTTCTGTCTTGTCTTTCCTGAACTGCATAAACTGCAACTAATGTTGGGTTAGAGGAAATGTAGATAACAGGTTGAAAACATAAAAAGTGACAAAAAAAGGAAAAGCTACAAATGTATGCATTATGTAGATCATTTAAAAAAAAATAAACAGAAAAAATGCATCTCAGCTTCTGTAGTTCTAAAGAAACAACCTGTGACCAATAAATCACAAAGCTGGGTATCTTCTGCTTACTATTGTATTCTGCCAAACAATTATGCAGTGAAATGTTCTAATTGCACTTTGATTTTAATGTTAAAAGCCATTTCCATAATTTCACTGGATCTTTACAACACAGTTTAATATTTGCCAATGAAGCAAATGAGCTGCAAGTAACATCCACAGATGGTTCATGTTTTCCATTAAGTCTGCAAGCTAAGATTTGCTTTGTTTTGAAAAAAGATTTTTTTTTGTAAATGCTTTGCACAAAGGATGATAAACTGAAAGCTTGCCTAAATCTGTATATTGAAACCTATATACTAGTGCCTCTCGATGCTTTCAGGTAAATGAAAAGCTCTCCTTTCTAAAATAACAGTTTTTCATAGAGAGGAAAACTAAAAGCTTAGTCAGGTGAGGAACTTCGCACCAGATATATGCTTCTCCCTGTAAATGAAAGAATGACATGCAGTAAAAATAAGGCTGAGCCTTCAGTATTTACAGTTTTGATCAACTGTGAGAACATTTCCGATTACTGGATCAAGGATACTCAACTTGATTTCTCTTTTGCATTAAGTTTGTCATGTATATCACTTATCAATTAGTCAGAGATATAAAAAAAAAATGATAAATTTTCAAGGAAAGAGTTGGCAAAATTTTGTACTGGAGATGAATTTCTTAAGTGCAGAATTAGGTCAAATGAGGAAATTAGACAGATTGGACAATATAGTATATATTAAATACAGGGAAAGTACAAAAATACTATAGAACATTTGTTCATCTCTGTATATGACCTATTCAATTACTACAGAGACCCCATAGTTGCTACATTTGCTTTCCTGATTCAGGAACTAATGCACTAGGTTCCTTCTTCAAAGGACTTCAGTGGAATTTGTGAGTTCTAAGTACTTTGAAGGTGTCCTGTAGCTTGGAAGACTGGGTGTTAACATTTTCTATTTTGGCCTCTGCTTTCTTGTACTTTACCCTTGCAAAATTTTTCTTCTGTTAACTTTTGTCTACTCTACACCAGAACTGCCAGTTAAGAGATATGGTGAGTGGAAAATATTGCATACTTAAAGGAAAAAAAAAACAGTCTTTGCCAAGGGAGGCCTCTGCCGTTCTCTCTATCAGATTGTTTTCTAATATGAAATCTTTATAGTTACACTAAAATCTCTAGAAACCATACGACTTGTAGAGGTGGCATCATTCTGACATATACATTTAAAATATCTTAATTCACTGTCTCACAATAGTTATTAACAGCATGTGGACAGAAAAAAAAGGAAAAGAGAGGTTAAAACAATGTCAATCTAAGATTCACTTTACATTCAAATGCTCAATATGAAATATTTTCTCAGTCACTGTAAGAATTCTAACCCAAGCTCCAAGGTCATTATGGCTTTTAGAAAATACTAATAGGTTCATAGACATAAATAACACATCTTTGTGTGACACCAAAGTGCTGAGGAATGACTGTATTTTCTATTACTGCCTTTTTGGCCAATCACACAGTGGCCTTATTGCCTGTGGCCTGCCCTGTTTTAACATTCTATTTTCTATTATAACCATTTTTATAATTCCAAGGTTCTACTCTTTCACTGCTGCTTTAGACTCAATCATTGAAAATATACCGTTCAGTATCTTGTTCTCTTTGAAATGTATGATGATTATGCACAAACCAGAGAAACCAAATATGCAGCACATATCATTTATACTATGATGCAGTCTCAGCATGATAAAAATCATTCTATTTAGTTGTTGCTAATCTTAAAGTGTTCTTACCACAGATCTGAGTTTTCCCTTTGTCACAGAAAAGCACAGATTTTCTCCTTTAAAAGGGAAAAATATGGGAAACCATTGCAGAGTTACAGTCTGCAATGGCAGAGCTCCGGTCTGCAAGGGGCTGTTTAGAGCTGAGGGGAGCAGGACACAGGGGGTGCTATGTACATGTACACATGCACACAGCAGCCAGACAGTGTCATGAAGAGCAGCACCTGCAGCTCCCTCCAGGTAAGTCTCTGGGTGCAGAGGGCACAGGCAACCTGGTGGGGGAACACAGGCAATGTGGTGTGGGTCCACAGATGAGGAAGGGGGACAGCTGACATATGGAGGGGCACAGCCAGGGGACAGGGGAGCACAGGAGATGTGTGGAGGTATGGGGGGGGGGCACAGACAACATGGCAAGAGGTGGAGGGGAACAAACAACATGGCAGGTGTGTGGTGGGGGCATGTGCCCCCCCAGATTTCTGTGCCCACAGCAGGGTGTGGAGCTAGAGCCAGACTGGACAAGCTCCAGGCAGGAGCTGCTTCCATGGCCCAGAAGATGGTGGAACCCACCAGTGCAGGAGGGAATGCTGCATCACCATGGGTGCCAAGGAGAGGCGTTCCACTGCCCACTTGGCAGCAGTGGAAGACACAACTCTATGCTGTCACTGTTGTCACCACTGCTACTGCCATGCTTCACCTTGGTGGCCATGGCAGCACAGTGCTCTCTTCCATGCTGGGTTCTGGCCACAGAGGTGGTTCCCGACTGGAGCTGGTCTGGGCCAGCTATAGCCCCATGCCCTACTGTGGGCACAGAAATCTGTGGGGCATATACCACCCACCCCCAATGCACTGCCTGTGCTTACACCTCCCCCTTCCCCACATACCTACCCCATTCTCAACATGGCTTTCCTCACACACTGAGGGACTAGGGTCTGCAGAGGCGGGCAGCAGGTCAGAAATGAGGAGCATCAGCAGGGCCAGGGTGCTGTTGGTCAGGAGTGAGGGGCACCATCAGGGATGGGGATGAGGGCTATGGCTTTGGAATGAGGGGCTGGGCACTGGCATATCAGGGTTGCTCATCACCACAAAGCACGGGGGAGGACAGCTGCAGCTGGATCTACACCCTGGTGAGTGAAGAGGGCAGGGGCAGCTCTGATTTTTCATGATAAATAAAATAAAATCAAATGCCAAAATGTATAGTTATTTAGAATTTATTTTATTATGATTGAGGCACTGGTAGTCTTCCAAATTGCTTTAAATTTGTAAATATGTCAATAAAGTATTGTATTCAGCTGATACCAATATTTCATTTTAATTATGGAAAAACATGAATTTGGGGTTTTTAATCAGAGAATTTTGGATTTTCTATCAGTGAATTTGGGATGTTTAAATGGAAAAAAACAAGACCTCTGGTTATTACAAAGAATGAATTTATGACCGCTTGTTCATTTTTGATGTACCATTTAAATACTATTGAAGATAGTCAAGACACCTTTAGCAATTTAGCTTCTTCAGGTGAAAACTTTAACATTTTCCTTATTGATTAAATGTCAACTTTTTTCCAACTGGAAAATTTCAGTTAGAACTTGTAGTTTTCACCATTGAGAATTTTGACTATTTTGCTTTCACTGGGTGTTTATACATGTGCTCTGAGAGTGGGGCGGTGGCAACTCTGAGAGCCACTCTAATTAAAGCACCTGAGGCATCACATGTATCAGCATCCCCATGCTGAAAAATGGCAGTGGGAGCACTTTACCTAAAGCTCATCAAACGAGCTTTAGTTAAAGCACCCCCACTGCCATTTTTCAGCATGGGAATGCTGATACACATGATGCTAGAGTCTGCTGGAGTGCATTTACAGCACATTGGAGGAGCCTCACTGTACATGTATAGGTGCCCATTGACATTTTAACAAAAGAGAAAGTAGACAAAATTGCTTGTTTTTTTTGTTGTTGATTTTTCCCAGATTACCTTTATATTTTAGTGGTAAATTAGAGCTTTACATGAATTAAGTAAATTAGCTTACTCTGTGTTCATTAAGGGACAATCCTGGATCCATTAAAGTCAATTGGAGTTTTGCCATTTAAGGTCTATGATTTAACTTCAGGAATTAAATTTACATCTGTACAAGGATCAACACAAGGTCTGTCTACCATTAAGTCTCATATATGTACCATTTTGAATCAAATAAATTGTATCTTTCAGTTATTTCAGTTTTACCAACATCTATCATTCAATTTTTCCTTCATTGATTTTTAGAAATATGTTATTGGAACATAGGAATTAACACACCCAAACAAATCATTATTCTAGTACTCTGCTTCAAACAGAAACTGGGAGTGGGTACACAACTTCAGGGACTTTGCAACATTCTTTATTCACTAAAATGGTGCATGTCCAATAAAAACACAAGGGCAGAATCTAGGAGCCATCCACTGTCTGCTACAGCTCAGATCCCCAGTCTATGATGCCGTGATGTACCTTTCCCCAAGATCTTCCTGATAAGCACTGTAAAAAAAACTCCCTGCCCATCTAAGATTCGAAATCTGCATTGAACTTTACTACTTTAAATCACAGTGACCATAATAGGTCAGAAGGCAAAGAGAAAACCCTGCCTACTATATCTTCTTTTTAATTGAAAATATATTGCATATATATGATTTTCCCTTTGGAAAGTTTGCCATGGATTTTTCAAATACTGTCCTACGAGACCCTTCACTTATCATTTGTTTTCTTTTTTTTTTAAGCTTCCCCTTTCCCCACCCCCCTTCAAGTACATGCAATAACTCCTTTAGGTACACTCTTCTCCGCAAGCTTGCACTTCTAGTGCTGGATGCAAGATTCTGTTCCACAAATTAGCTGAACCTCTGCATCAAGAAAATTCTCTTAATCTTCCTTAATGCCTTGTTCTCTTTCAGTTTAAGTTCATGGCTTTTTGTTTTTGACCCTGCTGCCCTCTTGAACAATTTCACAGTATAATAGAATCCTCTTAATTGGCATTTCCCACTAGAAGCAGAAACATACCAATTAAGCCATTGTATTCCATTCTATTCAGGTTTTTATACAAAGTCATCACACCTACCCTCTGACCGCCTACCACAGTATAAGACCAGCTTTGATATATAGTCCAGATGATCAGAGAATTCTGGTAAATGTTCTGGTAAATATTAACTTCTTCCTAATGAAGTGAATAAACTTTAAAATAAAACATATTAACACATTAAAATAACAATATATCCTAGTTGTTTTACATGACAATCACAGGGCCATTTCATATTGGTCCCTGTTGGAAACAAGATACTGGATGAGATGAACTATTGGACTGACTTCCTGGTGTCACAGCTCTAGTGTTTCTAATACAGCAATCACATGTCATAAATCAAATTTAATAACTGTGTAGCAGGATACCTATGCACAACTATTCACAAGTTAAAGAAATTTTCTCCTCTTCTCTGAGCCAGCATAGGCCTTTACACCACCTAAGAGTGTAAATATATCTTATTTGGTGCATTACCTTTGTATCACATCTCTGCATATTGAATTTCCACTCCTATGAATAAATATAGTAAAGTGATCAAGCTCTTTTGCAGTCTTCTTCAAAAAAAAACAGAGGAATCATTTGTCAGGGTGTTGACTCCTGCAAACACCCATTCAAATGATCTGGGAAAATTCAGTGGGTTTATTCTTCTAGTAGAATAACTTACCCAGAGTTGTATGTACAGACATTCAAATAGTGAGGCCTTGAAAAGTGGAACGGTTGCAAAGCTTATACTGTGCTGCTGGTGGGCGGGGGGGGGGGTGAGGGCAGAAGGGGAGGATGTGCACACATCTCAAAGAGCTATGCAGGCTCTCTTAGTCTGCCTGGTGACAGATATAAACAGTGCATAAGGCAGCCATGATTAGCTGGCCAAGACTGGCTATGTGTTTGCCTGTGGCACAATTGTGAAGTTCTGAAGAGGATGTGTTTCACTCTCTATTGAAGCAACAGTGTCCAGTAAGCACCATATTTTCTCCCTAGGGACAATAGGGAGGGGATACAGAGGACCATGCTTTCTTCTGAGAGAAGTCACAGCTTGTACAGATATTGTCTTTCCCAGGATTAACTCTTCTGGGAGTGATTTAACCCTGGCTACTCCCAGGTTATTTTTCTCCTGAAGCAGCGATTTTTACTCTCAGAGAAAATGCCTTACCATTAAGACTGTGTGAAACTTCGGGTGCTGATTCTATTCGGAGGAGATTCGGCAGGATCCAATGGCCAAATCTTTGAATCTAAATCAAATCAGGGGACCAATTAAAAGATTTGAATCAATTCAAAGCTCTCCAAATTGATTCAGAAAAGATTCAGAGAGCTTTGGTGATCTGGGTAGTCCCTGCTGGCTGCAGCAGGGTGCTGGACCTGGATTCCATGGGTAAGTAGGGGGCAGGGGAGGGGAGGCAGGAGAATGGTGGAGAGGACCATGGGGGTGCCCCTGCCATACCCCATCCCCTGCCTGCTCCCCCAGACTTCCTGAGTGCCCCCCAACCCCCACCCACTGTTCCAGCCCCCCCATGGCTGCCCTGCCAGCCCCAGATCCCATTTGTTTAAATACAAGCCCCTACTCACTGGGTGCTGCCAGGCAGGGGGGAAATCCCCACTGCCCCCCACTGTCCCATGCCATGTGGGGGACTCTGTCACCAGCCCCCTGACCTCCCCACTCTCCCAGCCCCCCCATGGCTGTCCCACCTGCCCCAGCAGGGCAGGTGAGGCAGCCATTGGGGGGGCTGGAAGAACAGGCTGGGGTTGGGGGACTCATGGAAGAGCCCCTCCATGTGGTGTAGGGCAGTGGGGACCAGCAGGGATCGCCCCCCCCCCTACCTGGCAGCACTCAGTGAGTAGGGGCTTTTTTTTTCTTCCAAAGAGCCAGGAGCTGGGGCGGGCAGGAAATGGGGCCTGTGTGATTTGGCGATTCAGCTGATTCAGCAGCAGCCAAATCTCATAATCAGATTTGGCCAAATCAATTTGGGACAGTGATTCAAATCCCCAAATTGAATCACTGTCCCCCAAATAGGCCGAATCCAAATCTGAAGTGAATACTAGCTGCTTCACACAGGCCTGCTGACCATCCGTATGCTTGGGGGTTCTCCTGGGAAAGCAGCAACTGTCCTAGTAGAAACAGAATGTCTGTGCAAGACCTAATACCTGTTGTACCATTCTGCTTAGTTTTTAGTCAGGGTGTGCAAAATGGGCTGTATTTGATTCGGATTTGGATTTGGCCCTAATCGGGGACAGTAATTCGATTTGTTGATTCAGATCAGTGTCCCAATTCAATTTGGCCAAATTCAGATCTGAAGATTTGATGCTAATTTGGAGAATCAGCAATTTGGCTATAGACATAGCTTGACATTTTTTTTCTACATACCTCGAGGTTCCAGGCTTGGCTCATGAATGTTGTGATGGTGGGGCAGACAAAGCATCCCACATGACTGAGGGGCCTCTCTGTGCTCGGTGGCAAACCACCGGTGGCAAACCCCCTCCACACTCACTCCCAGACCTAGAAGGCAATAATCGCTGAGCTGGGGGGAAGGAGGGGAATCCCCTGCATGCTCTGCAGTGGACCCAGAAGTGCACCAGAAGTGCTTCTGGTCCACTTATGGGTCCACCGCTGAGCATGCTGGGGACCCCCCCCCCACACACACTCCCATGGCATGCTCCATCCACCTCAGCATCTCAGCATTCACAAGCTGCGCCTGGTACCTTAAGGTATATAGAAAAAATATTTAAGACTGTGTCTATGTCCAAATCATCAAATCTCTCTGAATCTCTCCGAATTGATTTGGAGAATTCTGATTTGATTTGGAAAGATTAAAGGGTCTCCTGATTCAATTTGGATTCAGATATTTGGCCACTGAATTGGGCCGAATCTCTGCCGAATCGAATCAGCTACCGAAGCTTTGTACAGACCTAGTTTTTAGCATGTCACATGCAATGGTTATGCCCCTAATTTATCTTGTTTTTAATATGAATTATTAATTGAAGAACAGTAGGGAAACAAACAACAGATTTAGTCCTCCACTGATCCTTTCCCTGCACCCAAGCACCTTGCATTCAGATTGTTCTCCGTCCCTAGTCCTCTCTGATGCTCTGTCTCCAAGCAAACCACCTAATGCTTACTGCCTTGATGTTATTCCCATAGTGTTCTCATACCAGCACTACCTTAAAGGATCAGTTGTAGTCCTGTTTCTGTGGTGCCCTACTATCATGTGCGAGCTATTCAGCACTTGGCATGCTTAGAAGAGGTAAAAAATGTTTCTCAATCTATAAATGCTCTGTAAGCTTTATATGTATAAATTATCAAAAACTTAAAACATCCCTGCTGATTTTTATACAGGGCTCATCAACCAAACATCAAAAATACAGTTTTGCTTTCTGTGATCCAACCATATACTTCCATAAAGCAAACTATGCCAAAATGATCCTATATACCATCCAAAAACAGCCCATATATACAAATTCCGCAAGTAGGCCAATGTCATAGAATTTGGGCCTAACTTAGGTCCCACTTCATACTTCACCCATATAATATTATCCTTTTTGATGCCCCTCTTAGTTATACTCAGTACTTACCTTCTCCCTCACCATTAAGCATGGTGATAAAACCTGAATCCTTAAAAAGTAAAATTGTGTTCAGCTATATGAGGGGAAAGGAATGGGGCAAGAAAAAGTCCCAGGAGACCTACATGAAGAATACTTACCCCAGGTGAAGTTAAAGGCTCATCAGAGTAGAGAACATGCTGCTGTATTTGTACAGCATGTTCTCCCTGTGGGTAGATGAAGCAAAGGTATGGGAGGATATTTTGAGCTCTGGAGAGGGATAATCAGAGAAGGACCATGGCTGGGGGATGGAGGCAATGCCAGAAGTCTCCTTTGCCAGCAGCAGCTCATGGCCAGGAGAGAGAGAAACAGATCCTCCAGGCAGAATGGTCAGAGGACCACTGACAAACTTCATGATGTGCCAAACCAAGAATCCCTCAACAGCCTTAAAAGCAGCAGAACCACTGAGAGTTGGTCCATGAGTTCAGGGGCATGGTCCCAGTGTTGGTCCCAGGAATCTGAGAGACATTGGCTTCATTGGTTTTTGTTTCATCGTCTATTTAGTTATTTGATTAGGATCTACAAAGGATTGAGCCGGGCTGATTAACCCAGTACAAGAGATGTCTTGAGTTCATTTTTTCTTTCCTTTACTACCCATTGGACTATCTGATTCAATCCTTGAGAAACCATCCCAGACTGATTAACCCAGGAACCTGGGAAGAACTGATTCAAGGCCATTGGCTGGGTGGACTTTAGATGGACTGATCTCAGTTGACAGATCCCCAACAAAGGGGTGATTGCTTTAAAATGGCCTCAGGCAGCCTGAGTTAATGGACCTAAACTCCTAACCATTTTTTAGGTCCTCCATTTTTTAGGTGCTTAGCTGTCAGTGGCACTGGGGTGATACAAAATTCAGGCCCCGACATGTGCAATTCAGGAAGTGGTGAGGGTGGGGTATGAGGGGGCACAGATCCCCACGAAAAAGACCCACCCAGAGGACCCGTAAGGACCTCTACCAACCACACATCTAGCTCCCAATAGTTAAGGAACATCAAAGCATGGCAGATGAGAGAAGAACATTGGAGACTAGTAGTGGTGATACCGTCCTGTTCCCAATAGCTGACTTGGTAAGACATCAAGCAGATGGTGGGCCACAGCCATATAGTACCTATGCCTGGCAAGCTATAATCCATAAATTCAGTGTTATACCACCACACTAACATTGGTACAAAAAGTTGACTTAAAATAAGTGGAGATAGTATGCAAAAAGTCTGTTCTTAAAAATAAACATAAAGCATGTTAGAGAAATAAAATTCACAGTTCTAGGTGTTTTTTTCTGTACTAAAATTGGCACAATACCCAAAAATAAAAACACAACATAAAACCATGCTGATGAATCAACATCCCCAATGGGATAAGGTATTCTATTCTACCCCACCTAGCCCAAGCCCAGTTCTCTTTTCTACAAAGCTATAAACCAACATCTAATAAATAAATAGACTCAGTTGTCTTACTTGTCAAAAACAAACATAGATTCATAGATGTTAGGGTTGGAAGGGACCTCAATAGATCATCGAGTCCGACCCCCTGCATAGGCAGGAAAGAGTGCTGGATCTAGATGACCCCAGCTAGATGCTTATCTAACCTCCTCTTGAAGACCCCCAGGGTAGGGGAGAGCACCACCTCCCTTGGGAGCCCATTCCAGACCTTGGCCACTCGAACTGTGAAGAAGTTCTTCCTAATGTCCAATCTAAATCTGCTCTCTGCTAGCTTGTGGCCATTATTTCTTGTAACCCCCGGGGGCGCCTTGGTGAATAAAACCTCACCAATTCCCTTCTGTGCCCCCATGATGAACTTATAGGCAGCCACAAGGTCGCCTCTCAACCTTCTCTTGCGGAGGCTGAAAAGGTCCAGTTTCTCTAGTCTCTCCTCATAGGGCTTGGTCTGCAGGCCCTTAACCATATGAGTGGCCCTCCTCTGGACCCTCTCCAGGTTATCCGCATCCCTCTTGAAGTGCGGCGCCCAGAATTGCACGCAGTACTCCAACTGCGGTCTGACCAGCGCCCGATAGAGGGGAAGTATCACCTCCTTGGACCTATTCATCATGCATCTGCTGATGCATGATAAAGAGCCATTGGCTTTTCTGATGGCTTCATCACACTGCCGACTCATGTTCATCTTGGAGTCCATTAGGACTCCAAGATCCCTTTCCACTTCCATGCCACCCAGCAGGTCATTCCCTAGGCTGTAGGTGTGCTGGACATTTTTCCTCCCTAGGTGCAGCACTTTGCATTTCTCCTTGTCGAACTGCATTCTGTTGTTTTCTGCCCACTTGTCCAACCTGTCCAGGTCTGCCTGCAGCTGTTCCCTGCCCTCCGGCGTGTCCACTTCTCCCCATAGTTTTCTGTAATCTGCAAACTTGGACAGAGTATATTTCACTCCCTCGTCCTGATGAACATGCCACAGTTGCTGGCTCTACATCTCCCCCATCACTGCCTTGTCCACCTTTTCTGTTTTCAAAAAGCACAATTTCAGTTTTCTCAGTCCCAGCTCTAAGCATTTTTGTGTAGTGAACATAAGCTGCTTAAACACAAATGTTATGTATTTTCCTCAGTGCTGATTTAAAGCATGATAGGAACAGACAGCCCCTTGTCCTTTACAATCCCACACACTACAGAATCCTTTGATAGGACTCACCCCTGTCACAAGTTTCAGGGGGTCACAAACTCTTTCACCCCTCCTCAGCAAAAGGGAAGTCCTTTTAATTAGAAGCCTCCCACCAGAGACAGGTGAAAGGAGACTTTTCCTAATTTGAACAAGCTCTGTGAGCTGGGTACATGGTATGCTCTCACCATAGCAAGAAGCTTGCAGAAAAGCTCTGGTAGCATGCTAACTAGCCATTTCATCACTTAACCATAGGTTATCTCCTACTGAGACCCAGGCTGACCTTTCACCTACAGTTAGGTCTCTGAAATCACTCCTAGGCTAGGGACAGACATTACACATAAACTGGTTTAAGTGACAAGATACTGGTTTAAACCTGTAACAGCACAGATGTTCAGTGCACATAAACCAGTTTGAAAATGGCTGAAACCGGTTTAAGATAAACCTGGTTGAATGTAGTATCAGAATTAACTGATTTGGCTCAAACCAGTTTATACAATGTCTGTCTCAGACCCCTTGCTGGTTTAAGATAAACCCCCAGCATCCCAGTATACTCTTTAGGCTGAGTGGGGCTCTCTGCTCCACATCAGGACTGGTCCCTTCCCTCTGAGTTTTCCTGGCTTCTCTGTGCTAAACAGGGATTAATCCCCCCTACTCCTCTGCCTTAGCAGACACCTCCAGATTAGCTAGGAGACCACATACTGGCTACAGTCTGTGCTGTGGGAGAGACAAAGGCAGAGACAGACAGACTTTTTGGAGTTAATCAACAGATAGCTTAATGTCTTTCCTTGGAAACATTTGAGAAGATCTGTTTGCTCCCCCTCCTCCCCCTCACCACTCTCTGCTAAGCACAAATCCCCACTCCCGTCTGCCTTTTCTGAGGTGTCTGTGTATTAGCCAGCAGACCACATGCTGTGTCTATGCTGAATCAACAGATAGCTGGTAATGTCTCCTCAATGAGAAGGATAGAAAACGAAGAGATGAGGAAAAGAAAAGCAAGGAGGATGAAAATTAAGGTAACTGGGAAAGTATTATTTGTTGCATTAGAAGTGCCAAAGAATTTATTAATCTGTACATGGACACTGTTTGATTTCTAGCAGTTCTTTGGTATGAAGTGACATAAATTATCAAGATAATTATGGCAATGGAAGATGGGGAGAGTGAGAGGTTCTCTAAACCTACTAGATTTAAAGAAAGCCTTGTTTTCCTGCATGTGGGCAGCAAAATACACTACTCTGTTTTTCCATGGGTTGCTGATGCATTAATCCTCTATTTCAGAGTATTTTTATATATGGAGAAAGTTTCCAAATACATCTGATGGAAGATATGTTGAAGTACTGCAGTTCTGCTGTATGTGCCATACTGTACCCTTAAGGGCTGGCCTTTACAAATGGTATGAGTTAAGATTCTTCCCTAAAAAGAACTCTTAACCTACTCAGTCTCCAACACCCCACACCTAACAAGAGCTCTTAGAAGGGAATACTGCAGCAGTAGCCAAGAAGCTAAGTAAAGGGACCTTACTCTATATCACTATGGCACAGGAAAACTATACTTAGCATAGGCTGATGGTGAGTGAGCACAGAGGATGCTAGGATTTGGTGCAGAACTATAAACTCTGCTGTTGCTAAAACTACAGTGGATGGGTGAAAGAGGCAGTGGTGAAGTTTGCAGCATGGCTGCTGCTGTAAGGTGATGGAGCACCTTCACTGCCAATTCACAGCACTGATAGAAATCTGCTAACTTACTGTCCCTACAAAACTTCCTTGAGCATGGCCTATTCACCCAATCTTGTACAGAAACTACCTTTTGCACTGGTCTTATTGGGAAGCTGGAACAACTTGATTACAACAAGGAGCTGACCAAGCCTTTTCCCATCTCTCAGAAAGAATCGAAATTTATTCTTTTGATAGTTTCAAACAAGCTTTGTTTAAAGGGACAGTGTCAACTGGACTATAACCCTCATCTGTGAAAAACTTCTGGTACTTATTTTGAGAGCATCCGTACCCTGAATAGTCAGAATTACAAGTCACTGTGAAAGTGTGCTGGGCACATAGTTAGAAACTTTATGTATTTCTTTGGGGTACTAAAAAGAGCTCAGTCTAAGAATAAAGTATCTCATCTGAATTCTTATTAAGAGATGTACTTAAATGCAGAGAAAGCAGCATGACAGTAGACCCAGATTCAAACCTGTGATTCCCCTGTCAAACCCCCCACATTTTTATATTTCATATAGTTAAACCATTCAGTTAATCTGCATAGAGTGTTTAATACAATACAGTTGATTAAGACACGTAATTTCAGTGCCTTTTTAATATAACAAATCTCTTCTGAGAAATATCGTCAGTTAATGATCTATGTCATTTTTTTTAAGTTTGCCTTCTAACTAATTTTAGTGGAAATATCATTAAGTTCTCCATTATACTAATTTATAGCGAGAACTGAATAGCTTTTTACCATAGTGAAGACCTATTGCTCCCAAACATCCTCTCTGCTTTCCTATTTAGTATCTATTCATAGTCTTAGGGATTAAGAAAAGAAAGAGGAATTTCTTGTCTTACTTTGGGACTAGTTAAGCCTCACACTATGGTGCCTCAAGGAAATGATTTAGACATTTTCTTACTACTTGGCCTTGGGTAACTAATTTTACATCTCTATCCCCCTCCCCCCCCCCCCCCCCCCCCCCCCCGCCCAGCCTTTTAGCTGAAACTCTTTCTACTGTGAGAGGGTGCTATAAGTGTTGTGGTCAGAGAAAGCCATTACCATCACAAAAATAGCCTAGAACAACTGAAGAGGAGAAAGTACCTTAGATTTTCAAACCTCATCTCTATCTCCATGTTAATATTTTAATTAAGTTCATGTGCAATATTCAGCTAAAAATTACATACTCCACATGTACAAGGGGGTAGTCCCAGCATCCTGTTACATTGGGCTTTAACGTAATGTTTGAACATTAAGCTAAAATAGGCACAAGCAAAACATGGTAGAAAACTGATATTACTGTATATTTTGGGGGCCTAATTCCATTAGTTCTGTTTGCATGGAATTTAAGGTACTTGTAGGAACAGACTTTTTAATTGTGTTTATTGTGATCAGAACTGAACAGTCCTGCCATCTGACACTACAAAGAATATGCATGTGAAGGAGACATGGAAAATTCTAGAGTGTCTCTGTACGGTGTTCTCCAAAAGATTGTCATAAGCAATAAAATAGCCATCTTCACTTAGAATCTAGGGCATTCTTCCTTTTCCTACTTTAATCAGGTGTATAATCCAGTGAGGGGGGCATGAACCTCAAATAGATACATGGGGCACATCCCTATGAGCAGGAACGTGCATTTCCCCAGGTACAAATAGGAGTGGCACATATATGTGCCACTGCTACTTGTCCCTGGGCACTCCCCTAGACGCTTTCTCTGGTACTCAGCAGATTGCCCCAGGGGAGGGTAAGGGAGGCTGGCGTCAGGACCTGGGCTGTCTCCAGCAGCCTTACCTGGAGTCCTAGGGGCCACTTAGGGCTTCAGTGGCAGGAATCCAGGTGCATGAAGCCTGGTCAGCAGCTAAAGTGTGGCTCTGGATGGCCAGGCTCCAGTTTTCAGTGGTGCATGCTGCAGCCATGTACACTGCTCTGCTTTTTTGCTGGTTTTTTTTTTTTTGTTTTTTTTTTATATACTGGGAGTTTCTGGTATCTAATTTTGCCTCTGCACTGCAAATATGCAGTATGGAGAATCCTTTCACATGAGCTGTGTGCATTTTGCAGTGCCTCAAAAGCCTTTGAGGTGCTGCAAAGCACAAGTACATGCTTGTCTGGAGTACAAGTGCTGCAAAGCACAAGTACATGCTTATCAGTTAGGGGATTTCACTTGAGACTCATTCAACAGGTCCTACGGTGTCCACTGTTATGGTCAGAAATAAAAGAGGCCTCATGTTGAGCACCTAAAAATGAGACTTCCAACATCATTGGGATTGAAAATGTTGGCCAAAGGGGCAAAATTCAAAGCACTGTTATAAACCCTAAAGAAACATAGGAAATGAGAGATTAGATCAAAAATGTGATCCATCTAGTCTGACATGCGATCTGTAACAATGAGCCCTACCAGGTGCAAAAAATCTGTAATGGACAATTATGGAAAAATCTGTCCGTATTTGCTTTTTACACAACAATAGTGGAATGAGGAAATCACAAGGTAACAATGAAATATACTTGAACATTTTCACTAAGGCACAATATGCAAGGGTCAGTTACATATATACACAGTGAAGCTCATACATGTTTCAAAGAAACAGAAAAGATGAAGGGACTTGGGAACTATTTAACAGATCCAGTAGAATTTGGATTTTTATATATATATGGATGGTTCACAATCCATTTGCTTTGTTTGCAGTGAATGCCTCACTTAAGAATGAACTGCTCAGCTACTTCTTGTGTTAGCTTTTACTTCAAATGCCACCACTTCTCTGACCAGTTGTTGTCATCTGGCACAGCTGATTGGAGAAACAACCCACTTTGAAATAAAAGCCACAGTAAACAGCTGGAGCACCTCTACAGCTGTTTGCTGCCACTTTATATACTGCAGACTAGTTTGCAAACTCACACTCCTGAAGCAGGGGGCAGGAACTTAATCCTGACACCTGAGATGTACTGTACAACCACATTTTTATCCACTACACCAGTCGTTTTTATCCTCTGGTCTGCAGACCCATGGGGCAGACAATGTCTAAAGGGTCCATGTAAAATGACTAAGATCAATCAAAAGTATATGAATATCCACATTTATAATTCAAAGGAATCTGCAGCTCCATTTGAAATTTCCAAAGGGGTCTGCACCTCTATTCAATTTTTTTTAGGGGTCCACAAATGAAAACAATGTTGAAAACCACTGCACTATATTGTCCCTAAAAGAAATTTCTTCTTAGCTCCAGGCAGTTATCAGTGGGATAATATCCTGAAACATGAGAGGATTTTTAGTAATACCCTGGCATCTTATGTATGGAATGAGCCTATTTTATTTCCATATCCCATTAATTTCAGAATGGTAGAGGACAGGGTCTGGAATGGTAAGATGTATTTGGTTTACTTAGGATGCTATTCAATGTGGGAAGAGCCCTGGTTTTTGCACACTTCAACCTGTTTGGTGAATCCTACGCTCTCTTTCCAGGAACAACAGGGCTGATTTTCCTCTCACTGAGTTTGATGCTGTCCTACTGAAGTTAATGGGAGCAGGATGAGGACCATATGGACTAGTCTTTCACCAGTGTAACTCCACTGATTTACGTTACTCCTGATTTACATTAACATAAGCACAATCTGAATAAATTTTTGTGCTGTTTAAGTCTAGAAAAAAGCAGGAGGCTGAAAAGTAAAGTACCTGCTATCTCTTTGACAACTTTTTTTCCCCGGACACTGATTTTGAAATATGAGAATCAAATGATATACTAAAAACAAAGACTGAAGTTTCAGTGAACAATATGATGGGAGAAAAATGAAAGCACTTTGTGCTCATGCTGAAGCATGCATAGGCACAGCTGCTTGGCAAATATGATTATATTGGCCATATGACATATACCAGCATCACATAAATTATTCAGTTTTTCCATGTACAACACAAAAGATATTCAGTGAACCTCTTTATTTCTTTTCCAGTTTCACTGGACATTGTATGACATTCTTAAATTAACACAAACAGTTTCACTATCCTTATATTAGGCCCTAAATTAAGGTAGAGCTTTGATTAATTAAAAACCAAAAACAAACCCCCAAAACTAAGTGTTACTTTTAAGTCCTGAGGAAACTGTGAGTAAACAAATAAAAAATTCATTAGAGAAAGGCAGATCGACTTAGATGAAAGTTTTACAGCATGAAGCTGTTTTCAAAAGCAAAAAAAATAAAATAAAATCCAGTCACTGGGTCATTAGCACAGCATGCACCACCACTGAAATGAGGAACATTAAAACTTGTAACATTTGCAAGATTTACTAATATTTCAGTGCCTTAACAACAATGTTTTAGTTTAAAAGCTTCCCAACAGGCATTTAAACATTTTAAATGCCAAATCTGAATGGCTCTGGGTGTATTTACACAGTATAAATATACTTAAAATTATGCATTTGGGCTGGGTTTTGGCAACTCTATTCTTCTTTACCTTCTAACGTTTTATATTAGGCATTGGAAAACAAAGGGCATCATTATAAGCACACATGCTACTACATATATTAATTCAAACTAACTTAAATCCTGATGCTGGGCCACCTTTTAAAGAAAATCTCCCCAAACCTCAAAAGCTCTATTGTGAGAATCTAGTGTTTCCAAACTGTGAGCTATGAGAATGCCTCTCATCTTATTTTTAAAGGGGAGCATTTTAATGTGAATGTAAAGCTTATGCACACAGCAGCTTTATATAGCAGTCTAGGTAGGTAATATTTTGGGTCTGTTCTGTTAACTACTTGTAACTCTACAAGCTAAATAATCCTGGTATTTGCAATTGCTCATCATACAGCAAGTCCCCACACATCCTCATTTCTTTTAATTAGGGCTTTTCAGTTTTAACTAAAACTTTTTCAAAGCTAGGGGACAAATTCAGGTACAGAAGTCTCTAAATAAAGGCATACCATTGTTCATTGTGTCAGCATTTAAATATATTCTATGTTATTTGCTATCAAGTGTTAAACAAAGCAAGTGTCTTTGCTGCTGTAACAAAAAGGAGAATGAGAGCCTGCCTATACATTTCTGGCCAGAAGTACATTTAAAGCTATTGGCTTGTAATTTCAATCAAACAGATGATCAATAAGAAGCAATTGAAAATGGGTAATGCTTTCATTACCTTTACTCAACAATTATCAGTTCTGATCTGATACATAAGGCCTTTGCTTCTCCAGAACATTACTAAGCTTCTCAGAAGGGCGCTGCTTCTGTTTTGAAGCTAATACTAGGAAAACTCAAGAGTTTTGGTTATCCTTAAGCAGCACTCTTGGGTTATTCTATGACACAAAAAACAAAGAAAAATGAACTGAAGTTCTTTAGTTTGTGCTTTGTGTCCATGGGAATGCAACCCCCCAAAAACTGGGGGGGGGGGGGGGGAGGAGGAGAGGGGAAAGGGGGCAGTTCTGGGGACACTAAGAGATGCAAAAACTGGTGGAAGCTTTACTGTTTGGCACCCTGTGTTGATTGAGAATCTGGCCAACTCAAATGAGTGATATAAAGTCTTTCTCATGCCTTAGCTTTTCCCAAGCTATGCCTGGACAGTACACCTCACAGAAACAGTAGCACAACATTTAGAACTAGCATTTTAGGTAGCTACAAGAATATGGAAGGATCTTTCTGAAATAACAGTTCGTATTTGTTACTTCTTAGCAAAAACTGAATTTACTTTGTGACAACATGCATAGTCTTTGGGTTAGGAGTTGATCTCAGCTCCCAACCTACTAATTCTGCCGCTGCTGCAAACACACACACACTGATTCTAGACATTTCTTAAGTGTAATACCCTAATGCCCAAAGTACCGTGTACACAAATGATTATGATATTGCCATACTTGCATGTTTTCTGTAATAATACATTTCTCTTTTGACCTCATTACCTTCTTAATAAGTGACATCTCTCATTAAGTAATATACCATTAGCTCAGAAATGCAGTCCAGATCCCCAAGTGCAGTGCTTCCTGCAGCTGCCAAAGGGACATAAATAGTTGATACATTTTTTTTAAATCAGTCAGCTGGCTCCCACAGTCTGGCCCCAGGTAAAAGTAAGAGAAATTTCAAGGCTACTCTGCATTGCATCAGCACATTAACTCTCAAAGTCACTTTACTTTCTGGAGCCACATCATCTTCCTGACACACATACATACAGAGCTAGTGATGAAGTGGGAGGAGGAGTAGCTGGGGGATCCCCTATTATAGCAGAAGTTTCAATTTTTGCCATACGGCATCTATTGTGCTCCTGAAACACAAAGTGCATTAGAAGGTGCCAGTGTTTGGGCCTTCTATTTCAACAGAAAGTCTTGTGGGAGGATTAACAAACAGCTGGTTTGACATATGAAACTTAATCAAATCCATCTAGGTACACTTGCAAACCTCTGCATAATTCAACTCTGCCCAGTATATCTCTTTACCTCTTTAATTTTGAGAATATGCCATTTCTATCTTTAGGCAATATGCCATTTCTCTTCCTGCCTGATATCCCATTTTAATCAAGGCAAGAATGTGTGTAAATAATCAGAAGAAACAATGAACTTGCACCATGTAAGGACACATTTTTTTCTCTCATTTCTGATTAGAACATTGCAAATATGATGACACAATCTCTGTTCCCTCTAAGTCTTTGACAAAAGGGAATTGACATTTTCAGTCTCCCTATTTTAATGTTATCTGTTTCTGCAGCAGTATGGCCCAAAGCATAAGAGCCTGGGCCTCCCTTCTGCCTTCTCTTGGCACTAGAAAATGACTGAATGCTCCTAGGCTTTGCTGACTTTGAAAGCAAGCATTTCCAGCTTTCCCTGGAAAATAGTTTTCCTCTGCTAGGCTGCACACACTACCAAGACTGTAAAATAAAATGTGTTTCTTTATCCACTATTATATATAATTCTAGCAATATGTGAGAAGAAAAGCAATAAGCCTGATGTTGTTACAGTGGATTCAATTTACAGTGGACGGGTGTTTTTTGCAGCATGAAAGATCTCCCTTTTAAATCTACTGCTTGGATTGCCTTTCACAATTTAGGGAGTGGTTCTTGAGTGTATCCATGCTGACAAAATTGGCTATAGGACTAAACTTTTATTCCTGCTTGTTAAACAAAAAATAACTAGTAGTCTGTTTCCATGCACTCACAAAATAAACATGCAGTATTTGTGATTGAATTTGATTTAAGAAAATCATGTAGGTTACGAGGAAATCAGAGATTTCTGTGTCATGCAAAATACAGAGTTGCCATTATGCAGAGGGGAACAAGTCATTGATGATTACTTCTAATCAAAATAATCAAAAGTGGCAACATAAGGACTGAAGAATTTCAAGCAAAGTTATCAGCTTGTTGGCTATCTCCATTAATTTAGAGGATGGATATTAATAAAAAATGTGGTGCAGATCTTCCAATATTGGAGGCAGAGCACCCCAGATAAACAAGATAATACATTTTTTTTCAGCTGTAAAATTTCTGTCTTCTTAATGACATGTTAAACTTCATTAGGAACAGAAGGCAGCTCCAGTGACTAAAGTCCTATGAAATGGAGGAATTTTAGTTCATAGCTTTTTCTTAATATTTTAACTTCCTATTCCAAGATTATTTAATGTAAAGATCTAAATGCAAAAAAAATAGGACCAGCAATGTGCTCTACCTTGGTTTTTTCCCCCTTGATGAACGTTAGACTTTAGTTCTTAAAAGAAAAAACATAGAAATACAAAATAGTTAATGTCAGAAATGTGTTCTCTTATAAAACTGAGCAAATATATTTTGTATCAATAGATGCCTGCACCAGTTTTTTGATGACCTAATTCCTTAACCTATGTGCTAGGCTTTTATGATTTGAGTCTTTTGTTATGTAATGAAGATTTTCCAAACCTTGCTTTATACCAAGAATTAAATTATACAATTATCCAAGCACCCACATTTTGGGTGTCCCTTGGATCCATCATTTATAGTGACAACGTTATGGTAATTACATAAAACAGGTTCAGACAGAACAGTGATAAAAATGCCAGAAGTGTTTTACAGTCCCACTGTGAGTCTCACCAATGGAAGATCCTTGAAAAATGACAGTGTAAACACAGGGCTAGAATTTTAAATGCACAAATGTTGTTAGGTACCTAAAGTCTATTGAAGGTCAAAGTGAGTAAGGTTCCTGACATCAGTGCTTTTGAAAATCATCCTGGCAAACTTATAGCATGTTGGCACAGACTTGACCTACCTGAGGGCTGTTGTTGAGGACTGTACCCATTCTGTCATTCCACTCTTGGGATATTGCCAGAAATCAAAATTCTTCTTTCACAATTCAAGGTGGGATGGGATTTGATGCATGATCCCAACAACACCTGCCATGACAGACACGCATGGCAGAAGGAGCAATTGGATCAGGGATCAGATCCCAATCACACCCTATTGTGAGCAGAAGGGAGCCTAGAATCATAATCCTGAGCTCCCTCCTGCACCAGCAAGTAACAAGCTTCATGCCCAGGTACACCCATGGCTGGGAGTGCCAGTCAGCTGATCAGTGTTCCCAGCTATGAAAATGCATTGGAGCCCTTTGCTTTGGTGGACTCCAAGGGCTGGGAGAGCAGATCACCTGATCAATGTTGGCTACACATTCAATTTATGGCATGATGGGAGCCAGATGTGTAATAACTTTCTGGCTTATTCCCTATTTTACTGTATCATTACTTCCATGAACGTGTGGCCAAGTTACTGATTTATCACATCTTAAGTGTTATGTCTGTCAAAGGCCTTGAGCTCTCATACAGAGATGGGAGCCATACAGGTGTAAAAATATACACAATAAGATTAGGATTGTTTTTGGTTAATTTATCCAAAGATGAAGGAGGAGAGCTCTTATTCAACAATTTCCTCTCTGAGCATAATTTAAAAAATCTCGTTTTACTCCCATTATTGATTCATTACCCTTAGCATTCTGCATGAATAACAGTTAGGAAAGCAGAATACCTAAATAAAATTCTTCATAAGCTCACTGCTGTTTTCTTTATATGAATTAATGGCCAAATCCGTTGTTGGTGAAACTCAGTTGAGTCAAATCACGGATAAATTAGTCCCATTGTGTTCATGGCCTCATTTGCCAACCAAAGCCATCTTGAAATGCATTTTGTAATAGGTAAATGATCCATGATATTGGTTTTGTTGATAAGGATATGTTTTCAGAACATGGCATAGGGAGCTGGGTGTATAACACCCATGAAAAACAATGAGCATTATGCGCATAACTCATCCTGCTCGACATTTAATTTTCTCACATTCATGTTCATGTGATGGAGACTTGTAAATGTACTTTTATGTAGAAAATGAATAGTGACATTCCTAAAAGAAAAGTTGTATAAGTGACTTTCAATAGTATTCCACATTGTGTATTAGGTCTCCTCTGGATAAAGAAAAGAAGTGAGAACATATCGGCATAAGGGATATTATTAATATGAGTTATTTGAGGAGTTTGATGGCATTTCTCAGTACCCTCCATGCCTTTGTTCACTGTAGGTAGTTGCCCATCTCTATGGCAACAGGAGACAGACCAGATCTTTGCTCTGAGCTTGCCTTTAAGGACTTCCTCTCATCAGGAAGATCTCACCGGAATGTTCCATCTCCAAGCATGACACAGGAAGACTGTAGGGTCTTCCTTTGGAGTAGAGCAGAGCTCCTATATAATTTTAAGATGTTAAAATATATTCTTGTCAATTTCATAGTTGGTTTGAAACAGAACAAAAAAAATCTTTGTCTTTCTGAGGATAGTTTAAAGGTCAGAATCTCTTCCTCTGTCTCAGAAATGGCAGCCAGATGGCATGCAACGAGGAACCTGGCTTCCAACTGGTATAGGATGTTACCTTTCAGCTCCGTGTTCTTGGGGAACCCTGGCACAGGATGCAGCCTGTCTGACTAACAAAGAATTCCCACCCCCTTCTCCTCTACCTAAACAAAACTGATTAAGATGCAGTGGGAGACGCACCTAAAACCTTCCAGATAAGGGTGGCAAGAGTGAAACAACTGCTCTCGGTCTCATTTGCATCTGAGATGGAACCAGATGACCATTCATTTACATGGGAGATGGAGAACAGAACACCCAAAGCAAAGACCACAGTGAATTCTGGGATCAGAGAAGCAGGGAAGCACTGCATGATGGGGAATCCGTGCTCCAAATGCTAATCAAACCCCATTTACACACACCCAGCTCAGCATTTATCAGACCAGTTCTAATCTGGATTTACAAAGGACTTCCCCCCCACACACCTCTAAGTTTAATAGGTATCTCAGGTCATACATTCCCCGGTCCCATTATGGGAGGCCTGTTTAAACTTGATTGACTAAAACTTGGTTGCTGGGTTAGGGAATGCTGAGGCAAAGAGACCAAGTCAGAGGGGGTATGGGCAACATTTGAACAATGGTAAAGGGGTTCATCACAGCGTCCAGCCCATTGGAGCCCTGAGCACAAGTGTTGTCATACTTTTCCCGGGACAACTGGTGGAAGTCCTCCACCCCCAAAGGTTATGAACACTCCAATAATTGCCTTAAGTCTGTTAAAAGACTATAGTAAAATCTGGAAAAGTCATGCTAAGCTGAGGCTTGTTCACAACAAGTAAAAATCCAAAACCCTGATGCTGCAAGCTATCTATTGTTTTTGAAGAAACCATGAGATATCCCGTCAGTATATCTGCTATCCATAGGAATTTCAAGCTGGCTCCTAAGCATCTGGTTACTCCCTAACCTTATGTTTTTCCTGATTATCAATCAGTTTCTTGAGATGTTCCAAACCAGATAACCCCTTGTCAATAGAAAAGACAATGATTTACACTATTGAAAATGCCTTGAAGAAGCTGAAATGAGGGTATAAAAATCTGTAAAAAAAAGCAACAATATGTATTTGTGCTTCAAGAGGAGAACTCTCTCTCTCTCTCTCACTACCTGCTGTTCTTCTCTAGAGGCTGGAAGAAACAGATCGTCTCCCTTCAAGGATCATGCTACGAACTTTACCTGTCAGCCTTGAAACCCAAGTGCCTTGGACTGATGAGATCCCAGCGCTCTCTCTCTCTCTCTCTCTTTCTCTCTCTCTCTTTTCTCTCTAGGCATACATTTCTGAACCTGAACTGTACTAGTTAAGCTTGAGCTAAGTTTCCCCAAATATTTAGTGAAACCAGGGTAATACTGTAATTGTTTCTGTTTGTTTTTCCTTTGCATCTCTGTTACTATTAGTACCATAATATATTTTATATACTTAGCAATAAATAACTTTTATAGTCAAACTGGTAGTAACTGGGTATATTTTTCCATCTCTGCTTCTCTTTCCTCCTGTGCTCTGCAGCAACGCTTCTTTTACCTAAGCTAAAGATCCCTGTGAAGCCCAAAAATATTGTGGGATCTGCTCATCAAGAGGCCAAAGATTGGGACATGCTGAGTTTGAAACACATAAGGGGATCAGCTTGTACAGGGTGATTGACCCAGTTTGGTTCAGACATGCCCTTATGAACTGAATGCTGGCCCATGAGGGTGTCAGCTGGACACCAAGCCAGATTCAGAGGTAGTCTGTTTACCTGTGTGCTTATGTCTGGCTGCAGTTTATTGTTGCTCTGATGAACTGATTCTTGGTATATGGGGGTGTCAGTCTGTCCATGCTGATCAACCTCACCAGGTCACATGTCACATTAATCTGTGTGTGTTTGTGTGTATGACTGATTTGGTGACTGGAGGAACCCAGCCCCACTGAAAGTGAATCCTGCAAGATAGCTCCATTGGGGGTGAGGGCTTGCAGAAGGGAGATATACAACTCCGTACAGAAACAAAAGTAACACAAACAGCACATTGATAGAATTACCAAGACCCTAGAAACATATCCCTAATAAATGAGGGCTTTACCCCAAAGTGATGGGCAAATCTGGTAACAAGGGGCAAGCTTGACTCCAAAACAGTTGACCATGCCATAGGGAAATGACTTTCACTTGCTTGCTCCCAGGAAAGGTTCAAGCTTACACAATTAAGCAGAACATAGGGAAATCTGATTTTTGACCAAGGTTCATACATACTCTTGAGCAGACCACTTACCTTTACTAAGATCGCACCAGAATCAGAACCTTCTCTATCTTTCCCATGATGATGGGTACTCCTTTTTCTTGGGCTAAGGGACTGATCTACAACTTAAAAATTGCACACTTTAGGGAGTCACCTCTGTGGGACTAGGACTCTGACCAAGGTACCGAAGGGTGTGTCTAAATGGGTTAATGCTCTGGGGTGGGTTTACTCTATAGTCATCTATTTACACACACACTATATATATATGACAGTAAACACACCCCAGAGCATTTACCCATGTAGACACACCCTCTCGTACCTTGGTCAGCGCCCTAGTTCCACAGAGGTGACTCCCTAAAGCGTTCAATTTTTAAGTTGTAGATCAGTCCCTGAGCCCAGGAAAAAGGAGTACCCGTCATCATGGAGGAGATAGAGAGGGTTCTGATTCTGGTGGGATCTTAGTAAAGGTAGTCTTCCAGTGGTCTCCTCAAGAGTTTGCATGAACCTTGGTCAAAAATCAGATTCCCCTACATTCTGCTTAATTGTGTAGACTTGAACCTATATGTATATGTACACACACTAAGAAGGTTGATGCAAAGCTCTGTAATCTCATAATTTCTTATTTGGCAGGTTTTCCCCCTGACTTTGCTGGTCCTCCAGGCTCCAGCACATAGGCTGAAAACAGACATCTTCTGTGGAGCAAGATTAGTTATTCTGCAATATATATTGTGGTATAGCTACCCAGAGCACTCTAAGATATGGCTTCTCCCCCCATCCCCGCCATCCGCAATGGGCATGGGGAGGATCATCTTGGGTTTGGCTAAATAAGGTAGTTCTGATGCACACACCAGTGAGCAATATGCATTGTTGTTGAGGATTTTAGAGTTTGAGGAATGTGGGCCAAGATTAGGAAAATTTTTAAAAAGAGAGATGATTTAAATTTTTTTATAGACCATACTATTTGCATTGCACTTACATGGCCTTTCACTCATTTATTTACCAATGAGTACTTTTACACAACACACAACCATTTTCTTACAACATATCACTTCTAGTTTTGGTTTATTGAGACTACAATGATCCATTAAGTGAGCAAAATCCAAATGCCAGGAAAAACACTGGTACAACTCCCATTGACTTCGAAGAGGATTTCACTCAGCAAGAGAATAGGAGAGAAGAGTGTCAGAGTGTCGTAAGACAGCAATGGAAGAATATAAAAATGTACAAGCTAAGCATGTTTCTTCCTTATTACACCCTTTAGTAAATTGTTTATATAATAATACTAATAAGAGCTTCAGGGCAGCCCAGACTACCAGTATTTATGAATTGTGACAATTAGTTTTTAGGAAGAACTTGACAATTAGTTTTTGCCAAAACCCCACACAGCAGTGTTAGTTCTCTTACCTGTTAATAGGTTTACAGCTGCTAGATAAATGTAAGCAAGTCAGTTATGACTGATACTTAAAAAACACTTCCTAAATGTATATTTATATAAAAAGACACTCCTAATAGATAGATAGATAGATAGTATGAAATTCTGGAAGTGCAATAATAATGATGAGGCAGTTGTTGGGCATGTTTAAAAAAGGAGAGTTAAGTTTATGTGATTTGTCTTCATTGTGAGACACTCATACTTTTGGAAAGTTGTAGACTTCTATATCAGACACTGAGAAGAAATGGGGGTACTAGGGTACTATTTAGAAGCAATGGGATGAAATTAAAACAGGAATTTAGATATCTCCATGAAGAAAAAATTGCAAGTTAGTAGCATCAGCACGGCTACATTTTTGGTGCACAGTGGCTGACACATTAAAATGCACCTAATGTGACCAATCTTGAAATGGGAGAAGGATAGAAGTTAGACACAATAAAGACAGAGTGCCTGGTTTCTCCCTCCCACAGACATAGAAGTAATCATCAGGAGGCAGGAAAGAAACTAAGCAAGGACTTGGTCACAAAATTACCTCCACATTTTTCCATCAGTGATAATGGTTGGCTCCTAGCATCAAGAGCTACATCAAAGTTCTTGTTCATTGAATGCAATGAATTAGCTTGAACTAAGGTTCCTTTCCTAAAGTATATTTCTGCAGTCTCTTTGCTATATTTGACACACAGAATTACAGCGAAGACTGTAATGCCTTGAATTTGGCAGCAGCTTCTGCAGGGCTCTGCTTTCCAAGAAGCCTTCAGGATGGCTGAAATAACTATTTTCAATTATAAATAATGGGATAAATTCAGTTCCTGGTTCAATGCAGTTTCAGGAATTTAAGCCAGTGCTAAACTTTAGATTTGGGATGTATTACACCCGGGGTGGGCAAAATATGGCCCGTAGGCCAGATGTGGCCTGGCAAGAAATTTTATCTGGCCTACAGTTGGTCCCCCAGCCCCACCTGGCCTAGGCTGCTACCACTGACTCCAGCCCTGATGCTCAGGCAACCTGGCCTGTCTGGGCTGCACCAGATGGAGACTGGCCTGGGACCCCTTTGGGGTGGGTGCACTCAGCCGGTGTTACGCCTCAGCTCTGTGATCTTGGGCAACCTTGGCACAGGATGCAGTCTGTCTGACTCACAAAGGACTCACCCGCCCCTCCCTCCCCTCCTCTACCTAAACAAAACTGATTAAGATGCAGTGAGAGACGCACCTAAGACCCTCAAGATAAGGGTGACAAGAGTGAAACAACTGCCCTAGGTCTCATTTGCATCCGAGATGGAACCAGATGACCATTCATTTACATGAGAGATGGAGAACAGAAAGTCTGAAGCAGAGACTGCAGTGAATTCTGGGACCAGAGAAGCAGGGGAGCACTGCATGATGGGGAATCTGTGCTCCAAATGTTAATCAACCCATGTTCGCACACACCCAGCTCAGCATTTATCAGACCAGTTCTAATTTGAATTTACTAAGGACTTTCCCACCCCCAGACACACACATACCTCTAAGTTTAATAGGCATCTCGGGCCGTACATTCCCCTGTCCCACTATGGGAGGTCTATTTAAACTTGATTGACTAAAACTCGGTTGCCGGGTTAGGGAATGCTGAGGCAAGAGACCAAGTCAGAGGGGGTATGGGCAACATTTGAACAATGGGTTCATCACAATGTCCAGCCCGTTGGAACCCTAATCACAGGTGTTGTCATACCTTTCCCGAGATGACTGGTGGGAGTCCTCTCCACAAAAGGTTATGAGCACCCCAATAATTGCTTTAAGTCTGTTAAAAGACTATAGTAAAATCTGGAAAAGTCATGCTAAGCTGAGGCTTGTGCACAACAAGTAAAAATCCAAAATCCTGATGCTGCAAGCTATCTATTGTTTCTGAAGAAACCATGAGAAATCCCATCAATATATCTGCCATCCATAGGAATCTCAAGCTGGCTCCCCAAGTATTTGGTTACTCCCTAATCTTAAATGTTTCCTGATTGTCAATCAGTTTCTTGAGATGTTCCAAACCAGATAACCCCTTGTCAATAGAAAAGACAATGATTTACACAATTAAGGATGCTTCGAAGCAGCTTAACTGAGGGTATCAAAATCTGTAAAAAGTGTGTGTGCTTCAAGAAGAAGAGAAGGACGAAAGGGAGAGGAAAAGGAAAGAAGAAGAAAACTCCTGTGCTGACACCATCCCCTGTCATTCTTGGGATGCTGGAAGAACAGATCGTCTCTCTCTTCAAGGATTGTGCTACGGACTGTGCCCGTCAGCTTTGCAGCCTGAGTACCTTGGACTAGGTGAGATCCCAGTGCTCTCTCTCTCTCTTCTCTCTAGGCATAAACTTCTGAACCTGAACTGTATTAGTTAAGCTTGAGCTAAGTTTCCCCAAATACTTAGTGAAACCAGGGTAGTATTGTCATTGTTTGTGTTTGTTTTTCTTTTGCATGTCTATTACTATTAGTACCATTATATATTTCATATGCTTAGCAATAAATAACTTTTATAGTCAAACTGGTAGTAACTGGGTATATTTTTCCATCTCTGCTTCTCTTTCCTCCTGTGCTCTGCAGCAACGCTTCTTTTACCTAAGCTAAAGATCCCTGTGAAGCCCAAAAATATTGTGGGATCTGCTCATCAAGAGGCCAAAGATTGGGACATGCTGAGTTTGAAACACATAAGGGGATCAGCTTGTACAGGGTGATTGACCCAGTTTGGTTCAGACATGCCCTTATGAACTGAATGCTGGCCCATGAGGGTGTCAGCTGGACACCAAGCCAGATTCAGAGGTAGTCTGTTTACCTGTGTGCTTATGTCTGGCTGCAGTTTATTGTTGCTCTGATGAACTGATTCTTGACATATGGGGGTGTCAGCCTGTCCATGCTGATCAACCTGACCAGGTCACATGTCACATGTCACATTAATCTGTGTGTGTTTGTGTGTATGACTGATTTGGTGACTGGAGGAACCCAGCCCCACTGAAACTGAGTCCTGCAGGATAGCTCCATTGGGGGTGAGGGCTTGCAGAAGGGAGATATACAACTCTGTATAGAAACAAAAGTAACACAAACAGCACATTGTACAGGACACAACAGCACACAAAAATCAGATTGTACAGGCTGATTCACCCAGTTTGGCTCAGACGTGCCCTTATGAACTGAATGCTGGCCCATGAGGGTGTCAGCTGGACCCCCAGCCGGATTCAGAGGGATTCTGTTCACCTGTGTGCTTGTGTCTGACTGCAGTTTATTGTTGCTCTGATGAACTGATTCTTGGCATATGAGGGTGTCAGCCTGTCCATGCTGATCAGCCTGGCCAGGTCAGGCGTGTCACGTTAATTTGTGTGTGTTTGTGTGTATGACTGATTTGGTGACTGGAGGAACCCAGTCCCATTGAGACTGAGTCCTGCAAGATAGCTCCACTGGGGGTGAGGGCTTGCAGAAGGGAGAGATACAGCTCCATATAGTAACACAAGCACCACATTGACAGAATCACCAAGACCCTAGAAACTATCCCTAATAAATGAGCACACCCCAAAGTAATGGGCAAATTTGGTAAGACCGGGTAGATGGGATGGGCCATAGGCAGGTGGGGAGCAGTGGCCAGGAGTGGGACAAGCAGGCGGGGCTGGAGGCAGGACTGTGGGGCATTAGCAGGGCAAGGCTGGGGCCCAGGTCAGAGCTGTGGTCCACTCCTGCATGTCACTGTCTATGGAAACAGCACCTGTCACAGGGATTTGTGGATCACAGTCTCTCACTGACACCACCCCACAATCCTGGCCCATGGCCTTACCTGCCCACTTTGGTCCCAGATGCAGCTCTTGTCCTGCCTGCAGCCCGATTCTGTCTGCCCAGCACAGCACACCCTGCACACAGGGTTCCCAAGCTGGTCTCCATGGAGACGCTGTCCACCTGCCCATTCCATCCGGCATTTGCAGTGGTGTGCGCGGGGTGGACAGGCCCAGGCTGGGTCAAATCAATTCCCTCCAACCACACTGGGTAAGCACCACTGCTGTACCAGCTATGGCAGCACCCGCCCTCCAATCTTGCCTCATGTTAGATCTTGCTTCATGTCCTTCTTGCCTTATGTTAGATTTCAGCACCTTAACTAGTAAACTTTATTGATAGTTACTTTTTTTCTTTTTTGATTAGTGGAGCATTTGCCACCAACTTGTAAAGGGCTGTTTTTTAACTTACCGAATAATTAATGTTTATAAAGCAGGTTCTAAAATTTACAGAACCTGACTGATCCTTAGTTGTCACGTACAATTCACTTTTTTAACATATCATCTATTTGTCTATATTTTCAGTAAGTGACTGATTCTTTCATAACCTTTACTCATTTTACTTGTCACTTTGGCAATGTAGTAAAAGGATAGCTCACAAGTGACCTTGTGTGCAGAATCACCTAGCTTTGCACCCTGCTGTGTAAGTCAGAGGTCAAGCTCTCTATTCAATACCAAGGGAAAGGTATGCACTTAAGACTAGCATTCCACTTTTACCAGGAGAGATTGACAGAGGTTCTCCACCAAATAAATACCCAACAGTTTAGAATACTTTTCTCAGGTGCGGGAGACCTGAGTCCAAGTCCTGTTCTCACTCAAAGTGAGATTTGAAGAGGGATCCAGTACAAACATCTGAGTACCACAGATGTAAGGGTTTTGGGCTAGATCACTCTTTTATCCCCCAAAAGAAACATGACATGTCAGTTGCCTTTTATATGGAACATGATTTGACCCTATAGGTGAGAGACCTGGGAACAATTGGTATAAGAATCTGCTGGAGCTTAGGAAGAGCTCTAAGCAACTTGGCAAAGCCTGGACTTAGATTTTCTTCATTTCTGTTGCAAAAAGTAGGGGACATGTTTAAGCAGCTGCTGAGCTGGGGTTTTAAGGATCTCAGCTGCACCTACATCTTGGACTTAAGTATATAAAGTGGCCATTACCATTAGGTGTTTGAGTCCCTTTGTGAATCTTACTTAAGCCATCTGCCTTTCAAGGCCAACCTATGTATTTCTCTGGTTGGGGGGGAAATCATGATTTCCCATAGGGGGAAATCATTTCATTCTTGCAAATCAAGAATGAAATTCTGACCTTATAAAGTCACAGACAATAATTCAGTAGGGCAAGGATCTCACCAAATTATTGCTTTTAACTTTCCAATTTCTTGTAACCCATGTTTAGGCTTTATTAATGCTCAAATGGTAACTTGCCTTTGGACAGTAAGTGTATAGCTCAAGTCCTATGCCAGTTTCCATGTTCAGCCAGACTTAGTACTGTTCACACTGCAGTGTAGATATTAGAGGCAGGATATGTCATAATAAGAGGTGGAGGCTTTCAGACTAGAAATAAAACAGAAGTCTAGACAGCAGTTAAAGATGTTATTTTATGAAGTGCACTTCCAGTCTACTTTAACTTCTGTCTTTTTAGGTCTTATCCAAATGGGAACATTGACTATCATCATTACTGAAGAATAACTCCCCATGTTGACAGAATAAAAGTTGCTTTTAGGCCAGAACAGAGTGGCCAGGTTGGCGCTCTTGTTGAAGAGCTTATCCCACAATAATTAAAATGCTCAATTTCCCTGTGCAGCCAAGGCCTGAAAAAGGCAGTTTTAACAGTCAAGGCTATGTGAGAGTTATTCTGATATGTGGTAGATCATAGCTCCTCAGTTCAGCAATCCTTTGCTAGTCATATCTAACACATCACTTTGGTAAGAGGGGTTTATTTATGAAAGATAGTTAATTAACCAGACAAGGTTCCTTGGGTGAATTTGATATCTTTTATTAGACCAACCCAAATGGTTGGAGAATAGTTATTAAGCAAGCTTTCGGGGTCAAAAACCCTTCGTCAGGCTAAGGACGCTGCAGCAGTTGCTGCGTGCTCTTCCTGGATGGAATGAAAAGTGAATTAACCAGATACTTTCTCCTCTGAAGGCACCTTAGCATTTTTTTAAAGGAACACTGTTGTGGGGAGGGAAAACATAATTCTAGTGACAATGTTTTAAATACATGCTATCATTGTAAGTAAATCTAAAATCCTTGCAACTCAAAAAGAAAAAGGTGTGTTATTTTTCTGTTTGGTTACAGCATGCTTTTGGCAGTAACCAAATGTATAGCCAATTTTACTGTTTAGACTAACTTTGTTATTCAGTCAGACTTCCTTTTTTTGATGCTGGATGTTTGAATACAGAAATGGAAAGAAAACATCTGTTTTTCAGTTGGAGAAAAACAATGATCAAGGGATGACAGGGGCAGCTGAAAACATTTTTTAAATGTTTTTGTCTCCTAAGATTTAAGTAGTTTCAAAATTATGATATCCCTTTCAGTATTACCTAGATTTTCTGGATATTAGTTTGTGCCTGTTTTGCTTCTTGTAAAATGCTATATGGCAATTATTGTTATGTAGAACATTAGAGAAGTGTGTCATTGGAGAGTTATAAAAGGTGCCAGGAGAGCAGTTTCCCTTTCAGACAAAAAACAAACATCTTTGGCTGGTATGTGAATATTGGTGAAAGAAGTCAAATTTCACCCTTTCTGTCAAACATTGGCCTAGAGATCAAATTATATCATAGGGTTCACTGTTGCCCTTTTGTAGTGATGAAGGCAAATCTTTACAACCTTCACTTACAAGGAATCATTCTTATCACTATCTTCAGAAACTACTGAATTATTATAAAAAAAGTAAAAGCCAAAAGCAAACTTAAAATGTGTGGCCTCAAAAAAAGCCTTGACATAGTTTCATAGATACTAGGGTCAGAAGGGACCTATTAGATCACTGAGTCTGACCACCTGCCCTGGGCTGGAATGAGTGCTAGGACCAGATGACCCCAGCCAGGTATCTTTCCAATCTCCTTTTAAATACCTCCAAGGAAGGGGACAACACCATCTCCCTTGGAAGCGTATTCCATATTTTGGCAACCCTTACTGTAAAGAATTTTTTCCTTTTGTCCAATCTGAATTTGTTCTCTTCCAGTTTGTGGCCATTATTTCTAGTTACCCTGACAGGTGCCCTGGTAAACATTGTATCCCCTATTTCTTGCTGCCCCCGACCTGATGAGTTTGCTGGTGGCCACAAGATCACCTCTCAGCCTCTTCTTGCAGAGGCTGAAGAGGTTCAGGTCTCCCAATTGGTCCACATAGGGTTTTTTCTGTAGGTCTTTAACCAGATGAGTAGCCCTCCTCTGAACCCTCTCCAGACCATCCACATCCCTCCTGAAGTGCGGTACCCAAAACTGGACGCAGTACTCCAGCTGTGGCCTGACCAATGCCACATAGAGGGGAAGTATTACCTTCCTAGACCTGTTTGTGATGCACCTACTCATGCAAGAAAGGGTGCGATTAGCTTTACTTATTACCTCATCACACTAGTGACTCATGTTCATTTTTGACTACGACTCTGAGATCCCTTTCCACAGTTGTGTTACTTAGAGTGGTACCTCCCAGGCTGTAGAAGTGTTAGTGATTCTTCCTCTCCAAGCGCAACACATGACACCTATCCTTGTTAAACTGCATCCTATTCTGTTCGGCCCATTTCCCCAGCCTGTCCAAATCAGCCTGGATTCACTCCCTGTCCTCTAGTTTGTTTACTTCCCCCCATAGTTTGGTGTCATCGGCAAACTTGGACAAGGTGCTTTCTACTCCCTCGTCCAAGTCACTAATGAAGATATTGAATAGTACCGGTCCCAGGACAAAGCCTTGGGGGACTTCGCTGCCCACATTCCTCCAGGGAGAAACTGACTCGTCCACCACCACTCTCTGGGTGTGTCCCATAAGCCAATTTTCTACCCACTGGACTGTTTCATAATCTACATTGCAACTGCTTAGTTTATTTATAAGAATTGGATGTGACACTGTGTCAAAGGCCTTTTTAAAATATAAGTAAATAACATCTACCTTTATTCCTTCATCCAAGCATTTTGTGACCCGGTCGTAAAATGAAACCAAGTTGGTCAGGCAGGATCTGCCTGTGATGAACCCATGCTGATTGCCCCTTAGCATCATTTTACCCATTGGTCCCCCACAAATGTGATCCTTAACAATTTTCTCAAAGGTCTTGCGAAGGATAGAGGTGAGACTAACCGGCCTTACGTTACCCAGTTCCTCCTTCCTCCCCTTCTTGAAACAGGGACCATGTTGGCCCTTTTCCAATCCTACAGGACCTGTCCTGAGTGCCATGAGTGCTCAAACAGTTGTACCAGTGGCTCCACTATGACTCCAGCTAATTCCCTAAGTACCCTAACCTTCAGAACAAGTTATTTGTTTCCAGTGAAGCAAGAGTGGCTTTTATTTTTTAATAGAAAGAATGAGAAAGTATCTTATCTATTGCAGGGATGAAATAATCTGCACGCCTTGTTTTTCAGACTATAAAACTGACAGAAATGTTGCTTTAAGAAAAGGGCCACAGCAGACCACCAGGAGGTGGGCAAAAAAAGCAAACTAACACAATTCCAGCTGTGAGCACACAAGCTTTTCAGGGGCAAGAGGATATTTCATGTGTTTTTTCACTAAAGAAAGCAAGTTACATTCCAAACAAACCTTTTTCCAGCTGAGCAATAAACAAACAAACTGGAGCCTCTGTTGTGATGGTGTGTGCGAAGTGGGCCCCATGTGATTCAGATTCAGACGGAATTGGGGACAGTGATTTGATTCCTTGATTTGGATCACTGTCCCTGATTCAATTCAGCTGAATCTGATCCTGAAGAGTCAATGCTGATTTGGAGAATCAGCAATTTGGCCATAGAGACGGCTTTAAATGCTTTTTCTACATACCTTGAGGTATCAGGCACAGTTCGTGAATGCTGCGATGCTGGGGCAGATGGAGCATCCCACAGGAGTGCAGGAGGCACCCCCTGCATTCTCGGCAGTGAATTCAGAAGTGGACTGGAAGTACTTCAATTCAATTCAGAGAGATTAAAGGGTCCTCTGATTTGATTCAGATTCAGAGATTTGGCCACCGAATCGGGCCAAATCTCTGCTGAATCAAATCAGGGACTGAAGTTTTGCAAGCCATAATACTTAATGGCAAGGCAATCAATGTACTGGTGCAATTATTAGGCCACCTCACAAAGTATAATTTAATATTAATGTGCTAGTTTGGAACTACTGAAGTACTAGATTGAAAATTAGTCTGAAATGCGCTACATTTTACATTTGTTTTTGGCTTTTACTCTTTTTATAATAATTCAGTGTTGCTTGTTATTGAATTTACTGTTAAATAAATATAACAATTTTAAAGTAAATATATGTAAAGAAATAACCAAGAGCAAATATGTGAGATAATCATAAATGTAGGAGGGCCTAGAGCCTAGACAAATAGCAAAGTGCCTTTCAAAACTCTTGCTTCACCGCTTCTTCCTTCTTTCCCCTTTCCTCTTCAGTTTCTATACTACCTGGTTTGTATACAGGTTTTTTTTCTTGAAAAAAGCCACCATTGCCATCACTATTTTTAAATAGCTCTGTAACCAGTACAGAGGTTTAATATTTCTTACCACTGAAGAGCAGGCAGCCAATGCAGAAGGCAGCACTTATTGGTGGATAATAAAATATGTGAAGTAGGAACACCAGGCAGATCAGGTCAAGAAAGCACTCCTTCTGATCCATAGTTTAAAGCTGAAGAAATTGGCATGCACCATCACTCTATGCACATACCTCTCTGCTTATCTTCCTTAGTTTTCCCAACTGGCATTCTTTCTTTCTTTCATTTCACCATTCCACTCTCTCTCCCTCAACTTGTTAGCACCCAGTTATTTATTCCTCCACCCACTCATTCACCCAATCAAACACTTCCTTTATGTATATTTTTCTGGATGCTGGGGATTTTTTTCCTGTCCATGCAAACTCAGGCTAAATGTTTAAAACCAAATAGTATGGGAAGTTTTCAGTGGTTTTCCTTGGTCCTAAAGGACAGAAGTCTGGGAACAGAACTGTTAGGCATACAGTATTTAGTTTCAGACTCTCTGTGTGCCTTCATTTTCCCCCATTAATGTGTGACAGATAGGAGTGCAGCTTGAAAAAATGCCATGGCTTGGCCCAAGAAGAAAAGAAAGATAACTCTGCTGGTATTCACACAGTGCTATAAATAACAGCTTCAGTGATTTAGGTTCATTGGGGATCCTGCCCTGATTGCTAAGCCTAAGCCTAGAACACTGTTACTTACCATCTTCCTTGTACCTATGAAACTTAGAAAATACGAAAACAGGGATATTTCCAGTCTTTATAAATTCAACTAGGAGTGTAACCAAAAAAAGGTTTCTTCTCC